>NC_060208.1:218405000-219770000 GCF_021130785.1 Homalodisca vitripennis | reverse complement strand
AGATACGTTATGTATTCTTAATTTTAACGTGGATCTTGGAAGGAAATTGATTTAGATACACATTTTAATACTGTTAAGACATATCCTCACTTATATATTTCTTATATACTGAAATAAAATGTGATATGATGCATGCATAAGAGCTCTTGAGTGGAAAGGCTTGTCGCTTCAGCATCCTGTCAGCAACCGCGAGTAGAATATATATATATATATAATATATATATATATATATATATATATATATATATATATATATATATATTCTTCTTGATCGGCAAACAAGGTAAAAGCAATTATGGAACCCAAAAATACTAAAAACGGAATAAATGATAATGAAGGAATATATACATTGATTTCCTTGAACGTTGCAAAAAATGTAAACTTAGCAATGGTTACAGAATAAATTACGCCAATTTTCAAGTGCATTGCAAAATATACTGAGTGTACCATATACTGAGAGGCAACATTTGAAGATTGTTTTATAGTTTGCGTCAACATTACAACTTGATGTTTTGCAGGGTGTTCTCATGCTTGATATGAGAAACATTGAACACTATAATGTAACATTTTACAAAATCCTGATAAAATACTTGGTTTCGTTTGAAACTATGCCATGAAAAAAAACTGGCCTGGCTTGCTATAAACAGTTTAAGGAGCAAGACAGATATGGCTTTACAGTGTTGTAAATGGAGTTGGCCAGGACGTAAGGCTTTAATGGGGACACAGAATGACTCTCCACCCACAGTAATTGGATTGTTCCCACAGAAGACCTGCTAGACCACACACGTCTCCAGTCCACGACCTCCACTTTCATCTCTCACACCACATGCTAGCTTGCCTTTAATATGTTTTCATGGTCACTTTAATCTTAATAGCATCTAAAATTTTCTCGATTTAATTCAGTTACAATTTGCTCTTTTACATTGAAAGGCCACACTGCTCAATATCCACTAAGTTATGTAAAAATATCTTTTAATTGTTTATTATAGTATATTAAATATATTAGTTTCAGTGTTATGGTACAGTTAAAATATAAAATACATAATTTTAATATTTTTCAATAATATAGTGTTCTACATGCATCTCGTTTAAACTTGTTTGGTCTAAAGAAAAACACAAAACCTTGTGTAACAATGGATAAACGTATTTATTACTAATCGTTCCTGGAAAATCATGGCAGTTGGAATTACAAGGAACTAGTGGTATAAATAAAGAAAATAGTTCAAATGTATTGTAAAATATAGGCAATAGCTACATAAAAATCCCAATACCATAAACTAATAATTTTTCAGCTATCACAAAATATACCTGTTTTTTTCCTAATAGGCCGAAGTACTATTTATAGGCCATTCTAAGATCCAAAATCTTATAAATGTTCCTGTTTATAACATAAATACCGGATACGATGTAGGTCGTATAGAATAAATCATCGCAGAATCTTTACGAAATAAAAATATAAAGTATTTAATGTATAATCTGCACAAAATATAGCTACTCAGTTAAAGATTAAAAAAAATGCAAGTATTTCACATCATTGTCAGTCGCACATCACATTGAGTGCTACAAGTGGTTATGTCGACGTATAACTTGTCATCCCACTTAATATTCATAAGATGTTTGAAGCCCTTTCAACCTCTCAACCACCTTTACGCCAGACTGGTATTAGCATTTTGCTTACAACAGGCTTTGTTAGGAAACTGTCTACTTGTTCAATTTTGTAAAACTGTTATGGACACAAACACAAAATGTTACAAACACTTTGACGTATTATATGGATTTGGTAGAAACTTGTTGCTTATTAAATTTATTTGCAAAATGACACGTTCCAGCAAAGGTTAAGTTTTTAAAATGACTCGTTTCGTACTTACTCATAATTTACAGTACATTTAAATAATATATTCGTCTTTAATGCTTCAAATATCAAGCAAAAGAACACCCTGAAAAATATTAAGTTGTAATGTTTACGCAAACTATAAAACAAGCTTTACATGTTGCCTCTCAGATAATGGTACACTTGCAATGCACTTGAAAGTTTCCGTATTTGATTCTGTCACCAATGCTAAGTTTACCGTTTTGCAACGTTAAAGAAATCTAAAGATATATACTTATGTTCATTGTCATTTACTCCGCTTTTAGTATTTTTTTTTGCTTCCATAATTGCTTTAATTACCTTGTTTGTCTATTATATATATGAACCACTGGGACCAAAAATAATTTTTATAGTTTTCCATTACCTGTAAGACAAATATTAATTTTATATATTTTTATGTTAAGATGTAGTTTTATTTTTTCCCGTTTTATTTTACAGAACAAGTTTCTGAATTTCTTAATTCACAGTGTTTTAATATAAGAATAAAGGCAATGTCCCGGTTCTTTTATCAGAACTTCTCGACAGTTGGCGTGTCCTGTGTATGCGGGGAGTTCAAATATCAAAATGTCTAGAGACCGAGACTTACTGATTCTATTAAACTAACGTTTGAGGATGGAAATTCCATAATAATAAGTAGGCTTATCGCATGCAGTGAAGACGAGCTAAGTTTGTTTATTGGTTGTGAATGTACCGGAAACTTTGGTTCATTACGCTCTCACGTTTGCCCAGACTTCGTTCTCAGATAATGGGATTAGCTCCATTCGGTAGTCAGCGTGGAAATTTTACCTCTTTTTCTCGCTCTTTAACTATTATTACATGCAAATACCGTAGTTTGTCCTAACGTTGTTCAAACTCACTTTTTCATTTGTGGTAATGCAAAACTTTACACTATGTTGAAGTTATATTTAAAAATGAATTATATTGATTATGAAATGTTCAAAGACTAAAACAATAATTTTTATGTAGATTCTTCGGGCAGAGTATAAAAAGAACCTGTAAATTTTATATTTGATAATATTTCCCTTAGTTGAATATTTAACTCATGGAAAGTTAAGTGAATCGCTTTTTTTATACCTTAATACACTTTATGCTATATTCCAGAAATATAATATTAATATTGAATATAGCTTACATTCAATTCATTAAATATAATAATGTATGAAATTAAAAGTCAATTACTTGAAAGGGTTTTGAAATTTATTCATTAGACCGATAAATTGTAAAATTATAGTACTGATCAGACATAAGGTGTGAAAAATAATCTTGTCTATATTTTCTCCGAAATTGCATCTGTTTATGATCTTCCACTGAACATTAACCTCTAAACCCGTACTTTGAACCATGCCTTAGCTCTGTGTATTATGATTCTGACTATAAGTACATGTATATACATAAAGCGATCTTAGCAATTATTTGCAGATGTTTTTGTCAAATAAATTCAGTAGCAAGTTTCCAGTATTTACGTAATTAAATGTATGTGTTACTTTGTAACATTTTAAGTTTATGCTTTATTAAATCCATTTATTGCACTTTAGGGTTAATAGATAAAAACAATTGCTAATATTTAAGTTCCAAAATATTAAATGTATTTCTGAGATGGATTTCGTTAACCTTTGCCGAAATACCTATAGTTTTGGAAAATGATGAGTTAAATGATGGAATTTAGATTTTTGTGATCAAGTAATACCAGGGTACTCGAGATACAAATTGTGTAGGACAAAAGCCTATACAACACATAATATCGGTAAATTAGTTTGGAATCTATGTATATAACACTTTCTAAGTCTATGTAAGTCATACACGTTCGTCCTGAAAATACTTCATACGCGGATTTACAAATATAAATTAACAAACGTCGATTACAAAACAAGAATTTAAAAATTTTTGGCTACAAAAATAGTACAGTTTAATTGAATTATTTATAAAGATATATAGTCGTTCAATAAATATCGTATTATAATTATTCACCCTCGACATTAAAGTATTTGGTATTGCATTTATTCTAACAATAAATTGTAAAATCTTCTATAATGAAGGCTTAGTATTTTCATGTTACAAGGTATTCTCTGGCCCTATTCTCTTGGGAAATAAGTTTTGTGCTCGTTTGACTGAAAGTTACAACCACTCAGTCGTACTCTGCTTGCTCCTTTATGTACAATAGGAACCTGGCAGTCAGCAGTATTGTCCGGCCGAGCTCTATCTTTACACTAGCAATATCATATTGACAGTTTACTGTTTACTATTTATATTTACCATTTCTAATGTACATATTTTAATATGTTTGTCTAGAAATACTAAGTTGACTTACAATAAGTTTAAGAGTATAATTGGAAACACACGATCGTGAAAACAAACACATCTGCAGTTATATCACTTATTGTTACTCAAGTCTAATGTGTACAGATCTAAATGATTTGTAAACCCCTTTATCGGAAGAGA
The DNA here is from genome assembly GCF_021130785.1 of Homalodisca vitripennis. Taxonomy (NCBI): domain Eukaryota; kingdom Metazoa; phylum Arthropoda; class Insecta; order Hemiptera; family Cicadellidae; genus Homalodisca; species Homalodisca vitripennis. The sequence goes on along the minus strand of NC_060208.1, from coordinate 219,765,691 downwards.
TATTTGTAATCGGAATAAAGATAAATATTTCGGTTTATAATAATTGCTATAATGTCACTAATAATCCGCAACAGACTATATGTCCATGATTTCAAGTTTAATTTAAAACTAGAAATATCCTCAAAGCCGTACACCTAAAATATTGGAATAAATCCTAATTTTAAGGCTTAAGCAGTGAATATGAAGGCAGGATACGGCATGCTATCAAATACTTAGTTTCAATTTAAAAAATATTTTTTGTAGTCAATATTCTTTGACGATGCGCAATGTTTTGTTGCATCAGGTGGCATATATTATGAAACTGCCACAACAACTCTAAAATACTTTTATTGCAACACTAAAAACATGAGATAATGTAAGATGTTTCAGATACTATATACATGGGATTAATTATTTATTCCACATGTAAGAAAACTCATGTAAACTCTGCACAAACAAACATATAACTACTAGGAGCTTCGTGTTCAGCATAATCACAATGATTAATGAGCAAAATGTCAAAATTATAAATCCTCTTAAAGTTTGATTTGTTTCAGATTTATCAGGACAAGTTTTTGATATGAACGGGTAGATAAATTTACGATGTTCTTTGAAGTTACGTTAAGTAATTTTTCTATCACATTTACATATAATTTATCGATCCCATTACAATGAAATGGAACAATTCTGTATTCATTATTAAATCATTCGAGATGATAATTTTGTAACTTTAAAAGCGGGCTAAATTAAGTTTCAGATGGACTTGCTTTTACAAGAAGTTTGTTTACAACAAACAAAGTAATTAAAACCTCATTTGTCCAACAGGAGAGTTTCCCAAGGCCCGTCAGAGGCATGTTTAAAATAAATCTTTTCTTGTTGGAAAAATCATTTAAACTTATAAAAATGCTAATATTTTCATGGTTAGTTCTAGTATAGCAGTATTATATAATATTATCTAAAATTTAATTGAAAAATTATGAACCTTTTTTATTATTTTTTACTAGTTTAAGTTATTTTATTTTATAAAAATTAATTGGTAAGGAAAAGTTAGTACAAATACATCGATATCCTATTTATATCGTTTTTGCTACTACATATATTAGCCTGCATCACTATAATAGTAACTTACCGGTAGTTTTTGTCGATATCGATATAAAACAAGAATGTATTGATATTAAAACTGTAAATTAGAATTGTATTATTAATATAAATGATTCAGTGAATTTTTGTATACAACTCTCTTTATTGTAGCTCTATTAGTTAGTTTGTAATCAACGTTCGATCTCCGATGTGTGTTTTATATGTTTCAAATTTAGCTTTAGTCTCTATTTGTCTTATAAACTTAACTCTTTTGTTCATAATTTGATAATGTTATATTCAAATTTAGTTTTTGTTAAATGCGGTTCATATACTAAACTTTAACTGCACTGCTGGATATTTTAATCACCCCTGTGTAAACTACCTTTTGTTGATGGTAGTGTGGTTTTGCTTTATATTTTATACAGTTGGATCTTTTCTTTTTACTTGTTTTTTTTTTTACTTTCTTCAATAATTGATTAAGTAAGTATGCCTGCTAAGCAATGTCAATTGATTTCTTTACCCATCTGAATTTACGCCTGAATAACATCACCAGGTGTCTCAGTTCTCAGGAATAACAGTTGTAAAATCTCCATACACAGTTGTTGGCTCTAGGTCCTCTGTAGAGGACAGTTATACATACCGTTGCTGTTCTACTTGTATCTTCCTTTTCGTTCACATGAAAACCAGTGTTACTTTTGAAAGTTTTCCTAAAGACACTCTTTAAATCATAGTTTATTGATATCCCGCGTAATATTTTTTTTCGTCCATACCACCACAAAAAGTTTTGTTTCTACACAGCTTTTACACTGTAAAAGTGTAGCCAAGAAAACAGGAATTGTATTTTCTGGTGCTATTCTATGGATCTATTCTAAAAACCAACATCAAGTTACAGTGTTTTATACACTGCCATTAAACTTTAATTGTTAGGTATGATGTTCTAAATTCTGCGAATTTATAATTTACCAGTTTTAAAAATAATTGGGGTCGAATAATGCTCCCGAGTCATCTTCTCTGCTAATGATTCGAATCATCAACATGAAAAAATCACATTTTATAGCCTATTAAATAGACTACAATTTTAGAAGGACTGATTAAAATTGCTTACGTAATTTAATATTATAATGTATGAACTCTGATAGGAACAAGTAGTGGTTTGATATAGGCTAACAATAAGACTGAAATGTTTTAACACGCACCTTGTAACTGGCAACATTCTAAAACTGTCAATCATTCTTATCGCAGTAATTATCAATAGATCATATTCCGATACTCGTTCTTACACTTAAAAAATTAGAGACAATAGATAAGACAAACAGAGAGTTTATTATCTTCCTTAAGCATTATTCAAGGCAATATGACACGTCAAACGTTTACTAAGTTTATGTAACAAAATCATTTGCATACAACTGTGTTTTACAATAACTTAAATAAACATACCATATTATAGATCAAAGGTATCTACATTCTGATACATGTTTTGTGGAATTTACGATAGGCTAAATTAAAAACTTTCGAATTACAAGTACTCAGGTAAAGACCAAATTCTAGATTTTGAATACACCTTGTTACAATATATTTCAAAATGTCAAATGGTAGATTTTTGACAGGTAGAGTTGGGTTATTATACGATGTAAGCTACTGATAAATATGACTATCTATAATTTTGGAAATACGTAAATATGGGAGTAACTAAGTTCTTTAAGTTAATTAAATCATAGTGACATAAATTTAGGCAATCAAAAGAATCTATATTCTGTTTCATAATAAGTAAAGAGGCGAATGTGGCTATTTCCAGTTTTTATAAACGTTACATGATTTTTCTAAATTAGATTGTACATTATTCGTACAAACTTATTCGAGATAAAAGCTTTGTGTGCATTGTAAGAATTCGGTCAAAATAGCATTCTATATGATGGCAGTGGCTAATTAGTGATGACGATAAATAAACAATAATGGAATTAGTTGAACAATAGATAATTTAAGCTTCCTAAACACAAATACAATACGGGAGAGGTTCTGATACAAATTGAAGACATGGTGTTCTCAGTTTAAGCAGTTATTGATAAATGATGCATGCATAAGAGCTCTTGAGTGGAAAGACTTGTCACTTCGGCATCCTGTCAGCAACTTCCAGCATTCTAAAACTGTCAATAATTTTTATCGCCGCGTAGCATTAGATCATGTGGGTCAATCATACTCCGATACTCATTTAAACAGTTGTTGTTATTAATATAAATTACTAAAGAAGCTCAATCATGAGACCTATACGCCCAAGTTTAATTAGTGAATTATTTATAATTAATAATTTCAAATTCTTCATACTATATACTTATCTAAAACGATTTATATTAAAAATAAAAAATACCCACTTAATCTTAGGAAATAATTATAAGATCTTAGAATTTTTAGAAACTGTAGTAAAAGTGAGAGATTTAGTGGACCTTTTAGTGTTCAAAGCTTGAATTACATACTGAAGCATTTAGTTGTCAAGCAAATATATAATTTTAACCGCAATGTTGTTTAAATGATATCCTCCAGCTTTTACTACCTAAATCTTTATTATGTTTTATGATTTTCTCCGTAAGTTGTTTACTTATAATTCCACAATATATATTTTTTGATGAGTGAACATTTTACTTTAAAAATCTCATACCATAGAATGTTTTTTAATTAATTTATTTATGACTTATGAGATCCACTTACAGTAGTTAGTATTTTCAATAGATATAGTTATAATTGTACTAAATCCTATATTTAAAGTAAATGTTTAAGTATACCTTCATAAGTGATAGTGTTATCATAACAATAAAATCAAAGCTATCGACAACAACGAACAGATTGTTTGATAATTTTTACATATCTGTTGATTCAGTAATGGAAAATAATATTCAATAGAAATGTGGTGATAGCCTGGTGGAGAGAAGGTTTATGACATTGTATGTAGGACAATATTTACGAGGTAAACATAGACGCATATATTAATATATTACAACGATAACAATAACTTCTGAGTAAACTGTAGTTGCCAGCCCACCGTATCGTATCGTTAATAAGTTGCTGTGCTTGCTACATAAACCCTGTTGTACTAGATTATATATGTTCAATATCTCATGTAAGCTTCGGTTAAATTTCTAGTACACGCAGGGAGAATTTGTATGTATACCATTGTTTATTTTCGATATTTCTTTCAGTTTTATCAACGATGCATGTAACTTGTTTTTCCTACAAACTCAAAAGTACATCACAATCAATACTGCAATATCAAGCAATAATGTTATTTAGTATTAACGGATCCATTACTGCAGTGTTAGTGTAAACATAAGATAATTAATAAAATAATTGTAAAGTTAAATAATGTTTACACACATTAGACAAAGCCCACACTAGCTCACAACATATCCAAGTGCACAATATTAAAAGCTACACAACTTTAATAGAAAAAATAAAAGTATCTACATAAATATATAACATCTGTGAGGGTTAAAGCGAGATTGCAACCCTTAAGGGAGCTATTTTTTGTTTCTCAGTTGTTCGATGTCTCAGAAAGGTTACTTAAAATTTTAAAAGGAATGAAAACAAACCTATGTTATGGTCTTAGCTGACAAATTAAAAATCGCTCATGGATGTTCACCACCACAAAGGTTAAAATAAGGTTAATACACTTGAAGGTAAATTTCACCCAAATGTCTCACATTAAATATTCATTGGCGTTTTTTTTTGGATTGCAAATCCTATATGAATTGTAAAAGTAGACGTCCGCATGATCTAGGTAGATAATTTAAAGATTTATCTACAAGATTAACCATCTTTTGGAGCTGATCAACCCCCAAAAGAATCATACAAAATACCTAAGGAAAGAAGTAGATTATAGATGTATGGTTCAGTACATGCTTTAAAAAATAAGCAGAGTTTTCATAACTATATATGTATATATTTTCTTAATAGCTTTTGGCTCTGCTGTGCGTCAAAATGTTGTAAAAAAAATTTTCGTGTATGAGCAAATATGCCTTAATCAGAGGCCGCGACATATACATGTATGAAACACGGGGCAGAGCAAACTACCGAACTGAAAGACACAGAACGGTGGTTAATAAGCACCTTCCCTCGCCAGTGGTTATTTGTTTAGTTAAAAAATGCCCAATTTTAATTAAAGATGCTCCAACAATACTCGACTCAACAGCTTCTTGGTATTTGAGACACCTTTCTATAATGCAGGTGAGGTTTCTGCATTCGACTGGAAGACTGCCCAATTAGAAGACTGACTTCACTGTACTAAGTGGGTTGCATTGCTGTTCAATTGTTTTCACGATTTATAGAATTCCATATGAGAAAAGCCTATGGATATCAAACCGTTAACTAATAATTATTACTATAAAAATTATTAAAGAGAGCATATGGTGTTCATATTACAATAAATTGATGATTATAAAATTATTCTCTGGGGAAGTAGGGTGTGTTCCGGTCGTTCATTATTACGTGGACGTGACCTTTAATTATTATGAACAATCACATTTTCGCACCTCATTAAAAGTATACCCAATTCATTAAACTTTGTCAATGGTTAATAATCTTTACAATTAAACAAAGCGGTATTAATTGACAGTTTTCTCTTCATTAAATACCAAGTAATCTGTATGACTGCACCTATTTAAAACAATGAAAATAAACAAATAAATAAGTTAATTTTATTGTATTTTCCTTTTAAAAGAATTATGATATTAAATTAAATAAAATTTTTTACAGAGGCCTTAAAAGTGATAATTGACCAACGAAAATGGAAATCTTAAGCACGACATTAAAAGTGTGAATTTTTACACCCGTTAATAAAGATATAATTCAATAAACAATAATATGTTTTAATTAAATTGGCGTCAAATATAAGCTTATTGTTGTCAGCTTATAATTTATTATTGACTTTTAGTCTATCCACATATTGATATTGTCAGCTTTTTTGTTTAAACGCGAATAACAGAAATTAGATAATTACATAATAATAAGTGAAGAAAAGTTTACGTCAGTATGCGTACCCCACAAGTGAAAGATCGATGACAGTCTTGGTGAAGATAATTATGTAATAAAAGTTTAAGCTATAAACTAAATTGATCCATATAGTTAAAGCTCAGGTAATGAATTAAATCTAGGACATCTAGGACCCATACAATACAGAGGACCTAGAGCCAACAACAGCGTATAGAGAACTTACAACTGTTATTCTTGAGAACTGTTATATGCGGTGATGTCTTTCAGGGATAAATTCAGCTGGGTATAGATATCATTTGACATCACAAGGCATATTTCGTTCGTTAGTAGTTACATTGTTTTAATAAAACCAGTTCGGCAAAATTTGCCTGTTTCATTAACATATCAAATAAATATTGTTTTATTTACAGCATAATTTATTACAACAAAATCCCAAGTGGCATATATTTTGTCTGGACCCTCTGCAGGACATTTTTGTAATATTCGGTTCTTAAATCGGTATTCTATAGTTCTACTAAAGGAAAGAAAATGAAATTATCAGATTATAAAAAAGTTTAAAGTAAAACCATGCTACCATCAATCAGCAGGAAGTTTATAGAGTGATAGTTATAATATCGTGCAATAAATACAGTTTATATGAAGTTTATTTGAGCAAAATGAAGTTTATCGTAACATTAACAAATTATTAACAAAACAGTTAAGTTTAAAAGACAAACTGAGACCAAGGCTAAATTTTTATATCTGAAATTATATAAAAAACATATATTTCTTAGGTGGAAAGTTAGTTAAACAATAATACAGCTGGAATAACGGGAGTTAGGCTATAATAAAATTTTGCTTAAATATATCTGCGTTTTTACATATAAAATGATTTAATATCTATAATATCAATGTTCATTTAGTTATAAAACACATTTTATAACGTTCAACTCTCATCACATATTGAATAGGCAGGTTCATTTCATTTACTTTAACCGGCAACTGCTCGTTGTAACCTGTTGATGACAATAAATTTCAAAAAACTAACACAGTACAAAAGTGTTCGGAGCTCGGCAACACACTACTATGGTACTGTCGGGACTATTGCAAAAGATACTTTGTATTGGGTTCACCTCAGTCCCTAGAGTTTATGTTACCGCAACTGCACGTAAAACGTTACCAGTCTACCGGACTATCTACGGCCATACTCTACAGAGAGACACACTCAGAAATACACTATGGCCTTATCCTGAAGAGAGGCTGCACGTAAAACTTTGCCAGTCTACAGGACTATTTACGGCCATACTCTACAGAGAGCCACAATCAGAAATACACTATGGCCTTATTCTGGAGTGAAGCTGCACGTAAAACGATGCCAATCTACAGGACCATCTACGGCCGTACTCTACAGAGAGACACACTCAGAAATACACTATGGCCTTATCCTGGAGAGAGGCTGCACGTAAAACGTTGCCAGTATACAGGACTATCTACGGCCGTACTCTACAGAGAGCCACAATCAGAAATACACTATGGCCTTATTCTGGAGTGAAGCTGCACGTAAAACGATGCCAGTCTACAGGGCCATCTACGGCCGTACTCTACAGAGACACACACTCAGAAATACACTATGGCCCTTATTCTGGAGTGAAGCTGCACGTAAAACGATGCCAGTCTACAGGACCATCTACGGCCGTACTCTACAGAGAGACACACTCAGAAATACACTATGGCCTTATCCTGGAGAGAGGCTGCACGTAAAACGTTGCCAGTATACAGGACTATCTACGGCCGTACTCTACAGAGAGCCACAATCAGAAATACACTATGGCCTTATTCTGGAGTGAAGCTGCACGTAAAACGATGCCAGTCTACAGGACCATCTACGGCCATACTCTACAGAGAGCCACAATCAGAAATACACTATGGCCTTATTCTGGAGTGAAGCTGCACGTAAAACGATGCCAGTCTACAGGACCATCTACGGCCGTACTCTAGAGAGACACACTCAGAAATACACTATGGCCTTATCCTGGAGAGAGGCTGCACGTAAAACGTTGCCAGTATACAGGACCATCTACGGCCGTACTCTACAGAGACACACACTCAGAAATACACTAAGACCTTATTCTGGAGAGAGGCTGCACGTAAAACGTTGCCAGTCTACAGGACCATCTACGGCCGTACTCTACAGAGAGACACAATCAGAGAAATACGCTACGGTCATACTCTGGAGAGAGGCTGCACATAAAACAATGCCAGTCTGCAGGACCATCTACGGCCGTACTCTACAGAGAGATACACTCTGAAATACACTACGGTCATATTCTGGAGAGAGGCTACACATAAAACAATGCCAGTCTACAGGAAACACTACGAGTGTACTGTAGAGAGAGGCACACTCGGAAAATTCTTATTGCCCAAGTCAGTTATTAGAATTATTGATCAGTTATAATTTAATACGGATAAGGATACTGAGCTACTTTTTAATTGGGTGGTCATCAACCTCTGTATAAATCATTTCCTTCTACACTTTATCGCTAATATTTTTTAATTGTTATTACTGCTTAATAAAGTGAACAGATGAAAATATGTAATGTGTGTTTTTTTTTAATATACAGTATTTTATGCAACATGTTTATGACTTGATACAATAATAAAGCATTTGTACAGTACCACGAACATGTACAATTTGCGCATGGTTCTAACAATGAAATAAATTCTTGGTTTCAATTACCTGGCCTTAATCTTGCACTTCCTTTCAAAATATAGATTGATATTTGAACATTACTGCTTTTAACCATTGTAAGAAAAAAAGTCGAAATTTTGTTTTATCATTTAAAACGTTATATTTATATATATTTTTTTTATAATCGCTCCTCCCCTAAGACTTTTCAAAGGCGCCAATATACATAAAACATTACGGTCCTTGTATTGATGTACTCATGTAATCTGAAAACATTGTTTTCTCACTACATTACAAATGAAGATGGATATACAAACTTACTTTTAATATTTATATTAATATGATTTATTTGACCTAAATATACACTGCACAATTTAATATCTGTGTAATTAAGTTAATAGTCTATTTAAGAACCTAATTTTATTAATCTATTTTTGAAGTTATTTAAGAAAAATGTTATATTCATTTCTATACCTTAGCAGTGTGTAAAAATATACTAGGCGTTAGAACGTGATCCTACGGACAAAAGGTTCAATGGTTTTAGAGTAGTGTATTGAATTGCAAATTCACATAATTGGAGGAGTTAAAAGAGAAACCTTGTGAATTATTTGATTAAACTTGGTCTTACATAAATCAGTAGATATAGTACAATGCATAGAAGGATTATTAATTTTGTTGTGTTTTGAAAGTATATTTTTAAACTCTTGCTACATAATCTAAGAAAATGTGATAGCCAAGCTGATAAATTAATTTTGTCTCAATCATTATTCATAGAGCTAAGGTATATTTCCAAGTGCGGCTTTAAAGCTCAATGTTCAGTGGAAGATAACAAACAGATATAACAAAAACAGAACACGAAGGTAACGGGTACGATTCCGGAGATAATATAGACATAATTTTTTTACACCTGTAATCCAAGCAGTATTGAGTGTAATTTATCATTTATCGTGCTTATAAATAAATTACGAAACCCTTTCAAGCAATTGACAATTATTTTCATACGTTTTATGAATTTATTGTAAGTTATAATATTAATATTATAGTGCTGAAATATAGTATTAAAGTATTATAAAACAATTCGCTTGACTTTACATGCGTAAAATATTAAATTAAACGAATTAATATCTAAGAGTAAATTTACAGGTTCTTATTCTAACCTAACCCAAAATTAAAAGAAAAACATATTTTACTCCTAAAAATTTTATATTAAACATAATTCATTTCCAAATAATAATTCATCACAGTGTTAAGTTTTGTACTACCCAAAATGAAAATATGAGTTTACCCTTTTGAACAACGTTAGCTCAACCCACGGTAGGTGCAATACAAGTATAATAATAAATAAACGATAAAATAATAATCTTTAACGCTGGCTAGCGAAGGGAGCTAATCTCCTTATCTGAGACCGAAGTCTGGGGAAACTTGAGAGCGTAATGAACCGAAGTTGCCGGTACATTCACAACCAATAAACAAACTTAGCTCGTCTTCACTGCATGCGATAAGCCTACTTATCATTATGAAATTTCTATCCTCAAACGTTAGTTTAATAGGATCAGTAAGTTTCGGTCTCTAGACATTTTAATCTGACTTCCCGCATCAACACAGAACACGCCAACTGTTGAGAAGTTGTGATAAAACAACCGCCACATTGCCTTTGGTTTTACAATAAATTACACTGTGAATTCAGAAATAGAAATTTATACTAGATCTAGAAGAAATATAAAAAGTATTCTGTAAAATAAAACGCAATAAATTAAAACTACATATAACTATTACAATACGATTAATATTCTTCTCACAGTTAATGTAAGACCATAACTTGGTTTAGGCACACTGGTTCCCTAATATACTTAAAAATATACTTTTAACTGATTCATTTTACCAAATTTTAAGTTATATATATATATATATGTGTGTGTGTGTGTGTGTGTGTGTGTGTGTGTGTGTGTGTGTGTGTGTGTGTGTGTGTGTGTGTGTGTGTGTGTGTGTGTGTGTGTGTGTGTGTGTGTGTGTGTGTGTGTGTGTGTGTGTGTGTGTGTGTGTGTGTGTGTGTGTAAAAGACTAAGGTGCTAGCTAACTTTATAATAAATATACTTTTAACTGGTAATTTTTAGCAAATATAAAGTATTATTTATTTAAAGTCATTATCTACCTTTACTATAAATATAAAGACTGTTATAAACCTATTTTAGTTGCCTTTATACCAAAGTAGGCTTCTTAGGGCTGTGTATGCATATAAATTTCATAGATCGTGGCAACAAGGTTAACTCAACATTGGTGAGAAAATAAATTAGGGTAGTTTTCAAGTGCATTGCAAGTGTACCATCTACGGAAAGGCAACAACAAATAAAGCTTTTTCAATAGTTTACGTAATCACTAAAGCTTGATAATTTGCAGAGTGTTCTCTTGCTTGATGTAAGAAGCATTGTAAATTAATATGTAACATTTTATAAAATCCCTATACAATATTAGGTTTCATTTGTAACTATGCTATGAAACCATCCTGGTATGTTATAAACAGTTTAAGGAACGTGATAGATATGGATTTATAGTGTTATAAACTGTGTTGGCCAGGACATAAGGTTTTAATGGGGCTAAGGACATAGACCGAGCCTCTCCTCCTACAGTAATTGGATTGTTCCCACAGAAGAGCTGTTAGACCACCCACGTCTCCAGTCCACGACCTCCCCCCTCAACCTTCTTAATCGCATGCCAGCCTGCCTTTAATGCTTTTCAATGGTTGCTTTACTCTTATTATCCTATAATCTTATCTTTAGCGTTTGCTCATTTTAATTCAATTACAATTTGCTCTTCTACGGTAAAATACCACACTGCTCATTATCCATTGAATTATGTAAAAATATGATTATCACTATGTTATAATGTATAAAATATATATTTTCAAGTGTATGGTATGACTAAAATATAAAATACATAATATTAATATTTCACAATAATAGAAAGTTGTACATGGGTTTCGTGTAAACGTTTTTGGGCCTACAAAACACATCACTTTGTATAACAATGGATAAACATATTTTATCACTAAATAGTTCTTGGAAAATTAAGGCAGTTGGAATCACAAAGAAACTGTGGTATGAATAAAAACCATTTCAAATTTATTGAAAAATATAGATATTAGTTACATAATAATCCCAAAAGCATACACTAATAATATTTCAGCTGTTACAAAACATACCTTTTTCTTATTACTGAGGGAAGGAATATTTATACACGATTCTAAGATCTAAAGTACAGAATGATGAAGGTCCGTATAAAATACATAATTGCTAAAATAAAAAAAGTATTTATTATATATTCTGCCCAAAACATAGATACTCAGTTAAAAAGGAGCACATATGAAAGTACGTCAAATTATTGTCAGTCGCACAACACATTGAGGCCACAAGTCGTTTTGTCGACGTATAACCTGTCATCCCACTCAATATTCATAAGATGTTTGAAGACCTTTCAACCTCTCTACCACCTTTACCCCAGTCTGATATTAGTATGTTACTTACAACAGTCTTTGTTTGGAAACTGTCTACTTGTTCAATTTTATTAAATTGTTACTGACACAAACACAACATTTTACAAACACTTTAACCTATCATATGGCTTTAGTATCTAAGTTGTTACATATTTTGTTTATTTGTATAATCATACTTTCCAAGAAAGGGTTAGTTTTTAAAATGACTCAACTTGTCTTGTGCTTACTCATAATTTTCGATATATATATTTACGTTACATTAGTACAACGGTTTTTATTATATGACTAAACTAATAAGTTTAAACATTTCTTTACAACACTAATTTTGGTTCTTACAATTACTAACTTAAATTTGTATTCTCTTAAATACTAGTTTACAATAATATGTCTGTTTGGATAGAGCTTATTACATTTTTGTTCCAATGTTCAAATTCTGTACTTTCTGGAATCTAGGATTTAATTATTTTTACGAAATTAGAGTAATTATGGAATTGGTTTTCAATTTTTTTGACATTTTCACACGTTTGGACTTCCGATTTAGAAGTTTGGTTGGGTTACCACATTTAACTCATTCGTTCTTAATTTTAGTTTTGTAGGTTTTGTTATCTGACTACACATAATGATTTAGCACCATTGTATAATGTTTTGCTTCTAGAATTTTGTTATTCATATACTTAATTATTTTATAATTCTGTCCATCAGAACATTTTAATAAAAACAACTTTACCTGAATGATACCGCATAAAAACTTAAATACACAGAAATAAAATACTTCTACTCAGTTTACAAATAATTTTTAAATATAAATACGATATTACACTTATATTGCGTTTAACTAGTTTTTCAATTTCAGTTTAAATAAATAAGTATAATAATTTATAGTAAATTTATATTTATTTATTAGTGTTTTGTTTAGCCTACTATTTATTTCAAAATTATTAATTAGTTTCAGAATTAGTTTGTGTGCCAAATCGTAATTTCCTAGATTTAATTTATTGACTGAGCACTAACTACAAGGATCATTTTAGTTATTATCTTATGATTTATTACATAGTTATATCCTCCAAGACTTTCATCGATATTTCACTTGTGGGGTACATCTGTTGACGTTAACTTTTCTTCATTTATGATTGTGTAATTGGCTGTTTCTGTCATTCACGTTTAAAAAAAAAATCTGACAGTATTACTATGGGGATAGACCGACAGACATTCGTTAATTAAAAGTTGCCAGCAATAAGCTTTTTTGAAGCCAATTTAATTAAAACATTTAATTGTTTAGTAAAGAATTATCTCTTTAACGCGTTTAAAAATTCACACTTATAATGTCGTATTAAAGATTCTAATTTTTATTGGTCGATTCCTACTTTCAGTGCCTTGTTAATTATTTTATTTAATTAGATATCATAATCCATTTAAAATAAAAACAGTAAATTCCCTTACTCTTCTTATTTTCATTTGTTCTAAAGACGCGCACTCACGCAAATTACTTCCTCAAAAATCAACAATGGTATTTATTGAAGAGAAAACTGTAATTAAGAACGATTTGTTTAAAAGTAAAGTCTATTAACCATTGAAAAAGTTTAATGAATTTCGTTTATTATACTTTTAATGAGGTGCGAAAATGTGATTGTTTGTATTATTTAAAGGTTAGGTCCACGTAATAAGTGACGACCGGAACACACCCAGCTTCGCTAGAGAATTATTTTATAACATTCAATTTATTATAATATGAACACTAACTGCTCTCTTTACTAATTCTTATCGTATTCATTATTACTTAACGGTTTGATATCCATTGACTTTGCTTCTGTGCAATTCTACAAGTCATGAAAACAATTCAACACCAATGCAACCCACTTAATACAGTGAAGTAAATCTTCTACTTTGTGGTCTCCAAGTCGAGTGCAAAAACTTCACTTACATTATAGATAGAATGGTGTCTTAAAACCAGGAAGCGGTTGAGGGCAGCCTTTTTGGAGCATCTTTACTTGAATTTGGACATTTTTTGATTAAATGAACAACCACTGGTGAGGGCAGGTCTTTATAAACCACCACTCTGTGTCTCCCAGTCCGGCAGTTTGCTCTGCCACGTTTCTCATAGGTGAGTATGTTCTGACCTCTAATTAAGGCATTAATCATACAAAACAAAGTTGTTTTCAAAATTTAGCCGCACAGCATGGTCAAAAGCTATTATTAAAATATATACATACATGGTTATGAAAACTCTGCTTCTTTCTTAAAGCATGTACTGAAGCATTTGGGTATAATCTACTTCTTTCTTTATATATTTTGTACAATTCTTCTGGGGGTTGATCAGCTCAACAATGATCTTATTGTAAAAAAATGATCTTGATATTATTGAGAAATCTTTAAATGATCTACCGAGAGTATGCGAACGTCTACTTTTACAGTTCATATAGGGTTTACAATCCACACAAAATCCCTGTGAATATATTTTATTTGCTTATATTTTATAAAATTCTTATGTTTTATATTTAAGTGATGTAGTACGTGTGTGTGAAATTTACCGTCAAGATTCTAACCATATTTTAACCTCTGTGGTGATGAATATCCACGAAGGATCTTTAATTTTCCAGCTTAAAGCATAAAAAAGGTGTGTTCTTAATCCTCTTAAAGTTTCAAGTAAACCTTTCTAGGGCATCGAAAAATTTAAAAACAAAAGTTGGCTTTCTTAGGGGTTATAACCGCAGTTTAACCCTTACAGATGTTATATATTTATGTAGATGGTTTAGTTTTTCTATTAAAGTTATGAAGCTGAAGATATTGTGCAGTTGGATATGTTGTAAGTTAGTCTGGGCTTTGTCTTTTGTGTATGACAATTATTTCATTAAATATCTTATGCTTAAACTACCATTGAAATAATGGATCCGTTAATATTAGATAAAATGTTGCTTGATGTTGTAGTATTGTATTTGATGTAATTTTGTGTTTGTAGTATAAACAAGTTACATACATAGTTGATAATATTGAAAGAAATATCGAAAATAAACAATGGTTTATACAAATTCTCCCTGCGTGTACTAGAAATTTAAACCGAAGCTTACATGGGATATTGAACATATATAATCTAGTACAACAGGGTTTGTGTAGCAAGCACAGCAACTTATTAACGATACGATACGGCGTGCTGGCAACTACAGTTTACTCAGAAGTTATCGTTATCGTTGTAATATATTAATGTATGCGTCTATGTTTGCCTCGTAAATATTGCCCTAGATACAATTTCATAAACCAGCTCTCCATCAGGCATCACCATTTGTATAGTATAGTATATCCCTTTGGTAGATCAAGAGAGATGTTGAAATTATTACGTCTGTTCGTTGTTGTTTATAGCTTTGATTTTATCTTTATGCAATGACTATTAATTACGAAGATATATATTTACTGTAAATATATGATTTAATACAATTATAACTATATTTATTGAAAATACTGATTACTGCAATTGAATCTCAAATGTTGTAAGTAAAATAATACAAAATTCTATGGTATGAGATTTTCAAAGGAAATTGTTTACTCACTAAAAATAATATATTGTGACATTATAAGTCAACAACGAATGTAAAAAAATGGTAAAAAGTAATAAAGATTTATATAATGAAAGATAGAAGTTATCATTTTAATAAATTCCGGTTTCGTATATAGTTGCTTGACAACTAAATGCTTCATGCAATTTTATGCCATCCAAACCCTTAATAAAAAAGGTTCACTAATGTCTTATGATTACTACAGTTGCTAATAATTATAAGATATTATGATTATTTACAGAGAGTAGCTGTGTATGTTTTGAAACTTTTCTGTTTTAATTTAAAGTGATAATGATGAATTTACAATATGAAGAATTTGCAATAATTAATTGTCATTAATTCACTAATTAAACGTAAACGTACAGGTTTCATAATTTATCTAGTTTACGAATCTATGTTTTAAAAATAAAAATTGTTTAAACGAGTATCGTTTTATGATCGATCCATATGAGCTACTGCTATATGCGGCGACAAGAGTGATTGACAGATGTAAAATGCTGGCAGTTGCTGACAGAATACTGAAGTGACAAGTATTTCCACTCAAAAGCTCTTGTGCATGCTCAATTTATCAATAACCATTTAAGGTGAGAATATCATGTCTTAAATTTGTGTAAGAAACTCTCCCGTACTGTATTTCTGCTTAGGAAGCTTAAAGTATCAATAGACCTACTAATCCTAATAATTGTTTATTTATCGTCATCAGTGGTTAGTTATAGAATACCATTTTGGGGAAAACTTTTACAATGCCCACAAAAATTTCAAATGGAAATAAAGCCATGAGCGTCTTGAAAAAAGTATCTTCGAAAAATTCATGTAAAATGTCTATAAACTAAAAATTCTCTCAGTCGCATCATAGCAAATTTATTTCATGTGAAACTGTAGATTCTTTGATGTTCCAAAATTTATGTCATGATCATTTAATTAGAAATATAAATAACGTAGTAATAAGTTTCTATGCAAGACATTCCAAGGCTCTAAATAGCCACATTTATAAGCAGCTTACATCATATAACAACACACCTGTAGCTATCATAATTTACAATTTAAAATATTTCGTAACATAATGGATTAAAATCAAACATTTTATACTATAGATGCTACCAATTTTACTACTATTTTTCAAAATTTAGACTATTTTACATAGTAAAAAAATATCTAAATGTTAGTACGTTTTAGATATAAAATAGTATCGTTAACCAAATTATTATATTACAAATTTGGTAGCACATTTTTTAGTGCATTAACTTTATAACTTATGTGTCCTATTGCATTGTCTTATGCTTAAAGAAGATAAGGAATGCTCTCTTTGTTTTATCTATTGTTTATTTTTTTTAAACTGTATAAACAAGTATCGGAGTATGAGCTACTGCTATCCGCGGCGATAAGAGTGATTGACAGTTGTAGAATGATCGCAGTTGCTGACAGGATGCTGAAGTGACAAGTCTTTCCACTCAAGAGCTCTTATGCATGTGTCATTTATCATCTTTTTACATTAATATATATATCTGGGATAAATGAATGAGAATCTAAACAGTATTAAAATATGTATCTAAATCTCCTGTTCTTATAAAGATTCCTGTTTAAATGAAGGGTAAAAAGGTAACCTTAAAACAATGGGTTTAGAAAAAATAGAAGACCTTGCACAAATAGTTATAGATATTCGTGGAACTGAGGTCGAGTAAGCGCAGGTATTAGTGTCTTTATCTAAGAGTATACATTTTCTCGCTTTATTTACAGGATGATAAATAAATCTTATTACTTAATATAGTTTGAAGAGCAATAATTAAGTTGAAGTATAAGACAAATGAGATATATGCAGTAAAACCTCACTACCATGAATGACCAAGGAGTCTATTCAGGGATAACTAATATATCCGGCAAAAATGCAGTTTATATGAAGTGTAATTAATCAAAACCAAATTTAATAACTGTAACATTAACAACATATTGACAAAATAGTTAAGTTTACATCAGAAATTGAAACCGAATCTAAATATTTATGTCTACTCTCATCAGTCCCAAGAGTAAAAGTTACCGCAAACAGAAATCTACCCGGTACGGGTTGCTGTTACTGGTACTTTTGGATACAGATACTTGACACGTTTAGTCGTTCCTGGTATAAAGTAATCTGGCTCGTTTAGCAGTAACAGTATCTGGAACACGTAACTGTACCATTTTAGGAGTACTCTGTAACGTATTAATCTAAACAAGTACATTTTGTACTCATTTACCAAAAGTATCGTATACGGGTAGAAAGCAAAGGAATAGAACAAAATAAGCCTATTTTTATAGTTGCTGCCTGACAGTGAAATTCAAATATTTGTCCTTTATGTCTTAAAGTCAAATAGTGGTTTTATATTATGTATTTAATTATCAAAGTGCCAACATAAATGTTACTTTTAATCAAAACAGCTTATTTAGCGATTAATTATTTTTAAATTAAATACTCTTCTAGGGTAAAATGGTCCCATTCGTCTCCCCAATCGGTGAGTCCCTGGTAAAGAGTGCACATATTATTAACTGTTACCTAAGGCAATTAATTTATACATTATCTGGTATTAAACTCAGAGCCTAATACCTGCAATATACCTTAAAAAGTCTGACCACTCATTATACTTTAATAAAGATTATTTTTGTTAAAACTGTGTTTGTTAAAACGCGCGTGTGTGTGTGCGCGCGCGCGTGTGTGTGTGTGTGTGTGTGTGTGAGAGAGAGAGAGAGAGAGAGAGAGAGAGAGAGAGAGAGAGAGAGAGAGAGAGAGAGAGAGAGAGAGAGAGAATGAGAGTGCGTGCTTGCATGCTGTCTACGAATAGAATGTTATTATTTTTGGGTTTTTTAACATCCCCGCCCTCAATAGCTCATTTTTATTTTAGTATAATTGGACAACTTTATTCAATATTTATATATTTTTGTACACTTTTTTATTTATCATCTTCACGCTTACCAGAATATAGTTCTGGTACAATTTATGTTCTGTATATTTGTATAGTTTTATTTTAAATACCATATAGTGATTTACTTTTTATTGCTATCTTTTAAATCTGTGCCAACCCAGTGATTTTCTGTGAATTCGGCCCTACCCACAGGCTTAAGCCCATATGGGGTCTTCTTGTGCAATGCCCTTTTTTGTAATGTTCCCATATTCTATAAGATAAAATAAAACATTGGAATTTGAATTTCTTGGCCAATAATATCGGTGATTTGTTTATTTAGGTTGGTTTACTAAAGTTTTATTTGGCTAACAATGAAATCATTGGAAACTATTTTTTTCAGTAGGGTGAATCTTGTTAAATTTTCTCACCCTGTCCACGATAACTGAATATGACAAACACTACGTCAGTCAAGTCTGCAGCATTGTACAGTGAGTGCATGATATTTTTAAACTTAGAAGAACGAGTTACACGAGTGCACATTTACAGGTTTGAGCCACAAATTCCCTGGTATTCCTCCCACGTCTTCCCCAAGTCACGTGACTCAGCCGCTTTCTTTACCTGTAACTTTCTCTTCCTTGTTTTTATACTTGATCCTCTAACTCAGTTTCGGTAGGAACTTGGTCGCCTCTAAACTTTCCACACTGATCCCATACATCTCGTATTTCTTATTTTAAGTTATTTTTACAGTACCACCAGATTACCTACATTTAGGAGAATAATTTAGTTATTTATATGATAAAAATCAAAAGAAGTTAATTACTTGCAAATATATCCTAATTGCATAATGTATAGAACAAATACTATAAAGAAATTATTACGAGGCATGTATCGTTTTAATACATTGAGCCTGTTAAGTTAAAAAATTTTTATTAGGCTATATTCTATCTGAGATTTACAACTAAAATAACGGGCAATAAATATAACAAGTTCATTCTTGTAGAGTTAATATACTTGTGAGCGAATGTAAGTTAACTAGCACAGTTTAAAACAAAACCAAAAGCGCAGTTTGATGTGTAAAACATTACTAAAACACATTACTAAAATATAGTACTACAAAAAAAGAATTTCTCTGACGTAAATATTTACAAACTTTTTCCATTGTTAACTTTTTGCTGTAACTGACCCTAAAAGTGTATTAAATACAACTGAATGCTTCCTGTTAGTTTTTACTTAATTGGTGGAAATGCATTTCATACATTCTTTTAAAAGATCTTACAACAGTTATCGCAAGAAAAGCAACGTCGACCGTGGCTGCTGCTTGGATGGGTGACCGCTGAGAGACAGTACAATGCCTTGAGGCGTATCTAAAACTCCTGAATTTAAAATTTTGGTTTAGATTATGTAGCTGCCCTCCTTTAATTTCTCTCCTAGTAAGTGTGTTCCTAAAGTATAAACTTTCCAAAATGGTAATACAAAACAAGAAATTCAATTATACTATATATTTTTAATTTCTGGTTTCAAAATTATTCGTTTTGCATATTGTTTGCTTTTATGTTTTTATAACAGTACTTTTATAAAAATTAAATATATAATTGGGCACTAAAAATAGGATAAAAGTGTCACCTGTAGTTCCCTAGTGGAGTTAACTCCTGACTAACCTCAGGTGCAACTTTGTGTCTCTCAGTTATTTTAAACCGTGTAACCCAGATATGAAGTCTCTCATGACACAGCTGAGTTCATTAGTGTAAAACTTTGTGTCATTGCATTAAAATACTGTATTATTATTACTTTGTGAATTTTATACTAAATAGAAACATAAACAGAACTCTACAACTACAAGAAGGGTGTCTACTTAATTCCACATTGGTATTCCTGACTAATTCCATATCAAAGTTGGAGCCTCTCACTTAGTGGCTGAGCGTCAGCGAAGCATGCAATTCGATGACGTTGTAAAAAACATTTCTATCTGTTTGTTTTTTGCCTGTCTGTCCGCATGATAACTCGACAACAAACCGATCCATCCAGTAGTTCGTGTTTCCCTCTATATATTTCAAAACAAATTAATTTATGGCCTACATAAACAAAAATTAATTCAATCCCAGTGTATGTCTATCCATGAGATTTGACTAAGCGTCTTCCGCTTAGCAGGCTGGCTGAATTTTTATATTTCTAGGGACTGTAATAATTGATTTCCTGTCAGATGTATGTTTTTCTACCCGTCCACAGGACATTTAGTGATCAAAATAAGCTATAAATATGAGGTTCTGTATGCAATAACAGCCAAGCCTATTTATTACGCATTACGTGTTGGCGTTTTCCTATCTTGGTTTGTATAAAGATTCAATTATGTTGGTTTCATAAATTCTCTTCAAAATGTATGGTTATGTTATAATTTATCCTACATCTCACAAAACTTGATGCTTTACAGACCAGAAAATGTTTAAAAGACAACATGGTTAACTTAAATTTTGGAACTGGAAGTATCATTAACTGCAAGTAAATTATAATAGACGAAAGTAGACACGTTTTAAACGATAAGGGCTGAGCCTTTCGATTTTGAAAATTACGTGAGAAGCCACGCACACCTACCTGTAATTATTATGTTTCAAGTTATATTAAGGCATTTTGGATACTGTTATCAGTTACAGTTCCAATGTGGAGCATGGGAGATTAAAGTCTACCCTAATGCTCCATAACGCCCAGCGGCATCACTCGGGAAACTACACTTGTCGCTTGAATACCCTGACTTCAGCTTCCGTCCCCGTGCACGTACTCTCTGGTAAGTGACAGAACAGTAAGAATGGTGAAGGTTTCTGACTCTCTCAGTTGCTATAGTACTGGAAATAAAGAACCTGTCATAGTACTACATAGTGACCAGCAGCATGGCTTGAAAAATTACACTTGCCACTTTAGACGGTGAAGAAAGTATGAGTTTATTAACGGTTTAATGATACCCGAGAAGCTGTGTTGGAGTTATGTTATATATTATAACTGAGATTCTGTAAACTGCCACAAAAAGTGTTGTATTACTAAAGAACTTTATGGTTCTCACTCATGTTCCTTTGAGAAAACATTGGGCGACACATGGCACTCTGCCAGTCTTTACTAGTAAAAGTGGGTAAACAAGATATATCTCCTTCAGGTGTATTTTATTTGCTAGTCACTATGTCAGGCTTGCCATCTGAGTACTGCGGTAGAGTATGATATGTGATCTAATTGCATAGATTCAAGGCCTTTGGTAAGTCATGCGGTGAATTATATTGTTATAAGACTATGTGTTTGGGTGGGATGACCTGGAACTGCGTTCTCTCACCGTTCCTGATTCGGACACGTTTCTGGATTCGGTTCTGAACTTTTGTTTAAGAACAGTAGTTCGTTCCTCTTTGGGTTGTGAACAATATAAGAAAAAGTACTATGTTGGTTATGTCGATTTATACTTCTTATTGAATAATTTCAGGCCTAGTTGAATCTATGTAGGTGGGACCATATAATTTTTTTCTGGGCAGTTGAATAGAACAGTACGGCTCATTAATAATTTGAACTTAAATAGTGTGCATATTTATTGTACATAACATTTCAGAGTTTAAAGTAACCTGCCGAATTTAAGAAGAAACAGCATCGTATAATAAGGAGGCTGAAATTAAAAGATAGTATTAAAACAATAGGGAAATTCCATGAAAGAATTAATGTACTGATTTTAGGACGGCAGAATGTCACTGTGTTGTTAATGCAAAATTTCATGTTTCCCTCTCGACGTTAATTTAGTGATGGTGATGATGTAATTGTGTCCCGACTGTTAATTTTATCGGTATAACAATTTTCGTGGGAAAGTGAAAGCCCTAAGGAGTACCTATGGGGCTCATTGACTATTGATTAATGAATATTGACCGGAAATGAGGTAATATATCGATTATAAATGAAAATGTTTTGGTAATCCACCACCACCTTGAGAAGAGTTAAAAGCGGCTGTATCATAAAAATAATTCTTTTATGAACATATTGAATGTGATGGAGAAAGAATACCATATACTATTAAAATTTAGAATTATTTAAAAGATCACTATTAAGAAAAAGTACTTTAAGCAGTATAATTTTCTATTAATTATATTTTATATAAGAACTTCAAATAAAATAAAGCATTTAAAATATTTGTATTGTTGTTTGAACTTTCAATATCATTTAGTTACTTATTTCATCTTTTATTTTTGTTTGTAAGGCCTACACAGAGTTTACTACCACGTCTCCAGACCTAGCACCATTTCCACCCACACGCCATGAGATGTCTACTCTACCTCAACGTTACCCCAGAGAGGTGTTCCAACAGTTTACTCTACAGTCTAGTTATCTTACTTGAGTGAGGTCTCTAACTATCGACTCATATCTTCCAATTCACATCTCACTACCAAATCTGATTAATTCTGATATTTCACCAACAGAATTAGTCAAGGAACCAACGCTTACAGCAAACACAGGAAAGCTAATGTCAGTATAGGGTCTTTCTTAACTGATCCTTCCTAAGTGCCTCGGAGTCTGCGGTGTTTTAGACAATAAAACAGCGTTATCACAGATTTGGTGAATAAAACCCCGCGCAAAATTGGATCAAACACATTTTGATTTTATAAAATTAATTTTCCAAACTGTGGCACACATTCTTGTACGTAAAATAAATTTCATTTTGTTGTCTTCGGTTCCAATGAACATTTTTTAGAATCTTCTGCCCTAAATCATACAATATATATGATTTAAGTTATATTAATTTCAATTGCAACAAATGAAGTCCACCATTATTGTAACCTATGCCCTACTATGTTGCATTTCCAATCCGGAAAGGACTATGTTCCAATTTTAGACTTCGAGGAAGTTCTTTGTGGAGATCACCCGGTCAATAGTCACCGCGCTAACAGATTACAGTTAAATACTGCTGATAATGTTGTTAGGTAGATATGTTTAATATTGCATATGTTCAAGTTTTCTACTACGAGAATTATACCTCTTTATGAACTAAACATATTCATAAAATACCTATATATCAATATTCAGATCATCAGTTATGTTAATTAGAATATTGTGCAGTTTCTGGCATATCCATTGTTATTCAAAAATAAACTTCAAATACAGGCATTTTCTGCATATAATTTATAATTGCGTGGCCTATGAAACTGTCTTATAATTTTAATTAAAATATACACTTTATAGTGTTTGTTTAACAGAAAAATGCCCATTTTGTTTTATTTATTAATTAAACTAGCTACTCAGCATGAATAGATCATAGATTGTAGGTTATTATAATATAAGAATTGAGTTTGGAGTGTGGTGGATTGTTCGAGATATTTTATTTATTACATACATTATAATGTTCAAACAACTAAATTGTGTTTTTAATCATGATCCTACGAATAGTATTTTATGAGAGCTCACATTCTGAGCAAATTGAAGATAGCATCATAGATGCAGTAGCATAATATGTACTGTTAGAATAGTTTCCCTCATTATTGCAATCGTTGTTTTGTTGACCCTATAAATTGCTCTATTTCAGGTGTCTTAGCTTTAGAGACGTACCTCAAATACTGTACTCTGTGAGAGAATGGCTCGTTTTGCCATGATGGTGTCAGACAATTATTTTCCCCTTGACCCATTCTCTGCTGGGTTACTAAGGAAAATAATTTTAAGGACCTTAAGTGCTAAGATCCACAGTATGTTTAGAAACATAGTTTTTATCACAGTTTTTATATATAAAGTATCCCCAAATGTTTTGAATTCGTGATTGAAAAGTGTTTTGTTAATACAAAAAAATCATTATGTTATTATTCCTCTAATTATATTTATAACGAGGCCCATTGTGTATAAAGCATCTTTAAAATCCAAGCACAATAATAAGTGTTATTGCTAAAATGTTCATAAACTATATACAAGGAAATGGACATTATGATCCTGGAAGCGCACAGAAGAGTACCAAATAGGAATATGTGTTGTTCCCGTGTTAAACCTTCTTCCGGAAAAAAAGTTGTTAAACCCTATTAATGAATTAACTAATTGGTTCAGTAGTGTCTATGTGGTGAAGGAACAAACAGAAGTACAAACTTTTATAGTTATTATATTAGTTAGGATTTAGGCTATTGGGATACTTGCCTAATTATTGTATGCGTTTATTAACATGAGAGTATAGAAACAAATTGTATTCTTAATAGGTCACCATAAATATTGTTAATTCCAAAATTTTTAATTATAGATTGCTTGACATAAACGTATTATTTATTTGCGTAAAATTTACGGTTTGATTTTTGATGAGAATATTGTACTTTCCGATAGATTTGTTTTAAATATGTACAGGAGGATTATTAACTGTCCACTTTAACTGTAAACTTTACTAAAATAGATGTTATGTGGAAAATAATTCTTATAAACTAGTAAGTAGTAATGCCTCTAAGTAATTATTTCCCCTCACAATTTGCAAAGATCATAATAAATACAACATTTATAAAGAAAATATTCACTATTACATAATATAACAAAGAACTTAATTACTGAAATTCAAAATACTATACTTATAGTTTTCAACAATATCTTGAACATCGTCCAGTGCAATTGAAACAAAATAACAAGAGTGTCAATTAGAATATGACTGCAAGAAACTAAATATCGCAACACAAGAACTGAAATCAATGGTGAAGTGCAGTTATCTGTAAGATGAGTTGTAAATCTCTTATTACACTTGGATGTGTTCTGAATTGTTATTTTACATTACAACAAATTTAAAATCACCGGACTGTAATTCCAGAGCCGCTTTGGTAATATTCTGAAGTAATTGCTTGTTATGCTGTAACTGTCATATTGTATTTTAGTTAAACCCGCGTTTCATTTATAACAATACATTAAACTGTAATTTTGAACTTTACACAAACATTCCATGATTCTGGCCGTAGATCAATAAATGTATTGGAAATAAAATTCCGATATACTAGGAAAACATTTGATGTTTGTTTGTTTGTAAATTCTTTAGCAATCGGGTCGAATATCGATCATAATTCGTATATAGTATAATGTTTTATGTTTTAAATATAAACCTTTATTTTTTATCCTATCTAATAGTAGCTAAAAGAAGTAGCAATACACTAAAAACCGTGTTCGACCATTATCAACCATTATAAGCGGTTATGATACTACTGAATTACAATATAGTGATTTATCTATAATATACTACAGATAAGAGTTAAAAGGTGTATTATTGTATAATCATACAATATTTATCTTAGTATAAAGAGATAAATTAATATTAGATATGCAGCCTCGAAAAGGGATCGATATATAATATACAATAATACACGTTTTTAACACGTTTTTATGGATTTTATTATGTAAAATGTACCTGCAAGTTCCTGAAGATGAATTCATCGAATTCTAAATGTACATTGTACACAATAAAATGGACCATAAAGTGTTAAAAGGTATATTATTGTATATCATATATCAAACACTTGTCGAGGCTGTATATCTAATATTAATTTATCTCTTTATACTAAGATGAAGATCTGATTTCAATAAATAATTAGCGGAGGCAATTCCCAAGGAGTGAAGTAGTTGAATCAAGAGACCAGTATGGACGTCTTAATAGTTTACACCTAATGTCTGAATGTAACGTGGCCATTCTACATTGTTTATGTGTTAACTACGATGTTACAGTTGTAGGTGAATCACCAGAAACTTAAGTGATAAAGACTTTGGCGGTAGAAAAGTAAATTCCACGTGTGGTTGTTATCTCGCCATGTCAATCTTAAGTGAATGTAAAGTAATGTCGAAAAGCTCTTAACACCTTCAAGTATATAGTTCTATCACGTGAAACCTTATGAAACAAAAGCCTCAATATGCCCATTAATTGGTTTTCAAAGTGGAAGACTTTATTTAGGTAAAATCAATTAATAATTAAGTTTAAACATATTTACTTATAATGTGAAAAGTTATTGAATACTTCAAAGCGTTTGTACTAACATTTATGAAATAACATAAACCATGTAAACACAAACATTGCTTAAAATAGTATGAGCTAATATTGCTACCATATTGAAATATAGTGAGAGTGAAATCTGATTTAAGTAGTTCGAAAACAATATACAAAATAATAATTTACATTTATATTGTGAAAAAAACCGAGATAAATATTTGCACAAATTAAAATAGCCTTAATAAATTTGGAGCTAGACCACGATGTTGAGTGGGGCACAAACGATATGTTACTTGAACCATCTTAATTACGCGTTTAGTTTTTTTACTCTAATTCTTATATTTTTACTCTGGTGCGTTCTCCAACAACCATAAAAAACAAATAATAAAGCAATTTGTAATATCGTTAGTAATTTCCCAAACACATAACACGTAACCAGAGGGTTAGGCTATCGGGTAAAGTCATTATGTTAGTGGGAACCCGTTCGACCGTCAGGTTGACCAGGTGCCTACCGACACGTCATATTGCGTTACGATCCTGAACGTGCTAACAGGTTCGTAACTTATAGAATTGGTGAGGGAAAATTCCCTTGCCTATTGTACATTTATGTATTATCTTTCTGTAACTCTTCACTTAATGGTCTTAAAGATTTGAGACATGGAACTTAGTTTCATCTTGAAGCAAGGAAGAACACGTATGATTTTAATGTAAAAAGGGCCAGTGCAAATACGTCAGTTTTTCTGTGCGATAATTCGCTCTGCTCATATCTTCTATTGGATCCTTCGATATTCCATCATATCGGTTTATTTTTACTTAGACCGTATTATGAAACTAAATTAAAAAAAACATGAAAATCACTTAGGAATAAATATATACAATACTGGCTATTGTACTGGCTTGGCTATGAACGGGTTTTATGAACTTCAGCAGATTTACCTGTAGGATATGATTTTCAGTTTCGTTTTAAGTGTGGAAATACGCATGTTTTTCAATTGATTAAATATTTCATACCATATATCTTAAAGAATGGTGTTTTATAAAAAGGTGGGAATGTCCAATTAACAATATTATTATTATAATACAACAGTTTTATACAATATATTATATAATTTTATACAACAGCAATATTATACAACATAATTATTTTCTTATGCCACATAAAATGCGGAGTCAAGAGAAAGTTCAAAATATGAATCTTCAGAGAATCAACTCGAAATCCCCTTCCATAAATGTTCAACTCCATGGAAGCTACTCAGTGTGGACAAAAAGCATCTTTCCCTTTACATTGTTTAATCCTAAACAATATTACACTAAAATATTAAATAGTGGGCCTTCATAGTTGAATGCAGAGATGAAATTTCCCCTCATCTATTTTTTTCATCTTAGTTTAGCGAGTGTTGTCTGATGTAGTCACAGACATGACTCCTGAAATCTGGAGTCAAGTTCGTCTGAAGAGATCCAAAAAAGTTATCAACGAAGAATCTCTAACTGACTCTATATAGATTCGACATCAGAGCTACACATTAGAATGCAGTTTAAGTGAAAAGGTAGGTAAATTACATATTTAGCATTGTTATGCACATTTCAGTACTATTGGTTTTCTTTGCTGTTTACAATATCAAAACACGGAAAATTAAAAGTCATTGGGTCAAGAGGCTTAAAATAATAGTGTACTTAAATAGTAGCGTTTAATAGTATTTACAATTAGTATTCATCTTTAAGAGTGATCTAAGTTTAAACTATTTTTTAACCTATACTTCTGGCTACAGAAAATATAACTAAACAATATACAGTAGTGTCGTGCTGTTAAACTATAACTACAGAAATGTTGGTTTTTTTAATTCACTATAATTTTATATCTTTTGTCTAGTAATTTACAGATGCATCAATAACCAACAAACATTATTCATTTATCGGAGTCTAATGAGTATTAAAATATAAATAAAATTCTAATAGTACCACTTAAAGTTTCAGCAGAAATACAGACTTCGATTCTCCCTATACTGACCGATGAGCTCCGAGTTCTGAAGATACTGAGCCTGGGGCAGTAAAACTTGGGCAGGATAATCTAAGTTTGAGGCCCTTCGGCGATCCTTAGTGAAGTCCGGAACCAAGTCTATACCTACCGTGAGTTTACCTACATTCCCGAATTCCAAGCTTAATATCGTATATATGATTTATTTACACAAAGCATAACTGGTTTAATTTGTAGAATGTATTGTATTCAAAAAGTTTCCTGCATTAATATAGTATTATTTTTTCGACCCTTTTTACGGTATCTAATATAAAATTGTCCAAGAAATAT
Source organism: Homalodisca vitripennis (assembly GCF_021130785.1). NCBI lineage: Eukaryota > Metazoa > Arthropoda > Insecta > Hemiptera > Cicadellidae > Homalodisca > Homalodisca vitripennis. The sequence goes on along the minus strand of NC_060208.1, from coordinate 219,736,832 downwards.
AGACCTTTGTGTGATTTCTAGGCAGTGATGAATATTATATGAACCAAGCAGGAACTGATATTGATTAATTAAACAAGGGAACGTGTCAAAATGTCGTGTTAAACCTAATGTTTCATTTCACTCAAGGTTTGAAAAATGGCATAAACAAAGTAAAACTCTAACCGAATCTATAATGGGTAGCAAATTTGGTAAACGTTTTATATATATATATAAAAAAATGAAACATAGAACTAAAAGGTTTTTGAGTATATTTATTTACGTATTTCAGAGAAAATAGACTAATTATAGATAGAGGTTATAGATAGAGCACTGAAATTTATTAAAATTGAGAAAAATAAAAATGTTGTACCATTTGCAGTATCAAGATTGCGGCAGTTTCCGATTTTAAATACAAAATCTCTTATGCATTATAGCAATGTCAGAACCAAAGATATTGAATTTTTCGAAATCCAAAAGTGCACCAAGCCCGTTTGCCGTCGGTCATAAACAGCCTAGTTGGCGATTGGTAAAAAAAAAATAAAATAATATTAAAATAAAATAAAATTCTCTTGGGGGCATACAGGTGCCGTTCGTCCCCCTTTGAGTGAGCCACTGGGAAGACTACATATAATATAAGTTTTACCTAAGGAAATTAGTTTATGATTTTTCTGGTATTAAACTCAGAGCCAAATTATGCAATATACCTTTAAAAAGTCTGACAACTCATTATAATGTATAAAGATTATTTCTGTTCTGTACAAGGCGTGCGCGTGAGTGTAAGTATATACGCGTGTGAAAGAGAGAGAGAGAGAGAGAGAGAGAGAGAGAGAGAGAGAGAGAGAGAGAGAGAGAGAGAGAGAGAGAGAGAGAGAGGGAGAGAGAGAGAGAGAGAGAGAGAGAGAGAGAGAGAGAGAGAGAGAGAGAGAGAGAGAGAGAGAGAGAGAGAGAGAGAGAGAGAGAGAGAGAGAGAGAGAGATGCGAGAGTGCGTTCTTCCATGCTGTCTATGCGAATGTAATTATATTGATTCTCATCCTCATATGATCATAGGTTATTGTTGTTTTATTATATTTTTACAGCTTATTTGATATTTTTCTTTATTTGTTTATTTTGCTATACTTTTTATTTATCATCCTCAAGCTTACCAGAGTATAGTTTTTGTCCAATTTATTTTCTGTAGGATAATTCTATAGTTTTATTCAAATTTTCAAATTTGTATTTATTAAATTTTTTATTGCTACCTTTAAAATCTGTGCCAATCCAATGCTTTTCTGTGAACTCGGTCCAACCCATAGGCTTAAGCCTATGTGAGGTCTTCTTGGCCAATGACCTTTATTGCAATGTTCATAAAATATATTAAATACATAAATGAAATTGAATTTTTGCCCGGAAATATCGGTATTTCTTTACTTCGTTTGGTTTAGTATAGTTTTATTTGGTTTAAAATTAAATCAGTTGGAACTATTTGTTTCAGTTGGGTGAATTATATTAATTTTTCTCACCATGGCCGCGAAACCTGAATCGGACTAGCACTACGTCAGAGAACTTTGCAATATTGTATTGGGAGTGCATGGTATTTTTAAATTTAGAAGGACGAGTTTCACGAGTGCACATTTACAGGTTTGAGTCACAACTTCCCTGGTATTCCTCCCACGTCTTCCCCAGGTCACGTAACTCAGCCGCTTTCTTTACCTGTAACTTTCTCTTCCTTGTTTTTTATACTTGATCCTCTAACTCAGTTTTGGTAGGAACTTGGTTGACTCCAAACTTTCCACACTGATCCCATACATCTCGTATTTCTTATTTTAAGTTATTTTTACAGGACCACAAGATTACCAACATTTAGGAGAATAATTTAGTTATTTATATGATAAAAATCAAAAGAAGTTAATTACTTGCAAATATATCCTAAATAATGAATGTAACAAATACTATTCTAAATTATTAAGATGCATGTATCGATTTAATACATAGAGCCTGTTAAGGTGAAATTTTCTATTGCGCTATTTGAGATTTTAAACTAAAATAACGTCCGATAAATATAACAAGTTAATTCTTGTAGAGTTAAAATACTTTTGAACGAATTTTAGTTAACTAGTACTCATTTTAAACAAAACCACTGGTGCAGTGTAGTGGGTACAACGGTTATCGCAAGATAACCAGATCAAGCAACGTCGAGCGTGGCTGCTGCTTGGATGTATGACCGCTGAGCGATCATGTCCTTGCAAGCAGCCCGGCTGCCCGGCCGTTGGTGGTGGTTCGGCAGTTACTTTAAGCCGTTGGTCCCCAGGTTACGTGTTAGAGAGGGCCATTAGCGTTAACTTCGCCTGGTAAAATAAGACATCTTTACTATACTTTTCAAAACAAGGCGATAAAATATAGTAGGTTAATTCATGTAATGGTAAGAAACCTGTGATCAGAAATAAATAAACTAGTAATTATACGGTTTAGCTAATAGTCTAAAATAAAACAATATGCACACTGTACAGACACATTGCTTAGTTTTATTTGTGATTTAACTTAATTTCTAAACTATTTAGAACTTTTTGTGGTGTTTTTTCAGATGAACATGACTCCAGAATCTATCAGTCAAGTCTGTGATAGCATCAGATTCCAGGCGCTGTTCTAAGAGGAAGGTGAACTGGAGCTAAACTCAACCTTCATATTGAATCCATTGAATCAATCATTACCACCAATGCTAGGTTTGTGTCTAAGTTATTAGTTCATCACTTTTATATATTTCGAAATATACCGTCTATAAACTTTAAAACTAGTCATAATTAGCAATTATAGCACTAGAACAAACAAAGTTAATGATAACAGACAGAATTTGTTCCATAAAACCTGAAATAAAAAAAGGTTTTAAAACAAATAAGCTACAGCTAAAAACATACAGACAAATTAGAAATCAAGCAACAAGAGAAAAATAATATACTGCATGACATAAGACTATTACTAATTATGCTTGAACATCTAAACCTTTTAAAATAAGGACATTATTAATAAAACGACCTACGAATAGGAATAACTTAAATCATGAGTCACAGTGAAATTTTTCCCGTATAGGCAGAAGTTACTTATAAAATGACTTTCCTATACAGGAAGTACGAACACTTAGTACTGTTGGAGCCATTAGTATCTATGAGTTATACTTAGAAACACATCTCCTATCCGAGTTGGATTATCTAGCACGATTGAAAGGCAATTGGAGTTTAAGCCAATAAGTCATGTTTGTGTAGCGAGGATGAGCGGTCTCTGGATGTGGGCTTAAGCTCCCCTATAGCATATCCGACTTGGATCATCTAGCTCGATTGAAAGACAGATGGGGTTTAAGCCACTAAATCATGTTTGTGTAGCGAGGACGAGCTGTTTCTGGGTGTGGGCTTAAGCTCCCCTATAGCCTATCCGACTTGGATCATCTAGCTCGATTGAAAGACAGATGGGGTTGAGCCACTAAATGTTATGTTTGTGTAGCGAGTACGAGCTGTTTCTGGGTGTGGGCTTAAGTTCCCCTATAGCCTATCCAACTTGGATTATCTAGCTCAATTGAAAGGCCGATGGGGTTTAAGTTCAATGTTATGTTTGTGTAGCGGTACGAGCTGTCTGTGGACGTGGGCTTAAGCTCACGTCTGTTTCCTATCTGTCTTGCATTATCTAATTCGATTGGAAGGCGGTTGGGGTTTTAAGTCACTAAAGTCATGTTTGTGTAGCGACGATGAGATGTCACTGGACGTAAGCTTAATCTCCCCCATAACTTAGCCAACTTTGTTTGTCTGACTTGATAGTAAAGCAAACGGTACCGTACCGAGTTTGCCGATGCTCAGGTTTACCATCTGGCCCGTAAACAGCCACAAACCAGGTTTGATATTGTATAGGGAATCTAACCAAACATAGGTGCGTTTCAACTTCATGTAAACCTGGTACGGTCTGGTTTGTCAGATCTAGTTCGACAGTTATTAATTTGAGAACCCTAACTAACTTTGAATCGTTGACTCCTTTTGCGCTGAAACCAATCTGAACTAACTGGTAGGTTTGAGGTTTCATTTCATCTTATATTATCGACCCAAAAAGCAATATGTCAATTTGTACATAGTTTTTGTAACACAGTAGAATATTTATGGTAAGCAACATAAACAACCAGACTACTTCAAGGTGTATGTAGTCTTAACAAAGGCACAAACACATTTCTGATAGATCGTAAACCATGCAGCGTTTCTTCGCAGGATACTCACCCTCACGCTAATAATACTTAATTAGTGTACAAACATGCTCAGTTAATTTTGATGTCTTATTGTACAGTGTATACTTTTTCAGTCTTCATTAGCTTTTTCTTCAAAGTACGTAAATTAACAAACGAAACTATTGCCATTATGTGCCATATTATTATACAGACAGTTCAATAAACGTGTTCAAATATTTTGGTATTTTGCTCCACTCTTAAAAATGAGCAAAAACGCTCATATGACGTTATGTTCTGGTTGGCGTCGTAAATATAGTTATATTAACGACGCCAATGCTGAGAAATGCCTTGTTGCCAAGATCAAGAAAATATGTCTAAAAATGTATGTTTAGAGCAGTTACAATTTAACGGTCTTAATATGTTTGAACCATAGTTGATTTTTCTTAAATCTCCGATCAAGAAACCTTTATAACCACAAAGCTCTGAAAATAGTTTTGTCGAAAGACAACTACGATGAGTCTAAATTTATAGTAAGTATTAGATATTAACTTTGTATTTGATATTAGCATTACAGTACTGTCCAAGCACTGCATACTTAAGTTCACTATAATTGTGTACTTAACAGTATATTTTAACTAACACTTTGTCTTACCGTGGATGTTTTAATACTCTATGCTCAAAGTTACAGAAAAGGTTGAAATAAGAAGTGTTACTCTATATTTTCACACTTTAAATGTAAACGCAATATAGCAGTGGTTAAATTAATTAACTATATGGTTGTGCTGTAAAATCTTTTTTAACAAAACGGTTAGTTCATTTGACAGGTTCTTTCAAATAATAATATTAATTTCTATTGTTCGAATGCAACTTCGAGACCAAGTCGGAAAATGTTTCGATTCAAATATTATCAGTCTAGTAGTATTCACGCGATTGAATAAGAGACGCGAACACACATACAAAAACATAAATTTAGCAAAATAATTACTCACAGGTCAAATTTACTTACTAATAAAACTTTTATCGAATTGAATACTAATAGTATTAATAACATCAATGAGAATAGTCAGTTAATACACACGCACAGTCAGGAAGACATATAAAACTTCCACTGGTCACAGCCTGTATTCCACACACGTCTTTCCTCAGGTCACGTGACTTGGCAGGTTCGGTTCCTGTAACTTTCTTCTCTGTTTGTTTGCTGTTACTTGATCCTTTAACTTGGTTATAATTCCTATCAAATTATATAATTATTGTTTTCGAGCGTTATTATTATAAACCAGATGAACTATTTGCGATGTTTAGTTTCTTGCTGTCATAATTTAAAATATTATTTAATAACCCACAAAGTAGGTAATTCCAGTAAAAGATTAGTTTTAAATGTTATTCTGCTGTAATGGATATTTTATTCATGTTATTATTATGAATCATTGTAAACTATAAGGGAAAAACATTACTGAAAGGTACATACAAGTTTTTTTGGCACGAGATTTATTTAATTGAAATTTATGTACATTAACTTAACGAAGTTGAAATAAATATTTCAAAATTTACTGATTTATCAGGAAAGTTCACAAAATCTAGTATTGGAATCAATATGTTTTACAGATTAATACATTTAAACGATAATGGACTAATGCGCTTGTTACAAGAAAATATTACAATTCAAAAATAATTTTCCACTTTTTTATCGCCTCTTTAGAAATGATTTAGTCTTTAGTAATAGTTAACATAACCAACAATATTAGAAATGTGAAAGTTAAGATAAGTACTTGTTCTTATATCTCATTGAAACTACTGAACCAATTTGGTGTTAAATACGAACGAAAATTTAATAAAGGAATAGTATCCTATTTTTTATTCGATAATACTCTCGTTCGTCGCCCTCGTAGGATTTACGTGTCCATTGGTACGTTTTTAGATGATAAAAGCTCTATTATTATCATTTATTTTCAATATACTTCGTATTTCTCATCGAGATTGTATTTTATGTACATAGTGCTTTTTTTGTAGTGCTGTAAATAGCAGTAAATAATCTGTTACCTGTCTTTCAATATAAATGTTACCAGTTAATAATTCTAAACATTGTTGAATAGAAATTAACACTGCAATAACAAAATGTGAATGTTTACAGATAAACTCCTTAAAATTCGCTTCCTTCAAATTACCATACCCGTGTAGGTATATACTGGACAATGGCTAATGTGGAATTCACTAACACCAACAAGACGCAACGAACCATCCTGTAGGAGACGAGAGTATTTGAGTTAGCAAGCGAGTACTTCCAGAACGCATCGATTACAAAGGCCTTAAAAACTAAGAAACGTGATATGTAGTAATTTAATGATGGAACATGTTGCATCACTTTTTATGATAGTTGAGAAGGGATGCTTGTCAGGTGATTTTATAACTTTGTTATTTGTAGAAGTATGTCTATAATCCATAAATGTGTAATTTCTAAAACATAGATTTTAATGTCTTAATGATAGTAACATGAAATTATCTCTTGATAGAACTGATTTATAGCTTATATTCAGTATAGACGTATTTGAGACGAGTTTTATATATATATATATATATATATATATATATATATATATATTTGTATATATGTATATGCGTATTTAAATTTAAATAGTCAATTGGTATGTATACAAACTGCTTGGTTGTGTATGTGTGTGTGCGTACGCGCGATTTTAATATAGAAGATAATATAATAAGAATATTCACTGCCTATAATATGTAGCTAAAATTTCAGGTTAATAATATTAATATGGTAAATATTACGTAATCTGAAATAGCTGGAGGAGATTGGTTTATATCTAACGGGTTTAAATTGACAAATTAGTCTACTTGTAATCATGATAATCTGCAACATGTAATTTATAAAAAATTCAAAATTAATAATTTATAATTAAACTATAAAGATTATATATAAATATTTTAATAAGTACCCAAACAATAACCGTTTCTGGAGCTATACGGAGTATGCATTAAGGTTACTAAGAAATAATAATATATCACAATAATTTTTTTTTTCCAAATATTGGTTTCCGACTTGACGTTGTATACCGTGTCGTGTTACTGATGACATGCAATGTTGAGGTGTTGGAGATTACACAGAGATCATGATCCACTTGAGCCACTTATCCTAATGCTTTAGTTATGGTAAGAGTTGCATCATAGCTAGTGACATCGTATACATAACCGTGGCATACGTGGTCGACGTGAAAAAGATTATAGAGGTCATGATCAACTTGAGCCACTTATCCTAATGCTTTAGTTATGGTCAGAGCTGCATCATAGCTAGTGACATCGTATACATTACCGTGGCATACGTGGTCGACGTGAAAAAGATTATAGAGGTCATGATCCACTTGAGCCACTTACCCTAATGCTGTAGTTATGGTCAGTGCTGCCCCAAAGCTAGTGGCATTGTATACAATCCTACTAGCTATGGTGCAGCTCTGACTATTAACTAAGCCTAAGAATAAGTGGCTCAAGTGGATCATGACCTCTAAATAATCTTTGCCACGTCGACCACGTATGCACAGGTAATTGAATATACAATGTCACTAGCTATGATGAGCTCTTACCATAAACTAAAGCATTAGGATACGTGGCCTCAAGTGGATCATGACCTCTATAATCTTTTTCACGTCGACCTCGCATGCCACGGTAATGTATACGATGTCACTAGCTATGATGCAGCTCTTACCATAACTAAAGCATTAGGAATAAGTGGCTCAAGTGGATCATGATCTCTGTGTAATCTCCGACACCTCAACATTGCATGTCATCAGTAACACGACACGGTATACAATGTCGAGTCGGAAACCAATATTGGTAAAAAAATAATTATATGTGATATATTATTATTTCTTAATAACCATAATGAATACTCCGTATAGATCCAGGAAACGGTTATTGTTTGGGTATTTATTAAAATATTTATAATCTTTATAGTTTAATCATAAATTATTAATTTTGAATTTTTATAAATTACATGTTGCAGATTATCATGATTACAAGTAGACTAATTTGTCAATTTTAAACCCGTTAGATATAAACCAATCTCCTCCAGGCTATTTTCAGATTACGTAAAATTTACCATTATTAATATTATTAACCTGAAATCTTAGCTACATATTATAGGCAGTGAAAATTTTTTTATTATATTATCCTTCTATATTAAAATCGCGCGTACGCACACACATACACAACCAAGCAGTTTGTATACATACCAATTGCCTATTTGAATTTAAATACGCATATATATAGATATTATATATATATATATATTATATATTTATATATATATATATATATATATATACAACTCGTCTCAAATACAAGTCTTATACTGAATATAAGCTATAAATCAGTTCTATCAAGAGATAATTTCATGTTACATATTAAATACCACGTAGAAAATTGCGAGTTGTACAAAATTCATTTATTACGAATCTTATTAGGAAAATCTATTAGAGAAAGTTTCCTATCCTCTTTATTGTCATTTGAAAATTCTCCCTATACAACACCTTTTTGTATATAAGGTACTAAGATTATTTTATAGCAGAAGTGGGTAATACATGGAACTTTTGAATTAGTTTTATAGTGCTAGACGGTAATTTTCAGAACATCTTTCGAGTACCTAAAGTCAACAGATCTTCATTTAGGCAATCCTTTAAAATTTATCTTGTGTCCAAAGTACTTTAACAAATTTACCCGCTTGAAATAAAATTATGTAACTCATTTAACAGTTTTTTGATAAATCTGTTAAATTGTGGTTGTTCTCGTTAGAGGATACTAATTTTCTTAAACAGTAGATATTGATTTAGTAACTTTTTGTTTGTAATTTTTCTTTTGTATATAGGCCTAAACCTATGATAATGTAAAACAACATTAATAAAAAAAAAACAAATTATTTCTTTGGGTTGTAAATAGCAAAATGATTACGTTGTTTATATATAGATTTGTATTTATTTATGTACAGGGATATGTTTATGTATGTATATAGAAAAAATTTTCAATATTTAAAAGGAAACTTTTTTGTTCTTGTTTAATAACTTATATGTTTAAAAGTGTATTTTATTTAGTTAAAGGTACACAGAAGATGGCAGTTAAAGTGATGGACTGGACTCTGTTTATTTATATATTATATTTTTAGTTGCGCTGCCACATAACTGGAAAATCGTGGATGGAAGTGTAATTTTTTTCCGAGGTTTTGTAATATTACTTAAATTGGTGTAGTTATTATGGAATAAATCATTATTCTCATTATTATTCTCATTATTTTTTCTCATTTAAGACATTAAAAAAATCTATGTTTTAGAAATGACACATTTATGGATTACTAGACATACTTCTACTCGTAACAAAGTTATAAAATCACTGACAATGCATCCCTTCTCAACTATCATAAAAAGTGATGCAACATGTTCCATCATTAAATTACTGCATATCACGTTTCTTATGTTTTTAAGGCCCTTTGTAATCGAGGTGCGTTCTGGGAAGTACTCTCTTGCTAACTCAAATACTCTCGTCTCCTTCAGGATGGTTCGTTGCGTCTTGTTGGTGTTAGTGAATTTCCACATTAGCCATTGTTCCAGTATATACCTACACGGGTATGGTAATTTGAAGGAAGCGAATTTTAAGGAGTTTATCTGTAAACATTCAAATTTTGTTATTGCAGTGTATACATCACTGTGTTGGCATGCGAGGTCGACGTGACAAAGATTATTTATAGGTCATGATCCACTTGAGCCACTTACATTAATGCTGTAGTTATGGTCAGTGCTTCCCCAAAGCAAGTGGCATTGTATACATCACCGTGTTGGCATGCGAGGTCGACGTGGCAAAGATTATTTAGAGGTCATGATCCACTTGAGCCACTTACACTAATGCTGTAGTTTTGGTCCGGACTGCCTCATAGCTAGTGACATTGTATACAACACCGTGTGTTACCCACTACTGCTTGGGACTTGAACATGAGGTAAGTTACTGTGCATAGAAATGTGGTCTACTCAACTCGTGTTGAAATCCTTTTTCATGTACACTAACAACATGATATTCTTAGTTACTGTACTTGGAATGGTTAAAATAATATTGAGCTGTCCCAGTAGCCTATTGAGATAATTCAAATTCAAATTTAAAATACTACTGTGTGTTCATAGGAACACTTCTTATATGAAATAAAATAATGTTTTACTCAAGACTTTCTTATTGTTCAGTACGTAATCTGCTTATTACCTGCTTGCTTCAGGAGATACGATAGATGGCACGGGTTGGGCCTGATGACGTCATGCAAGATAGTGGCCTCATTGTGGCTTATCATGATCTGCTTGGTGGCCGCTGGTCAGTGTTAGCTCATTATTTATTTCACTCATTCTCTTTCTCTCTGCTCTTCCTTTATATACATTTGTGCGTGTTGTAGTTTTTTGAGTGGATAAATCTATGTATATATGCAACACTAGTGGTAATTTAAATTCATACATATATATATGTGTGTGTGTGTGTGTGTGTGTGTGTGTGTGTGTGTGTGTGTATTTTTAAGAACTTACTTAGAACATTGGCTATAGAAAATGTTCCATTTAAATGTATTATAAATGCATGAAATAAATTTTAGATCATTAAAACTATTCAAGTTAAAATAAAGTTTTTAATGAAACTTTTAAAATTATTTTATACAATTAATAAAATATAATCAGTTAAGCGGAACTGTAAGTTTATAGACATGGCCTAAAATAATTTTACTAAATTCTGCGTGGAGATAAAATACTGAAGTTGTCAACAGTACCATTGATCTCCAACTTCAGAATACGTTAGCGAAAGAGCAACGGTACATTGAAAGTTGATGTATAGGTATGGGCGTTATATTCTGGTTGTATTATTCTAGTTAGTTTCTGTCTCTTAATATATTTAACGAGGTAGGCAAGGATTTACATGCCATATATTGGATTCAGTTATATATCTGTCACTAATGTATTTACTAATATAATTTTAATTTGCATAGAAAACTAATTGTTTCCTTAAATAGGCCATTGGTTGAAATATAAAAATAGTTAATAAAACGTTGTAAACGACATTTTGAAAATACCACAAATATCGTAAAGTATTATTAAATTGTCGAGTTACTCATCGAAAGACGGCAATAACACTTTTCAGACACAACCAACTAACTGAAAGTATTACTATGCTATTATGACACAGGCCATGCATCAAACTGGGGACTATATTAAAAGTCACCTAAAGAAATGATGAAACTGGTAATTTTTATTGCATGGAACCTTTCGTAATTTGTGGGTGGCATATGAGCAACCTTTCAGGCTATCATATTTGGTCTTTCAATTCAATAGGAATGTTTGGTTATTATTTGTTTTATTTTTAACACTCGTACTTGTATTTTGTAAAGGAATAAACTGGGAAACTGAATTTTAACCACTAATAGTTGTTCAAAGTAATGAATTTGTCCTTTAGGTGTTTCATGTTTCACCACTCCTATCCATAAATAAATAAATAAATAAGGCCTTTATTCTTGAGCAGATTTCGGTTTACAATCTGTTTTACAAATCGACTCACGTCAAACTAATCATAACCAGTACAATTCGTAATTTAAAACTGTGACACACAAATATTGCGTGCTGGTAATTTACATAGAAAATTCATACTTAAACAACAATACATCATTAAGTGTACATATACAGTTTTAACTTCCTTTTTGAAAGTTTTAACAGACAAAGTCTTTATAACTGGTGGTAAGGCATTGTACTCCTGGGGTCCAAAGTACGAGAAAGGACCTTTTTGTAGCCTCCAACCGCACACGCGGCCAGTTGCAGTCTTGTCGTCCTGTCGAGTTGTGCCGTTCTCTTAGAGTCGCTCGCGCCACTAGTTTCCGTCTCAGGTAAGAGGGTTTCACCAGTTTCCAAAACCTTATGCACCAATGTCCACAGTTTGGAGCCTACAAATATCTTGAAACAGAGTGTAAATTTGCTCTTTTGCGATAAGGTGAGATGTGGTCAAATTTTTTTAGATTATAAAACAAACCTCAGCGCACTGTTCTGTATCCGTGCAAAGGATGACATTTGCCTCTTGAGTTAAAGCAGCTACCAAACACTGGAAGGGCGTAATATATTGATGGAAATACCAGAGAATTTACAATATGCAGCTTTGAAAGCATTGGAATTAACGCTCTGTATCTATTCAAAACTCTCAATTTACACATTGCACGTTGATAAATCAATTCAACATGTTTAAGAAAGTTTAGCTGATTGTCAATTATAACTCCCAGGACTTTAACATAAAACATGATCTTCCAAACAAATACCCTCAACAGAAACAGAGAGAATACTCCTGTTTATGGTCTCTTTAATGGATGGTGAGCAAAAATGCACCACAGAACACTTATCTGCATTCAACTTTAGGCCATGTCCCTCCGACCCACTCTTTAACCCTACGCAGATCAGCATTGAAACACTGCACCGCTTCATGGACACCTGGAGGGGGATATGTTAGAAGCATCTGAGAGTCATCCGCATAGGAGTAGTAGAGTGAACACGAGGACAATGCAAGTTCAAGATCAGCAGTATATAAAATGAACATAACAGGCCCTAAACATGACCCTTGAGGAACCCCTGTATCCTTCGACAGCGAGGAAGAGCAGTTTTCTTTTACCTTCGTCACCTCTGAACTCCGTCCGCTCAAATATGAGCCAAACCATTTTATAGCGATTTCATTAAACCTATAGAAATTTAATTTGGCAAGAAACAGTTCATAATTCACTGAGTCGAACGCTTCAGAGAAAATCAAGCGTCGCCAAAATACTTCCAAAACCTTTATCTTTCGCTACATGCAGCTCATCCATAATGTTTATCAAGGCGGAGGTAGTGCTGAAAGACTTCCTAAAACCAGACTGATGTACAGGAAGAATATTTTCAGCCTCAATGAAAGCTGTCAACTGATTCACACCACCACCTTCTCAAGGATTTTTGACATGGCCGGAAGGATCGATATCGGCCTAAATTGGGAAATCACACTTGGATTCTTTATTTTGGGTATGGCGTGACAAGACTTTGCTTCCATCATGATGGAAAATACCCAGAAGCAAGGGACAGGTTAACCAAATGCGTAATAGCTCCCAAGCAATATGGGCTCATGGGCTTTCACTAGCCTGATAGATATTCCATCATACCCCACAGCCACTGACGTAATGTTATTCATTATGCATTTGATCTCACCTCAGTAACTGGCACAAAATTGAAACCATGCGCTAGATCCTCACAAACATTGTTTCTGTAGAAATTCAGTTTCTCGAGGCTAATCCTGCTTTCCACCACCCATGCCTGCAAAGTACCTGTTGAGGTCATCAGCTGAGAATCTTATATCGTCACTATTACGGTCATTTTCCAGCACTCCACCGGACCGTAAAACACCCCAGAATGATTTAGAGTCCTTACAATTAAGCTTGTCGTGAAAGTAATTTCGTTTTGCTCTTCTGATGGCGCAGTTCAATTTATTTCGTGCCTTACAGTACAACGTTCTAGCAGCCGAAACATCACCATCATGCAGTCTGTGTTTGAAATAATTTTTTTCTTTTGTGAGCTCTCTTATCTCGTTCACTCCATATACCATAAGTTACCCTACTCATATAATAGACTTAATGTATAGTCTATAAGTACTTAAAAAAAGAGTAAGTTCAACACAGCGATATTTCCTTTGGGTTTCACAGAGGATGTCACTACTCCGCTATATGCAGACTCATCGGAGGAGACAAGTCCAGAATTCCTTTCACCCGAACCCATCTTATCCAGTGATTCTGCCTTCAAGAATGGCGATCAGCCTGTCAACACCATGTATTTAGCGGGCACTCCCGGGATCCTTCACTGCGAGATAGACATGGAACTAGAAGACAATGTAAGTAATAGTTTAAAAATATGAAACAATGAACTGGAGCCATCACTTTGGGTACACGAAAAAATAACTGGAATATTGACTGTTGTTAGGCAAACTTAAATGTGTAATCTTTAGTTAAGATTAGTATGATAAGAGTAGTTAAGTTTTAATAACAAGTGTTGTGTTTAGTTTTTTTATAAAGTTCATGTTTAAGAGTTAGTGAAGTAGACACAAAACATGTTGGTTGTGATCCTTACAACGCTAGGTATGATTTGTTTATTTTAAGCCAGTTCGCAATTATGTGTTAGTTAAGTTATGTACCTGAAGAATAGATCAGGTTTCAGATCTTAAAAAGTTGTGTTACCGATTTTTTATATCACTTAACGATGGCAAATTTCCGGAAAAATTCAGTTTCCTTTACAGTCCTTCCATCGTCAAAAACAAACTGCAAACAAAGGAACAAGACATGTTTCACAAGCCGCGAGAATAATTCAGATTAAACCACGAGTGAATAATTTTCTCCTAACTGAATAATAATGAAATAACACGGTAACACGGTGTCAGTATCAGTATGTGGCTGATGCAATATTATTAGACCTCATTAAATAGATATTAACCGATGGGTAGATAAAGTCAACAGTAAAAATCTCCAACATGTAACCACTATCAGTATTTATATAATGTTTTAGTTTTAGATTTAACATAATTTAAAAAAAAGAAACTACATTGCTACTTTCATTAGAACACGGCCTAAGCGTAATCAGGTACAGTTATGATAATAATATTAATATTTCCATAAAAATGAAATTTTAGAACATAATTTAATTTAATAACATTGTGTGCCTTGGCGTTCTGGTTGGTTTTATTTTCATATATATGTAAACTACTTACTAAATATGTATATGAAATATTGTTTTATGATCCTTGCAGGTGGCCTGGGTGTACAAGAATCCAAAATCTGCCTACCCGTCCTTACTGACATTCGGAAAGTTCTCGGTTAGCAACGACAGGAGAATTTCCTTGAGCTTCCAAGATCCGTGGAATTTCCGCCTGATGATCTCCTACATCAAGCGCAGAGACCAAGGCCTCTACGAATGTCAAGTGTCCACTACTGAAGCACCCAGCACCCCAAAGAAAGTCATGCAGGTCTTTCTAAAAGTACTGGGTCAGTATATAGAATTCTAATTAAATTAGGTCTAATAATTATTAGAATTATACTAAAAACAAACAACTAACTGGTTGTCTACCAAACAGTTTAAGCAAATACAAAGGTTAATTTATCCATATTTTTACTAAAATTTTATATCTGAAATAAATATAAAACACTTATTTACAGTAATAGTTTTACAAAATTTTTTCCGGACTTTTACCATTGTTAAGTGAAAAAAATTGGTAACAATACGTTTAGATATCTGCAATCTGGTCTCTTCTGCAGGTAAATTTACTTAACGATGTGAAATGTCCGGAGAAATCCTGTTTCTTTCAAAATCCTTCCATCGTCAAAAATAAACTTCAAATAAAGAGTTATAAATATATTACATTTGTTTCTTACTTTTTCTTAGGTTTTCAAACGCTCAAATCATGAAATTCTTTTCAAAAATAGTTTCTTACGTACTTAACAATCATAATCAGGAATTGAAAATAATTTTTATAATAGAGTGACAGTATTTGTGAATATCTATATCATATATACACACACACACACAAGGTGTTTCAAAAGTCTGGGTATGACATAATTTGCTAATTAAAATAAGTCAGTGAAAAACACACCTGTTAGTAGAGTGAAACGCTGCCTACCGCATTAGAATACGACGATCCAGTCAGAAATGGCAGCGCATAATGTACTTCACAATGTGTAACTAAAACAACCCGCCATTACTGATTGGATAAACCTTTTGAGATGCGGTTTGTAGCATTCAACTCTACTAAGCGAGCTATTTAAAATAAGGTATCATTGGACCCATACTTTAATTTAAGATTTCCATGTTTCCCTCTGTGGGCCGTCCCCCCATGGTTGGTATGTCATGGTAATAGAAAGGAAAAATAGTTTACATAGCTATATGACACTGTGAAAGTTTATATATGTTATCTGCTATGGTTTGTAAAATATTAAGCCGTACCCAGACTTTTCAAACACCTTGTATATATATATATGTACTATATATGATATAAATATATATATTACTAGTAAATTTGAAAAACTGCGTCATATTCTTTCTTTGAATATACATCAAACTTTTATCTACTAGCTAATATTATGGATTACAAAACAGTTAATTTAGGTATTGGCCATCTTTCAGGAGTTTATATTCCGAAGGATCTCGCCTGTACAAGTCTCCAAGTCAAGGAAGTGTTTTCTTCTTGTTTATCGGTCACATAACATCATAAATATATAAATAATAGTCATAACTGTGCATATCGATGCGTACCGTGAAATATTACCTCTTCCATAATTTTCGACCATTTCATTTTGATCATTTCTAATCATCGCATCGATCACCGAATTTTCAGATATTTTGAATTTTGAATTTCAATTTGAGACTATTTGATACACGTAACTGTATAACCCTGATGTTCAACATAACAGTCATAGTTACGTAAACTATAACAGGTAGGCCTGGTTCGTATATCACTCGCCTTCATGTACTACTGCTTTGCTCACTTCTCCAACCTGTAATTTCAATGCACTCTTATTTGTAATCATATACGTAATTTTGTTAAACGGTTCACTAAGAACCCTCTACAGAAGAAGCTTTGTGAAGAACTGTATTTAGAAAAAATATTTACAAATACTTCTACAACAATTCATGTATTGAAGCTTGAATTTGAAATAGCTGAACGGATTAGTGTCCTTGTTTATTTATCAAAGTACTAAGCATTCTGTGGTTTGTTTGTTAACTAACGGAAGTTTTATCTTCCTTAGATCCAGAAGTAATAATCAAAGACAAGAACAGCCAAATGGTGTCAGAATGTGAGTACAAAGCGGGGAGTAATGTGGAGTTTACATGTGTGGCATCGCACCTAGACTTGTCAGATGAGAATATCACATGGTGGAAGGAGGGGCTACTCGTACAAGAAGGTGTCAGGTACAACATTTATTGTAGAACTTTATCAATGAAATTTAAGTTCTATAAGCTAAGGATAGTTGATAATCACATTTTATTATTTATTTCGTGAATTCAAACATTATTGTATTTCTAAGAATGACTCTTGTTTGTTTTATCATACTTAAACATAACATTACTTAAATAAATGTTCTACTTTAAATACAGTCAATTAGTATATCAAATATTATGAGGCACAAAAAACTCCTTAACCTTGGATCATATGACAGTAAAGAGATGACAATGAAATATAAAGGCAATAAGAGTCAAGTATGTTATTATGAAAATAATGTGTTAAAAAATGCTGCTTATTATATGACCGTGATCTGCATTTAGATTTTTATGAAGACATCGCAAAAGATCTGGAAGTGAGGAAGAGCAACAACAGAATAGATTATAAAAATATAAACAGGGGCCTACAACTTCAAGATTTAAAATATAATTTTTTTTCTTTTTCTTTAGTTAATTCTTATTTAGTTTATGTAGTCGGAATGCCAAAGTTTACCTAAGTGATTCAAATTTTAGGGACATGTGAGGTAATGCAAATCATGTGGTTGTCTATCCCATTGTTTGACTCTGAGCAGACAAGTCCACGAAGCTTAACTTGGTAGACAGGTTTCATTTAATATCTGATAGTGATTTGTAAAACATGGAACTTCCCTAACAAATATTTTTTTTATAATATTAAGGTGTTTATCACTAGGAATGTTACAATTGGGAATGTATATTTATAATAGTTTTGTGCATAATGTTACCAGATACAAGTCCGAAAGTGGGTCTCGTACTATAGAGTCCACCCTAGTGTTGCATCACGCCCAGCCGCTTGACTCGGGAAATTACACCTGTAGCGTGGACAACCTGGCTTCAGCCTCCGTCTTCGTGAACATACTGAACAGTAAGTGTGACAATAGTGAGAATAACCGGCCGTGAAAACTGATATAATAATGGGTATAGATTCTAACCTGGTGTGCATCACGGTCAGAAGCATGGCTATCAAGATTACAACTGTAGAGTGAACAACCTGGCTTCAGCCTCCGTCTTCGTGAACATACTGAACAGTAAGTGTGACAATAGTGAGAATAACCGACCGTGAAAACTGATATAATAATAGGTATAGATTCTAACCTGGTGCGCATCACGGTCAGAAGCATGACTATCAAGATTATACCTGTAGAGTGAACAACCTGGCTTCAGCCTCCGTCTTCGTGAACATACTGAACAGTAAGTGTGACAATAGTGAGAATAACCGGCCGTGAAAACTGATATAATAATGGGTATAGATTCTAACCTGGTGTGCATCACGGTCAGAAGCATGACTATCAAGATTATACCTGTAGCGTGAACAACCTGACTTCAGCCTCCGTCTTCGTGAACATACTGAACTGTAAGTGTGACAATAGTGAGAATAACCAACCGTGAAAACTGCTATAATAATGGGTATATACTCCACCCTCGTGTGCAACACTCTGATTAAATAATTTTTATATCTATGAGGCCATTCGTGCCCAAGATACACATCATCAGACCCGCATAACTGAATAAAAGTGGTTGAAATATAAATATAAACAGTATTTTACTAAATAAAAACATAAGGAGATATTATCCTATCACCAGACAGTATTTCTATGTATGTATAGTAAATAAAACTGATATTTAGATATATCTAATAAAGTAACGGTGATTTTGGAAAAGGACCCAGTTCGTTATTTACTATATTATTTTGGCTATTCTTCACAAAATTTGACTAGTTTTTATACTAAATGACGAGTTTTATATGTTTAATTATTTACAATTAATTCTAAAGATATAAAGATGGTTGGAACATTGAAAATATTTGTATTTAATAGGAACCAATAGTGAATTATAACTCATTAATTATGTGTTATTCACTAGTAGTCCATATTAAAGTAGGAGAATGTCATGATATATGATGTTTAAGTTGTAAATTAAAAAATGTTTTGTAAATACAATTATTATCCTGATTTAAAAATGTCACATTGTTTGGTAAAATCAATTTTATCGATACTCCAGCGAAATTTAAAATTTGGATACGACTTATAATATTTATGTAACAGAAAATGTCAATAATAGCAACTCTATTTTTATATTTAACATAAAACATTATAACATGTATGGTCACTAACCATTTTACAGTTTAACTGTCATAAAACCTTAAGGTTGAATGTTAATAGATGATTCAGATAAAGAATGCAATACGAAGATGTATCCAAATTAGTAAAAAGTATTTTATTTGACGAAACACTGAACAACATGTCGACCATACGGATTATTATATGTATATAATATTATATGAGACACATATTACGTGTCGAACATATTATACTATGAAGAATTTTTCTTTTTCAGCGCCAGAAGTTATTATCAAAGACCAGAGGAACCGCGTGGTGACAGAACGCTACTATATGGTGGGGAGTGCGGTGGAACTGACATGCCTCGCCTCCCAAGTGGAGACACCGCGAGAGAACATCACTTGGTGGAGGGGGGAAGTGCCCATACTGGAAGGTGTCAGGTACGAGCACTTGTTCTGTAGCCTAATTACAGATTGTTGAATGTTCTTGGAGATCATGGTAGGCATTGTTGATTTTCGTATTAAAATTCTCGTTGATCAATGATCATGTCCCTCACACATTTTCCATAGCACACAAGTAGAATAATGCTTTTAAGACGTATTTGTCAGCCAGTTCAATGCCTTGAGGCGTATCAAAAGTACTGTTTTGATGGTTAAATAAGTTAATTCTCGTTCACAGTTTTCAAATCACGATCTCCTCTATTTGTAAAATATGTGATAAAAATATAACCATGTTAGTAAATAAATTTTTCCACTATTTATTGTGATTGAGGAGAACTTGTTAAAGTCAAACTTCAAAAGTTTGCAATTACATTATTTGTATAGAATTCTTTCATCCACTAATCAAAATAGTAGTTTTTAATTATTTTAAGAAATAATTTATGGAAACTAGAAGATTATACTAGAAAAAGTTTTTTTACTTGGATCCTGAATTTAAAATTTTGATTTAGATTATTTAGCTGCATCCTTTAATTTCTCTCCTAGTGAGTGTGTTCCTAAAGTTTGAACGTTCATAATGGTATAACAAACAAGAAATTCTATTTTACTATATATGTTTTTAACTTCCGGTTACTAAATTAATCATTTGCTTATCGTTTGCCTTTATATTTTTATAACAGTACTTTTATAAAAATTAAATATATAAACGGGCATTAAAAATAGGATAAAAGTGTCACCTGTAGTTCCCTAGTGGAGTTAACTCCTGACTAACCTCAGGTGTAACTTTGTGTCTCTCAGTTATTTTAAACCGTGTAACCCAGATATGAAGTCTCTTCTGACACTCAGCTGAGTTCATTAGTGTAAAGCAGCATTAATATACTGTATTAAATTACTTTGTGAATTTTATACTAAATAGAAACATAAACAGAACTCTTAGAATGGTGTCTACTTAATTTTACACTGGTTTTCCTGACTAATTCCATATCCAAGTTGGAGCCTGTCAGTTAGTGGCTGAGCGTCAGCGAAGCATGCAATTCGATGACGTTGTAAAACACATTTCTCTCAGTTTGTGTTTTGTCCCTCTGTCCGCATATCTCGACAACAAGCCGATCTATACAGTAGTTCCTGTTTTCTACTATATATTTCAAAACAAATTAATTAATGGCCTCGAAATTTCGCAAGAAAATTCATGTCAACACAAACAAAATTAATTCATTCCTGGTGTATGCCTATCCACGAGATTTGACTGAGTGTCAACAATTTAGCAGGCTGACTAAATTTTTTATATTTCTAGGAACTGTAATAATTGATTTCCTGTCATAAGTATGTCTTTCTACCCGTCCACAGGACATTTAGTGATAAAAATGAGCTATAAATATGGCATTTTGCATGCAATAATAGCGAAGCCTATTACGTATTACGCGGTTGTGTTTCATACCTTGTTTTGTATAAAGATTCAATTATGTTGGTTTCATAAATTCTCTTCATAATGTATGGTTGTGTTATAATTTATCCTACATCTCACAAAACTTAATGCTTTACAGACTAGAAAATGTTTAAAAGACAACCTGGTTAATTCAAATTTTGGAACTGGAAGTATCATTAACTGCAAGTAAATTAGTATAATAGACGAAAGTAGACACGTTTTAAACGATAAGAGCTGAGCCTTTCGATTTTGAAAATTACGTGAGAAGCCACGCACAACTACTTGTATATATTATGTTTATAGTTCTATTGAAGCATTTCGGATACTGTTATCAGTTACATTTCCAATGTTGAGCATGGGAGTATAGAGTCTACCCTAATGCTACATAACGCCCAGCGGCATCACTCGGGAAACTACACTTGTCGCTTGAACAATCTGACCTCAGCTTCCGTCCCCGTGCACGTACTCTCTGGTAAGTGACAGAAAAATTAAGAATGGTGAAGGTTTCTGACTCATTTGCTATAGTTCTGGAAAATTACACTTTCAGCTAATTGCATAGACTCTAGTTGTTTGGTAAGTCATGCAGTGAATTAAATGGTTACAAGACTCTGTTTTTAAGTTGAAAGACCTGGAACTGCGTCCACTCACCGTTCCTGATTCGGACAGGTTTCTGGATTCGGTTCTAAAATTTGGTTTAAGAACAGTTGGATTTTCCTCTTTGGGTGGTGAGCAATATAAAAAGTACTATGTCGGTTACGTCGATTTATAGTTCTTATTGAATAATTTCAGGTCTAGGGGGTGAGTCTTTCAATGTAGGTGAATAAATATTCTATTTTTCTGGGCAGTTGAATATAACATAGTACGGCTCCTTAATAATTTGAACTTAAATAATGAGCATATTTGTTATACATACCATTTCAGAGTTTAAAGTAACCTTTCAAATTTAATAAGAAACTTTAACAGCATGGTATCATTAGGAGGCTGAAATTAAAAGATAGTATGAAAAACAATAGGAAAATTCCATGGAAGAACTAATGCATTAAGTTTTGGCAATAAGGTGGTTTAATTTAAAAGGAAATAAAAACATTTGGAAAATTCCATGAAAGAACTGATGTACTGATTTCTGGACGGAAGAATGTCACTGTGTTGTTAATGCAAATTTCATGTTCCCCTCTCGTCGTTAATTTAGGATGGTGATGATGTAATTGTGTCTCGTCTGTTAATGTGATCTGTATACCTAATGCAGTATGAAAGTGAAAGCCTCAAGGAGTACCTCTGGGGCTCATCCTATGTCATTGACTACTGATTGATGAGTACTTACCGGAAATGAGGTTATATTTCGATTAAACATGAAAATGGTAGGGAAATCCACCACCACCTTCAGAAGAGTTAAAAGCAGCTGTACCATAAAAATAATTCTTTAATGAACAAATTGAATGTGATGAAGAGAAAATACCATATAAATTCAAATTTAGAACAATTTTAAAGCTCACGATTAAACCAAACCAATCTAAACCGTAAAAATTTCCTTTAATTATATTTTACAATAAAAATTTAAATTAAAAAAACCTTATCAAATATACCTTACACAAATATTGTTATACGATGTTAATTATGTTATTTTTTTAACTTTAAATCTAATTCAATTTACTTACTTCATCTTTTATTTTTGTTTGCAAGACCTACAAAGAGTTTACTACTACGTCTCCAGACCAAGCATCATTTCCACACACACGCCATGAGATGTCTACTCTACCTCAACGTTACCCCAGAGAGGTGTTCCAGCAGTTTACTCTACAGTCTAGATATCTTACTTGAATGATGTCTATAACTATCGACTGATATCTTCCAATTCTCATCTCACTACCAAATCTAAATAATTCCTCCCTCTGCAGAAGTTTAGTTACGGCCCATCATCCACCTATAGGATATGTTAGGTAACAACGCTTATAGCAAATACAGGTGAGCTAATATCAGTATCAGGTCTTTCCTGAACTGGTTCTGCCCGACTGCTTCGAACTCTGCGGTGTTTTAGACAATAAAACATCGTATATCACAGATTTGGTGATTAAAACCCCGCGCAAAATTAGATTACGAAGATGTGGTTCATTATATAGCATTAAACGTTAAAGTTTCACTAATTCGTCAAATCCAGTCTTCAGTACACAAAGCATTAGAGGAATTTTGAATGATCAGTGAGTCTCTATCAGATAGATAATAAAAGCAGAATTATTTTATACAGTAAAATGCTGAAAATTAACTTTCAAGCTCATCCTAACTGTCTAGAATTAATTTTTCAAACTGTGGCACACATTCTTGTACGTAAAATAAATTCAATTTTGTTGCCTTCAGGTCCAATTAACATTTTTAGAATCTTTCAGCTCTAAATCATATATATATATATATATATATATATATATATATATATATATATATATATATATATATATATATATAATTTAAGTTATATTATTTTCATTGCAACAGATGAAAGCCACCATTATTGTAACCTAACTATACCCTTCTACTTTGCAGTTACAATCCGAGAAGGGCTATGCTCCAGTTTTAGACTTCAAGAAAGTTCTTTGTGTAGATTACCCGGTCGAAAGTCATCGCGCTTACAGATTATAGTTAAATACTGCTGATAATGTTGTTAGGTAGATATGTTTATACATATATTAAACTGCATTGTAGATGTACTAATATTTTATACTATGTTAGTTATACATCTGTATGAACTAAAACGCTTCATAAATATCTTTATATAAATATTTAGATTATCAAGTTAGGTATATCTGAATATTGTGCAATTTCTGTCATAACCATTGTTATTCAAAATCAAACTTAAAGTAAAGGCACTGTTTTTATTCTGTATATACTTCATATTGACGTGGCCTATGAAATTTTCTTATCAATTTAATTAAAATAATTGAATATACACTTTATATTCTTTGTATAAAATAAAATTCTCTTTTTGATTTGAGTTAACAATTGAACTAAATACTCAGCATGAATAGATAATAGATTTAAGGTTTATATAATATAAGAATTGAGTTTGCACTGTGGTGGATTGTACGAGATATTTTGTTTAATAAATACAATATAATATACAACAAAGTTTCTGTTTTAATCATGATCCAAAGAATACTCTTTAATTCCAGCTCTCGTTTTAAGCAAATTGTTGGAATAATAGTCACAGTTTTATCAACCCACAAAATTGCTCTATTTAAAGTGCCTTATATTTAGAAGTTTTTTTGAAGGACTCGCTTGTTACCTCAAATACTGTACTCTCCGAGAGTATGGCTTGCTTTGCGATGTTGGTGTCGGACAATTATCTTTCCATTGTCCGATTATCTACTGTGTTAATAAGGAAACAAATTTCATGGACCTTAAGTGCTAAAATTCACAGTATGTTTAAAAACATAGTTTTTATCGAAGTTTTAATATAATATATCCCCAACTGTTTTGATTTCGTGATTGCAAAAGTGTTTTGTTAAGGGGGTCGGGAAGGAAAACACTTTTTTAAATTTTGATTGAATATTAATATAAATTTCATGACCTTTAATTTAAGACCAAATTTATGCAATAATGAAGAGTAGTTTTTATATTAATTATTTTGTGAAGTACTGCAACCACAATCCAGACCATTTTTAAGTTGCATTCTTCAACGCTGCAACTTTATATCGTACTCATTTTTTAGGTACTGTCATAATGACCTCTTTCATCTGCCTCAGGTTATTATGGAGGTAATGAAACCTATTTTCAAGGACCTCTCTAACCCTGATCCGTCGAGGCGATGCTTACATGGGGATACTCAAAACCCAAGCGAGTCTCTCAACAATATGATATGGGCTTGGGTACCAAAACGTACATATGTCATGCTCTCTACTTTGGAACTTGGAGTTTATGAAGCAGTAGCATGCTACAACGAGGATAATATTGTAAGGTGTGAAGTGTTTGACAAACTAGGGATTGTTCCTGGAGATAATTGTGTACAAACCCTTCAAGATTTAGACAATGTGCGGATCAAGAAAGGTAATAAAGCTGTTGATGAAATAGAGAAAAAGTGCAGGAAGATGCTAGCTCTGGCTAAAAGAAGATTAGAAGACCAATATGAGGCTGCAGAAGACCCTAAAAATCCATCTAATGGGGCTGGAATGTATAAAAAGGTAGGATGATTGTAAGTGTAACCTTTATCTTTGATTTCCCGAAAGTTAGTTTTTTCCTACTAAAGGAACATTTTCTCAGTACCTGTAAAAGATAAATTGATGATATTTTTTTATTTTGTAGGTGTTGATGATGTTCAAGACTTAACACAGGATTTTTAATTTTAAGATTTTTATTTTTTGATTATGTTAAAAAAATTGTTTTATGGTATTTCTTTTTTGTAATTGTAAAATGTTATTTTTTTAATAATTTAAAAATCATTGAGTCAAAAGTTGTAAAATAGTATATCAAATAATATAAAAAAAGAATAATTGCCATGTTATCTGTAATATTATAAAAATAAATATTCCTTAAAAATCAGCAAATTAACATTCCTAAGATACAGCTTCCCGATCCCCCTTAATGCAAACGATAATTTGGTTATTATTCATTAAAGTGTATTATTAACAAGGTCCTTTGTGTTTAAAGCATTTTTTAAATCAAAGCAGAATAATAAGTGTTATTGCTAAAATGATCATAACCTAGAGGCATGTTTTAAAATAAGTACCGTTTTTAAAGTAGAATGGAATAGAAACCTTTTGTATTTCAAAAAAACATATACACCAAGATATTAGATTTATTTGCATTTGTTGATAAATATTAAATTACCCTTTTACTATACTTACTAAGTGGCGATAAAATAAAACAATTTAGTTTTAAGTACAGGAATCGGATAATATTATTTATATAATTTTAGTAAATTATTTATTACAATAGGGAGCACTGCACGAAAAAAATATTTTTTACATTTTCTTTTTTTTGCTTGCACCTTGTATTCTGAAATCTCCTCTTTAAAATGATATATAACACATGGGCATTATATTTTATCAAATGCAAATTATTTTGAATACTATGGAATATGTTTTCAAGATTTTATGCCTAAAAATTGGTCCCCCGGTCGAAGTGCTAGAATGTGTTAGTTTCTTTCTAGTATAAATTCTAGTTCTTTCTAGTCTTTCTAGTATAATCATAAGTTATGGTGATATGTAAATAGAAGAGATAGAGTGTATTGGACATGTGCAAAAGAGAATGGGGACCAGTCTTCGTTATTTGAAATCGACAAATGCGAAACTTCCTTATGTTACATGGCTTGGTGGTAGAGGTAGGTTGACCGATCCAGGCATCCTTCAGATTCAAAAGTATTATGTTTTAACTATTATGTCAAACTATGAAAATGTTCAAGATATGAAAAAAGCAATCTGGGCTGAATTTTTTCACATATCATCATCTAATGACAATCCTCAGCATGGGCTATGTCCGGACAGCGTTGACACTTGGTCCAAGTATCGGAAACCTATAAGAGAAAATGAAACAAATGATCACGCAAAACATTCCACTTGCCAGCTCGTATAATGGGTTTCATAAACCAATTTTCAGAGATTTGTCTGATACCATATTGCTGCAAAAATATTTGGGAGGCAAAACACAGAACAGTATTGAGTCGCTCAACAATGTCATTTGGAGTTTTGTTCCTAAAGGAACATTTGTTAGGCTAAAAACGCTTAGCTTAGGTGTATATTTGGCAGTGTCTTGTTTTAATTATGGTGTAGTGAATCTTACCAAATTATTGGAGGAATGTGGATTCAAACCTGGAAAAAACTTAGTATATGGCTGCCAAAGAGTCGACCAACGAAGAATCAAAGCAGCAGAGAAGGCCGAAGATAAGCTCAAAAAAAGATAAGACAGCATAAAAACTTGCTAAAAAAAAGACTCGAAGACAAATTTGAGGAAGAAGAGGGAGAAGAGCCATCATATGGATCAGTATTATATTGAAGTTCCATGTCTTAGGTAGGCTAATAAAACCTGTTTTGTTATACGCTTATAGTGTCTTTCTTTTTTCGCATTTTTCGAAAAGTTGTATTTTTCGAATGTCATGTACCTTTTCTCAGAACTCCTTTGAGATATAATCCTGAAATTTTTACTGCTTGTGTATTACATCCATCTTCTCATGTGGAACCAATAAAGTAATGATAAATATTAAATTAAATATATAAAAAAATTAAAAAGTTTATTTTAGAATAATTTTTTGTAGATAATGTTTATAAAATTCAGAAAAATATTAAAAATTGTACAAATGTTAAAAAAGTTTGGTTCCGTATGAAGGAGAAAAGTTGTACTTTCAGATAAAACAAACAGTAGCAAGGTATCTTCTTATGTAGGTCCTGAGAAAAAGGAAAATATGTTAATATGGAAAAAGATAGGGCGCAGTGCTCCCCTTTTAACATATATTCTACAATGGAAATTAACCTACATGGGCAAGCAGCCTGTGAGTAGCCTAGATTCGTACTAAAAGTTTATGTTATCTAGATGTCGAAAAAAGTGTTACTGTTACTTGTCGGTGTGTATTAAGGCAAAAAATGTAGAAATTTAGTTGTGTGATGAAGGAGATAAGAGATAATATTATACAAAACCATCGGTAGAAGTAAGACCACATACACAAGACCGTGATATGACAAGCGCCGGGGGATGGGGAGGGGTCAAGGTCAGGTTGGTCCCCAGTCTGAGTGAATGAAAGTCTCGGATCCTTGGACTCCAATTTGTAACAACAGTTCTGTAACATTATATTTTGGCTACAGAAAATATAACTAAACAACACAGTGTCGTGCTGTTAAAATATAACTACAGAATAGATGGTCTTTTATTCACTTTAATTTTATTTCTTTTGTTTAGTAATTTAAAGATGCATCAATAACCAACACACATGATTCATTTGCCAGAGTGTAATGTGTATTATAGTATAAATAACATGATAATACTTAAAGCTTCAGCAGAAATACAGACTTCGAGTCTCCCTGTACTGACCGATGAGCTCCGAGTTCTGAAGATACTGAGCCTGGGGCAGTAAAACTTGGGCAGGATAATCTAAGTTTGGGGCCCTTCGGCGATCCTCAGTGAAGTCTGGAACAAAGTCTATATCTACTGCGAGTTTACCTACATTCCCGAATTCCAAGCTTAATATATTTGATTTATTCACACAAAATATAACAGGTTTAATTTGTAGTGTATTGTATTCAAACAGTTTCTTGCATTAATATAGTATTATTTTTTTCAACCCCTTTTATAATGCTATCTAATATACAATTCTTCAAGAAATATAGACCTTTGTGTGATTTCTAGGCAGTGATTAATATTCTATGAACCAAGAAGGAACTGATATTGATTAATTATAGAAGGGAACGTGTCATAATGTCGTGTTATACCTAATGTTTCATTTCACTCAAGGTTTGAAAAATGGCAAACACAAAGTAAAACTCTAACCGAATCTATAATGGGTAGCCAATTTGGTAAGCATTTGACATAAAAATAAAATGAATCATAGAACTAAAAGGTTTTTGAGCATATTTATTCACGTATTTCAGAGAAAATATTCTAATTTATAAATAGTTATAGATAGAGCACTGATATTTATCAAAATCTTAATTTTTTTCAGTAAAATTGAGAAAAATAAAAATGTTGTACTATTTGCAGTATTAATATTGTGGCAGTTTCCGATTTTAAGTAGAAAATCTCTTATGCAATATAGCAATGTCAGAACCAAAGATATTGAATTTTTTGAAATCCAAGAGTGCGCTAAAACCGTTTGCGCTAAAAGACAGTACGTAACACTACGTTTCGAGATCTGTCACCTGATCTCTTCCTCAAGTAAATAACTAACATAACACATGACTGCAATAGATTAAAAAAAAAACAAATCATACCAGAGCGATGGGGCGTGCATGAATCAAGAATCACAATCACCATGATGTATGTTAAATTCACTAAGTCTAAAACATGCACTAAGTAACAAAAAATCACTAATCATTACAAATTAAATACGGGCAGATTCTAATTGGTTTCAAAACAGGATGGGAACGGAAGTGGGCCTACTTGTTATTGGTTCATTCAAGATGAACTTGCTGTAACCATACTGTGGTTCCACATTGGATTCTTATACATTTTAAATCTGTTTGATGCTTTAGGTTTCATATTTAATTCATTTTTCATGAATTCCTTCTGTACTGCCGGAAACTGGATTTTTAACCGAGTGTAGAGTAACAGATAATTTAAAAATTATACTTAAAGGCAGTAGTATCAAGGTCTAACCATAATACAGGCCAGATTCCTAATATTGTGACGTCACAAGGCCACTCCGTCAACTCCGCTTTAGTTAGTCGGAATAAGTGCACGATTGGTCTCATAACTCTTATAATTTATAGCTTTTATTTCGTAATTACCAGAAAATCTTAAGACAAAAAACTACCAGGCATTATTAAAACACAAAGGTCTCCAATAATAAAACAAAAGAGGTTGTAGCAGAAAAGTAATTGACAGATGATTCGTGCCCTCATAATCAATCTGCTGTGATAAATACGTCAGGAGTATATGGAGTACATTATAAAATGGTGTAAACATATCACTTTTATTACAGTTAAAAGAAATTTGTGTTAAAAATGTGTTTCGTTATAAAATGCCTTTATCAAAATGCCATATACAATGTTTTTATTGTATTTATATCAAACGAAAGAATGGATAACTATATTACTATGTTTATATATAGAAGAAGGCATTCAAACCAGGAAACTGTTATGCAGTTGCGATTTTTTTCAGTGTGTTATAGAGGATATTTTTAAGAAAACTTTTTAAAATGGTGATTGTGTACAAAGTTGGTTATAGCATGTAATAAATAAGTATTTTTATTGATCAAGAATTTTTTAACGATTTAGTTGCAAGACAAAAACTGTTTTCTTTTGAAGTAAGTACATTTTATGCTGTAACATTTTTATTTGTTCCATATAGTATTCCTACTTGTGGTTTTACACAATTTCTTCTATTAACTTAGGTTCAGCTGAAAAAATTTAAAATATAACATTTTTTTACAACATTTAAGCATTTTACGTGGTCGAGGTTGAGTGAATAGGTAAATTCAATGTATAAGTCGCCTTCTTCGAAAACAAGTTACCAGCTGCTTTACTGACCAAAACTGATTGGTTAAGTTGATTGCTTTATTGGTGGGTACATGGCATCCCATAAACCTACAAAAAGTCGAAGGGTGTCCAAAAAACACAACCAAAAAACATCTGGGATTTAAAATTTATGAAAATAATTGAGCGTACCAGGTAAAGAAATATAATAACACAGGGCCAATGAATTATCATTATAATACTAGAGATATGCAACAGAAAAATGTAATTCGGTAGCTTATTTAAGATTTTACGGATACTTATAGAATAAATAATGAATATTTATTCTAAACAGAGAAAATTAGAAATTAACACTCAGAGTAAACTAAATAACATAAAATACACACAATAGGCAAAAAATGTTCACGATGAAAATCTAAAATTGAACTCGTTACATCGTTTCGACATTAGAGACACCCAGACTACTAAGTACAGTGTAATCTCAGTAAAGAGATGTTCTCATTGTCTCATCCGATACATAACTGAGTGCGCTGCGATGTCTTAGACAAGATCTCTAAGCACGGATGAGCAATTAGTGCTCCACCTGTTTGCAGAGTAGAATCAAAGTGAATGTTAGTTTATCACCAGTTCACCTTCCTCTTAATGCAGCGCATGCCTCTTCACATATATTACACTAAATTATATTTTATTTTATGTAAAGAAAACTCGGTTGCTCCACCGTGCTCAGAGATAGTGTCTAAGTATCGCAGTACACTCAGC
The DNA here is from genome assembly GCF_021130785.1 of Homalodisca vitripennis. Lineage (NCBI taxonomy): Eukaryota > Metazoa > Arthropoda > Insecta > Hemiptera > Cicadellidae > Homalodisca > Homalodisca vitripennis. The sequence goes on along the minus strand of NC_060208.1, from coordinate 219,705,864 downwards.
TTCTTACTCACCGACATTTTTCTTTGGATTTACGTAGACAAACATGACTCAAGATTCCAAGAGTGAAATCTGTGACAGCGACAGACTTCAGACTTTGTACTGAGAGGAAGTTGGACTGGAGCTAAACTCAACATTCGTATCCACTCAAAACTCCCTATAGCAAAGTATGTATATGAGTTATATGTAGGCATTTCAATAATTTATACTAATCAATTCATTTCTAGCTCTAGAAACGGTTTCCCTTGCAGAGAAAGTAGCGTTCTTCTCCGTACATTCAGAAGTACATTTATGAGGAGATTCCCTTTATTTTACATAATAAAATGTTTGTATGACTCTCCCATCTACTGTAAGTTTACTGTCGATCACAGGCAAATCATTTGTCTCAGCATTGACTCTCAAAGTTTCAAAACGCAATGATTTGGGTTTCAAACGAGAATGAGTTCCAAAATATTATTATGAGAAACACGGTGATTACTAATTCGATGATTTATTAAATTGGCCGAAACCTCCACTAGAAATGTAGTATTTTCCAAATAACTCTGAAACCACAATAATAGTTGGATTTTTCTTGAATTTGTTCTACCTCAGTATGGGTTATCCAAAGGCTGCAACGTTTTTTGAGTGATTAACACCATTATATACGAAACGAAAATATATCCAGACAGAATAAACTACTATTCAAGCTAGTATTTGAGAATTATAAAAGAAGATATAAAAAGGAAGCAATACTTATTAACCATTTTAAAAAGTAATAAAGTATATGTAGACAGTTAATCTATGTTTTTCATCAATAAGATACGACTTTATATTGTTTCCTTTCAATTCTATGGTCTATATGTAGTATTCATCAATAATGTTTATCGATTATATATTTGATTAGCAACGCGGGTAATTATGAACAGTAATATTTAAGTTAGAGAATTGCTGATAAAAATTGTCTCCCTGCCAATAAAATTATTGCTAACTACTCTCATTGTCATTGTGAGACTGTAAACTATTGGTAGGATTGCGTTCGGATGAATTCCTAATAAATCAAGATATGTTTAATTTTCTTAAAAATCCTATTTCATAAGTCTTAAAAAATATAACAGAATGGTTGCTATGTACTACCTATCTCATAATTTGAACTTTCCTTTCTTTACAAGAAAACCCTAAAAAACTAAAACACACCAAAATAAAGGCCCCATTGCCGTTCACCTAACTAAAATCCTTTTATAAATAAAAAACTGCAAGCAGATCAGCTCCATATCATTCCCAGCTAAGTAGTACCGTTCAGCAACCGATCGGTGGCTGTTCCCGTCCTCGATCAATTTACCTTTGGTGCTTAAAAAGAGAAAAATTCAATTAGTTAATTAAACTTACACGTAATATTTTGTATCTGGAGTTAAAGGTCAAAGACCAATGATTGGTATTAGTAGTCTTGTCTTAATGCTCTTGTCTAAAAATTCTCGGTGAATCGTTTGACAACAAATATAAAACAATTGAAACTCGAAGCAATAAAGTATAATATTAGTATAATACGAGGTAAGTTGAAGTATTAAAATGAGATGGATATGACTGTCTTAGTGTACCGTCTGAAATCTGACGCTGACACAGACTAGATTCCTAGAATCTGGAGTCATATTCTTATAAAGTTATTCAATAACAGTCGGCGTCGATTAAGCTCAAAACGAACTATCGAGGGTACAAGTATAAGGAGTTGAACTGGATTTAAACTCAAAATTCACATTGATTCAACCCTCCCCGCTTTACCTCCGTTATGTGTAGAAAACTCGGTTGCTTCTTCGTGCTTTTGGATCGTACCAGAGACATCGTAGTGGACCTGATTAGACAATGAGAATACATCTTTACACTAAATTGCACTAATTTTGTAGTCTAGATGTCTCTGATGTTGAAACAATGCGAACAGTCTGTTTTACGCTTTTTCGCCACTGAGTTTTTGGGATCTACTCGGATGAACATAGCTGAACATGACAGTGTAATATTTTAGAGCTGCAAAATGTAGTTTATTCATTCATAAAAATAAAACATAATAGAGTAGAACGTCAATACTAAGGGTTGGTGGCAACATTTAATTTTCAGCGCACTCTTGCATCGTAGTACCCTTCATATCTCACCGATACTTTTGTAGTTTGCACACTGCAACGAAACCTAAAGCTTTATTTCTATATAGACAAAAATGAGTTCTATGATTGTGCATGTTCTATGATGGAATTTGACTGAATGTTACAAAAACAAAGACACTTCAATAATATACTATTTAGTCTTCCAAGGATATTTAATTGTTTTCATTCATAAGCGAAGCCTGTTACGCAACAGTGGCAGGGTGTAATCCTAACTTTTTATTATTAAATCCTTTCTTTAATTTTCCTCTTCCCCTGTATTAAGTACGACATAAACACTTGACAAGTGGAGGGTTACTTTTACATGCGCGATATTATTTAAATGGTGGAGTTAAACTGTTAGTTAGGAATCAATAACTTTGAACTACCAAATCAATTCTCCTGAAATATTCGACGTTTATTGCAGAAGATATTATACAAAATGTATAATATTTGAAATAAGAAACGTTTATAATTACTTTCTAAACATTTCCAACGCTACATTTTAATAAATACACCACATATCAATGTTTAAAATGCTCCAATAAAACATTTCTTACTATATTTATAGAGTGGTTACCAGCAAAAACAACTGTACCTTGCCAGCAATTGGATCTAACTAATATCGTCTCTCAATATTAGAAGTTAGGCAGCCACACAACTATATAAAACTCAAATTATGTGGCTGTATTTAACATTCTGCCTCCATGTGAAAATGAGCGTAACATTTGGCCAAGGTTGCAAGAAATAAAAGCTTTTAAAACAAAATCTGTGTTACTATAGTAAAAAGTGATGCAGGTAAACATTATTTTACATAAGCTTAGTTTACAGGAAATTATCTTACGTAATAAAAATATTAGGGTTTCAAAATGCGTGCAGTACATGTTAGGGTTTATGAAAAGATATACGCATCCTAGAAGATATCCAATATAAGATTTGGACCCCCTTAAATAAACACGTACCACCTGAAATAGTTTATAAGAAAACTAACAATAATTACATCGTTAAAACAAAGCTAATTTATGAAATTTAATGTTTTACGATTTTGGTAGGTGAAGGTACCCGAGATTTGAGGTAAATATTATTTTACTTTATTTCCCAAAATTTTATATAGCATAAAACTGTAACTTTAGCATATTTCATATATTTTGGAACTGTTTAAGATATTAAACAACAGCGATTTTTTATTATCAACTCTAAATATACTAAATTTTGAAAAGTATTTTTAAATAGCCTTTTGAAGAACATAATTTAGCGTAGTCTATAATTAGAAATAATAACTCTGTGATATGATTCTGCTTTCATTTGTACCATCAGTTGAGTTAACAATGCTCAGCACACACGAATTAATCAACTAACCTCATGTTCATGTCTTAAGCAGCAGTCGGTACTGCGCGGAGATGTACATTAATATATTCAATTCTATTTAAACAGCTTTATTCATTTACAATATATATATATATATATATATATATATATATATATATATATATATATATTCAATTATTCTGAATATTAATTAATGTCCTTACTTATTTACAATAAGAAAATAATCCTTATAAAAATTAGAATACATACAGAAAATACGAGATATATAACGTAAATAAACCTGATGAAATTTTGTAAAGTAATTTTACCAAATGAATGTTCCAATTAGGAATTTTGTCTATTTCTAAACCCAAAAATATAATAAAATCCTTTTAATTATTTCCCACAATTTTTGATAATAGCGTGAAATTTGTTTGTAGTGTGCCGAGTTTGAAAATAAATTAAATTAATTTTGTCTGCGTTTAGGAGTAGGATATTAGAATAAAAAATGTAATTTAGTAAATGTATGTCCGAATTTGCTTTAGCTTCTGGTTCTATGATAGGTGGGGATGTAATATTCAAATTAGTGTCATCAGCATTCAGACATAATTTACTACCCTCACCGAGTTGAGGGAAATGGTGTAGGTGACAAATGAACAATTAAGGACTCAAATCCCTGAGGCACTTCCTATTTTAATCCTTCCATTGAGGATTGGTAAGGAATTTTGTAATATTTTTAATTAGAATGAATTTCTACAAATTGTTTTCTATTACAATGGTATGGTCCGGTTGGATTCCTTTATCTGTATTCTCAAATTACTCAATTTTAATAATAATAACTCATTAAATATCGAGTCAAATGCCTTACTCAGATAAATAAACAAACTAAACAATTTACATTTTATATCTATACTTTCAATACTTAAAGTCTGAGGCTGCTGTAATTACACATCTCCCATTTCGAAATGCATGTTGAAAAGTTTCAAATAATTGGTTTGTTTTGAAGGAAGTATACAAGTTTGTTATAAGCTACCTTTTTATATATTTTTTAGATTGTATGAAACAATGTAATTGGTCTTTATTTTGATTTTAACTATTTATCTCCTTTGTATAAAGGTTTCTGTTTTATAATTGTAAGTTTGTGTGAAAGAATTTCAGACATTAACGAAGCTTTATTAAATAAGTTTTCATCAACACTAAAATAGCTTATTTCCAGAGCACCATAGGAATACCATCTTTTCCAGAACTATATGAATGTTTCAACTTGTTTATGATTTTCTGAACCAGCTTCTCATCAACGAAGCCAAATTTAAAGCTAGGTGTACTGGGAAGTGTATCAGTCTCTGAACCCTCCCCCATTATATCTCGAGATGTTTCCAGGTTTGGTACCACAGTATTGTCAATATCATTTGAAAATTAGTAATTAAATATCTTAAAGACCTTTGAAGGATCTGAACAAACTGTACCATCTACTTTTAGAGTTATATTTTGAATTATTATCTGGTTAGTCCCTACTTCCGAATTTATTAATTGCCTAGAGGTTCTGTTTATATTATTTGGATTATTAATCAATGTTTAATAATATTGTTTTATGAAGACATCAGTTTTTCTTTAAGTTTGTTATTTTCAGTCTGTTCCTATTTTTAACTTTATTTGTCATGGCTTTACAGCTTAGAGCTATACTGCTGATATTAATGATATTTTTTTCCGATTTGAGCTAATTTGAAATCCATTTTAGATAGTTACGTTGCGTTAGCAGAATTTAAGTATAACAATAGTTGAAGTTCTCCATAAACATGTTATGGAAATTATCATATTTTGCTTCAACTGGTGACAAATAAAGATCCAGCCATGATTAAGCTTGCAAAGTTTTGATGAACTTTTCCACATTACAGTAAATAAATTTCCTTTATACTGTAATAGTGTGTTATAAGAATTATTTATTGCAGTTGTAATGGTTAGTATTTCAAGCAACTGTCCATCGTGAACGAATATTTCAGTGTTAATACCTGTTATTTTATACACATTTTTATTAAAATATAGTCAAAATATTATATATAGCAGATTCTTAAACTATATAAACTACAATAGTACTGAAAGTGGCTGAAGTGGATCATGACCTGTGGATAACCTTTGTAACGTCGACCTCGCATTAATAACACGACAATGGATAAAATGTTGAGTAACAACCAATATTGAGAAACAATTCTTCCAGTAACTTATAATATCTCGTTAGACATGGACTTGTTTCTAAGTTTATGCAAGCAGTGAGGCCTTGGAAATGGTTAATTGATATACCGTACTGGAGTTAGGGCTATTTAGCGGAGTGAGGGCTAAATAGCCCTAACTCTGCCTCTTAAATAAAGGCATATTTCATTTCATTTCATTTATTAATATAAAATATAAAAAAAGATTTTTAAGGTTCCTAGAAAATTTACACTGAATTGACCTACTCATCATTCTGGATTAGTTTTTTCAGAGAACATGGAATTTTTAAAAGAATAAAAGTAATATTTTAAGTAACCCCTTTGTTTGAGTAGTAGGTAATATATTTTATTTTTGTACATGTATTACATGTAGTACATGTATACATGTACTTCCAATTTACTTTATTTATAAAGTAACCTAACCTAATATATATACCCTCCATTTATGGAGGGTATATTAGCTTCATGCTGCTGTTATAACATTATAATCATGCTTAGTTTTTCATATTGATTAATACATTTAATGTAGCTTCTGGTTTTAGCTAAATCAAAATAAATGCATGAGATAGCTTAATAGTAACATTATACTTCTTTTTATAAAGTTTATATGTTTATTATATAAAATAGGTTTAGTTAACAATGTAAAAAACTAGGAAAGGTTTCAACCACTAAACCGGCGAGTCATGTTCGTAATGTATGCAATAAGGTAATTAACTGAGCCAACAGGGACAGTTTGCCCACTTCATAGCAACCATCAACACGTCTGTATATATTGACAGGTGAATGTTGGTTACGGGCTTACATCACAGTGGCGAGTCATGTTCGTAATGTTTGTGTACAGGTAATTAACTGAGCCAACAGTGACAGTTTGCCCACTTCAAAGCAACCAGCAACACGTCTGTATATATTGACAGGTGAATGTTGGTTACGGGCTTACATCACAGTGGGGAGTCAAGTTCGTAATGTTTGTGTACAGGTAATTAACTGAGCCAACAGTGACGGTTTGCCCACTTCAAAGCAACCAGCAACACGTCTGTATATATTGACAGGTGAATGTTGGTTACGGGCTTACATCACAGTGGGGAGTCATGTTCGTAATGTTTGTGTACAGGTAATTAACTGAGCCAATAGTGTTAGTTTGTCAATTTCAAAGTAACCAATAACGCTTTTGTATATTTTAACAGACGAATAGTTATATTTGTGATTAGGCAATCACTCAACCGACATTAACTGTTTCTTTCTTTAATAGTAACCTGAAACCCGTCAATATATTTGGTAGCTGAATAATTATAATATTAAATAGGCATTTACCCAACTAACAATGACAGTTTATTTCGTTCATAATATCCTGCACCGCGTCTGTATATATTGACAGTTGTATAATTATATTTGTGATTAGGAAATTACTAAACTAGCAGTGACACTTTATTTACTTCATAATATCCTGCAACGCGTCTGTATATGTTGACAGTTGTATAATTATATTTGTGATTAGGAAATTACTCGACTACCAGTGACAGTTTATTTCCTTCATAATATCCTGCACCGCGTCTGTATATATTGACAGTTTTATAATTATATTTGTAACTATGAAATTACTCGACTGGCATTGACAGTTTATTTCCTTCATAATATCCTGCATCGCGTCTGTATATATTGACAGTTGTATAATTATATTTGTGATTAGGAAATTACTAAACTAGCAGTGACAGTTTATTTCCTTCATAATATCCTGCAACGTGTCTGTATATATTGACAGTTGTATAATTATATTTGTAATTAGGAAATTGGATGAGTGGCATTGACAGTTTATTTCTTTCATAATATCCTGCAACGCGTCTGTATATATTGACAGTTGTATAATTATATTTGTAATTAGGAAATTACATGAGTGGCATTGACAGTTTATTTCTTTCATAATATCCTGCACCGCGTCTGTATATATTGACAGTTGTATAATTATATTTTTGATTAAGAAATTACTAAACTAGCAGTGACAGTTTATTTCCTTCATAATATCCTGCAACGTGTCTGTATACATTGTCAGTTGTATAACTATATTTGTAATTAAGAAATAACATGAGTGGCATTGACAGTTTATTTCTTTCATAATATCCTGCAACGCGTCTGTATACAGGGTGTATATTATGTCTGGAAACACCCAAATATATCCTTTAATAATTTAAATATAAATTTGAAACCTCTTACAATCGTGATAGAGATTGGGCATCTACTTTTTGGAACAATGTTTTGTTATGTCACACCAACGGGGGACGTCCTGCCGAGGGTATCGTGAATATTCTTAATGGAAGCCTATACCTTGTGGTACATAATTTTAAAGGTAATAGCTTACTGAATTGAATGCCACAAACTGCATCTCAAAGGAATTATTCTATCAGAAAATAGAGCATTTTTAGTATTGAAAATTTACTGATGTTCAACAATGTAATTTTAACATGGTTCTTGTCACAAAATGTGTTACACTAATTTTTTAGCATTTTTTAAATGTTCAATTAAAATAAAATAAACAATTTATTTTTAAGCTGGTTTCATTAGTACAAATTTACCAGTTTTTATTACAATGAATAAAACTTATGAGTCACTTTCTCTGATTACTTATGAATCTGTACTTGGTGTTTTCCAGTCAGCAGGAAGGTTTAAAGAGACAAAGGTCACTAGCCTATGAGAAACATTATTGTGTTATTAATCATCTGGTCTACAGGTTTCAGTTTGTTGAGCATGGAGCTTTCACTAGACAGGTCTAAGCTTGGGAATTACAAATGGACAAAGGTCATATCATTCCTGTCGAGTTAATCAGTGTCTCTGAAGCATTGCTGTCAACAAGTTATCTAATTACAGTAGTTCAGTTTTTATTTGGCATTTTAATGGAATTGTCTGAAAGAGAACGAATTACTCTGTTGATGATGCGAGGATATGGCGATCGTCAAAGATCTTATCGTTAAGTTTGTAATTTGTTTAATGACACTTTCCCAGAAAGGAATCCCATAAGTGTTTCAACAATATCAAAAAATTTTGAGCGTTTTGAAATGACAGGGAGTGTACGTAATCGGCCAAAGTCGGGTAGGATACAATCTGCAACAGATGAAGAACATGCACTAGATGTTTTGCAAACATTTATTGAAGACCCACATACATCGCTCAGAAAAGCTGCACAGCAACATGATATGCACCCTATGTCTGTGAGTAAGATTTTGAAAATTAATAAATACAAACCATTTCAAGTTCATTTAGTCCAACAGTTAAGTGAGGATGATTACGACAGAAGAGTTGAGTTTTGTGAACTTGTGATGCGCAAATGTGATGACAATAGAGATTTTCTGACCAACATACTATTTTCTGATGAGGCAACTTTTTTCCTAAATGGCAATGTTAACAGGCACAATTGCCGTTACTGGGCTAGTGAAAACCCACATTGGATTACTGAGTCCCATTCACAGCAACCACAAAAACTGAACGTATGGTGTAGAATTTTAGGTAACAAAATTGTTAGACCCTTTTTCATCAATGGAAATTTAAATGCCGAACTTTACTACAATATGCTCCAATATGAAATAATCCCAGCTATTCAAATTGCATCAGGAGAATACTTTGATAATGTATGGTTTCAGCAGGATGGTGCTCCACCCCATTATGGGAGACAGGTAAGAGAGTATTTGGATTTAAGGTTTCCTCATAAATGGATTGGCCGAAGAGGAGAAATCGAATGGCCTCCAAGATCTCCGGATTTGTCACCAATCGATTATTTCCTATGGGGTCATTTAAAATCCAATGTTTATAGAAGAAAGCCTCATAATTTGGAAGACCTAAGAAACAGGATTATAGAGGAGATTGCTTTGATAACTGAAGAAATGTTAGGCAACTCTGTCGAATCATTTTACACAAGATTGGCTCATTGTCAAACCGTAGAAGGAACACAGTTCGAACAATTGCTTTGACACCAAATGCAGGTAAAACGTTTGTTGTAAGACTTTTCTAACAGCATACATTATTTTTTATTTGTAATAAGAAATCAATAACATAAGTATTTCCATAATTGTACTGTAATAAAAACTGGCAAATTTGTGCTAATAGAACCAGCTTAAAATGAAATTTTTGTTTTATTTAATTGAACATTTAAAAAAATGCTAAAAAATTAGTGTAACACATTTTGTGGCAAGAACCATGTTAAAATTACATTGTTGAACATCAGTAAATTTTCAATACTAAAAATGCTCTATTTTCTGATAGAATAATTCCCTTGAGATGCGGTTTGTGGCATTCAATTCAGTAAGCTATTACCTTTAAAATTATGTATCACAAGGTATAGGCTTCCATTAAGAATATTCACGATACCCTCGGCAGGACGTCCCCCGTTGGTGTGACATAACAAAACATTGTTCCAAAAAGTAGATGCCCAATCTCTATCACGATTGTAAGAGGTTTCAAATTTATATTTAAATTATTAAAGGATATATTTGGGTGTTTCCAGACATAATATACACCCATATATTGACAGTTGTATAATTATATTTGTAATTAGGAAATTACATCAGTGGCATTGACAGTTTATTTCTTTCATAATATCCTGCACCGCGTCTGTATATATTGACAGTTATATAATTATATTTGTGATTAGGAAATTACTAAACTAGCAGTGACAGTTTATTTCCTTCATAATATCCTGCAACGTGTCTGTATATATTGACAGTTGTATAATTATATTTGTAATTAGGAAATTGGATGAGTGGCATTGACAGTTTATTTCTTTCATAATATCCTGCAACGCGTCTGTATATATTGACAGTTGTATAATTATATTTGTGATTAGGAAATTACTAAACTAGCAGTGACAGTTTATTTCTTTCATAATATCCTGCAACGTGTCTGTATACATTGTCAGTTGTATAACTATATTTGTAATTAAGAAATTACATGAGTGGCATTGAAAGTTTATTTCTTTCATAATATCCTGCAACGCGTCTGTATATATTGACAGTTGTATAATTATATTTGTAATTAGGAAATTACATGAGTGGCATTGACAGTTTATTTCTTTCATAATATCCTGCACCGCGTCTGTATATATTGACAGTTATATAATTATATTTGTGATTAGGAAATTACTAAACTAGCAGTGACAGTTTATTTCTTTCATAATATCCTGCAACGTGTCTGTATACATTGACAGTTGTATAATTATATTAAATTTGTAATTAAGAAATTATATGAGTGGCATTGTCAGTTTATTTCTTTCATAATATCCTGCAACGCGTCTGTATATATTGACAGTTGAATGTTGGTTACGGGCTTACAACTCCGCAGGGAGTCATACCACTGCCTGTAGTTTACTACCGGTGTAGACGAGCCTGGAAGGATTTGTGGATGTGCATATGTATACGTGTTCACATATATTATTAATACTTTTAGAATGATTATTATTTTGTATATATATATATATATATATATATATATATATATATATATATATATATATATGTGTGTGTATATATATATATATATATATATATATATATATATATATATATATATATATATACAGTTTAATGTTTTTATTGTCTTTAAATCAATTGCAACATTTAGTGTATTTCATTGAATAGCACCCACGCTTTTCTAACATGTGTAATATTTTTAACTAATCAAGAGAAAATTTAAAATCGAAGTTTATGGGATTATTAATGAACGCACTTGAGGTATAGTACAATAGGCTCGTATGATATTTATGAAATTATATTAGTAATATATCATGCATCAGGTAGGTATCTATTATTTCTGTGTTTATTATGAACAGGACCAGAAGCTTCGTGGGGAAATTCAAACGTTTATTCTAAAAATAATCTAATTAGTTGAAAACATGCCATCCCAGTTTAATTAAAGTACACACACACACACACACACACACACACACACACACACACACACACACACACACACACACACACACACACACACACACACACACACACACACACACACACACACACATACACACACATACACACACACCAGTAGAGGGCTAAAAATGGATACCTCATACAAAAGGTATGCAGCATAAATCTTGTCTATATTTTCGCATATTAAACTGTTAATAATCATATTATTTAGCAATCGACATAATAACAGGTCGTTAGTACAACTGAAAATTACTTCAGAAGAGCTCACACTTATCACAACACGTGGCACATCACCCACACGAATATGGAAGTGTGGATATAGTAGTTAGGGTTAGCGCCATCAATACCGAGCAATGGGTGAGGTAGTTAACAAGCTTGAGCAACTAGTAAAAGTTAAACATAACGGGTAGCAGAATGATGTTTGTGACTCTCTTAATCAATGCATCAAACATTTCACCTATCTAAAGTGACAGATAATTCCCTTGTAGGGACTCCCATGTAGGTTAAAAGTTCTGAACCTAGTGAAGTGGTTTACAGAGATGAACCTATAGTTAGTTCCCTTTAATGTTTATGTAAGCTTCAAAGCTTGTTATTTGTTTAAGATATCATACTGTTTGCAGTGATTCATAAGCTCATATAGATTTTCAGGGAGAAGATTACAGAGATGAATATTTCCTTCAAAGTTAATTACTCTTTTACATATATGAAAAGATAAATGTGTAAACATGTTACATGTTAAAATATCATATTATTATAGTCAGCATGTGAGAAAATTTACTTATTTAGTTATTTTCTCGTTGCCATTATGGTTACCATGGATTTTTTAACGCTCTGCCAAATAATATGGAGTTACCAAGCACCATTATCAACTCAGTATTCCTTATACATGAATAAAGCTTTATATACAATTTAGTTTCTAGGTGACTTTTTTTGTAAATATCTGTGGACAGACAGACAGCTCCATGAGTGACAGGCTTCGGTAACGCTCAGCTATTTTCCGCATACGAAGCATATTTTCCGCTTAGGAAGAAAATAAACCAAATAAAATTTTTCCGACATTTTAAATAACAGTTTACTTTCCATTAAAGTTTTTTCTCTCTCCTTGATAGATTTCTATAAAACATTCGTGAATGTAAAGTGTCATATAATGCTCCTGTATTACGTTTTGAAATTCTGACTGTAGTGTAGATATACGAAATTTGAAGAAAATTTACTATCTTAAGTGGTGAAGATAGGACTACATTGAATTTGGAGGAGAGACTTTCGATGTCTTACTCTACCACCAAGCAATGTTAGACAAACTATGTCATAATTAAGAATTCAACGAACAAAAATCCTGGTAATAATTTTGGTTAGTAAATTTTCTGTTTTGATTGATTATACAATTATGTATTTATCACATAATAGCGTAGGAGCATACAGTCACGGCCACCAAATAAGGCGGGTGGGTGGATTTGCGCTGCTGCCACGTATGGGACCGGTGAAGCGGAGGAAGGTCGAGAATCGGTCGCTATCAGGCACAATTTGGCAACGCTGTGTGCACATTGTTGCCTAGTCCAAGCGTCGCGCCGACGCTGCAGCTTCCACACACCACCCTGCCAGTGCCTGTGCCAGTCTTATTCTACTGTCTGACTAGTTAGTGACATTAGTTACTTACTGAAAATGGAGGAAGCTGGTAGTTCACGTGAAAATGAAAAAAAAAAACACCTGTGAAAAGGAGACGATTAGAGGGTATTAAAAAGTGATTTAAATAGTCAAACTAAATCTGTTGTAGTTAATGTCCTGAATTTTCTGAAAGGTTTAGCTGATCCTGGTGTTCTTGGAACAAATAACAATTATGTGTTGAGTTAATTGAACACATAATGGAACCATTTATTATAAACCTTAGAGACGACTCATCAGACAGTGAAAACAGCGACAGTGACCGTGACATTGACAAAGATTAAAAGCAAGTAACTCGGAACCACCAAGTGATCAAATCAACCACGGACTGACACATAATTTCACTGTGATTATATAATAGTATGTACTAACAATGTCACTTGTTTAATAATAATTACTTAAAAATGTTTCTTTATTATTTCTATTACTACACGTGTTTAAAATGTATATATTTAAAATAATTTTGCTAGGGAAGGCAAAACAGATTGTTTTAAGCATGGTTAATTTTATTAAACTGAAAATATTTATTTAATTTTCGCTATGGTTACAATACATAGTACTATAGTTGAGTAATGATAAAAATAATAGAAAGTAAAGTATTGCTATTAAAAAAATAGTTGAGTAGAAATTGTGCGTATACGCACGGCGCACGCATCGCTCTGCATGTTTGATTTCAATAATTTAGTTTTGCACGCATTTCCCAGCGAAGTTAGTAAACTGAGAAAAATTTGTTTGGAACAAAAAATAAAGTTTATACCTTTGTCTAAAACTTTTCCACAGGAAAAATGTTCCTAACCAAAAAATAAAAAACTTCCTCGCTTACTGAAATGTTTAATACACCATGTTAATGAATTAAAATTGGTTTGTAGGTATTTAGTATTTCAAAATTACATTTTTGTATTTACATACAAAAATTATATACCGTTATCATCAGCGGTCTCTCCTGAAGCCAATAATACCATTTTCATCGTTGTAACTTGTAAGATGTCACCAAAATCTCAGGAGAAAGCAAACAACATCAAGCTCTAAAATGGATACAATTCAGGGATTATTCTATTTCACGATGTTTGCACAATCTGGCAACGGCGCAATTCCACCCACCCGCCTAATTTGGTGGCCCCGACTGTAGAGTACATTTTCACTGTATAAGCACACAATCTAGTTATTTACCGATAATTTCCTTTTAAGAACGAAATTAATTACGGTAGAGGCCATTGAGAGAGCCAAAATTATAAAATGAAAATATATTTTTCTCTATATGATTGCTACAGTTACAACTCATCATGAGATACTTAAAAAGTAGTTGTATCATAGAAAACCAACTTAAATAAAGCGAATAAAAGTCTCTAATTAAGGGCTTGTATACGAATAGCTGAAGCTCATTTATTATTTTGCTTATTTGACTGGTTGTCAGTGCTACTATATAAAACTGAGTTACATATTAAATGACAAAAACTTTTATTTTTATTTTTATATAGATTGATATGTGATAGTGATATCCATTTAGAATTTTACTAAAACAAGAGTTGCTAATCGATATCTTTCTAAAAGGAAATTTCTCTATTGATTTAAAGCAAAATTCAGGTTGCGTGCTTTAGAAATACAAATTAGGACAAAATACTGCTGTGTTTGCAGTATTTTCTATCAGATTATCCAATAAAATTGTATTCAATTCAATTTTTTAGTGGAATGATAAAAAAAATTTTATGTTCTCATAATAAAATGTACATACTAAGCAAAACTTTCTTTTATTACAAGAATAAATGTGAATCTATGATACCTTACGTTTGAGATAATATATAAGTTTAGCAGGAAATGAGAAGGTAAAAGACTCCTGAGTAGGCGTTATTTCATTTGAGAAAGATCTTTAAATTATGAATACGCTTCCTGCGATAACTGAGAACTGTCGTGATCTCTCCGGGAAAATAGAATCTCATATCTTACTGTGATATATTGACAGTTGGAAAAACTTCAAAGGATCTGTCTTTTACAACTCTTTTCTATCAATCAAAGGAATAAATAAAGCTATTAATTGAAAATATTTGAATTTTTCTACTGCTTTTTAGACATTTGTGAATTGACAACATTCCCTTTCTATTCCCTGTCTTAAAATTGAGTACGCACTTTTACTTGCAAAGAAATGTCTATGAAATCTTGTTTTAACACGTTTAATTTAACCGTAGTTGTTTGAAAGTGATCCATATTGTATTAATAATATAGTAAGATGTGATTAGAGATACTAACGTCCATACCATAATATAAATGACTGAGTTACAGACATCTACAACTGATTTTTAATATTGCCTCCTTAGATTTGAAATGTTATCATAGTTAAAAAACGCACAAAACGTAAAATACTTAATTACAAGTTTAATAAAGTGATCTCATTTCTTGAGTAACGATGTAATGTGTTATAATGAAAAACCACTGTACTCATTGTGTTTACAAATTCATCTATTCTACTATTTTTATGTTGCCATCTTGGTTATCCATAACAATAATGTAAAAATATTCACTAACGCTTAGTGAAATTCCTGGAGTAACAGGCACTGCCACCAAATCCGATGTTACTTATATTAAAAAAGAAAGCTTCATGTAAAATATCAAGTGATAGGTCATATCATTCTCGATATATCGAATGGGTAGACTCACAATCGGGCAACCCGCCGAAAACGCTATGCTAATAATAAGAAACAATTATGGAAATGGAACTGATAGGGTAAAAGAATCAACGTTTTACAAATATTTACATATGTTTATTAACTATAACAATAGTATATTTACATATTTTCGTTTTGACATAAAATTAAAATATTTAACGAGCGTATATATTTTTCTATTTAATATATAAATTCGGTCTTACATAATTCTTTTAGAATGTTTGACTAATAAAATATAATAGTTTTATAATAGTTTCTTGAGTATACCTTACATCTATGTACAATAATTTATGTTTCTAAACAATAAACACATGTATAAATAATAAAACCAAAATAATTAAAGTATTACACATTCCAAGTAATATTTATTTAAAACTGTTTGGTTTGCACAAACGATAACATAAAACATAAGATACAATCATTTACAATAACCAAACCGGTAAAGAGCCCATTGAAACATATCTGTATTTGAGTGTGATCTAAGTTAGACACTATATGTACTCAAATCGAGTTAAGGATCAGACGTACTTAATGTACTTAAATGAATTGAGCCTCATGCTTCTATTAAGATGCGTTACATTTAGCCGTAACCAATAATTTACACATTATCAATAATTAAACATCTATCCAATCAAAAATACAAAATTATTTCAATGTTTTTGATTGAGTCATACTGTTCAGCAACTCGTAGCAGTATATTGTAGGCTATGTAGAAAACCTCCTATTGTAGGGTACGTCTGTGTATCACTATCGTTATCTCGTCACTAATATATTGTTCCTCATTGTTTTATACAGTCAAAGTTCCTTGCTTTACGTTTGGCTCCTCGATATCGCTCCATTGGTCAAGCTTCTTCTTCTGCAACAATAACATATTATTGTACCACGAGCAATATTAAAATCAATATAATAATGTAATTATATGTTAACAAGTCTAACAAAATCATTAATTCAAATAAATATGAGAGTTTCGATTGTCCTCTCTTTCGTTATATTTGTAACGTAGCATTCGATATTGATCTCAAATATGTAATAACCGTTCTCGGACAGTAATATTTTTAAGATGAAATTTTAGATATTTGTTAAAATTTTAATCCTTCATTAAATAATATTGATAGATTTAGCTAAGGTATTTTTGATAAGTAAGTCAGATAAAAAACAAACTGCTGTGTGAACACAGCATTTTCATTTCAGGTGTGGCAGACATTACTCTCAGATAGCGTGGTATGTACCATCTTCATCTAGCGTATTAACATTGAAGTGCATTTTCTCTATGGATGGTTTGGCCAAGTATGACTTGTTTTACCTGAAGTACATAAAGATCGTTTACGCCTAGCCGATACATCATGTGTTACTACAAATTCCACATGACCAATAGTGTTACTTACATTTACGTGATTATAACAAATATAATGATGGACGGAACAATTTTAGTCACATAGTAATGCATTAAAACAAACTATGTATCTTCTTTGAGTTGAACAATCTGAGCTGTTCGTCACAATAATTGAATGCAGTAGGATAATGTGAGTTGCAGTAATGAACCAAATAAAAATAGCTAAGGAGTTGAAGGTGGATTGAGAGAAACACTACAAGCTTCAAACATGTTGTAAGGAATATAAATATACTGCTCGTTAAGCAATTGAAACTCTGTCTTTTTACCAATCCTTTATTTATATAAGTACCATTTTTTAAGGAATTCTATAGACCGTTGTTTTAAAATATTGATGACAGAAAAACTACCGTAGTGTTCTCTAACTGTACTTTAATTTGGTTTGTATTGGGCTATCGATGAGTGAGCAGATTCATTAGTGAAGGCCAAGTTTTATTTCACTGAAGACTTTTCAGCCTTCAATATGTTTGAAATAGACACATCGTTTATGCTCAGTGACGTATGAAATATTATTCAGCTCTTTTTTATCATAAATGTAATACAAACCATTTAGAAAAATAATAATATAATATAAGTTAAGATAATTTTTTGTTTGCGAGTTTTATTTGCATTGGATATACTTTGTATTCACTTACTTCATCATAATATTCAAACTTTCAATGTACTTGAAAATTTAATTTTTATTTTATACCTTAATTAATGTCTGATTCGAATTTTTAAAGCTCTCTGAACACAATTATTAAATCCTTTACACTTTTTTTACAATCAAAGTTCTCTTCAATTATTAAAATGATATACAGCGTTAAGAAGACAAAAGACTTCAAGTAAAAAGGCTATGAATAGCAATATTGTTGAAAACTAAGACTTTGTTTCCTGCCACCTTGTCCTTTTTCTTCGTTTGAATGTGCTTGTGTGTAGACTTAAATTTGAACATTAACCCGCAATTTGTTTTATTCCCAGTGCTTGGGCTCCAGCGGTCAAACTTTTACGAGGCTGAAGGGCTACATATGTCTTTTTTAAATCCTCTTGGTAAATTCTATGTAGTGAGAACTAAAATTTACTGCTCCAATAAAATTTAACACCCTTATATTCTAACTTTTGCAATATTGATTTTTTATTAATTTATTTCTGTGTTTAGTTAAAATCTGACTTTTAATAACATTAATTTGTAATAATGCAATTTATAATTCATTAATTTCTAAATTTAAAAAAATGAGCATTAATAAATTTATCCTAAAACTGTTTCACCAAGGCTATTTAGCCTACGCATCATAATTGAAAGAATCTTAATTTAACTCCACACTTATCTTAACTAAAATTTGTAATCCTTTCTTACTATATTTTAATATTGTATTAGAACTTTATATTTAAATTTTTGTAATCTTATGACACAATTTATCATAGGCAGATATGAATATTAAATTTAAAGACATGATTATTCACTCCTGTAATGAAGACAAACCCATAGTATCTATCTGTTCTTAAGCTTAAGAATTATAGCACTATATAGTAGTACGTACACATTAATTTAACTGTTCTAATCGGTATATTATTTCTTGCTTTTCAGTTGAACTACAGGTTTCAAATAACAAACTATACAGGTATAAAATTTGTAAACTCCTCGTAAACAGTAATAGTCTAGGGACATAAATCCAATTTGTTCTTCATATGTATATAATCATATCTTTCTTAAAATAGATAGAGTACATCGGCCTTGGATAGAACTCGATCATCATCGACGATAATTTTCGTAAAGGTCAAAAAGGAAAAATATAGTAACAATATGAAGCGGGGTTTTTCTTTTTAGGATTACATTTTTCCTACCTTGATGCACTTAAAACTGACCGTTATACGGGTTGATAATGGGGCGTTACGAGCGTAATAAGCAAGGATTAGAGGTAACAAAGAAGTAGGTTCGTTTCAACCCGTAAGTAAATATTAATTTAAGTTTTAGTGTTTCAAAGTTGCAAGCTTCTTATGTTTCCTAGCAGACTCGTGTCCCATGTAATTTATGAACAACCAAGAAAGGTTTATCAACTACACTCGCTAAGGTATGCCAGTGCCAACAGCAGAGAACATTCACTCAGGAAGAAAAGATTTTTAAATTGGGGATTAAATAAAGTGTTGTAGACTATTATTATGTCAATAATAAAAACATAACGCAAAATATTTTTAATAATAAAAATATACACATTTTTATTACCTAACTAAAATGTTCTAGAATTGTCATCTAACGATGGAGGCACAAGTAGTGACGCTAAGACAGCAAAAAGTGAGCAACCAAGTGGCCGACAGGCAACAAGTCACTGTTCCAGAGCTACCATCGTGCACCGCAGCTGGTAACTCCCCTGCAACATAACAATATTACATGTATTACTGTTACACATGTAGTGGCACTAAGGCAGCACTAAGTGAACAACCAAGTGGCCGACAGGCAACAAGTCACTGTTCCAGAGCTACAATCGTGCACCGCAGCTGGTAACTCGCCTACAACATAACAATATTACATGTATTACTGTTACACATGTAGTGGCACTAACGCAGCACTAAGTGAACAACCAAGTGGCCGACAGGCAACAAGTCACTGTTCCAGAGCTACAATCGTGCACCGCAGCTGGTAACTCGCCTACAACATAACAATATTACATGTATTACTGTTACACATGTAGTGGCACTAAGGCAGCACTAAGTGAACAACCAAGTGGCCGACAGGCAACAAGTCACTGTTCCAGAGCTACAATCGTGCATCGCAGCTGGTAACTCCCCTGCAACATAACAATATTACATGTATTACTGTTACACATGTAGTGGCACTAAGGCAGCACTAAGTGAACAACCAAGTGGCCGACAGGCAACAAGTCACTGTTCCAGAGCTACAATCGTGCACCGCAGCTGGTAACTCGCCTACAACATAACAATATTACATGTATTACTGTTACACATGTAGTGGCACTAAGGCAGCACTAAGTGAACAACCAAGTGGCCGACAGGCAACAAGTCACTGTTCCAGAGCTACAATCGTGCACCGCAGCTGGTAACTCGCCTACAACATAACAATATTACATGTATTACTGTTACACATGTAGTGGCATTAAGGCAGCACAAAGTGAGCAACCAAGTGGCCGACAGGCAACAAGTCACTGTTCCAGAGCTACCATCGTGCACCGCAGCTGGTAACTCTCCTGCAACATAACAATATTACCTGTATTACTGTTACACATGTAGTGGCACTAAGGCAGCACAAAGTGAGCAACCAAGTGGCCGACAGGCAACAAGTCACTGTTCCAGAGCTACCATCGTGCACCGCAGCTGGTAACTCACCTACAACATAACAATATTACCTGTATTACTGTTACACATGTAGTGGCATTAAGGCAGCACAAAGTGAGCAACCAAGTGGCCGACAGGCAACAAGTCACTGTTCCAGAGCTACCATCGTGCACCGCAGCTGGTAACTCACCTGCAACATAACAATATTACCTGTATTACTGTTACACATGTAGTGGCACTAAGGCAGCACAAAGTGAGCAACCAAGTGGCCGACAGGCAACAAGTCACTGTTCCAGAGCTACCATCGTGCACCGCAGCTGGTAACTCTCCTGCAACATAACAATATTACCTGTATTACTGTTACACATGTAGTGGCACTAAGGCAGCACAAAGTGAGCAACCAAGTGGCCGACAGGCAACAAGTCACTGTTCCAGAGCTACCATCGTGCACCGCAGCTGGTAACTCCCCTGCAACATAACAATATTACCTGTATTACTGTTACACATGTAGTGGCACTAAGGCAGCACAAAGTGAGCAACCAAGTGGCCGACAGGCAACAAGTCACTGTTCCAGAGCTACCATCGTGCACCGCAGCTGGTAACTCCCCTGCAACATAACAATATTACATGTATTACTGTTACACATGTAGTGGCACTAAGGCACCACAAAGTGAGCAACCAAGTGGCCGACAGGCAACAAGTCACTGTTCCAGAGCTACCATCGTGCACCGCAGCTGGTAACTCCCCTGCAACATAACAATATTACATGTATTACTGTTACACATGTAGTGGCACTAAGGCAGCACAAAGTGAGCAACCAAGTGGCCGACAGGCAACAAGTCACTGTTCCAGAGCTACCATCGTGCATCGCAGCTGGTAACTCCCCTGCAACATAACAATATTACATGTATTACTGTAACACATGTAGTGGCACTAAGGCAGCACAAAGTGAGCAACCAAGTGGCCGACAGGCAAAAAGTCACTGTTCCAGAGTTACCATCGTGCACCGCAGCTGGTAACTCCCCTGCAACATAACAATATTACATGTATTACTGTTACACATGTAGTGGTACTAAGGCAGCACAAAGTGAGCAACCAAGTGGCCGACAGGCAACAAGTCACTGTTCCAGAGCTACCATCGTGCACCGCAGCTGGTAACTCCCCTGCAACATAACAATATTAAATTTCTTACAGATAGTATTTAAAATTTTTTCAAACTGAAAAAAGTGGTAGTGTATTATCCGAAGAGAAAGTACTAAATTTTCCATGAGGTAGTTAGTTGTGAAATTATAAAATATGTATATAAAACAACATAATTTTTATACGGATATACGAGTACTTTTATTAACGTTTTCTGCAAAATAGAACGTTTGAGGAATTCAACCACGTTTAAAAAAGTCGAAACAATAGATTTTGAACTAGACAGTCCAGCAGCAAGCAGATAATGAAAAATCTGGAGTTAAGTCAAAGCACGCAAAATATCAAACTAATGGCATAATGTAACGGATCTTGCGATAACCGAGTTAAGCAACGCCAGCGTGGATGTTCGTTGGATGGGTGACCGCTGAGCAACCCTGTCCTTACAAGCATTATACCTGCTTGGCTATTGGTGATGGTGCGAAAGTACACTTTACTCCGTTCGTCACCAGGTTCAGTTTCAGAAGACTGCTTAGTACTCACCTCGCCTGGTGAAATAATACATCACCATTACTTTTTACCACCTCTTCTCTCTCTGCCACCATCATCAATGCTTTCAGTTACCCGGAAGTATAGTGATAGTAAACTTGCACCATGCAGCTACACAACAGCTCGAAGATCCCCGTGTACACTATTTTGACGCCGGCTAAGTACTATTTTAGCAGTGCAAATGTTTTACTCTAAAATTGGGGTACTTATAGTACTTAAAAAATAATATTTTCCATTTTATATACTGAAATTATACTTACTGCTTAGCTCCAATAGATTAAGTTTGTTAGGGCCTTGTATTGGTTTCTAAGAATTATACTAAGTTAGCATTATTTACCTGACAATAATCTCATAAATGCAACATTGTAATCAACGGATATTTTAACTGAAAAATAGCACACAAAATAGTTATACTGAACTGTTACAGTGAATAATTTATAATTTATTTATATAACAATTATACTATGAAAACTTTTGTTTTGTGTACTTATGCATACCTTATTTAAACCTTCAAGGCTACAATTAACGTTGATAAGATATTTAACGTTTTATCACAAATTTAATAATCTTATATGAGATGCTATCGTCAATAAGTAAAGAGGAAATAAAATCTTCTTTTAACTAGCTGTTTACCCTTCAATTTACACATAATTAATATTTTAATCCACAGTTAAATTTATTTTATATTTTAAGTTAATGCATGTTTTATTACATTTCTATATCACTTATAATTATTTTTGTACTACTATATAAATAATATTAACATATTAATAAACACGCTCGAAGAGGGTTCTACGGCTAACTAAAATGTGTTTGATGATCACATTATTTAAACAACATGCACATAAAGCAGAGATATAAAATATGTAGTTTAAGAATGTAAAAAGTTCTTATTCGCTATCCTCAGAAAATTGTTCAACTACTTTTGCAAGTAAAAGTTTTTCATATCTTCGTCAAAAATTGATTTCGTATGTTTTCGTCTTGACACTTGATTAAAATATATTGATGATATAAGTGGATCGGATGTGAAGAACAATGCATGGAGGAGGTCTGTAAATTTACGTAATCGGGATTCTTCCTTGTGTTGTGCTCCCAAAATGTATCTATGTTTTTAGCCTCAAGAGCTTCTTCTGAAAATATACCAATGGGAAATATTGCTGCTTCAATGATGTCCGTTCCATGAAATAATATTCTAACGCTAGAAGGCATATTGTAACAAGGGTAAAGTGTTAAAAACAATTTAGCTGTACTCATAGCGTGAACTGCAAATGCGTAGATTCGTATCTGTTACATAGCTTCCAGATAAAGCTTTCAGTAACACACCAAAACGCTTGATACGACTTATCTGTCCCGGCGATTGTCGATGCTAATTCACACTGACTGAAAAACCATCTACCATTATTTCCACCGTTTGAAGTACCATAACCAGGTTTTAGAAAATCAACCAACAATCCCATCTGTGTTTCAGAATATCATGAATATATTTCTTTATTTTTTTCTATTTCTCCTCTTAGACTCTAAACTGCCAATTATAAATGTTTAAAAGTGAAATTCCGTACTCGCAGTGAGTTAAATCAATTTGGCTCCTCTTGAAATCTTTTAACTTGCTCATCTCTAACGGTCTTGCACCACAAATTTCTTAAGACATTGTATAGGTATCTGTAATGGCCCCGAAAGTCTTTTGATCAATCGTCGTAAGGTGAGAATTGTAAAATGCAGAAACAAATCTACTATTATGATTAACAACTGTAGGTGTTGCTTCAGTGGTCTAATTTGTTACGTTCACAACTTCTTTTTCAAATTAGTTCCTTCTTCTATCGTTTAAAAATAATATTTCAATTGGTCAAAAGATACGTGTAGAGCTCGGTTGAGGATTTCACCAAACAAAGGTTAATTTCTCTGTTTCAGTAGTAGATGCACAAAGCTTGCCAAAAATGAATAGCCCTCCTCATCTGAAACGAATCTTTGGTTGTATAGAATACTGAAGCTTCCGTCAGAACCCATTTACATGTTAGACTAAACTCTAAATTCATCCGAACTGGAATACTAACGGTCACAATTTCAAGGTAGTAAAGAAGTCTTTCAGCAGTACCAAGCTCAGTAAGGTTACCTATTTCTTTCATTTATAATCTTTTTGACCTGTGCAAGGATATCAAGATTGTCTTTCCTTAGTAATTTTCTTATAAAGAGGATAAATACTAATTTTATAGTTATAGCTCCGGACAATATTAACGAAAACGGAGGTGTATGGGGCTTCTTCAGACGTGTATTTCTGTTTTCTTTTTATTGTGATCTTCTTAGTGAAACTGTTTTTCTATCAGATATATTACTGACCAAGTGAGCGGCATCTCTTTTCCAACTTCATTAGCAATATTCCTTTCGGGAAATAATATTTCTCCCTTGAAACAGCTACCTTTATTATTTTAAAAAAAATCTCATACACACCCTGGAGTAACTTGTTCACTTAATTCCTGGCAGTAATGTGTCTGACAGTGCTTTTTATTTCCTTTTGATGTTCATCTCTAACGTTATCTTTATCATCACTTACAAGACATATATTTTGAGAATATAAGAAAATCCCAAAATTACCTTATTAGAATAATTACATCTAAAGAAAAGAGAGATAGTTCATTTCCACTATACTGTAAATTAAAGATACTTCCTATTCAACATCTATTTATTTACAAGTCTTAAGAGTGTTTTATCTTAAAAGTGGAAATACTGGAACAACAAATTTAATGCACAATACGAGAATTGGGTCAAATCGAATACTTTCAAACTCCCTAAAGTTAAAAAAAGTATTTTTAAACAATCTGTTTAATATATAGGTCCTAAGTACTTCAATCAATTACCATATGAGGTAAAAAGTTGTATAAACTTAAAAATATTTTCTGAAAAATTTAAAGAGTGGTTATTTTTAAACTAATATGTAGACTTATGAATGTTTGCTTAGTATAAATTCTTTACATATGTTGAAATTAATTTAATTTTTTTTCTCGTCTGTATTTTGTTTTATTTTTATCTAACAATTTAAATTTAAGTACGTATATTATGTGAGAATTGTTAAGTTAAACTGCATTACCACCTATTATAGGAATATAATATGTATGTATATAATTTTTTAGAGTAAACCAAGCGCCTCAGAGAGTGTCTTTTGATGTTTTGAGACTGGGCTCATTTATAATGTTATTACTATGTATTTATATTAGTTTAAGGATATTGTTGGTAATTTGTTTATATTTAATAATTCACACTGACCACACATACTTGTAAATGTGGTCAGTTATTTGCAAGGACGTTTTATGTTATATTCATATAAATTAACGAATGGAAAATAAAAAAATATTATATTATTATGGTTAATTTTTCTAGAACGTTAAAAACAGCGGCATTTTTGTCCCAGATGCCTTTCAATGCATCATATATCAAAAAGTTTTTTTTCTTGGAATTTAAATACGACCTGAAAAGAAATACAATTAATCACTTGGCAACAGATGGCTGCATATAAAACTTGGGATGCATATAGCAGTTATTTGGGATGTAGTTTATACAAATAGTAACATTAAAGTGGTTCTGGGTGGGTATCAGAAATTATGACTGACAATCTCAAAAGTTGATGTTATAAAAATAGTTATAAAAAGTTTTATAAGTAAAATTGAAAAATATAAAAGGACAAATGTGATTCTGAACTCTCCCTGAGTATGCCATCGAGAAATAATTTGTTTTAAAAACTTCTCTCAAACCAGCTAATGTAAGTATTATAATGTAATAAGTCCACTAATAAACAACGGCATTTTTAATGACTAATATGTTCTCGTTCCACAGGATATACTCAAATTGGATTTGGCATAGGCCAGATAATTCTTATATGTTGGATTAGATGAGGATTCAGAATAAATGGGCAATTTTTATGAAAACAAAACCTAGATCTGACTCTCGCTTTTTTGGCTTAAGCACTTTAGACACTAAACTTAATAAAATTTCCCCACCACGTCTCGGTAAAAGCACAAATTAAAGAATAGTGAAGTGAATGGCTAATGGCAGTGTCTGATGTACAAGCAGTAAATAAAAACAATGAACGGGTAAATAACTAATAACAGTGTCTGAGGTACAAGCACAAAGTAAAATACAGTGAGTGTTAATGATTAATGACAGTATCTGAGGTACAAGCACAAAGTGGAAAACAGTTAAATTGTAAATGACTAATGACAGTGTCTGATAATGTAGTGACACATGTCACAATCTCCATTAAATAAAATTACAGTGACTATATATTAAGAATATTGATAGGGATAAAAAAAGATAAACTCCAGAATTGAAGAGTGCTGTCATTAATAGGAACTGATTAAATATCTTTAAATACGAGGACATAAAATCCTTTATATTGTATATGAAGAATTAGGATAAAAGGTCGCCTTATTACTTAAATAATGACGCATTCCTTTTAGTTTGTACTTCGCTGTATATCCAACTAAAATAACAACCATAACTCGGTTTCACAATGTCTACTAAGGTAGGCATCAAATTAGTTTAATTTGTTTGTTAATTAAGTGAAGGGGATAATTTAATCACTTCGATATAAAAAAATTGAGATTAATTATCCATCCATCCTATCAATTCCCGTAGAATACATTAAGATTATGCTTTTGAGGAAGTACCCATTAACATTGAAACGTTAAGAAACAGTTAGATTTGAATACGTACTGGACGTTTCCAGTTCCATCAATCGAAACTAATCCAAGTTTACTGGTTAAACTATCACGATACTGGGTTGAGGAAAAATTCCAGTATATAAATCTATTTTGTTACGAAGGATGACTGATTACGTGGGTGGAGTTCTCGCTATCCAAAAACTTTAGGAAGTCTAGTTGACATAGAGGATTCTGGAGCAATGCTTGCCTCAATTTCTTCCTAAAAATAGGGATGAACCTGAAAGATACATATTATAAAACACTATAGTGCCTTAAAACAATTTTCCAACTATTAACTTACAACTTATAGGTTATGATTGTGTGTGTGTTCTCAACATCTATCCTTATAAAAAAAGTTACAGTCCTATCCCTTTGTTATATTCTGATTGAACATCCAGTATTACAGCACTGTCATAGTGCAGTACAGACACTGTCAAGTACTGGTTATATTCACCGTTATGACACATACCGTTGAGTATGTGCACGGAGACAGATGCTGACGCCAGGTTGTTCACGCTGCAGGTGTAATTTCCCGAGTGGCGCTTCTGGGCGTGATGCAGCACCAGAGTCGAGGCCACACTACCAGGCCCCACGCTTGAGTTGTAACTAGAAACAGGTTTAGTAGTGCGTAACATTATTAAAGTAATAATAATAAAACGCATTATACTTAGCATCAATATTAAAGCATTACTTAAGCAAATCGAGTGTTCTATGTAACGGATACTAATATTGTGGATAAGGTACAAGCACAACGAAAGTACAAAAATTATTTTCTACTTTATTTTAAATTTTTGAAACTTTTTTAACTACTACGACTTACGTTTAAAACACTTAAATTTAATATTTTTTTAAGAAATAGCTATGTTGAGTGATCTTTCAACAAGAGACAATCAATAAAACTAACTATAACAGACAGCAACGCTCTCCAAATTGTAAAGCTAAGTCAAAGAAGTGGAATCATATAGATATTAGCCGGAGCTCAATCTATCACTGAACAATATGAGGTATTTAAAGGTGCGCCTTTACAGATAGTGGCAGCCCTGGACATAATGAACTGTGTCATAGCTTTTGATCAATTAGGAGAATGTTTATACTTGTAATAGTTAATAAATATTTAACTTAGAAGGGTATATTTCACAAGAGGTAGCTGGTATTGGACATGAATCTGTTACCGCTCCGCAACTACCTGTTGGCTTGGTGGCCGTTTAGATTTTTTTGTCAATTTATAGATTGAGGTTATCTATAAGGAAAATCTCCAGTGGATTGACATTGGTCTATAGATTGGCGCATGCTAATTGGTACTCCAGATTACTCAACGTGTTCTGGAGAACTGAGTCATACCCTCACTACGTTTAGCTTCTCCGAGTCAGCTTCTTCTGACTCAGCTACTATTACATGTAGGAATATTTATGCGCAGCGGTTACATGACTGGCCACGGCAACCCAGAATCCGTAGAGCGTATCACTCAGCAGAAGGCTGCTTACCTAGTGTCTATAATTGAACTATCGCTAGTGATTAGGGTTCATTTTATATTATATCTATTCACTGACTGAGGAATAATACAGTTTTATTTAATAATTTTTTTTACTTAATTTTGTTGCCAAGAGTTTATTAAATATCGAATTTATAATAATATTGTAAAACATACGACATAAATAAATTCCGGTATCACAAATTAAAAATCATGTTACTCCATGTAGACAGAGATACTATATAAAACTAACGGAAATACATGACGTTATCTGATGAGGAAATATAACTAAAGAATAAATAAAAAATTAGTAAGGCTCACATCTATTATTTGGTTGATAATATTTTAATTTACCTATACAACTAATACTTTACACAATATTTCATTTTCTTCGTATCTCTTATGGATATTTTCAAGTACAGACAAACAATTTAATAAAGATAAGTTATAATTAGTAACTTTTATGAAACTGTTCTTCTCACCATCTTCTGCAGTAATACGTTTTTAAGTTTTCAAGTAATAAGCCTTAAAATATAATAAATAAAAAAATTACAGCAAATAAAATGATAAGGTAACTGTCATAATAACTCACGCAAACTAAGATTAGCAATAAAAGAATTAACATTTCATAAGCACTCAAGTTATTTTGCACTCAGTTAGGAAGTTTATGAGTCATCATTCAGTTAAATGCAAAAAATTTTTCTAACATTCGGAATTTATACTTTTATGTAGCACTTGTATAATTTATGTATTACAAATA
Source organism: Homalodisca vitripennis (assembly GCF_021130785.1). Lineage (NCBI taxonomy): Eukaryota > Metazoa > Arthropoda > Insecta > Hemiptera > Cicadellidae > Homalodisca > Homalodisca vitripennis. The sequence continues at coordinate 219,676,745 of NC_060208.1, read as the reverse complement.
AGTTATACAAATGTGGGTGAAAAAACTGGATTGCACCCTTACAGCTATTTAGATATTGTAATTATCCATTTAAACAGTAAGATATTAATACAACAACAACAAATCTATTATTCTACCGACCATGCCAGGAGGTGTATTCTTATACCATTTAACAGTTTTATCTGTTATAACCTCGAAAGAAACAAATTTAAGGCAACTGGCTAAGGAGAAACATTCACCAAACCTTGTATTACGACGTTTTCTGAGTGTATATGCAGAACAAATAAAAACGTAATATCATTTTAGGCTGGCAAATTTCTGTATCATTTATAAATTTTCAAGAACGTTTGAAATTTCATATGTTGACAACTTTGTTTTCCCAATGGTGGTCATCTCCTAAAGGAAAGGTTTTACATACAAACCATTTCTTACAGTTTTAATACTTTTAAAGTAAAAAGAAATTCGAAAAGTAATAAATTACAGTTATATTATGTAATGGCAAACTAATGAACCCATCTTAGTGTCAGAAGAGACTTCATATCTGTGTTAAACGGTTTTAAATAACTGAGAGACACAGGGTTGCACGTGAGGTTAGGCTGGAATTCCACTTTGGAACTATAGGTGACACGTGTCTTGTAATTTTAGACTCCTGTGAATGTTTTTCATAATAGCGCTATCATGTTTTTTAATCAGGGTAATATTTTATTTATATATATACATACAATATTTCGTTTATCAACCTATGACTTCATGGTGGAAGATAATATATAATTTGTATCATCTTTCTCGATTTTTGTTCTCAACTAAGGCCATTTTGAAATATTCCTGCAGTTATTTAGAGTGTGGTCAGTTATAGAATCATTCATTCAAAAGTTCTCTTTCCAATAACCTCCGTCAGTACTAGTTCATAATTGCTTCCATACTGACAGGATTCTTTCCTAAATTACTATATTGATTGATTTTAGGTAAGGTAATAATACGTTTGGGAAAAAAACCTAATCTTAAACAATCCTATTTCATAAGACCTCCCCAAAAAAAAGTGATTATGATTTGGAAATATACAACCCGGACAGCTTTCAAAACGCCAAAACTAGGTTCCATTGGCTGATACTTCAAACATTGTTTTATCTTCTTGAATTTGAGTATCAGTAACTCTACATACACAAGTTATGACATACAGAATAATAATTTACTAATAATTCTATCAGCTAGAACATTCCAATGATAGAGTCCCGCAATAAGTGCTCCTACCTGACACCTTTTTGTACGGGCAGATCCTCCCTCCACCACGTGATGTTGTCCCCAGGCGTCTCTATATGGGAGGCCAGGCATGTCAGTTCCACCGCACTTCCTGCCTTGTAGTAGCGCTCAGTCACCACGTGGTTCTTCTCGTCTTTGATGAATACTTCTGGTGCTGACGAAAGAAAAAGCTTCAATAATGGTATTAGGACTTCTCCGTAATATATCTTTTCCGTATAAAAAATAAACTGTATTCCCAATCCTTGTGCCTTAATGTAGTTTGTATCATTAATTTTATCGCCCTTAAACGTTTTGACAGTAACATTATTTTAGGCCAACTCCGAGATATAACGTAACGTACATGTAATAGCATGTTATTGCAATATGAAACAAACTGTCAAAAGGAATGAAATATGACTTTTAAATGGGGGCTTCTCTCACCTCTCTGCCTCATAAATCCCAAGGTATTAAAACAGAGTTAGTTCGATATGGACCTAGCAGAAGTATTAAAAAAATGCCAAATTCTACCCGCACATTTGTCATTTAAAACATCATCAATAAGCCTCGTAAAAATGTACAGAACTGTAAGAATTTGCTATTGCAGCACATATAACTTTCAGGCCCTGAAAATTAGTTGAAAGAGCTGGGAGATAAAGCTAATTTCGTAAATCTTCACCAGTTCCAGAAAATTCTAGATCATCTGTAATAAAAATATTCTACACACATATAGGTTACTAATACTTTTTCTCTTCAATTCCCTCTTTCAGATAAAGAAGGAAGATTACAGGTGATAAAATCTATTCTTGAAAGAAACTGGCGATCCGCACATATTATTATCCTAGTTATCGCTCAAGTTTTGAAGGAAACTGTATAAATATTCAGAGAAGATAATTTTTGATCCGTAGAAACACAAAGATCGTACTATTCACATATCAACGCAAGCATCACAAGTATGTTGAGCTTTAGGAGCATATTGTTGATCCAAGTCTACCTGAAAGTCATTTAAACCACTATATTTTACAAATGATTTGGTGAATACAGTTATTTTGATCAGATCCAACGTTTTAATGTAGTTAAATCATTCATAATATGTGTAGTGTTAATAGTAAAAACCCATCTCGTATGTACTTCTCCGTATTATTGCAAATACATCTTCAAAATAAGCTATATCTTTTAGATATATTTTTGAAAGTTACATAGACAAAATAAGGTAAGCAGAAACCATAAAGCGGAAAGTTTCTTTAAATAAGAGCTGACGAGAACTCTTATTTTAGCAACTGTTAGAAGTTAATAACTATACATTTTGAAATAATTTATGAATGATTTTTAATTTTTACAATTTCTGTAAAAGCTACAAATAGCTTCTTTTTAGGTTATTGCCATTCCAAAATACAAAAAGAGAAAATTCTATATGAGAGAGGAATCATTGAGGGGCAAAATAAGTTTCATATTAGCTAAAGCTATTTGTGTGTACTTACCAGTTACTTTAAGAAAGACTTGCTTGACTTTCGGTGGAAAAGTGGCCACTTGGCACTCGTAGAGGCCTTCGTCTCTGCGGTTCACGTACCCGATTCTCAGGCGGAAGTTGTTTGGATACCGGAAGTTCAAGGTGATCCTCATGTCATTACTGTAAGCGAGCTTATCGACTGTCAGTAGAATTGATGGATTCCGCCTTGCGATGCAACCAGGTCACCTGCAGGATCATACGAAAACCTTTAAACTCACATATTTTGTGGCATGTTAAACATCTGAAAAATATATAAAACAGGAACTTCAATATTATTATATCCCTAATTTGTTGTTATGGTACATTTTACTTTATGAGAATATAAATTTCCATCAGTATCACTATTGGTATCACTATGACGGTACTTAGGGATTGTTGCAATGTGTGTTGAGACTTCTGCTTAGCGTAGATCAGTAAGTGCTATCTTTTTAAACGTCAGTATCACTGTTAATGGATAGTATTTAGGGAAAGTTGCAATAAGTGTTAAATTATGCTTAGTGAAATAGTATCAATCAATGCTACCTTTGTAAACAAACAGTATCACTGTTATTTGATGATACTTAAGAGAATTTTGCAGTGATTGTTGAGACTTTCGCTTAGCGTAGTATGATCAGTTCACGCTATCTTTGTTGACGATGAAAAGATATAATATACTAGCGATGATAAACTACAGCAATTCAATTCATAGCACAATCTACTTTAATTTTATTATAATTAAAGAATTGTTAAGAGGTTTACCAAAATTTTAATTTGTGTCCATTTTTAGGTTACCAAATGATGCGGCACCATTACAACAAATTGAAAATTTATAACAAATTAGAATGTTAATTTTAAGTGGTCAGGTTAAAACCATGCAAGTGTGACATACCCAAACTATTCTAATCAGAATTTGGGATTAATGAGAATTCATAATTAAATCTTACTTCATCTAGCGGATTCAGGATAATAGTTCCATTTATTCACAGAAACATACATGCTTTGCTTTAATTCAGTCATGTATATTCTTAAAGTTAGGATATCAGTACATCAGTTCACGTTAAAGACCTTGATGTAATACTGAATACGTTACAAGGTATGTAAACTGGCATAAGTATATGACGCTATATAGACAAGGAGTATAAAATAAATCTACATACCAGAAATGCTACATCAAACCAATTAAATGCATAAATGTTCCAATGTATTTAAAATATTTTAAGAAATTAAAAAATCTCGTTTAAGGTAAGACTTGCCATCATAAAATCCACAAGACGCACTTTAAGTAGGAACACGAAGAAATGCTGTCACGGAGGGTCCTTACCTTCTGCCCTCACATTAAAATCCATTTATATTCAAGACTTACTTCCTTTCATGGAAGAACTCCATTGGATCGATGATACCATACAGAGATGAAACACGTAGAGCTTCTTCCTTGTCACCAATATGCTATTTTTCCTCCTGATAGAATTTCATCGGATAAGTGATGTAATACAGAGACGAAAAACGTGGAGGTTCTCTCTTGTCACCCTTATCCCATATTAACAGGCGTCACTGGCAACAAGACGGCAACATCTCTCCCTATAAGGCAACATTGCTCAAGAAATGCTAAATTAGAGGAGTCAGTACTTCCTCCCCTCTCCTTACAATCCACTTCCGTTCAAGATTTCCTTTCCCTCGTGGTTGAATTGCATCGGATAAGTGATGTAATACAGAGACGAAAAACGTGGAGGTCCTCTCTTATTACTCTTATCCCATATTAACAGGCGTCACTGGCAAGAAGACCGCAACATCTCTCCCTATAACATTGCTCAGGAAATGCTAAAGTTAGAGGAGTCAGTACTTCCTCCCCTCTCCTTACAATCCACTTCCGTTCAAGATTTCCTTTCCCTCGTGGTAGAATTGCATCGGATAAGTGATGTAATACAGAGACGAAAAATGTGGAAGTCCCCTCTTGTCCACTCTTATCCCATATTAACAGGCTTCACTGGCAAAAAAGACCCCAACATCTCTCTTTATAACATTGCTCAGGAAACGCTAAAGTAGAGGAGTCAGTACTTCCTCCCCTCTCCTTACAATCCACTTCCGTTCAAGAGTCACTTCCCCTCATGGTAGAATTGCATTCGATAAGTGATATAATACAGAGACGAAAAACGTTGAAAATCTCCCTCGTCAAAATTATCTCATATTAACAGGGTTTATTGGTCGCAATACAGCAACATCTCTCCCCGTAATATTGCTCGAGGCATAATTCATTGTTGTGGTCATTACTTTTTTCCTCTCCTATAAATCCATTTCAATTCATGAACTACCTTCCCTTGGTACATCTGCATCGGATAAGAGATATAATACATGGATGAAAAACTTGGAAATGATATGGTTCCCTTCGAGAACAAAGTCACGTATTAACAGAAATCATTGGCCACAGGATCGCCACGCCTCTCTCCATACTCTCCATATCGGTGAAGTTTTAACTTTGTTTTTAAGGATACCACATTTCTGATTTAATTGATTGACATTATTTGTGATGAATTCATCCTCTGCAGTATTGTTGTGTGCTTGGACCGGTTGAATCTGTGGCTATCTGGTCTAGAAGCCATATGTGTGAAAATTCACTTATCACTTCTTTTGGTTATATAGTTATTTCTGTACAAATAAATTACACTAACCGATTTGAAGGGAAAAATATCAACTCTCGGTTGCAAATTTGTATTGGTATTCCCGGGAATTGAACCCGTGACGTGGAATTTGTTAGAGAACCAGATGTTTCCGTCACCACGCTTTGGTGAAAGTCACTTTATTTTAAGAGACATCTTTGTTTAGTTTGCAGAGTATTTTTGGGGAAAAAAGGTGCGAATAATATACTTTTATTTGTTTATTTTATTGGTCATTAAGAAAATTATTTAGTTTTCGAAATTTTATTTACTTATTCATTTAAATGGAAACTCTTTTACAAAATAAACTTTAATTAGAATAATTACGTCATCCAAAAATAATATAAACGTTTAGTATTTGAACTAATGATAACTGAATAAAGCAACATAGTCCAAATCTAAATAAGATAGACAGACTGAGCTGTGTGACCAAGCTCTGCTGCCATAATTAATATACAGCAATGTAAAAAACGATGTTACTATGAATTCAAATTTATAGTTAAATAAAAAAAACATATACTAACCATTATAATACACTGCAAAACAGTTTTAGTTATAAATGTGTGGGACTTGCAACCGCAATTGTTCTATTTTTAACCTCTAAGCTACTTATACTAACCGCAACTTAAAATAGTAACAACGCAAACCTAGCTGTGTACCGTTTTTATATGAGTACACAGCCTCTTCAGATACAGAAATGAGAAAAGACTTAGGTGGTACTGATGTCACCCTACAGAGGCCTGGCTTTCATGTTCCAATGGTGGCAATTCATACAACATCCAGTTATTTGCTAGTGCTTATGTATTGGACAAACATTATCGCAATAAAATTGTGATCATCTATCCGTAATAAATATTTACCATAGTAACAAGTTTCACCTTTGATTGTACCACTCTTTTCAGCTATTCAGCAATAACAATTATTCCATAATAGTATGAATTTGTACAATATATTGTGCATACACGATGCTACTATAGTAACAATCATTTGTTCTATAACCACTCTTATTACATTTAAAATTTGTTTAGGCCTCTATTGATGCACGGAAAATTGTAGTACACTCCGAGACAATCATCTAATTAAAGAGAAAAGATATAAATGAGCTTTCCGGGACATTGTATAAAATAAATAAGTCCTTCTGAAACAAGATAATTGGATTGGGCCTCTCAAAGGGACTGTTAACACCTACCGCGGGATGTACGCCAAAATCCATTAAACGCTTGATTAAGCTTTCAACTGCTATCAGATTGAACATTGGACAAGAGCTGTTCTTGGTGTTTGTCATGGGTTATATATCGGCTTGGAATATTGTACTAGATCATTGTTTTCAATTGAAACATTATTTCGTGAATAAATTACTAGTAATTTCCAAAATTGTTGCGTTACTGTAAAACGTTACTGCGTAGTTCTATAAAGAATACATATAAAGTATACTTTGTAATCATCTCTATTAAACATTGACGTTTCTTCTTCATAAATTTAAGATATTGAGTTCTTTTGTGGGTATATCAAGTAACAAGAATTTTCCAAGAGTTTATTCAAATAATGTTGCTTGAGAAGTCAATTTTGAAAATGACCAAAAGGGAATCTTGTCAGTAAGTTTTTAAAGAATTAAACATAACTACGTTGGCTGGTCAGATGGGATATGAGTGCTGCATGTTTGTCAGAAATAATCCCACTCTACTGCCGACGCGACTTCCTGCTCTTATTCAACGGGGGGTGCGCAGCGGCTGACAGTGCAGCAACATTCGACAGCATTTTTTTGAAAAAATGGCATAGTACATATGTACCGCAATATATAACAGGCTGCCACAAAACATAAAAAATTAGACAGGTGCTTACACTTTTAAGAATGTATTTTGTAAAAAAGGCTTTTATAAGAAGAACTTTATACAAGATATAACTGTTTTTTTTTATTTATTCTTACTTTGATATATTCAATTGGAACGAATATATTATTATTATCATCTGACTCCAAACACCATAAAAAACTAAAAAGAGACTATACATTTAATTTTGGAAACCTTCATGGCTACATTGTTTCGAACGCGTTATAAGTTGCATCATATACACCAAACATATTCTTTGTTTATTAAAACACACCGCATAAAGTATACAAGATTTTACACTAGATACTTCCTGATAAGTGAAGGATTACTGAGCACTTTACGTACCTCTATATCTTTTATTTAATAAACTGGCATTATTTAGAGGAAAAGCCTTCCATATAACGCAAACCAGTCTCGGTAACAGTGCAACATACTTTATATTTTGTATCCTCCGTTAAAGAAAAAAAACATTATACAATAGATGTTTATTCAGATCGCAAGAGTAAGGAAGTATCTCCGATATTGCTTTAGCACTGCGGTGTCACCACTGTCGTGACACGTCATATCACAGTTCGGTAAAAATAGTTCTCGTCACTCGCAAACAGGAAACTTCCATTTTGTGTGATGCACGTCGGAGCTTTTATTGGCTTCACTTGTGCTCCCTCTATTTGTGTGTTATAGATACTTTACTTGTATGCACTCCAACATCTAACATTCTTATTCATTCTTATTTATCGTAAAAACATAACACTATATGATCGGTAAATACAGTTTCATACTGTTTATTTTATTTTATTGCGATAGTGAACGAAAAATTTGAATTGAAACCATAGAACAACAAGTAGTATCAATATAATACGAATCTTTTACCGAAAAGAATTAAATTCTTGTAAAAGTTCAAGGGATTATAAAAGTTTAAGGGATTGTAAAAGTGCAATAAAAAGCTTATTTAATAATTAAATTTAGTAATTATTTCTGTACATTAATGAATAGTATATGATTATGACTAATAATAAAGCGCCTATAATAATGAGCCTAACGTCACTTAACCACGCATAATATTAAGTAATAGTGCACATATTTTACGTCTATCCTTTATAATGTAGATTGATTTCAGATAACTTAGTTTTGAGGTGATATGATAGGAACGACACACGATCTTATTGGTTTACATTTCATACTTATCAATCAAATAACCATTGTTTAGATAGTGCATTGTAACAATTATTTTAAATGATTGCATGAACTAAGATTAAAGCAATATTTAGAGTTGGTTATTGATTTAAGCAATACATAATCATAAATAGTTGGAGCTGACGTGATGGTGATTCGGATATATTATCGAAGCAGCAATCCAGTCTTTTCAAACCTGTAATTTCCTAGGAAAATGCATAGTAAATGTTTAATAGTAACACGACAACCTTGAACAGTTTCTGCAATAAAGTTGCTTTTTATAAGCTGCAGAACCTATCGAAAGCTGCAATAAATATCTTAGCCAGGTTCATAGAAAAGCGTTCGAGAATGCTGCAGAAACTATAAAATTTCAGGTTTATAAGATGATGTAATCCTATATAAACCAGCACGTGAAAAGGAAAGCTGTACAAAAAAAGTTAAAAATGTTTTGTAATACATATTTTTTATCTATAACCATAATTTTTTGCGAAGTTATTATTGAGTTTCCAGAAAGTCGTACCATGAGATGCAAGAGACTCATTTTGTAATCAAAATCCAAACTTAAACAAACAAGTCTTTTTTATACAGCTAAATGAAGCTATGCTGTAGAGCGGTTACAACGACATCATGGTAGGGTGAAGCGTATTACTGGTGGATGGCAAAGCCGAACGTAATTTGGCTTTCATAAACTTCATAACCATCAAGGATTGGAACTTAATAGCTCAAGATTGGATTCTAACACTGTGCCGATTCCAAACTGTAATATGGTCGTTACAAAACTCAAGAACTTTCTATTTCAGGGATGGAACATTGACAGGCTATTACTATAAGGGTCTCTAACAATACATTTTAACAATGAAGTTGAGTTTTAGTGACAATAACAATGTTAACGAAACAAAGTTTGCGGAAAGTGACGGCTCCAATTATTGGGAAACTGATTGGTGTTTACTTTACAAATAGCTGTTGGTCCGCTCTGTAAACGATACAGTTCACTTTTATGTAGCTCAGTAATAAAAGTAATTGTCAATTAGGTATTTCCACATTTTAAACCATTTAAACTAATTTGTAGTTCTTTAGAATGAAAGAAGTGGTTTAACTAGCAAAATAAATTTGGTTTAAGTTATAAGTTAATTCTTAATAGCCCAGCTTTCAAAGTGCGAGAACTACATTCAGGTGTAAATACTGTGCCTACTAACCTGTCCGTGTGGCCAGACTGGACTGTTACATGTGGAACAGTTGAGGTATTAGCTAGTTTAAAAATTAATTACTATTTTTTATAATGAGATTACCAGTATTACAGTATATAGTGAAACAATGGAAGTATTAGCTAGTTTAAACCTTAATTGCTCATATTTTATAATTAGATTACCAGTATTACAGTATATAGTGAAACAATGGAAGTATTAGCGGGTTTATACCTTAATTACTCATATTTTATAATTAGATTACCAGTATTACAGTATATAGAGAAACAATGGAAGTATTAGCGGGTTTATACCTTAATTACTCATATTTTATAATGAGATTACCAGTATTAGAGTATATAGTGAAACAATAGAAGTATTAGCGGTTTTATACCTTCATTACTCATATTTTATAATGATATAGTAAATAGAGAAACAATGGAAGTATTAGTGGGTTTAAAACTTCATTATTTATATTTTATAATAAGATTACGAGTATTAGAGTACATAGTGAAACAATGGAAGTATTAGCGGGTTTAAACCTTAATTACCCATATTTTATAATGAGATATTACCGGTATTACAGTATATAGTGAAACAATGGAAGTATTAGCGGGTTTAAAATGTAATTACCCATATATTATAATGAGATATTACCAGTATTAGAGTATATAGTGAAACAATGAAATTATTAGCGGTTTTAAACCTTAATTATTCATATTTTATAATGAGATATTACCAGTATTAGAGTATATAGTGAAGCAATAAAATTGTTACCTAGTTTAAAACTTAATCACTCATATTTTATACTGAGATTACCACAATGCTGTTTAGAAACTGTGGATACTTCTCTGTACATATGGACACACTGGACTGTTACAGGCGAAACAACTTAAGTATTAGTGTAAAACTTAATTTCTCATATATTTTATAATGAGATTATGAGTATTAGATTATATACTGAAACAATGGAAGTATTAGCTGGTTTAAACCTTAATTACTCATATTTTATAACGAGATATTACTGGTATTAAAGGATATAGTGAAACAATGGAAGTATTAGCTGGTTTAAACCTTAATTACTAATTTTTTATAATGAGATATTACCGGTATTAGAGGATATAGTAAAACAATGAAAGTATTAGCAGTTTTAAACCTTAATTACTCATATTTTATAATGAGATTACCAGTATTGCAGTATATAGTGAAACAATGGAAGTATTAGCGGGTTTAAACCTTAATTATTCATATTTTATAATGAGATATTACCAGTATTAGAGTATATGGTGAAACAATGGATGTATTAGTTAGTGTACATCTTATTTACTCTTATTTTATAGCAAGATTACCATAATGCTTTGTAAATACCTTGCATACTACTCTGTCCAGATGGCCAATCTGTGCTGTTAAAGATTATTCAATTTAAGTATAAGCTAGTTTCAACCTTAATTACTCATATTTCATAGTGAGATAACCAAAATGATGTGTAAATACTAAGCATACTACTGTGTTTATGGCCACAATGGTTGTTATGGGTTAAAAATCACTAAATTTTCATAGCTTTTTAAATAACGTTTGTGTTTCATTCCATTAGAGAGTTCCCTATTTTCACGTAATATATTTTTGTGTTTTGATTATTTACTACTTTTGCTTTCCATTTTAGGATACGTTTACCGTTTGGGTTTGGATGTACTCCACTTTCAAGTATAAGGTAAATAAGAAACAAAAACAATTACAAAAATCAATTGCTTATATAATAAGGTTTTCCTCTATAACGACAAAATATATTGAGAAAACACGTTAAAAATGGTCCAATTTCGACAAAAAGTCAAGATATGTTATATTACATAAGATAAAAAAGAACAAAATATAAAAAATAACAAGAAATAACAATAAAAATGAAATTAATTTGAATTATATCACCAGTTGAACCGTACACAAAAATAAACATACAAAGTTACAAATTACAGCTAATTACGTAACTGACTTTTAATTAATAAAAATATATAGCTGCATCCAGTTGCACATTTTATGACCATCAATATATAGATAAATATACAATTTAATGATATTTATAAAGATAGTATGGATAGCAATTCGTTATCCAGTCAGCACAACGGAGGTGGATCTTTAACACCAGAGTGGTTCTCGCTTTGTTTAAATGCGTATCATCAATACGTATAAGGGGTGCTTGAAAAAACCCGTAAAGTTTTAATCCAAATGGATGGTCGTTGACAAGAGATGTGTTCACTAATCCGCTTGTGTTGATGGTGGTGCGTTAGGACCATTTGTTACCCAGGCCGCTGCCGCTGCCGCCGCTCCACGGGACTGATCGATGTCCGCTCAGATGTGATAACTTTGTTTGGTTTCATCTGAAAACTACAAAACATCAATCTTTACGGCAGATACTGTCATTATATGGTGCCGTATCACTTTTAGCTGAATATCCGCATTGTCTCTATTATTTGTTTTAGCGCCTAGTTACACAATATCTAGTGTTGATAACGTGGATTTCTTTGTTTAGGTTCTTTATTAACGTATAATTAGAAAGGTTATCAGGACGCTTGTAAAGCGGATAATTTATAAAAAAGAGTTTTAAGGACTGTGATATGTCCTTTTATTTAGGTATAAAATTTTAACGATAAATTTTAGATTGTAAAACGTGAACATATCCATACATGGTGATAAGAACGTAAAGTTACACAAAAGTCTTTTGTCAATCTGAACACATTACTTTAGGAAAGGCACAAACGGAAAATGACGACAGGAAAATAAATCAGAAACACACGTAGATAAAAATGACCAGGAAGTCAAATGACGCATGGAGACCTGGCTCGGTATGACAAATGGAGGAAGACCTGCAAGTAGATAAAGCATGTTGAAAGATGTGGGAGAGCCACATTCAGGCTATTTTTTACTCTTGTTCCTTTTATAGATCTTAATGTCATTCTATGCATTCGGATTTGATTGAAAGAAGTTTCTTTGCGAATTGTGAGTACCAAAGAAAACAAGTTTTCAAATTTTAGACGCTGTGCTAATAAATGAATTGTAAAATGTAGCTGAACACAAAATTCGAATTTAATCTATCCATTCTTACCACACTACTTCCTACTGCGTTATGTGTAGAAAACTCGGTTGCTGCACTATGCTTCGAATTAGTGCCTAAAACATCGCAGGACACAAAATTATGCGCTTCCTAAGACAATTAGAAGATCTCTTGAAATGCGGATTGCTCCAGAGTATACCAGGTCTCATTTGAAGTCTAGGTTTGCAGGGAATTTGCTTTAAACGTCTTCATCAACGAATATTTTTGATTTCTTCATAAGGACAAGAACTCCATATTACAAGAGTGAAGTCTGTGACAGTGTCAGATATAAGACGCTGCACAATAAGCAGAATATGGATTTGAGCTAAACTGAATATTCGAATAGAGTCAGCACTCTGCTTTCTGCATACAAATAATTATTGTTGGCTTGAGTGTACATACAAATAGACTTTGTTCTGTGTGTTCACAGATCATTTCGTAATACTCATCTACAGATTGTTGATGTTCAGACACTTTGTGGGCTTTTTGTATGTAACGTTTCATTACTAAATGATACGGTTTGTATATATGTTTTCTGATGAATTCCTTGCCACAGAAATGACTCACGCTAACACTTTTCACAGCGTAATCAAAATGACAGACAGGCCCACGACTGCAGTTTGGGAGACACGACGCATAACTAGCGAATTCTGGAGATTTATCCTTATTATTAACCTCAGAGGGGCATTTGGGTTTGGTTTGTATTTGGCATTTGGAGTGGAGCTCTGCACGGACGATACTGCTGAGATGGAGTTAGATGGCGTCTAAAGTTTTGATACTCTATAAAAGGACTTCTGCCCTTACTAGTAGAAAACTAGTACGTATGTTGTGAATTTCGTCCCTTTGAATATTCATTGGTACTATTTCCAACAGTGCTTATGTGGTACTCTTATAAAAGAAAATGAATCGCTAAATGTCACGGGATAAGGACAAATCTCGTGAACAGCTGGGATCACAGGAAGGTTTACAAGAGTAGAAAGAGAAGAAAACACGTTACCCTGAAAATTTCGAAATTATGAAAACATGATAGTATTAACTGACAGTAAGCAGCTCTTGACACTTTCAGATGAAGTTTAAGAAATATACAGTACACATAATTCTTGGTTCATTTAAGTTTCAGAAGTAATAATTTTACAGTGCTTATAATAGTACAATGTGCTGTAGAATAATGATGATAGCCAATATAAAGTTATGATCTAACTACTCCAAACTGCACCATTGAGGAATTTATGCACTGAAATATTACTCAAACACTGTCATAAAACCAACCTTAATGAAGTAAGCTATGGGTTTATTCTTTTAGGTCTTCTTTACACCAAAATGTTGGACTTCCTTGAAATTGTGATATCGCCTTTTAACAGTAGCTTAAGGAAAAATAGAGAAATGATACTCTGATACTCTTGTACCGTATGACGATAACACATGGGGGTGGTGACTTCTGAGGTCATAGTATTAAATACTCGAATTGCAAAGTATACTTATAAGTTCAGTTTAATTATGAATACTTACAAGCACCACTTTTAGATGGTAAAGGAAAAGTATGTAATGCCACGTTGCTGCCAATTAGAATATAAGAACTAAAAATGTATATCTGCTAGGTGGGCCTAAAATATCCAATGTTCTGTGGAATTATGCCTACGATGTTTTTACTTTATAAAACAATAAGATTCCACTTCCCTTCGCAATATGTAGACTCACAACCCGGGCGTCGGCGTCTTGGCACGAGACTTTGAGGCTGTAGTCTAAGAATGGTTATTCCTAGAAGAGGAGTAGAAGTTGGGAAAGTGGTAGCCATCTACTCAAAACAACACGTGAGATACATCAGCTACGTGAGCTACGTGAACTCGCCTAAAACAAATTCGCGACGGTATTAGCCATTTAATGATACAAATTACTTATTATAAAAACGTGTTCGCCATAAGGATGACGCCACAACTTTTATCTATCTCAATCAAGCAAATAAAAGATCTTCAAGGGTACGTTACTTTACTATTTATAACTTCACTTTACGTTACATTCATTTTTATACGTTTGGCATCAAAGGGCTAATTTAATAATACGAAAAGACAAATTTTACTTACGGACAAAGCGCGCGAGGTCTGATCGGTTACGTAGTTGGGCTGCTACAAAGGGTTAGAAGAAAATATTCATACACGTGCCAATTAGGTAGTTACTCCGCCCAATAATTTAGTTCCGGAACATTAAATGTAAAATAATATTATATTATACTGGCTGACTAGGTTGCGAAATTTGCATTATATGAAATTTAATTAACTAATTTACGGTATACTCTTAAGCATGAATAATTATATATGTACCTGATGTATGCCTACTTTCGTTTCAATAGCACTGCATCTTATTACACGATAAGCTTAATATTACGTGTGAAGGTGAAGGTAACAGCTAGTTCCTAAATTACAAGATCTTATAGTCACAGAAAAAACCATATAGCTGAGAAACATACGAATTCATTTGTGGCATAGCTTGTGGGACACACAGTTAGGGCTTTATATTAGAAGACAAAAACAAAATGTATTTCTTTGCCCCTCTTAACTACTATCTTTCCTTTTTTAGTCGGCTACTTACAACTATAATATGTAAAAGAGATAACAATTCTTTACGCAAACTTTATTTATTGAACCATTATTTTTCCTATATTTTGCGTGTTAAATTAGAAATGTAATTTCTTCGTCTCCAAAATGTACGTTTTTAGGAAATTTTCATATCTGAAATCGAGATGACCGGTGTCATTAGGTTTTCTGAAAATTGTTGGATCTCTACTGATTTCTATATTGCAGATTTTTTACATACCTGCCAGATAGTTTTAAATTCAGATCAAATATAACCTAACTGGATCTTATAAAGACAACACATTTTGGTTTGCTAATTAAATAAAACTCAACTATTTTGAAATCCTGAATAAACTGTTATATGTAATAGAGCACATCCTTTAATAAGAGTATTTCGATAGTCATTTATATAGATTTTAGTTGACGTATTCGAATAAAACTCTCTATGTTTACCAATAAATTATTACATTTTGACTAACCTCGTTATATCTGTCATTCAGCCCGTTGGCTTTGGCTATTTAATTTAATAATGTATGCAGTGAATATTCTCATTGCATAAAATGTTTCGTACTTCATTAATGATAAAAAGAATATTTAACATACTTTTCAGTTTGAATTTAGTGAACGCCAAAAAGTATATAAAAGATTTTTTTTCTTTTCTATAGAATATTAATTAAATACGATTAATAACCGGTATCACATAAACCAATATGCAACCGTAACCATGGTTACAATGATACATCATTCATTGATTATACATTATTAGATCCTAAAACGATACATTAAATTGGCCAGTGTTTGTTACCTGTTATACACAGCAATATATAAAATATATATTGAGCAATTTATATTGCTATTTATATATTGATACATTTATATTTTAGAGGAACTAAACAAAAGTGGTCAAATTAAATCAAAATTGAGTAACATTACTTATGGCAATACTCGTATATGAAATTTTAATATACTTTTTTACAAATTTTTGTTATATTAATTACACAGTTATAAACATTTATTTAGGGATATTTATCATTTTTTGACAATTATAATTTATTTGCACCCTTGTGATAACAAATTTAAAAGGAATTATGTATTAATGATAAAAGGATTTAATATATATTTGTCTAAAACCAAATCTATCTGCACTTAAAGATGAGCTTGGAATAATTTTGTTAAAAAACGTATTATTATTGTATCAGTATAAGATTATACGTAAGAAATTTAAAAGAATAATTATAGTTAAATATGTTGCACGATGTGCTATGTCAAAATACAATACAGTGTTTAAGGAGTATCCGGTACAGAACGTATTGACCTAGTAAGAAGTTCTCGGTTCCAGACAAACCCGCACAATCACGTAGATCCCGCCGGGGCGCCGCCAATCACCGTCACTTCTCCGGCGGTAAGTGATGTGGCGCTCCCTCGCTTTACGATCACGGGTTATTCCCTGCATCCTGCAGAAAAACATACACATTCACGCAGATCCCGCCGGGGCGCCGCCAATCACCGTAACTTCTCCGGCGGTAAGTGATGTGGCGCTCCCTCGCTTTACGATCACGGGTTATTCCCTGCATCCTGCAGAAAAACATACACATTCACGCAGATCCCGCCGGGGCGCCGCCAATCACCGTCACTTCTCCGGCGGTAAGTGATGTGGCGCTCCCTCGCTTTACGATCACGGGTTATTCCCTGCATCCTGCAGAAAAACATACACATTCACGCAGATCCCGCCGGGGCGCCGCCAATCACCGTAACTTCTCCGGCGGTAAGTGATGTGGCGCTCCCTGGCATTACGATCACGGGTTATTCCCTGCATCTTGCAGACAAACATTCACAATCACGCAGATCCCGCCGGGGCGCCGGCAATCACCGTCACTTTTCCGGCGGTAAGTGAAGTAGCGCTCTCTCGCTTTACGATCTTAGAATTTTTAATTTAATTGATCGTATCGTCTGATGAAACATTTGCCTATGGTCTGATCAAGTTCAAGAATTGTAAGCATGAATTGCCATATTATTTAGTGCTGAAACACTAAATTCTGTAAAATATGCAGTTTTATAAATATATATTGACGCTAATGTTATTATTTTATAACTTTTAAACACAGTTCAACATGAAAGTTGTCCCCTTAGTCTAGCCAGTACGTTTACTGCTTCCTTTTTTGGGTAGAATCTATATTTCACGGACTTTGTGAAAGTCAAAATATCATATTTTAAACGAGTCAACTGAGGAGTGATTCAACATTTTTTAATAGACCAACTATGATATTTAATAATTTTACAATTTCAGAAAGCTTACGGCAGAGGTATAAATACCATTTCATCCTGCCATTTCAGTCTTTCATCAATGGTGATTCTTAAGTAATTAATCACATGTTTTTAGAAAGGCTGTATTGACTGATTACTAATTTTGGGGATTTCTAAATATAGAGATCAATAAAACTCACGACGACCTGGTCGTGCAGCCTGTCACTCTTGGAACTTTAACCACCTGGAAGGAATGGCCAGAGAGGACCGTGTGAATTATCTCCGTCCTCGCAAATTCAGGACAGATTTGCGTTAAAACCAAGTCCATAAAAGTGGATGTGTCACAAGCAGGGTCGACTGGAGTCGGAGAGAGAACTAACTGGCGCAAGTCGTAACTTCGAATGAAATCCTCCGTTTAAACTAAGTGGGGCGTTCTTTACAACCAGCCAGTATTTAAATCTCCAATAAACATTAAAAATTACGATTTTACTTAGTTTTATCAAATATAAGGTTTGATATAAACATTTATCTCCATGTCGTGATCAATAAATCTATAGATCAATCGATTCTGGTCAAACTACGTATCAGTCCTAATATATTATGCAGTTAGAAAAGATTTCACGTTTATAAAAATCTGGCAGTATATCTAAACGCCTCCTCACCTGTGGTTTGATCTAAAACTTGCAACACATGAATAGCTTTCAAAATATATGTTAAAGAATTATGTTTATTTCAAACCGTGCTCAGTCAGTACTGCTAGTTGTGGGTTTTCAGCCACTAATAATATATTTAAAGCAGCCGATGTATCTCACACACAACTACCCAGGGAGAATGACGCAATTGAAGTCATGGCGGCGTCAGAAACAGCACATTCACACACACAGTGAGACAACTAAAAGCGACAGTCTCAAAGGAAGTTGCGATAAAAAACAGATTAATTTCCGAAAATTGCTAACAGTATATTCCCCACATACTATAGAAAACCTCACCAGATCCCGCCTGGGCCCCAGCAATCACAGTCACTTCTCCGGTCGTAATTGATGAGGCGTTCTCTAGTTTTACGATCGAGGGATAGTCTCCAAATATTCTGGACTGACTGCTGACTAAACAAGCGTTGTTTACGTGCTATGAGGTAGAGATAATTTTTAATTAATGTTGTAACTCATTTTAAACCGTTTAAAACCTTTGGAGAAATATTTTTACGAGTTATTGTTAATAAGAGCGTATATATGTTTAACTTTTTCTGTCACAAAGTAAAGAGGTCATTTTTACAAATTGTGGGTCTTAATCATGTTTAAATACATTTCCTTGTTACATAAATACTAGAAAGTGCAGTGACCGTGGAGGATAATTCCACTTTTTGAAACAGATTCTTAAAATATTCCTGCCATAGCAAGTTTTCTCAGGAAAATTTTGTTTCACTTCCCTAAATTCTAAATATAAAGTTTAAAATTTTGAGTTGGATGAAGAGATATATTAATACTCTTGTTTATTCTAAGAAAACATAGATTTAAATGAAACATTAGGTTTTCTATATTCTACTTCTATACCTGTATATAATATAATTATTATTTAATATAAATTTAAATATTTTATACTATTTATTTTATATATATATATAATATATATATATATTTATTATATATATACATATAATTTTACATATAATAAAATATTAATGAAATATTTTATATTTATAAAAAATATATATATAATTATATTTATTTTATGTTTTTACTTCTTGTGTATAACAAATTAATAGTAATGTTGGTATTTCTTTTGTAACTGTACTAAACTGTATGAAGTAGGATTTTATTCGTCCATTTGTAATCATTTATAAATATTAAAAACAATACTTTATTAAACTGAATTAACTCTTGAAATTTACTTAATTACTTAAATTAATTTTGAAATTAACTCCTTCAACACTAGGTGCTAGGACTTCTAGTTCAAAAACCTTATCATTTAGGAAGACAGTTTTAAGTTTTCCTTTCCAACGATACATTACTCAACATAATGAATATATTGTACGAATTCAACTGCTGACTGAAGGTAACACCTCGCAGTAAGCCACACATTTTTGGGCGTTTTTATTGTTTTAACAATATTCCGATATGGTTTGAGTTAAATTTTCTATTATGGATGAAGGATTGATGCAATGCAAATGTAGAGTTTAGCTCCATTTCACCTTCCTCTTAGTGGAGCGTCGGATATCTGTCACTGTCACAGACTTGACTCCTGGAACCTGGAATACAATTTCGTCTAAAGGTGTGCAAAAATGTCAGAGAGAAGAAGATTCAAATAAACTCTTTGCAATGCTTCGTCATTAGAGACAACTGTAACACAAAAGAGCTCTGTCTAGGGAGTTCGGCTTCCATAACACAAAAAACACAACTTAATTATGTATGGCATTTATCTAAAAATTTTGAAATAAAAGTATTGTTTAATTAGTTTTTAAAGAATACATAATCTGGTAGTCTAATATAGTTTATTTATTTTTCATAAAAATATGATTTATTAATGTTTTGTTTAAAGTTAAGTATGTATGAAACGGAAATATACTTAAGGATATCCATATTTAAATACCCTTTCATAAGGATCTAGTATTTCAGCCAATAAATAAGTGTGGCGAACCTTCATATAGCTATATCAAACTGTTTTGGTGCTTGTACATCATCAAAGATGAAAATACAGCATTCAGAAAACACGATCAAAACTGAATGAGTTGTGTAATTTAGAAGCCTAGTACAATTTAGAACTATCATATGTTACAGAATTCTACTACCGTCAATGAAATTGACGTTATAGCGTCGGTGAAATTGTTTTATAGTTTTACCTTTGCACTTCGTGTGAGGATAGGCCATTGTCCACCTACCGGGGTTTATGTAAATTTAGGCTTATTTGTTTCAAACGACAAGCAGACTTTTTTGTATATGTTTTGTACCCAATTTCTTCTTTCTTTTCTTTCATATATTGCAAAACTAAACCATATTTAATAGCCACAAGAAAACATACTCTAACAATAAAACAAAATATTTACACTCGATATTATATTCCATGAATAACCGTATAAAAAACTGTATAAATAATCATTAAAGCTGCTAGTACACCATAGACTGAAGAATCAAGACAGAATGGCAAACTACGATAATTTCATCAAACAGGAAATATGGAGTTATATATGTATGAAGTCTCTCCGAAATAAATAGGCGTATTTCATTGTTACTTTAATAGGCCTACCAATAATTAAAATTTACTATTTCATCTATGTACGTTGGAGCAGATCTAAGCCGTATTTTTGACAGTCTTATAACGGTTTTGGTAATAATACACTCGTTGCATAATTTTTTTTGCAGTCAGATCTGACCTTAACGAGAGTCGTGTGGTTAGCAGTCCTGTCACAGTCTTGGTGTTAATATATTCATTCTATTATTTACTTGTATACAATTGAATATTTACCGTTTTCCTTGCATCATACCGATCCTGCAGTCAAATTGGACGTTTGGCCCGACGTAAGCTGTGAGGTTGACAGACATATTATGGTCTTGGTATTAATATAGTCTTTGTATTATGTAATGCTATACAATTTAATATGTACCGTTTTTTCCTTGCATCATGCCGATTTTGCAGTCAAATTAGACGTTGGACCTGACGCGGGCTGTGAGGTTGACAGACCTGTCACTGTTTTGGCATTAATATACTCATTGTATTATTGCTATACAATTTAATATTTACCGTTTTTCCTTGCAGCATGCCGATCCTGCAGTCAAATTGGACGTTGGACCCGACGCGGGCTGTGACGTTGACAGTCCCATCGCCGTCCTCGAAGTACGGACCCCAGCGGTCGTTGCTCGGCTGTATGACGAATGGCATGATGAAGGTGGGCCGAGGTGGTAATACCGTCACCGGCCACTCTGGGCTGGTCTCTGCCGTCGTTTCCGAATACAGCGAGGTGGTCTCGTTTACAGAATAGAGCAGAGTGTCATTCTCTGCGAAAACCAACAGGGGTATCACCAAGTTTAAATTAATTTGTCATAGTTAAAAAATAAGCGTAAAGTAACTTATTGATTGTTGCTGTGTAAAATAAGGTAATGGATGGCTATTATATAAAATATATTGTACCTAGTCTATGTGCTACAAACAGTATGTTCAAATTTCAGTAAACCGATCAAGTATATGGGTAAATACATTAAAAATCTTTAATGGTGACTTAATTTTCAACCCAATATTTTGTATTTGGCTCGTTTGGGTTGGATACAACCGTTCCCTCCCACCAAGTGTAACCTTTTTATATGGATGAATTAAATTTTGTTGTTTGATTGGCTAAACTGATATTCGTGATTTCTATTGCATTATTGTATATGTACAGCCCAAATAAAACATATCAAAATGTTTCTATACCTTCATCCGTAGTAAATAACTCTGAAAAGAAACTGACAGTAGAGTTGAAAAAAACAATTCAGAAGGAATTACTTCTTACAACTTCAAATTCCTTACAAAAGAAGTACAAAGGGTGGAAGGTAAAGAGGTAAAATTTAATTTTCATTATTACACCTCTGCTCTGTACAAAGGCAATTACGCAAGAGAAATGTGCGAGATCTTATACATATTCAAGAAATGTATATCAAAATTCAAAAGTTTGAATCCTAAAATAAAAATATTCTAATTTTACATCGCTTTGCTGATTAAGAAACGCTTTACTCTTTTGAAGCATTCCAAGTTTGGAAACTTGCTGTAACAGGATTTAATCTGGATAAACTCTAGGGTTGGCTAAAGATTCAATATATAATTAAATTTTAAAATAATTTTCTAAACAATTCTAATGCAACCTTCATAATATCATTCTTTTTCATTCTGTTCCATTCAAGTTTTTTGCCAATACCAGAATAATAATAGCCCATGTTAGTAAAACAATTGCTCTCATACTAGATAGCACATGTTTTTAAACAATTACTCTCATACTAAATAGCTGATGTTCCTAAAAGGTTGCTATCGTACTAGATACCCCATGTTTGTAAATAATTGCTCTCTTATTAGATACCCGTCTTCATAAGCAATTAGTTCTCATACTAAATAGCCAACGTTTATAAACAATTGCTCTAATACTAAATAACCCAAGTTCGTAAACAGTTGGTCTCATACTAGATACCCCACGTTTGCAAACAATTACTCTCATACTAGATAGGCCATGTTTGTAAACAATTCCTCTCATACTAGATAGCCCATATTTGTAAAAAATTCATTTAATAGCAGATAGGCCATGTTTGTAAACAATTGCTCTTATACTAGTTAGGCCATTTTTGTAAACAATTGCTCTCATACTAGATACCCCATATGCAAAACAATTGCTCTTATACTAGATAGGCCATGTTTGTAAACAATTGCTCTCATACTAGATACCCCATATGCATAAAAATTGCTCTTATACTAGATAGGCCATGTTTGTAAACAATTGCTCTTATACTAGATAGGCCATGTTTGCATAACAATTGCTCTTATACTAGATAGGCCATGTTTGTAAACAATTGCTCTCATACTAGATAGCCCATATTGTAAACATTCATTTTTATAGCAGATAAAAAACAATTGCTCTTATACTAGATTATAGCCATTGATACTAGCCATGTTTGCAAACAATTTCTCTTATACTAGATAACAATTATACTAGATCTTCTTTTATAGCTGATAGGCCATGTTTGCAAACAATGCTTATACTAGATAGGCCATGTTCAATATACTAGATAGGCCATGAAACAATTATACTAGATAGCCCATATTGTAAACAATTCATTTGTATAGCAGATAGGCCATGTTTGTAAACAATTGCTCTTATACTAGATAGGCCATGTTTGCAAACAACAATTGCTCTTATACTAGATAGGCCATGTTTGTAAACACTATTCTTGCTCTTATACTAGATAGCCCATATTGTAAACAATTCATTTTATAGCAAATAGGCCATGTTTGTAAACAATTGCTCTTATTACTAGATAGGCCATGTTTGTAAACAATCGCTCTCATACTAGATAGCCCATATTGTAAACAATTCATTGTATAGCTAGATAGGCCATGTTTTGTAAACAATTGCTCTTATATACTACTAGATAGGCCATGTTTGCAAACAACAATTGCTCTTATACTAGATAGGCCATGTTTGTAAACAATTGCCTCTTATACTAGATAGCCCATATTGTAAACAATTCATTTTATAGCAAATAGGCCATGTTTGTAAACAATTGCTCTTATACTAGATAGGCCATGTTTGTAAACAATTGCTCTCATACTAGATACCCCATATTTATAACAATTGCTCTTATACTAGATAGCCTATGTTTGTAAACAATTACTCTTATACTAGATAGGCCATGTTTGTAAACAATTTCTCTTATACTAGATAGCCTATGTTTTTGCTCTCATTAAATAGCCTACGAATGTAAAATATTAACGATGACGAAGGAGTTGGATCCTATTTAGTTTTAAATATGTCACATTTAAATGTTGTGAGTTAAAATTTAACTTTTAATACTTTTATCAGTTTTAAAAATTATCATAGTATAGTGTTTTTTAGAAGCAAAATTAAACACGTGATTTGTATCCAAACATACAAGGGCTCTATAGTTGTTGACAGTTTTATGAACCACTGAAAGTTCCGTTGTAAAATAAACATGTTGTTTAGCTTTATACCCTGTCTAATTTTATTTTAACCAATTCCTTTATTCTGGGATACAGTGGCTTGAATCCCAAACCATCTGTAACGTAAACTTTAAGGATTATTGCGTAGGCTTCGGTGATAAAAAATTTGAATTAAAAATGTTTGTCTTTGAATAGCTGATTTCCAATTTATTTTAAACTGAAAAGTCAGTAAGGGAGATAAAACAGCCACACTTATTAAAAGAAATAGAAATGGGAGAATATAAACTATACTGACCAGCGGCCACCAAGGAGATCATGATCAGCCACAATGTGGCCGCCATCTTGTCTGACGTCATCAGCCCAAACCCGTGGCGTCCATCGTATTTTCTGAAACAAGCAATATTGCTAGGTTATGTTATTGATTTTACTGACATATAATGTTAAATTTGGTTTATGAACATAAAGATATGATAGAATTACTTATATATATATATATATATATATACTTTATATTAATATATATACTTATAATTACTTATATTAATATATATATATATATATATATATGTTAACATTAATGACATATATAAGTTGTCAAAATCTAAAAAAAATTGATACATTTATGACTATATCATAATGGGAACGTAATACGTTCGGTCAATGCATACCTATTATATATTGTTGTGACCTAGTTTGATAAACTGTTGTATTCAAGTTAATAATGTATTGTTGCCTGCAATAACCAATACACCTGCCATGTAATTCCAATTGGCTAATCAATTGATTGGCTTAAAACTCCAAATATAATTGTATCCCTTACAGGCTATTCACAAAACTGTTGAACAGCATTACGTTAAGACCGTATAAAGTCATAAAGTCACTGAAAATAGGAATCTCATACTTGAGGTTTAGGATGAGTATTAAAATCGTTGGAACGCAATATCAATATTGTAAACTTGTACCTGGAACTACAGTTTTTTAGGAACTCTAGTGTTAATGCATTTAATTTTTTGATATCGTAAAAGCATAAAAATATTGATGATATCAAAGGATTATGGTGTAAAGATAAAATTGCTCACACATAAAAAGAACTATGGGCTCACAGCGTAGCTTCAACAAAGAGGAAAACCCGTTATCAATATAGTTCTTATATGGCTTCTGGGATAGGTATGCGAGTGATTTCCGATAAGACAAACATGAAAGCTCTTTCTTTTTTAGTACAAAGAAAATGTTTAGGCGCAAATCCTTACCCAATATCGAAGTTAAGTTTTCAGTATCATTGTAATATTATTGTATATGTATTTATTGCAACTAAAATCTTGCAACTATACGCATTGGTTAATTTATTAGCCAAAAACATTAGTCATGATAAACCGCTTTAAGGTCACCGAATGTCGATTTCCACATCTGTTTAAAAGAATCAATAAAATTGGAACTACAAAACCAATCAAAAAATTAGAAAAAAATATTTTAACTTTAATATAGAAATTAAAATGATAACTAAACGCTTTTTTATACATTTAAATCCAATAAAGTCATTTTCAAAACACTTCTCCCATTAGTTAAAATAAAAAGCCATTTCTATGGAATGATTCCAGTGCCATAAAATCTGAATTATAGTAGTTAACTGATCGTGTGCATAATAAAAATCGTTATACAGAGTGTCAATTAAGTCTGGAACCTCTTTTTTAATTTTTTAAACCACAATATAAAAAAATACCAAAGTTCACACACGTGCTTACTGGTGATAGTAACGCACATATCTGCCCAATTACCGACCAGATAATCCCTTTGGGGGACAGTCCACAAGGAGTCAGACAAAATTCTTAAATAGCAGCATAGGTCAAGTTTGGTATCAAGTTAAAGATCTTACTTAGCAGAGTACAATGCCGCAAACCGGACTTAAAAAGGTGGATTCGTTTAGTAGTTATAGCTATTTGAATTTTAAAACAATTGAACAATGTAAATTATTAAGTATTACAAGTAAACGCCAATTTGTAAGTACCTGGGCTGGGATCAAAGTAAGTGTTCAAAATGTTCCCCTACCATCGTCTGGCAATGTCCTAGGCGGTTGTAAAAGCCATCCATTGCATTTTGAAGGTAGTCACGAGGAATATCTTGAGCTTCTTGGACTATGAGATTTCTTAGGTGCGCCAAATCTCGAGGCTTAGTACGATAAACTTTATCTTTGAGGTATCCCCAAAGAAAAAAATCCAGCGGAGATAAATCAGGGGAACGAGCAGGCCACTCTACTGCATCACGTCTTCCAATCCATCTGTGAAGGAATATTGTATCCAAGTATTCTCTAACAAAGAGAGCAAAGTGTGGTGGCGCGCCATCTTGTTGGAAATAAATTCTTTGAAATTGTCGACCAAGAGCAGCTTGTAGTGCAGGAATTATCTCATTTTGGAGCATTGCTAGATACGAGTCACCATTTAAAATACCATTGATAAATAATGGGCCCATAATTTGATTTCCTATAATACCTGCCCAAACGTTAAGTTTCTGTGGATGCTGTGTATGACTCAATCTGCCACTTTCACATTCTAACAGTAGTTGTGTTATTGGTAATAATTATTGATTCCTGGCTTCGATTACTACATTGTCAGATGATGGGAGGAGAACATTTTGAACACTTACTTTGATCACAGGTACTTAAAAATTGGTGTTTACTTGTAATACTTAATAATTTACATTGTTCAATTGTTTTAAAATTCAAATAGCTATAACTACTGAATGAATCCACCTTTTGAAGTCCGGTTTGCGGCATTTTACTCTGCTAAGTAAGACCTTTAAGTTAATACCAAACTTGACCAATGCTGCTATTTAAGAATTTTGTCCGACTCCTTGTGGACCATCCCCCAAAGGGATTATCCGGTCGGTAATTGGGCAGATGTGTGCGTTACTATCACCAGTAAGCACGTGTAAAATTTGGTATTTCTTTCTATTATGGTTCAAAAATTAAAAAAGAGGTTCCTTACTTAATTGTATATACAATTCTCAAAGATATTAACACGGTTCCAATTTTAGCTTTTAAAGAATCAAAGACACCCTTGCTATACATGTCTTACATATGACTAAAGTGTTTAAAATTTATGAACATAAAAATCGATCTGAAATACGTAATTAAAATCTAATTACGTAAAATTCAGTGCATACATGATAATTGTTCAAACAAAACTCTGTTGGTGTTATGATAACTTAATTTCTTTCACATAATCCAAAGCAAATATAATGGGGAAAATTAACGCAATTATAATAAAACAACATGTGCCTTTGCATTTCAAATTAAATGAAATCTTAAGTTATTTTTTCTTATTGTATAAGTTATTCTTTTACATTGTATATATCTCTGTAACCATTGCTAGTGCACAATTACTATAATCTTGAAATTCTTTTTCTCTTGAGAATTATAAACCTGGTATGTATTTACAACGTAAAATGGTGAATTGCCGTGTATAAATGAACAAATACATGCCGCTAACGCGTAGGGCGTTGCCTCTAAAAGACAATAATTAAGATTGTTTTGGAAAAAAAAACCAACATTACCCAAACCATTCACTTTTCAACAATCTCCTGTATTTAATACAAGACAGATGTTTATTATAGATTAACCATTCGGTTATTGGTTTGTGCTAAATTAGAGGTACATGCAAGAATATCAAATGTACTAACCAACGGTTGCTGTGAACGTTATTGTAATAGCATTAATAATTGGCAAAATCTGCACTCGATTCCATAACAATTACAATAGTGATTTTCACTAAATAACAGAACGTACAGAGTTTCAAAGGTATTAATTGTTGCCTATTCCGTGAACTTAATTGCAATAGCATTAATTATCGGTAAAAACTGCATTCGATTTCATAACTATTACAATAGCTACAACCCTAGATACGTACAGTTTCAAAGATACTAATTATTACTGATACCATGAACGTTATTGTAATAGCATTAATTATCGGCAAAATGTGCATTCGATTTCATAACCATAATAGTACTAGTCGTTTTTTACTAAAAAAAATCTACTTATGGTTTTAACGGTACTAATTGTACCGGTATTTGTAATTGTATTGGTATCAATATTTAAAATGCCATTTTGTAAACATTTTTGTAAAATGGCGATTGCCGTATGTCTGAATAAATAAATAAATCATTGCTGATGCCGTGAACGTTATTGTAATAGCATTAATAATTGGCAAAACTGCATTTGATTTCATACCAATTAAAATAGCTGTTTTAAATAAATCACAGGTACTTGCAGTTTCAAAGGTACTAACCATTACCGGTGCCGTGAAAGTTATTGTAATAGCATTAATTATTGGCAAAATGTTCATTAGATTTCATAACCATAATAATAGTTGTTTTTAACTAAATCACAGGTACGTGCAGTTTCAAAGGTACTAACAATTACCGGTGCCGTGAACGTTATTGTAATAGCATTAATTATTGGCAAAATGTGCACTTGATTTCATAACCATAACAATAGTTGTTTTTAATTAAATCACAGGTACGTGCAGTTTCAAAGGTATTAACCGTCACCAGTGCCGTGAACGTTATTGTAATAGCATTAATAAATGGCAAAATCTGCATTCGATTTCTTAACCATAACAATAGTCGTTTTTAACTAAATCGCAGGTACGTGCAGTTTCAAAGGTACTAACCATTGCCGGTGCCGTGAACGTTATTGTAATAGCATTAATTATTGGAAAAATGTGCACTTGATTTCATAACCATAACAATAGTAGTTTTTTAACTAAATCACAGGTACGTGCATTTTTAAAGGTACTAACCATTGCCGGTGCCGTGAACATTATTGTAATATCATTAATTATTGACCAAATGTGCATTTGATTTCATAACCATAACAATAGTCGTTTTTCACTAAACCATAGCTACATAACGTTACTAATTGTAGCTTATGCCGTGAACGTTATTTTAAAAAAACATTAATAATTGGAAAAAAACTGCATTTGATTTCATAACAATTAAAATAGTCGTTTTAACTAAATCACATGTACGTGTAGAGTTTCAAAGTTACTAACCGTTGCCGGTGCCGTGAACGTTATTGTAATGGCATTAATAGTTGGCAAAAACTCCATTCGATTTCATAACCTTTGTAACAGTCGTTTTTACTAAATCACAGGTACGTGGAAGAGTTCCAAAGGTGCCGTAAACGTTATTGTAACAACGTGCAAGCAAAGCTCTGTAATGACGTTGTCAGACTCTGCTTACGGAACCTTGTAATCGCATTTGCTTCATTATTTGCATTAGCGTTGAGATTACCTACTGAAATGAACGTTCTCTTCGGATTATCTTTTAAAATGATCTTGGAAATTCAGGGTAAATTTGTAAATGTCGATCGCTGTTCATATTATTGATTAGGAATAAAATTGCTTATATTTATTACAAAATGTTTTAAGAATACGTCACTCAAAAATAGTACGTTACTGCATTTCATTGAACAACGATGATGTCACGATGATGTTTTATTCAGATAAACATAGCAAGAACACCACTCTCCTACATGAATTGATAAAATGGAACTTGAAGTTGTTTCTCTCTGGCACAGAATTTCTAAGAACGTATAAAGTGGACTACTTGACAGAAGGAAATTGAAATAATTTCAAACAAAAGCGTAATTATACTTAATAATAAATGTGTTTAAACACCTTTCCTTTCATTGAAATAAAAGATTTACTCCTTTAACTAGACAAGTAGTTATTTAGTTGCCTATTTTTCACATTTAGAAATGTTGACCCCTGAAAATATCAATCAAAATAAATCTGCTCCAGCAACAAAACTATTTATAGTTTTATTCTATAAAAATATATTTATATAACTAAAATTGTATTTATATTTCCTAGTATTTTAGTTTGTTGCTTAGTATTTGGGAGTATTTCAGGAAAAACTGGTTTGTTTCATATAGCACTTAGATTTGTTTTGCTACCTAGTCGGTGTTCTATGTATCATATATAAAATTGTAATGTTTGCACTACATGTATTTCTATAAGTTTTATCCGTAAGATCTGTTTATTAATCATGTATTACTTATTTATTGTTGTCATGCTATAAAAATACATAATTATTTACAATTTACTATGTTAGTTTTTCTTAGTGATTGTTACTTTCTCTGATTATAAATAGTAAATATTTGTAATGCAAATTTCTTCTGAATAAATGAAAAAATTACGGAAAATATGTTAAAAGTTTATATTATTTTAAAACGGTATTTACTGAAGAGAACAAAGAGTTTAACTGTACTGTATATAGTTCATATAACTTATTGAGATAGATTGAAAATAAGTACTTGCCCAGTGGGGATTTAAACCTGGTTCTTGAGAAACACATAAGATTTTATTGGTTATATACACCTTGACAATTTCACTGGTCTGTTTTAATAATAAAACAAACAGTAAGTTCCAAAATGTGTACACAAAGCAGTTAGTAAGTATTTTTGCCATCCTTCTGGAAAAAATTAAAACTTTAAATCTTAGCCAGTTACATCAGTCACTTATCGCAGTTCTGAAGTTCAATGTCTAACTATATTTGTAAAAATTATGTTGTGATTGTAGTAATTTATTTTAATTTGAACTTCAAACAGTTCAATTGTGATTATGTCTAGTAGCCCAACTCTATGCCTACTATAGATGCCTACTAGATAAAAACTTTTTTAGAGGTAATTTAGAGCTTTGATTTAATCCTAATACCTCGTAATAAATAATTACGTCGTAATATTTAAATATCTTACACTTTCAATTTTTATTATTTACTTAAAACATTATAAAACATTGTTTTCACCATATAGAAGTTCAAATTATACCACAGACGAAATTCTTCATTCTTATGCCAGAAATCATACTTCTGAAAACACATTGTAGTAAAATCTACTACAAAACTTTAATCTATGACTCAAAATCATTTCGATGACTCAATATGTATTTTTGCGTACAATATAAATAATCAACACACACACACACACACACACACACACACACACACACACACACACACACACACACACACACACACACACACACACACACATATATATATATATATATATATATACTCGTATATAGATATATATATATATATATATATACATATATATATAAATCCACACATTGTTAATCATGTTCTATATTTTAATCTGTGATTAACACACTTGAAACTTAAACATTCTATAAAGTCCATGATATTTATTCCTACAAGTGGCTGATTGCCATAATTCATATCAATCATTTATAAAATGTTTCCTTCCATTTTAGGAATGGAATTGAATATAACCAGCTAATACATAATTATTGCAACGATGTGTATGTGTATTAATATAACTGAGGATAGTCCTTACCTTAAGATATAGAGCTTAAGATACTAAGATAGTCCTGGCCGGACTATCAATTTGTTGTTTTTTAAATAAATTAGTCGCGTATATTGAACAATAACGGTTTCAAAACTAATTTAAATCATAATTATATTTGTATTACAGCAATCCAGTATTTTATGATCGCAAGTGACACGAAGGAATATAAAGGTTTAATTGTATGAGGTTTAAATATGCATTAAAGTTATCTTTTTGGGTTGATTACTGGATTTATGAATCATAGACGCACCTCATCAAGCTTTGTAACGTAACATGTGTGTCAAAATAAAATAACATGCCATTTGAGGGAATATTATCTGGAATCAAGTAGTTTCTAATGTCAAAGGTAAACGAGCTGGTGCCCTGTAATTTTTGAATGCAACCAGTACAAAATGATGACATACAGGATTGTAAAGGTGTATAGCATTTTGCTTTGTAATTCCAACGAAACAATTTTATTGAAACCTAATACGTTGGCTAAGCGGATTTATAAAACAATAAGTAGAGTCCCTATAACGCTTATTAATAAACACCTATCAGGCTAAAAGAACAAATGGATTCCATGATTTTGTCAGGAATCATTCATTCATGAATTATATTAAACTATTGAACACATATATAACGATCTCCTAAAATAAGAATAACGATATTAAAAATAATTTACGTCTGAATTAACATGAATTCAAATTCGAAAACGTGGTAGTTTTGGGAATTTTTGCTGTTGGTACTGCAAATTTAGAATACCATTGGGTTTGAGCCTTGAGTAACCAAATAAAACAGGATCTAAGATCATGTATGAGGTGTCATGATTATATGAAACTTTGTAAAGATTTATCAATCTGACACAAAAGAAAATTATTATTTGAATACGTTTGTTATTGTTAAACGTGTAGAATGGTGTGTGTAAGTGAATCTATACGTAATAATAGTCCCATTCCACTTGCAAATTAAACTGAGAAAGGCATTCAAACTGATAAAGCTATTGATAATGATAAAGTTATTTAAACCGATAAAGCCATTGGAACTGATAAAGTTATTTAATGTGATACAGCCATTGAAACTGATAAGGTCGTTGCAAGTGATTAAACTGTTAATCCACTTAAGTGGATTCGTAAGTTTGGTCTGCAAGACCGCTTATTAGTGCCTTATAATACTGAAAGAAAGGAATGCAGATTTACTACGGTATATAAGTGGTCTTTTAATCTATGACAATTAAACATGCCGTAACACAGTTTCATTTTGTATGTGACTCGGCTTCGTCACAGTAAACAATGAACAAAATTTGTTTTCCTCAAATGATTACGATAATGGTTGTTCCATAACAAACGTTTCTTCGAGCAGTTTCTGGGACATTTCATTGGTGTATTGGTGTAGTTTAATTTATTTTATATCATTTATGATTTGTTTGCAATCGCTACTTGGCTCTCATTGTGTTGAAACTTAAATTCTGGGACGAGATACATTTGGTGGTTACATTCTAATGTATGGAAATATGCGTTATGCTAATAATAATTCCTTGTATTGGACAGTCTAATCTTTGGTTAAACTTGAAAACTTGTGAAATTTTATATATATATATATATATATATATATATATATATATATATATATATATATATATATATATATATATATGTGGTTGTTACTTAGTTTTATTATAACGTAAGTTTTACAACTAAACTTTCAGTTTTGCAATTTCCTGTAAAAAATTAACATGAAAATTTAAAAGAATCTAAGCCTTTAAGGTTGCTTTATGGCATAGTGATGTGTAACTTGGTAAAATACAGGGTGGAGCGCGGTAATTACCTTTTTTGCACTGCAGGCTGTGGCGGCACTGTTGGTCGAAGAGAGGGGAGAGTGGGCGTGGCTTATAGTGGCTGACGGGAGATTTGTATTCCTCCGCGTTCCAGTTGCCATCATGCAGTGGACACGAGAGGAGAGGTCGTTTTGTGTTGAAGCGTATTTTTCAAATACCCACTCGATCATTGCAGTGGAGCGTGCTTTTCGTTTACGATTCGCTGTTCCCCCACGCGGACGTGTTCCTGGTCGGCAATCAATTGTAAATTGGGTAACTGCATTCAGAACAGCAGGGAATGTGTCATGTGTACGAAGGGGACTTCAGAGAAGGATTAAAACACCGGAAAACATCGATAGAGTTAGAGCAGCAGTACTGCAATCTCCAAAACGCTCTGCTCGGAAGCAATCACTTGCTCTTGGCATTTCAAGACGTTCTCTCCACCGGATTCTTCATGATGAACTGAGATTTCACCCGTATAAAATGTGCGTGGTCCATCAATTGTCAGCACCGGACTATTTGACACGGCGTACTTCTTGTGAAGACATGCTTGCAACTATACCGCGTGACGCAATTGTGTTCTTTTCTGATGAGGCACATTTTCACCTCAGTGGGTGTGTCAACAAGCAAAACATGCGCTACTGGAGTGAAACAAACCCCAGAGAAGTCCACCAGAGACCTCTGCATTCGGACCGCGTCACTGTGTGGTACGCCATATCACGAGTAGGCATCATTGGCCCTTACTTTTTTCAGGATAACCGTCGTTCCATAACTGTGAACTCCGAACGGTACTTGACTATGATACAGGATTTTTAGATTAGAGGATACATGGTTCCAACAGAATGGTGCCACTGCACACACAGCGAGGGTTACCATGACATTGTTTGAGGCAAATGTTTCCTGGACGGCTTATCTCTTTGAGGGGTGATGTGAACTGGCCGGCACGCTCACCAGACTTAGCCCCATGCGATTTTTTTCCTTTGGGGTTACCTGAAGTCGAAGGTGTATATTAACCGTCCCAACACCTTGGAAGACCTAAGGAACAATATTGAGGCTGAAATTGGTAGAATACCAGTCGACATGCTTGTTAGAGTTAATGAAAACTTCAGAAAACGTATGC
Source organism: Homalodisca vitripennis (assembly GCF_021130785.1). Taxonomy (NCBI): domain Eukaryota; kingdom Metazoa; phylum Arthropoda; class Insecta; order Hemiptera; family Cicadellidae; genus Homalodisca; species Homalodisca vitripennis. The sequence goes on along the minus strand of NC_060208.1, from coordinate 219,642,391 downwards.
AGCAGTGTGTGGATGCCGAAGGTCGACATTTGCCAGATAAATTATTTAAAACCATATAATTTAAAAATTCCCTTACTGTTCAATATAATTAAAATAAAACATAATTTTTTCTAAGGTTCATAATTTTTTATTTCATTTCCAAATCAGCAAATTACCGCGCTCCACCCTGTACAATTGACCTTCAGTGTTGATCACAAAAGTTCTGACTAATAATTGCTCATCTTATTAGAAATACGAGCTCTATATTAATCATAACTCACTGTTACTCCATAAACTACACATGACGTGTAGAATGACGTGTAAATGACGTGGAGAAATAGTAATTTTTAAGACTTGTAAATGTTTTATAATAAGGTATTTAGAGAACAATTACTTTAATAAACGTTTGTGAAAATGTTATAAATCATGTCAAATTGGTATGGAAGATTGTTCAAACTCATTTACTGTTGGAAATAAGTACAGGGTTCATGTTGTTAAATTATCAAATGGCCTGTTCAAGATGTTAATTTCATATACAGCTAATTATCTTGTTCTTAAAGTACGACTATGTAGCTTCTCAAAAAGAAAACTATTTCATTGACCTCATTTCTCCTAGGAGAACGTTTATTGAATTCTCTTTATATAGAATCGGAACAATCACATAATTTCCCACTATAATACAACGCAATGAAGTTATACTGTATAAGAAGCACCCTCATGCTGTACTTTAGTGCTCAAGAAAGTAACAAGGATAAAGGTGAGGCTCTTCGGTCACTGGACTTGTAATTAAGATGTTCACTTAAGTAATTAACCCGCAAAGTCCTCCCTCCCTATTCACCAACTTCCTTGCCCTCTGCTACAGTTAATTAGTTTTGTCTTACGCTGTCACCACTCTGGCTATTATTTTTGAAGACAGAGTACATAATACAGTACATAATGTTGGATATTACTGTTTATACTGATTTCTTTTTCCAATATTTAATGACTCTGAATAAACTTTGTGTGCATGAGCACAGTTTCCGGCTTTGAATTACTGTAGATATGGTTCGGTCCTGGTATTAAATTTTGATAATACTTGGACAATACCTGAAGTTAATAAGTATCATTTTATATGAAACGTGGTATTTAACAATACTATACAGTAGTTAATGTTAAATAGATACTTAATAATCCATATTTATACAGTTTTTAATAAGTTACACATATATAGAATTGTCCGTATTGTCATAAAACGAAATTTATAAACTAAATATAATACATTGTAAGCCAAAACATTATCAAAAAGTTTAATAAAATAATCCTATTGGAATTATTCTTATTATATAAGCAAGTACCATATCATTTATATTGAGTTTCATTAAAATAAATACAAAACTTACAAAATTAAGAATCGTAAACGATATAATTACACTTGCCAAGACTGACTAAATAAAATAATGAAGACTTAAACATGTCTTTATATTAAAAAAACAAAGTAATGACACTTAGAGGGTAAATCTATCTACCTTCTTTCAGTCCCTTTAGATATTTAACCATTATACAGACTTGTAAATATACTGACTTTTTTTAAATAGCAGGGCCTCCACGGCACTTGGCCTGTTTGGAGGTTCCAATTATTAAACATTAAAATTATTATAAAGCGTTCAGATAGTCAAATAATGATTTAATTTTTTATTTAATATTTTTGGGCGAATGATTTTCTTACTATCTTTGCTTGTTTCGTACATAAAAAATTATTGAAATAAAAAAAAAGTAATAGAAGAAATGTTAAAGAACCAAAATAAAAAAAAAAACTCGCTGTAAGTTTAAGAGCAACTTTAATCGAAATAATGATGGAGAATACTTATGGTGTACAATTTAGTTATTGGAATGGTAGGCAATTGTCAATAATAATAATGTAAAAATAGTAATAATGTGTTAAAAATAAAAATAATGTTTATCTAAAATTGCAATTTTATAAAAACTATCAATCCAAAAATTCGTATGCTCGAGCGACGTTTTAGAAAAATCTTTTGACATAGTTCCAGAGGAAAGATTGAAAAATATAGTTCAAAGATTTGAGAAGAAGCCTGAGTGACAAGCATTTCCACTTCAGCACCTCTTATACTTGCATCATTTATCATAAGGGAAGCAATTTAGGTTGACATGTTGAACTGAATAGAGTTCTCTGCTGTGAGAGACAGAGTGTATCTGCAGTGTCCTTAGTCACGTTATACTGATTACTCGATTGTGTCTCAACTATTATGTTAGTATTAATTAACAGTATTGATCCATATTCCTTTGACTGCCAATTAATGTGACTGCTTGACTTGCATGCTTGGATGCAATTTAGGTTTTAATTTATTTGTATTTAAAGTTAAGATAAATTTGGGTGCACATTTGTTGATATATTAATGCCGAAAGCCTTTTTAGAACTGTTTTTACAGAAATGTGGTGTGACTTTTTACACGTATAACACCAAGTAAGCTATAAAAAAGCTTGAAAAGAGTGATTTACCTCATATTTGGCCATATAATTTTTGAGGATGTAAATTATATCCAATATAATTACTATTAACACTTGCTTAGTACCAATCAGTCAAATTTTTAGTTACATAGTAGTAACTAAACATACTAACTACCTAACTAACTAACATAGTAGTAACTAGTAGTAGTAGTAATTTGTAATATTATTTAAATTATATTGAACACCTTGAATAATTAATAACAATTATTTATTACCACCACCAAATATACATTCTACCAGCTTCTTCTTATTGGAATCTAATGCTTAATTTAGGAACAAACACTCCGATAAATAAGAAACTTTATTTTTTGTGAGGCCTTTCGTGTTCAATGAACACATCATCAGACCCACATAACTGAAATAAAAGTTTTGTTTTATTTTATTTCAGTTATGTGAAATAAATTGAACACGATAAAATAAAAATCTTTCATTTATTGGAGTGTTTGATTATATATTAAGCATTTAGTTTCCAATAAGAAGAAGCTGGTAAAATGTATTCATCGACACTCAAGTCCTCTCAGCTCAACAAACTTTATGTGGGTCTGATGATGTGTTCTTTGAGCACGAAAGGCCTCACAAAATAAAAATCTTTCATTTATTGGAGTGTTTGATTATATATTAAGCATTTAGTTTCCAATAAGAAGAAGCTGGTAAAATGTATTCATCGACACTCAAGTCCTCTCAGCTCAACAAACTTTATGTGGGTCTGACGATGTGTTCTTTGAGCACGAAAGGCCTCAGAAAATAAAAATCTTTCATTTATCGGAGTGTTTGATTATATATTAAGCATTTAGTTTCCAATAAGAAGAAGCTGGTAAAATGTATTCATCGACACTCAAGTCCTCTCAGCTCAACAAACTTTATGTGGGTCTGACGATGTGTTCTTTGAGCACGAAAGGCCTCACAAAATAAAAATCTTTCATTTATTGGAGTGTTTGATTATATATTAAGCATTTAGTTTCCAATAAGAAGAAGCTGGTAAAATGTATTCATCGACACTCAAGTCCTCTCAGCTCAACAAACTTTATGTGGGTCTGACGATGTGTTCTTTGAGCACGAAAGGCCTCACAAAATAAAAATCTTTCATTTATTGGAGTGTTTGATTATATATTAAGCATTTAGTTTCCAATAAGAAGAAGCTGGTAAAATGTATTCATCGACACTCAAGTCCTCTCAGCTCAACAAACTTTATGTGGGTCTGACGATGTGTTCTTTGAGCACGAAAGGCCTCACAAAATAAAAATCTTTCATTTATTGGAGTGTTTGATTATATATTAAGCATTTAGTTTCCAATAAGAAGAAGCTGGTAAAATGTATTCATCGACACTCAAGTCCTCTCAGCTCAACAAAACTTTATGTGAGTCTGACGATGTGTTCTTTGAGCACGAAAGGCCTCACAAAATAAAAAATCTTTCATTTATTGGAGTGTTTGATTATATATTAAGCATTTAGTTTCCAATAAGAAGAAGCTGGTAAAATGTATTCATCGACACTCAAGTCCTCTCAGCTCAACAAACTTTATGTGGGTCTGACGATGTGTTCTTTGAGCACGAAAGGCCTCACAAAATAAAAATCTTTCATTTATTTGAGTGTTTGATTATATATTAAGCACACAGGAATAAATCAGTTAAATTAAATTTAGTAATCACGCTTAAGAAGATCTGAGTTTAAATTAACTCTTAGATCATGTTTTGCACGTCAGGAGCATTCCAGCTTCGAATTAATTATATTTACGTCACCATAGCTAACTCTCCGTCGTGACCCCGATCAAGAAAATACAAATACACAGGTCTTGGAAACCTAATTCGATCAATTACAGTTTACTTCTAGCCTTATAATTTACTTTCGTCTAAGATATTACCTAGTCCATATTTGAGTTAGCCTGATGCTCCCGATGAAGAATATATTAATACACATCCTATATATTTCCTTTTAAGAATGGAAATACTTATGAAATTCATGAACATTTTTTAAATCATTTTTAATAAGGTTTTGTGTTATAAAAGATTTTAATTTTTAGTGCTTCCTGGTATGTACAGGACAGGAAAGCCTATTTTTTTGAAAAAAAAAGGAACTAACATGGGTTTTATAACAGACTAAGTTAATTTTAGACAGTAACCTTGCATTTTATATCTATGTTACAGTACTAAAATAGCATTACATACTTAAAATTTTGTTAAAAATACAGTTAAAATTATAATTGTATCGAAAAAATTTAATTTTTTATCTGAATAGTTCTTACTCTATGTTAAACAGCGGTTACTACTATGTTACTAACAGACGTATTCTGTGCTTTCAAGATTCTAAATGAAAAGAAATTGTAAAATGTAGTTAAATTACTTTAACATATGTTACTGTTATACAACTATTATTACACATAATAGTACATTACATTTGACAGACTTTTTCTATAATTAAAATATGTTTACGGCAATGCAATTTTATAGAAAAATATGGAATTTCTCATAAATTTAGATCTTAATTCGTATTAACAATCTAACGCAAACTTAAAGATTAATCTGAAGAAAAAATCGAGCCATCACTGGATTTTAAAATCAAGTATCAATATAAATACATCCATTATTATATTGTATTAAAAATTAAATATTTTGCAGGCCATTATGTGAAAGCTAAACATTACATATATCAAGTTTATGTTCAATAAAAGCTAGAATGTGAGTGCGTAGGTAATGTAAACAGATGGGGCGGCACAGGACATTCAAACAAACTCTATCTGGGAGAAAACGGTTTCATTAAAACCTTCATTGTTGTGCTGGGATTGTGGGTGGAAGGTAAAACTGGCATATTTTGTGCTAATGTTTAATATAGTAGGGACATGAACAATAAAGATAATGAAAAAACTTGTGCAGCAGAAACGACTTGGGACAGTTAAGCAAATATCAGCGGGGTGACACCGATGTGACAATGGGGGTGCGATATTGTGTAACAGTTGAGGATGATACCTTTTTGCTCCCATCTTTATTTTGCTAGATACTATGACACACTTATTTTCCCTGGCAACGAGATAAATGTTACTGTAACATTATTTTACGAAAATCCTTCAAAATTATATTGCATTTAGAATGTTCGTTATGTCACATTTAATGTGTTATAACAAGTCATTAAAAACTTTTAGAGTTTATACATTCATAAAAAATGACCAAATGCCCACCTATAATTTTTTATACTTTTAATTATTTTATTTTTAATCATATATGTATAAAAATTTACAGAATATCCTTTCTTAATTAGGAAGTTAACTGACGAAGTCAGATTATTTTAAGAAGGTTTGGTTAATTTACGTTTATAAAAATAGGATTGGTTTTTCATTTTAGCAATTTATTTAAGATTTCTTGTTATCAAAAACCTATATAGATCAGAGCTAAGTTAATTAAAAAAATAATTTTTATAATATAATAATTTGGATTTCAGAACTTAATGATATATTATCCTTTTGTGCAATTAAATATATTTATTTGTATAACTTGTATGTAAACAATATTTATTCATTACCAATAGCATGTTGTTGTTAACCATTCATTTTGAAAAGTCATGTTGTTGTGTATTATGGTATATTTAGTGTAATTATCTATATTGTCTTAAAATTATTATATAAAATATTATTATAATTCTATGCTATTTTATTTTATTAGGGCATAAAGATAAATTCAAGAATGGAGAAAACAATCAGAACGTAAATTAAAGTACTTTGGCTAACTGCCCATTTCAGTAGTGAGAGGTATTTATTATTGTTTTAAAAAATGTCGTTAATGGGTATTTAAATACCTCATATATTTGCCAAAGAATTGTACAAAAATATGCATCGATTAAAAATAACATTTCGAAATGCCTTTTCGAAAAATTTGAATTTTTTTTTACCTAATGTCGTATGGTATAATGCAACAATCCTTATAATTAAAAACCATTTTTTTTCTAACCATTATTGCATATGGAAAAATTACAATTTAGGATCAAAAATATTTTTAAACCTATAATCCTACTCAGGGTATGAACGAGAATTATTTCAATCATTAATTAATACAAAAGTAGGTTTTATATCTGGTGTATAGTAACAGTAAGAGGTTAGATTATAATATATATTATATATATATAATTCTATATATATATATATATATATATATATATATATAATATATACATCGATTATATATAACACTGCCCATCGATCCTTATATTGTTATTCCTGCAATCGGGACACTACAGTGGCAGTGTAGTGTCATCAAGTATTTACGTAATCGCCACTGCCCATCCCATCGATCTTAAATTGTCATTCCCGCAATTCGTGACACTACATTGGCACAGTAGTGTATCAAGTATTGACGTTATCAGCCACTGCCCATTCGATCTTTATAATTGTGTCATTCCCGCAATCGGGGCATTACAGTGGCAGTAGTGTATCAAGTATTGACGTCAATCGCCACTAGCCCATCGATCTTATATTGTTTTTTTTTTTTTTTTTTCATTTCCCGCAGATAGGACACTACAGTGGCAGTAGTGTATCACAAATATTCGACGTGTTATCGCCACAGCCCATCGATATTATATTGTCCGCTTTTATTCCCGCAATCAGGGCATTAAAGTGGCAGTAAATGTGTATCAAGTATTGACGTAATCGCCACTGCCCGTCGATCTTAAATTGTCCATGTCCCGCAATCGGGGGACACTACTTGGCAGTAGTGTATCAAGTAATTTGACGTTATCAGCACTGCCATCGATCTATATTGTCATTCCCGCAATCGGGGCATTTTTACAGTGGCAGTAGTGTATCAAGTATTGACGTCATCGCCACTGCCCCATCGATCTTATATTGTCATTCCTTGTCCAATCGTGATATTACAGTGGCAGTATGTATCAAGTATTGACGACTCATCACCAATGTCCGTCGATCTTATATTAGTCATTCCTGCAATCGTGACATTACAGTGGCAGTAGTGTATCAAGTATTGACGTCATCGCCACTGCCACGTCGATCTTATATGTCATTCCCGCAATCGGGACACTAAAGTGGCAGTAGTGTATCAATTATGGACGTTATCGCCGCTGCCCATCGATCTTATATTGCCATTCCTCCAATCGTGATGATATTACAGTGGCAGTAGTGTATCAAGTATTGACGTCATCGCCAATGTCCGTCGATCTTTATATTGTCATTCCTGCAATCGTGACATTACAGTGGCAGTTAGTGTATCAACGTATTGACGTCATCGCCACTTCCAACAATCTTACGTTCTCATTCTCACAATCAGAACATTTTGACGACAGTTTAAAGTTTGTTAATGACGACGGAAGGTTTACAAGGAAATAACCGGATTTCGGACATTTTGCTATCGCTAATGTGTTACAAAAGGTGTAACACGGCTTTTTAGAGAATTAGATAATCTATCCTAATTCGTCGGGTGGGGAAAAAGTATTGAAACATAGACAAAAATAAAGAACATAAATAAGACTCAGGATGAAATTAACGGGTTTTAACGTACCCAAATGCTGCTTGGAGTCCAGTCCAGGCGTTGGCATGTCACAGGATGCGTCTTGACCTTAATTCACGATGCGAGAATCACAATCACACATCACCTCAGCACTGGCTACTTTGGGATACCAACAAAAATTTCGATGGTAGTCTCTTTCCTTCGGAACCACGTAGTGTCTAGATTACTACTACAATAATTGAAGTTTTCCCCATCATCAGTACATTATAGATTCATGTAATAGAATTAAATATTTGACGTCATTGTCAATGCTGTCCAGTCATATGTTGTTGTTCTCTACCGCAGGGTCCAAAAATTATATGCAGCTCTGACTGGGGAACAGGGGGTCGGGGACGCCCAGTTTTCACTTCGTTGACAATGCTGCTTCATCACGGACAAAGTAATTGGTTGACAGATGCTGCTTCATCATAATTTCTGTCTCACTATCTATACGTTATAGCGACAGCATTACACGAACTTGTGTTGAACAATCATTAAAAAATGCTGTTCGATCGTATTTGTCTTTATCACTATAAGGACATTGTATAGCGACAGCAATATGGGAAAAGTATTGACGTCATTAAAAATGGTCTGTTCGATCGTATTTGTCTTTATCACATACTAAGAATATTATAGCGACGAGCATTGGGAAAAGTATTGGACCGTCATTTAAAATGCTGTTTGATCCGTATTTGTCTTTATCGCTATAAGAACATTATAGCGACAGCATTTGGGAAAAGTAATTGACGTCATTGAAAATGCTGTTCGATCGTACGTCAGTTGCTTCCTCTCACTCTAGCTGCTTTACAATAGTCGTATGACCAATGACATACTTTACTTTCTATCTCTAACTTGTATTTGTGTATTTTATAATGGTTTTAGTTGAGAATGGAAAACTCTTTTTATACTGTTTTATATACTGAACAACAATCATGAATTTAGTAAATTACCGTTAACTATTAAATTCATTTATTGATAATATAATTAATTAAAACAAACCTAGAATGTGAAACTGTTTCTTCATAAATTTTAGTTTAATTCAAGAAACAGAATTATAACCTTTTCGTATCTTACTAATTTCATAATTCCTCTATGTAACACGGCATAGTTTCTATATAATTTCTCAATACCAAAATACTACTGTTCACTCCATAGTTTTCTCTCTGTCTGTTTTAGTTCATAATATGATTTACATTATAATCTGATAGGTCTTCATGGTCATACGTTCAGAGCTTGGAAGAACTACTTTAGACTTTTATAATCATTAAAAACTAATAAATATTTTATTGATTTAAGACAATTTTAGTTCTTTATTTTACATTTTCAAGACTTTTAGACTTTGTCACTCAATTATTATCTGAAGCAACTGTTTTATTTACTTCTTATTATACTTTTACCAATGATATATCCTGCGGAATAAGAGTTTTATAGGTTGTTTAACTCGTAAAATCTGTATAATTTGGATCCGTTTAATTATTGGACCTTCTTATAATTTATTTCTATAAATATCTACAATAATCAAATTCAAATACTTTGTATTAAACATTAATAGTTTTGGTTTTCATTAAAGTAGTACTACGTAATTCTTACGTTTTATGGTCGTAAGAATATTTCACCGAATTATTTTTAACATAATCTTGAGATATTTTGGCCTTGGATATAATGGGAAACCATTTTGAATCAACAAAGTTTAAACCAAAGCTGAGAGGACCTGTTATAAGTACCCTTGGATGAGTGAAGGAGGCGGAACTTTTCAAAAGATTGGCAGAAGTTGAAACTTAAGATCATGTTTTCATCTTGTGATATGTTTACGTGTAATTTCATACAGTCTATTCAAGTTCACCAATAAAAAACCACGATTATATCTGCCTTAGAATGTAATATAACTGAAACTGACAGTTGCATAATGTGATTTACTATCAATGTTTTTTTATTTGTTGTCAACTGTTTTTTAGAAAACTTATCTGTGTCTTTCCTAGTTTAGTTGGTCTAATCATCCCATGTGTGTATACATAAGCAAACGACTCAAATTACCTGTCTTACATGGTTGGTGAATCAAATTCCATATAACGTGCAAACTGATTAACATTACTGTCCGGGACATAAGACTAGTTTTTTCTTGTATCTATGAGTTATTTAAACTCTGTTAGGTTTCTTTGTGAAGTGTACTTGAATATCAAACACTATTTAAAAACTATTTCGTAAGAACATTGAAACTGAAGGATTGCAGTAAGAAAGTCCTAGCTTTTGCAAACTACTCCATTGGTGTAATCTAATTAGACGAACAGTGCAAAGTAAGGTGATCTTCCAAGTCTTAATGATCCTTTAAACTTGAAGCCTGCTAGAACTTTGATTAGCTACGGGGCTAAGAAATTGCTTTTCTAATTCTAAAATGTGAAGAAGGGTTCAAGACTTGAACTGGTTTGGTGAAAACGGATCATTATGTATCACATAAACTCTGATTTGAATTTAAACTTTACAAGTAGCCTACTTGAAAATTCAACTTTTTACTGCATAAAAACTTGTAAAATTGCATGGCTTGGTTTAAGGAACTCATTTTAAGCATCATATCTTGTACGCAATTCAAGGACTGATCCTGTTACAAAAAGTGAATAAGAAGATGGTGAAGAACAAAAGTTTCTATGAGAACATAAAGCTAGATCTCATTTCTTTCACAGGAATCTTAATACTTTCTCATAAAATGGTTACTTGCTATTGGTCAAGCCTGCTGCCGTTACTGAACAGCGGTGCTTCAAAAATTGGGGTTTTATTAGCGGAGGGGGAGAGCGGAATTCGTAATGAGGGAAAAGCGGCGAGAGCTGGTTTTCTTCTAGTATATATCAGTGGATTTAGTGAACAGAAGCAGGTACCAAAAGTAGGTTACCATTGTGTAAATAAATTACAGGTTATTCCTGCAAAATTATATAACAATTGCTTTTTGCTGTTTGCTTTGTTTTTTAATGTGTAAGTTTTTATATTTTGCCTTAATTTCGTGGCATCTCATAAAAAAATCAACATTGCTAATTTCACCACCCAAATAGACTTAAAGAAATTTGATCAATTTCTGAATATTTATTGTGCTTATGATATACAATAAAATTACACATATTATAACATAGTATAATAGGTTATTAAATAAATGTTAAATGAGGTTTTATTTAATTCTTAAAGATATATAAACTCAATATTCAATAATAGAAAGTTAATGTTGTCTCTCCACTTGGAAGAAAATTAAATTGGTTGTTTTATCAAGATGAAAGTTGTTTGATAATATTGTTATAACCTTTTTAAAAGTAAAATATGTGGGCGTACTTAGCAAAGAAGAATAAAATTCTGACCCGTTTATAATTATGTCTCATAATTTACTGAACGTATTTTAAAACAAAATTTGTTCGTAATATTAGTTATATATCGATTGCTCAGTTTTTTCTAAGTATTTGTTTTCTAAAAGAAAAATTTAGTTTTAATTATATTTTAACTTAATGTTAGTCATAAACGACTGACAATCTTTTTATTTTTAAATATACAACCATCTAACAAATTTCTATTCGCTGAATTTGTATTCATTTTCGTCACTAACCATCTGGTTTATTAATACATATATACTTTTGATATACCACTTATAAATATAAAATATTAAAATTAGATAACTTATTAACTTCATGTAGACTGTAATGTAATGTAATACATGTAACCACAAGTATTAAAACGTTTTTAAACAAGAACAGTTCTGTTTCCATATATTTTAAACGTTTCGTTTTTAGACAGAAGAATGATTAATGAAAATATATCTGAATATAAAATTTTAATAGTTATTAATTGTTTTGTTTTCTTTGCTGGGCATGTAACTCAGTAGATCTTCAATATTTACGACTGTCTATGAATGGGTTTCAACCAGGTTATTTCTCTGTTATCTTCTTCGTCGCTATCAAATAGTATGCCATTGAATGTAAAACAATATTCTGGGTGAATTTTTGAATGCTTCCACCGTAACAAAACAAATTTTAACATATAATTTTCTAACTTTAGATTCTTCTATGCACCCCTCCCTTCACTGCGGAGCATGTCTCCTCCACCATCTACCAGCATTGTAGAATCTTGTACGATCGTCAGAAAAAGAACCCGTTGTGAGTCTCGGTGGTATTTGTAATTCTATGTAATGCTGTACGGTTGAATTCCGATAAAATAATATTTATCCTGCTATTTTCTCTTTGCCATCGTGTTTACCAATAAATCCAGTCTAAAATATTCTCAAACGCTCAACCAACTCCAAATCTCAATAATCTTTTTATTGAAATGAGGCTTCATCCAAATATATTCATATATATATATATATATATATATATATATATATATATATATATATATATTTGTAAATATATATATATATATATATATTAACATTTACAAATATATATGAATGTATTTGGATATACGTATATATATCAATATATATGTATATATATATATGTGTATATATATATATATATATATATATATATATATATATATGTATATATATATATATATATATATGTGTGTGTGTGTGTGTGTGTGTGTGTATGTATAGTCACTTACATTCCTGGTATATTAAATGAGATATCGTCATCTATCAGTTCCATTTCGGACCTACAGACTGACAAGAAATTAAATTATTCTAGCCTCTAGAGTGATAGGCTTGGCTAACGCTCAGCCAGTGCATTACTCATAATCGCTCTAAATGTATTCCATACAGTTGAATTCTTCAGTACTTTGCATACACAATTAAAACATAATCACATACTTCCATTCACTAAATGTTTTCCTAAATGGGCGAATCAATATAATTTACATTTGTTTACTTATTTATCCTGTAAATTTTGTAGTAGTCAATTATTTGTAGTTTCTGCTACTTTACGTACCAAACTATCTTTGTAACGGATTTCGTCACATTAAAAACTATTTCCCAAATCAAATGTTTTGTGGTGGTGTGTACCGCTAAAGAGCACATAAAGACAGGTTATGAATTTAGCACCAATCCAGTATAACATTCTCCCCAATCTCAGCCCTCTATGTTATTGTGCTTTTGGAGCAGTTGATGTCTTCAAATACCTCATGAAGGCAAGCAAGCTCATGAACTGAGGTCAGACCTGTGTAACATTTCCCCCGACGACGCCCAGCCCTATGTATCATGTGCGTTCTTTGTTCGCTGAACCATTATTTAGAATTACATTATCTTCTGAAGTATTTTAGTTTTATATTTTTTCAAAACATATTTGAAAGACAGTTGTAAATAAACATTTATTAGAACTTTTATCTTGTAAATGGTATGTATAATTATTTTGTGTTTGCTTATTGAATGAAATTATTAATATTGCCTTCTCTTCTATTTTCTTTCTTTACATAGACATTTAAATGAAAAACTGTTTTAAAGTATATTTACCATCAATAATTAAAATATAAACCGTATACAATTTGTTTTATTCTGTTGTACGTTTATTTTTAAAGTTACACACAACAGCTTATACGAGTAAAATATTTTATTTCCAATACTCTAATATTGCCTGGCTATTGTTGCATTTCTAATGATTTCCATAATAATAACATCTCCCTTAATATTGTTAGTTTTACACGTTCATATATTACAAAATAAATTTCCTACAGGACGATAATCTTCTCTGGAAAAACACCATACAGTACGAAAGCACGTTTTCAAATGTGTTAAAGGATTTATGGTTGAGTGTTCTTATACTGATTGAAATGATATGGAAAGTGAGAAATAACTGTCCACCTCACTTTCAATGCTAACAAACAATACATACTATATCAAATATGAAAATTTTTGTCTGATTTTTAACTCTATTATTTCTCATTAATTTGTGTAATCTTAAAGTATTTTTATCATTAATTTATATTAAAAAATATAAAGAAATGAGAGGAGGAAACCAGACAGGCTAGCTTGGAAATGAAATGGACCTCTAATGGTTGCATACAATGTTTCCTGCCAATTATATAGGATAATACCAATTATTTAGATCTGTAAATCGTATTATTAATGACAAATATTTTAGGAATCTTCTATTCTCTTATCAAAAAAAGTAAAGAGTTCTGAACACTTCAATATTGCATGATCTAAAGACAAAGTATCAATATGATTTATAACTAAACGAAAGGCAATCCAAACCAAGGTTCCTGGGAGAGTATTTCGAAGAGTTTCTACTCGCAGATAAAATATCCACAGTTCTTAAAATACGAATAGTTTCGTACAGACTACGCTGTAGCCATATTGCTGTTTGTAACAGCCATTATTTTAGTCGTTATTCTTTATTAAAATATACATTTTCATTAACAAATCTAACCTTAATGATAATAAAACTTGGGAGAACACATTAGAGAATAAACTTTAACAACCTTTGTTACGAATACGAGTATGAACAATCATGCGCATGGAAATATCCTTTTAACAAATTGTATCGTTACGAAACAAATTATGTTTATGAATACGAACGAATTCTGTTATAAATGGATATCGTTTATCGTAACTCTCGATATGCCAGTTTTCCTCGTTACGAAACAAATTATGTTTATGAATACGAACGAATTCTGTTATAAATGGATATCGTTTATCGTAACTCTCGATATGCCAGTTTTCCTCGTTACGAAACAAATTATGTTTATGAATACGAACGAATTCTGTTATAAATGGATATCGTTTATCGTAACTCTCGATATGCCAGTTTTCCTCGTTACGAAACAAATTATGTTTATGAATACGAACGAATTCTGTTATAAATGGATATCGTTTATCGTAACTCTCGATATGCCAGTTTTCCTGATAAACTTGTAATCTCATTCTTTTTGATTCGAAGATTTGAACGAGAGTTATATTTTATAGAAAGGAGTGTCTACTAATACTTTAAAATGTTAAATATATAATATAACATAGATGGTCCTATTAAATTGTATAATGTACTTATATGGTCTGTCTATTAGTTATTGCGCACATACATACTCTTACATAGCACATATAGGAATCCAAAATGGTGAAGAGAATTTACTAAAAAAATATAAAAACTGAACCAACCAATTTTTGGTTGAAAACCAGAACTCACTATAACTTTCATACAAAAAATTAAAATTAGAACTAAAACAAAATTGAATATCTATAATAAAACGAGATGAAATTTTACAATCTAATGAACATTTATAAATATTATAATTACATTTTGTAATAAGGCACATTTCATACGTAAATCCGTATAGCATAAACGATATATTTACGTGTACATTTGTTTGGTGTGAGGCAAATTTTAAGATTATTATAACTGTTTTCTAGTAGGATCTTATCACGGTGGATGAGAGATATTGTGTCACAACAAGGTTGGTGATACTGATAAGAAATGTAGTATAATAATATACCCATATAACACTCAGTTCTCTGCCATGATATATATTTAAATTTCAGAACGTACTTATCAGACTTTATTTAGACTGGATAGAATAATTATTTGATTTCCTTTTTTGTAAGAAATAAATTAATACTTAAATTTATCATCAATATATTAAAACTCGTATATAGGTTTAATTACTAAGTGTAGGTTGATATGAACATACTATGTAGTTTATATGGAAGGCAGAATTGTAAGCGTTTTGAGATTTCATCTACACTCTGTCACGGTAAACTGGCTACATTTGTGATAACTACACAACAATTCACAAACTTCGTATACAAGCCCTGTACATGAGACTAGGGTAATGCACAAGTTGTGTAGTACTGCCAACTTTGCCCAACATTTAGTTGTCTCCTGATAAACATATGCTGTTACATGTCTCCACACTACACACTGTTACTTAGATAGCACTTTGTATAGACTCTGCCACAGTAAACTTGTTATATTTGGGATAACTACACAACACTTCACAAACTTCGTATACAAGCCCTGTACATGAGACTAGGGTAATGCACAAGTTGTGTAGTACTGCCAACTTTGCCCAACATTTAGTTGTCTCCTGATAAACATATGCTGTTACATGTCTCCACACTACACACTGTTACTTAGATAGCACTTTGTATAGACTCTGTCACAGTAAACTTGTTACATTTGTTATAACTACACAACACTTCACAAACTTCGTATACAAGGCTTGTACATGAGACTAGGGTAATGCACAAGTTGTGTAGTACTGCCAACTTCGCCCAACATTTAGTTGTATCCTGATAAATATATGCTGTTACATGTCCCCACACCACACACAGTTACTTGGATAGCACTTTGTATAGACTCTGTCACAGTAAACTTGTTACATTTGTGATAACTACACAACACTTCACAAACTTCGTATACAAGCCCTGTACATGAGACTAGGGTAATGCACAAGTTGTGTAGTACTGCCAACTTTGCCCAACATTTAGTTGTCTCCTGATAAACATATGCTGTTACATGTCTCCACACCACACACTGTTACTTAGATAGCACTTTGTATAGACTCTGTCACAGTAAACTTGTTACATTTGTTATAACTACACAACACTTCACAAACTTCGTATACAAGGCTTGTACATGAGACTAGGGTAATGCACAAGTTGTGTAGTACTAGCAACTTCGCCCAACATTTAGTTGTATCCTGATAAATATATGCTGTTACATGTCTCCACACCACACACAGTTACTTGGATAGCACTTTGTATAGACTCTGTCACAGTAAACTTGTTATATTTGGGATAACTACACAACACTTCACAAACTTCGTATACAAGGCTTGTACACGAGACTAGGGTAATGCACAAGTTGTGTAGTACTGCCAGCTTCGCCCAACATTTAGTTGTATCCTGATAAACATATGCTGTTACATGTCCCCACACCACACACAGTTACTTAGATAGCACTTTGTATAGACTCTGTCACAGTAAACTTGTTACATTTGTGATAACTACACAACACTTCACAAACTTCGTATACAAGGCTTGTACATGAGACTAGGGTAATGCACAAGTTGTGTAGTACTGCCAACTTCGCCCAACATTTAGTTGTATCCTGATAAACATATGCTGTTACATGTCCCCACACCACACACAGTTACTTAGATAGCACTTTGTATAGACTCTGTCACAGTAAACTTGTTACATTTGTGATAACTACACAACACTTCACAAACTTCGTATACAAGCCCTGTACATGAGACTAGGGTAATGCACAAGTTGTGTAGTACTAGCAACTTCGCCCAACATTTAGTTGTATCCTGATAAACATATGCTGTTACATGTCTCCACACCACACACAGTTACTTAGATAGCACTTTGTATAGACTCTGTCACAGTAAACTTGTTACATTTGTGATAACTACACAACACTTCACAAACTTCGTATACAAGCCCTGTACATGAGACTAGGGTAATGCACAAGTTGTGTAGTACTAGCAACTTCGCCCAACATTTAGTTGTATCCTGATAAACATATGCTGTTACATGTCTCCACACTACACACAGTTACTTGGATAGCACTTTGTATAGACTCTGTCACAGTAAACTTGTTATATTTGTGATAACTACACAACACTTCACAAACTTCGTATACAAGCCCTGTACATGAGACTAGGGTAATGCACAAGTTGTGTAGTACTGCCAACTTCGCCCAACATTTAGTTGTATCCTGATAAACATATGCTGTTACATGTCTCCACACCACACACTGTTAGTTGGATATCACTTTAATGTACAGATAACGTACTTCTTTTTATAAAAACCTGATACAATTTGGAATATTATCTACATTAAAATATGTTTTAGAATATCATAAAAGTATATTTGTCTAAATGTTAAATGTTATTGTTTATCTGCGTACAATTGAAAATGGATATTGTAATCAATTAAAAATACACTTTAATACTTCTCTGTTTTAGGGAAAAACTTTATACTTTAGAAAAAGAAAAATCCAATATTTTAATATATATTATAAATATATTTTAAAAACGTATATTATTGACAAGAAACTTAGATTGTTCAGGCATGGTTAATCTAAGAGTTATAAGTCAGTTACTTTATATCGAGTTTAAAGTAAAATAAATAAATATAATTTAATATTACAATTCTCTATAAAGAGTTTTTAGTTAGTTTTGTAAAACTAGTACTTATTAATATATGTCAATTTAATTATTTTAAACCATCGCAATTTTTGTATTTCAATGAAAATGACCAAACCTTTTTATTGAAAGATTTCGTCTGCTATGTAAAGAGTTTATTAACGTTTAGTTAATGTTTTTTGATTATTGAAATAAAAAAAGTCTTTTTAAGTAAATACTCAGAATGAAGGTAAACGAAAAAAGTCTCTTGGTAGGCGTTTAGCTCCTGTTGATCCGTGGAACTATATTCACATGTTTGCGTTCGAGACTTTTGTTTCACCCTGTGTAATAATAATAATAATTTATTCGTTCAGGGTATATTACAATTTACAGTAAGAATAAATATAAAAAAATAAAAAGTTTACATGTCTTATAGAAAGCCCTTTTTATAGAAGTCTTTTGTTACAAAATACTCTCTTAGAAGTCTTTTAAAAGTGTAAGAACCTGTCTTTGAAAAAACCTGAATTTTTTTGTGGCGACCTGTTATGTATTGCAGTACATATGTACTATGGCCTTTTTTTTAAATGCAGTCGAATATGCCTGCACTGTGAGCCGCTGCGCTGTACGCCCCTTGTTGAATACAAGTGGCAAGTCGCGCCGGCAGTAAACCGAGTGGGATTATTTCTGACAAACATGCAATGGTTTTATATACTTAGCTAACTCGTAGTATTATGTTGGCATCCCCGGAATTAGACATAATAAGTTTATCTAGTAAGTGCTCAACGCAAACAACGTCATGAACTAGAGCCTGTCACAGAATAAACAGATAAGCTAACTCCATTACAGCCCGTGATGGCGTTTGTGGCAACACTGGCGATAGTATCTGCCCAAATTCCATTTCAAATAATACATTGCTAATTAAAGTTGGTGTCTTTACATACAGAATTTTACATTACTATTTATGAAGTTTGTATTTTACTATGTTAATCAGATAACACGTTACAACTAAATATAGAATATCTCCGAAGATATATATTTTGCAACAACAATTTACATATGAAAGGTTTAAACCATTCCGTTTTGAGAATGGTTTTCACAACATATATCTGTAAATGTATAAGTAGTATTTAAGTGAAACTCTGATATATTTATTATCTTTTAACTAGTTAATTACTTTTAAGTTTGATTGTTTTTTTATGTGAGGATAAAGAACTGATTTCACAGAGACTACATAAAGTATGTAAGGATGTAATACACCAGTCGTGACTGACACAGCTGGAGCTTTGTTTTATGCAAAGGAAGTATGCAAATGTCTAATATTTTATATATTGATATACAAAGTGTGAAAACAAACTTATATATTTTTTCGTTGATTTATTTTCAAGCAAATGTTGGAAATCATAGTGTGGATTGTTCATTGTAGAATATAATGTAGAGAAGGGAAGGATGAAAAAAAACCTTTAAAAATAAAAACTGTAAATGCGAAAAATTCTCGATTTTTTTGGCCGATGCTAACATAATTTCTATTTTAAAACCTCTTTCAAAAATTAATTTAAATTTTTAAAATTATATTTCTATGTAGCGTACACGAACAGCGAACCACAAACTTCGACCTCTACAATTAAAAATGATTAGTTTATGTGACCTGTCAAAATGCTTAGTATTTTGAGTCTAATTTATTTAGAGGCAAAGTTATACTGGCTAAATAAATTACTTTCAGCAAGTAATTAAGGATAATAACAAAAAGTATACGTCTAATTAAAAATAAAAAACTGGTTTATTTACAATGAGGCTTCTCTTTTCATAAAAAATGAAAAAAAAAATTGTATTTAAAAATGTTTGAAACTGTCTAACGGAGCCATAACTTTTGTCCAGAATTACGGAACACTCTGTATATAATATCAATTGGAAAAATATCATTAGTTTTCTTTCAGATACCTAATGGTAAATTACTTTACAGTAATTTATTCATTGCAAAGTTTTATTGTCACATACAGTTCAAAGAGACAATTTTCAACCCATCAGTAAATATTGGATGGTAGTTATGAACAGAACTCTTCTCTTCAGTTACCGACATCAAAAAACGAGCTTAATCGATTGTTGCGTCAACTTTGCTTTGACAATCCGCGTACTAAAAAAATAACTAAAGTAACTCTTCTACGTTTAAACTATTAAAAAATATTTTTTATGCTTAGCAATGTATTTTTAAATATATATGTGCACCATGTAGTTTGAAAGGAGTTTTGTAGCAAATGAAGCACTTATATTTTGTTTTAATCCGTCATTTATAACAAAATTTTTTACAAATAAAAAAGATTTTTGATTAGAGCTTTCAAACATAATATTACATCTTACAGTTAAATTACAAAAATTTATAATGAATCCGGCTGTTCCACTGGTTACTTTTTACGAACTTAAGCATTCTCCTAAGCTTTAGAAAACCTCATAATATTGTTAATAGACCATTAGAGAACAACCTGTGCCACTAAACCGGCGAGTCTTGACCGTAATGTTTGCGATCAAGTAATTAAATGAGGCAACAGTGACAGTTTGTCCACTTCAAAGCAACCAGCATCACGTCTGTATATATTGACAGGTGAATGTTGGTTACGGGCTTACAACACAGTGGGGAGTCATGTTCCTAATGTTTGCGATTAGGTAACTAACTGAGCCAACAGTGGCAGTTTGTCCACTTCAAAGCAACCAGCATCGCGTCTGTATATATTGACAGGTGAATGTAGGTTACGGACTTACAACACAGTGGGGAGTCATGTTCCTAATGTTTGCGATCAGGTAATTAACTGAGTCAACAGTGACAGTTTGTCCACTTCAAAGCAACCGGCATCGCGTCTGTATATATTGACAGGTGAATGTTGGTTACGGGCTTACAACACAGTGGGGAGTCATGTTCCTAATGTTTGCGATTAGGTAATTAACTGAGCCAACAGTGACAGTTTGTCCACTTCAAAGCAACCAGCATCGCGTCTCTATATATTGACAGGTGAATGTTGGTTACGGGCTTACAACACAGTGGGGAGTCATGTTCCTAATGTTTGCGATTAGGTAATTAACTGAGCCAACAGTGACAGTTTGTCCACTTCAAAGCAACCATCATCGCGTCTGTATATATTGACAGGTGAATGTTGGTTACGGACTTACAACACAGTGGAGAGTCAGGTTCGTAATGTTTGCGATCAGGTAATTAACTGAGCCAACAGTGACAGTTTGTCCACTTCAAAGCAACCAGCATCACGTCTGTATATATTGACAGGTGAATGTTGGTTACGGGCTTACAACACAGTGGGAGTCATGTTCCTAATGTTTGCGATTAGGTAATTAACTGAGTCAACAGTGACAGTTTGTCCACTTCAAAGCAACCATCATCGCGTCTGTATATATGACAGGTGAATGTTGGTTACGGGTTTACAACACAGTGGGGAGTCATGTTCGTAATGTTTGCGATTAGGTAATTAACTAAGCCAACAGTGACAGTTTGTCCACTTTCAAAACAACCAGTATCACGTCTGTATATATTGACAGGTGAATGTTGGTTACCGGCTTACAACACAGTTGGGAGTCAGTTCGTAATGTTTGCGATTAGGTAATTAACTGAGCCAACAGTGACAGTTAGTCCACTTCAAAGCAACCAGTATCGCGTCTGTATATATTGACAGGTGAATGTTGGTTACGGGCTTACAACACCTTGGGGAGTCATACAACTCAC
This sequence comes from Homalodisca vitripennis, assembly GCF_021130785.1. Lineage (NCBI taxonomy): Eukaryota > Metazoa > Arthropoda > Insecta > Hemiptera > Cicadellidae > Homalodisca > Homalodisca vitripennis. Next base: position 219,620,659 of record NC_060208.1, on the reverse strand, counting down.
AGTAGATTCAATGCCACTTTAGAGTAGCTGAAAGGATGATTGCATAGCTAAATTTGTTTGTGTTTAAATAATAAGTAATATGTCACAACGCAACATTTTATCTTGTTTTTTTATTTCGGTTGATTTAAAATGATGGTAGGATTTGGACATTACCATTATTATATGTTACACATAGTATAACACTACTTTTGATAAATTTAAAATCACAATCGTCAATAACAAAAATGCAAACAAAGAAGTACTGAGTTTTTTTTAAAAGTATTTAAGTTATGGTGAGACCTTTAAATAAATTGGTAAATTCTTCATTCCAAACAGGAGTTTTTCCCCTCCCTCCTGAAAATTGCAAAAAGTTGTTCCAATTTTCAAAAAAGACGATCAATTTTCAATCAATAACTATCGGCCTGTCTCAATTTTGCCAGTATTGAGCAAAATGTTTGAAAAGCTTTTTCTCCTAAGAATGCTTCAATTTTTGGACAAATACAGTCAGCTCTCAAATTGAAACAATTTGGATTCAGAAAAGGGCAAATCGACGACAGACGCAGTAGTGAGTCTTTGTCGATATGATTGTAGAGGGAATAGAATGTCGGAACCACACAATGAGTGTGTGTTCTTAGACTTGTCCAAAGCATTTCGACTGTGTTGACCATAGCATACTGCTCGACAGACTTGGTCCCATGGCATCAGAGGCGTGCCCCTTAAATGGCCTTAGCTCATTTCTAAGTCATAGATCCCAAGTTGTCCAAATATCTAGTCAATTGTCAAAACCAATAGAACTGAGGTACGGTGTTCCCCAGGGATCCATTCTCCGTCCTGTGCTTTTCCTGCTTTATGTCAACGACATACGATCAATCACTTCTGCATGGAGGACTAGTGCAGTATGCTGATGATACGACTCTCTGTTTTAGTGCAAGATCAAGTGAAGTGTTGGAACAACAGGCCTTTGTTGACATCAATAACTGTGTACAATACTTCCAAAGCCCTCAATCTCACAACAAACTCCTCAAAATCCCAACGTTTTAAATTTTGCCTTGCGCGATGTAGGCAACCATTGTGGATCTGCCGTCTTTTTAGCTGATTCCACACTGGAAGAAGTCCTCTCTTCAAAATTTCTAGGAATACACCTTGATCCGAGGGTTGAATTGGAATGAACATCATCGATCATGTTTTTGCGCAAAAATTTCCTCAGGCATTTATGTCTTGAGATCCTTAGCAAAATACTGCCCAAGTCAGGTACTGATAACGGCCGTATTAAGGCTTAATTTACCCCCATTTGTCTTACGAAGTGGTCCTGTGGGGAGCGTGCGCAAGCTCTCAGTTTCAGAGAGCATTCAAACTCCAAAAAAGAGCTATTCGAATAATTGCAAAAATAAAATACAGAGAGTTGTGCAGGCAAGCTTTTACAGCTGTTAACTCTCCCGTGTCTGTACATTTTAGAAATCACTTTGTTTTGTATGTATAAGTGTGCCTTAACCAGAGGCCGGGACATACATACGCATGAGACACGAGGTATAGAGAATTACTACGAACTGCAAGCCACAGAACAGTGGTTTTTTGAACACCTGCCCTCACAGGCAGGTGTTAATTTTTTATTAACAGACTGCCAAATTCAATTAAAAAATTCCCTAACGCGCCCAAGGCATTCAAAAGGCGCCTTAAACACCTCTTGGTGTCACAAGCATTTTATAATGCAAGTGGGAGTTTTTAGCATTTAACTGGGAGACCGCCCAATTACACGACTGATTCTGCTGTTTAAAGTGGGATATATTGGCGAAGGATGAAAGGTGCATAAGTGTAAAACTTTATGTGTAAATGAGAATTTTGTGGCATGAATGTAAGAAATTTCGGATTAAAATTTGTGACGTTTGCTATACATTGTAATAATGTCGCTGCAATAAAGCTGATTTGATTTGATTTCATTTAAAAATGTTCTCGTTGCTCTCTAGGTTAACCCTTTGAACATTGTGGTAATACCTGCTAATGCTTTGAAAAAAACATGTTGTAACATGCACCATTTTTGGACACGACTTTGCCTGTATAAAAATTAAACCTTTTTCAACAAATAAATTGAGTTCGTTCTCGAGTTATAAGGCGAAAAGACAGACGGATATATAGATAGCAATTCAATGTTCCAGGTGTTCAGTGGATTGGCTTCGCTAACGCTCAGCTACTAAGAAGTTGTACTCACATGGTTAGTTTTAAGAGTATTTTGAAATTATTACCAAGTGTATTGCGCAAAGCCAATTTATTTTTTCCTTTTGCGTTAGATATTTAAATTCATTTTTATTTGCTAATGCTAAAGTTGTTTGATTCTATAATTTTGCATTCTACAATCCCCATTTCCCATCGCACAAGACCAGACTGCTCAAGAACTTCCTCAAAGGCATCATTACATCTCAGATAGTTAAATGTTTAGAAGTATCCTGTAAGTTAGTTAGTTGAACCAACTTCGTGAAACCAGTTAGTTACTGGGCGTCTAAATTTTGATGAACGTTTTCTAGCGATCCTTGTATTTAGTAAAGATTTAAATCATTAATTTTTATTATTTATTGCCACCTATATCTTAATAATATGGTTCACAACGTAAAAAACCGTAATTGAATCTAAAATTACACAAATTATTAAGGTGGATTTAAATTGAAATAAGATTCTTCAGAAGCATTATACAAATTAGGTAAACTTTTCGCTCCGAGGATTTTTCCCTCACCTAAGAAGGCGTTAAAGATATCGGCGCAAAAAACCACAGTTCCACCATCTTGCTGAAAGTTTCCCGATAATGTTTTATTCACGCTTCTGCTCGCGCCATTGAGTCACCGAGTATGTCTTATCTCTCGTCTCCTTCGGCAAGGAAACATTTCCCGATCACATCCCAGCGGTGACACCTTGTTGTCCTTTCAAGCCCAGTTACGACAAAAAAACTAATCACTACCATTGTACTATGTTACTGTTAAATATATAATTGGAAAATAGAAAGAGTTTTAAAAATATCTCATAAAATTCTATAATTAAATAAAAGTATAAATTGATGACTTAGCAATGCAAATTATATCAATTTCATTTTTATATAAGGTATAATGAGTATAGATTTTACTTTAGCAAGCCAATACAAGTATTTGGTAAATATTATGTAAAATAAAACAAATTATGTACTGAGCATCCAGTTTTAATCATGTATGTTTTTATTAGTACAAATTATGCAGAAATTTTTTGTTTTTTTATACTAATTCTCGGTAAAGTATTTAAAATATGCTACGATTAAGTTTTTTCCTTTTCTGAAATGGATCTGTTGAAACTAATCTAAAGTAATTGCATGATAACACATTTTCGAATACAGTATAATAAGCGGCCACCAACACAATCGGATTATGATTATCTATTAAATATCGATACTATCGAATACGACATTTGACCTATAGATATTCATAAATACCCATTGTCAGCTTTCTTTATTTAGACTTGTGACGTCATTACCAGCTGTTGTTATTTCGTTTGAGAAGGCTAGTGACGACAGGCACAATGGCGATGAATATGCAAATATTGGCTCCTGAGCAATGTTGTAAATGCTTACAAGATAATGCTCCTATAAATCTGCTTAACCTTGCTCCTATAAATCTGAGTTGGCCAGTTTGCATTGACAGGATGAAAACTGGAATTAAAGGGGAAAATCACAAGAAAAGTAAGAGCAAACATGACATACCTAAAAACGATCTTCAGATTACAATTGTTTAACAATCTAATTTGGTTATAAATATAATGAAAAATCGTGTACTACTTTAGTTGAAATCTAAGAAACTATGACTTTCAATAATTAGTTAATTTACTTTACACGGCATCAGTACCTGCAGAAATGCCATTTCAGATTGGATAAAGTTGCAATAAGTACTACGCTGCCCAAAAGTCTAAATAGAGTTTAGTTATTAATTTTATGCCATTTGAAATAAATACATTTATTTTACATATTAAAGTATAGTTTCACCATAATACGATTTTAAAAGCATAAAACTTAATTCAGGTCGCTCAAAATAATTCTAAAGTTAAATCGTGTTTGAAAATACATGTAAATTTAAAATCATGTTTTTCGTTATTGGCTAATTGCGGCAAGAACAGTGACTTACGTATCTTCTTTGTTTCGCAAGCAGTCACGTTTATCCTTGAAAATACGTAAGGTAATTAAATATTATTGTTTGCCTGTTTTATATATATATATATATATATTATATTTTAATTTGAAAAATCATAATAATATTTATACTAAAATCTCTAAGATTGAAAACAAGCAACACCATATTGTTCTTTGAAATATCTATTACGTTATTTGGTCCGACATTTTGTTTTTAGTTTTTTTCAGTCGTATGGATAATAGTTTCGAATCATTCGATAACCATCATCCGATTGTGTTGGTGGCCGCTTATTATACTGCAATGCAAAATTCTGCTACATTTGCACATAGACTATATGACTACCTGCTTGTTTTTGTTACTAAACTATTTATAACGTGTTCGAATTATATTTAAAGCGTACTTTCATATTCGCTGTACAATATTTAAAACTAAATTTCTAATAAGACACCCTGAACAGAAATAAGAAAAACTCACCTCCCATACTTAATATGTACAGATTTACGTTTACAAGAAACACAAAAAACCTATATACTTCTGTTTTACTCATTTTTATAATTTTATTTCACCCAAAATATACGATATGCAACGGTAAATTGTCAGTAGATGCCAGGACAAGTATTCTAGTTCGTTCCGGACTTCACGGCTGATCGCCGAAGGTCCTGAAACTTAGATTGGCCCAAGTTTTACTGCCCCAGGATCTCAAACTACGCTTCAGAACTCGCAGCACATCGGTCAGTCGTGGCAGATCTGCACTGTACTTCTGCGGCAGTGCTCGATTATATGATCAGGATATAATTTACAACCTAACATGTAATCTCGCTGGTATTTATAAACAGGTGTGTTGCTCAGGTATATAATTTCCTTGACAGACAAGGAGCCAAGAGGTATTTTTCTCTTTACAAGCAGACAACCTTATTTTTTTAATCCACACATTAATTTTTTCTAAGAAAGAAGAAACATATCGTCACCCACACTAGTTTTGGTGAAGGTCAAAATAGCACCTTATCTAAAGGGTTAAAAATGTGAAATTATATTTGTTTCTCACATCTAATTTTTTTCACTTGATACATATATACATACCTTCAGACCTTGTAATAACAGTAACATCATCGTGGGACAAGTCATGAAAATGCCCTAAAATTACCAATGTAAGATGTGACACTGATTTTTAAATACATACCTCTCTGACGGTTTCTTCTAAGATGAGGAAAAAATATAATTCGAGAACAGAATAAATTTTCATACTTGTAACCCTTTTTATGTACTACTATTTCAGAATCCATCAAAATCACCGTGGCAGATTCCTTTCTTAGGTGACATTTCTTCATAGATTGTAATAAAAATAAACTTTATTTTTATTACAAATTGTGATTAATTGTGCAAATTGGTTCCGGAATATGAGAGGAAAGTTCAGAATAGTTCAGTGTGAGTTATTATTAATTAAAACAAAAGAGAAGTTGGAAACTGTGCATCCCAAAACGATCTCATCTCATTTCTTAAAGTGTAAACTTTATTATTTCCATTCACAATGTGCTTTAGAATACATTTTTGCTTTCGAGTATAATTATATTAAAGAACATCATTAATACGGCTGCATGCTGAATATAAGAAATCGTACATTCATTTTGTACTACGCAGTAAATTCACACTAAATTTCAATATATGGATAATGACATATGGATGTGCTAGCAAATTTATGTTAACTTATTACTGAAACTGGAGGGAATCTGGTTTAATCAATAGTTACATTTTGGATAAAATCTTCGATATGAAAAAAAACTATAATTTCAAATTTCCCAGGTGTAGCAAAAATTTAGACACCAAGCAATCATAGGAGTGACATTTTAATCGGGATTGCACAATAAAATGCATCCTGAGAGAGATTTTATCCAGCAATCACGCCAATAGCAGTCAGAGCCTCGGTAGATGAAGATATAGGAGCATCCAAAGATTTTAGTGTAAGTACACACCCAGAGTCAAAAGCTACATGAGAGACTAAAACCAGAAAAGACGTTAGAATTTACAAAAAATTACTTTGTAAGAAAACACCCACAGTTGGGTTAAATAAAAGTCTTAAAAATAAAAAAGTCTAAAAAAGTACAGGTCTCAAGTGGTTAATATTTCTAGAGATAAGATGGACCAAGGACTAAAGATTTCAGAATTTAAGTATTGTCTAGAAACAGTTAGATTCGGAACCTTTGAAATGCAAAAGCCAAATTCAAAAGGTAGGTGGTTTCTAGAGGCTACGCTGGTTTTAGTTTCCGTGACGTCTAGAAGTTGCGAACACGTGAAACTACATGTTGGCAGATTCCAGGGGATTCCAGGACCTAAATTATTATATTAAGGATATCTAGATATGGTATGTTCCCATAGATTAGAAAATGCACGAATACCCTGTTTTTAGAGTGAGAGCAGGAATTTACCTGATCGGTGAGGTAGCTAAATGTATCTGTCAATCTTTTATTTATTTATTTATTTTATTCACCAACGGCATACATCATTTTACACTATTACAAAAAAATAAAGATGGCCAAAAACTGTAACAAGAATAACAATAAGTATTAATAATTAAATTAGGAATAAATTATGTGAGACATCTATTATATAATAATGGAGTTAATGCAAAGAAAGCAAGCAACAACTACCATACTATGCAAGCGAAAACAAGAATTTAAATGTAAAATCATTAGAAAAATAACTTTAGAAAAAATGACAATAAGTTAACAATATAAAAATAAGCAGAGAAAACAAGCAAATAACTGTAATAAAATATGTGAATATTAACAGAAAAATAAATAAATAAATATATATATATATATATATATATATATATATATATATATATATATATAACAATGTAAACGATATAACAATAGACAAAGATAACAAGGAATAAATATGTATGACAATAACAACGTAAACTAAATGACAAGCTAACAACAAAATAAATTATAAAAGTAGCAACATATACTATATATTGCTATCTTTTCATATATCATGGCATGTCGGAGTTTTATTTAAATAAAATAAAATGATTAACAATAAATTCAATGGAATCTTGAACAATAAAGTACACGGCCACGCTTTGTTGTAGTTTGGTTACTGTACCATTAATATCATGTAATAATTATATATTGAATAACCTGTGTACCTGTTTGAGTACTTCTGGTTCCAGTGAATTATATTTCCGTTACCAATGTTGAGTTTGCCTTTTTGCCACGATTCAGAAAAATGTTAAAAAGTGTACCTTTAAGGCAGTCGTAACTTAATCTAGTCCTAGAATTTTGTGCTACATAGTTGATTTTGTGATAAAGAATATAAAAAACTTATTTCAAAAGAAAACTAAGATAGGTATTACAAGAGGGTTTACGTACACGGTAAAAAATATAAGAAACTACACAAAACCTTAAATTCGCAATACAAAGTTTATTAATCGAGATAAAACTATCTTATCAGTGTTGGACCAAACAATACATAGCCAAAAATGTCAATTCAATCAGTTCAGTGGTTTCTTGAAGAAGCGCAAAAGAACATCATGACAAAAAAATCATATATATATATATATATATATATATATATATATATATATATGTATATAATTATAAATATAAAGTTTTTCTATAAATATTGAATCACAAGTAGAAATTGCTAAAAATATTTCCTTAATACTAATTTATCATGTTTATCAAATTGAAACCACACATGTTTACTGTATAATTAGCATTCCATATGAATATATCTAAATATGAAACAAGAAGCTCACTACGTATTTACACCAAGTTGGATGGAACTGACAAGTTGTATACACATCATACACTGCGTGACGTAGTGATGTTGAACCAATTACCTGCTCTATTGTCAGTATTAATCAACATGTGATTTACACACGTCCATACAAACTATTAACTGTTTGTCTATAAGTGTTGGTCCATGGAGTTTAATTAGCTGAAATTGACAAGTTGTGTGTACATCATACACTGCGTGACGTAGTGATGTTGAACCAATTACCTGCTCTATTGTCAGTATTAATCAACATGTGATTTACACACGTCCATACAAACTATTAACTGTTTGTCTATAAGTGTTGGTCCATGGAGTTTAATTAGCTGAAACTGACAAGTTTGTGTACACATCATACACTACGTGGCGTAGTGATGTTAAACCAATTACCATGCTCTATTGTCAGTTTTAATCAAAATGTGATTTACACACGTCCATACAAACTATTAACTTTTTGTCTATAAGTGTTGGTCCATGGAGTTTAATTAGCTGAAATTGACAAGTTGTGTGTACATCATACATTACGTGGCGTAGTGATGTTGAACCAATTACCTGCTCTATTGTCAGTATTAATCAACATGTGATTTACACACGTCCATACAAACTATTAACTGTTTGTCTATAAGTGTTGGTCCATGGAGTTTAATTAGCTGAAATTGACAAGTTGTGTGTACATCATACATTACGTGGCGTAGTGATGTTGAACCAATTACCTGCTCTATTGTCAGTATTAATCAACATGTGATTTACACACGTCCATACAAACTATTAACTGTTTGTCTATAAGTGTTGGTCTATAGTGTTTAATTAGTTTGAACTGACAAGTTGTATACACATCATACACTGCGTGACGTAGTGATGTTGAATCAATTACCTGCTCTATTGTCAGTATTAATCAACATGTGATTTACACACGTCCATACAAACTATTAACTGTTTGTCTGTAAGTGTTGGTCTATAGTGTTTAATTAGTTTGAACTGACATGTTGTGTACATATCATACATTGCGTGACGTAGTGACGTAGAACCAATTACCAGCTCTATTATCAATATTAATTAACACGTGGTTTGTACACGTCATGAAATGCCATTTTCTGTTAAACTGTAGTTGGAGTTACCTATTTTTAGTGTATTTATATTCGATTGCAGAAAAATGCAGTCACAATAATTCTCTATTGACGACGAATAGTAGTTCTTATTTATTAATAACTGAGTGATATGGCTGTTATTTAGTTGTATTACATGGCTCTAGTATGGTTCTATATATACATATACATATTAAATATTGGCCATATTAAATATTTCAGGATCGTGCAGCCTAAATTTTTCAGAAAAAATTCAACGACTGTTGAAAAACATTTGTCTTGTTACTGATGTAGAAATGTTTTTTGTGAAGCCAAATACTGTCCAAACAATGATAGATCATGATGTATCCACATCGAAAACGTCACTGTTGTAAAATAAGAAATAATAAAATATTCTTACCATAGGATTTTTTTATCTTATGATTAAACAATCCTCAGCTTAATTAACAAGAACTATATTATATCATTAATATATTAAAACTTAATCCGACTCACCATGATAGATGATAAATACTTTATGAGATTAATGATGTATGTTATGAATATAATTATTATTGAAATAAACTAAATGATTGTTATTGCTACTAGATCTAGACCCCTATTATTGGTATGCATGGTGGAAGCCTCCCCGAAAATTGTGAGAACCGGAACGAGAATCGCTATCTAGCGTACCCTGAGCAATGGTTTTACAGCGGTAAATACTTCCACAACCGAATAGTTTCTATAAGGGGTGTCTATAAAAGAACTCCGGGGTTTTAAGACAAAATATCTTAATAAAGTAAAAAACGTACATACATGTTTTATACATGATTAGAAAGCTTACATTTTCAAGATTTTTTAACAACTTAGTAAAGTTCAATGTGAGCTCCGTTAGTGGCACGGCACACGTCGAAACGGTATTCTACCTCTTCCCATGTCCTGGCGAGCATGTCTGGGGGAACGGACGCCACGCAATTCACTATTCGTTCCCAGAGATGGCGAACATTTCGAATTTTCTCCGCATAAACAAGATTCTTGATATGCCCCCAGAAGAAAAAGTCCAACGGAGTCATATCAGGGCTCTTTGGTGGCCATGGAATAGGTCCTTCCCTTCCAATCCACCTGTTACCGAAACGAGCGTCCAGTGACTCACGCACACGCAAAGTGTGGCGGCGCCCCATCTTGTTAGATGTAATCTAAACCTTTCTCCGCCTCAATGTCATCCAACTGAGGATAATCATACTCCTCTAACATGTCACAATAGACATCACCATTGATATTCCTTTCGGCAAAAATGAAGGGACCTATGACTCTGTCATGCATAAGAGCACACCAAACATTCACTTTGGGCGTGTCACGTTCGTACTCAATAAACTCATGGGGTGGCTGTGAACCCCAAATTCTGCAATTATGCCTGTTTACAGTTCCGTTCACATAAAAAGTAGCTTCATCACTAAAAACCACACTTTAAAAAAAAATTATTATCTTTATCAATTTTAGCCAGCATGGAAACAGAAAAGTCGAATCTCTTAACCTTGTCTGCCGGTTTGATATGGTGTAAAAGTTGAATCTTATAGGCAGTTAAACGAAGTATTTTATGAATTACCTTATGGACTGTTGATCTTGGTAACCCCAATTCCAGACTGCGTCTTGTTACCGATTTCTTAGGGCTTCGAGTGCATGAAGCTCGGATTCTGTCTACATTCTCTTGAGACACACGCGGCCTACCCGGCGACTTTTGCTTCAAAACACTTCCTGTTTCCTTGAACGCACTTAACCACTGACGAATTGTTTTGTCTGTAGGCGGGTCAACACCATAGCTACGTCGAAAGTTTCTTTGTACAGTAACAACAGAATTAGTTTCTATGAGCCAAATAACACACTGAGCCTTTTGTTGAGGGGTCGCCATAGCGCGGCAGTCCAGACGACACTGACCGCCTGCCGCAGCCGCTACGTCATTTCAAGGTCAACGCTCCGCAGTGCTGCCAACTGTTGAGAGAAACATTCCCAATTGGTATGAGTAAAACTCTTTGAGCTGCTTGTTTCAAAGGAATTGATCAAATGTTGCTATCTTTTATAGTTTTAAAAATATTAATTTTTTAAACCGCGGAGTTCTTTTATAGACACCCTGTATTTATGAACACTAAAATTGATACAACCGAATGAATATGTAACAATGATAGACTATGTGGATAATGAAATGAGTTATAAACTTGAAATGGTCCATGAAACCTCAACGAAAACTTTTACGTTACACTTGATGTGGCATACTCCACCTCGTATTATTAAGGTGGGCATACCTTATGGAATAGCTTAACATTGCAGTTTTCCTTTCGTCAAGCTACGCCTACATTTTAAATTTAAAAATTTCAAACTTTCCATTTATATCATAGCAGGAGTAAATCCTCCCGACTAATTAGAGTAACAGAGTAAATATTCCAGACAGGGTTGGCCGAGTAACACTGCCATTGTTGAGGTCGTTACTTGAATTATTTAGTGAGTGCCCTTTTCACCCCAACAGCGCACTCTTACCTCACTCTTCGTGATGCACAGTTCGTGTGTATTAATTTATTTCTCTCCTCCCCACTAATTAGAGTAAAAAAATAAATATTCCAGTCAGGGTTGGCTGAGTAACACTGCCTTTGTTAAGATCGTTACTCGAATCATTTAGTGAGTGCCCTTTTAACCCCCAAAAACGCACTCTTACCTCACTCTTCTTCATGCACAGTTTGTGTGTGTTCCTTGATTTCTCTACTCCCCACTAATTAGAGTAACAGAGTAAATATTCCAGACAGCTTTGGCCGAGTAACACTGCCAATGTTAAGGTCATTATTTAAATCATTTAGTGAGTGCACTTTTCACCCCAACAACGCACTCTTTCCTCACTCTTTGTGATGCACAGCTCGTGTGTATTAACTTATTTCTCTTCTCCCCACTAATTAGAGTAAAAGAATAAATATTCCAGACAGGGTTGTCCGAGTAACACTGTCATTGGTTATATCTTTACTTGAATCATTTAGTGAGTGCCCTGTTCATCCCCAACATCGTATTCTCAACTCACCCTTCTTGATTCACAGTTCTTGTGTATTTTTTATTGCTCTTCTCCCAGCTAGTTAGAGTAACAGAGTAAATATTCCAGACAGAGTTGGCCGAGTAACACTGCCATTGTTAAGATCGTTTCTTGAATCATTCAGTGAGTACCATTTTCACCCCAACATCGCACTCTCACCTCACTCTTCATGATGCACAGTTCGTGATTATAGTACAAACTAATTATAGTAACAGAGTAAATATTCCAGACAGGGTTGGCCTAGTAACCTTGCCGTTGTTGAGGTCGTTTCTTGAATAATTTGTGAGTAACTTGTTCACCTTTAAAACCGTACTCTCTCACTCATCTTGATTAACGGTTCCTGTGTATTCTTTGATTGCTCATGATCCCCACTAATTAGAGTAACAGAGTAAATATAGGTTGGCCGAGTAACCCTGCCATTGTTGAGGTCGTTTCTTGAATAATTTCTGGATACCCTGTTCACCTTCAAAACCGTACTCTCTCACTCTTCTTGATGAACGGTACTTGTGTATTCTTTTATTGCTCATGCTCCCCACTAATTAGAGTAACAGAGTAAATATAGGTTGGCCGAGTAACCCTGTCATTTTTGAGGTCGTTTCATAAATTATTTGTGATTTGATCCTGTTTACCACCACATTGCAGTCTCACCTCACTCGTCTTGATTCACAGTTCGTGTATATTCTTTGATTGATCCCCTTTCTATTACTGTTTTAAAAATATAGGATTTAAATATTAAAATATAGATTTTGAATTTTAAAAATCCAATAAGGAGGCATATATATATATATGCATGGATAGAATATGAAATCTAGTTTTATTTTATAAATCGTAAATGCTTTTTAAATTACATCCCACTAGTGTAAAACATTTTGTAAATTTATTTAAAATACTGTACAGTAGCTTATGGAATGTGATAAGGTTTACATTAGCCTTTTATAAGTAAACTAACATTTAATCGTGACTTCTATGCAATTTCTTAGGCTATGAGCACTTCTGATTCGAGTTCATTATATTTCCGACGCCATGTACTTTCGGCCACGATCAAGAAAGTAGATTAACAAGTTTATATTTGTGACCATTTTAACTCACTTTTTATTGTATTACCTGTTATAGTTGGATTTACCTTTTATGAGACTTGGAAATGACCCCGTGTTAGGGTCTGAGAAGCCTACTACTGTGAAAAGACAACTATGAAAAGTCTTAACAGGCTTAAAACTGTACTGTGAAAGTTAGATTCAGCTTTCCTGACTGAGCACTGTATACATAATATTTGCTAAAATATACAGTTCAAATAGTATTTTTACAAACATGTTTATTTCCTCATCTGGATGTTTTCTTACTTTGTAGTCAACAGCTGATAATGGAATCGCTGAAATAAGAAATGCTGGCACTAACAAGCTTATTCTTTGCTTTCAAGATTATAAGTGTAAAAAATTTTAAATAGTGGTTAAAATATTTTAAATATCTTGTTTAGCAGTCATAAAACAATATTTACACATAGGAGTTGATACATACGTAACTGGATCTTTAAATTAATATTATTTGTTTGCTTTTTAGTTAGTTTTAGTTATTTAGACCCAATATGGGATTTTATTGGACTTCAGAGACCAGTGGGGTGTAATCCCGAGGTATTTTATAAATGCGAATAATGACGTATATGTTAAATTTAACATACTTCTATGTGATAATTAGTTACAATCCCTTCAGCAGATGTTACATGAATAAGTAACACACACACGAACTCACTTGCAGAAAACAATAAATTTGCATATAATAGTAAAGATTAACATGGCCTTTGTTACGTTAAAATGGTCTTTTAAAAGTATTAGATGTTTACGAGTGACTCGGTCAAGGTGAAAGGTGTGTGGCTTACCAGATGTATGACGTGTACACGCACTTATCCTATTAACAGGTCAGCAGGGCACCCATTGGGGCGGTTGCTAAGTTTTTAAGCTTATATGTTTTATATACTTTCTTAATCCTAAATTGTCCAGGTAAAATACAATTAGTTCTAAAGCTAAATTTAATTAGTCTGTACTCTAGCAGTTACCCTCGGTTTCGCACAATTTCGTAGGTTTGAACCTGTATAAGAAATTATTCGAGTATATTATATTTCTTACAGCAATTTTAAGTTTGCCTTACTCTCACAATCAAGAAAATATGTTAAAAAGTGCATATATATATGGTCATTGTTATTTATTGCGATTATAGCAATTTTTTCTATAGCTGATTTTGCCTCTTTGCCGATCAAGAAAATATATATCACAGATTAGAGAGGTCTACTTCTGTCAAAAGAGAACTAAGGTGGCTTTTATATAAATCTTTAAATTTATAGTACAAAATAGATGGTAACTTTGTTTTTAATATCTAATACTTAGTATTTGATTAAAATGTAAAATTAAAACTCCATAAAAATGACACTACGCGTCTGTTTCTTTTACAAACTGAAAAACATTTGTAACATTTACAACTGGAATTGTTGTACATTAGTTCAAAAGTACAGCGAACTTTCAACTAGCATAGTTCTTGACGACGGCTTCAAAGGGTTTCTTTGGAGTAAAACTCTGACCATCTTATACATTTTATACGCAAGATGAGTACTTACTTAATCGCTGGAATATAAACCGGCGTAACAAATAATGGTTACTCCTTATAAAATGTTAACCAGTTGAAAAAATAAACAGTGTTTACACAGTTGATTATATTTGACGTTCTCTTTCAGTTAATATTTCACTATCTTAGAGAACAAGATGGGATTTGTTGCTAATTTAAATATAAGTAGTGCGGAGCCTAGAGAGATTTTCAATACAAAAAGAGGCTTAGTTTATTACCATAGAACGTTAATTTAAATTTTCAGTACAATTGGATGAATAGTTTACTTGTAAAAGCAAAACAAACAAACAAAGGCACTTTCGCATTTATAAAATTGATAGGATAGAATATCTTTAGAATTTCTACGGATTAATGGGTGAAAATCAAGCACAGCTTATGGTTAAAATAGAAAAAAAAATTTTTCGATTTAACTAAATGAAATATTAAAAATAATAGTCTTTAAGGAGAATACTGCGCAATGTATTATTTAAATTCTAACTAAACTCATTACGTAATAGATTGCTGATTGTGTGTATAAGATCAGGTGTAATAAGTACTTTATTCTTGTGAAAATCATAATGTCTAAAGAGTAACTCTTAATGTGGTATTTTCTAACGTTTCTGTAGCAAAATTGTTAAGGCTAATTAAAAAAAGTGCTCTAATGTGGGCCAATACGGCAAAAAAAAATTAATTTCAGTTTTTCTCGTTTTAATATTTTAGGTTATTTTCTCAAGAGTTTGCTGCAAACATTATAATCATTCGATGTCAAGAATTATTTTAATTTAGTTTTGAAAAATAATTACACATCGAACATTTTAGGTAACCAGGGAAACTTAGGTATTTATTATAGAACTATTATTTTATCTTGCTATGCAATGATTTAGTTTTAGGATTTGGTAGACCTGAATTGCTTACAAGATAGCAAAACACTTTACACCTGTAAATGTTTCCATGTTAGATCGCTGAATCCAAATGAGTCTTTGAACCAAATAATCTGGACTCCCTTCCCAAAACCCGTCTTCGTAGGTATACATACTCACCTAGGAGGAAATATTGCAAGATGCATGGTTTCAAATCACCTAGGAATGATAGTTGGACATAACTTTAGTGAAGCAATGAAAAAGCTGGATATTACTCGCTTACAAAACCCCAGCGTCCCATGGTGAATGGTGTCCGATGTAACAAAAAAACCTGTTCAGCATTAGTTTAGAAACTTTGGATTATACTCGAGACTAGTATGTTTATATTTCCTTAAGGCAGATTGTTATGACTCTTAGATTAGATGGTCAATATTTGAAATTTTTGGGTAGGGCTTTGAAACATCCTTAGGATAATAAATATTATTGGTTTCAATCGGTATAATGCAAACTTACAGTTTACTTTTACCAGTACTTGACAGGCTTAGTGTTTCTGAACGTATTTTACACCATTGTATGTTTCTGTACTTACGTGACGACACGTTATGCTTTGTGGCTATGTTACTGCATATTTATGTAGATGCAACCAGTCTCTAAGATCATATACACTTACGTAGCGATAGGGTCTTTCTATAATTATATTGATATAATTTTTTGCAACAATAAATCAATTTGTATACATATGTATAGCGTGTTTAAATTTTTTTTAGATATTTTAGGAAATCTTTATTTTTAACAATACTTAAATTTTTACTGTTTTTATGGATATATGTATTGTATTAAACATAGTTTTATTTAAAACCTTTATACTTATATTAATTAAGTGTTGCATGCATACTGCTATTAAAAATGTATATTAATAAATTAAAATTAAAAATCCTTATTTATACATTTTAAGACGGTGCCCATTTAAAAGTTTGGCTTAAAATTACTAAAAACTTAAACATTTTACTAACATTTAAAAACGTGCTTATTCATACGGTTTTATTATATTTTTAACAAAAATACCCATTAGGTAAATGAAGTAAACATAATCGAAGTATTCCTTTGTGTTAACATTATTGCATTGATTTATAACTAACGAACAACTGATTTTAGGAAATTTTCCTCTATAAATCCTCTAGTAGTAGAATATTTTATTTCACTGTCAGCCTTGATGCTGGCTGGACTTATTACTATTTAAGTTACAGGTGCCTATTAAAATATTTATATTCTGTATACAATAAACCTTAGTTATTATTCTGCTGTGTGGTGGTTAATCATAAACAAAAGCCGAATTAGTATCGCCGCAAAACAAAGCGATAGGTGTTTAATAATAAATAAATAATTATGAATTCAATATATCGTGTGTGGCAATTATGAGGATATTTAAAAACACAATAACTCCTTTAATTCAGTTTAATACTATCAAAGGGGTTTAACATTCAAAGCAAATAATAATATTTTGAGAAATTTTGTAGAAACCATTGATGATTCACTACAAAATATATTCTAAATGTGTAATAATGTTCAGAAATAAAAATAAGGGGTAAGGCTTTACAAATAACATAGATCTGTAATTCAAACATTAAATTTAGCGGACTGGAAAGTAAACATATAGAGTAATAGAGCAACTATAAATTTATTTTAATATCCTATTACAATATAAAGATAAGGTTTATGACAAATACAAACAGATGAGATTAGTAGTGCTAAATGATATTCAAATTACAATTTTCACACTAAGATTAATATCAAACAACTTTGAGAGGAACTGTACTGGTAACTGCTGAAAGAAAGCTCTGAATAATTTCTTTGTTGGAAAGTGTTAATTAAGTAAAGAACCTCTTGAACACATTTTAATGTAACTGTACCATTCTTTTCTCAGCTCTATCTTTTAAGGTAAATTTCAATAAATTTAAAATGATTGGAGCAGGAATCAAGTAAGATGTTTACATCACCGTGAAGGATAGATTTCCAATCTTCTTATTCACTTCCAAACACTTCCGACACGCAATATAAGATATGCCTACACAATGATGAGGCTTTTCGATATTCCCATTTTGCTAACACCGTTCAACGTGCTCCTATTTTGTTTATAACATACCAAGTTAATAATACTCTGGTAATTATGTGTCACGCTAAAAATAATACTAAAGAACAAGATGTAACAAGATATGTTAAAAGTGCTAATGGTTATATGATGAAGAAATTTAAAACAAAAGGAGTTAGTTAAGGACATCATGAATTTGAGTAAAGCTAAGCAATAAATTCAATTATTGCAGTTTCATTAAAACATTCTGCATAACTGGTGTAATTGTTTCTGATAAATTGTTTTATTTAAAAAGCTGCAAGCTTTTGCCTGTGAGGCCAAATACTTGATTGCCCACTTAGTGAGGTTTAATTTATTCCCTTATAGATGCCTAACTGTAATTCTTATTTTAAAATGTGGTAGCTATAATTAGAGACTAAATTTAATTTGCACAGTTTAAAAACACAATCATGGCCTTATTGGAATCATGGCATTTTCCGTCCTTATGTCCTTTAATCCGACCGTTCATTTGCATTATAACCACTTAATATAAATGTATTAGAAACATTAAAACTTGTACAGAGGTCCTTATTGGTATAAGGGCACATATTTTACAATGTGCACCCGATGAGACGATGAAAACAACTCTTCACGTAGATACACATTTTGTAGTCTACGTGTCACTGATGTCGAAACGATGTTAAGAATTCTTTTTGAGCTTCTTTATCACCGAAATTTTCTGGACCTGCTCTGACGAACATAACTTCATAAACGAGGAATCAAATCTATGATGAACGATGAGTACGATCTTAGAAAAGAATGTTTTCTTCATAAATGTGCAATTTAACCAGCCTTTTATATGAAATATTAATTTAATTGCCTCGTTGGCTAAGCATTAGTGAAGCCTATCACTCATCGTGGGGCTGGAAAAGTGACGTTTCTGTCTGTCAGCCCGAATGATATATTGAAAACGAACAATAGATTTGAAATTTTTTATGAAGGTTCATTTGCAAATTAGCAACACCATGATCTACAATAATTCAACTTCAATCCGTGAGAATTAACTGAGCGTTACTAAAATTTTACATTAGTCTTGTGGGCAACCATAATGGAAACGAGAAAATAACATTATAAGTAAATACGTGAACTGACTGAATCTAATCATTTAAGATTTAAAAACTTTACTTCCATTCATGGAGTAATAAGGAAAAGAGTGACAAGTCATTGTTCAAACAAGGTGACAGGATTTGATTTCCGCGCACTCTTACTCAGTAATACGCTACTTAGCTCTCCGAAACTTTTATTCTTTGACAAATGCAATGAAATAAGTTTTAATTGAAAAAAAATGGAACTGCATTATGTGGCAGGATATCTCGAGAATATTTTTGTATGTTGGCTTTAAGTGTTGCGTTAAACTATATTTCTACGTACACAAGAATGTATTCTATGATGGTTCATGTCCAACCAAGGAATTTGACTGAGCGTCTGACTCTGTAGAGTGACACAGTTACTATATTGTCTTTCGGAGGGTTGCAACAATTTATTTATGATTTTCCACTGCTCTCTATATCCATAGGACATCTTTAGATTAATGGTACATAGATTTAATTATTTTTATGCATCCTTAGAGATGCCAGTTACGTGACACGTGGAATGGTTTTTTCGACCTTTTATATGTTTGTGTAGTGTTTTATAAGTTTTTTTTTACTGTTAATAAGTAAACAACCCACAAATAACTGTACTATATAATACTCATTTCCATATTTGTTTAGCTCTTCTATTATAAGTTCAATTCTTTCTCAAATGAGTCTGAAATAATCTTCAACTTACTTTATCATAATTGTAATTTATATATTTATAAAAAACCTGTACATAGTACGTACCAAATAAATTATAGACAATTTTATTTCATTTATCAAAGTTAAAATTTATGAATTTTCTGTTCCAAGGTAAATTTAAAGCAATCACGAAATGTTGCATGTCGCGAAACATAGATGTCACATTCACCTTCCTCGCTCGCCTTAAACGTGGCCCCTAGGAATGGCATTGACAACCTAACGTGTCACCGAAAATATTAATACTCGTATTAAATTCTTGGGCAGTTTTTAAAAATAGTTTATAATTTTAGTGACATATTAATTTTCTTATTTACAATAATATTAACTTTATATAAACAATACATTTACAGTCCCTTACGTAGTAGTAAGAAATCTTACCGATATATCACCAATTAAATACTTTATGTTTTATTTGTAAAATGCTAAGTTTTAAAATATATTTTTGGTTTCTAGACATCAAACTTTATAAATATCTCCTCTATGTCTTTGTCTATTATGAATCTCTATGCTTCAGTTATCCCAATCTTCTAGCAAAGCTGTTAGAATCCATTACTGTGACAATGAGAATCAGCATTAGTGCATTATATTTGCCTCTTAAAAATCCCTGTAATGCAGTTTGTCCCAATTTCTGCAGCTGTTAGTATTAATTACTGCAGAAATGACAAAATCAACATTTGACGGATTGTCTTTTCTATTATCAAACACTATAATACAGTTTTTCTCAATATTAACGTGCAGCTGTTAGGATTCATTACTGCAGAAATGACGACGTCGAAATTTGACGGATTGTCTTTTCTATTATCAATTACTGTAATGCAGTTTTTCTCAATATTCACGTGCAGCAGTTAGGATTCATCACTGCATAAATGACAATGTCAACATTATATTGTCTGGCGGTCAGTTTTATTATTTAACTTTTGCTCGCTGCAGGACTTCTGTACAAATTCTGCAGGACAGTGTGATCCTATCACTCACAACTTTTTTGTAGACATATTTATTAATTGGTTGGTGTCTCATTACAATTTAGTATGTGACCGAATAACAATCCACATATCTACTCACAAAGCGCTGATTAATTACTTCCATTGTATAAAATTGTATCACTAATTCCAATGCCCGTTCATTGTATATCGTTAGTTATCAAATTTTTGAGTACGTACATTGATTGATGTACGTTTGTATACGTGATTGAAAACAACTGTAAATGTTTTCAAAATAATACTAAAACTAAAACATGTGAAGTATATAACAGAAAATTGTAATATTAGGTGGGATAAATATCATCACTTTAAGATTGTTTTTCCAATTAAATTCTTGAGTGAAAATATGGTTCCATCAGCGACTGTAATTGTATTTATAACTTACTAGGTTGTTACCAGTGGAATTTTTAATTCTGAAATATACCAAATATAAAGGAAAATAGCTATAAGTTATAGATTTAGATTTTCTAAATAACATCTAATAATTATTTATTCCAAAATATTTGAAAATATTAACTCCTATATAAAAAGTTACTACATTACAAGAACTTTATTAAACCGTTACTGATGTTATACAATGTGTAGCCTGGAAACTAAATCCTTAAGGTCCAAAGCAGGAGGCATAATGCAGAAAATCGGACACTGCGCCTTGAACACTCGAGACCTCCCTCCTCTTATTATTTCTGTCAAAGGGATGAACTTAAACCCCTCGATGTTATTACTACACCATTCTCCTGCCAGCTTTACCAATAAATGCCGTAGACCGCTTTCCTTAGCAATATTATTAAAACAACAAACTAACAGTAACAACGGTTATTTATTATCAATATTCAGTAGCAGTAAGCAGTATGGCCGTTATTACTTTAAACAGTATAGCAGTCCTTGCTCTAAACAGTATAAAGATCTTTAATCTAAGCAGTGTAATAGTTTTTACTCAAAACAGTATAACAGTCTTTGATCTAAACAGTGTAATAATATTTTACTCTTAACAATTTAAACGCTATGAAATAAAATAAAATCTGGATTATCCTTTGAAATGTGAAATCTTTAAGAATTCTGAATTAGAAACAAGTCTATACATATCATTATATTAAAAAGGAATATAAATACTATTATATTAAAAAAGTATAAATACTATAGCATCAAAGATTTTGCTTAAATATATCTATAAAAGTTACATTCATTTTAGTTCTTAGGGTATACATGAGAAATTATTATCCCCGAGAAAAAACTAAAATCTTCTAAAAAAATAACATATAATTGTAAATGTTAAAAAGTTAGAAGTTATATAAACATATGTGGGCTCACGTCTTTCTCTTTGTTTGTATGTTGTACAAACTGAATATTCAAAAACTAACTGATGTATTTCTTCTTAAGTGATTAATTCCAAGTTACTTTTAAAATGTTTGTACATGAAATAAAAGTTACGAATTCGTTATCCATAGTAAAATGTTGCGATAGTGGGAAATGAATTGAACAGTTATTTTTGTGTATTAGAGCCTTTTATTACTAATGAAACATTCAAAGGTTACTCAGTTATGTATAATATTAATTTTCTAAGAGAAATATTACATAAATACACATTTTGGTGTGTAATTTTGTATAATAGTGAAAAGTAGAAACCTTTTTAGTTTGATTTAAAACATATAATAACCAAATAACTCAGAGCAAATGCTTTATGCATTAGCATGTTTTTTTTTTTTTTTTTTTTTTTTTTTTTTTTTTTTGTGTAATTCTGTGTTTCAAGTTGTAAAAAGAAAATACTGGAAACAATCTCTCTACTATAGAAATGTAATAAACGTGAAGCTTGATACCTTAAAATCCAATGACATACAGAAGTGTCGCAGGAAATGAGAAGTTAAAGGACTCCTGAGGAGACGTTATTTCATTTCAGAGAGAACCTTAAATTATGAACACGCTTCCTGCTATAAGTCAGGACATTCGTGAGCTTTCCAGGAGAATAGAATTCCGTCTCCTACCGTAATATATTGATAGTTCGCGAAAATTCATAACCTTGTCCCTTCTTTCCTCCCTGCAAGGAGGTTGTAGAAGTAATAATGAATGCACAAACGTATATACAACGTATAAAAGCAAATATCTAAAGATGAAAAATTCAAGTATCCATCTCTATTTTACAGTTCAAAAAGGAAATAAAAATTTGTAATAAAGCAAAACACAAAAGATCAATACCAACCTAACTAATATATATTAGTTAAAAAGAATCATAAATTCTTATCCAGGAATTATCATGTCCTATGTTTATGATGCGCTGAAAATGTACATTGTGTTAGTGCTGCGTTACATAACCAGATATGTAGAGAGCATATACTATAACGTATATAGGGTTCATAAACTCCTATCAAACTGTACTATTTAAGTTTCCAGGTTAAAATAGGTAAGAAATGCCATATCAAGTATAGTCTACAGTTAAAAAATAATAGCAAAGGGATTAGTAAATGGAAACTATTTTCAAAAAATATTATATCAAGCTTTAAAGTGGCATAAATACAACAATTTACAGTTATAATTATTCATATAATATAAATTTATTTTGAAATTCATAACAACAGTAACATATAGATTTGTCTTAGTTAAACACATTCATGGAACATATATTTTGGTATGATGAATAATAAACGAGTGGTTTAGTTTTGTTCAGCGCCATTATTTTAACACGACTCATTAATTTATCATTGTTTACTATTATTAAAATAATTGCAGCACTTAACAGCTGAAAATATCTGCTCACAATTGATATTGTGCACACTACTTAATATTCAAATGACTGTTGCACTTGACACCGGAAGTTATCTGCTCACCATTGTTATTGTATACACTATTTAATAACCAACTGATGTTTCACTTGACAGTTGAAAGTATATGAACACAACTGTAACACACTATTTAATAATCAAGTGATAGTTGCAATCTACAGCTGACATTATCTGGCAACCGGTGTTATTGTTCATACTATTTAATAACCAACTGGTGTTTGCACTTGACAGTTGAAATTATATGAACACAACTGTAACACACTATTTAATAATCAAGTGATAGTTGCAATCTACAGCTGACATTATCTGGCAACCAGTGTTATTGTTCATACTATTTAATAACCAACTGATGTTTGCACTTGACACCTGGAATTTTTTGGTCACCATTGATATTGTACACAATATTATTTAATAATCAACTGATGTTTGCACTTGACACCTGGCTTTATTCGGTCACCATTGTTATTGTGCTCACTATTTAATAATCAACTTATGTATGCACTTGACACCTGGAATTATTCGGTCACCATTGTTATTGTGCTCACTATTTAATAATCAACTTATGTTTGCACTTGACACCTGGAATTATTCGGTCACCATTGTTATTGTGCTCACTATTTAATAATCAACTTATGTATGCACTTGACACCTGGCATTATTCGGGCACCATTGTTATTGTGCTCACTATTTAATAATCAACTTATGTTTGCACTTGACAGTTGAATTATTCGGTCAACACATTGTTAACATTGTGCTCACTATTTAATAATCAACTTGATGTATGCAATCTGACACCTGACATTATTTAGTCATCATGGTGTTATTGTGCACACTATTTAATAACCAACTGATGTTTGCACTTGACAGTTGAAATTATATGAACACAACTGTAACACACTATTTAATAATCAAGTGATAGTTGCAATCTACAGCTGACATTATCTGGCAACCGGTGTTATTGTTCATACTATTTAATAATCAACTGATGTTTGCACTTGACACCTGGCATTATTTAACCAGCATTGTTATTGTTCACACTATTTAACAATCAACTAATATTTGCACTTGACACCTGGCATTATTTGGTCACCATTGATATTGTGCACTCTATTTCATAATCAACTGATGTTTGCACTTGACACCTGGCATTATATTATTTAATAATCAACAGATGTTTGCACTTGACACCTGGCATTATTTGGTCACCATTGATATTGTACACTCTATTTCATAATCAACTGACTTTTGCCCTTGACACCTGGCATTATTTGGTCACCATTGTTATTGTGCACACTATTTAATAATCAACTTATGTTTGCACTTGACACCTGGCATTATTTGGTCACCATTGATATTGTGCACTCTATTTAACAATCAACTGATGTTTGCACTTGACACCTGAAATTATTTGGTCACCATTTGATATTGTGCACTGTAACAATCAACTGATGTTTGCACTTGACACTTGAAATTATCTGAACACAATTTTGTTACACACTATTTAATAATCAAGTGATGGTTGCAATCTACAGCTGACATTATCTGGCAACCGGTGTTATTGTTCATACTATTTAATAATCAACTGATGTTTGCACTTGACAGTTGAAATTATATGAACACAACTGTAACACACTATTTAATAATCAAGTGATAGTTTGCACTTGACAGCTGACATTATCTGGCAACTGTAACATACTATTTAATAATCAACTGATGTTTGCACTTGACACCTGGCATTATGTGGCCACCATTGTTAATGTGCACACTATTTAATAATCAACTGATGTTTGCACTTGACACCTGGCATTATTTAACCAGCATTGTTATTGTTCACACTATTTAACAATCAACTAATATTTACACTTGACACCTGGAATTATTTGGTCACCATTGATATTGTGCACTCTATTTAATAATCAACTGATGTTTGCACTTGACACCTGGCATTATTTGGGCACCATTGTTATTGTGCACACTATTTAATAATCAACTGATGTTTGCACTTGACACTTGAAATTATCTGAACACAATTTTGTTACACACTATTTAATAATCAAGTGATGGTTGCAATCTGCAGCTGAAATTATCTGCAAGCGTTGTTATTGTGCAAACTATTTAACAATCAATTTATGTTTACACTTGACATCTGAAAATATCCGAGCAAATCTTTTACTTTGCACACTACATAATATACTTTTTTATGCAGCACATGTTGTTCTGCCAAAACTTTATTTGTAATTTGAAATTACTTTTTTATCGTAACTAAATAACATTAGAAATAATAGTCATGAAAAATAAAATTATTAACTTTAAAATACTTTTTATTGTGTATGTTTTTTTTACTGTAATGAGATTGTTTATTAAACGCTATAAACAACAAAGACCTAATTTAAGTCAATTTATAAATGTAATAATCAGCTATAAAATTAGAGTAGTGAAAGTTTTACGTAATAAGTATTGAGTAAATCAACTCAAATTGTTTAAACCAAATAATTCTATACAGTACTGCTAGACAAAAACCTACTCCCCTTAAGTGTATGAATTTCATCTCAGTTTGTGGGAGTAAATTTACAATACATATGATAAGAATGTGTATCCTTGAAGGAGTACAGAGTTCGCAATTTGTCATATGCCAGGCACAGTTTCAGAAGTGTTTCATTTTTTTCAGTTTTTAGGTGACGGCCTGATAGAAACTCTTCTTAACATTTTATTAAATTATATAGGATAACATGTGAAATAATTCATGGTTTACTATCTTCATTAAATGGACTACGCAAGAAAAGCTAGTATATTGTATTAACATATAAAATAGGACTATACTAATTGAAGTATCTAAATGCCAGGCGTTATTTTCTGTACATTAGCAAAATAATTTTATTTTCAAAATTGAAATATTTTTTCATTCGTAATTCAACAATTTATTAATAACATCTTGCATGCTAATTTATTGTGGTGTTTAAAATTTTATTATAATTAGTTTCCATTCTAAAGTTCTATAAAAAAGAATGTACATACACAATTTTAAGAAATGTATTGTCCATCTTTTAGTGGAAAAATGTATTACTTTCTTATACATCTTTTTATATTAATCTTACAAGAAACAAAATTTTAGCCGCCATAATACATGCAATTGAACATTACTGTGATATTTATCCTGTAACTCTAATATCCTTCACAATAATGCCCCACAATTATAGATGTAGATATTCAGCAATCATGAAAATTAAGTTACACAGAAAATATAAAGATAAATATTTTCGTATACTACTCTTTCGATTATACATTTCATAATATTGGTAAGAAAATTAAAAAATAAAATGGGTCACATAAATTAACGGAAAATTATTTTATCAGCGATAAAATGCATTATATAGTGGAGAAATATATAATAAGACAGAAGTGTTGCAAAAGTGGCAACCGGTCACTGAAAGTGATCGCGGGGTATTGGACCTGTCATATTGACAGAGCCTAATATTGGCACAACAGACCTGGCACATACATTGGTCTCTTCATTACAAACACACGTGAGTCAACATCATGCAGTATCCTGCTCGTACATGTATCATGATGTTACAGAGACTAGCCGGTCACTGAAAATAATCGGAGCTTATTGGACTTGTCATTTGACAGAGCTATATATTGGCACGACAGACCTGGCACATACACTGGTCTCTTCATTACAAACACACGTGAGTCAACATCATGCAGTATCCTGCTCGTACATGTATCATGATGTTACAGAGACTAGCCGGTCACTGAAAATAATCGGAGCTTGTTGGACTTGTCATTTGACAGAGCTATATATTGGCACAACAGACCTGGCACATACACTGGCCTCTTCATTACAAACACACGTGAGTCAACATCATGCGGTATCCTGCTCGTGCATTTATCATGATGTTACAGAGACTAGATGGGCAATGAAAATAATCGCAGGGTATTGGACCTGTCATTTGACAGAGCCTAATATTGGCACAACATACCTGGCACATACACTGGTCTCTTCATTACAAACACACGTGAGTAAACATCATGCAGTATCCTGCTCGTACATGTATCATGATGTTACAGAGACTAGCCGGTCACTGAAAATAATCGGGGTGTATTGGATCTCTCTGTTTAATATTGACAATGTATTGGCAGGACAGAAGTATATAACAGTACCATTGGCTATATAAATTGAATGCGATTGTTTTAGCGAATATCCGGAAGATAACATTACTCATTATGATGTAAGAAGACTAGCGTTTGGTTACTGTGCAATAGTCCAACACTTCAACACCGGATTTAATGACCTTTATACTTTAGCGTGATTAATTCAGTGTATAAGCGTTCCTGGAAGCAGTGGAAAATTAAACAAAAGAGAGTAATTGAGAGGTACGTGATGCAATTAGCAATATTTATTTTAGTATTTTTACTTGCTTCTCTATAATCATTGTTTGTTAAGCAACAAAACAAATGTTATCCCTTTTACTTTAATATTTGTAACATACTCTTGTATTTACAATTTTTATGTTTGCCTATTGCAATCGCCCTGATGAGATTTCCAAGATATTTTTGGTATTTTCTTCTACCATGACTCCCAGAATACAAAACAAGCATAATACGAATATATATATATATATATATATATATATATATATATATGCTTTTACTTTGAGAGTTGATGCCTAGAGGCTTTATATATTATTTGTAGTAAATTACTTTACAATTAAAACAAAGTGTTTTTAAAACATTGGCACTATATTTCGATTAAAACCGTCTTCAGGTGCAAAAATTGTATAAAATATAAAAATATAAACGAAAACAGAACAAACGAAAGTAAATAAACAGTGAATAAGTGTTTATATATATATTATGTATATATATTGTATGTATTGTATGTATGTATTGTAATATAGATTTTATGTGTTGACTCGTGTGATATCAAGCTTATTGGTGAACTTTTTTTCTTTTTTTTTATCTCTTAAGACAAGAATCTTATAAATTGCAAATTAATCCAGTAAGAACCTTTGCGCAGCTTCCGGAGTGACAGGATATTTAGGATAGGTTATGTTAGGAAGTAGGGGCTGCCTCCTGTCGAGATCCATGAGAAAGAATTAGGGCACTACATCTCAAAGTCACGTCTCCCTGGAAGAAGGGAAGGCCAGCTCTGAACCAGTCAAGTAGCCAGGAGTGGCAGACCCTTGCTGAGGTTAACAAGAACTTCTGAGGTTAGGGAACAAACCCCACCAACTCCAACAGTCATCTCCACAGTAGACTAGACCTATCGAATTGCCCATGAACCCCTGAAACTGAACGTTTTCGGTTAGTGATGTGCCGCTCCTGGACATCTATAAGGTTTCCCAGATTGAAGTGACACATCGGTTTTTGTTGTGCCCAGTGGTCTGTTCAACTGGAAGATATAAACCAGCTAGAACTGATCCCCGCTGGGTTAGTTAGTGAACTTAATAATTGCTGTTTTTTCTAACGTGCAGACTTAGACTGTAAAACGTAACAAGATGGCGGTCAATTGCATTTGCGCAAACGTTTTGTATCGAGTATTGTAGAAAATACATTAAAATTTCGACTTTTAATTAATGTACGAAGTAAGTTAAGCTAAATTTATTCCAACTTATTTTTCGATAAAGTTTCGTGATGGTGTCCGTATAAAGTTACAGAATTATACGATTATAAGTTAATATGTTTACAAACATAATTTAGGATTGAGTGAAGTTAAATTTACGGTTTTACAAAGTAATTTACATGATTATAAAACCGTTAGTGTTCAAAGTTCTCAAGACTATGGACTATCAATATTGTGCGATTTAAACGAATGAAAAATCAATTTATCTTCCGAATGAAGCGGAACGCATATATACATCTGTTACTTTGGCCTTATTCTTGGTCTCCCATCACAGTCACATTTAATCTGTGTTTTTATTAATGATCTCTATATATTTTCGAAGGTGACGCATGTGACTCTATAGGATTTGGCTGAGCGTTTGTGGATATTTTTACATTGGTTTTATCATACTGGTAATATTGATTACAAGAAACTCGCAGTAGAAAGAATTGTTATAAGCTGAGTACAATCACATGCCATTTTAACATGTAACTTAATAACAAATATTGCTATAGACTTTTCATTTTGCATACAGCCTAAGCGAAGCCTGTTACGCATTATTTGGGCACCATTGTTATTTGTGCACAATATTTAATAATCAACTGATGTTTGCACTTGACACCTGGCTTTATTTGGTCACCATTGTTATTGTGCACAATATTTTACAATCAACTTATGTTTGCACTTGACACCTGGCATTATCTGGCCAACATTGTTTTTGTGCACAATATTTAATAATCAACTGATGTTTGCACTTGACACCTGGCTTTATTTGGTCACCATTGTTATAGTGCACAATATTTAACAATCAACTGATGTTTGCACTTGACACCTGGCATTATCTGGCCAACATTGTTGTTGTGAACAATATTTAATAATCAACTGATGTTTGCACTTGTAACCTGGCATTATTTGGTCACCATTGATATTGTGCATAGTATTAATTAATCAACTGATGTTTGCACTTGACACCTGGCATTATTTGGGCACTATTGTTATTGTACACAATATTTAATAATCAACTGATGTTTGCACTTGACACCTGGCATTATCTGGCCAACATTGTTATTGTGAACAATATTTAATAATCAACTGATGTTTGCACTTGAAACCTGGCATTATTTAGGCACTATTTTTATTGTACACAATATTTAATAATCAACTGATGTTTGCACTTGACACCTATCATTATTTGAGCACCATTGTTATTGTACACAATATTTAATAATCAACTGATGTTTGCACTTGACACCTGTCATTATTTGAGCACAATTGTTATTGTGCATAATATTTAAAAATCAACCGATGTTTGCACTTGACACCTGGCATTATTTGGCCATCATTGATATTGTGCACACTATTTAATAATCAACTGATGTTTGCACTTGACACCTGGCATTATTTGGCCACCATTGTTATTGTGCACACTATTTAATAATCAACTGATGTTTGCACTTGAAACCTGTCATTATTTGAGCACCATTGTTATTGTGCACAATATTTAATAATCAACTGATGTTTGCACTTGACACCTGGCATTATTTGGCCACCATTGTTATTGTGCACACTATTTAATAATCAACTGATGTTTGCACTTGACACCTGGCATTACTTGGTCACCATTGATATTGTGCACACTATTTAATAATCAACTTTTGTATGCACTTGACACCTGGCATTATTTGGGCACCATTGTATTATGCACACTATTTAAAATCAACTGATGTTTGCACTTGACACCTGGCATTATTTGGTCACCATTGATATTTTGCACTGTAACAATCAACTGATGTTTGCACTTGACACTTGAAATTATCTGAACACAATTTTGTTACACACTATTTAATAATCAAGTGATGGTTGCAATCTGCAGCTGAAATTATCTGGCAAACATTGTTATTGTGCAAACTATTTAACAATCAATTTATGTTTACAATTGACATCTGAAAATATCCGAGCAAATCTTTTACTTTGCACACTACATAATATACTTTTTTAATGCAGCACATGTTGTTCTGCCAAAACTTTCTTTATAATTTGAAATTACTTTTTTATTGTAACTAAATAAGATTAGAAATAACAGTCATGAAATATAAAATTATAACATTAAAATACT
Source organism: Homalodisca vitripennis (assembly GCF_021130785.1). NCBI lineage: Eukaryota > Metazoa > Arthropoda > Insecta > Hemiptera > Cicadellidae > Homalodisca > Homalodisca vitripennis. Next base: position 219,589,794 of record NC_060208.1, on the reverse strand, counting down.
TTTTATTGTGTATGGTTTTTTACTGTAATGAGATTGTTTACTAAACGCTATAAACAACAATTACCTAATTTATGTCAACTTCTAAAATAAATGTAATAATCAGCTATAAAATTTAAGTAGTGAAAGTTTTACCTAATACGTATTGAGTAAATCAACTCAAATTGTTTAAACCAAATAATTGCGACATGTAATTCTTCATTTTTAATCTAAAATACTATAATATAACATACTTTAAACTTTTTATTTTACTGCATTGTGAGCCAAAAATACTTTGGCATTATGTATTAGTCTTTAGTATGTTTTGTTAAATTTAACGCGATATTCATCAATTTGAAAACCTCTAACTAGACAAACTAAACATGTTTTTTTACACCTTACACACCATTATACTTTTAAAAAATTATTAAATATGATCGCAGGTATATTTATTTATTAGTATTATCATTTATGCAAACTTTACAGTAAATTATAGATATTTATTTTGTTATTTCGTTTTATTAGTGCCGCAGCTCTTACTTTAAACACGGACAATAACAGCAGAATGCCATTCGTGTACTAATTAATTAATTAATTAATATCTATGTATTCAATTGAGCAGACTTGTCATCAAATCCCAAGTAGCCGTATAGTAATATACTTCAGTTTGTATTAGTGAATTCAACCGTAGACCTCACTATATTAGCCTTAATGGAAATGAATATTACTAAGTACATTAGTTTCGGTGACGTGTATTGAAATCAGCATATCCGTACCGCATCGATTAATTCATACTGCTCATATGTTTAAGTGTTATATCCGTGTATAAGACGACATCAACAAACGATACGATAGCACGTGAAGGTTATAACAGTACAGGGGTATAGGTTATAGGTGGCTGGGAGCGACACAAGGACAGAGTTACCGATATTGTGTATGCGGCTGCCACACCCGTCACGTGTCGCACAACATTCTCGCTTTACCAATTATTATTGAAATATTAGTCGTGAATATTCATCAGTGGTAATGTGATGATGGTGTATCATATTATCTTACTGTTATCGCAATATCCTCTACGCTATTTTAATGACGACTTTTGTTGCATTCTGATTCTTTACTCACATTATTAAAATTCGCACTAATGTGGGATTATGCACTGTAATTATTAAAAAAAACTTCTCAGCTTATCTAGAATGTGGATAAAATTTTTTAAGATACGGGTTTTATTACATAAACTTTAATTTAGAAAATATTTACAACCATTTTTAAATAGGGGATTATTTTGAATGTGTGAAAAATTAATTTTATAAAACCTTATGAAAAAACGTATTATATAATTCATTATAAAAACTTCAATAATACAAATCATCCACCAACACAAAGAAGGAGTTAGATATAAATTGGCTTTCTACTGGGTTTTTGCATAACTAGCCAAATGTTATTTCACTACGTCAGAATTTCCTATAACTATTGGAACTTAAAAAATTTAATTAAAAAATATATCCTAAATTTATAGTGGTTTTGTTCTATTAATTCTGCCATTTAGGAAGTATTTTTACTTCATATCATTATGTTAGACTGCATACTCGTTAGTAACAAGGTTGTCAATGTAAATCTTCATCGCGTTTCTTTGTATAGGTTTGAGATTTTTTATGACAGTTGAACCATGTAAGGTATTCTATAATTGGTACTCAAGGACTTTTACTCAATAAGCCTATCTGAGGGAACATGAACCTCAATTGTTTCAGAACTATTAAGTTTACTTTTTAAAAATGAATGGAGTCTTAAACTGGGATGGCACACACATTTATAGTTGAGCCTAATAATTTTAGCAGCAGAGCTGCAACATGACTTTGTACTTAGCTGCGTAGTGTCTGAGATTTCAGTAGCAACAATTGAAATTATAAAGCCACTGTGGCGTATAATTGAAGACTGGGTGCTGAAACAGGTATCTCTGACGAGGTAAAGTGAATTCTAACATTACATTCCCGACATTTTATGGAATAATTAACGATATCTCAGTATCTAGAAAACTAAATATTGAAATCAAGGTGTTCTTTTATTTCGTCGCTTACAATATAGGCATTGAAAATTGAAAATATATATCTACTTTATAATTATTTCTAGTATATGTTTAACAATTGTCTCTTTTTGTATTTATATTTATATCATGATTATTCAAAGTAAATTAAAAAGTACTGTAATATAGATACTATTAATAATTATCTCGAATATTTGTAAATTACTAATTATAAAATCGATAAAAATAAGTATATCTATATATGTAAATTATGCAAACTGTAATGAGATTGTTTACTAAACGCTATAAACAACAATGACCTAATTAATGTCTACTTCAAAATGTAATAATCAGCTATAAAACGTAAGTCCTGAAAGTTTTACCTAATAAGTATTGAGTAAATCAACTCAAATTGTTTAAACCAAATAATTGTGACATGTAATTCTTCACTTTTAATATAAAATAATTTAATTTAACATACGTTAATCTTTTTATTTTACTGCCTTGGGAACCACAAAAAACTTTAACATGATATAATAATTTTTAGTATATTTTTAATTTAACGCGATATTCGATTAATTTCAATTTGAAAACCTCTAACTAGGCAAACTAAACATGTTGTATTAAACCTTACACGCCATTATACTTTTTTAATATTAGTAATTAAAATGGTCGCAGATATATTTATTTATGTCTCTATCATTTATACAAACTTTAAAGTAAATTATAGCTATTTATTTTGTTATTTCGTTTTATTATTGCCGCAGCTTTTAAACACGAACAACAGAAGCAGAATACCATTCGTGTACTAATTAACTAATTAATATCTATGTATTCAATTGAGTAGACTTGACATAAAAAATGGTTTACTAACTCTGTTTTATAATATTCCTCTTTATTCGACACCATCACTGTGGAAATAGTGTGGATTCTTGTGAAAGCACAGACCTTTTAAACTATAATTGCCTACGCTGTTGTATTACAAAATTTAGGCTAATTAAGTAGGAAAAGTTATTTTGGAAAAATGAGCGAAAGGTTTAAACTAACATTAAAACCATTCACTAGAAGCCAACCACTGAAAAGAAATCAAAATTTGAAACATTGAGAGAAAAGAGGAAAATAAAAAGCAAGAGTCACATATTTATTTAAATTGTAGTTAAATTGTACATATATTCACGAACATTCAAATGTAAATCTAAAAACAAGATAAATTATTCTTTAAAAAAGTTATATAACTCATTATAACATTGTATCTGGGATATGCAATAGATATTAATTTTTTTGTAAAGCTTACTCGTAAACTCTTAAGAAAGTTTAATGCTGAAACATGTGTCATTATATTTAAAAAATATTTACCAAGGTTTTTCTTTTAATTCTTAATTTCTATTCGAGCATACTCAAGAAGTGCAACTATAAAGTAATTTCACTAAAATATTGTGCAACTCTAAAAGCTATTATGTATTTTGACCCACTTTTATTACAAAAAGACGTTTTAATATAATATTTTTATTGAGGGCTATTATGCAACTCTAAAAGCTGTTATATATTTTGACCTACTCTTATTACAACAAAGGAGTTTTAATATAATATTTTCATTGAGGGCTAATTAGAACAGGTAAGTTTACACACAACGTTTTGAAATCAAAATAAATTCAGCGGAACTCTAATTAAAACACATTCACGGAGGAAACAAAAGACGCGAAGTGGGGAAATGAAACGCCCGCTCGCTGCATAATTTAAGCAACGGCCCTCATCGTGGGAGGTATAACTTGCGCATGAATATACATATGCTCGTTGTCGGTGCTCAGTCACATCACAAGTACGTAACAGATATATTAATTCCTTATCATATTTTTATATTATACCTATTACTTTTATACTTTTAAATTTCATTAAAATCGTTGTCTGGTACACAAACAAACTACATTGCTCAAGGAAAGAAAATGTATTTAATTTAAATATCTGTGACCGCACTTAAATGAAGGTGGCTCAATCTGAGTGTTTATTTCTACATATATACAATATTTACTAAGATATACGATTTTATATACATATGCAACTTGGATATTTTAAATAAAAATGAACTTTTATTGCAGTATTTTCAATTTCTTTATAATAGAAAGGCTACCTAAGGAAATAGTAATATTAGGTGATTTATTAATAGAAAATATAAAAAACATAAAATTATTTCAAGTTTATTTGACCTTTTATCTTATTATCCTTAAGACTAACAAGTAGAGAATTACCGTATTAAATAAGGAATTTTCTAAATTGCGTTAGCTTATTTTTAATTTTAAAAGTATTCTTGTATTATATTATGTGTTCTATTTCATATTCTTCCCTAGAACTAAGTACTATTATGGTAAGTGTTTAACACGTTCACACACTCGTGTGGACATTTAGCGTTTTGCTTGATCAATGTGGACAGATTGTGTTAACTTATAGACTGGCTACTGTGTCTACCTAATATTTTTTCTATTATACCTGTTATTCCTTGAACGTAAGGAAAATAGGATAGTTTTAAACACTGTTTATTTGACAGTGATTTGAATGTGACACATGACATGTTGACTCGTAAATGTCGTAATATTTGTTTAGTTGCTTTATTAACCTGTGCAGTATTTGAACTATTCTCCTGTAGTGTTTCGTAAGATTTTATAAAGTAGAAAGTAGTAGGAACTAGTTCTGTGTAGTGTGGTGTATGTTTTATTATATTTATTCTACCTATCTTCAACTAATACGTAGATCTGATGTTTATTAAATTAATTAATCAATCGTGCGATAATAATGACCTTAAAATTATAGAACAGTGGACTGTCCACAAACGGCTTTTTATGTTAGAGTAGTACATAAAGAAAATAAAATAAAACCTAACAAACATAGCAATGGAATCAAATTTGAATAAAAGTATCGTACTAAACTAAAACTAATATTATAACACATAAAAAATAACGAGCATAAATGTTCATTTCAGAAGAGATTGATAACAACATAACAAATAAATTAAGTACAAAATACTATGCACTTGACAAAAACAACATTTTTAGCAAATATAAATTTCAAAGCAATTAATATGTAATGACACTAAATTATCAATACCGCGTTTTGAAATATAGCAATTCTAAGTCCGGTACTTTCACGCTTGAAGTGTTGGTAGACAGAGAGGTGGCTCAGTAGTTAGTGGGGGTACTATTGCGTTTAAGGTTGGCAATCCTGCAGATCACTCAGTTCAGGTGTCAATTCCATTGCAGCTGTCAACGTCCACACATTGCCTTCTCGTTTATTAGTAACCATGATTCCACACAGTCATTCTAACATATAACGCTCGTGATTTGAGTGACGTCTCTGTCAGAGAAAATTTGGAGTCCGTCCTGGAGCAATGAATTGAGTGCGAGGATTAGAATTTTTCAAATCACTATGAAATACCTTAAAATGCCGTCAGATGTTTGCGAGTGTAAATAACCTGTCCAAATGACGCTTCCCCTGTGAAATATGACATGAAACTACGAGATGGAATCAGCCAATATGTGTTTTTCTTCCTACGACTACCTCTTATATCACAAATGATGAGGAACATATCGTTGTTTACAATAATGGTCCCAGTAATGCCCCTATTGAAGGCAATGTATAATGTATACTAGAGCAATGCTAGAGCACATAGTGAGGAAAACTGAATATTTCAATTCACCATAGATTACCCCAGACTTGCTTTGGGAAGTTTTCAGTTTACTTCAGAGTTCCAGATGACGATTCTCTTGTTTTCTATAAAGTATAACACTAAATACTATAATTAGTTTTCATTTTAAAGTTACTGTATATACAAAAAGAATGTACATATAAAATGTTACCAAATTTATTGTCCCTCTTTTAGTGGAAAAAATAAAAAACGTAGTACTTTCCTATACATCTTTTAATATTATTCTTACAAGAAACAAAATTAAGCCTCCCTAATACATACAATTGAGAATTACTGTGATAGTTGTCTTGTAACTCTAATATCCATCACAATAATGACTCACAATATGTAAGATGTAGGTATCCAGCAATCGTGAAAACTAAGTTACCCAGAAAATATATATAGATATCAGTTCGTATACTAATCTTTCGATCATATATTTTACACGACATTCGTCACTCGACTTCACTGAAGATTGTTTTATCAACGATAAAATGCATTATTGTTGTGCAGAAATATATAATAAGACAGAAAAGGTGTAAAAGTGGCATCCGGTCACTGAAAATGATCGCGGGGTATTGGAACTGTCATATTGACAGAGCCTAATATTGGCACAACAGACCTGGCACATACACTGGTCTCTTCATTACAAACACACGTGAGTCAACATCATGCGGTATCCTGCTCGTGCATGTATCATGATGTTACAGAGACTAGAAGGGCAATGAAAATAATCGCGGGGTATTGGACCTGTCATTTGACAGAGCCTAATATTGGCACAACATACCTGGCACATACACTGGCCTCTTCATTACAAACACACGTGAGTCAACATCATCATGCGGTATCCTGCTCGTGCATGTATCATGATGTTACAGAGACTAGCCGGTCAATGAAAATAATCGCGGGGTATTGGACCTGTCATTTGACAGAGCCTAATATTGGCACAACATACCTGGCACATACACTGGCCTCTTCATTACAAACACACGTGAGTCAACATCACGTGATATCCTGTTCGTACATGTATCATGATGTTACAGAGACTAGAACGTCAATGAAAATAATCGGAGCGTATTGGACCTGTCATTTGACAGAGCCTAATATTGGCACAACAGACCTGGCACATACACTGGCCTCTTCATTACAAACACACGTGAGTCAACATCATACTTGTATCACGAGTCAAGCAGGTCACTGAAAATAATCGGTGGGTATTGGTTTTCTCATAGTGACAGTGCCTATTTATTGGCAGGACAGAACTATATAACAGTGCCCTTCGCTATATAAATTGAATTCGATTGTTTTAGCGAAGAACCGGATGATAGCATTACTCATTATGACGTAGGAAGACAAACGTATAGTATTTTGTGTAATAAACACATAAACACCGGGTTTAATTACCTTTATACTTCCCCGCGATTAAAGCAGTGTATAAGCGTTCCTGGGAGCTGTGGAAAATTTAAGCAAAAGGGAATAATTTAGAGGTACGTGAAGCAATACACAATATTTATTTACGTATTTTTACTTGTTTCTCTATTATAATTGATTATTAAACAACAAAATATATTTTATATCTTTTGCTTTAATATTTGTAATACAATCTTGTTATTTAAATTTTTTATATTAACCATTATTTACAATATTATTTAGGTCTCTTCAGGTATTATTTTATAATTATTTATCAGAACTCTGCCTATTGCAATCGCCCTGATGTCAAAGTTACTGTGATGTTTTTGGCATTTTCTTCTACCATGACTCCCAGAGTACAAAACTAGCATGATACGAAAATTTATATAAATATGTGTGTGAGTAAATATGTGTGTGTGTGTGTGTATATATATATATATATATATATATATATATATATATATATATATATGTATATGATTGTATGTGTTGCCTCGTGTGAATTAAAGCATGTCGGTGAACTCAATAACTGATGTTTTTGTTACGTGCAGACTTAGGCTCTAAAACGTATCAAGATGGCGTTTAGGAAGAAATCAAAATTTCGACTCTTAATTAATATATGAAATAATTTCAAGCTTATTTTCCAAAACATTTTAAGGTTTCAACATGGTGTCCGCACGCAGTTATAGATATATACTATTATATAGTAGTTAACATGTTTACAAACATAATTTAGGATTGAGTGAAATTACATTCACATTTTTACAAAGTAATTCACAAGGATGTAAAAATGTTAGTGTTCAAAGTTTTCAATATTATGGACCATTAATATTGTGCGATTTAAACAAATGCGAAATCAACTTATCTTCCGAATGAAGCGGAAAGCATATTTACATTTGTTACTTTGGCTTATTCTTGGTCTCCCATCACAGTCACATTTAATCCGTACTTTTATAATTCATCTGTATAGATTTTAAGGTGATGCACGTGACTCCATAGGATTTGGCTGAGCGTTAGTGGATATTTTTATATTTTTAAATTGCAAATGTAATTTTTTTACAACCAAATTCCATTTTAAATTGTAACGAAATAACACATGTAGTATTAGACTTTAAATTTTGCATGCTGCGTGCAAGCTAATCCTATTACGCGACTATGGTATTCTTACTAGTTTTCTAACTTACATTGTAGTTATATGTTGGGTACATAAGATTGTAGGCCTCGAAACGAAGTGTTACTAATTGATGGTTTTCACTGAACAACGGTAAATATCCGAAAACCTGCTGGTATTTTCGAACAACTTCCTTTTAAAAAATAAGGCATAAACCAGAGAAAATTATATTTCCAGATGAAATAAATATTTAACAATAGCTGGTATAGTACGTTTCATGGACGGCGGCACACTAAAATCGCTTTAATATTATATCTGGAGATTTCATTACTCAGAAAATCTGCTGGAGTTCCAGGTAGACATGTAAACCTCCCCCCAAAGTATACATCTTTGTCCAAGTTAATGTTTTTTACTGTTTTATTTTTCGTTGTAACTGAGCTGTAAGAATTTTTGAGCCTCTTTATATAATATCTGGATTTTCCAGAAAATCTGCTGAGGGAAATGTCTTATGGTACAAGATCCAGAAATCCTATAAAATTTTGACTTAAACTATGTAATATTTAATCTCATTCACATATTTTAGTTTAGAGTACCATTATTTAATATCCAAAAATTTTATAAAAAAGGCGATACTGTTTTCTAAATTTATATTAGTATAATTAAAAAAAAATTGTTTTTAATTCAAATATTACCGATTGCTATACACTTCTCGTGTTGATCTAAACTTCGACGATCGCCAGCATTACTTAACAAATATTTTATACTTTAATAACTTATGCGCTGCTCTAACATTATTTTTGCCTAAAGAGCATGGTAAACCAGGGCATTAATAGAAAGTTCTTTTATCTCTGTAAAACCGCCACCACAAAGGTTGTTATATAAATAAAAACGCGGTCAGTTGTCATTTCATATCTATATTCCATCTCTGACGTTTTACTGTTAATATTTATCCTGGATAATTTAAAATGTCTTTTTGTGAAACAATCCAAATATTCTCTGACGTGTTATGAATAATTTATCCGAGTGTAATTGTTCATATTTTATCATTTATTTAGAAAGGTTTTCCAGTCGTTATCTTAAAGTCTAGCTAAATTAACTTAGTTTACAAATATGGGTATATGAATGTATATACAACCGTGATTATGGAGACTTAGTTGAGAAAGGAATGTTACTACGTGTTCAATATACGAGAAAAAGATGTTTCTCAAAATATTCTTAAAAATTTTAAAAAGTGAAAAGTAGAAAGAGTTTGAGTAATATGTAATAAAAAAGAATGCTCATGCAATTCTTTACTTATATGTTGTGCTGAAAGCGTAACGTATCCATCAGTGAGTCTGCATTACAGTTGTGAATGTTTTGTATATATTCTTTTCTTATATATATATATATATATATATATATATATATATATATATATATATTTCGGAAATATAGATAAACCATAAAATATTTAAAAATAGCAGACACTACATATTTTCCACGCACTATCTGTGGAAGCCAAGAAATTCTGAAATCCCAAGCTAAAACAGTACAGAACGTAAAAATAAAGTCTGGAATTTCCAAGACAAATTGGGCTCTAAGCCACAAGCGTGCGTGAGCCTATGTCCGATAATATCGCTGATAGATGGGTCATGGCGGTGCCAGTCAAAGCTTCCCCACATGCATCACGGACTTTATCGGAGCCTGGGTAACGTGATGTAGTGTATCTTACATGTAATAATACATCCAGCGGGTGAGTCAAAGCGGTGCCAGTCAAAGCTTCCCCACATGCATCAGTACTTTATCGGAGCCTGGGTAACGTGATGTAGCATATCTTACATGTAATAATACACCCAGTGGGTGAGTCATGCGGTGCCAGTCAAAGCTTCCCCACTTATGCATCACGGACTTTATCGGAGCCTGGGTAACGTGATGTAGTGTATCTTACATGTAATAATACACCCAGTGGGTGAGTCAAAGCGGTGCCAGTCAAAGCTTCCCCACATGCATCAGTACTTTATCGGAGCCTGGGTAACGTGATGTAGTGTATCTTACATGTAATAATACACCCAGTGGGTGAGTCATGGCGGTGCCAGTCAAAGCTTCCCCACATGCATCACAGTCTTTATCGGAGCCTGTGGTAACGTGATGTTGTGTATATTACATTTAATAATACACCCAGCGGGTGAGTCAAAGCGGTGCCAGTCAAAGCTTCCCCACATGCATCAGTACTTTATCGGAGCCTGGGTAACGTGATGTAGCATATCTTACATGTAATAATACACCCAGTGGGTGAGTCAAAGCGGTGCCAGTCAAAGCTTCCCCACATGCATCACGGACTTTATCGGAGCCTGGGTAACGTGATGTAGTGTATCTTACATGTAATAATACACCCAGTGGGTGAGTCAAAGCGGTGCCAGTCAAAGCTTCCCCACATGCATCACGTACTTTATCGGAGCCTGGGTAACGTGATGTAGTGTATCTTACATGTAATAATACACCCAGTGGGTGAGTCATGGCGGTGCCAGTCAAAGCTTCCCCACATGCATCACGGACTTTATCGGAGCCTGGGTAACGTGATGTAGTGTATCTTACATGTAATAATACACCCAGTGGGTGAGTCATGGCGGTGCCAGTCAAAGCTTCCCCACATGCATCACGGACTTTATCGGAGCCTGGGTAACGGGATGTAGTGTATCTTACATGTAATAATACACCCAGTGGGTGAGTCATGGTGGTGCCAGACAAAGCTTCCCCACATGCATCAGTACTTTATCGGAGCCTGGATAACGTGATGTAGTGTATCTTACATGTAATAATACACCCAGTGGGTGAGTCATGGCGGTGCCAGTCAAAGCTTCCCCACATGCATCAGTACTTTATCGGAGCCTGTGTAACGTGATGTTGTGTATCTTACATTTAATAATACACCCAGCGGGTGAGTCATGGTGGTGCCAGACAAAGCTTCCCCACATGCATCAGTACTTTATCGGAGCCTGTGTAACGTGATGTTGTGTATCTTACATTTAATAATACACCCAGCGGGTGAGTCATGGTGGTGCCAGTCAAAGCTTCCCCACATGCATCAGTACTTTATCGGAGCCTGTGTAACGTGATGTTGTGTATCTTACATTTAATAATACACCCAGCGGGTGAGTCATGGTGGTGCCAGTCAAAGCTTCCCCACATGCATCAGTACTTTATCGGAGCCTGTGTAACGTGATGTTGTGTATCTTACATTTAATAATACACCCAGCGGGTGAGTCATGGTGGTGCCAGTCAAAGCTTCCCCACATGCATCAGTACTTTATCGGAGCCTGTGTAACGTGATGTTGTGTATCTTACATTTAATAATACACCCAGCGGGTGAGTCATGGTGGTGCCAGTCAAAGCTTCCCCACATGCATCAGTACTTTATCGGAGCCTGTGTAACGTGATGTTGTGTATCTTACATTTTAATAATACACCCAGCGGGTGAGTCATGGTGGTGCCAGACAAAGCTTCCCCACATGCATCAGTACTTTATCGGAGCCTGTGTAACGTGATGTTGTGTATCTTACATTTAATAATACACCCAGCGGGTGAGTCATGGTGGTGCCAGACAAAGCTTCCCCTTATGTGTCATGGACTTTATCGTAGCCTAGATAACGTGATATAGCGTATCTCACATGTAATATTACACCCAGTGGATTAGTCACGGCTGTGCCAGTAAAGCTTCTACACATGCATCACGAACTTTATCGGAGCCTGGGTAAAATGATATAGCGTATCTTACATCTAATAATATACATAGTGGGTGAGTCACGTAGGTATCAGTAAAACCATTTTGAAATACGTCTTGGACTTTAATGTAGTCTTCATAATACGATATAATGTAGCTTACCGTATATGTAATAATATAATCAGTAGGTGGTTCAGTGTAGTGCCAGTGAAAGCTTCCCCAGATGTGTTTTTGCTATCAGTCAGTTTTGCTATGTGAATGCCTGTCAGTCCGTGTTCTGCCTGTATTCACAAGAATAAAATTAACCATACAATTAACTTTGTTTATGCAATAGCATAAACTTCTGTTATTTACTTTACCAAATACAAGTATAATTCATTTAATACTGAATATACAGAATTGGCTCCTAAACTTATTTAATGTAAGCATACCCAAACATGTACATGTACGGGTACCTTTCATTATCCAACTGAAACAGGGTTCTACGAAATAGCAAGATTTTTTATAACGTTTTAATATGTGGACCTTTTGTTGACAAGGGTGTATTTCTACCCCAGGCCTCTGAGGTGTTGGCCTCTGTGGATTAGAGGTGAGGCAAAGCCTCTGTTTATCACACGTGCTACTTCTCTCAACTTTTCGCATTTTTATGAAGAATAAACCGTGATGAATATTTTATTAAGTATATTAAATATATTTTATTCATACATGATAGTTTAAATTTTTTTTTGTTCTGTATTCTCACCAGAAGACGGTTTCTATTTGAAAATATGCCTTCATAATGTTTTATGAATAATTTAATGTTTGTATAGTTAGTAGATTCTTATTTAAAGTTGTATTTTGTATAAGTTGTTTTAATATATATTTTACAAATAAATTGGGGGCTATTTGGTTATTTTAATACGATATTTGTAATCAATAATTATTAATCAAAACTTATTACGATGTTATATATTATTTATCCGTTACATGATACTAACTTTCTTCTATTTTGAAAACCGCATTTTTGTAAGATTAGTTTCGAAGTAAATGGAACACAATATAGTTACTTATTAAAACAACTTATAAATAAACATTAGAAAAACGATGTAGACGTTAAAACATTGTGATTTTATAAAACAAAATATAAATTAAGGATAAACTGTAAAGTCTATCTTTTCTTTATAGTTTATTTGGAAATTGAAGGATTGTGAAGGTAGTATGAGGTTTTCAGACTTTGGTCAGTTGTAAAAGAAAACAAATTCATAGTTAGTTCATATTTGTGAATTCACACAAGGAAATAAACTATTTTGGACGATCTCATAATAATAATTAAACCCGTATGCTATATAAATGAACCAATGCTGACAGAAAGATACATAGAGGTATAGAAATTAAATCTTTCAGTACCACTAGTATAAAGGCTTATGACATTCATACCTCTAGAATTATAAAAGCCAGTTTCTGTTTCAACTTAATGCGCAATATCGCCGAAACGTAAATATAATAAAACTCAATGTTGCTTTTACTTGTGTTACAAAAAGGTAGTGTCACTGATATTTTTAATTCGTACTTTAGTATACGTGTATTCTTAAAAAATTTTACCACAATATCGTGTTTCTGTTCTAAAATTGTTTGTTAAGGATAAAGTCATACTCGATATTTACATACACGAGCCATGTTTGCACATATGCGAAACTGGACTAATCCAGTTTAGAAGTGTCTATTTCAATGCCAATGAGACATCAAAGGAAAGTAGGCTAATTGAAATTGGCATCCTAGTTTTATTGAAGTGTTATTGACTTTTTATGGTATACTACACTACTGCTAATCAATTGCAATAAATATTACTCCGATATATCGTAAAATTTACAGATGCTTTTATTTAAGTAAATTATCTGAGAGATGAGAAAGATTTAAGTTGAAACATAACCAAGTTAGTTTTATAATAAGTTTTTTTTAGCCCATAGTTTTTTTATAAGTTTTCAGTATCAAAATTACTATTTTATATTTTATATGTTGCCAACTCAAATAAAAGTTATATTTTATAGGGTATAACATTTTTGGTCATCTTTATGGCACTTTAAAAAACTTTTGAAAAATTAAGCATGACCATTCTTTGAAATACTTTTGTAAAATTAAATTCCTTATAATTATATTATATATGTATACTATATAAATCCTTTAAAAATTTAAATTCATGCTTATGCAATTATAAGGTTCTTCATTATAGGCTTTGTCAGAGGTATTTTTCAGACAAAAAACATATAAAGTTAGAAAAATGCTTTTTATGAGTTTTGTTTAATAATAGTCTACTTATTGTTTAATTACATTTATAGAAAACTATTGTAACTTTCTATTTTAACAATATTATATTAAACTAGTTATCTATTTATTACAGACGTCAACACGCCAATAATACATGAATGACATATGATGGCAGTCTTTATACATAAGTGACGATATTATTTGCAAACAGTAATAATAAACAATGTAATAACAATAATAATATACTTAACAGTAACAATGACTTTGCACATTAAGTTACTATATACATATAAATACAGTAATTCAATAATAACAACATATAATGTAATATAATTGTAATAAATTATAAAGAATTAACATTATGATACAAAAATGTAATCAATGTAATCAATAGACTAACGATCATTAAATAAGAAATACTACATAATTCATTATATGTATACACATTAAAAAAAAACAAAACAAAAAGAAAAGTATGGTACGTATCATTTTGATGAATTATATAACATAATGCAATCTGAAACAAAATCATGCTCTCACACAGATCCTCACTCGTTCATAATTTTACTTGGAATTTTTGTTAAAAGGGAAGGAAAGTAGACTTCAGATGACGGCTGCTATCATGGAAGAAGAGACCATGTTAAATGTTATCTACTTAATAAATAAGGGCAATCGAATTGTAGTTTTTAGTACTTCTGTACAGTGAATTTAATAACAATGTTTTTATTGTGGGTGTAACAACAAATATACAAATCCGCTGAAAATGATAGTTAAATTTTTTAACATCATCACATTTTACTCAATGGTATATATAATAAAGGATTAGATCAAAATTCATGTCACCATGTCATTCCAGATTCGAAAGATGACTAGAAAATAGTAAGCTATAGCAATAGAAATGATGAATAGCCGATTGGGAGTACCGATGCCCGTGCGGTCTAATACGTTGGACTTTGAATCAGAGATAGCACAAGTTCAGATCCTATATGTAACCGTTTATTGTGATTTTTTATTAGTACCATCGACTTTGTACTGTATCAACTCTCCCCCTTATTCTATTTGTTAATATCCTTGCACAGGCTAGTGGTCCATGAGGGAAGGCAGTAAAAGGATTAAAAGGGGACTGACTTCTCCTTAAACAAATTGAACCTGATTGGCCACCAAAATTGTAGACCTGAAGTGGAGCAGATAAGAGCAATCAAGATTGCTGACATTTATCAAACTAATGGATACTTGTGTAGCAGTTGGAACAAAATTAATTTTTAGTTCAAAATGATAATGTTTGTAATAGTAAAAACGTATATAAAATATTATTAACAAGCTAAAATACGAAATCAATTTAACGAAATTGCTAAAAAAACACTTATAATCTTGATGATTAATGGGTCTTTGTTTGTATTCCCCAAGTATTATTTCCAGGTATTGGTTCCAATAGTTAAGCGTTCAACTGTATGTGTACATAAAGCTATAGACATCCGCAGTCCATTCATATATACTTAATTTTATTTCTCTACTATATTTTAAATGAATATATTACCTCAATGAAAACTTAATAATAAACGTAGTAAACGGTTAAAAAAAAATTAAATTCACAACTTTTCATTATAAAGTTAAATAACCGAATGGATTAAATGAGACAGCATTATACAAATATTTATTACTTAAATATTTAATGTCTGCAAAGTCAACACTGTTTAAGGGAGGAAAGGAGGTTTTTTTTTTTCGTTTTGATAGATTTTTCTGGTCGTTCAAACTGTCTGAATGTAAACTGGCTGGTTTTTCAATTAATGCTTCTTACCTACTACGTCCAGGTATTATTTGATAGTTTTTGGAAAAACATACATTTTGTTGCACAATTAATGAATATTTTAGAAAAATTTTAAATTTCTAATTTTAAGGTGTTACCTATTTAAAAGGCATTTTTCCATGAAAGATTCTCGACACTTTGATCTCTCATATTTCATTTAAAAAGTTACTCTCTACATTTTTCAGTATGATGTTATAGATAGTATTAAGTATATTATATTACAGAAAGTATCCCGAATCTTCCAATTTTTCAAGATAAGGCTTTGATATTTTACATCAGAATACAGAAAGCATTTTTAACGTAGTTACCACCAATACAGAAGCATTTGACAGGATGTCGAAGGCTGCCGTAGGCTAAATGTTATCTTCGCACACACGCACGCCTGGGTAAACACTTTTAGTGAATATGGAGGTCAAACAAGTCGATATCGCCCCAAGCTGTTCGATATATTATCACCCAACTCTTGTTTTCTCATTCTGCGAATACAGAGTGTTGCAAATCTGATACATCACGGGTACTTGGATTTTTAACATTTATTTTCTTTCAACACTATTAGATTTTTATAGCGATAAAGGTTTGCGTGAAGGACGTTCTGCAATTCTTAAGACTTTTCTGAAAGATTAATAGATTTATTTTGTTTAAGTAAAATATAATTGTATACTTTAAATTAGCTAAAAGCTTAGAGTTATATGTTCGAAAAGATAATTATTACTAGGTATCGTTTTACAGATGCATAATATTAAATGAGGTCTGTGATTTTATTTTCCTGTCATAAAGCATATATATATATATATATATATATATATATATATATATATATATATATATATACATTGGATGGACAACAACAATCCCATTGGACATACGAATAAATAATCATCTATGTTACTCTAAAATCAGGACGAAACATTGGTTCCCAACACGAATTAGGCCATCAAAAAATTTGAAACAACTTTATTCACTGAAGTATATTTGATAAGTACCTGCAGATACAAACAAAATTTACTTAGAAAATTATAACAAGCACATTTGTTAATATTAAAATCTAAAGTGCCCTTTGGTGTGAATAAAAGATGATTTGATAAATTGTATTCAATATGTATTAATTATTTTCTAAATTTTATTTATCTTTCTCTTTTCATGACATATCTCTTAGCTGCTGATCACAAGTTAAAAAATTTGTTTATTTATTTATTTATGTTAATTTTGTTTGTGTGAGTTATAATTTGATTATTTTTTTTTAATGCTTTTTGAGAACGGCAAATGCCGTATTATTAATATATTAATCAGATCCGAATATTTATTGGTATAATTCTACCTTATGCAAGTGTAACAGTGAAGAGAAAAATATGACGAGCAATAGAGATAAAAATGGCAAGAAAGTTAGGCCTTATTTCTTTACTGTTATAACCGTAAATCTCGCAAACAACCCGTAGTAATTCAGCGTAGTCGAAAAGCTTTTAACTCCTCATAAAACTCAGGCTGCAATATTGTATTGACTCTTCGATCAGTTAAAACGAATCACCTGCCGTTACTTTTGTGCACCATACGAAACTTAACTGCTTCGTAAAGTTAAGAGCTTATATACGAGCCAACTAAGTTACATTGTCTGTTTACTTATATATTATTCTTTTTCATGACTGAGTGCGAAGCAGTTAACGTGCAGTGTTTACAAACAGTGTACCGTGTGCTAAAAGATAAGGGTGATTGGAGAAGATGTGATATGAAGTAAATTGGAAAGACCGACCTTTGCTTTGACAGCTCTGCTCGCCCTTGCTTTGTACGTATATAGTAGGAGGCTGGTATGTTGTCACCAAAACCAACTCTTCAGTCACCTGCAACAATATGAGAAAAACTTAGTATAAACAGGGTGATCAGAAACATGTTCTTTCCGAAGATAAATACACACTTGAGATACATACAAATGTAGTTTTGTACGTGTAAAGTTCAAATGTTTAATGTTATTGTAATGATACAACGGAGTAACATCAAAATACGTGTTTCTATGTCACGTGATACAATTTAATGTCACATAATAATACTTCTGACAGACACTGTGAGCTATAAAATAATAAATGAAAATTTTTCTTTAAATCAATACAGACTTTCTTCGTTAGAAACAAATTTACTGTGGAAGAATTAATGCTGGCAAAGTTAGAGTGGAAGATATTAAAACTATCTTAAGTACGACATGATAGTCTTTGTTTAAATTACGAGGGTGTTTCTTATGTGTTTCATATGTTTCTTGCAGCTTGATAAATTTACAACTGACTGCTAGAAAAATAAGTAATAGTTATATCACCGTCATAAAACTAGGTCAAGAGATTGAAAGTCAATTCAGTAAGGGTTTCTGCTTGGGTAACGAAGATTTAATTGTGTGACGTTAAAAAAATATCATGTAAAGAACCATTAAAAGTTGAAAGTTTTATAATTTTTGTTACCCTTTTATCACTTCTTATCAACTTCAACCAAAACCATCGCGGCTGGCAACCAATTTATATCTGACGCGTAATTTCTATAGTAATTTAAGAAAACAAAGTTTTGTGTTTATACTGTATAAATTGGCTCTTACTCCTGTACTCCACGGTTTTCTCCAAAGTTGTTTACTCTACAATTCCTAGCAGTCAAAATGGCTTGATTATGGAATTATACGAGTATTAATGTAATTTAATTTTGAATTTTCGAACCTAGAATTAAAATGTTTTTCTTAGGGTTAGAGCAATCTATGTACCTGGTTTCAGGTTTCTAGGACCTTTCTAATAAAACTCGACCGCACCAAAGGACAGACAATGACGTGATATGAAGGTTCTGAAGAAACAGTGGAATCGAAATCGCTATATTGATAAGTTGTGGAATTTACAAACAAATTACTATTAAAGGCACAAATTATAAATATTAAGTACTGGTCAACTACGTTGAAATAAATTTCGTTGTAATTTTAGAGACTTACAGTAGTTTTAAATTTCTTTTGTTATATATTTTTTTTTGCTTGAGTACATCAAAATGAAAGCATCATAACTGTTTACGAAATTATTGATATACTTTTTTGATACAGAGAAATGTCAAGTAACCAGGCTCTATTTGAAGAATACTTGGAACGTCATTAAAAGGGGTAGAATATGACGCCCCTTTTACACTGCAGGAACATGTTTGCAGGCCGCAGGGATATCTAGTACGTAGCTAATGGGTTGCTTGCCATTGCTTTATACCTTGTCCAGCTTTAGTAAATACGTGCACCTTTTTGTATTCGCTTTCTGTTATCTAAGGTTTCAATCAAGTGACGTCTTTCTTACTGTTTCATCATATTACACCTCATTTTAGTTTTAAATGTTTACATACTATATATTTTTTATATTATATTAAACACAATTGAAATTTTATACTTTACAATTCTATTTTACATTTGTATTTATGGAAATGCGGGGGAATATAAGATATTAAACCCATAAACAATTTTAGATGTTTTCTTTATCACGTATAACCAAAATGTGGTTGCTATACAGTTGACGGTTGGTAGAATAAATTTTAGTATTTTAATATTATGCACTTCAATCATGCATTTATTAATATTTTCAAGGCGAAAGAAATACCATGGTTAAAAAAACAATTTTTCCTATTTTTAAAAACATTTACAAAAAATCCGTTTTAATAACTACTAGTGCAAACATTCCAATACATACATAAGTATCAGTATTAATTATTGATTTTTAGTTTTATACTTTTAATTAAAATAGTAAATCTCTAACTCTTCTTCATTTTTTAGAAAACTTCTAATTTTATTATTTAAAGAGAAAATTATAAAGCATAAGTTACTCTCGTACGTTATTACTTAAACCTTCTGCATTATATAATGAGATATCCGTATTTATGTGAGGAACAGTATTTTATAAAAGAAGACTATAATAATGTATTACTGAATATAACTTTAATCAAAAAGGTATTAAAAATCATCATCTGAGAGAGCTAATAATGTTCGCAGACACTCTTACACAGAGTGTATACTGATTCTTAGAAAGAGAATGTTTAAAGCTGCATATTTTGATCAAGCTAGTAGTCTTTGAATTTGCTTGGCTCCAGTCCCGATTTTTATGTCATCATAATAATCTGCGTTGTGTCTCGTAACTCCTGGTATCATTGGCAGAATAGAGGCTAGAACTTTGTTCTATATACTAATTTAATTACTTCGCCCAAACTTACAAACAAACACGCTATGTTCATTGAGTTTGCCTCCAAGTCTGGCTGACATTGTTGTCGGCCTATCAGTTTCTCTTATCGTCTACGTGAAGTCAATTACTGCTTAGCTCACTTTGCAGGAATAGTAACGAGTTTATTTACCTGGCTATAAGTCTGGCTGACATAGTCGTCGGTTTAACAGTATGTTCCAGTTCACCCCCTTTGGTGAATAGGGTTCGGCCAATTAATTAAAAATAAATAAAACTACATTTCATTGCATGGAAGTTAACTTCTTTAATTATTATACATTACTTATTAAATCAGAATATTCTGTTTAGCTAAAACTGAGATATGTTTATGACTTTGTTTTATGGTTTGGTGGGCTGCATTATATTTTTATACCATAAATACATTGAGATTCAATAATATACTATTATTGCGTAAAACCCTTCATTTAAGTTTGAATCTTTCTTCAGATAAAGTTAAATTGACATGTTGCATAAAACAAAAAAACAATATTGTTTGACAATAGTAATGTAACAAAAAATCAGTTAGGATAAATTTAGTTATAAAAATATTCACAAAACTATTTGAATTCTTCAGAACCACGAAACTATAAAGAATACGTGTGAAGAGTGCTTCTAGTAAATGAAGAGGTTATCGAATTGCTTCAGAACTTCATAGATCTTAAAACTCTGTTTATAATAAATCCTCAACAGCTGTGTTCACTCAAATAAAATTGAATAGGTAAGTTTGCAGAATCGACTTGATACATCAATATAAGTTAGCTGTAATGCGATGTTAATGAAGAAAGTGTCACAGTGAAAAACGTTAAAAAGCTGAAAAAACGTAACGGGAAAACTGATTTAACAGAATAAGATTTAATAGAATCTCTATAAATAAGTAAATAACAAATATTCATACTAAATTTTGCAGTGTACTAACCAATACAAGTTCGAGTAAACTGGAAAATCTCTTCTAGAATAAAGAACTGGTAACTTTCTACGAGAAATGTTCTTCTCGAAGAAATATTCAAACCTAAATATTTATTTCAGAAGGTTATAAATCCTCAAACAGTCCAAGGCTATCTTCAGTGTGTAGCAGACTTACCAGACTAACGAAAACAGTAATGGTTCTTTAATATACAGGAGACAGATGATCTTCAAAACCTAACCGGGTAAAGTATTTCAATTTGTGAAAAAGGGAAATCTTTCCTAACAAAATCTAAAGTAATAAAAATATCATAATTCCATTGTATGTTCCAAAACATACACGGAATTAACTTTAATAGTTCCACCATTGTTGGATAAAAAGTGACTAAATTTACAGGAACATGGAGTCATTACATTTTAAACATATGTTTTGTGTGACAGTTATAATCAGGAACTTGTAATTTTAAAAGAAACTGTAAAATTTCCGATGGGTATGCATTTATTTGGAAACATCAAACAATATTTTCCCTTTAAACTCATTAGAGTGATACAAAATCGCACGATATTAAATGTTTAAGAAACGTTCTGTGAGTATTTAAAACGCATCAGAAAGGTGTCGTTAATGTTTTGTTGACCATAAGTATTTTGATCATGGGGGGGGGGGTGGGGGGGGGGGGGGGTGGGGGGGGGGGGGGGTGGGGGGGGGGGGGGGTGGGGGGGGGGGGGGGTGGGGGGGGGGGGGGGTGGGGGGGAACTACTCCAACAGTAATCAAGGATTATAACCAGTTCATGGGGGGTGTAGACCATGCTAACCAACTACGAGCAAGTTATGGTGTTCATCGGCGATCCAAGAAATGGTGGCAAAGGATTTTTTGGGGTATCTTGGACATAGCTTTTGTGAATAGCTTTGTGGTGTATTGTCGAGGTGAGAAGCCTCCATTACTTGATTTTCGGCGAAAATGTCGCTCTGGGCCTTATGTCCCAAATGTGAAGTAAACTGTAAGAAGGGAAGTTTAAAGCGCACCAGCAAATCACCTCAACAACCATCAAACAAGCGAGGGGGCAAGGAGCCATCTGTGTCCAAACGATGTGAGATTAGGTAACTTAGGAGTGCACTGGCCAACATTCACTAAAGGAGTTAGAGGAAGACGTGAAATGTGTGCTTTGAAAAAAATCCAATCCCGTCCTTATTCAAAGTGCAGTCACTGTGGCGTTTGTTTATGTTGCAACGACAAAAAAACTGCTTCTCTGAATATCATGGGTTACATTTGTAACCTAAACCGAATATAAAGTACTGAATATAAAGACAGTAAAGTACATTTTCCTTATGTTTTCATGACTAATTAAATTGTATTTACCTAATAAAAGTTCTTAGTCTTTGACATTGTAAGTTTGTTTGTAAGCCTACTTGTCTCATAGCCCAACGGTACTTACCAGTACCATATACAAAATTAAGCCTACTTGTCTCATAGCCCACCGGTACTTACCAGTACCATATACTCTAAAATACGTATTTAGCCATGAATGAAATAAAAAAAAAATATATATTATTTACCTTTCATGAGTGGTAAATAGAAAAATAACACTGAATCACATTTTAAAACATCTTATACTATATTTGGGCAACAAAGGGTTAAACTAAATTTACATTAACTATATCCTGATTAGTATACAATTAAAATATCGATTAAAACTAAACTGATCAAAAACTAGTTAGGTATTTTATAAATTATTTAAAACAAAAGAAGATTAGGTAAAGGATTTTTGTGAAAGAAAGATGATTAGAGGATGGAATTAAATTTCTTTCAAAAGTTGTGAAATAAATCCTCAAACACAACTCCAAATTAGTTTTCAAGAAGGAAGTGAAGTGCCGGTGTGACAGGAAGGCAGGTGTTCTCTCAAGAAGACGTTTCTTGCCACTAAAAATGGTCAATAAACTTGTGACAAAGTTATTTCCGAACATATAAATATAATTCCGGAAGGAGTTATAACAGCCTATACAAAACCTAATACTTAAATTATATAGCTGACAACCACTAACACGTTTGATATTATGTGTTTTATTGAGACAAATAATTTTTACATTACTGATTATTGTATTCTATTCATAGTACAAAACTTATATCCTATCTATCAAAGTGAAGCCTGTAATATTCTTTTAACCACAGACTTTTATTAACTAACGAGGTTCATTGAACAATCAATACTATGGTGCATTGAAATTACCTAGACAATTTCCAAGCTAAAACTGATGTCCTTTATGTGTGTGTATATATATATATATATATCTATATATATATAATTATATATATATATATATATATATATATATATATATATATATATATCTTCAATAAGAATAAGAAGAAATAGAAGAAAACGAAGTAAAAATTCTCTATATTTCGTCTTAAGACATTTTTCAAGAGATATACAGTAGGTAAATAAGTAAATATATTAAAATATATATATATATCAAGTACGTATTTATATTATGTACGTCACATCACTTATCGCTTAACAGCCTTCACTCAGGATGCATGCAAAATTTCACGTTCATAACTTATTTTAATCTTGAGATATTTTTCGGACTCATAAACACAGACAGACAATCATTCAGAGAGATGTTTTTTCTTCAATATCAGCGTATTTATTGTTAGGCTTCAATGGCGCTAAATCAAAGTCCATGGTGGGGTCTTCATAGAAGTTATTCATGTGTATGTAGAAAATTAAGGTTCGTGCTAAATTTAAAGTCTACAGATCGAATGTTTCTTAAGATGTGTCACTACAGGATAGATTGAGATTTTTGTTAGTTCTGTTGTGTAGAAATATCTTAGTTTATTGTTTCATGAAAAAAATCTGTATAACATGTTCCAGAAAGATGTTAACCTATGCATTGAAGCTACATGTATAAAATTGGTTACATATTAATAATTATATTCTTTGTTTACAAATGTATTTCTTTTTCTTTTTCCTTGTTGTCAACATGGTTAACCAAAATGCAAATATACAAGTTTTCAAGTAAAAATAATAATATTTTTAATTAATTAAGTATATAGTAGGCCTATTGCACTTTCAATAACGAACTGAAGTTTACGTCATGTAACATTTGATAAAACTTATATAAGTAATAAGAAGAAAAAAGTGTTATTTTTAATTTGAAATTTTTTTTAAGAAACATTGTGTGATAATTAAAGCTTTTGAAATAGCTTTTTTGTTTTATTTATTCTCTTTAGCTTGATATTTTGAAGAGATAAAGATGTTTCATACAAAGACAAATCCTTCCCCAGGGTAAATGTGGCGTTGCAAACTCAGTGAACTGGACAAAATGTCAGTGTTAAGCTCTTTGGCATGGAACCTTGCCTTGGAGACTTCACTGGTTTGTGTTCCCCATTTCGATAAGACGCTTGAAAGACACGTTTATGTTCTACTTGGATTATTTGACGCGTAAAATAAAATAATTTTATGCATGATTGATTTTGTTCAACAAAAAATGCTTTATGTTATTTTAGTTTTTATATAGTCTGAAAAGGGGTATTTGAATGTGTCTCAAATACCAAGTGATATAATGAGAACATTTTTTTCAAACCTAAAAAATGTATTATCCCCAGAAATAATCAACGTTGTTAATATTACTCACTAAATCTCAAATATAATATGTTGGTTTCTGAAATATTTTTACATATTCTTTGTTTGAATGTTATTAAGACTTCATGAAAAAAACATTCGCAGAAATGATCCTAACTAACAAAAATCAGAGAAAAACTTAGAGAGGCTGTTAAAGAGATTTAACCAAAATGTAAATGTTAGTAATAATGTAATATTCTAAGTAATTTAATTACAACTAATCTCCCCAAATAATTTTCTGGGAGTAGCAACAGGAAACCATTAAAATACAAACCTTTTGAATGAAAAGATGGTATAGTATTGATCCAATATGAATATTTTAAAATATAACAACATACATTTATCAATACACATAGTTTAGAGTAGCGCATATTTTTTTTAGTTTTTCTAACGCTCTTAAATCCCTAGTTATTCGTTGAAATAAGTGAACATTGATAATTATTTTCATCTCACAAATGTATATAGGTAGATATTTTTTTTAGTTTGTGTCTGCATTTCAAAATTGCGCCACATTATCAATTTCAATCTTAAATTACTCAAACTCGGCAGACCTGTATAAAACAGGGTTTTATGGATATGTATGATAACTTGGAGGAAGGTTTAACTTATGCTTTTTATTTATAAAATTATTTGATTGCTTTAACTTATAAAATTATTTCAAAAGAAAAAAAGTAAAATTAATGTGGAAATTAATTACTAGTCAATCATATATTCCTTCTAAGGTCAGCTATTTTACAAAAATAAGGCAAAGTCAAAGCCAAGCCAGAAACGTGCTACAGTGCCACCACACTTTGCAATGTGTGCAACGTACCATTGGGGTTTTACTAAACTTTTAATGAATACTTTTTCGAATTGGGTTTCCTGCAAAACATTCGCCCACAGAGTTCTAGTACTTCCTTTTAAAAGTGTAATTAAAACTTTAAACTGGATTTTAATTCCTTCGTAAATGTCATTAAAATATATTTATTCCTCTGAGTAAGTTCACCCATAATTTTATTTCTCTGACAATCTATACTGTAACATAAATACTTAATAATTTATTTCTGTGTGTTTTAAGATCTTAGTACGATTAACTTCTTTAGAGTCCACTGATCTATTCCACTATACTGAAAGTATGTTGTAACAAACGGACCGTTCTTTTAAATGTGTCAGTCATTTTCGTACTCGAAATTGTCATTACGCATTATTACTAAATACTGCCGTAGTTTTTCCTGACAGTTACGCAGTGATTATTTTTATAAAAATATATAAATTTATTTACTGTTACTTAATGTACAGTAGTATATGAAAATCTTAAATATAAGTGCACATTTAACCTTATTGGGATATGTGTGCAAAGCGGAGTGACCTCATACGCAGAATCTATTATCGAACATAACATGCACCTATGATGTGAATTTAGCATATTTTCTCCTGACTAAGTATATTTTATCTGTAATCTGTATACACGACAGTTCCAACAAATTCAACCTTATTGGGATGTGTGTGCAAAGCGGAGTGACCTCACTACGCACAATCTATTATCGAACATCAGATGCACCTATGATGTGAATTTAGCATATTTTCTTCTAAGTATATTTTATCTGCAATCTGTATACACGCTATTTACGACAATTTCCACCACGTTGTGGTACGATCACTTTTACACATTATGTATCAGTTCACTATTCCTATATGTAAGAAGTTGGGAGAAAGATACCCGCACTAAAGTGTGATGAATGTCACGCGATGTGAGGACATCTAGCTGCGACTATTGTACAGTAGTGATACAGTAGTATTGTACACCTAGTGTCGGACAGTAAAACTGTTTAAAGTAAACAGATCCGTACCGCGAGTGGTTATCGCGACTAGTGTCGGACAGTAAAACCGTCTAAAGTAAACAGATCCGTACCGCGAGTGGTGTCGCGACTAGTGTCGGACAGTAAAACTGTCTAAAGTAAACAGATCCGTACCGCGAGTGTTGTCGCGACTAGTGTCGGACAGTAAAACCGTCTAAAGTAAACAGATCCGTACCGCGAGTGGTGTCGCGACTAGTGTCGGACAGTAAAACCGTCTAAAGTAAACAGATCCGTACCGCGGGTGTTGTCGCGACTAGTGTAGGGCAGTAAAAACTGTCTAAAGTAAAGAGATCCGTACTGTGAATGTTGCCATGATATTACTGTAAATAGTCAAATAAAAAGAATAATACTATTCGTTTAAAACCTAATTAGGGGTCAGTGGCTTCAGCCTGATATATTACTTAACAACTAACTCAATTTGTCTCTTTTTGTCGCCGTTGTCGAAATTTCATTAGGGAACGAGTAAACAAATAAAAACGAACTGTAGAGGACATTCACACTGTCAAAGAACATTACGTAAATATAGTTTGGGACTTGAACCTACGTCATGTGCCAACAGTACTTTACTTATTTATTCTTCTTAGTTACTTCCTTACCTATACAGTAATGTATGTCTTAGGTCATTGGCCTCAGCTCCCAGGCCTAATAGAGCATAAAGTGGGTATGGCTAATAGATTGTTCTCATTATTCCCTTTTTGATCACTATACGTCTGTTACGTGCTTCTGATCCTCAACGCGTAACCTCAGATGAACCCCAATATTTTATAAATAAAAATAAATAAATTATGTATGTGGTGGAGTAGTTATACTAAAGATTTAAAACGTTCACACACTTACAGTATACCCTTTATTGTTTAATTAGCCAATTTAGTATTAAATATGAATTATGTTTCTGAAGCTATATAATTATATAGTGTTGCTAATTCTTTTCCTATGACAAAATACTCTGATTAACAATGATTATAACGATGTATATGGACCATAGAGTAAATGTTTGCATTCGTTTAGAAATATTGTAACATATATTTTGACTTTGGCTTTAGTCCCACATTTTCGAAAATTCAAATTATTTATTTTTGTTCAAATAATACACTTATAACCGATTTAAATGTAATTAAAACACTAACTAACACCTTTTAATTTGTTGTGTATTATATTTTTAGTTTCCAGGTGTTTTTGTTGTATAATGCATCACTGAACAAATATATTATTTAATGCTTTTGTCAAGTATTATTATTATTATTAGAACATGATTTCCAATTCATTTTTATTGTTCCTCTGTTTGAATTTTAATTTAATGAAAATTTTAATCATATTGTTATACACAAAACCTTTCAGTGTGGTTGGAGAGAACAAAAATGTACATATACTGAATGTGCCCATTCAACCTCGAATCATGATACATTCGTAAACAGTTTTTTTTTAGACTGACATATTTTGAAATTTTACTGAAAAACATATATTTAATATTTACTATTCTACCTTAAATAAACCTAATATTACATTTGAGTCCTTATAATGCGGTTTAAATTGGAAATTTTTTAATATTTAAGCATAAATCTGTTTTGCTATAATTACATCTTTTTGAGAGTGTCTATACATTTCCAAATAGTAATCTGTTGCCAGAAACATACTCTGAGAGATAATTTGTTGCCAAAACATAGTACTAAATTATACAAAATCAGGATTGTGTTAGTGGTATTATTTTGTTTTCACCTAAAAATGTTAAGTTATCAACAAGTTTACAGCACCTATAACAGTACGCTTTTCAGCCAGTCATTAAATAATAAAACACTTAGATTTGATCCGTTTCACGTTTAAATCTTTCTATTGTTTACTTTTCCCTGTTTTATTGTTAAAGCAAGCAGTTACCGTTTATTATTACTCACTCATTCACTGCTTATTTTGTAAGTGTGATAGTATTCAGTTATAAGTGTTATTAGATTATTAATTGGAGATTTTTGTTTATTTCCGAAGAGAAAGTGTTTTAGTTAATTCTGATAAAAGTCATTATTCAATGTTGGGAGACAAGAAAAGGAGCGAGAACCAGTTTCTATGAAATTAGAGAACGGACGATAAGCTTAAGAGATAAGCGGCGGTAACCAAATACATTCTTCTGTTTGTAGGCATTACCCTCAACTTCCAACTACTCGTTCGCGTTGTCACAACACTTCGTCCTAAGTATCGACTCCACGGTATATCTTGGGCTTAGAATAGGGCCCTCTTACGTAAGACTTGCAATCTGCAGCGAACAATGTAGCCTTTTCGTACCACCACTCCGCAGTCGTTACCTTAGATGTGGAGGCACACCTCGATTCTATCTGAGTGTAAGTCACTATTAATTGCTTATTTGAAGTAAAATATTGAAGCTCATTTTGTGATAATAAATTAATTTGGATTATGCCACACCATGTGCTGTAGATCTTTTCTAAGGTTGAATGCGAACATTCAGCTTTATAGGTTAATTCCTTTTATAAATATCTTGCAGACTGGTAGACAGGCAGATAATCATAAAAAAAAGATATGACAAAAAAATATACATCAGAGGAATATCTGCAGAGATCTTTAAAAAAATATACAGCTATACTACATAGGCCTTTACCTAATCCAGGATCCTGTAGGGTACAAGCCCGGGAACGAGTTTATCCCCGCAAAAAGGACGGCAACATCGAGATAGACTTCCTGACTGATCATGCTAAACTTTGGCAAGCCAAGAAAGAAGCAAGAGGACAAAGCTGTGCTAAGCACATTGATTTAAAATCATCAGTTTAGATATGAGGTTTAATAATTGTGTATTGTTAAAATGAGCAATCAACTGCATTAATTTGTCAAAAACAATGCAATGTAACTAAGATGGATCAAGCTCTGGTGTTTCAGGATGGTCTGTATCCACAAACCACTAAATACCCCCTACCTCATCAGTCCAGTAACTATTGAATTATTCAAAGTTAGTGGTGTAACAGCAAAGAACATTCAACATGTCAATGGTTAGTTCCAAGTGAAGCCTGACAGATCGCATTGTATCGTTACTGTGGCACTATTCAAAGCCACTAATTACCTCCTAAATGATCAGTCTCGTAACTGTTGAAACATTCACAGTTAGCGATGTAGCAGCAAAGAACATTCAACATGCAATGGTTAGTTCCAAGTTAAGCCTGACAGATCGCATTGTATCGTTACTGTGGCACTATTCCAAGCCACTAATTACCTCCTAAATGATCAGTCTCGTAACTGTTGAAACATTCACAGTTAGCGATGTAGCAGCAAAGAACATTCAACATGTCAATGGTTAGTTCCAAGTGAAGCCTGACAGATCGCATTGTATCGTTACTGTGGCACTATTCCAAGCCACTAATTACCTCCTAAATGATCAGTCCCGTAACTGTTGAAACAATAACAGTTTAGCGACGATACAGCGAAGAACATTCAAAATGTCAATGTTGAGTTCCAAGTGAAGCCTGACAGATTGCATTGTATCGTTACTGTGGCACTATTCCAAACCACTAATTACCTCCTAAATGATCAGTCCCGTAACTGCTGAAACATTGTCATTTAGCGACGTAACAGCAAAGAACATTCAAAATGTCAATGGGTGAGTTCCAAGTGAAGCCTGACAGATCGCATTGTATCGTTACTGTGGCACTATTCCAAGCCACTAATTACCTCCTAAATGATCAGTCTCGTAACTGTTGAAACATTCTCATTTAGCGACGTAAAGAACATTCAAAATGTCAATGGTGAGTTCCAAGTGAAGCCTGACAGATTGCATTGAATTGTAACTGTTGAACTAGCCCAAGCCAAACACAAAGCTCAATCTCTCATGACTCGATTGTTTAAATGTTGTCCGCACAATTGACAATGAGTTGCGACAGCAAGTACAATCACAAACTGATTGTGCTTAATATATCGTCGGGTTCACCAACATGACGTATTAATGGATTGTAATTACTGAATTTATAGTTCTTTTAACAATCTGTATTAAAAAACGCCTTAAAACAATTAGATTTTGGATTAAATTGTGACATTTCTATTTATTCAAATTATTTTTCCTATTAACAAAAATAGTTAAACTTACTTAAACACGCTCTTAAATAATATATATATATATATATATATATATAATATATATATATATATATATATATATATATATATATATATATATATATATTAAAACAAATACGATCAGTACAAATTTTATTTATTAAATTAAAGTGAAAGAATGTAAACTTTTAATGGTATAGGTTATACATTTTATTGTATTTATGTAAAATAATGGAGGAATAATTCGTTGGCTCTTAAAGCAATAGTTAAGGCTAATGTTTGACTTTAACTGTAACTTTGGTATAGTTTTGTTTTACTCATTATTGTTATTGCTGTTATTTCTTCATGTCTAAATCAAATTGATTTTTTATGCTAATTGATTTCATTTACTGCTGCAGTTTTTATATGTTATGTCTTAATTAGGGGAACAATTTATAAGATTCTTTGTTCAGTACATCATTTAGGCTAGGCATGTTTTTCTCCTCATCTTAGCATCCCCATAAGTTTCTTGACGCAACCAAGCCCATCCTTTCCATGATTTTCTCTCCATTTCCCATCAGTGTATTTAGTCTTTAACACATCTAAATTAATGGTGTTTTTGTCTCTTATCTAAATAGCATTTCTATGGTGACCTCAGGATTAAAGCATCGATTATTTAACTTTATACGTTATGTTGCTATGCTAATACATAGTCATTTTAATCTCTTAGTCATAATAATCTCCATATTGTTGAATATTATTTTATTTCTATCTTAAACTGAAAATTACTTACTTCATTTTACACTGTAGTAAGTTACTGTGAAATTATTTATTTAAGCTAGTTTAAATCTTCTAAAATACCTGACATAATGGAACTATTGTTTAAGTAATAACTATGATGAAGTAATATTTCTATCAGAACTATTCAAATAGTCTTTTAATTTTTTTCAGCTGAATAAGTCATCTCACTGACTGCTTCCTCAAAGGAAGTTCATTCATTCAGAAACTCAGAAGCAATGAAATGTGAACTCAGCTTTGTTCCAGATCTTCCCTTGACTGCAGCCAACAAACCACCACTGTGACCTTTCTTGAGATTTATAAACCACAAAGAGTTAAATATATAGGGTAGTTTGTCAAGTTTCACCTATTGATATTATTTATAAAATATTCCAATATAAACCGGTTTCTTAGATTAAAGAGAGTTGTTTTATATTTAGGAGAGATATTATGAAAGAGAACTTAAATAATATATACACGACGGCTTTTCAATTACGCCTTCATTGCGACCTTGGAAAATATAAATCTGAGAGCAAACTATAAATGGGGCACCTTTAGTTGTTTTTAACAGATATTTAACAACATTTATAAAAGAAATTTAAGAACTGCCACCAGTTTCCTATATAGCGCTCACGTTGGTTTTTTTTCTTATGTAGCACTTTGTATATTATTGTTATTATTTTAGTTTAAAAAAACATTTTTTACGAATTTCTTTTTCTTATATTTCCGTTAATTAACGAAGATTTGAGAGTACGAACTGTTCAGATACCGTATATAGTTTAATATTGAGGACACGTTTGTAGTAGAAATAATTTTTAACATTCTTATCTGTAAATCTGACATCTAACACTTGTTCAATTTCACATGTATGTTTAAAAATAGTTTATAAAATGGTTGATCGGGAAAGAAGAGTTATTCGTGTAAGGTTAAGTTAAAGTGCCTGAATATAAAATTACGATTCGTCCCATTGAAGTATCTTATCTACGTTTGTACTAAAACATTCTTTTCTTATCTGAAACATTCAACTACTCTAAATGCTTGTGTTTTAATTTTTTCACTGCAAAACCCCTGCATAGTATCGTTAACATGCCAATTTTGCAATGCAACTTTCACAACCAATGGGAAAGTTATTGAAACAAATGTCATTGTTATACAGACTACATGTATTTGTCATTAAAACTAAGTTAGTATCTCATCTGATAAAACTCCTATTGAATCAGAAATGTACGTGGTGAGGGTATAAATGTGAGACAACTCACAATCATGAGTTTTTCATGAACCATTTCATGTTGGGTCTGATCAATAATCAATAAAGATACTTTGTCACATACAGTAGTTTATATTTTATTTGTCTTGTAATCAACCTTCTTTTGTGCCGTCCAGTAGTTGTATCATTTAGGTATATAAATAGATACGAGATTCTGCACAGCAAAAAATTCCATATGAAAAGTAAGACCTGTAAATAAACAAACGCTCTTTGTTAAAGTAAACTATTTTGAAAGGGTAAAGTTTCGCAAGTTTTTTAAGTAGTTGTGCCTATTTCAGTATACTGTATATTCAAAACAGTGGCCTCAGCGTGACTAAAGTAAATAAACCTTGATGAAGCTGAAGATAATACAATTTTAAATTATCTATAAAATATGTTCCTAGAAAATAATCAATAGATAGGAAATGAGTACGATTTAGTAAAATAGTAACATGCTAATCATTTATGTAGCTGCATTTACGAAGGAGAATCGACTAAGGAAAGAACATTTAATCTTCTTAGGTAAACCTTAAGATTTAATACTGGATGGAATAAAAAATAACAGAGTATTAGGAGCCTTGTTTGTAAACACTTCTTGGATAGCTTTTGTTTTAAACAAAGACGTTATTACGTTTTAAAATTAAATCCCGATCGCCACAACACCTAGGCCGCTCGAATGTTCCACTCGGAATTTACGTGTTTCACAATATTAAATAGCCATCTTTGACGACTTAATCATTATAAGTTCAATACCAATAGGTGGCTATTTATAATAGCCAACTCAATATAGGTGGTGAAAAAAGTCAATCACGGACTTTATAATTCCCGAAAGATTACAGATAAAGCAATAAAACTTGGTACATCATTACTGCACCTATAAATCTACTTGTTGAAGTAACTACTATTCTCTGTCATGTCAGGGGGATGGCCCATTTGGAGTAAGAAGAAAATTTTAAACTATAGGATAGGATCTTTAAATATAGATTCTTATCATTTCATCGTACCTATAATCGTTCGGAAATTATCAAGCCCGCGTGGGACTTTTTTACACCCTTGATATTTAAAATCTAAATAGTACATCATCATTATTATTTTTTTATGAGACAATCCAATTAAATTGTCTGTTAATATTTATATTAATTATATTTATATATTTCTTACATTTTTTCCTAGCAATATGTTTTTTATCTCTTTAAATATCGTAGTACGGAGTAATAAGCACAGCGCAAGTAGTAACTGACAGATGATGGATGACATTAGAGACGGATCACACCGTGTGAACTTTGAGGACGTGTTATCTCATTTAGAAGCTCTTCATATTAGATATACTGTAAGTGTCCTATCACACCCTTATTTTAAAATTAAGAAAAATAATTTTCAAAATATGAGTAGGAGAGCTTCGATTTAAATAGTTTTGTTACAAAAATAGTTATGCCGAAGTAAAACTTCAATTGAATGTAATAATACCATTTTGGTAATTGTAATTTCAAGTTCATTATCTGGATTTTATAAGTAGAAGTCTGGTCTTGTTTTCAAAAGTATAATACTTTATAAAAGATTTTTATAATAAAATTTTAATTTAATGAAAATAGATGTAAAACTCTCTATGTAGAAAAGACCAATCCCCCACACCCCTCACTAATTCTCCGTCTTTTCAATATCCCAGAAAGTTGAAATTTTATTCGTATATGCCGCATGACGTATATAGGCAAACTGAGTTATTTTGATACAGATTAAATACGCATAGGGTTGTAATGTGGTTGTAACCCCATTTAGTCCAACTAACCAAAATCCAAGAAAGAGCATGTCTATGAAGAGTACCCACTGATAAAAGTTTAAATGGGTTGCAACCTTAAAAGCACTGTATATTTCCAAATGTCTAATGCCCTACAACGTTGGAAGCAGTTGCCAATGGCAGAACATAGACTTTTTTTGTCCAAAGTAGGCCTCTTAAAACTAGTATGTGCATAATTTTAACATGGCTTCAAGGCAACCTCTTAACTTGCCGGAATTTTAAATATGATTGGAACTATCAATGCTTCTTCACGCGCTAAACATAAAATAACATCCATTGTTTGTCAATTTTGTTTTGAACTACTTAATGTCTACTTCTGATTCAAAATTATCATAGTGCTCCATCATATTACATCTTAAGAGATTTTATTAAGGCTAATATACGGACATTGGTCTAAAATAGTTCAAGTGTTACTGGAATTGTTGGAGTTATTCAATTAAATTTTATAGCATTTTATAGAAATGTGTTTATGTCATTGATATTCCAAAACGTTGAATGCTTTTTAAACTTAAAATTGGAGTATGTTGGAATGGTTTATAATATACAAATATCTCCTGTGGCCTTCACTTATGTTAGGAGTGTTTATTGTGCAACTATTATGCCTTTGACGTATATCTTGCTCAATAGGAAATCATGTTCATAGCCGCTGGTAAATGCTACAAAACATACATAAAAATTTATAGTTTTACTATCGCGACGCAAGTTTGTATTTATGCCACATCCATTACCAATGTAAATGCACTATTTTAAACAGTGGTATTAAATTACATTTAATACTATAACGTGCCTGTCCTATGACAACAGCCGTTTGCACCTACATAGTAGTATTCCCTTATTTTAATTTAAGTTTGTTATTGGCAGTGCATACTGAGGAACTCGTTTGCCCACACACAGGCTGATGCACATGTGGGGATAATTTCCTATAAGATATTATTTGTTATGTATTCTATTTTACTCTGTACATAAATTTTGGAAATAAATCAATCAATCAATCAGTATTAGTAAAGATACCTAACTAGTAAAGATAACAGTAGTCTTAGTTCCTCTTAGTTTTGTTATATATTTAAAATCGGAAAATCATTCTATTACAAATCCAAAAGGAAGCAGATTATGTATGTAAGTATTTGTAAATAATTAAATATTATAACTTTATGTAATAACCGGGCAAAATTATGATTTAAGTACTAAATCACATTTGAGTCGACATAAATTTTGAGGTAATAATTGATTTGGGGCGCGGACGGAAATAAAATTATAAATCCACGGAAACCTGTAGGAAATACCAACAATACGTCATATCCTGCTGCGGAGAGGGTTTGGATGCCCAAAAATTTGTACGAATTGCGGTAGGGGAGGAGAAAAATAGTGCGCAAGGTTATAAGAACCAATGAAATTACAATAATGCCCAAAGAGAAACACCCATTTCAGGATGATGGAAATTGATCCGAGAGAGAAAAAGTCAGTCATAGGTCAGATCGAGGCGAGAGGATCGTGGTTCGGGTTACCAAATTATCGGTTTTGTACGATGCTACGACCTGAAACGGTCGAGTGTGAGGATAAAACACAAAAGAAACCGCGGCGTAAGTGCTTGCTAAATGACACGAAGCTATTGCGATCCCGAATATAAGTTTTAAGTGGAGACTGAGAAGCGTGGTGTGCCGGAACTTTGACTTTAAATCACAGAACAATCGAGTTGATTTAAGTACCTTCGATCTTATTTTATTGGCTAAACGAAATACGATTAATCGACAATGTCGTCGCTTCCTCATTGTGGTCATTCACACGTGGGAATCTGACTACAGTGACTTAACCCAATATTAAGCTAAGTTTTATCTTGTTTGTTTTTTTGTAGTTACTGTTAATAAAATTAAGTCGATTATTATTTCAAAGGATAAAGAAAATAAGATTCGTTCAATTAACATTGAAAAATTAATAAGTACAAAAAAGTTCCAGTATTTTCATAAACATATTTTGTTATAAAAGAAAACAAATATTTTAAAACTGAGAGTCTGAGTTTCTTGTATAATTTCGTGTAGTGATAATTAACTGAGCTATCGGCAACTAAATAACAATTACTTTATAAAAAGGAAAGACGGAAACGTAACAACTTTTAAGTGTTTGTTGATTTAATTTGTAATATAGCAAAAGTATTATCTCAACATTATCATCAGAACACCTACTGCACGTAAAGTTCAGTAAGAGCAATGTAAGTTGGGTTAAAGAAAGACAAACACCTTAAATATCTGCGAAAGCGGAATTACGTATTCTAGACCTCTGCATTATCACTTTTCCTACGTCATATATTCAAATATAGATCTATAAAAGATCTACAGTTTGCCAGTTAAATATAGCTAAAGTCAGAAAATGCAGCATTTTGCTCACAATTCGGATTTAAAAACTCTTCTATTCACAAATGATCTTCTTGAAGGTTTTTACTTGCTATGACTGCTATTCGAACAATATTTATATTATGAAACACAATTTGACAATAAGTAGACGTAGTGCACTCGTATCTGAAATTTATTAAATTTAT
Organism: Homalodisca vitripennis; assembly: GCF_021130785.1. Classification (NCBI taxonomy): domain Eukaryota; kingdom Metazoa; phylum Arthropoda; class Insecta; order Hemiptera; family Cicadellidae; genus Homalodisca; species Homalodisca vitripennis. The sequence continues at coordinate 219,552,909 of NC_060208.1, read as the reverse complement.
GTAAATGGCAATAGCCTAAGAAGTCTCAGCCCGGACTCGAACCCGCATCTCTCGTTTCCGAATGAGAATACTGACCATTATACCACAGAACCATATTTGTTATCAGTCAGTTAATTGTTTTTTTTATTTATTCTACCACTCGTTGAGGACTGGGTGCGTTTGCCGGTAAATTGAACAATTAAGTAAAAGGTTTTTCGTAATTTAATGTTTGATTGAATTAATTATTGGTACTGCAATATAATTTAGATTCATTCACTTTCCAGGATGTCCAGATAAAATATTTAACAAGCATTACTATTTATTACGGATTAAATAATTACTAATAGTTTTTCTGCAGTAGGCTAAGGAGTTTGAAGAAGGTAACATCTGTTTTATTTTATTATGTGTATATGTGTGTTTATTTTAATAACACTAGTAGTATCAAAATAAACATATCGACCACTGCATTTTAGTATCCCTTTATATGACTTATCAAGTCAATTAAAATAAAACAATTAGTTAAAATCCCCTACTATTTTGAAGTATAATATAAAAGAGTTTTATGATTAAATTCTTAAAGAGGATCTTGGCTACATCGCAGTTAATTAAAGTAACTTTCTTTGCCCCGGAGAGTACCCGCTAAATCACCATCTGATAAGGACTTTGTCTCCTAATTACTGTCCTTTAATTAAAACCGATCTCTCAAGCGTCTTCAAATAGATTATTTGGTCACGTTTAACTAAAAGTGTAATATGGATTTAATTATTGAGATTTTGAATATTGCTACATCGTATTTAACAACTAAAATCATTGTTAAAAATGTGTAATCGGGTGGATCTTCATAACATCGTACAAATAACAGTTGGCACATGAGTTTAAATGTGTAAAAGAGTTAACACAAGTTTTTATAAGACGTTTATATTCGGGTTTATATTCGAGAACTGGACATAAGGTGGTTCTGTACCTAGAAACATTACCTGGCATATTTGTATAAAGAAATTCTTAGATCATAAATATTAATATGACAGTATTCTTATATTAGACCTGCCTTATATAACAATCCTGCCTACATACGATGTTTTAATTTAGAGGTTCAAAATATAACCTGTTATTGAATATTCTTACATGTTTCAATTCATATTAAATTTTTTACTCTAAACAACTTGTCAAACACTAGCAACAAACTGGTAATTGAGAAATGAAATTAAAAATAGTTTAGAAAAAGTGTTGATAATTATTACTTTATCGTATATCAGGACAACTTGTATGGACAAAACGTTTTTCTTTTAAAAATGTTTATCACCTACGTTTTTTATATCAGTGAGCGTTAATAAATGGTTAACAGAGTTAATATCTTGAAATATTTCTACTTTATAGGGGAGAGACATTTTCAGTAATACATATCCACTTATACGGCTTACTTCAAGGGGCGGAGTTATACCGTAATTGGCTGAATCTTACTAATAAACAACAAGTGTGAAAAATAGCTATCAGTATCGATTCTTTTTCACATGCCCTACAAGATAAATCAAAACCGACACTTAATTTATAAAAACTGTCAAGTTATTCCCATATAAACTATATGCGTATAAATTAACTATAACTATATGCGTACTTATTTTCGATAACTTTTCAGGTTTAAAAAAGGTGCCCTTTTTGGTTATTGAACTATATGTATATATATATATATATATATATATATATATATATATATATATGAACCGATTTAAATATATTAATTTAAGATTTAATTTATTAAATCAAGAAATTTATATGTTGTAAAGGTTTAAAGATTATGGACTTTCCAAATAGTTACCAGTGTTACGACTATGGTAACATGTCAACATTGAGGGTTATTGTCCCATAGGTGTGTAAAGTAATGATGCAGTTTCAGTTTGACATTTATAGATGACAGTCACATTTGAATACTACCTTTCTTACGATTGAGCCAGAATTAATATTTATAATTCGCGCCATGTTTATTTGTTAATTTTTCTTTATTTATTATGTATCTTATGTTTTTACAGAGTAGCATAGAAAACCAAGTTTATCACATGGACGATCAATAAATGCTAACTTTTAAATTGCTTAGCAGACAAATGTAAAATATTATTCGTCTGTTATAAATATTACGTCTGCAGCGTCTGTGTCTGTGTTTTGTTTCTTTATATATTTGTCTAATCCGACTGTTCTGCAAAACAAGCGTGGTTATTGTAAAAAAATACAAATTTATCGTCTCAATTATAAGCACTGCCGTGTCATGCCATGTCAGCTAAGATAACATTAACGTCCACAAAATCAACCCTACAAGCTACAAAGTTAAATTAGTTGTCAGGTAACTAAAGACAAGCTGAAGACTTGAGGACGTTTTCCCTATAAGATACTTATTCCTTTGTCCTATCTCCTTATAATGTTCGTCTTCTTTATTGTAATTTTAGCCTCACTGTCTGTTGCTAACACATTTCTTATTCAAAATGTTCAAATTCAACAAATGTTTTGTTTTAATTTTTTTAAGGAGAAGCCGATCCCCTTTTAAGCCGTATTCTACCCGTACTCATGGGTCACTAACCTGTGCGAGGATCTTATCAAACAGAATAAGGGATACAGTACAAGGTCCATGGTACTGATAAAAATTGAAGGGTCAGATACAGGACTCGAACCAACGCTATCTTAAACTTAGACTCTAAGTCCAACGTCTTAGACCGTTCGGAAATTGGCACTCCCAATGTTATTCAGCTGTAATAGTCTTGTTGTTATATTATCACGTTAGAATAAGCTTTTCATTATGTATATTGAAAAATATGTCGATTTTCTAGTAAATATTTGCAAAATTCGTTTTGTATTTTATCAAGTGTATCAGCAGAAACTTAATGTCAGTCTTCTGTTAATATATTTTAAATTTATAATGGCAAATACCAAAAATACACAATATTTTTCTTTTAATCTTATAAGCTGTCAGCACAGTGTAGATGAGACAGTGATAGACAAATTGAGAACACGTCCTTAAATTAATATTTTCTTCCTTTATACTATCAGTGTGTATTTACTATTATACGTTAAACTAGTTTTCAAATAAGCATGTGCATTAAAATAGTATTAATAATAAGTTATGACAGAAACGATATATTATTATTTTATTATATTCGATTTATATCATACAGTCATAATATCAAGAATGTGCAATCTAAAGTCTTATCACTTATAGAACTCATAATGTTTTGTTGTTGACAAGTAATATAAACTGGCACACTTCTACACTATCCTCTAAGTCTTAAGAGTTATATTCATAGCTAAAAAACGTTTATTAGCAAATAACTATGGTTTAATATATTCCTTTTTACACATTGTATTAAATTATGAATAGCTTTTTTTGTACAAAACTAATTTTTAAAAACAAATATAAGGATTATTGACAATTTGCTAAAAATAGGAAAATATAGCAATTTATATTTAATATACAATAATGTAATATGTAATACTAAACTTTTATTCATTGTAATTAAGTTACACGTAATAAGGGAAAATCAAAATTGAACAAAAATATTATTGTTGTTTGTAATTAGTGTACAAAAATACTAACATAACCTTACTTTACAGATAACCCAATTTCAGAACTCCATGCCGCTATGAGACAGGAGAAGGTAAGAGCCACGAATCCAGTCTCTCAGGTAAGAAAACACATAAACACGATAAGATTGCTTCTGAATGAAGAGAAGAATCGTTACTGGAAATGAAGATAAAGCTATCTTTCGTTTTCAATAATGAAATAATAAATTTTGAGTTTTGGTCAAGCTTTAAAACACTTTAAAGTGTATCTAAACTATAAAGTTTCTACGAGTAGTTCTCCACGATATATTTCCTAATTATTAAGGTCGTATTACAGGTTACTATAAATGAGCTATGTTCTTCCTAAGAAGTTACAACAATAAAAAATAAAAATATAATATAATATATAAAAATTAATGATTATGACTTTTATAATACAACTTCTTAGAGAATAACTAAGGTGTGTTAATATATAATAAATAACTGAATGAGCCTGTCAAATGTAATCAACTGTTTCGTGTAAACATTATTTATTATTTTCAAATAGTTTAAATTTTTAATTTTGTACATTTTATTCAAATTAACCACAATTGTTAATGCCATTATAAAATTCAGTGATTAGGTAAGTACTCATTAACCTTATAAAATATCCTAAAACATAAGAAGATTAAAATTCGACTCCGAAAACTCCCTTTGAAGCAGTTGGCAAGAACTAGCTCGATGAAATTTTGCTGGTCTATTCGTTTGAAATAATGTACCAGTTCTAGCTCTAAATGTTTTAATACTTAGAAAATTTGCTATAACCTTAAAGACTGAAATAAAAAGCATTTTATATTACTTTTGGCAGAAGTAGGCTTCTCTGATCTGTGTGTATATATAAACTGTTGATCGTGAAAAAAAAAAACACAAATCAATTATGGAACTAAACATACTAAGAAAGAAGTAAATTACAACGACCATAGTTATAAAACTTTTAAAGGTATTTTCTTGATCGTAACAAACTCAAAATTGCCTTTGGAAATATAATTTACCCGAACCACAAGTAGTCATATATGTGCAACGCTTTCAAATTTGCGTTTCAAGCGCATCGGGTAACTGCTATCGAGTGCATATATAAGAGACAATGTAGTCTAACTTTTATTATACATTTAGAGACTGTTATGAAAACTATCTAAATATGTTATGAAACCTATCGAAAGTAGGCTTCTCAGAAGTGTGAATGTATATATATTTTCTTGATCGGAAAAGAAGCAAAATCTGCTTTGGAATCTAAAAAATACTAAGATTGAAGTAAATTAAAATGACATCTTTAAAACACATTTTCTTGATCACCAGAAGAAGGTAAACACAACATTGGCGTCGGAAATATAATTAACTAGAACCAGAAGTTCTCGTAGAGATGCAAAACCGACGAAATTTCATGCGATACCGCGGGTAACGGCTAGTTGAATATAAATCTAATAAAATATTTATGACAATATTAACATAAATACTTGTACCACCGTTTGTAGGTGTCGAGTGTCTAGTGGAGATGTTAGATAGACAACGGAGATACTCGGTCATTGTCAACCATTGGAATGTAGGACACCACAGGGAAATACTGACAACCTCATTCTCTACGAAACGTCACTGCATTGTTGTCATATTCCATCCATTTTTAACTAGTCTTCTGTGCAATAAATATAACACAATACTCGTATACTACTGTACTGTACATGGTGTACATTATTCTACATTTCTAATGTTCAGAAACACTATTAAAAACTATTCATAATAGAAAACACCTAATATACTCTAGTTCATGTTTTTATTACAACTGGCGTTTGTTCAGTTTATTTAAGTGAACATACGAGAGTTCTATCTCTCTTAATTTTAAACCAAATATAAGGTGATTATTGACAAAAAGTATTGTTATATATTTGTTAACGCCGAGCTATTTTTAAACTTTCTTAGTTATTACTAAATATGCACAACTCAAGTACTTTAAGTTTTTGTAGTATTTTGTAAATTGTAGTAGAAAATTATAAGAAAATATGAATTCGATACAGTTAACAAATGAGCTGAAACTGTGTCTCAGCAAAGTGTATAAAATTAATGAAATAAAAATAATTCAAGCAGAAATAACTTCGCATCGGCTAAAAGCTGAATATGTACTCATTATTTTAAATATCAAAAGTGTTTCGTAATTTTAGTGGACTAGCTTAGACAAACCTAATGGCTAAAAATTTAATGACTGAAAAGTGATTTTATCACTTATTTTAGTAGGATGTAAAATATGTTCAGCGTAATGAACGTAGGTAACTGATATTACCAAGTTGTATTGTGTAAATAATACAACTTGGAATGTATAATTGCACTATGAGTGTAGAACAATCACAACAAACAGTGATGGGTCTATGAGCCTGGATATGTTTTGTCAACAGGGATAAAAGTGCCAACACCCTGGCTTGCAGCATCTAGGCACATCCACAGCTGTTTGTTTTACTGTTTCAACGTGTCTTAGTCTTTGGTAATGTTTTGTATTCTTATTGGCTGAGCAGCAGTGAAGACTATCACTTGTGGTGCTAGAAAATTTGCATGTCTTTGTATCTGTCTGTTCGCTCAATGTATCAGAAATGACTTTTATACTGGAAATTGATCATGAACCTTTATTTGGATATGAGAAACACTAATTTCGATGATGGTGCATTTCATTCCATGGGAATCTGTGAAGCATTTGCGAATATTTTTACTTTCGACTAATGGATAACGATAATGGCAACGATAAATTAGCAAAATCAATCTATTTGAAATGTGTTGTACAATCATACTTGATTTGAACATGTGAAATTTTAATTTATGCAGTAATACGAAAATTTAATAGGCTAGAATGTCAATTTTAAAATGCTGTGTAAATATTTATTTTTTTGTGCATTCTTTCTATGTATTACCTCCCCTAGCTAATACGAACGATAATAGTGCATATCACTTCATTGCAATTTGGCTGAACGTTAGCGAATAGGTTTACTTTGATCTAATGGATGACCATAACTGCAATGAGAAAATTTTAGAATACCTAATTTGCAAACAAACTAATTATATTCATAAAAGCTTTTAATATGTGGCATATTACACATATACATAATTATCCCAACACATCCACCTTTTTTATGTGATTTATGAGTATACTTGTGACGATGTGCATGTGAAAATGTATCATGTGACAATACATCTTGAGAACAATACATCTGTAGACTTTTACACAAAGAAAGTTTACACAAAACTTCATTTATACATAGACAAGAATTTATACTATATTGATGTTCAACCAAGGAAACTCACTGAGCGTCATAAAAACTTATCATTCAGTTGCCTGGCACAATTTCTCTTTTTCTTTAACGGGAAGTATAAATTTCTTTACTTATGATTGTCTGTCGGTCTATCTATCTATCAATAGTGAAATTTGCTACAGACTTAACATTTTGAATTGAACCTAAGCGATTTTAACGTGACACGTAATGTGCCGTACTCCTTCATTTTATAAAAATATGCTTGATAAACTATTTAGATTACAATCCAAATAACATGGTCTTCTAATGACATATTCTGGGGTCAAGATGTATTACATAAAGAAACTAAGTTCTTCACACAGCTTAGCCAGGGTAGGATTGGTTGATTTAATATGATTGCTAAGTTGAGATATTCTTTATTATTATAATTATTGACCGATGAACAGTTTTCAAAGAGTTTACCTCACCAAATAAAAAATACTTGTCGGTGTAGTCCTAGTTTAACATATAAATTAAACATAACTTAATGTACTTACTATAATTGTACAATATTGTTGATTATTTAATATTTTATGGCCAACTTATACAAATTATTAATTTCAGTATATTAGTAAATATAAATATGAAATATTGCAATTTAAAGTATTTTGGATTTCTTTTAATCAAAGTTTAGCCATCAAGTACAGCGGTAATTTCTACCAATTCTGTTCCTCTCCTCCATACGTTGAGAAGTATGTGTAAAAATGTTTTTGTCTGCTTCCAGGTGAAAAGTAACGTTTAAAAATTCTAAGTAATCGATATTGACCTTTAACTCCGTATATGTTTGTTGCGCATACATCGTTCATTTCCGACTAACAAATAATTTACGTATTAGGTATACTGATTATTTTAACTTCACGCATTTTTTTAAGATAACAACCAGTAAACCCTCCCCGTAGTAATAATACAGAAGAAACTTAATTTCAACCATGTTGATCTTTTATCAACCTATTTAAATATAAATCCCCAATAAAAAACACATACATACCTTCTTATTTAAAATTATTACACGGTACAAGATAACGTATTCCAATCGAAGGACATTTTTTCAAAATTCAGCTAAAAAGTATTTAACATTGATTTACTGTTAGTTAGTTATTTTATTAAATTTAACTAGTGAACATTCTTAACCAAAAGTTCCCATAAAATTAAATATATTTAGATACATGTGTTTTTAAACTAAATTAATTAAAAGTTCTAGCTTTAATCCATTTATATAAACTTTTACTAAGAAAAATTTCAAGGTATGAACAACCATATTAATATTTTATGCGATATTTAAACTTTGGATTTTTACGTTGCGTTAGTAGTAATTTCATAGACTTAGTTATGTATTTACATAAACATAACTTGGTGTAGGTAAAAAAGTATTAAATAATAAGTTTTATTTAAATATTTTTCTGCTTTGAGAAAGAATCCCTAACCTAAGATTAACAAAACAAGAGGGCCTCTCTTATCAACAATCAGCTGAGCGCTAGCGATAAGGCTATGAGGTCACTGCTCTGTTCCGATAAACAGCTTTCTTTCTCGTTAATTATTGGTCATACTTGTAATGAAATACGAAATAAATTACCTGTGCGTTAGACTCTTATATTTGGTGAAACGCACACTATTAATTAGGATTTACTATTTATGAATAGAATTCCCTAAATAGATTTGTAGTTTTTAATGAATTTGTTCAGTGTCAATTAAATTAGTCGCAGCCATCGATGTTCATGTTAACAAGTTTAAAAAATTACCTGAAGTAACTGCCAACTTTTTATTTTATCCTAACATTTATTTTAATAACAATGTATCTTAACAGTAAATAAATGTAAGTACCGCACATGCTAACACATTTTTTCTCCTTATTTTTACGTCTAAATTATGTCCCAAAATGACATTCTGAAAATATAATTTTTTTTTTCTTTCCTCTGATTGAGTTATAAATTAATAGTAGAATGAGCTATAATTCCGGCTATAAAGAAGTCTTTAAAGTATGTTTTGCTTTTGTTTAATTGTTTTCATCCTGAAATGTTTGAAGATATCGAAAATGGCGTTGGCGTATTTCCAGATGAGCGCAATATTATCTCTTAATTATTAAAAAATGTGAATCTGAGTGTTAATTCCATCTTCGATAAAACCTCCCACATAAGACTTATAAGCTAAAGTATGTTTTTGGAAAACAATGGTTATTATTTAGCCGACATTTTAAAGTCGGATTAATTAGATTGCAAGCTACATGATAAAGTATATTAAGTAAGTAAAATGAGTTGGTAATGATTATAATAAAAAAATATGTTGTAAATGTCATTATATTTGTAATGACATAGGAAAAACCAATTTACCGTTTCCCATTGTAACATGCAACTAGAACAGTTACATTTACAAATGCATTAAACCCTATTTTCTCTCATGTTGTCTGTACTTGTTTATTTTTTACACAAACTAGTAATTTACAAGAGACATATGTTTACTACCCAAATAGAATTTTTTTACATTCATATTTTGTTCGAAGTTGGGTGTTTAGTACTTATATATTTAAGTTCTGGTTTTATTCAAGGTGTCCTACTGCTGTATATTGTAAAACTCAAAGAAAATATTCAGCGTTACGAAATTAAATCAGGCTTTTCCGTCAATGTGTAATAATACCAGATGCATTATTTACATCACATAAAGGTAAATGTAATTATTAACAAGTTTGTTACTACTTACATTAACATTTTAACAGCTGTGGTGAACTAAAAAATAAAATTTCGCAATATCATTGTTATCTAAATGTGTTAGCCAACGTGATTTATATCCCAAAGGAAATGTTTATTTAATTATTAATAGGGAAAGAAATAGTCTAGCTTATTTTATCCCTGTAGGCCGTTCTTGTGTACATTTTTTGTGTCCAATAGATAGTTTATTTTATTCATAGCCTAGAATATCGATTTTGACATTAAATTATAAGCACCCCAACATTATAAAATAAAGCAACTGTAAACCACCCGTCATAGATAAATTAAAAACAGGGAAACTCAGTTGGAGATTTAGAGCTTTCCCTGCTTTCTCTTCGCCATCTTAGCCAGTGTAAGAGACTAAACTCTACAAGGCTACTACAACTCTCCTGTCTAAGACGATATGATACCTTACAACTCGTCCTAAGTCTTCATAAATCTGATCAGACTAGTTGACACATTAATTTTATATAAGAAGAATAGTTCTCTCCCTCTGCCACAAAGTAATATTTGTGGCAGCTAGGTTTAAAAGATCAACCAGTTCAGCAGAGTAATAACTTCAATCGAACCCTGGAACGATCCCAGCACTTTGCTAAGGAGTCAAACCAACCTAACTTGGTTGAGGTTCGGTAAAAACAATTATACTTTGTGAGAAAAAGATTGAATGCAAGTTGTTGATAATAAAAGCTGTAATGTACAAAAACATAAATTGAGAGAATTATTAAATTTGGGCCTCCCCTAATAAAATGTAATCTATTTAAATATATGTAAATTGTCCAACTCATTGACAAATATTGCCAGTCAATTTGCTATGTCTATTTTAACTCTAAGGTTGTTTGCATCAGGTACAACTGTACACTCTTATTGCGTGTTTTCGTGTAGTAGTTGCATATATTAAAGGGTTTTAAATACGATAAAATAAAAAATTTAATGTCCTTATTATGTGTAAAAAAAACATGTTGGCTATTATAGCTGAGACCCTCTATGGAGGTTTGCAACTTCTGGCCCTCTAGAGTTTAGTAGCGTATCCATAACTACGTAGTTTTATAAAACAATAAAACATCAGTTAGCATTAAATTTCAATTTAAAGAGAAGATAAAGTGGACAAATACCACACTCTGACAACATCTGGAGAGCTCTAGGCAGGGGGAAACGTTATATAATTTTTAACAACTGAAGGTAATAAGCCCGACCCGAGTGAAGGTAGTGGTGTACAGATACGATACTCTGATATCAGCTAGAGGGCTGTAGGCAAAGGTTAGAAGATAATTGATTTTTACTAAATGAAGGAGAGTGACCGGACCCGAGTGAAAGTAGTGGAGGACAGATAGGATATTCTGATATCAGCTGGAGGGCGGTAGGCAGGGAAAGACGATAAATAATTTTTATCAAATGAAGGAGAGTGACCCGACCCAAGTGAAGGTAGTGGAGGACAGATAGGATACTCTGATATCAGCTGGAGATCTGTAGGCAGGGGAAGACGATAAATAATGTTTACCATCTTAAAGAGAGTGACCCTACCCCTGTGAAGGTAGTAGAGGACAGATAGGATACTCTGATATCAGCTGCTGTAGCCAGGGGGAGACGCTCGTATTTCATCACTGTCTGTCACTTGGATTTAGGACTCACCTGGGAAATACTGAGAACAGCTTTTGATAAACTACAAAGTGTTTCACGATATTTTATTTACTTGATGCAATATTTACGTATGGACTGTCTACTGAGTAAGTGACAAACTCTCATAACCGTTACATAAAACTAGTAATAGTGTTTTATCATTAGCTATTACCGTTATGAGTATGTACTCGCTGAGCGTTAGCAAAGCCTATCATACGAGGGCTTCGAAAAATGTTATTTCTGTCTATTTGTCAGTCTGTCTACACGTATCTCAAAATAAAACAGACATGTAGACTTAAAATTTAAAATAAAATATTTTTTTCATTTTATCTCAGCGATAGGTAATACTTGTACATTGAACTTACGGCATCAATGATGGAAAAGAGGAAATAGCAGTATAAATACAATCGGACACAACTAAATAATACTCAAAACATATTGGAACACGTGATATATTAACACATGTGGCCTAATTATCCCAACACAACCAACACCACTTTACACAAATTGCTTGGCGTACTTCTATCTTTTCTTTAGACAGCGTTTTGGTAGGGTTATTGTGTGCTCTTTTGTTTTTGCTCTCCTAAAGGGGCTGAGTAAAGATGAAAGAAATACTACCATTGGAGCATAGAATAAATCGTGCACTATACTAATGTGCTAGTAAAATATTAATAATTTAATCATGGCGTTTTTAGCTGATTATTGGCTGAACCTTAGCGATATACGTGTATAACTAATCTATCAGTCAGATAGCATTTATTTTATGTCTGTATAATAAGCACATTCATATAAGGTTTTCAGCTGATTATTGGTTGAACTTTAGCGATATACTAATATAACTATGTATCAGTCGGGTAGCTTTTCTCTTCTTCCTGGCTGTTGAATAAGCAATGTAAGCCGCGCATATTCATAAAAGATGTTGAGATAATTATTGACTGAACGTTAGCATATCTGTCAGTCGGATAGCATTTCTCTTCTGCCTGACAGCTGAATAAGCAATGCAAACTGCGCACATTAAAATATGATTTACAGCTAATTATTGGCTGAACGTTAGCGATATAAGAACTATCTATCAGTCGGATAGCACTTTTATTTTCCCTGACTTTTGAATAAACGATTTAAGCTGTGCACATAAAATTATATACTTTAAAGTTTAAAAGATACTTAACTTCAACAGTGACAAGATAGAGTTCGATAATGGACCATATCCCGCTTGACACGTGGTCAGCAAAATCATACTGTCCACAGGAATTTCAAGAATGAATAATTATTACTAATTTGGAATAATGCATGTTCGTTCAGTGAAGACTGAATTTAACAGGACTTTACCATTTCAAATTGTGTTTAAGTAGTTTCTTGATGGATGTCACTAATTTGATATTTAAACATTTACTCTTAGAAATGAGAACAGTTCTTGTGAGTGTAATACAAGAAAAATATACGATGTGTCACGTAACACGTGTTTTTTGAGGCTGTATGCACAATTTTAAACCCTATAGCTCATTTATTTTTGAGGTGTCTTGTGGACAGATAAACATACAATCACACAGAAAAGAAATATTTATGTTTCTCGTGTACACAAAGAGAAATTGTGTCCACCTATTTAATGGTAGGCTTCTATGACGCTAAGCCAATTTTAAGATCGTACCTGTCCTATCTGAAAATTAATTTTTGTGCATGTAAGGATGAAATTTCTTTAAAATCAGTCCACAGACAAAATGTTTCTTGAGATATATTTCTACACAATACGTTAAATTTTATAACTGAGTTAATTTTCATAGCAATATTTGAAAAATAAAAGTTTCGGTGAGCTAAAAAAGATACTACAGTATAAGAGAGCACTGGGAGAACAACGAATTTTCGCATTGACATTTCAATCTACTGTTTTACTTACTGCATCAATAACCTACTTTTATTAATACGTAGCTGATATAGTTGATATACGAGTATAGTTGTATTCAGCTTCCTTCCAAATTTATTTATTCTCCTATTTCCTCTTTGCCATCATGGCTGTGTACCAGATCAATGTAAAAATATTTCATAACTCTCAGCCGCATCCCATCGAGTGAAAAGCACCACTATAAAATTCAGTGATTGCCTATATATAGGTCTATGGGTTTAGTTCGTTTTCGAAACTTTGTGCTATTTCTACTTCACGAATGGTAGTTCTGATAAACAAAGATCCTGGATATCTAAGTATACTCGTATTTAGCAAAAATATAGAAATTTCCAGGGAAATCTGTGTAACATTTACAAAATAAACCGGCCCAATAATGATTTAGTCTAAACATTTTTTTATATTCACGTTTCGTATGTTGAGTGAAGTCTTGAGGTTATTTAGAAACTATAAGTAAACATATAATAATAATAATAATAATAACTTTATTGTGAACAGACAATGCACACATTGCATCACAATCGTCCTACCTAACCTAATCATTCACACTAACAATACACCATTCAGACATACATTGTATCACTCACGCCTCTTTCACACGATTTACAGGCCCGGCAAATTTATTTGTTTTTGATGGTCTTTGAGAATTTTAGTTTTTAATCATCCCAGCGACCCATCATAAACTCACCAACTGAGTAAAGTGCCCTCGAAATTAAAAGAGTTTTCAACTGAGTTTTGAAATGTTTTCCATTTTGTTGTCTGATGTGTTCAGGGAGACTATTGATCAATCTGACACCAACCTGGGATGGTAAAATTTCTGAACGCATTTGTCCTGTGCTGTTGGACGCCAAGCACACCTTGACACGGAGTAGAGGATCACCTCGAGAATGTAGAGACAGGGCAAAGTCAGAAATCCCAGCTCCCTAAACGCGCTTCTACACGACTCTCTAATTGTTTTTAAATTCAAAATTACTCTTACGGCCTTTTTTGGAGCCTGAAGACTCGCTCCAACTTGTGCTGTGCACAACTGCCCCCAAAGTCTGATTCCATATCCCAAGTGGGGATAAATTAAACCATAATAGGCCGTTTTTAATACCGTAATAGGGCAGTGCTTTGCCAAATTGCGAAGGGCAAAGATGCCCGATGCAACCTTGGCACAGACATGATCCACGTGAACGTCCCAGGTTAGTCCCTCGATCTAGGAACATTCCTAGGAATTTTGTTGATTCCGTTTCATCGAGCGGGAGATCATCCACAAATACTGAAGGTCTTGTTTCAGATTCTCGTTTTCTTAGCGAAAGTTTCATGAAATTTGATTTTGATTCATTTGTTTTCAGGTCTATTTCAGAAAAAAATTGAATGCAGGAATTCAACTCAGAAAAAGTAATTATTTCCAAGTTTTGAAGTGTTTTGGCTTTAACACAGAGAGTGGTGTCGTCAGCATACTGAACCACCTTTCCATTCTGGATCGATGGGTTCAGATCGTTTATGTAAAGCAGAAAAAAGAACTGGCCCAAGGATAGATCCCTGCGGGACTCCATGGGTGATCTTTGCTTTTGAGGATAAGGCACCCGAGATCTGCACACACTGCTCTCGGTCACTAAGATATGATCCAAGCCATTTTAGAGGCAGACCTCGTACACCACTCCTTTCCAACTTGTGCAAAATTATTTCATGATGCACACAGTCAAATGCTTTGGAGAGGTCGAGAAATACGCTGAGCACGTGTTTCACGCCTCTCCAGTCCATCGACAACATGTTCTATGAGGTTAGTTACAGCGTCTACTGTACTCCTTTTTTCTCTGAATCCGAATTGGGTCGGGCTGAGAATATCAAAACTTTCGAGGAAACTGCTGAGCTGTTCCAGGAAAAGTTTCTCAAACATTTTGCTCAGCTTCGGCAGAATAGAAATTGGACGGTAGTTGTTGGTTTGTAAGGGATCATCTTTTTTGAAAATCGGAATGACTTTTGCAGTTTTTAATTTTGATGGAAAGATTCCGGTTTGAAATGAACGGTTGATTAATTTTGTTAGTGGTGTTAGTAAATGCCTGAAGCATTGCTTTAACATCCACATTGAAACTCGGTTGATGTCGCAGGATCTTTTGGAATTCAGTCTCTGAATGACACGAACCACCTCTACCTCCGTCACAGGGGTAAAAGCGAAGGATGACATTGGTCCCTGCAGGTTGTGAGCACGAGGACGATGAACTGGTAAAACTGGGTCAACAACGGCCACGTTTGAGAAAAAAAGTGTTAAATTTGCTTGCTATTTCGAAAGGATTTTTAAGAATTGTTTGATCAATTTTTATTGAGATGTTTTTAGACCTATTTGGTTTATTAGATTTAGAGTAACCATTTATGATTTCCCAAGCTGTTTTTGATATGTTATCAGAGTTTTTGCAAAAATTTATTAATTTCAGTAGGATTTGGCGGCTCGGATGACTCGTCTGTAAATTTTCTTGTAATTTTGATAAAAAGTTTTAAAATTCTCATTTTCAGATGTTATATAAATTGAGTGGAAAAATTTAAGTTTATCCCTTGAGACAAGAATGCCTTTTGTGATCCAGGTTTTTTTGTAATTTTTCCCTATTGTTTTGTTTTGATTTTTTCAATGGACAAAACATATCCAAATGAAAATTTAAACACTTATCGAATGCCGTAAACATTGCATCCGGACAGTCAAAATTATTTAAAAAATTCCAGGATTCCTTCTGGAGACTTTTATTTAAAAGTTTGACATTTTGGGGTCGGACGTCTCTCTTAATGCTGAAGGTGCTTTTTTTCGTTTACGAGGGAACATCCAGAGACCACAACCTCCTGCGCGAAGTGATCAGAGATCGCAACGTTCAAAACAGAGACCGAGATTGTTTGAGAGATTCGTGACCATGTTGTCGATGGCTGTGCTCGAGTGAGCAGTCACCCTCGTTGGCGAGTTTATGGACCAATTTAGATTGAATGAATTCAGAACATCGCGTAATCGCTGGGTTTGGGGATTTGTGTTGTCTATTTACATTAATGTTAAAATCACCGCTCACAATGAATTTTTTTGAGATTACGGAATTTAGAAGAGAATCAAATTTTTCAATAAAGGTGTTTATACAGCCTCTTGGTGATCTGTATAACCCTACTATTATGATTTCCCCTTCTGTTTTTGTATTAATCCTTTAAACCTTCGGCTTCAAAGTCACGGTCATTACTTTCAGGTGTTTTGGAACAACAGAATTTTATTGGGGATTTTACAAAAATAGCAACACCTCCCCATTTGAAACGTTTTCTTTGATAAGAACATGCCAATGTAAAATTTTCCAATTGTGAAGAACTGGATTGTATTCTCTGAGAACCCGTGTTCAGAGATGACAAGAATGTCCGGCTTCAACTCGTTACACATAAGTGTTAACTCGTCCCGTTTATTTGTGGCAGACTGAGTATTCAGATGAACAATTTTGAATTTTGATGAAAAATTTTTAATTTGATCTTTTAGACATTTTTTTAGAATTTTGCAAGTAAAATGGTTTTTTGTTCAATGAAGCCGGGCCTGATAACCCTAATCTATTTTTGCACTGGACATTACTAGGCAGTTTTTTTGAAACAGTCTTCATCCGAAGCGTTCAGGATGTCGGTAGTTAATGGTTGCAATGTCCGGGGACAGCCTCGGCATAGGTGCTGTAGGGCAAGGTGACGGGGTCCGGTGTTGGAGAGGGTGTGGAACGGATCGGCGCAGTTACTGCAGTGACGCGGCGACGGGGCCGAGGCATCATACCGGAGATTCTCTGAAGTATGAGGTCGGCCAGCAGTTGTTTTGCCACTTGCACGCAGATGGAGGCCGTGTGGGGTTGAAGTGGCTGCGATCCATGTTGCTGATATCCAGCATTTCCGCGCCCTCGTAACGGATACACAGCTCGGCAATATAATTATTGACGAGAGCCGTGGTCTGGTGAACTGGGCTGTCAGAGGGCAGGTCGTGCCTGGTAGGTAGCGACAAACACCAGGAGCGCGGAGGACGAACAACAGTCTTTCACAATTTTCTCCAGTTTCATAGTCATTATTGTTGCAATTTGTTATGCAATTACGGTTTAAATAATTTTGCTATACAAAAGAATTGTTAATTTATAATTTAATACCAATTTGATATATTTGATTATTATTCTTAAAGTTTGTATTGTTTGTCTTTCAAGGATAGTAAAAAAACTCAGTTTTGCCTAAATGTAGTAAAAGTCCATCGGTTAGTTCGTTTTTTAATATTTTGTGCAGGCAAACAGATATATAGCAATGAAATTTTCTTAAACCTCTCTAGTGATAGGCTTCGATAACGCTCAGTAAAGTAAATTAATTCTCATAACATTATTTATTGTTTGAAATATAATATTTTAAATGATGATGTAACTTTCACTTTCAAACTGTTATTTCTACTTTACGAATGGTTGTTCTGATAAACAAAGGTCCTGGATATCTAAACGTACTTGGAGTTGGTTGGAATATATATATATATATATTTATATTATATATGTATATGTATTATATATATGTGTGTGTGTGTGTGTGTGTGTGTGTGTGTGTGTGTGTGTGTGTGTGTGTGTGTGTGTGTGTGTGTGTGTGTGTGTGTGTGTGTGTGTGTGTGTGTGTGTGTGTGTGTGTGTGTGTGTGTGTGTGTGTGTGTGTGTGTTAAACAAAACCTTTTTTTAGTTAAAACATAAACTGGTCTAGTAAATGATTTAATTGAAATGAACATTAAATATTCAAGTTTCATATGTAAAGGGGTGTCATTTATAAACTATAGTTACATATAGTCATTATTGTTTTACATTGTTAATCAAACAAAAATGTTATATAAATTGATATTCATCTTGAAGTTCGTAATATTTGCTTTTTCCAGGAATATATATAATGCCCGGAAATCTGTTAATGTCACTAGACCTGCCGAATAAGCATAATTTTTGGGGGGGTGGGGGGGGGGGGGGAGTCACGCTTCTCTGATCAGAATCACTGGTCACAACAGATGATTATCCCTCTCTGTACAAGTTGACTCTATCGCTAAGCTTATATACAGTGTACTATCACTGAGTGCTCTGGACAACCGTGATAGTAATGAGACATCTAACATTCCTGGTACTCTAAACATTCTATTTCTACTTTTTTTAAACATTGGCTGTCCACTTGAGACAAATTTTGTAAGCCATTTTTATTAGCCAGATTTAGATCATTCCAACATTACGTCAAACATTCATGCAATAATTGCTAGAATATATTGTAAATATTTGAAGTAAAGTTATATGATTCATTTTCGAGTAGGTATTTTATACTTTAAAAACTAAGGAATGTACGTAATATCTCTACAGGAAAATTCAAGATAATTAGAACGTTTAACTTGTTAGTTCAAGCTGTAATATGAATCCCAAAAATGATGGTAAATTTAGAGTAGATAGCTTATAGAAAGTGGGTATAGTTATGACATGTGAAGATGAAAGATAAAATAAATAAATTTAACACGTTTTCCTTGTAATTTGATTATTATTTCCCAAATATGATTAATAACCACTAATAGAGTACGGTTGTTTTGGATAGTCTTTTTGGAAGTGATTTTTAAAGTTGGTATATTGTCAATTTGGTAAAACTCAATTCTATTATAATATAGCTTTAGACAATCCCGAACCAAGACGTCATATTAACTGAACTATATTCCTAGATAAATAATTAAGCCACTTTAATTGCTTTCATAAGATAAATGTAAAATATATCTCATGAGGAGTATACATTAGGATTAGTTACTGCACTGTGAAAATCGTTATAGATTCCTGGAACTTTTCCACTCAAATTGACAAGTGTTGATAAAAATTACGCCGCATGATTTTTTTACTGAAATCCAAGTATGGTCTTCTTATCATAATTATTTCCTCTAAGTATAGTAGAAAGTAATAAGAAAATGTATGCAATAATTTAGGATAATCATTTCCAAATGTTTATTTTTTAATGGGCTCCTTCTTTGGAAAGAGTATTTGTTTTCTTTTGAGATATGAAAAGAAAATATAATATATTTTTCAGAGTGAACTGACATTATTAGTTTTTTATATTATATATTTTCTAGCGCCAATATGTCACTTTGTTATAATACGTTGTGTCGTTAGTTTTATTGACAATTTTGTAAAACGTAAATTCCGGAAAAAGTAATTTTGAATGTGGAGAGCCTTAAATTATAATACTTGATAATTTCCTAGTTTATACTCTAGTTTTGTGGTATTAAGATGAGAAGTTACCAGGCAGGAACGATATTTTAATTGCTGTCTGTAAGTTCTTGAAAATGTATAATGGAGTATTTCATCCCGCAATTTCTACAGTTAAAGGATGCAAAAGACGGCCTGGAAGGCGTTCAAGAGCTCTAATCCACACAAATAGAGCCACTGATCCGGAACAATGGCTTGGCTTCCTTTTGTTCTTTAAACCTGCTAAGACGTCCTCCGCAACCTGTGCCTCAGGCGAAGTGTCAATTGGGAACTTGGCTGACCTTCATTCTCAATTGGAACATGCATTTTTACGTATTGATATCATCTAATTTATATTATGTTATCCCATATTTGTGCATTAACAAAGTAAATGTAATATTCTAAGTGCACATGGTGGTTAAAGCAACATTATTGTACGTTTAGTTATTTTTTTAATTTATTTTGTAGTTAATTAAGTACAATTAGGTATATTGGTTAGAGTATTGTATAACCCTATCATTCGAGAAGCTGGAAAAATTACATTTATGTCTGTCTATCTACCTTTATATCTGTGCACATAGTATACTGAGAAAGAACTGTCCTAAATACTAAAGTTTTTAGTGAAGCTTCATTTTTACATAAGCATCATCGAGTTCGATAATGATGTCACTCCTTAAAATAAGAACTAGTTATTGTTGAATTTAATCCCTCAGTAGGCTGGAAACTCTCATTCATCTGCATATGGGCTGTAAAACATTCTTTGTGTCCAGTAGTCTCTTTATTTGTCCACTGGAAATCTATAGAATAAAATGCAATAGATTTGACTGGACCTTCTTATGTGACATGTGGCGTAACGCACAATTACCTTGTATTATTATCCTGTATTACTTCCAAAAGGTTGTTCGTATTATTTTATTATCTTGCCTAAAATTCAGTTTTGAAAAGCCACATTTTATACATTTAATACTATCGCCATCTTTCTAGCGTTCTAAAACAAGTTTGATTACCTGAATGAGCGTTCCACGAGAAAAGCTACCAGTTGTTGTAGAGTCTAACAAAGTTCAAAACTAACTTGAGAAAACAACACCGCAACTTCATTCATTATTCACTACCGCAGTCGGTTTGCTGAAAGTGAAAACTTCACCGACTAGAAATGAGCAAGTCAACTCCTCCAGCGCGCAACAGTTTTATCAGCGTTTATCATCTGTCGTGGTTGTATTTATTTTAAATTGAAATTTGTTTAAGCTTCACGCAATACTCTCACAGGTTGGGGTGTGGTTGACAAATAAAAAAACTGTAAGAACAAATGAAACTGTTAGAATACTAGTTTATCGTGACTGTTTCGTGAATTCCACTTCACCTTCCTCTTGAAATCTGATGCTGTTGACTCAGATTTGACTCCTGAACAGATTTCAGATGTTGCACTCGAGAGGAAGGTGAACTGGAGCTAAACTCAATATCCACATTGAATCAAACCTTCCCGCCATAGCTTCGTTACGATTAGTTTTCCTTAAAAACAACCCTTAGCATGACATGAATTTTCTGTGAGTGTGATATAAGAAGGCTAATATTCTCTTTTTTTGTTATAGCATACGTAGTAATTCGTAAAGATATTTTCTGTTAGAGACATCCCATAAGAACTATATATCAGTAGACATTTTAATTCGTAAATTTGTAAAATAGAGTTGAAAATCGTTATAACTCCATGTGTTTACTATAAAGTATATGTATTGCATACTCTTACACTTACGAGCAATAATGGTTATAATGTTTCCACAATGATGTCAATTAACGGAGTTTGACGTTGTTAAGGAGGCATTTGGCAAGAGTTCGGAATTTACTGTTAAGTTTTGTTTTGTGTTAGTCAGAGTTATACGTCATGTTTGGTTTGTTTTTCCTGTAACTTGTGATTTCTTTGTTTCTGGAAATTTAACCGTGTATTTTAAAATTTCTAAATACTTTTGTGAAAAAAAAAACGTCGTTAAAGACACCTATTTTGCCTTATAGTTTAAGTGTGTACTACAGAGTACTCTATAATACATTGTGTTTTTGACTACAAGCGAGCAGCACCTTAGAAGTTCTGAATACGTTCTTTTAAAACCAAAACATATTGAAATCTATGGCATTCGTCAAATTCATGTTCAAATCGATGTGTGTGCGTTATGTATCATAAATGTGTCACAGGTGACTCATAGTACAGAATAAAAAAATTTCACTTAAAAATTTTAATTCTACACATACCCAATAAATGCTTCAAAATTAAGTAAAACTTATAAAACAAAAGTCACGATTAGCAGACTAAAATAAATCTATAAAATAATATTCATATTGAAACAAAACAAAACCTACAAACCAACATGCTACAGTTAGTAATGACTCAATAAAATGATAGCATCCATTAGAAAAAACATATCTTATCTTAATATAATATCATTGTTGATCAAATAAATTGTAAAGTAGAAGAGATAAATATGTAGATATAATTAGAAAAAAAACACCATGGATGCAGACGCTTTTTGAACAAAATAGACGTTTTGGACATAATAACGTATATATTTACTTGTTAAAGGAAACAGGGCAAAACGTTACAAGGAAGTAAAATAAAATAGCCAGCAGTAGTTGTTTGTATCATAAAGTAGCCTCACAGACAATATATATTTTTATTTATAGTGCAACAATGCAAGCGCTACCACACCGCTGATATTAATTTACACTAGAATTAAATAATACGGGCTGGTAATATACGTTTTTTTTACTGTAATAGGCTTCTTAGAGTAGTTTATGTGTAAATTATCTTCATTAGGCAACCAATACAAAATCAATTATAGCACCATTAATATCTTGTACTAGAAATAGATAAAATGTATGTAGATGCTTTTTGACTGATGTATGATTCTCAGCCTATGCATGTAAATGATTTCTTTATCAAGGAAATAGTCCAAACAGTACTACAGCAGCGAAAATACCTTACATTAGAAGTAGATTACAAGGGGTAGAAATAAAGGCTACTCAGACCCACAGTACGTATGGATATATTCTTTTGATCATGGCAGCAATGTAAACTCTGTTATGCCATTTAAAACGTATCATTAAGCTGGAAGGATGGATTCAACTAATTGAAATAAAATTAATTCCAACGTGAAGTGCTATTACACGCTAAAAACCTGCAATATGGCTAGTAATTTATTTATAGCTGAAATAACGATCCTGAATATGCGTACTTCCGACTCAAAACCATAATATGCCTTCCTCATAATACATAGTATGTTCTTTCACTAAGAAAACTACAAACCTAACTAGTTCTAGTGGTAGTAAAACTTTTGAAACTAGATTCTTTTATTATTGGATTTTTAAAACAAATTGTATAAGTTTTTTTGGAACACACAAGAACCGTTACCTCTTTTACTTTAGGAGCAAAATACTGTTCTTTAACTGTAAAGTTCAATAATTATTCTGAAATGGATCAGAAGGTTTGAATATCAACTAGTGACCAACATTAATCATAGGAGTTTTTATTATTCTATTTGTAAAGTGTGAGTATATGACGACCCCGTTATGCAAGAAGTCAGGGGTACAAAGCCGCAAGTAACTGCATAGTAGACAATATAGGCTAATTTTAAATTTTTGCATGGTTTGATATCGAATAGCAAACAAATTTTGCAGTAATTGCTTTTTTATAAAAAAGTTTGTAAATTTAATGTTAATTAGAGTTATGTAACTAAATACTTTTCGTACGAAGTGACCATGTATTCAGAAATTACGAGGACATAATAACATGTATAAAAACAAATATAACATGTTAAAAATATTTATTTTGAAACCTTTTTTGAAATAAACAGATATTCAGAGAACAGATAAAACGTTTTGGATATAATTATGTTTGATTTCACATTTAGAGTTTTAGTCCCCAAAAATATTTAAAATTACTGGCACCTCATTGTGGGTTATTCTCTATTATAATATGCTTCCATTGTAACAGAACACCATTAGCGTTAATTATGTAAAATGTTCCACTCAATATGAACAAAGCAACCGTATAGTGAAAGGAAAATAGCAAATGTACTGACTGTATTAGGAGATTAACAGTTTATTGATCACAGGACTGAGTGACACAGAGACAATGTGGCGCTCCCCGGGCTGGAGTCTGGCAAGTCTCCAACTTCTATTGTAGCCTATTTGTTTCCGTAGTTGAATCTAACAATGCGACTTATAGCTTAGTTCAGAATTAAGCTTGTGAGATTAGGCACAAATCATTAACGAAACCAGATGTGGATAGTGTTCCTCAAGGCTATCTATTAGGACCAATCCTACTTCTCATTTATAGAGTACTAAAAAAATGCTACAACATGTTCCACACAACGAGGTCACTGTCTAAATTTATGACTGTAAGATCAATTTGACTACTGTTTCCCTTTACCGTCGGTTCGAAAAAGTTAATAATAGTGATTTTTCGGGCTGGGGTTTTGCAACTCTCCTACTGATATTATTACTTTAGTGACACAGAGACAATGTGTCACTCCTATGACGGGAGTGTTCCAAGTCTGCAACAGTAGTAGTTGTGCCTTAGTAATATAAATACACCGTGGCACACTTCTGGGTGGAGTCTTGCAAGTCTCCAAGTAATAATGTTACCTTAGTGACATAGAGACAATGTGTCACACCTATGGTAGGACTGTTTCAAATCTCCAACTGCTATTGTTGCCTTAGTAACACAAATACACCGTGACACACATCTGGGTGGAATCTTGCAAGTCTTCAACTGACAATGTTACCTTAGTGACATAGAGACAATGTGTCACACCTATGGTAGGACTGTTTCAAATCTCCAACTGCTATTGTTGCCTTAGTAACACAAATACACCGTGGCACACATCTGGGTGGAATCTTGCAAGTCTTCAACTGACAATGTTACCTTAGTGACATAGAGACAATGTGTCACACCTATGGTAGGACTGTTTCAAATCTCCAACTGCTATTGTTGCCTTAGTAACACAAATACACCGTGGCACACATCTGGGTGGAATCTTGCAAGTCTCCAACTGACAATGTTACCTTAGTGACATAGAGACAATGTGTCACACCTATGGTAGGACTGTTTCAAATCTCCAACTGCTATTGTTGCCTTAGTAACACAAATACACCGTGACACACATCTGGGTGGAGTCTTGCAAGTCTTCAACTGATAATGTTGCCTAAGTAGCACAGAGACTACGTGGCACGGCTCAGGCTGGACGCTTACAAGGTTCTAACTTCTATTTTTACGTATTTGTTTCTGTAGAAGTAGCCAATGCTGAATATTAATATTTGACGTAAGACTTAGATTTTATTTGAAATTTAGTGTTGAAATTGGAATTTGTAGTCTAAGTAACAATGAAGAACCAATACCAAAACTGCACTATGTATTAAGATATTTAATAACGTCAATGTAAACTCTTAAATCAGTCAGGACCCTAATAATGTAAGACATTTTACTTTTTATATAGCTTTTGAATGATAAATTCCATTATTATATTGTGTCTTCTAATTCATTACTTTAGTAATATATTTTTAATGATAATACAGATCAAATGTAAATCTTTTACTAAAACCTTTCTTTTTGATAAAAATGCGCTATTGAACTGAAGGCTAGGTGGGAAAGATTATTATTTTCCAGTATATTACTTTAAAACTCATATATGATTAGTAGAGTTAAATTGGGTAAATTGGGTGTGGATACTAATTGTTAGTTAAACAAACTCCTACTATATATAGATAGCATTAATTCAAGGAAATCTTGATACATACGAATTTAAATATATGTAAGGAATGTTATTAAACTGGCTAACAGAGTATACTGAAGTTTTAGTAAAACAAGCTACGTGTAATACTTATAATTTAATCAATTTTGAATCCCTCTGTGCTGATAACTTTACTTATGAAAATTTTTCTTCTAAATTGAGCAAAATATATTTGTAATAGGTTTTTAATAACATGCGTTCCGGTTTTTGATGAAAAACTAATGTAAACTACTCTGAAATATATATAAAATACCCGGTTTAATGTAATATCATAATGTTGTTATATGTTAGTCCACAATTAAAAAAACATATATTTGAAAATACCTATTTTTATTACATCTTTAAATCCGTGTACGATGTGTCACTGGATTTTACAATTTTGAGAATCGAAACTGAGAATTCTAGTGTTGTACTGTCCTATTCAATAAATCTGTCTAAAATATTTTAAGTGCATTCCAGTATGTGAGTTACGAGTATTGTTTCTTTGGTACTCTCCCGATCTAAGTTTAGTATACCTTATAAACTTACTTTGTATACACCATTTTGAATTACGTAGTCACGTTCTAACTAAAAATACACGCATATCAACATTAAATGAATGTAATTCATAAATACTCGTATCTAATATAAACGCACATGATTTAAATTAAGTTGGAAAATCTATCTAGCAGAAGGAGAGGATTTGTCATATTGCCAGGATTGTAAACGGATATTATAAAAACGGAAACGGATATTCTGATAACGTAGTCGTACGGTAAACGAAAATCGCTTCCAATTCCGGTCTGTGGAAAAATGGAATCAAATCAAACCCAGGTGATTATATGTGAGCTCTTGCAATCATCTTGTTCTAACCCCCAAAGGATGTTATGATTGCACGAGAAGAATTTTCTTCTTCAAAAGCTGGCAGTATTGTATATTTCAATCATAAAACGTTATCTTGACTTTAGGAGGCAAGGGGTCAGCGTCCTTAAATATAACGAAACATTATCATTTGAGAGTTTATTTTATTTTGAATTTGTATATTTCAAGTCATATTAAGATGTTACACCTTTAATGTGACACGGAGTAGGCTATATACCTATGTTAGGGGACGTATTGTCGTAGTGTAAGTCTACCTCAGTGAGAATGTTAAATATCACTTACTAAACAACAAATACTAATATAAAGTAATAGTCAATATTGGCAGAAAAAAGAACTATAAGAGAAGATACTGTTCTAAGGGAATTTACTAGCATCCATTTCAATGTGAACAAGTAACTTGTTGGCTAGGGTGGGCGAAACTAAAGTGCAGGCCTTTGTCCTCCGCACTCTAGGGACAAAGGCACCTGCTGCGTGGCGAGACAAAGGGCTCCTCACACACAGAAACTCTCCGCTCTGTCACTCGCTAAGTTATTTTAACTCATATGATCAGCGGATACCTTTATAAAAGCCAAATATTTCGATACATCACTGTTCATATTAGTGCACCCAATGTAGTCTTGTAAGGTCATATACCAATGTAATGATGAGAAATAAAAGTTACCAATATATCATTTTGCGAATATTGGTTTCTTTTTCTCCTTCCAATTTGTGCAGAGTCCAAAATATGACACTGATTCAGATTGGAGCTTGGAGTATGGAGTCCACTCCTGTCCGAAGCGATCCATAAATTTCATGAACGTAGACGTTCAAATTTTGTGCATCGTTAGACATTAGACACTAGTCTACAGAGGAGGTATGTCTGTCCAGCAGCTATTCAGTGTAGTCTGGATGAATAGGTTCATTGTCTCATAGGGTGCAGAATTGAGTGCAACGATGTTTTATAGACGTGATTCCAAAGCACGTTGGAGCAATATAGTTTATTACACGTAATGTAGCTAAAGAGGGAATGGTTGATTTGATGCGATTATGGTATAGTTTGGCATTGAGTATTTTATTTTGAAACATATCATAACAAACTAAAATACAAAAACTTCTTTGTTTGATATTTCATAATATCTTATAGTACGGTATTCTATGCGTTGGAAAATAAATACGGATACTTTGGATTTTTTTTATTACTGTAATACTTATTTTTTACCATTAGGCTACAATAACCCTGTATAGCTTTGTACCAACGTTGCCTCAGTATAGTTCAGTATACAGTTCTGCAGCGTAGTAAAATTATTCATATACATGGATTATCTTAAAAATATGCAATATAGTTAATACTGTTATTGATTCTTGATAATTAACTATTTGTTTTCAGCTTATACTGTTTATACTCTCTAGTACAACAATCTGAGTAAAATTAACGTAAAGACTTAGACTTCTTCAAGAAGTGTTTACACGATATATCAAGAAGGAAAAGATTAGGGGATGGGCTACCGAGACCATGGTACCCTTCATAAAGGAGAGTGATGAGCAATGTCTGAGTTGTGGTATGTGGAAGAAGTGGGATAGTTGCTCTGTACTAGTCTCTTCTAGTAAGGAACTTATCTCCAGTAAACAGTAAATTAAAACTTCCTATCTCCAAAATCATGTTTAGTACAAAACATATAAGGAAACAATTAATTTCAATATTGTTCTTTTATCACTATAACGCACCTACACTTACTTAGTGTATGCAAATAATAATTTATTGCTTAATGAATCCTTTATTCTCAATAAAGTACTTCAAACAATTAAACAATCAAGATAAACTCAATTCAAAATCCAAACCAATTCCAGTACACAAAAACATAGTTGTTATTACCCAGAAAACTAGTTACTCCAAGGCTTGTACCATGGTATTTTCTTTAAGGAGCTTTAGGTCCAATGATTCAATCACGCTGGTTCTGAATAAAATAATAGAAATTCGAATATCTCTGAAGCCAAAATCACAATTTCATAAAAACATTGTGTTAGAATATAAACGGTTAATTATTTTTGGGTATGAAGAGAGAAAGGAAACAT
Organism: Homalodisca vitripennis; assembly: GCF_021130785.1. Taxonomy (NCBI): domain Eukaryota; kingdom Metazoa; phylum Arthropoda; class Insecta; order Hemiptera; family Cicadellidae; genus Homalodisca; species Homalodisca vitripennis. The sequence continues at coordinate 219,524,973 of NC_060208.1, read as the reverse complement.
ATTTGCTACCCACAAAATTTATGATTTAGCTACCTTTTCTCTAGGAAGGTATTACTTACTTATTTATTATATTTCATTGTGGGTTTATATACGCTTAAACTGTTTCACAGGAACAGTAGTATTATTTTGTTTTCATATAATTAGATAGTCATTTATTAGTACATTAGTATTTATAAACAACAGCTTAGAAGCAACAATGGTTGTTTTATCTGCTCATGAATATACCATGTATACATTCAACATGTAATTTTTTATTGGGACAAATTTTTCCGCATCTTGATCAAGTATGGTCAAATATAGACTCCCCACAAAAAGGCAGAGTAAAAGTCTACATCCTGGGTCTTCTAATTCAATGTTATACTATGTTTTGTATACTTAACTAAGTTATTTTCATTTTTTAAGAACATGCTCACAATTTGGATCGTATAAGTTTCATTACCATAACTATGAGGATAGGGTTAGTTATGTAATAGACATATTGGCTTACATTAAGTGGAGTATTACCTATGAACCTCTTGTTGGCTGGCATGTTTGTGTTCCCCTACACTACTCATCACATAATTTCTATTTATTCCTGCTCGTCTTTCAACACATTGTGTATTGTAGATTGTATAAATCTTGTAAAAATATAATAGTCATAAAAATAAAATTATTCACGACAAGGAGTTGGTAGATCACATGGTCGTATCTGGACCAGGTAGACCATATGTAAGCACTTATCTTATCCTTATGTAAGCAGGTCTACAAGATATCTTATCTACCTCACCACAACTCATTAAAAGGCTCTGAACTCAAAAATTTAACTAAAAATTTACAAAAATGTTTGAAGTGTGTCTTTTATAAATGAACACCAAAGAAAAAGATTAGTACCTCATGCTATGTAAAGATTTTTTTTAGACATTAATATGGTCTTCCAGTAAAAATAAACTAAACATGTTTCAAAAATCTTATAAGAAAAACGAGTCAAGCAGCTCGTGAAGGACTAAAAGTTGTTTAAATCTTTCGGAAAAAAAAATTTAATACTCTAAATAAATGTGTGTGAAGAAATTCGAATTAAACTATTTTGTTTGTATTAAACTCACTACAATTTTATTGTGTGCTCCTGTATTTTTATAAACTGGAAATTAATTTCTGAAAATCTGTATCCTCAAGTGGTATTAGGTTCAACAATGACTTAATTTGTGAAACACCAGGGGAAAACAAATATTTGGCCACCGTTTGGGGGCTCGACTAAGTCCCTGATTGCTTTGTCCAGATTGTAGATTGTGTGACTGTTGTTACTAAACTGATTGCTTCACAGTTGCTCAAGATGTCTTGTATAATACCCGAGCTTGTATAATTTAAGATATTTAGAAAACCATATAATTACACCATTATTTAAGACCACAATTACGAGATATTATGTGTGGAACCTTGATATATGTTAATCATTTTTATAGTACCATTAAAGCTCATATCAATATGTCAATGCAACAGATGTAATAGCTTACAGAGCTATAATAAAATTATTGTTACTCGACATCATTATATTGCAAAAATGGAATTAGGAAAAACATTTGTCAACCGTAGAATAATAGTTTCTTTTAATTTTATCAGGAAATAAGACATAATACGGTACACCTAAAATAACCTATACAGTTTGCATTAAATTTATTTACATTATTTTTTTGGAATAGAATTCTTTACAAATTATATTCTTAGTTTAAATGCAACTTAAAGGAGTTATAGTACTAGAATATCAAAAAAGTGTGTTTTGTACTTTAACCTTTTTGCTTGATCGAAATTTTCTCCTTAGGCTCTTCCAGGATCGTCTTATATATGCATTGTTTAACCTAAATTGGACCAATTTAACTGATGAAAATACCAGGAATATATTCTTCCACCACATATAATATTCTGACTTCATGTTAAGTTTCATTAGTACAATACCCACATTCAAAGTGTGATATAATCCAAAATTTACTACTTGAAATTCTGTACATTCATACGGAACCTGAAACACGAATTCTCATCAGTTGAACTTTATTTCACGTACACAGCAGTTATAAACACACCAAGTGTTATCATGGGTAAAAATATAGACATATTATGTCTATACGTGAAAACTCCTAATGAAATATGTACCGTACATGTAATCGAGGTGCTATAACGTTTTGTCACGGATGTCGTATTGTACATCTAAATGGAATTAGTTATTACCGAAAAGAAAGATATGCTGTACTTGCCGTACTTACACAAGTAAAAGTAGCTGTACTTGTGTGACTAACAATGAAGTGGCGTTTGTCACGGATGTCGTATTGTACATAAATGGAATTAGTTATTACCGGAAAGATGTACTGTACTTGTATGTTGAACACAAGTAAAAGTAGTACTTGTGTGACTAACAATGAAGTGACGTTTGTCACGGATGTCGTATTGTACATAAATGGAATGAGTTATTACCGGAAACATGTACTGTACATGAGATGACGTCGGTGTACCACGTGATCGAGGTTAGTGCTGTTGACATGAGACGTCACTTCCACTTGTGTGGCCGACAGTGTGGTGAAGTTTGTCATGAGTGTCGTATACGAGGTATTATATTATAATCATACTCTCCATATGTTACGGATTGAGTAAAATTTAGTTTTATAACATAATATTAATTTTTAGTGAACAAATATTAAACTATACGTCTCGATTGAAATGACATAATATGATATATATTATGAGATTAAGTTGTAATCAGAGGTTCAATTAATAGATTTAAATTAAAATTTTTTAAATTGATGATATAGGAAGTACATACTATTTCCAAATATGGCATTAAAGAAATTGATAAGTATTTGTTATACCAATTTGCACCATGTAATATAAATCTTCAACACTGCCATTTTGAAAGGGGTAAACCATTTGAAGGTCCGGTTTGCGGCATTATGTTCTACTATATATCGTGACCTTTCTGCTAATTTAAAAGTTTCATCTGACTCCTTTTGGCTGTCCCCCAATGAGAAAAATTTAAAAAATGTATAAATAATTTTTCGGGTAATATTGATATACCAGGTCTCATTAATTCAAAAGAAACAATAAAAAATAAAAAAAGGTCCTAATAAGGTTTACATATAATATATATATATATATATATATATATATATATATATATAAAAATTGCAATGAGAATATCCTTTCATGTGATTAGACTGGGAAGGTTATAGTGTCCCATTTTATGAGAGTACGCAGAAAAACTAAGGATCACATTCGATTTCTCTAATTCTGGATTATGTCATATTTATCAGTTTGAAGAAATTTTCCCGATAATGTTGGTCTCTAAATATGTATAAAATGAGGTTTTATACTCTAAACCTGTACAATGCTAAATTTCCTATTTGTGTAAAAGAGATCGTTTAGCGTAATTTTTTTTGACATTTTATCCAGTCTCCTCTTCATCAATAACTACCCTTTGTTGTGTTGCTTTGTAGGTGCAATGTATGCTGGGCTGAAGAAGAAGGATTCAAAGTCAACCTGAGGAAGTACACTGTAATTCTTCTTTTCCTCGACTGTCCAGTTGAGCCAGTTGGTGTATTGATATGTGGAGTGGGGGGTGATTGCTGCCGAGAATATCGTTGGGAGCACTGCCATTATTCTCGTCCTCGACATTCTTTTTTAGCCAGTTGGTGTGCTGATATGTGGGGTGAGGGTATGATTGCTGCTAAGTATATCGCTGGTAGCACTGTGGTTCTTCTCGTCCTCAACTGTCTAGTTAAGCCATTTAGCGTGCTGATATGTGGGGGTGGGGGGATGATTGCTGCTAAAATATCGCTTAGAGCACTGTAGTTATTCTTGCCCTCGCTGTCAAGTTGAGCCATTTCATTTGCTGATACGTGGGGTGGGGTGATGCTTACTGACAATAATATTGCTGGGAGATATAACTTGATTACTTTTACTCTTAACATTACGCTTTCCTAGAGTGTTACCTGACATTGGCAAGTTGTTGGATTTGGAATGTCACATAGGGCTGCAGTTATGATCAAGCCTGCATTAAAAGCTGTGTAGCTTGTAGCCATAAGTAAAATACAAGAATTGATGTAACGTACAGAACAGGACATACAATTGTGTTTACAGGTTCAGACAAGCACATTGGTGTGACAGACAATGTAAAGGTGACATAATTCACCAAACTTAAATGAAATAATGTTCCGATAAGTGATATGTTAGGCTATTTGTCTTCATTGTATCATAAAAATTACAAAGAGTTCAATATATTGAAAACCAAACACTTCAAAACCAAAAAAGCAAAAATTGTGTAATTTATTATTTACACACATGTTTATTATTTTAGAATGTGTGAAATAATATATAGTAAATTGGGTTATAGTAGGATTATTTCCTGATTCCTATGACGATACAGAATGTTTGCTGCAGATTACATATGAAGATGTCAATTTATAACACTTTCATATTTAAGTAAGAATAAAAGGGTCCTTAGTAAAATCGTGTATCCAGCACAATGAAATAAGACAAATGTGAAAATGGTTCTTCCATTGTAATGCACAGTAATAGATTTTTACCACAATCCAAGTGAGCTTTAAATCTTACCAATAGAGTTACTAGTAATCTCACTATTATTCAACTATTACTCACAAGAATTATTTTTTTATTTTTACTAAATCCCAAAATCTATTACAAAAAAAGGCACTTAAAGTATCGTAAATTTGAGTGTTAAAAAATGGATGAAAATTAATCTAAACTACTTTACCTCCTAATATTTATCATTGCATGGAAATATAATTAGTTTTATGTACACGCAATAGTTTCCGCTTTGTGACGAAAATACTAGGAACAGACAATTAGTGTTCCACCTTCATGTCGGTCCCGTCAATTACGTTTGAAAATGTTGCTACCCCAGCACTCAGCACTGGCCATGGTGTAAACGTCACATTAACTAATGATCTGTCTCTCCCATTGACACTTTCAAATAGTGTCGTCCTAAACCGTGCTTTTTACCAAATATATAGCATTGTTACTATTAGGTCACCAGTTACTTTCAGATATTGCGTTATAAAATAAGAAATAAAAATAATTAAAAAATCACAAAAATTGTGAAATATACGAGCAATTTAAAGTTTTTCTAAGCTTACTAATGTTAACGAACTGACAACGATGGGCTGCATGCATTTTACAGCCCTGTTTTACGAATCTCTTATGGAGGTGCATGATGGGTATTGGAGGTACATATAATAAATATACCATATCCATAACGTAGGTAAATTATGTAGCATTTTTTATCCAGTAGAATGAGTCTTAGAAGAAAGAATTTTTTTTTTTCAGTATATAGGCTACATACTTGTGCAATTATTAAATATGATCAGAATTGAAGAAGATTGTCAGGAAGGTGTTTTAGGTAAAACAATAAAATACCATGGACAAACCTGTTTGTGAATAGAGCTTTGTTTCGTTTTGAAGGACTACACTTTTCGCTTTTCATTAAATTTTGATGGATATTAACTGCTGATGGAAACTAATTTCTGACACAGAATTAATTGAAGTACTGTTTTCGTAGATTATTATCCAGACCCGTAGGAACGCTTCTGTTATTTATACAAAAATGTTCATTGTAAGAGATCTTTAAAATTATAAATGATACAACCATCGTTTTTACACGGTGGTTAAGTTCATGGAAAGACGCCTGGGAAATTAGAAATTAAAATTAAAATCGAAAGCGCGTTTTAACAGGATCTGATATAGGCATTTCATGTTTGTCTGGATGAGGAACTTTTTGTATGTATGTATGATTGTGTGTGAATGAGTAGATAGGCTAATGACTGTTGCTATACAATTTTGTATGTTGTTCAAAGGCAATAAAGAGTGATTTGATTTGAGCCATATTTGTACATTCAAATTTCTCAATAATGTTGCATGCATTTTATAACCCTGTTTTAAGAATTATCTTATGGAGGTACATGATGGTTCTTGGAGGTAAATAAAATAAATATCCCATATCTATAACGTTAAATTACATATTGTTTACTTTTTTAAGTACAGTGGGATGTGTGGACGAAAGAAAATGTTTTCCAGTATATAGACTACATTCATTACGTAATAAATGTGGTAAGTATTTAAGGAAATTGTAAGCTAAGAGTTTTAGTAAATGAAAGTAACATGAACTACTGTTGACGGCCGAATGGCAAACTTCAACCAACTCCACATATATGTTGCTATTAAGTATCCTTGAATTTGTGAGTTGAGCTTTGTTTGATTATTAATAACATTACATTTCTGTCACAGAATCCATTCTGACTAAGGCTAATTATATGGACTGTAGGTAGAGACCATGTCGTAGTGCTCTTACTGTTAGTTTCATATAATAACTAATCCAACAAACCGCAACCGCACGTAACACGACAGGCAGCACTTAATGAGTGTGGGGATTGTCGGTGACTAAGGCTAATTATACATACTGAGAGTATAAATATTTCTTCTTGCTAGTTTCATACTACAATAATTAATCCTAGTAATCCAAAAACCGCAACAGAAAGTAACATGACAGGCAGCACCTAATGAGTGTGGGGATTGTCGGTGACTAAGTTTACTTGTACGTACTGTAGGTACAGAACTTGCCGTAGGGCTCATTCTGTTAGTTTCATACATTAACTAATCCAACAAACCGCAACAGCACGTAACATGACAGGCGGCACTTAATGAGTGCAGGGATTTTCGGTGATTAAGGCTAATTATATGGACTGCAGGTGATAAAATATATTCTTGTTAGTTTCATACAATAACTAATCCAATAAACCGCAACAGCTCGTAACATGACAGGCAGCACTTAATGAGTGTGGGGATTGTCAGTGATTAAGCTAATTGTAAGTACTGTAGGTACAGAAAATTCCGTAGGGCTCTTCATGTTAGTTTCATACAATAACTAATTCAACGAACCGCAACAGAACGTAACATGACAGGCTGCACTTAATGAGTGTGGGGATTGTCGGTGACTAAGGCTAATTAGATCACATTTCCCTGTGTAACTGATTATGGCACTAGACAATTTGACTAATTTGCATTAGGAAATGTAATAAATATTTTCATAAAAGTAGAATTACGAAAAAAAGTTAAAAATCATGTAATTTCAGTTTCAGTTTAAATATATTCTAGAAATTAGTTTAGATTCTGTACTGTATGCAGGCGAAGTATAGAGATGGTAAAAAGTACGAGTTATATAAAGAAAACTTTGATTAACTCTTTTATATATATATATATATATATATATATATATATATATATATATATATATATATATATATATTAATTACACTATAATTTAAAACAGTTGTCTATAAAACGTGTTTTTGTTTAGCACTGAATTGGATATCAGATAAACGACTTAAGACCAACATGATCGGCACGTTGACAAAGAACATGTCAGCACTCCTGCTACCGTGCGAGCGCCTGTTTGCCCGGAATGTTTACTCTGCCAACTGGGCTGTCTGAACACACTACGTGCTATCGCCACCAATCGAGAAGAAAATCGAATAGAAAAGTAAATAAGTCTATACAAGTTAGTGTCAAAAATCTGATTGTAGAGATTTTACAAATAGACTTATAGCAGTCAAATACGTGACAAATAACTAATTTCTCTGTAAAAGCACATTATGATTTCTGTAATCTGTTATAACTATATGGGTAACACGACCTTTCGAGAATTGGTAACCAATCTCTTCGTCAGGTTTAAATAACTCCATACATAAACATATACTCAAAATACATAAAGTGCGGAAATGAACTACCAAAAACGTTTTTATACTGACAACAGCTACCAGACAGAAACAAATTAACCCAAAAGTTGAACGTCGCAGCCGCACAATTGAAAGTGGAACACGTATAATACTAAAACAAGCTTTAACTTCAGTGTGTTTGGTGATTCTTTATTCACGTCATTACACTATTCTTAGAACAAGTCGCTTGACGACTCGTTGTAGTTTATTTTAATAAATTTCATAAAATATGTTTTACCGCACTTCATAACTTACAGACGCTTCAAGTTATTACAATATAATTTTTGTTACATATGCTTTTCGCGTTACCATCTAAATGATCCACAATAGCAACTAAAATGAAAGTATAATAATGAGTATAAAATGGTTGAAGGTTTCTAAATTAAGTTTGAGTTGGATGAAACCAATCAAGTAAAGAACTAACTTCTATTGGCACACGCTTTGGATTTATATATTAGATATGTACGAATATCTGTTGTAAAATAATATAAAAGAGTTTTACAAAAAAGAGAGTGAGTTTAGAACATTGTTGAACGCGTTGGACAAGGACGTTACCTGGTATTTTCCAATCACGGTTTACTTTTGTTGTTGTTTATAGACATTGTAACAATCATAAGACACAATTGCAGAATTACATCACAGACATTAAAACACATTGGGAAATGAGGGTTGAAGACACAGGGTCAATTAAACATTTCCGACTGTCACGTTAAGTCTGGTCTTTCTTGATCTACACATTGATATATATTCTCATACACCGGGAAAAACACCCTCAATACCGTTTAGTGACACATCAAAATGTACTTTATAAAGTACAAAAGAAGATTACAGTTGTACTTTACAACAATCATAAGACACAATTGCAGAATTACATCACAGACATTAAAACACATTGGGAAATGAGGGTTGAAGACACAGGGTCAATTAAACATTTCCGACTGTCACGTTAAGTCTGGTCTTTCTTGATCTACACATTGATATATATTCTCATACACCGGGAAAAACACCCTCAATACCGTTTTATGACACATCAAAATGTACTTTATAAAGTACAAAAGAAGATTACAGTTGTACTTTACAACAATCATAAGACACAATTGCAGAATTACATCACAGACATTTAAAACACATTGGGAAATGAGGGTTGAAGACACAGGGTCAATTAAACATTTCCGACTGTCACGTTAAGTCTGGTCTTTCTTGATCTACACATTGATATATATTCTCATACACCGGGAAAAACACCCTCAATACCGTTTAATAACACATCAAAATGTACTTTATAAAGTACAAAAGAAGACTACTGTTGCATTGTACGTTTATAAGCAAGGAAAACGTTACGTTACAAACTAGGAAAATAACGACCCTGGAGATTCACATCCCATCCCTTGCTTTACTGTTATTGTTAATATTCCCAACGTATTTATTTAATTACCGTTCTTGTATATAACTATGAAAATAATGTAAAATTAATTAAGCCACATGTATATACGCAACTCACAATCCCCTGTCCCAGACAGTGTAATTATCTCGAGTCAAGGGTGATCGTAATTAGCTACTGCATATTAATTAAATTTGATCTCTTGAATAATTTATCAAGTTCAACACAATCCCTCTCAACTACAACAGTTACACCTTACATTTACCTTTTCCAATATTAATTATAATTTTCGGCAGTAATTACTTGACGTGAAAAGCTTGAAAATACGCGTATTTTATGAATATTATAATCCAAATTGCCGTTTATATTCCCATTTTAGATTTTAGAAACCCTTCTAGCTCAAAATGTATATAAAAGATATTATACGAAAGACTTTACAAACCTAACCAATTGCTAATTGTTCAATCTCTCGTTCTCAATTATTAAGAAATAGCTTGTAATTTATTACTTATTTTAAACTGAAGCTTATAAGATGAGTTAAATGATTTTTAAATATACTTTACAGTAAATTAAATTTAAGTAAATATGTTTTAAAGGTACATTAAAATGTGTAATGTACAATATAATAAACTATAGTCTAGGTTACAGGAAAAGTATAATTAGGCGTATTTTTATGCGGAATTAAAAAACCTTCATGTATTTACCATAAAAACATAATATGTTTTGATAAAAGAATTAGTAAAATATTTTAGAAAGTTGTTTTTGAACTCAAAACAAAATTATTACTACATTTTGTGGATTCCTCTATTAAGAATATTACTTAGAAAATGAATTTCATTGATTTTCTTTATTTAAATTATTGAATACAAGATATATTAGAGCAAATATTGTTAACAAAAACCTTGTAATTATTGAAAAGAGAACTTGATCTAGCGAAAAGTAAAACAGTCTTAGTTAATATTAAATTAGGAGTTCATTTTTGGTTACTATACGTTACATTTTAGAATTTTGGAACTAAATGGCCATTGAATAGAGCTTGTTTTTAAATTAATGATGACTCCCATTTTCACTTCCTTAAACTTAGTACAAGAAGGAGGACGGTTATATTTAAACACACTCAATTGGACTTTGCTTGAGTCTTAACGTAACACTTTTAAACTATCGAATATTTAAGTCATCTGGATTATCATTTCTGAATGTATTCTAGAATAGTAATTTTCTAATACGAAAAGGAAAATGGTCACAGTTTTAAATACGATGATGACATAAAAAAATTAAAATAAAAGTCAAAGTAATAAATATCTTAGAATATTCACTCACTTTTATTCATTACTCATAAATGTTTCATAATAAGTTTGAATAATTGTTGTAAACACAAGTTCTGTACTCCTGGCTGTGCTTTGTATTCAGTGTTATACAAGACTCTCAAGCGCACTTGAAATAAATTTAAAAATAAACTAATACCAATTTGGAATGGGGATGGGCATTAGTAGACGTCGTAGAGGCTCTGAATTTATAACCTTGATTACTAGCACTTGGAAAGTTTATTACAAGCATAGCATAAAATGTTTGTGAACTAAACTAAATTTCACCATAAGAAACTACTTCTTGAACAGTTTACTTCTTTCATATCAAAGTTTTCGAATAAAGATTTCCAGCATAACTGCATTGCTTAAGTAAGTCCTACAAACGTGACATTCACTAGGTTTCGAACTTTCCTTCTTCCTTGATACGAATAAAATATTGATTGCCTTAACAATTATTGGTGGTTCACATTTTTGTGCCACTTATGTACGTTTCCTATATTAAAAACTATTGTTATAAACATTTTGTATTGTTGCCTAATTTCATTCAGTTTTTATGCCTGCGATTCAATTTTTATTTAAAAAATCTTGAATATTATCACACCTACACTTTTTAGAATGATAGACCAACCTCATTCTGGTGAAATTTAATTTTATTAAATACATTCTAATGTATAATTAATTTGATCCATTGGTCCTTAGAACCTCAGAGCCTAGTGTAATTGACTACTTAAATAGAACAATGGAACATACAGTATCTTATTCCGTTTATTCCGAAAAATCAAATTAGGATGAATATTATTTACTCTAGGCGACTGCAAAATATGTACTCTTTTGTAAAGAGTTACTTAATTACTTTTGTAAACTTTTACATAATGAATAAAGTTAAGTGTTTACTGCGTAGCGGCAGTTTTCCAGGAAAAAGCGTTAGTAATTTGGTTCTACGTGAGATTAAGCTGTAACGTCAAACGGGATGTTATATAGGATTTATACCTGAAAATGAACCAATTGGAAACCCACAAATCGGGTTGGTGCGAACGGAAAATGTGGTTTTTTGGGGCGAACTCATTTATCGACTGGGGAAGGGCGGGTGTGGATGCGCAGAGAGCGCGGGCGCCTCGCTCTGATACTCTGACAGGCAGTCGGCCGGTGTCGGGCAGGCCACCAACAGGCACCCGGTCTGTGACAGTGACTTTGTGACGAGTGTGACAGTGACAGTGATAGTGTGTGACTACCGTGACTCGTGTGAGTGGTGGTCAAGTCTCCGGGTCGAGTCAGGAGGTTCCGCCCTCTCTGGGCACTCGGATACAAGTACGAGTAGGTTACATTGTTCCGTGTATAACAGATAACTGAGTATTTCCATCATGTTATTAACACAAATATAGGTTTCCATATCATAATCTGTTAATAATAAATATATATATATATATATAGAAATATATATATTTTCTATATTTATATGTCTTGTATTTAATAGCGGATTTTCTACTCTTACAGGTTCTAATTGTACCTTCGCAATTCTCTAATAGTTAATCAAAAGTAAGTATTCAGTAAATGTTTACAAATACATAAAACGTCTAACGCAGTTCGATTAGTAGAATTCCTCTAGAAATTATTTTAAAATCTGAATTATTGAATAAAATCTATATTTATATGTATATATCTTGTATTTCATAAGGGATTTAGAGTAAAAAATAACTAAATGTCAAGTTATGTGCATTGATATTATTTCATTAATACGCTTTTTACTCACCGAGTTAAATGTGTACAATACCCGATTTTACTAATAGAATTATATACATACATTTACAGACGAATTAAGAAAACTTCTAACAGCACAAAAATACTTTTAAATATGAGTTTACATACATAAGTAGCACAAAAACATCAACCAACATATATATACATATACATATATTAGTAAAGTAGGGTATTGTACAAATTTAACTCAGTGAGTAAAAAAGTTTATTATTGAAATAATATCAAAGTACGCAACTTGAAATTTTTCATATTTTTTACTGTACATCCGCCATTAAACACAAGGTACATAAATACAAATATTTGAATCAGTACTTTTTATTTTTTTTTTAACTTCTAGAGGAATTCTACTAATCGAACTGCGTTACAAGTTTTCTGTAATTATAACCATTTAATTGAATGCTTAGTTTTTATTGACTATTACAGAAAGGGGAATGGCGATGGAACAATTACGAAAGTTAGAACCTGTAAGAGAAGAGAATCTGGGCAGAAAGTTTGCAGGAAGAGAGTAAGCCTATCGTGAAACCATGAGCAAATAGGGTTTATTGCGTTTCCTTTCTTTCAGTGACGTCAACCGTGATCGCCTCTCATGCGTGGCTTGTATCGTGGAAATATTATATAAAATTAATATCATATTTCAAGAAGCAACATCAAAAAGTTAGTCATAAAAAATGTATTCAAATTGTTGTATCTTTAGTTGATTAAATAGTTGTGCAATTATCTTATTGCGAAATTAAGATTATTTTAATTATGCAATATTGTGAACTAAACTATTAAAATTTTCATAAAGCCAATTCCAAGTGATCTATTTAATTAATAACATATACCAACGTTGATCTAGTCTAGATAGAGCACAACGAAAGACTGTCACTGTGCGTATCGTATACTATCTGCATCATTTAGCATATAGACAACATGCCTGCTAACAATGTAAATGTTTATTGAACTATAACAGCAAAGTGTTCACTTGTAACTCAATTACTTTTACAGCGTCTTTGATATTATAATTTAAGGTTCTTCGTCTTATAGTCCATTCGTTTGTCACTATAAATGTATATTGAAGTATATTTAAATTTGGAAATACAAAAAATAATACTGATTTCATTTGATACATTTTTAAGTGAAATTATCTTTCCATCCTCAAGTCGGGGGCTTTAAATAAAAATTTTCATTATGAAATATTATCCCACAACAAATCTAACTAAATATTTTCACTGTAACAACCATAAAAATAAAAAGAACAAAATATGATCAAGAATTCTAACGGGTAACTCTTAATTTAAATGAGTTTGTCATTTTATTCTCAATTCTGTCAACATTTTTAATAGGTCCTGTTAACTAGGCATTTATGATAAAACAGAATGCAGGTCACCTTACAATGGATCATTTGATATGTCCTGGGTAATTAATAACCAACTTTTTATTGGCTAACAAAGTTCAATCAAACTGTACGAAATAGACAGTTTGGTTTCTAATTAAAGTAATTATATAAGTTACTAAAGATCTCTTGAACGGACGCTATAAACTTTAAGATGGAGTAATGAAGCAATTCTGCTAAAAGCAAACACATTGAAACCTTAAGACACCAATATCACATTGACTGTGATATTAAGAACTGCCTTTATATATAGACCAATTGCAATAAAAATGCTGACCACCAGGGAAAACTTTTAGTTCAATTACTATAAAAAAACAGTAATGAAATACAAATTAAACCTTCCTATATATAGAGATTTATAACATTTTCCAGTAAGAAAATCAGTAATCATACTTTCTCTTGACTGAGAAGGTTTCAATATCATAGTTTAATATTATAGCTTAAGAATCGGGACATTAAAAACACACACACAGTATATAATGTTCCAAATTTCCTATGAAGACAATTATTACACTTTCATTAAAAAAATGTTTATCTATTCAGTCACCTTGAACCTTCATTACACCAGTCCTCATGGTCTATTGATTTATCGTTTTATATATGTAGACCTTTCCTATGTACCAGCATTACATATTTAATAAGAATAGTAGTAGTGAATATTAGATGTTCCGTGAAGAATTCTGAGAAGGTAATAATTTTATAGTTTAATTAAAGTTACTCGATTAAAACCAAGCATATTCAGATTGTACAGTTCTCAATAAAATTGGAATTGTCTAATATATTTTAATATAAGAACAAAATATGATTTTTTTCCAATATTGTTAATCATATACTGAGAATAACCCATCAATGTAACATCGTACAATATGAAATGGGTCAAAACCTGCTATGTGCCTAAAAGTCTTGTAACTTGTATGAAATAATCTACATCACTAACTACTTCTGAGAATTGATTTAACGGCGTAATATTGAAACTATCAAATATCTTATCGCTCTAAAGATAGCAAACTTGGAAGTGGCCAGCCGAGCTTCAAACGCATGCCTTTATTTCTGTAAAGTACATCTTTGCAAGTTTAATTGTAATCTGTGATAGCTCTCTCAGATATTGTTGATTAGACCTCTAGAGTTTTATTCTGCTACATGATGGAGACTATATCGAAGAATAATTTTAGTTCGTCACCATGACGGCCGAAATTAAAAGGTCTGAAACTGATGAAAAGTAATAAAACCAATACCTTCTTGATTGTTTGAAAAAGATTAAAAGGTATTTTCTAACGTCTGGCACTAATGCCTTCCGCCATCAATGCGCGCTACGGCAGTACCTTCAGGGCAGGACAAACCGACGGTATTGAGTGAAAAACATCCATCGAGATAGTTCCAAGTGTATAGTAGCTGAGAAGCCACTTTATAGTACTTAGAGCCTATAGGAACAGCTTAAGAGTTGTAGGCACGTTATATAAATGAGTTCATTGTGAAAAACAACATTGAATAATTTGTCAATAAAATGGTGTTTAGTGGATTAACTTATAATGATGACAGCTAACAATCATTGAAGACATTCTGAGAAGAATATTCAGTAACAGCCAATATACGCCAACAAAATTTAAAAAAATACCACAAATCATTATCGAATTATTATGTCCAAAATGACAAAAATATATTATCAGAAAATGAAAATATTAAACGTTGTTAAAATCCTCTTTCAGAGCATGGAGTATATCAATAGCCACCTAAATGTTTAAACAAGATGGAATAAAAACTGATACAATTTATTGGTTTATTTATATACTTTCGAAGCTTAGCGACCTGTGTCTAAAAATTGAATTCGTTTAATTATTCAACAATTGAATAAATGCCCGGTTAATTTAGTAACATTTTAGGGAAGTTTAAATGCATTACTGTAATTCTTACTCTTTATATTTAGAGGCAGTTTATTATATATTTTTAAAGCTGAATAATTATGACCCTTCTCTGTATCGTAGGTGTTGATGCTATAATAGTTCAACACTTTTTTTTAAACAGTTGATAATAGTTTTAACTAGTAGTAGAATTTCGAGAAACTATAGAGATGAAAAAGGTAGAATATTTTAATTTTTTTTAAAGAGGTTTGCAGGTTGGTCTCTTTTTACCTCTGAACATAGGTTCAAGCAATGATATATTGTTGAGTTTTGAAAATGTGTTTGACACCATTCCAAAATACTACCCCATACCTCAAATGTGAGTTAAAATAATCGATAACTTTTCCGATTGGTTTGTTGAGAATAATGATAATTAACTTTTATTATCTTTGGGAAGTCGTCCATTTGCTGAAAATCACTGCCCTGTTTCATCAGTTGAGTAATTTCTTTCATTCTCTAAATCATCAAGAATTTTTGTTTATACAGGTTCAATACAAATCCTATGACACCGCCGATAATAACTAACAATATGCGCTCAAAACATTTTCACAGAGTATTGAGAGTCATTAACTGTATATAAAAGTAGGAACTTTATTATCTATATATATAAATAAACTTAATAGTCTTGTAACGCAATTGCAATAAAAAATCTTGAATATTTGACATAATACTGTAAATTTATACCTGATATAGGCTAAGGCCATTTGATACATGTAAGGTGAACTTCTTCAGGTTATTTCCCGTGCTGTGGGAACTGCGAGGGTCAGTCTGTTCGCTCTCTTTTCCCACAAGTGGGAATTGTGTGAATTATTAGTAGTCAGTACTTACGATACCAGACCTACTTCTATTTATCTTTTCTTGTTTTCTGTTTTATCTCTCTCATTTGTTTCCATTAGTTATTTGTCAGTTTCATAATTTTTTTAAAGAGATCTGTATTTTTAATTGTGCTTTTGTATTTAGTATAATACAAGAGTAATTGCGTATTTCACACAGAAACTCTATCTCTTTAATGTTGCCTCTTTATTATCCAACCGATTCTCTAAAAGATAATGGCCAGTACAACACAGTATATCCAGTAATTGTTTACCATATTAAAAAATACTAAGAACAGCGATCTCTGATACAACCAAGAGTAAAAATTATGTTGGCTTGAAATTTAAAAAGTCCTATCGAGAGACCTATTAGATTACTTGTTCTTTTAACTGTGAACATGAAACTAAAGACTTTTCACCAAGACGTTTCTAACAAAATATATACTTTAGAGCTATAGGTAATAAAATTGTATACAACATTTAACCGCAAGGTATATACGTTACAATATTATTACAAAGCCACGTTGCAAGTCGAATACCGATTCCAGAAATGATACTTCTGGTGTAGTTTCTGTACTAAAGTAAAAACTAGTACTATTCCCAAATTGAAAGATTTAGTACAAATAGAAAAAATTAGTTCTCCAATTAGGTACACCTTATATAGACAAATATTTTTTAAACAATCCTACGTTTCTGCAAATAATGTTATGCTTTCAGGGATCTCGTGGTATCCTATAGATACCATTGGACTAACATTGGTTGGCTTCCATACCTTTTCGAGGCTTTGATACAGGAGGAATTTTTTTTGTAGGCGTTCATATTTTTATGATCGTACCCTTACTTTCGCTTCGTTTTAATTAAATTTAAACATATTTTAGTTTGATAAGAACTGGTGTATATCAATATTATAAAAATATTACACGGTTTTACCACAACTCGGTTCAGAACGGTTGGGGTACCTTTCTATAAGGTTAAACGCAAAATAGACTTCGCCTCAGAATTCGCTTCACACTGGACACATCCTGATCCAGATGGCGTCTTCCAAAGAACCGATAAACCATTTTTTTATTCCGATTTTGAGATAGTAGAGGTGGAGATTCATATACAGTTTCAGCCCAGTTACTTAAAAAAGTAATCATTGTAAAGTTATTATACATATAGAAGGACACCCACAAATTTATAAATCTGATCTCGCCATCAACAGAAAAGACTCTGGTGAACGCTTAAAGAATCTAGCTTCGTAGTGAGAATTTATCAATATAAAAAGATTTTTAGCACTCAGCCTTAATTAACATTAAATTTTGTAATGATTCCTAGTACATATTCTGTACACAAGTGGACATAAATTAAGTTCACTTGGATATGCATATCTTTTAAGTACATACAGACTTGTATTTTCGACAGAAAACATATAACGATTTTCAAGTGGCATAAGTGGACTATTCTGTATAACTGTACAAGTGAATATATACTGAGTATTGCAAACATACGTAACTGTGTTTAACATATTATACCATATACCAGGAAAAGCAAAAAATGCAAATGCAAGTAATGTTCTATCTCGTTTTTTTACTGTTTTTATGTTTTTTATTTTTCAAATCATATTTTTAAAACTACTCAACCGACTCGGAGGAAATCTATTAAACTCTTTATTTCGAAAGAGTTTATTAATAAAATAGTTTTAGACAAATTTTTAAATTGAATTCCAAAATGGAGCCCAAATAGAATATTTTAACGAAAGGTCTATATATTTACTAGCTAAAAAGTGAGAAAATGAAGCTTTGTATAGGAACTATATGGAAATAAAAATATTACACTTTAAATGTTGACATTGTAAAACAGATACCTGACTTAGAACAAGAGTCAATGTTCAATATTGGACATCATTAAAACAATAAAATCATATTAGTTAATTGAAATATTCAAAATTAAGTGGTAGCCATTAAATTTTTCATATACAGGGTGTTTCAAAACTATTATCTACAATTACTTTATACATTCTATCCAGTTATATGGTAACACTTAACTTACATAATTTAAGTCTTCGCAAAGTTGGTTTGAAATCAATAAAATATTATATTACTTAACAGAATGACATGAAATTCAGTTTATAGAAATATTCAAACCACCAACATAGATCCCCACTCAATTCATCCCATTTTTGTCGGCAATACCAGTGAACATAATATAGAAAAAGGTTTCTGCGTTTACATGTTTAGGATGACATTACAGCTGAAGCTAAAATGTTTAAAGTTTTGTATTAAACTAATGAAATCCTCACTATTATTGCATTATACGAATTTCTTAATTGAGGGAAATGATCATGTTATTAACCTTCATAGCATAATTCTTTTACTTAACCATTTGTTTATTCTAGATTTTCTTGCTGGCAGCATAGTTACCTATAATACCAATAAAATATTAACCACCTCATTAACATAACGATGACGGCACTCTCAATTGACTGTTATTTCAATTCCAGTGTAGAGATAAGAGAGGTGGATTTTCACAATAATTCCGAAACATCTTCTTCTATTGACCTAGTTTGACTCTTTCGTAATCAACAACAGGCGTCACTGTACGCTCAGAGAATAACATTTTCTGATGTTCAGAAGTGAATATTCTCTGTACTGCCAACGTAGGCCTCTGAAGAATTTACTTTCACTGATCTTATTGTTGCCGAACGTGCATCCACGGTATTATTTTTGTGCTAACTTCTCCATCGTAGACTTTGTTTTAGACGTAATAAGGGCAGTTTTCTTAACCCCTTATCAGTCCAGATAATAAAGTGAGAAATGAACACTTTAGGTGAACTGTAAATTTAACAGTGTGTCGATTTTGATACACATAACTAAGACTTACATCGCTATAATAAACTTTAACGTGTTGATGTTAACATTTAAGCGTAGTATGAATTCAAATGTTTGGACTAAACTAAATAATTTATTAAAAAAAACTGTAAGTCAAATTATATAAAAATTTCAAATTATTTATTTTTGTTTTGGTTTGTTCTTTAATTGAACTTACACCGCTTTAAGGTATTATTTCTTGATTTTTGTTGTCACAAATCTTATCTTTAAAATGCCTGTGCGAATTGACCGAAGTATTTAGAATTTAACTTTTTTACTTTTACCTTTTTTGTGTATGCTTACACTTTCTTCAGTGTTTTAATTAAGACACATTACCTGAATAACATTACAAACGTTTGGATTGAACGTAGTGTTCTGTTTCTGTAAGGTATAACGATAGGTTCTTTAAAATTCCTTTAATTTATCCATATTTAGTAATTAAAATACTTAAAAACCTGCATAAGGTATATAATGTAAATATGGTCTATGCACTATAACACGGCTTAAAGAAATTCGTTGTATAAATATCAAACTTATCCCTACACTATTACCACAATATAAAACCATACAAAACATTGCAACAATCTTACCGTACATTTATGATCCTATTATACTATGATGGGTCTATTATTGTATATAATATATAACATATAAATATAAATTACAATAGTTTCTTTTAAACTGGTTATTCAATAACATTGAATTTCCTAATTAATAAATGTTTCCTGTTATTTAATTTTCTAATGATTTTTCTTATGTGTATAAACCATTTAAATATTTATTTTAAAATTTAAATTATGTACACTGAATCAAAACTTTATGGATATTTTTGTCAATACAACACTTATATCAAAGCCATTTCTCTGTTGAAAAGAAGCTATTTACGTAACTTTGAAACGAAAGTGTTTAACAGGTTACTAAAAACAAAATTTACAACTTAAAAGATCTACTATATAAATAACATACATTGCTACAACTAACGCTTCACCTATATACATACAACACCTTGTGCTTCATCTCATATCAATTAGACTAAATCAATATGTTCTATTCCAACACTGTTGTTGCTACGTGATGTTCTCTGCATTGATTATGTATGCCATTACAATACAGTCTGTTATGTATGCCTTCTAACGTCGTTAACGAACGATACAAACAACACTTTGTGTTTCACCTTATATCAATTAGACTGAACAAATTTGCTCCATTCCTACATTGCTGTTGATACGTAATGTTCTCAGTATTGATTCTGTATGCCATTACAATACAGTCTGTTACGTATTCTTTTTAACGTCGCTTTCGAACGATACATAAAACATCTTGTGTTTCACCTATTATCAATTACACTAAATCAATCAACTCTATTCCATCACTATTGTTGATACGTGATGTTCTCTGCATTGATTATGTATGCCGTTACAATAAAGTCTGTTTTGTATTCCTTCTAACGTCGCTTACGAGAGATACAAACAACGCCTTGTATTTCACCGTATATCAATTAGAGTAAATCAATAACGATTATTTCTCACACTAATGATGTTAAGTGTTGTTCCCTGTATGATATTTTATATGCATAAGAGTAAACTTTCATTAATAAAACAGTCTCTTTCGACGAAAAATATCGTTTTGGCTATACACTAAGCATCTTAATGATATAAACAATTTGTGATAGAATTAATAAGATTCCTGAATACTGTATCAAAATAAATAAATTTGGATAACAAATAATTAAATAATATTCTAATAAACCCGTTTGATGAAAAATAGTACGCGTTTAAATTAATTGAATTCAAGTTTTTAGGAAAACATACTGTTTTTAGGAAAAGATACTTTATTATTTTAATTAAATAAATAAAATATTACAAGCTAAAACGACATTCCCTTTAGTATAATTTCTAGCAAAGAACCCTCTGAGACGACATTCAGGACGACACGGTCTA
This sequence comes from Homalodisca vitripennis, assembly GCF_021130785.1. NCBI lineage: Eukaryota > Metazoa > Arthropoda > Insecta > Hemiptera > Cicadellidae > Homalodisca > Homalodisca vitripennis. The sequence continues at coordinate 219,503,902 of NC_060208.1, read as the reverse complement.
GAGTTACAAAGAACTTGTCCTTGTAAAAGATACAAGTCCCATGGGGATGAGCCCTAAGTTCAACTGGTCGCGGTGCTTTGATTTTCTTTTATCAGAGTTGTCTCTTTAATACACCTTTTGCTACATGTTATTTACTTTTGTATAATATTAATACAATTGATTAATATGTCGTTGCGTTTTCATGATCAATTTAAATTTTATTATAACGAATAAATATAGTGTGTGGACGGCCAGAATGGCACTTTAACGTTTATTATTTATATATACTATGTAACTGATTCACTCTTATTCGTTGTCATCTATGACATTCTATAGTTATTTAGGCCGACATTAAATTAAAACCTAAGTAAGCTCTATAATTTAACAGATATCCCTTAGTTTTGTTGGCATTCTAAAATACCATTGCGCAGCGCGCACCTAAATTACAATATATATAGGCTCAGACTATTCTTTAGAAATAGCATCATGAAGTCTAGTGAGAACGATGTAATATTTGACAAGCATAAGAACATAATAGTTATTCTTTGTTTAACGATGTAACGTTTCTAATTTAAAAAAGAAAATAATAAGGGCTTCATACATAAAATTGGAAAACCAACAGATTAAACATCTGGTGAAATCAGAATGCTTTGGTTAACAATTCTGAAAAAAATAACAAAAAAAAAATAAAACATAAAGTGTCAAACAGATTAGAGACTTATAATGAACCGATTTGGAGTCAAAATATGGTTCTTAGAAGTTCATCTAGAATGAAATAATAATAAAAATAGAGCCATTCCCGTCCCGCCTTTTTTACCATCATCTTGTTGTTGCCATGACGATCGCCATTTACTATAGGCTGTGGTCAGTACTATTTATTTGGCTGGTGACACAGACATGTTTTGACCTGTATTCTGTAGTTCATTTTTAATCATTAGTGTTTAGTTTTTATTAATTGCACATTTTAGGGTCAGTGTGCATGGAATAGACACACAACATGGCTGTCGTAGTTACTAGCATATGCGTGTCACAGCGCTCTGGAATGTGTTTAGGATGTAGTCATGCAATATTTTAGTCTTTCATCTGTAGAAGAGAGCAGGTTTCTGATCTAGAAACGTAATATCGCTTATTTTTTTGTTTCGCTGAACAATAGCAAATAGAAAATATCCTGTTTCCTTCATGGTAGTTATACTGTGAAATAATAAAATGTTGTACTAGTTTCTAGATTGATACATTGCTATTAGTTATTCACTATACCACACAAGTTATTCCATCTATACTCAACAATCCTCCCGGCTCTTTTACCTTGTATAACATTCGCCACGGAATTACGGTCTTATGCAATTTAAAATCTCAAAATTACACGTAGAGTTACATGCAAACTTAATCTTTTACATAGTCAATAGTTTCAAATCATGCTATCTAGGGGTCGTGAAGATTATGGAACAGCTCACGTAAAACTGTTTGTGGTTGTAGTGGAATACATAAATTTGGCCCCTTCCTTTTGTAAGCACCAAGATTAGCTTTTTTGAAAGAAAACTAGAAAATAGTTTTATGGGGCATGTATAGTACCGAAAAAAATATAAATCCCTAATTTAAAAATTGCACAAATATATGACATTATAGTAAGTTGCCATTCGTCGTCAGTATCTTTCAGTTAATGATCGTTAGAATGTTATAAAAATGGAAATTTATACCTCGATCCAAGATTCTTTACCCAGAAGTATTAAACATTTCCAAAGCAATAAAGTTTTTACGGGGTGCTCGCTTAGGATTCTGAACTGCACAAACTATTCAAATGTTTTCCGGCGTTTTATCTATAAAAGTTTTGCTATTTGGCTTATTTTTAACGCAAATTCATGTACAGGGTGATTAGCGAGAAACGCGTGTTTTTCAAATAATGAGTACTCAGGCAATTAAAATAGAAAAATGTATTTATGTGTGGAAAAACAGTGTACACAATATGCAATGTCAGAATAAAATTACTTACCAATTTAGCGTTTAAAAATTACATCTCTAAGGAGGTCGCCTTCTGCTCGGATACAGTGTTGAAGGCGTTCTTTAAAACTTGCTACGGATTTTGCTGACATATCTCTAGGAATGAGATTAGAAGGATTGGAGATTGGAGATAGACATTGATTTCCTGGCGAATAGCTTCTTTAAGTTCCTCTATTGTTCGTGGCTTGTTTTGTATACTCTAGATTTCAAAAACCCCTTACAAAAATAAATCTGGAATTGTAAGATCCGGTGAGCGAGAAGGCCAAGTGATAAAAACGCGAGATCACTCTTATAGGGAATGTTCGCCGAAGGAATTCCATACTAATGCGAGCCGTATGGGCCGTTGCCCCATCTTGTTGGAACCAAACATTACGTATCTCTTTCTATTCTTTGACGGCGAAGCTCTAGCAAGAGATATTCTTCCAACATTTCCAGGTACCGTTGTGCATTCACTGTCACTGCTCTGCCATCGTTGTCTTCATAAAAATAAGGACCAATGATGCCCTTTTTCATTAACCGCACACCACACATGTCACACGTAAGCTATGAAGAGGTCTCTCAGCTACGTTTTGAAGATTTTATGCAAACCAAAATCGTTAATTCTGTTTATTGACTGCTCCGTCCAAGTGGAAATGCGTTTCATCATTCATAAGGATAACTGCTTCGTCATTTTCTTCCAAAATTTCGCTCATTGTGTTACAAAAATTTACACGTTGTCTCCTATCCGCTTGACTCAATTTATGACATACTGCCAGCTTGAAAGGATGAAATTTAAGATGTGTGACCAAAATATTCCTCACTGTGGATGGGCGAAGTCCGAGAGCAGATGCCGGCTTTCGAATTGAGCGGCTAGGACTCTGAGCTGTTGCAAGGCGCACTCTTTCAACTGTCTCAGGGGTAGTAACGGTTGTTACCGGTCCAGGAGGTTTCTTCTTAAGCAAAGATCCACTTGTGTTAACATTATGTATCCAACGCAATATCGTGTTACGATCAGGGATAGCACCATGCCGTGCAACGTTAAAATATGTACGAAAGTCTCGCTGAGTCTGATTGACTGATTCACCATTTGCGTAAAACCGTCGCATGACAAACGTACGATGCTCAAGGTTCCACATCTCGGCTACAACTAAAACTGCACATTCCCCCCTCCACAGCGCAACAACTTCCGACCGTCACCGACCGATATTCCTTGTATACTACACAAGCCAAAAACATGCGTTTCCTGGTAATCACCCTGTATAATAAGTGATCTGCCATTTTAGAAAAAAGTGAGGAAACTAATAGTTATATTTTTATGATCAAAAACTAATATTGATTTTAATATTTGAAGTGTAGAACGCATCATATCCTGATTGTAATCAATCTCACATTGCATTGTACATTATAACGATTGCTCTTTCAAACAGTACAATAGCTGAGCTCTAGCAGTTAAAAAACAGTCATTTTTTGTGGGGCATCCATTGTTTTGAATGAATAAAACTAGTGACATTGAGTAATGATATCCCATTTGCCTCATGTATTATATTAATTTATTGTAATGTAATAAATTTAAACTTGAAAACTGAACATATTCTAGATACGAAATTCCAAGAGGAGCATAGTGCACGTACACTCTTAAGCGAAAAATTATAAGATTTGCAATCGGTTAAACAATGTTCTATAGAAGAGTGTGTGTAGAATAATTTTGCTAGAATAAGTGATTGCAGAAAATTGATTGCATAGGTCACATTATCTAGAAAACAAACATTTCGAAGTAACAAGAATTATGGGATATAGATAAGTGAAAGCTCGATTGTAATAGGTAATCGTTAGTCAGAACGGACATAACTCATAATGTACAGTATCTGAACAGTTATAGTGCAATTTAGGATAAATAATGAGGTACAGTTGAGGGAACACTTGATTATGTATACCAGAACAAATCATGTATGAACACTTTAGACCACCGTACTGGAACAATGAAACTAAAATGAAACTTTACTTTCTAAATATAAATGAGGGATTGCTTGATAGTGATAAATAGAAAAACTCATGGAGGAACTTGTAGTACAAAGTACTGGATCAGTTGGAACAATTAGACTGCAGTACAATATATCATGAGATATCTGAGAGGAAGCTAGATATTGTTTCTGATAACTGAAATGTGTTTCACCCTGTTAATGTATCGGAATGTTTTCCCCCTTTCCCGTACACTAATATATTTATTTCACAACAGTATAGGTTCCCATAGCTCTCACTTCATATTTCATGAGCTCATAATTCAGGGAGTTTTAAAAGATCAAAGGGCAATATAGTTTGATTTAATGAGAGCAATCATGAGAAACTTTTGTGAAATGAAGGAGGGCATTCTCCTTGTAGATTGTTATAAGAAAACTTAAATCCTACAAACTAATTAAGGATTTTAAATTCCCAAAAATATTGTTTTAAATATAATAGTATTACATTTATACATAGTTATTCAAAACGCAGAATAGTTGTGTAGAAGTAAAATAAAATCCTTCAGGAATAATCTTAATAACGTTTTACCACAAAGATGAATTAAAATGTAGGAAATAAACTACTTATTCCATCAAAGTACTTGCCAATTGATTCTTGTATATATTAACTTCTTTTCACAAATATACAATATTACTGTATTTCTCCTAACATTAGGTTTAGAGATGAAATTTTAGCAAATATTTCATTACAACCACTGTTCTTAAGTTTACCTAATTTATTACATCTCTAAACAATCATTGTCTTAATTCATCTAGGTGTGCCTTTACCTATGCATATATTAATTTTTTTATTCGTATTTGATTGCGAAAGACATTTATTTTTAAACAGTGTAAGTTATTATTGGAATTACTAATCATAATTAATCAGTTTTTATTATTAATAATTAATCGGAATATATAATTAAAGAACTAATTACCAATTTTATAAAAACTTAACTAAATAAAAAAATATTATAAAGTAATGTGAAATAGGTCTACAGTAGAAGTATGATCTACAATACAAGTATGGACTACGAAAATTGTGATAAATCCCACGTCTATTAAATCTTGACCTCAAAAGATTGGTTTTTTAAACAGTAATTAAAAAATATTTCTAGTTAAGCAGGACTAAGTATTTGTTCATTCTATTCTTTGTTCTATTTCATATCTTTCAGGGTAATTTGCAGAAATATATGTATGTTCTGAGATAATGTTTCTAACTAATCAAGGAGGGACACCCTGTATGCTGAGGTCATCCAATGATGATACAATAGTGATTTTTGATTGGTAGCTTAGATGCTTTTTATTTTATTATCTTTATTTATTTATGCTGTTTATTATGTTTATTATATTTTTTTAGTTACAAATTGTTTTGTACTTGTTACTGACATAGGTTAATTATAAGAAAAGATCGAATGATCTTAACTTCGCATGTAACAATAAATAGTCTAATCAATCAATCAATCAAAACAAATAAACCAATGCAACGTAGTGTAGAAGGTCCTTACAGAATTTAACGTAAGGGTAAAACGCGCACTAGCACGGCCAAGACCAAGACCAAGACCACGACCAAGAACTTGCAGCCAGGATAACCTGAAGTGATGTGGAGCAACGCGCACTAGTCAGACCAAGACACGACAAACGCAAGACAGACGCACGACCACAGCTGTACGCTCTGGCCGCACAGACCAAGACGCGAGACCAGCTTGACGTTGCGGCCAGGCTTCCATGAGCTGTTATAGAACAACGCGCACTGCCTACGACCAGTCTGCGACCAGGAGTAGTTGAGAGAGGTTTGTGTGTGCGATTGAGTTGTTTATGATTTGTGAACAAGTTTAGTAGACAGTATTGTAAAATGGCAACAGAATCAGTGTTTTGATACAGAATGTTTGATACAGGAAGGTAAAGGAAAGGCCTTGTTTTGTGGGATTTTTCATCAGAATTGATTATGCCAATAGAATAATGAAGAAGCAAAAATGGGAAGAAATAACATTGCTATTCGGTGGCGATGTCTGTACAACAGCGGCACAGAAGAATGATTATGTAAGTAGAAAGTGTGTGTTTTTTTTTTACTTTTAATTACATATTTTAAAACTGGATGGAACAAGTGGATGAGTTAATTTTAAATAAAATCTTGTAACAATTGTAACCATTGTAAACTTGTAAAAATTTATCAATAACCATTGAGCAAAAAAGGGGAAAGTATGTGTCAGTTGCCTGATGCCTTTTATTTTAAAAATTAAATAAAACTAGTTTTGTTATCATAACTTTATTGCCATAAGTATAATACACGATACAACAATTATATTAATATTTAAAACCACAGACATTTTTTAATAAACAAAAACATCACACACAAGGGCCCAAAACTTTTATTAAACTTAATTAGAAAGTAATCTGACAAATGTTTAGGTTTTAGTTATTATAGTTGTAATGTACGGTATTGAAATAAGACTGTTTCTTGTATCTGTTTTTGTATTCACAGGCCAATCACACTTACAAGTGCTTACTTGCCAAGGTACTGCTCCCTCGTTGACAAAGTACCGAATAAATTCATTCCTTACACCTGAAGCGTAGTTTTTCTCTGGTAGGTCTTCGAGTTTACTGATTACTGATTACTGATTAATATCATGAACTGTAGGGAATCCATTCAATGTATCTTGGAACTTAACACCATCTCTGTCTCTTACAAAGTTATGTAAAATGCAACAAGCTTTTACAATGTCTATTGCAAACTCAATGTCCAACATTCAGTGGCCTATGAAAATCCTCCATTTACTGGCCAAGATACCAAAGGTACATTCAACAAAACGTCTTCCTCGGCAGTGGCGGTAATTGAAAGTTCTTTTTTCCTCAGTTAGGGTTTTTTCCTACGTAGGGGCACATTACTCTGCGTGACAACGCAAACGCATCGTCGGCTAAGAAAACAAAGGGCACTGAAAGTTGATTCAAATCAGAAATAGGTCCTATCTTGTGGAATATTTATAGTACCGGACTGAACTTTTCTGTACAAAACTGTAGCTTCAAAAACGGATGAGTCACTGCATTTACCATAGGCTCCAATGTCAACAAAAATAAATTTTATAATTGGCGTCAGTAACTGCCATTAGGACTATGGAAAAGTATTTTTTTATAGTTGTAGTAAATTGATGCACTGTTGGGTGGCTTTGTTACTCTGACATGTTTCCCGTCAATTGCTCCAAGACAATTAGGAACATTAGCTCTACTTTCAAATTCCTGTGCGATTCTCAACCAATCGTCTTGCGTAGGCTCGGTAGACATTCATCTCTTAAAATATTCCAGATAGCAGAACAAACTTTTTTCACCAATTCTCTTATTGTTGTAACTCCCAGTTGATAGTAGTGACGCAAATCAGAAAATGAACTGCCTTCCGCCAAATACCTGAAAGCAAAAAAAAACATTACAAACTACACACTACTTCCTTGTTATATTCGTAAACTGCAATCAGTATTTTTTTTCAGGCACATCCATACAGAAGAAAAATGGCGCCATATTAAAGACGCCTTCAACAGAGAAAGGAGAAGGATTTCTGGAACTAAAAGTGGATCTGGAGCTACTAGAAAATCTCAGTATGTTTACTATAATATGCTGTCATTTTGCACAGTGCTACTCCGCCTACTTACACTTCAGCAAAGCTTGCCAGGTGAGGACCCGCGATCCTGAAGATGATGATCAAGGGACAGGAGACATCGACAACCCAACTACACAAACAAAAGTCTATCATACAACTGTTCTAGCAAAAAAGAGGAAGGGCAACAGATGACATTGCAAACAGCTGGTAAACGTATTGAAGGAGTTCAGCCAACGAAAGAAGACAACATGAAAAAGAGACTCTTGAGGACCCAGATCGGCTTTTCTTGATGTCTCTGATTAAGGATTTTAAAAATATTCCACAACACAGGAAGCTTTCAGCAAAACGCCAGATACTTTTGGTTATCGAACAAAACCAATCAGGAGATTTTAACAACATGGGCCACTGTCATGAGGTGATCTTCACAAAGCCTTCCGATTTTTTGGGCAAAACACACAGCCTATTTATGGTGGATATGACCAGAGAATCTACCAGCAAGGATCTTCAATAGCTCCTCCTATGAATACTGGTGGCAACAACTACGAACCTCTCACGATCTACAAAGAAATACTTCGACCCCACATTCAATGACTGGAAGTAATATACACGAAGACGACCAAGTGTCCCCATTGGGTTTCAATGTTTTGATGACATTAACAACAGTTGCTAGATCTAAGATAGATTGGTGTAATAAATTTAAAAACTCAGTTTTTACAATTAATTTGTCATTTGTACTAAGTTTATATTCATTTACTATGTTACTTAGAATATTCTTCAATTATTAAACTTACCTTAACGTTACTAGTAGTTTTTCTTCATTTCCAATACACAAGCGCATGGTAGTATCAGTTCCACTTATGTGAGGCGCAATTTTCACTAACAGTTCGTCAAAACTTTTAACACTCATCCGTGTGTAGTTAAAAAACTCTTCTTCATGCTCACGTAAATTAGCATAAAAACTAACGAAGTACCCTTTTAAAAAGGCCTCTCTGCTCTCAAAGGGGTGTATCCAGTGTTTTTTTTTTACCTTTTACATATTTACGGTACACATACACGGCCACTGCTATTTCCTCGACATCCATTTTCAGACTGACTGTTGTCTGTTTAGTACATTACAAAACTGTCTTGGTCTTGGTCGAGGTTGTGGCCGTGCTGTTTCCAGACCAGTACTGGTCTTGGTCTTGGTCGTGGTCTTGGTCTTGGCCGTGCTAGTGCGCGTTTACCCTAAGAGATAACGTATACACGATCAGACAGACGTGTGAACTGCACTTATACTTATGACGTTTCCCTATAAGATCAATAGAGATCTTCTGTAGACCACGAGGACGTTATGTACCGAGTTTCAAGTCTCTAAGACTATTATATTAAGTGTTATCGCACTGAGGACAAGCGGGCAAACTATATTTTGCGTTTAAATCTTAAAACCGATAACATTATTCCTTGAACTACGAATAATTCAGTAATAATCAGACGTGCTTATTATACATTTACCAATAAATATTTTAGTTATTAGTACCATGAAATAAAAAAAAATTGTATGCTACATTAAAAAAGAATGTCGTACACGAATTACTGTATTCTACAATCTAATTTTAATTTATTTAGAATGTATTTCTCAAAAAATAATAATATTTATCAAAAAGGCGTGGTGTATAAAAATATTTATACTCTGTGTAATAAATTGGTACAGCTTGTTAAGTTAGTTTTATTGTAAAACACTTTAAATGTTTGTTGCTCAATAATAATATAATCCATTTCTCCTCATACGATCTGCCATATAAAATTAATTAAAAATGTAACAACAAAATGTTTTGAATTATCAGAGTGAAAAGTTTAATAGATAAATTACACAAGATAAACGATGTTTTCAACTTTGTTTCTTCCACCTTACTGGTATGTTTATAGTCGGTCCATTAACCAGACTTAACTGTTTGCAGGAAATTGCAAAAGTTTCAATGGGTTTCCACATTTTTATAATCTAACCTGCCTACTTTACCGTTTGTGTGATGACTTCCATTTAATCAAGGTTTTTCAATTTTTTTGAATTACACAAAATGTAATGTTGTTCACCGTGGTGACTGTATTTGAATTTGATGCAAACATTATAACAAATATAATATGTATTTTTCAGCACTCATTAAATATAACTGGGGGAATCATTTGCAGGAAAAATAGTAAAATAGCCTATTACTACATTACGGTATAAATATTTGGAAAGGATATTGAGTTTCCAGTGCGAGATGTAATTAACATTCCTTTATGTTTACTTTAAATACTTTTTGAGTAAATGGAGTATAGCTTGGTTAAAACTTTATAAATTATATTTAACCTAATAATGTTAACTGCTGAGTAATATGCTTCAATATTCATAGATTAAATTACATCTCAGATAGATTCACTTAACAACGAATAAGAAGGGACTTGCATCAACAAGATTTCTGATTCAATGACATGTATTCCTGAATAAGCCTTTTAATTGATAAATTGAACATATTGATTCCACTCCAATAAATGGTCTCTGTACGAGACTGAATATTCCAAAGTTTTCTGAAATGAAAGCACGGTTTACACTGAACGTTATTGATAAAAAGAGGCTGTGAAGTGACAATTTCTACCTTGAGCTTCTGAAGTTTCCAAAGTTCGAAGGTTTCCACTTGTGAAAGATCGTTCAGTTTGTCACACTGTTGCTGATTTTCTCTTTTCCCATAGTTTTTCCTGTTGAATAAATAAAACCATAAATATATCTTTGTTTTATGATGATGTTTTAATTATCTATCGTCTGTCTCAGTGATGTATCTTTGTAATTATTTTTACAAAAACTGGCATGGTGATGAGCGACCAATTTATTTTTCAAATAGCATTACTTCTTGGTTACACATAAATAAGACTATTTCTTTTCAATTTCGTTTAATCCAAATGTTAAATAATATCGGTTGCTGATAACTATTTTGGGCGCACTGTATTGAAACTATTAATTATGTTTCAATCATTATCATTCTTTTAAGAGATATCTACTGCTTCACTAGCATTTTACAAAATATAAATCTAAAATCTTAAGTCAAGCACTAATATGATGAAACACTAACCTATTATTAAAATTAAAATTGGAATATAACAGGTTCATATTATTACGGTAAACATTGTTAATAAGATAGGAAGATAAGCAAAATTTTGTCTGACTTCTAGGAGATTTTTTCCTGTGTGAATTATATTTCCGACGTTACAGCTGAGTTTGCTTGTGGCCTCTAAGAAGAAAGTATTTACGTATGCAGGTCTTGGGAACCAACTTCGATCAAAAAGTTTCTCTTTCCTGGCTTGCAATCTAATTACGGTTTAAGATATTTCCAGTACTGAAATTGAGTTAGCCTTGTTATCCCGATGAAGAAAATAAATAAACTTGACAAATGTTTTTCAGTACAATAGCATCAGTAGAAGTATTCTGAGAAAAACTTATATTTAGGGATACTTCTATATTTATTTTGAGCAACAATCAACACTACGTTGTTATGTACTTCTAGTATAAGGGGTGCGGGAAATATTTTACAAGTCCATGCACAATATTAAAGTAATGGTTTATAATAGGTTTTGCGTGAAAGAAAGATTTTTGTTTTTCATATTATAGTCTAGAAAAGAATTGCTAGTTAAGGCATGCGACTAACCTCTATTTCTATGTGTTTTCGTAAACCAGTATAAAAATACCAGAGCACAACGTCATGGAAGAAAACCAGTTCATAGTACGTTACTTGCAAATATTCACAGCTTTGTTCATTGCGGTGGATATTATAACAGTGTTCAGATAATATTTCCAATGCATTTCATTCTTAAACGCGTCTCTGGCTGCAAAGTTAGCTTGTATACTACTAATACAGTATTGTGTACTTATTGTTGTCTAAAATTTAAATGTAAATAATTGATTCAGCCTCTTTAAAATTTCTGGTGAAATTATCCAGCTATATTTAATGTCGCTTAAATTGTGATAATATTTCATTTTAGATTGATTTATCAATTTGAAACATTTTTCAGGAACCATAATAACTTTTTTTATGGCTTCTTAGGACTTCATTGAAATTTTGGTAGAAAGCACAGTTGTTAATTTTAAGCATCTTAAATTTAAGCGCTTAACAAGGCACTTAGTGATTCATTGTCATTAAATTGATTACTAATACGAGTACTATAACATTACACGTTCAATTAGCATGGGTATATTAAATTGACTTTAGTTGGTATAGTAGTGGACCAATTTTGCAAATTTCTCGTAATTCGTTCTCTGATTCTGATATTTACTTGCAAGTGAATTTACAATTGTGTTATGGCCCAAAGTTTTATCTGTACTAATCCTACATAACTAAATGAGTTTTTTGGAAACAGTTATCATGTCTTCTTACAATTATTACACTATATAACTGTGCTTGTCAGTTATTCTTCTGCCATTTTGTAATTAGTAATGTGTTTATATTTTTAAAAATTAATTGAGTAAAATCGTTCTATATTATTAGTTTAGAGGCTGAAATAAATATAATCGTAATTTCTTTAGAGAAATTAGTTTTATATTCAAATTTGCTAATGGAAGTAAGTCATACGTCTCCATCATTGTAAATTTTTCACGTGATATCCCGTTTTTTTTATTTATTTAACAATTGTGTGTGTAGCCACCACTTTGAAAGCTGATATCATATGTTTTTACTTACAAAATAAGTCTTATAGTTAAATTAAATATTCAGAAATAATTTTAATTAATATCCGTTTTATCATTAAAGGTTTCATAAAAAGCAACATACATACAAGCTGTAAACGAAGAAAGATATGGCTATACTTAATACTACATTTCTTACTTATTTTGACCTGATAAATCAAATCGTGGTTTGATCATGTAATTTGTGGACACCCTTTATAATAGGATTAGGCATTGGTGTACGTTACACGTAAATCCCTATGAGCTTTGTCAGCTCATTACTACGTGTGGGGCTACAAATTCGGAGCCTGCACTCGAAATCCATAATTTTATTGTTCACTATATACGACAGTCCGGTATTTAAGTTTTGGCTTTCAAAACCAAAGAAACCACTAGTAATAACTGTTTGCAATATTTATCGAATTATTATTTAGTGATCAGAAAGCGTATAATGATTTTTCGTGACTTTTAGTAACTTGTAGGTGAGTAGTCAACATTTATCGTATCAAAGTCAATTTCATTAATTTCAGCAAGAAATTCTTAAGAATTATTTTTGGTTAGACCACGCATTATACTTTGTTGTAAGGTTGTTCTGAGTTTTAACAAAAACATTTTAATTTACAAAAGAAGCAGTCATAAACGGTTTCGAAATAGAAATACAACGCCATGCTTCCTGGAATTACATTGCTGAGACTTATCAAACTAATTATAACATTGACCAAACTGTAAAATTGTCTTTTTATACGAAAGATAGAGCCATCAGATTTGTGTATTTAAACTTAGATAATTCGCTTGAATAATTGTTCGATAAAGAATTGTTTGGTTAGACGACAATTTAATGTTTAATTTAACTGTTAATTCTTATACCATTAATACCGTTTAATAATAAATATACTGATTGTCTTTGATTAAAGATTTTCGCTTTTGACGATGGTAGCATAAGTTAAAAGTACCAGGATTTGTTTATGTTAATTTACATTGTTCGGATTGTTACGCACATAAATAGTAAAGCAAATAGAAGATATCTAAACGCAGTGTTACTGATTTCTCATAATATTTACTAGTAAATATTCGAACGAATACTGTTACATTGATGATTGTTATGTTATGTGTGTATTAATGTTAATTATTGGCTAGATAGAATTCATTTCCATCATATAAAAGAATTATTTTGAAGTTAGTGTTTATTTATATATTTTATAGTTTAAAAGACTGATGCGAAGTTTAAAATATATGAATGTAGGGTATAACATAATAATGAGAAAAGTGTCGTGAAACGTTTATATTATTTGTGGAAACTTGTATTTTATTTTGTATTTGTATATTTGAAGACCTTAAAATGGCAGCTGTCATTCTAAAATTTTAAATTCGTAAAATAACGTTTACGTCATCGTGATTTGATAATAGCAAACATTGCTTATGGCTGTTGTATTTTCAGAACTAGACTAAACCTTTTTATTTAGAAACTAGAAGGTTTTAACGGTTTGTAGAATGTTCACCATGAGTTATTCACTTTGTTTCTGTACTGTAGATCCAATAAAACTTTGAATATTGTTTCCGTAATTTCATATTTTCGATTACACAAAGACTAATACTAATAAACATATTGGTAGTATCCGCAATATTATATTTTTTTACTATCCTGACAATCCTTGTAGTTTTAGGCTTTTATTTTACATGAATTTAGGGCAAGCACTGCAGCCTATGTAAAAAACAAGCAATTACAAACTAATTAAATATGAAAATATTGCTAAAAGATTATTCATAAGTAAGGTTGTTTCAGCCAAAACTTAATGGAAAAATTATTTAAGTAGGTATTTATTTAAAAATACCCTCCACAAAAGTCATAAAAGAAGCTATTAAATACTGTAACACATTAAAAAACACTAAAAGCTAACTATAGATATTGAATGTAACAAATATAGTTATGATGAAAATAGTTTCGTTCAAATATTATTACACAATCACTTTCATATACCAGATTGACCTGGAACAATGCTGTTTTATAGAGTAGTATAAATTAAAAGACGAGTAACCTATTCTTTGTAACGCAACTAGGTTGGATATTGAGCTGGCTTTACTAAGAAATAAAGGTTTCCGAACTGGAGCAGCGTAGGATTTAGTGCTTAGTTGCGACCCTGGCAGCGTTAAACACACCTGATTGGATGTGGATAACTAGTACCGGGATTGGATTTCATACTAGAAACTTTTCTAGATTAAATTACAGTTTAGAAAACTTTGGAATTAAATTATTTTTGTTTTAATGAACAAGTTAAATCACAGTTTATCGTTGAATCAGAATTATCTTATCAAATTGATTTTTATTAGTTTAATTTTAATACTTTTAACTAAGAATGTGCAAATATTAACTATCTAGGATCATTTAACACAGCATAAAACACAAGTTATAGTACTATAACAGCTTTTCTGACAGGTAACATTAACATTGCACTGGATATTTTTATCGAAAAATAATGGTTTTATATACTTTGATTTCGCTAATAATGACGTCCCTTGCACATTAAATTTTTAGTTAAAACAAACATAATTTGAAAATAAATATTTAAAACAAGAACAAAAGAGATATGTTTAAGCAAACGTAACAGTAATTACGGTTTATGTATATTACTCGCAATTCTACATCGTTATAGGTTATAAAATTTATAACACAACGTTTCAAGGATTGGAATCTATCCTCTTCGTCAAGTGAGGGGAGGTATAAATACATACCAAAATAACGAATGATACATACCATTTGTTTGTATTTATACCTCTCCCACCTGATGAAGAGCATAGAATCGAATACTCGAAACGTTGTTGTTATAAACCTTTTATAACCTGTAACGATGGCAAATGTCCAAAATCATGTTGTCCTTTCAAATCTTCCATAGTCAATAACCAACTTTAAACAAAGAATCAAAATTCCCTACGATAACAGCTCATTTTATTACTCCCTGGATGATTGTAATAATATGTTTAGGATGGTAATTCCAAATGCAAGTAGCTAACTTGAAAATATTAATCTCTAAATTACATTTTTGCACTATTAAATTTCCATAATATATCTAAAACCGAAAGGAGAGTGTTAGCAAAGCCAAACTGTAAGAGTGGGTGTAACTTCCTGGAAGTGGTACCAATGATTCAGAGTTGCGCAGGAATTGTCAACCGTTTGGGTACGTCTCTGAAATCAGAGAGGAAATTACAGTGAATTGATACCCCTATAATAATCCGATTATAATTTCCTACCTTAGGCCCACATCATTTATTCATTGCCATTCTAAATTAAAATGACTTGCAAAAGATTATTATTTTACCAGTAAGTGATGGTGTGTTAAGCTACGCGTGTTAATATGACACGCGTCATTATTTCAGTTGTTTCTATTACAATAACACAAATAAATTGTTACTAATTTGGAAGGAAGATTTACTATTCTTTATAGTTCAAGAACACCCTGTTGTGTTTCTTGAGTTCTATAAAATAATTGTTCCAACAAAATAAATAAATCGTCAGTTACGCCTGTTGAGCGTATGTGCATCATCGTTACAACAGTTGTAAATGATCACATGCTAAATCATAGGATGCAAATATTTTAGTCCTACTCAATATAAACTTATCGCAAACAGTAATTTTAGTTAATAGAGTATAGTTATTAAAGCAGACAAAAATACTTAAGGTATAAAATTTTCAAGTAATATTCTCGTTACCTCGACAGCACAACCTTCATTTAATGAACCTTAGATAAAGGAAACAGGATTTTTCCCGACATTTTCTATCGTTCGGTGAAGCAAAGAATCAGTAACACTACGTTTCGAGTTCTGCAATCTGATTTCTTCTTCAGGTAAATCACTAACCTAACACATAATTAGAAACTAAGCTACAATAAACAAACCATACCAGAGCGATGTTTCACGCCTATGCCAGGAATCCCAACCACCGTGTTGTGTGTAAACTTCACTAACTCTAAAACATGCACTTAATAAAAAACTAAACACAACACTAATCATTAAAATGGAACTACAGAATACAGGTCACAATACGTGTGCATTCGTTGAATAATCACCTACGTCTGTTTCACTGAACGATGGAAAATGTCCGGAAAAATCATGTTTCCTTCACAATCCTTCCATCGTCAAAAATAAACTTAAAACCTTGGATAAACACATTAGGCGAAAAAGGTCGTTTCTATTGTAAACCTATCCCTTATTAATGATAAAACATTATTGAAAAGTTTATAGCAACTGGAACATTCCGTGTCCATGTCACTTGTAAATTAATAACCAGGTATACGAACTGTGAATGTCTTAGTAGTCTAAACTAAAAAAAAGGCTCCGAATGTTTCGTATACCACGGTTCCTACGTTTACGGCTTAGATTGATCAATTCCTGACCAACTGTGGCTCTCATAATTCCGATATAATATTAAAAAACATCCTATGTCTATCTTCCTAAGCATGGAATACCAATGGGTTTCTACTTCCTATCTAATTTGAATGAGGTGCATTCAATAATAAAAATCTTGAATCATTTGATTCATTTACTGGCCTATGACTCTATTTAATTGAAATAATATTAAATAGAACAGTAAACCTTGATAATATTAAATTGAAAATATGTTATTGCAATCGATTCATCTAGTAGATGCATAGAGTTTATGAAAGTTTTGAGAAATATGGACATAAAATACAGTGAGTTTAGTCTCTCACTGTTGGTATAATAAATATAGTCGAGTGTTACGCTACACAAACAATAACAAAGTTACTTGAAATTCAGGAAATTCCATAAAGCAATGTCAGTCAGTAGCAATGTAGGGTAGTTTCACTTTAAATAGCGTAGTAAAATATAGACTTGAAGTTTTCCATGAAACTTAATTTCTATATGAACAATCCTGAAATATATGATGGTACATGTCATTCTATGGGATTTGGCTGAGCTTCAGTGAATATTTTCACTTAGGTTATCATGATGGAAATGTAAAAAATAGAGGCATTAGAAGGATGGTAAACTAGAGCTAAACTGAATATTTATATTAAATCAACCTTTTCCCGACAAGGCTACGTTGTGTGTAGAAAACTCTGTTGCTCCACCGTGCTTAGATATCGTGTCGGTAACATCGTAGTGCACTCAATTTTTGCACCTGATGAGAGAATAAGAACGACAAATTTACCTAGATTACAATATACCTTGTATTTAATATTTGGTGTTCTAGTAGTTGGAGCGATGTAAGTGGTTTGTTTTGAGCTACTTAGTCGTCGCACTTTTGTGATCTATTCAGACGAACATTCCAGTAGTAAAATCTGTAACAGCATCAGAATGAAGATGCTGCAGTCAGAGGAATATGAACAGCAGCTAAACTCAACATTCATAACTAAGGAAATATTTGATCGAAATACTCTGCATGAATAAGTTTTGCATGAATCTAGTTTCTACATGGACTGGAATATGACTAATTTAATTTTTTTTGTCAATTTCCTTTCGGTATGATTTCTATCTATCTATCTGTCCGCAGGACATTTCCAGAATTAAATAATTTATACATTAAAATTTTGCATGCCACCTGAGCCAAACCTACCTTGATCTTATTAATCATAATGTAAAGACGCAATTCTAGTAGTAATTTTATTTATATCACATCCATAATTTCCTGCTTTGCATCTTTAACAACCATTAATTTATGACATTCTATTAAAAACGTTATTTCCACCGAAACAATTTCCACGCTAACGCATATATCCAGTTTATAATTATTACAAACATGGTAAATTTCATTTTATACACTCGAAATTGAATTTTTAAATAATTACATACTGATAAATTAACGCAAATCAAAAATCTTAGTTATGACACTAGCTTACAGAAATGAATCTTGAATGAATCCACAATTCAGCGTGAGTGTGAGACAACGTCTAAGGTGTGAAAAGAGCCTGCAGGCATACTTTAAGTGGGTTTGTGTATGGGTGCTTTCCTCACACTCTTCACAAACACGTTTTTATTAAATACATACGACATTATTAAGATTTTATGATAAAATGTTCAGCAAACATACTTATTCCTACAATTAATTGTAGTATAAAATTTAACTTTTCCCTATATCTTAGTTATAAACTGAATGTATTACAAAGTATTAATCCGTGTTTATAATAAATACAAAATGTATCTATGTACACTTAAAGTTAAATTAAAAATCTATCCTGAACTAAAACACTTAAAGGGTAATCTAAGCTCATAATTCTGCTTAAAAATACTTACTCATCACTACCATAAAATGATATTGCCCAAACTAGGATCAAACTGTGAGCCATCCCGTACATCTATAATTACTTCCAAGGATCGTCATAAAAAGTTCGTAACCTGCAATATTATTAATCGTTGACACACTGATTAATGGTTTCACACTAGGTCCGAATTGTGAGCCAGCTCATGCGACTGCAATTACTGCCAAGGATTGTAACCAAAACGTTCGTGACCTGCAATAATATTAATCGTTGACGCACTGATTTAATTGGTTTGACACTCGGGGTCCGAATTGTGAGCCATAGCTCATTCATTTGCAATTACTGCCAAATTTTTACAAAACGTTCGCTTGACATGCAAATATTAATCGTTAACACACTGATTCAATGGTTTCACACTGAGTAAGAATTGTGAGCCAGCTCATACATCTGCAATTACCGCCAAATATCATAATCAAAACATTCTTGACCTGCAATATTATTAATCGTTGACACACTGCCTCAATGGTTTCACACGAGGTCCGAGTTGTGAGCCAGCCCATATATCTGCAATTAATTGCAAGGATTTTCACAAAACGTTCGTGACATGCAATCGTTGAAACATTCCGAATTGTGAGCCAGCATCTCCAATTACTGTACAGATCCTCACCAAAATGTTCTTGACATACATTAATATTAATCGTTAACACACTAATTTAATGGTTTCACACTGAAAACCAAATAGTGAGCCAGATCATAAATTTGCAGATAAGTGCATAGCATCTTTTTTAGCTACAATTTACACTTCTCGTTTTTTTTCTACCACGTTCGAGAAACGTTTTTGTAATTGACATTATTCGTACTATGTACTCGATTTTATATTTAGTTGATAAAGTTATGTAAATATTTGCCGAGAAATCAGGCTTTGATTGATTAAGCCCATTGTGAGGAAAGCCAATCCCCAACTTTGCTCTCAAGTACTAAGTTAATTTATTATACTGTGTCATAATATAGCATGCTTAAGCGAAGTTCAGGTATGTACAGAGTTGTCGCTGAGTAGGGCTTTGATTGATTAAGCCAATTGTGAGGATAACCTATACCCAAAATTTTGCTCAAGTACTAATTTAATAATACTGTACGATTATATAGCATGTTCAAGCTAAGTACAGGCATATACAGAGTGGTTGCGGAGCGGGACTTTGATTGAGTAAGACCATTGTGAGGGAAGCCGATACCCAACTTTGCTCTCAGGCCCGTAGTTAATTATACTGTCTGATTATACAGCACGTTCAAGCGAAGTACAGGTATGTACCGAGTTGTCGCAGAGTTGTACTTTGTTTGATTAAGCCCATTGTGAGGATAGCCTATACCCAGCTTTGCTCCTAGGTACAAAGTTAATTATACTGACTGATAATTTAGTATGTTTAAGCAAAGAACAGGTATGTACAGAGTTGTCGTGAAGTGGAGTTCTGATAGGTTAAAACCATTTTGAGAACAGCAGATTCCCAACTTTGCTCTCAGGTACTAAGGTAATTATAGTGTCTAATAATATAGCAAGTTCAAGCGTAGTACTGGTATGTACAGAGTTGCCACAACTAAGCCTTTGATTGATTAATCTCATTGTGAGGACTGCCGATTATCAACTTTACTCTCAGATACTAAGTTAATTATGCTGTCGTAGAATATAGCATGTTCCAGCTACGTACAGGTATGTACAGAGTTGTCGCGGAGTGGGGCATTGATTGATTAAGCCCATTGTGAGGACAGCCGATATCCAACTTTGCTCTCAGGTACCAAGTGATGGCTTTCCGCTCGTACGATCCATTCAAATACGTGTTCTAGTTTTTGTGAGAGCATCATTAAACAAGTTATAGGCCTATATATATATATATATATATATATATATATATATATATATATATATACAGGGTGAGTTTTTTAAAGTGATCCAATAGCTAACTTTTTAATTACACGACTTAGCACCAGACTTTAAATTTGGAACTTGCTCAATTTTAAGTTTCACTCAGGGATACACTTTCAAATTTTTGGAAGATGGCCGCCATTTTCCAATATGGCGGTCAACTTTAAAATCTCTTATGGAACACCCTGTATTTTATGTTTTTTTTTAGATTCTACACTACAAAATAAGACATTTTTGCATTTTAGAGTTTTTCTATATCTCTAATGATTCAGGAGCTACGTGGACTGCAAGTTTTTATCATCAGTCCGAAAAAATCCGAAAAGTGTGGTGCTAAGTCGTGTAATTAAAAAGTTAGCTATTGGATCACTTTAAAAAACTCACCCTGTATATATATATATATATATATATATATATATATATATATATATATATATAAAGGTTATGTCCATTTATATATATATATATATATTTATTTATTTTTATTCTATTATGACTAATATACAACTAAATATCTATATATAGTTCAAAATTTCAAACAATTTAGGGTCTCCATTAGTACTAAAATATTAAAATGCTATCAGACAAAAATTATGATTATGCTTTTTCATAAAGCAGTCTATAAGTAAAAATTATTCTCTCCCATTACTTAAAAATATGTTTTAGCTCATTCATCCTTTAACTATAAATGTATATTTTAAATTTAATCTCAATATTGTTTGAACTTTAGATGAGTTTAGAAGATTATTTCTCGTGATAAAACCAGTAAAATATTATTACTGATCTCTATCCATTATTAATTATTAATAAAGTCAAACGGCCGTGGTTTCAATTACATGACTCGTACTTATATTACACATGTTTGCTATAATGCAACTTTAAAGACCAAGATGGAACATTTCGCAAAGTTGCAAAGCTACTATTACATTAAGTACTGAATGTCCATATCACTTTAATAAAATACCCGATGAGTTGGCACATTACTTTCTATGATATATCGATAACATGTTAAAATATAATATTAGATTTAAACGTTTAAGATCAATTACTACTTGATATATGAGAATCTTAAGTGACAGTATTTATATACTGATCGTTTGATATAATTTACTACTTGATATATGAGAATCTTAAGTGACAGTATTTATATACTGATTATTACGTAGATAGTGAAATAAAAATGTAATATGTTCCATTTTAGTCGAAAAGTAGACTAATACTCCTTATGGCTGGCTCAGGGAAAGAATCCAATTCCATATCACTATTATACATATCAGCACTGTTATTTCAGTACCAACTTGTATGTTATTGGTTGCGAAGGCCTTGATATTGTATTGCAACCTTTTACCATTACCACTTCGTGTCGGTCTATGTGAATATTATTACGAATATAGATAAAAAGATTACGAAATTAAAAGGTATTAAATTGTAAGTTTTACAACTTTCTAAAAATTCTTACTGATGTGACATGATCCTGATTGAAATTTTTATATAATTACATTTAAACACTTTTTAGTACTAATATTATATTTGAAAAGTATAAACCCTAACCGGTATATTGGTTCATGCAATTTGATTCTAATACAAATTACCAATAAAAATGATAGTATAACTAATGACTATGTCGATTTTTAAACTGACATTAAAATGAGTTTTCAAAAATAGGTAACCTTCGGATAATACACAGAGTTAGATAAATGAACCAGCATTACAGCTGTCACAGATCTCGGATCCAGAGTCGCCGCAAAATGATGTCGCAGTTACATTTACACTTTGGCGTTTACAATACCTTACTCTTAAAAAAATCTTTTATAAACTAACGTTGTTACTTTTATAAAATTAAAAAAAAACTATTTCATCAGTGTGTACTATAATTTTATACTTAACCGGTACACTCTTTTTATTATTAATATTTCATATTTAATTTTAAGATTATACCTTAAGTTCAGAAACTTATTGGTCGAAAGAATTATAGATATGGAATTCTGAAATTTTGAAGAGTAAATGCTAATGAATTGGTACTGAATTTACGTAAACTTCAGTTATTGTTACTTGTTCCGACACCGTCAACTAGCTCTATGAACTCCCACGACGGTGGTGAATTCACCAACCCTGGAACAACTTTATCCTCTATACCTTTATGACTTCCAGTACCTATTGGATACTGCGCATACCTAGCTATTGCTGTGCCAAAGTTGTAGAAAGAGCCGAATTTCCTGGAATTTAATAGCTACCAGGTTTTATAAATGCCGGGAAAATAACCTACGGCTCTAAAAATATGTTAGACTGGAAGTTGATTATAATGGCCGGAAGTACGTGCTTTAGGCTGAAGTAGAGTTTTTAGTCAAAGATATATTTTCTTAAACGGGCAACAATGAAAATGTTACTATGGTCCTGGGAATAACTAGACCAGAAGAAAATTACAAAGGCCGGAAATAGAAACCTTGTGTCTAAAATAGCCTTCTCATATCGATTATGTATTATTTTGATCGTGGAAACAAGGAAAATCTATAATGGTGTGTATATAATGTAAATGGAGGAAATACTTCTTTACACGCTAAACCTGATATATGAGTCAGTGGAAATTTTGTTTACCTTTTGAACCAATGAACAAAAGGGACCACAAAACCAATTAAATAAAAGGGACCACATGTCTGCTTCCGATTAAAAATAATTATAGGCCTCCATCATACTACATCATATTTGCTTCCACTAAGAATAGCGAGGAATTAATATTCCTCCAGTTTGCCCTCAAATACTTTAAAAAGCCTCTTCAAATGGAAATAAATCATATTAATGAGTTTTTTTTATAATTTAATTCTCCGCTTCTAACGAATATGCGTATGAATATCTGCTATCTAATAGGAAGATGTGTGCAAATCCCCGAGTATTGTTAGTAATGTTATAAATCTGTTCTATTCACGTATTAATGAGTTTTTTTATATTTTATAAACATAAATTACCAGACATAAATAGATTAATGTCATTCTAAATGCTTTATTTTTGGAAATATGTTTTAACTTTCAGAAGAATGTTATGTCTAATAAAACTAAAAATATGAAAATACATTATACTCTGCTTATAGTCTCAGTATTTATAAGGAGTATTTGCAATTACTTATATAAATGAACTGTATAATATTAGCGTTAGGTCTCAGATTGAAATCAAATTTTCTTCCGCATGTAACTGCAGCGTGTTCAGAATGTATACCAGACGAGTTGCAAGCAACATATTTATCAGGTCAGCCCTATTTTTTTCATTATGCCATGCCATTTCTTATCGCAATATGCGTTGCGTTGTTTTTTGGGTATACTAAGAGCGATACAAAACATTTATAAATTGACTTCTGTTTCATACAGAATATCTTATAATGACAGAAGCTAAGACACTGGGCTGGTAAAAACGGAAATATACGGAAATATTTTTTGCGGACATCATTGTGATCCGCATACTTTTTCCGTCTAAATGGAATATACAAAACACGTTAAAATATCTTCGTTTAAAATTGTGTTATGTTTATCATGTTTAGTTTTTATAATACGACATGTTATAATGTGCTAGGAAATAAAGGTATTTTATTTTTATTAAAAAAAGCTTTGTTCACTATACAATATTATACATTAATAACAACGAAAAAAAACGTACAAAGTGTTTATTAAACAAGATTGTTGTGAAAAAACAAATACTAAAATTAAATACAATTTATACTTGAATTACCACCCATCTGTTAAATTCGAATCGATAAATTCATGTTATTAAAGTTAATACACTATTGTTAATTAAAATGCGTTATATATCAAACGGTTAAAACGGCTAATGAAACGTTCTGCTTTCCACGTCAGCTCTTCTGACTAACACAGAAAACATGTTGTAATGGTGATTACTATAATTTATTTAATCAATAAGGTACTCAATTATTGGTTACTTATGGTGTCTCAATTTACCGTTTACAACAGCAACAACCACAACCGTCGTGGTTTAGCTATACAGAATATTACTAGATGGTAAGAAATTATAATATAGTGTAAGGAACCCTGGAATTGGGTAGACAGAACAGATACATCAAGTTTCCCATCATGTCTGAACATGTCAGACGCCTTTGTTACGCGTTGCTCTTCATTCCTTTCTCTCAACCCACAGACATAGAGCTTTCTTCTCGTATTGAATAAAATAACATGCCTTGTCTTATCCGATAAGCCAAAAATCTACTTGGATTACACACAAAAATAATTGTCCTGGAAACGTTTATAATTACTAAATTAATACTGAATTAATAATTAATAACATACAGAAGGTTATATAACGAGAGTATTTCGGCATAAAACACAAACAAAAACTGTTTTAGGAGAAGAATTTGCTTTATTTTATATAAGTAAAGTAAAACTGTTACTTGATATAACTCAAATTTCAAAATGACTACTATATGTGAATATTGTGAGTACATAGAAAGTCCATATGGTTACAATATTCTGTGATCAAAAACCTAATTCTCTTTTAATTTTAATGTAATTTCAATTTTTAAGTGTATTACTTTAAATTGAATCAATTATTTTTCTCAATTCTCGAGTTGTCCTCTTTTTGAGGCATAACTTACACGACGGTCGTAGGGTTGGAAGCGATGATTCATGTAAATGTTCAGTTTAGCTTCAATTTCCCTTAACTTAGCAGCGCCGGAAATCTGATGCTGTGAAAGGAGCGTGGAGTAATGTTTTTCTGAAAAGAAAAAAAAACATTATGGTTGCCTGTAAAGTCGGTTTTACGGGCGAAGATTTTACGTGACAACGTCTTTTTCTCGGTAGAATAGTTATTGATATGAATATTATTAAATTGCACAATAGGGACAAGGAATTGAATGAAAATAAGAATTGCACAAATTTTAACTATAGAAATATATTTTGTTTACTAAAACATTGTACATAATTTGAAATTAATTAAAATTTGTTATTGTAAATGGTAAAGTTGAATAAAACATTTACTAAAATTGGAATTTGAAATTCTTGCTAAACACAGTTAAATTCTAACTCCGCGCGTGGTGATTGGTCGGTTTAGTTCGTTTGTTTGGTCGCACTGTTATGACAGGTTAGAGGTTATAATTTGTTATTTTAAATGTTTGACTAGCAATACGCGCTGTTTCTTCTCAATCGACTGAATTACGATTGATTGCAGAGTGATTTAAACTAATAATTTACTTAACACTATCAACATTTGTTAATAGTATGACATAACCTATAAACTCAGTTTCTCAACTTTTGTGTCAATCTAACAATTAATCAATCAATCATAGTTTACGATAATGAAATATCAGTGTACAATTATTTACCTTTATTGTTGTAGTTGTTGTAAATGACGAATCTAAGCACTCCACATTTTCACGAATAAACATAGTTATCTGCTTTATCCCGTGCGGCGGACCCACAGTTATCTGCTTTATCCCGTGCGGATCCCGTGCGGCGGACCCACTGGACGGGCATCGTAACGTTACCGGGCGTTACACTTTTTCATGAGTGACTCCGAGCCGCAACCTAATTTAAGACGTTGTCACGTCAAAAAAGATTCAGTAACGAAGAAGCTTAAAATGAGATCTTTGCATCGGAGACATATAGTGTAATACAGGTGAATAGTGTAATACATATAGTTATTTACAATTGACTGCCCACGATGTTTTAACGACTGACACGGTGGAGCAACCAAGTTTTCTAAAAAAACATGTAACTATACTGAGAAGGTTTGATTCGATTTGAATGTTTATTTTCACTCCTGTTCAACTTTATCGTAGTGTAGAGTTTGAAATTAGACGTTGTCTCAGACTTCTTTGACATTTTCAGCCGTACATGACTCCCAGTTCCAAAGTGAAGCATGGCTCATTGCCTTTTAAAACTCAATAAGATTATCGTAATAAAATATAACGGCGATTTCGAAAATTAATTTGTTTTGAAGGTAATCTTGTGATATTTACATCGTCTAGAAATCTGAGCTGACGAAGAATGCTTTTTAATTCTTTAGGTAAACATCATTCCGAATTCCAGGAATCAAGTTTTTCTCATTGGCTTTTAAAATATTCAATTGAATTACTGTAAAACTATTAGTTTCACATTTTTAGACAAATCTAAAAGTTTCTTATTTATAAATATCCAATGTGAATTTGAAACAGATTTATGTTGAATATCAATAAATAGATTCATGTTGTTCCCACAAATTCATACAAAAGTGTATAAGATTCATTCATAGGCCTACGACATAAAATTATCCTTACGGATGAAGCTGAAAAACTAATAGCAGAAGCAACCACTAAAATGTGTTTGAGGAGATGGTCCTGCTGCGAGATCAATCTACAACGAGTGCTTGTTGAGGCTCACGAGAGGGTTTTATTCGTTTTAAGAGGATAGAATCCATTTAACAGGCTTCCTCTGTTTGATATTCCCTGGCGATTGTATTTTTTCAATGCTTCACTAATACAAACCATGTGTTTTCATTAAACAGTTTACAACTTGTACAAGTTTCATTTAGATTTTTTATTACAATATCAATCGAGTTCTTAAATACCCTGCTACAATCATCTCACCAATAATTAAATTGAGAGCGTTTGTACTTTTAAAGTGTGTATCAGTACATAAGTACATTTAAGATGAGAATATTTTCTTAATTGATTCAGTAAGTCACCTACTAATATAAATGTGGAAATATATTACTCAAAAGTGAATATTAGTATTTAGAACGCTTTAAGAAAGCTTCGATCAAAAGCTTTAGAACGAAGGACAGTTAAAATCTTTTATAATGGATGTTGCTTGACGCTTTAAACTATAAGGTTTAAAGTATTTAAAGTTTAATGTATAAAATATATTTACAAGATTCCAGCTTATATTTTATTGCTAGATTTATATATTATATTTTAAATTATAGTTGACTAGGAAGATAATTATATTCTCTGTACCCAAAAAACAAATAGCAAGAGATTAAGGTGAAGGGACGATGTTAATTCACCTTGTGTTAAGAATTACTAAAACTTTTTTAGAAACCTGTTTGAAACAGAGTTTGAATTTACCATGAGCAATTCCGTTCTCCAATATGATGTATTGCAGTAATCAGAGGACCTGTCTGATACAACTATGCAAATCAGTTTGTACTTAAGTTATGTTACAGCTGTCTTGGATGATGTACAGGCTCGGGTACATCATCCAGTCCATCACCCAATTACTAGAGAGACTTGGTAATAACTTCCCGTCCAAAAAGTTGCAGCTAATGATGTTTCTACGTATTTAAATCAATAACAACAAAGACAATCGGAAATTGTTGCAAGTGTTTGAATAAAGTTTATAGTTCTAAGTTATGAAATATCGCAGTTCTACACATATAAACCATGGCTCAGCTTGCATGACCTCAGCTGGCTCAAATTTAAAGAATTGAAATGCACTGGAGCCAATCAACGCCTACGAACAGCAAAACCTCTAAAAGTAACTACCTGCGAGTAAATCGATTACAGAGGAAAGTACACCCTGTGGCAAAATCACAGACGAAACCGATTGCATCAATCACCGACGCCGCATTCAACCTGAGACGCACTCAGTTCTAGTTAACTACCTATCGCATTGATACTTTAGGCTAAATACGAGTATTATTGATTAAGTGTTTCAAGGTTATTGATAAATAATTCCACAAGAAGCTTACAATTAGCAATTTCAATACTAGTTTTATAGTTAATATGTCGCTAATTTCCTTATTACGAAGACGAGCAATGGCTTTAGAAACAGCCTTATTTTTAACGAACGATTTTAAAATTGATCTATTCTAATATTTTATAAGAATCTACAAAAATGTTATAGAAAATTAATATGTTATATTGGTAGCGCTCCATTGTCGTAAAGTAGTACTGTGTTTTACCTTTAATCTATTTCAATAATTCTTCTTTTTTGCATTCTTATACGTAGGTTTAAATGAAAAGTGACTTGTATGATGAAATGCTTGAGTATAAATGATACAGAAACAAATGGAGTATTTTTCAGACGATTATGGCATAAGGTTGTTGGGGGGAGGCTTGGATAGGGAAAAAGAAGGCTGATAAGCTTAGCCTAACTGTTAATCATGATCCTTACAGTTAAAAATTATATACTAGCCAACAACACAGTACATTTTCTAATTAAATAACTAATATTGCTTATTACTTTATTATATAGAAATGCGTGATTTCTGATTTTGGACTCAAATTCATGCTACTTCATAGGATCTGTGTAAACAAAATGAATGAGAGTTCATAGAGACATTCAATATCTTTAATTTTGTTGATTCGACCCTTCATTTATTAGAGCAATGGCCGTTCTAAATCTGGATTGAGACTATGCAATCTTTCGCAAAACAAATAGAATAATAACAAAACTACAATAGCTTAAAAACTAGTAAATAATCGCCATATAGAGACATGCTTGTCCTTTGTGAGTAGCCCTACTTATAGTAAAATTCAGTAAGAGTAACTGTATATTTTTATTAAATCTTAATATTTTATATTACAAAAATCATGTTAGTTCATCATATCTCCGTTAATTATTTTTTCTTTTTTTTTTTTTTTTTTTTTGTAAGGAAGAGATATTTATCAATGACGAACTAAATGTTTACCGTAGCGTTGCTACAACTCCTTGTAAACCATTTGAAAACAACTTTATTAGATTTATTTAATTCAATTTATGCAAATAAAGAACCCTCTGTCCTATTAATATATGTTTTACAAATGTTCACTTTAAAAGCATAAACATAAATTTTACATTTCCACGTAGTGTCTTCTCTAATATTGTTCTACTTATTTTTTATGATTCATAGACTGAAAGATAATTCCAAAAAAGTTTGACGTCACAGACATTTTTTATTAAATAAGTGTTGGAATTAACCTGTTCTTAAAAAGAAAACTTAGCTTCGATTAATTAAAAAATGTTAAAATTCGAAAGCACAATAGTCTGTTATACAATACACCATATTATTTCATTTGAATAATAGAATTAACTTCCGTACTGTTATGTTGTATTAATAAGTGAATAAAATGTGTTTAGTAAATGTTGTATAACATTGTCTGCGATGTCTCCAGGAAAACAATTAACTGCCTCAGCACAAACAAGATTATATTACTATTCGCCTCACGTCCAGACATGACCGCTTGGGACTGATGAGCTCTCGTTTGTTGTCCTGGAGAGTAAATATTTCCTTCAGATATATTCTTGATTAAGTCTACTCTCAACTGAGCTCGGAATAATACGACGATAAGACTAGAAGTTATTTAATAAAGATGAGTAATATTGTAAGTTATTATTCTACAAATAAAATACTGGAGAATTGTACCGAGTGTTACAAGAAGACTAGAAGCTATTTATTAAAGTTGAGTAAGCAGACAAAGATTATAACCGATTGTTCTACAAATATTTTACTGAAGGCTTGTATCGAGTGTTACAGCGAGACTGGAAGTCATTTAAGAAATATGAGTAAGCAGAGGAAGATTATTAGCGATTGTTCTACAAATATTATACTGAAGGCTTTTACCGAGTGTTACAACGAGACTGGAAGTCATTTAAGAAATATGAGTAAGCAGAGGAAGATTATTAGCGATTGTTCTACAAATATTTTACTGAAGGCTTGTACCGAGTGTTACAACGAGACTGGAAGTCATTTAAGAAATATGAGTAAGCAGAGGAAGATTTAGGGATTGTTCTACAAATATTATACTGAAGGCTTTTACCGAGTGTTACAACGAGACTGGAAGCCATTTAAGAAATATGAGTAAGCAGAGGAAGATTTAGGGATTGTTCTACAAATATCATACTGATGGCTTTTACCGAGTGTTTGCAGCAAGACTAGAAGCCATTTAGTAAAGTTGTGTAAACAGAGGAAGATTTAGGGATTGTTCTACAAGTATTATACTGAAGGCTTTTACCGAGTGTTACAGCAAGACTAGAAGCCATTTATTAAAGTTGAGTAAACAGAGGAAGATTATTATTGATTGTTCTACAAATATTATACTGAAGGCTTACACCGAGTGTTACAGCAAGACTAGAAGCCATTTAGTAAAGTTGAGTAAACAGAGGAAGATTATTAGGGATTGTTCTACAAATATTATACTGAAGGCTTTTACCGAGTGTTACAGCAAGACTAGAAGCCATTTAGTAAAGTTGAGTAAACAGAGGAAGATTATTAGTGATTGTTCTACAAATATTATACTGAAGGCTTTTATCGAATGTTACAGCAAGACTAGAAGCCATTTAGTAAAGTTGAGTAAACAGAGGAAGATTATTAGTGATTGTTCTACAAATATTATACTGAAGGCTTTTACCGAGTGTTACAGCAAGACTAGAAGCCATTTAGTAAAGTTGAGTAAACAGAGGAAGATTATTAGTGATTGTTCTACAAATATTATACTGAAGGCTTTTATCGAATGTTATAGCAAGGCTAGAAGCCATTTAGTAAAGTTAAGTAAACAGAGGAAGATTATTAGTGATTGTTCTACAAATATTATACTGAAGGCTGTTACCGAGTGTTACAGCAAGACTAGAAGGCATTTAGTAAATTTGAGTAAAAAGAGGAAGATTATTAGTGATTGTTCTACAAATATTATACTGAAGGCTTTTATCGAATGTTATAGCAAGGCTAGAAGCCATTTAGTAAAGTTAAGTAAACAGAGGAAGATTATTAGTGATTGTTCTACAAATATTATACTGAAGGCTGTTACCGAGTGTTACAGCAAGACTAGAAGGCATTTAGTAAAGTTGATTAAACAGAGGAAGATTTAGGGATTGTTCTACAAATATTATACTGGAGGCTTGTACCAAGAATTACAATGGCAAGACTAGAAGCCGGTTAGTACAGTTGAGTAATCATAGGAAGATTATTAGAGATTATTATGTAAATATTATACTAGAGGATTGTACCGAGTATTACATCAACGAGATTAGAAGCCATTTAGTAAAGTTGAGTAAGCACAGGAATATTATTAGCAGTTATTCTCCAAACATTATACTGGAAGCTAAGAATAATATTTTACCCGGTGAGAATATTTTACGACAACAATTAACAGTGGGACTTAAAAGCAATTTCTTTGGAGTAAACTCAACACATCAGGGACCAAAATAACCAACTAGGGAAGAAGAGTGTCGTTTTATCCATAATCTGTAACAAGCCAATGAAGAAACTGCTTAACTGCCCCAGCACAACGTCTTTTAAACTAGTATAGCTTGCTAAAACCTGGCCCTAATTTTCTAAAATTGTAAGAACGATAAAATTATTAAAAATTGTGGGAATCATGAAACCTGCATGATTGTGACACCGACTTATAAATCTAAGAACAGATATAGAGCTTGTATCATTCTGTTTCCGTATATATAACATGTGGTTAGGTAAAAATTAATCATAATTATTATTAGATGTTACACTCCAAACATTTTACAAAAATTTATACATATATTCTCATTTTGAAGTACAATCGTACAGAATAAAATACAAAACCAAAAACCACACTCGTACATAACGCGCTCAAACCCCGGCAAAACTGTTACAAATCGTACCTGTTACCTCTCCCTCCAACATTTTACTTCTCTGAGAATGGATTCGTCCAAGTGGACTCACCAGTAAATTCCTGTCTGTTTCTATGAGTTCACATGTACTTCACACTGACAATTACCAGACTTGCTGGTGGTACAACTGGACTTATATACTCAGTTATACATCTCCTACTCCTGCATTACTCAGATTATTGTGTGACTGCATTGTGTTCATATTGTATTAATTATAAACAATAATTTATGAAATGTTACGTTGAATCCACCCATAGAACCATACGTTGATGGCAATCACTGTAAAACTGGTCAATTTACGCTATAAGTTAAATATAACTAAACGAAAAATCGGTTTGAGGAAATGTGTTATGCACGATTTTATTTAATCGACAGCTATATACATTTGTAATTATTTAATCTTCACAAAATATTCGTTATGTTATATTGTTTCGGTATTTAAGTAAAACTACTATGTACTGAAAATATAAGTTAGCTTGTTTGAAGTATAGCATTCCAACAAGATATACGAATGATAAATGAAAATACAAGTAGCATATCATCTGTAAACTAAAATATTATGAATTGCCTTCACAACCGTGACACAGAATTCAACAATAAACCTAGATCTAATAGGTTAGCAGTGAAACTGAGAATTAAACAATAAACGTAGTATATCTTATAAGCCACATTTTAGCCGTGACACTTAGAATCCAACAATAATCGTACATCTAATAAGCCACATTTTAGCCGTGACACTTAGAATCCAACAATAATCGTACATCTAATAAGCCACATTTTAGCCGTGAGACTTAGAATTCAACAATAAACCTAGATCTAATAAGCCAAATGTTTTCACTAGATTATTAAAAAATACTAACATAATTTACACTTGATCTGTATTGGAATTCCTATTGGCAAACATTAATGACGCAAAAAATTAAAAGATGATTAGTATTTCTTCAAGGTTTAAAACTTTATTAATATTTTTGAAATAATTTGAAACTATATACAAGTGTCAAGTTGTACTTATAAAAGCTACATAAAGTTAGAAAATATTGTTCCCGAGAGTTTAAGAAGGCTGTACTGCTATTTCTCATACGAGTAAGATACTTTAAAAGGTGCTACTAATTCAGATATAGTTAAATGACTTTATACACTGCATAAAGAGAAAGATACAAAAACTTTATTATTTTCCACAAGAAATATCTTACAATATAAGCGTTTTTGTGGAATTCGTTAGAGTAATTTGCTGGCTCGCCTAAAGGCATTATTAGGGGAACTTACTTACTTGCTTGGAGTAGCACAGTTACCTCTCAGCCCTCTCCCTGCTCCCTAATGTCACACTTGGTAGATCAAAGGGACCTAGATAATTTAGCCGAGGTTCACTTGAGCTGTTCTTTTTGCATGCTCCTCGGAAACATAGTTAACAGTTCGCTGGCAGTAAAAGGTTCACCGTAAAGGATTTTAATTAATGTTTGCATTACAGTTGTAATAAGTAATAGTTTTACATTACTAATTTTAATTGGGTCACATAAGAGGTCATGTTTGAGTGATTATCTTTCACTGATTGAAGTATATTTGTTCAGTCTCTGATTTATATTTAAGAAGTTGTGTATTTTTATCCATAAAGATCGAAAAAGTTACAAAAGTGGTATCTCCACTTAACGCTGAAAACCAATTTGTTGGAAATTGGCCTATCCATATTTAAATTTGCCCATGGCAACAGTAAATATAGTCATTACTTAAAAGCACAATCCTTATATGACAGAGCCAAAATGCTTAAAAATATCTTGTCTGGCTCTTGATTTATGGCTTTGTGTGTATCTAAACAGTTGGTGTGCTGAATAAATGATGTGCTTGATATGGTGGTGAAACTTATAAACTTTTACTGAGACAAGTAATTACTGTAGAAGGATGTTGGTAGAGGTGGCTTGGTTATTTTAGTACATAATGGTATAAATTCACGGTAATTGATGTGAATGATTTATGTTGTGGAATTGAAATTGAAGACTATAAAAATAGTGGATTATAACATTGTTTTTAGACCTCTATTAGGTGATTCAATATATTTATGGACTTGCTCCGAAATCTATTTATTCTTATGGTAAATTTCTGCTACCCCATAATTATGTGTGGTGTCTGGACCATTGAGATTAGATGTAGGATTCTTTGCATTAAAAATCTAGTGAAATCTTTCGACTGAACCTGGTTGTTTATTAAAACTACTAGGGCAGGAATCACCAATATTACTTTCATTGAGGCCCCTTTATAAATAACATGAACGCGGGCCGTAAGGAAAATGCACGCTATGGGCTTAAAATATGATTATTAAACTTTACTATTTCAATGTATGTAGGTACTATGTTAATGAATAAGTGAAACCATGAGATTCAGAACGTAATTTTATTTAATAATAATCAAACTTTATAAACAAAGGAAGTGCCATGGGGTTGTTTACAATATTAATGAGAAAATTACAGTTCTTGCATTGGACTGTCCCTCCGAAGTTTGGACTAAACTTTGTGCAGGCTATTGTCATTAAATCTTAGACGTTTTCATCGGTAACACTGCTCCTGAATTCATTTTTAATAAAGTTTATCTTAGAATATCCTTTTTCAGAAACGAATGTTAACCCAAAAAAGTGAGAAGTTTCAATTCTATATTTATAATTCCGAATACGTATTAGCACAAACAAATATTATCCAAAATCCTTGGGAAGAATCCTTCTCTTTTTTGTATTTTCAAACTGTGCTTTCTTAAAATCTTGTTTCAAATACCGATTTATTATCCTTAGTTAATATGTATTAGCCGAATGCTGAGTTGTTTAAATGCAGGAAGTGCAGGCTTTATTGTCGAAAACTATATTGAAAAGGTCTTCTCTTCAAAAAATCTTTTTCTTCTGTCAGGATCTTTCGTGCACGTTTTTATTTGCCTTGAAGTTGAAGATTAAGATAATTTATGTGTTTAAAAATATATGATTTGAAAGCAATGTAAGATACATTTTGTTTGTCATTAATAAAACTTAAGTAGATGTTGGTTGATGACTGATCAATGTACAAAATAAATTTTGTACATTCTAAAGTTTCAAGTCTTCTAAAGTGCATTGTATTACCCGCAGGAGAATTCATCACCGCTTCAATAATTTATTAATCAAACTCTAGGTACTTCCTATCAACAGCAAACCAACCAATAGCTCCTCAACAAACATTTTTTCCCATTTTATCCAAGAAACGTACAAATATATGGTGCTTTATCAGTAATGTTACATGATGAATCCATAGTCAAGTCATAATAGTCGGAATTATTAAACTGCCCTTCCACATCATTTTATTTTACCCAAACGTGTATGTTCCTGGATTAAGTACTCGCAGATAACGGAATTCGTTAAATAGTATCAACAATATCTTCCAGTTATAAAAAGTGGGTGCTTCGAGCATGCATCCCTAACAATCTCAGCATCGGTGAAAGGTTTCACATGCTAAGCAAGAGACCAAAAAATACGTAAAGAAGCCTCACAACATTTCTCCTGCTGTCATTAAACGACTCATCATTTGAATCAAAGATACGTATCTTGACAATAAACTGTTAACTTTCGATTTATGCAGTTTTCTGCCAAGTGCAAAATTGTCGGTCAATGATTTTTGTTTGGTAATGTCGTTTTTTAATTGACCTTTTTACCATCGCAACTGTGTGGTGATAAATCAAGCACATCAGTAGTGATACAACGCTATATGGCAGCATGATGCAATACAAATCGGTCCATTTTGGTAAAAAAACTGTTTATTTTATACTTCCAACTATTTTTGGTCTCGTTAAAAAATAATAGGTACCTTAACTCTTAGCGTAGCTACAAGGAAAACGTATTTAGCGCACGTGGTGTTGGAGTCCTTCACCAACATAAAACAAAACACTCACTGACTGAAGGCGCGGGCGGGTGACGTCGACCTGTACTACTTCCTCTTCTCGCCAATCCGTTGCGAAAGGAATGTCAAAGCGCGCGATAAATCAAATAACGTACCCAAGTTACATATGTTAAATATTTTGAATTGGTAACACAAGGTCTGCACAAACTAGGTTGGCGGTCCGGATCTGGACCGCAGTCCGCCATTTGGCCACCACTGTACAAGAGACAATCAAATGTTCCAACAAACCTCAATGACGAAACAGGATGAAGTTGTTCTTCATCAATGTGTATCTGACGACAATTACAATTAATTTAAACTCAGCTTCGTTTATTAATTTGAGTTTCATAGCAGCGTTAGACGTCTAAATACGAATTTAACATAAGATGATGCTTTATTCGTTATATAATACAGGCTACATGTTTTAATATGTCACTTATTGAAGTCTCGCATAAGTTGCATTGTTTTTTTAATAATTTATTATTTTATTTTGCTATTTTCTCGTTGCTACCATAGTAACCACAAGAGTAATGTAAAAAAACTTCGCAAACCCTCGCCCAATGCATTATTATCGAACTCAGTGTTGTTTATATTGAAAAGAACCTTCGTGCAAAGTTTCAAGTTATCGTGCGGATTGGGAGAGGGATAAACAGACAGACAAAAATAAAGAAATTAGATTTTCCAAGCCGTTCAAACGATATACTTCTCAAAAGCTCAGTGAATTATTTGGGCTGGAAATAAACTCCATTATGCTATTCGGTTATTGGAATAATTGATAGAAATATAAAATCAAATCAAATATTTTGATAGAATGAAAAGTCTAAATACGAATGCGAAGTAAACTAGCTGACCCAGGGTTCTGAGTTCTCCCAGTTATAACAGTTAAAGTTGGCAAACAATCATCTGTTTCCAAACAATTCCTTGGAACATCTGTTATCGGCTTTATTGTCCATTCTTTCTCGTTAGAACAAAAACTGTCATGGTTATTATTGTTTAATCCTTCTGAATAAAACAAAACATGAAACATTTTAATAAACTGTGTTTACATTTTGTATCATCATTGCTATGTAGACAATAACTGGTTGCAGATTTCAATTATTTATAAAGCGTACAGGTATTTACAACTAGTTAGTCTTAGCTAGATATAGTTTTGTTCTCATTTGAACTTATTAATTTAACTAACAGTCACCTACGGTTTCGTACGCAATTAAATTTTTTATCAGGGACACCATGGCAATGTTATTATCAAATGGCTATCCAAACAATCCTGGGATAAGTTATAGTACTGAAAAATACTCCAATTGCTTGATACGTTTTAGATTTAAATTTTAAGATGGGGCGCTGAAATTAGAGAGTGAAACTGCCTTTTAAGTACATCTCAAATTTCTGAAATATCTATAGCCAATTTTGTAGAATTTTATTAAGTTCTCCAGCTATTTTACTAAAAACCGTACTATTTTAGCTCAGTATGGAGAAATCGTAAGTATTTTAGTCTCGCCTAAAGGTTAAGTCGTTTTCTAACAGTTAACACACGTATGACGTATGATGGTGGCATTTAATATAGCTTATTCCAATCCTAATAAAACGAACAAAAATAAAATGCTTCTCCACATAACATGACATTTGTAAAGTATCATTTGTAGATGAATAACAATAAACATTTACTAAAATCTGTTTTAATGTGCGTAAATTAATATACTTATTATTCCTCACTTTGGCAGGTTATTATAACCCATTTCTTACCTGCTGGTTAAGCCAAGTCCCTAAATGATGTTATTGGAGCGTTAAGGGATATTTTAAAACCAATGGGGCTTTTTTCAGGAGGAAGTTTTTAAAAAGGAATAGGCCAATATGTTAGCCAGTGACCCTAAAAATGTTTAATGTAGAATTTCAGTACAATCTGTTATGTGGGTTATGTGTGACTGAGTAACACACACACACACACACACACACACACACACACACTCACTCACTCACTCACTCACTCACTCACTCACTCACTCACTCACTCACTCACTCACATACACACACACACACACACACACACACACACACACACACACACACACACACACACACACACACAGAATTTTAACAGATTGTAATAGTATAGTAGGGATAATTCATAACATATTGATGATTCAGAACTTTATATGTTGAGTTATGTTCGTTTGAAGAGATCCAAAAGCTGACATCGAAGAAGCTAAAATGAACTCTCACATCATTTTGACATTAGTGACTCCTAAACTACTCTGCACTAATAGGAATGTGAAATAAGCTAAGCTCATTATTATCACTAAAAGAAACCCTTCTACCAGAGCTACCTTATGTATACAACGTTACATACATTTGATATTAATTATATTTATAAATATTTTAAAAATAGTATACAAAATAAGCTGAGTATCACAAACAGATTGTCTGATATTCCTTCAAAGTATTTTACATTTCACAATATGTTTATTCTTTCCATAATGACGTTCTAGTTTTTCATAACTATTGTTTTCTTATACCTATTTCTACGGTATACTACACTAAATCTTGAAAGAAATTATTTTATTATCTAACGATATTTGACAAGTTATAAGTAAATGAATTGAATATGCGTATAGACATTAAAAAAGTTCGTTTTATGAATGGAAAGTTACGAGTCGGTTACCAAACAAACATCCGATGTTCAGAAAGCGAACGAATATCACCTTTTCAATGGAAAGTGTTACAATTTTCGATAGTGTATTATACAAGTTAATAATTTTTTTGCCGCATACAATTATAATCCAACCCAGAGTTGACTGCTGAACAAACGCCCGATATTCAGAAAGCGAAGAAATATAACCTTTTCAATGCAAAGTTTTAAATGATTGCTAGTACGTTATACAATGGTAAGTAATGTATATTGCAGTATAAAATTATCACTCCACTCCGAGTTGACTGCTGAACAAACAATCCGATGTTCAGAAGGAGAAAAAATATCATCTTTTCAATGGAAATTGTTAAATGCTTGGTAGTATGTTATACAATGGTAAGTAATGTAAATTGCAGCATAAAATTATCACTACACTCCGAGATGACTGCTGAACAAACAATCCGATGTTCAGAAGGAGAAAAAATATCATCTTTTCAATGGAAATTGTTAAATGCTTGGTAGTATGTTATACAATGGTAAGTAATGTAAATTGCAGCATAAAATTATCACTACACTCCGAGATGACTGCTGAACAAACAATCCGATGTTCAGAAGGAGAAAAAATATCATCTTTTCAATGGAAATTGTTAAATGCTTGGTAGTATGTTATACAATGGTAAGTAATGTAAATTGCAGCATAAAATTATCACTACACTCCGAGATGACTGCTGAACAAACAATCCGATGTTCAGAAGGAGAAAAATATCATCTTTTCAATGGAAATTGTTAAATGCATGGTAGTATGTTATACAATGGTAAGTAATGTAAATTGCAGCATAAAATTATCACTACACTCCGAGTTGACTGCTGAACAAACAAACTGATGTTCACAAAGCGAACAAATATCACCTTTTCAATGGAAAGACATTTGAGTGGCTTGAAAATGGAAAATGTTTTCACTAAGCAGGTGGCAGTAAAGAATAATTAATTATCCAATTACAGAATTAACGGCTCCACAAGGAAAACAAAGATTAATTGTTGGGCTGGTACAACCCCCTGCAGCCCCCCCCCACCACCAAACAACAAACATCCAGCTCTTGACTCTTTGTGTGCACTCATACCCGTAATGAATAGGCTCCGAGAGAACTGTTATTGCGAAATGTATCAAACTTGTTGGAAAAACCATCTTCTTGAGTTTTATAAAAACTTTCAAAAGCCTGTACTGTATTATAACTAACTATGTAATAGTGGAAAGAATTTGGACTTTTCGTGTTCATAAAAAGTGTACTTTAGCATGTCAATACTTTAACAGAGTGGTTTAAGTATCAAGTATTTGAAAATGATATTAGAACATATAAGTGAAGTGTACTTGCTCTTCGTTATTTACGTTTTATTTATTATTATAATACATAATAATAATAAATAAAGTAATGAAAAATAATAATAATAAATAAATAAAGTTTGTTGGGTTTTCACTAACAAACTTTCAATATGTTAGCTTAGTAGCTTAATAAATGAGGACCCGATTTGCCAATTAAACAAGGCAATCAGAAAGCTATAGTGAAGCTTGTTCTTTTATACGAGATAATTTAAGACGATGGACGAATTAAGAAGGTAAGTTTTCCAGACATTTTGCCATCGTTCAGTGATATTTTGATTCTCTGTATTTTTTCTAATTCAAAGAAGGCAATCTGTAGTTAAAGTGTCTGCACTCCCAAAGAGAAAATTGTTTAACAAAGGCTCAAGAGGTCGTTACCAACAACGAGATCGACGATGGACGATACAGACTCCAAAAATCTATTTGCGAGCAGTCTGTATAAGCTCTTCTTTGAAGAATCAAAAGCCAAGACAAATAAATTATAGTTGAAGATTGAAAGAAGGAAAGTTTTGAGATGAGTGAAGACAAAGTCAAAGTAAAGAAATGTCGTTAAAAACAGAACGAGAAAACGGTTTGTGATGCTACGTCTGAAAAATACATGATTCAATGGTTTAAGTTCCTTTCACATGATTTGAACGTTCCTTAAAATAGGTATAAAAAATATGAAAGTTGTAAAGAGTAAGTAAGTTAACAGGAAAAAGCACATTTTTAGTTCTACTTTTAGTATGTTGTTACTCATCAATTAGTGTTATTTTAGATTGTAGTCAAAATAAGGTAACTTAAATGTCCAACCTAGGCAACCGGTTTTTTTTAATTGAACCCTTGTCTCAGTGTAGTCAAACTTTTTATCTATATAAACTTTTCGTAGTGTACATCTATGATTTCATTCTACATTAAAAACAAGTTCCTCCTAATAACTATTACTTTTAAGCTTTAAGTACTTAAAGTTATTAATATAAACAGCAAACTCTACAGGGTTCGGACCACATCGGCAAAGCTCCCCTGCTTAAGTTTGAGAAGCATAATTCTTTAAAACGAATACCAAAATGAGATTGAAATTTGTAGTATGAAACATTGTTAGGTTCTCGTAGTCCAAAGAAGCGTTTTATTTACAAAATAGAGGGGTTTATTATTCAATCAGACGATCCTAGGTTATCTACTAATCAATTGGCCAGAAAAATTTTATTTACTATTGATTATATTAAAATGATTTTTTATTGTGAGACATGACTGTGACAGGGTTGAGGCGTGGCGATGGTACACAGCAGTGAAGTGATGGTACACAGTAGAGGTGGAGACAGTCGTGACAGTGTCGTGTACCTGAGGAATGGCTACATGGTCAGTAATTGATGACTGTTTGTCGGCAAAGGGTCAAGTCGGTAGTCGATTAATCACAGGCAAACTGCAACAGTCAGAGTACACAGCTTTGGCATATTTAACAACTAATGCCATATTACTGGCGTTGTTTGCAGTTAATCAGTATTCTTCTACCTGGACTAGTAACACCGGCCATTTAGAAGGTTTGGTTTCCTGTAAATTACTCGCTTTTAGACCGTGATTACACAAAAGTTAGCAAGCAGTTTATATATGTACAAGTTTTATGGATGGTTGACAGGTACAGTATTTGGTCTTCCGATCATATGTTAGTTTCGTTATTTCAAACACACATGTTTGAAAGACGGTAAAATAATAAATAATTTGATCGTAAAAAATAATGCCTCTGTGGTTTAGTGGTAGCATAGTTCCCGGGCAAGAGAGAAATATGGGATTGAGTCCCAGCAAATGAAGTACTTTTTGCGATTCAAATCTTTATGCAAAATTAAATCAGGCTATTGCCATTTGAAAAGATTGTATATATAAGGTGTTCCGTAACTCTCTGGCCAAAGGTATACCACGTTATTGCTCAGGTGAAGACAAATATATTTTACCATATGAACATGGGTCTCTGATGCTTTGTTTGCCATCTGCCTGTCTATATGTGTTTTTATACAAAAGGTAATATCTTAAAAACAAATATATTAAATTATACCTAACTTAAATCAACGTTTTAAAATAACAAGTACAGTTAACTAAAAAAAACATAAATAAACTATCTTTCGTATTTTAAAAATAGCGTCATTAAAATTTGAATATCTTAAAAACTATCATTTTATTCTCCCCAATTGCAAGAACTATTAAGGTTCTCAGGGAATAGTTAACAATACAAACACTTAATAAACGGCAGCTCTCAGTGTGGGCCACGTCTTGTCACAGAAAATCTGCTCTAAATCTGTTATTTATTAATCGAGTTAAATAACTTTGTGTCATTATATTTGTGATAAATCAATCTAAAAACTATTATTTATGCAATTTTTTTAAGAAATGTTAGTTTTTAAGATTTAAATAGTTTTAATGGCCGCCATTTTGAAAATAATAGAGACACTTTTATGAGATTCTTTTCAGTATCTTACCTTGTAGTCATAATAATTTGAGCTAAGTTAGGTAATTTAATTCATTACTTTTTAAGATATAAATTTTTTTATAAAAATACATGCACATGGGAAACTAAGAATCGGAGAGCTAAGTTCATATGGTGGTCTTGAGCAGATAAATAACGTGGTATACCTTTGTCTAGAGAGTTATGGGAAAAACCTACGTATGTATATATACATACATACACCGAATCTTTTTGGTTGCCAATCTAGCGAAGGTAAACTCTGTGCTACATGCTAAATTCTAAATCCTTCTAAAACCGTAACAAGTACTACAACTAGAGAAACATATCAGATATCACATCACATTAAAATTTTATTATATACAGGGTGATTCGGTTAGTGTTACCCGGCACTTTCTGAGCTGATTGTACTATAAAAAAATAAAGAAAAAAGTTCATATAAACATGTGTCCGGAAATGCTTCCTTACTGGGTTATGGCCAATTGAAGATTTCACCAAAAATTGTGTGCAGGAGGTCAAATGATGATTTGCCGCGTGTTTATGAAGAGATATTTATAGGCGAATGCAACTTTTTCTAACGGATTTTTAGATGAGAAATTGAATAAAGTTCATCTCATAGCTGTATCTCATTTAGTTTTTTTTGTTATACTACAAAAAAACAGAAATAAAATAATTTTGAAAACACTTTTTTAAGGTTTAAACGGAAAATTATTTTGTTAAATAGGCATTGAAGACCCACATTTTTACAAAGAAACTTGCAGAAAATTTAATTCTGAATAAAATTATGTGCCACACGGCTATTAACAGCGAAGTATTAGTTTCTGGAATTTAATTTTACAACAAAACATTCTACCAAGCAAGAAATACGTATTTAGTAAATAAACACCGTAATGTAATGATATAAGGTACACAAATAATTGATTAGCATACAATTGTAAATACGATTTTTAATAGATTAATGCTCAACTAAAAAACAATAATACTATTACTTTTTAGGACTATCCAAATGGTTACATCATGTACCTACATATCTTTGTCACGTTAGCTTTACAGAAGGTAAATTATGTTTTTATAAGTCGGTATCACAAATCAGCTGTTCAACAATACACTGCAATTTATTGAGGAATCCAAATTATTTGTTACCAATTCTGTACTAGTTTAATTGAGTGCAATTTAATACAATTAATTTACTACTCGTTTGTTAGTGAAGTGTATTTTAAAGTAACTTACTATCACAATTGCAATGCCTTTGTTATTTACAACGGAAGGATATGCCGACATGGTATTTGTCTTAGGCGTTTGTGACGGAAATGCAACCGCTGCTTACTGCAGAATTACCGAAGACGATTTCCTAATCGCAGAGTTCCAAACCCAAAAACGATCAGTGGATCATTTCACGTACCTAAGAGTAACAGGTAAACTTCCTAGTATTAATAATTATCGGGATCGCCCTGCCCAGAATAATGTAGATATGGAAGAGGCTATAATCATGGCTACTGAACGCAGTCCTGGTGTCAGTACACGGCGTCTTTCTAGGCGATTCGCAGTGTCTCAGTCTGAAGTATGGAGAACTTTGTGCAAAAATAGCATGTTCCCTTACCATAAACAACAAGTTCAAAAGTATTCAACCAACAGATCCTCCTCTTCGATTGGAATTTTGCAACTGGTTAATTAGAAACCGTCAACATCATAGAACCATTTTATTCACTGATGAAGCTCAATTTACCCGAGATGGCGTCCAAAAACCTTCACAATGAACACACTTGGGCAGAGGGAAATCCACATAGTACAATCGTGCGCAACTTTCAACACAGATTTAGTGTAAATGTATGGTGTGGACTCATTCATGATCGATTAATAGGACCATTCATTCTCCCGAGGACATCTAAATTCCCGCATGTACCTAGAATTCCTTACAGAACAACTACCACTATTATTAGAAGATGTTCCATTTAGCAGCAAGGTGCAATATTATTTATCAACATGATGGTGCCCCTGCCCACTTTTCCCATAATGTAACAATGCACTTAAACGACGAGCAGTTTCCCGGGCGATGGATTGGTTGGTCGCGGTGGACCACACACTTGGCCACCAAGATCACCAGATCTAACTCCCATTAGATTTCTGTATATGGGGTTGGATGAAGAACCTGGTGTACCAGGAAAAAGTAAATACACGTGAAGAGTTAATAAAATCGAATTGAAGATGCCGCCGCACAAATCAAAAACAATCGTGCAGCGTTGCGGAGGATAACTCGATCAATCAGAAAGCGAGCTGCTAAGTGTATTGAAGTACAAGGACTGATTTTTGAACACCTGTTATGAAAGTGGTACGTAGTATTATAAGCTTTAGATGAAAAACAATAATTTATTTAAAAACTTAATTTAAATTGCATCCTAATAAATCTTATGTGTAGGCTAATCTATGTCATTAAAATGCGGTTTTCCTTTGCTTTGGAATTTCTTGCTTGGTAGAATGTTTGTTGTAAAATTAAATTCCAGAAACTATTACTTCGCTGTTAATAGCCGTTGTGGCACATAATTTTATTCAGAATTAAATTTCTGCAAGTTTCTTTGTAAAAAATGTGGGTCTTCAATGC
Source organism: Homalodisca vitripennis (assembly GCF_021130785.1). Lineage (NCBI taxonomy): Eukaryota > Metazoa > Arthropoda > Insecta > Hemiptera > Cicadellidae > Homalodisca > Homalodisca vitripennis. Next base: position 219,459,094 of record NC_060208.1, on the reverse strand, counting down.
CTATTTAACAAAATAATTGTCCGTTAAACCTTAAAAAAGTGTTTTCAAAATTATTTTATTTATTTCTGTTTTTTGTAGTATAACAAAAAAACTAAATGAGATACAGCTATGAGATGAACTTTATTCAATTTCTCATCTAAAAATCCGGTTAGAAAAAAGTTGCATTCGCCTATAAATATCTCTTCATAAACACGCGGCAAATCATCATTTGACCTCCTGCACACAATTTTTGGTGAAATCTTCAATTGGCCATAATCCAGTAAGGAAGCATTTCCGGACCCAATGTTTATATGAACTTTTTTCTTTATTTTTTATAGTACAATCAGCTCAGAAAGTGCCGGTAACACTAACCGAATCACCCTGTATATATATATACATATAAGAATTTTATCCCGCTCACGCCTGCTCTGTACCAGCTGAATTAAGTGCTGTCTCAAAGGCGTTCATCACTTAGTCTAGCGTGGCAATCAAGCAGTCACTTGGAGCCCTTTGACGTCATTCTGTGACCCTAACTACCTCAAAGGACCATGACCTACCTCGAGTCAATTTACTTTAAGATAATAGTCCTAATAACATTTACTACATGATTACTTAGGGCAGATCCATGGCATAATTTTAACTATATTTTAACAGTGTTTTTGGCTTCTAAATCATTATTCCCTAAAAAAATGTTATATGAACATAGTCCAAGAAATGTCTTGTTTGGCCGGTAGCTCACATGTTGTATAGAACTACCTTTCAAGTGACATAGTCTTTGTTGCTCCCGGCTTGTGCAAGCATACTTATAAAATGATGTGCTCGCTTATGCATTGACGGATTTCGTTGAAAAAGGTACCGCTGGAATTGGTATAAGACTTCCTAAATTATTTCTATCTTGTTTATTTTTATAACTGTATTTGTTTTCATTCGTCATTTGACTATATAATTGGAACAGTTTTTGTAATATTAAAGCAAATCACACCATATTCCTTTTTTATTTTCCTCTTATATATTAATAAATATGTGTGAAGTTTGGTATCTTTAGCTTCACTAGTTCTATGGATAGTATCTTTTAATAAAAAATAAGAAGTCGCTGCTAGCGGCTATACGACACATTCTAAACCCATGATTTATGACACATTTTGTTTGAAACTATAAATACTATGAGGAACAGTAGTTTTTTACACCCTTTTGTGAACACCATATATATAATACGTGCTGTAATACAATTATTTAAGTTTGCAGGATATGTCATCCTCGGTTCGTTAATGCCATAAAATCTTATGAATAAAAATTAATCGCTAAAGTTTTTGCTAAACTGTAATATCAAAATGACTGGACCTATTAAGTTAGTTATTTTTTAACAAGAATAACGGAATGTTTCCAGAAATACAAGTATTTTATCATTCCAATAAAATATATTCCGAATACAATAATATTCAGAAATATAATCTAAGTATTTAAAAACCTTAAAAAACTAAACAGTTATTTACACTTTCAGCTAAAGTTTACTAAAGAGTCAGAAACTTTTTTAAAATTAATATTATAAAACATTATGTATTTACATTCCTTACTTGTAGTGTAACGAAGATGTTACAAAGAAGAAGTTATTGTTTATGTAATTAGGTGTTAAAAACCAACATATGTATATATTTTCTTGTACATAGCAATTGCACAAAATTAATTGTGAAACTGTCAATAAATTAGACTGGAAATGAATTTAAAATGTGAGAATAGAATATAGATAAATGGCATTTGACGCAGTGATTTTTAGTTCTACGAATTCTGGATCAGATAACATGGATAGCACTAAAAATACTTACGAAGATAAATCTAAACCGCTGAAGGTTGACGCTTTTTACTGATATAGTTTTTAATACTTTTATATGTGTAGCCTACAGTTCCTTTATCGAGCAGGAAAACTCAACAGTGGTGTCAGAAATTTAAATAATCCGAGCCAGAAATGCAAATTGCCATACTCGAAAAATAATATGTACCTCAATATATCTATTTATGTAATACATCATAATGTTAAATCAAAATGATATCAATAAGGAAAACTACACCCCTAAAAGATTTCTTGAATAAGCCGTGGGTAACACATTGTAAATAATTTAATTATAGGGCATTTTAATACTAAACTAAATATTATTAGTCATCTATGTAGATTTCGGTGATTTTGGGGATAGTTTTTTCTCCTTATATTATTGCATATATATTTATAGGTATAAGAGAAAATCTTGTTTTCTAATTTATAAGTACTTTTGTAATATGACTCGATAAAAATAAGCATGATATTTTAAACAATTCTTATTTTAGATATTCACCCTCTAAAAATATTACCTGCCAATGGCGTTCTAATTATCGAAAGTAAAAAGAAATATTAAATAACTTCAAACTGTTACTGTTCATGACGCGCAAAAATATTGCTCATAGAATTTAACTTATTCTAATATTACGGCCTTGCTGTGGAATGTCGTATACAGTCGATTAAACGTGCAATAAAATTCAACAAAACATAAGTACTTGTGAAAATTCCAATTACTACTAATATCCAAGGGTAATAAGAGTTACATTATACTCTTATAAATAAACCTTATAAATAATTAAAAACAATAATAATATCAAATAAGAAATTACGTAAAATTGTGAAAGTTAGTAACCCGTGATATCGAAGCCATATTGTTTATACCTGGCCGGTGGTTGGTGAAGCTTCAGCCAATTACGATGAAGCTCCGCCCCTTGAACTCGCATGTACAGACAACTGCTGATTATAGGCAGTTTCGGTTTTACAGTTATGACTACGGCCGGATACGTAATCTTAAGAACTAAGACGAATATTTTTGTTTCTTAGCTTTCACTCCAGTAACAAAAGAATGTAATATTTTTGCTGAAGTTACTTTTTCTACGGACATGAGCCTTTATTCTACCTAATTGTTTTAGAAAATACTTGAAATAGAATTAAACTGTTGAAAACAAAAAAATATTCTCCACGTAAGAGAGCGAACTGTCCTCATCTATATGTAAATTTTTATTTAGATAAAAACTGAAATTGTCTCCTCTATTCTTTATATCTGATTTTTATCTAGTGTTAAACTACATTTTTGAAACTAATGCAATAATGGATATTTAATTATAATTCTGAGATAAAAGATGCGAGTCCAGAAGAAAGTGTGAATCTGCCATGACCTGATGTATTTGTTGATTGTACTTCAAATTAAAATTATAATTACTTAAAAGTATACACCATCTAAAACACTTTTGTTGGTTTTTATTTGTACTATTTACATTTCAATGTCAGGTAATTTGTTTTTCAGGTGCTCAAAATAAATTTCCAAAATTTAAATGTACATTGTACAAAGAAAAAGTTTTAAAGGGTGTTATAAGATTTTTGTATTTCTTAGTTGTATACAACACGTTTGGAGGATACACTACTATTAATTATAACAGTTTGTATTTAATATGAAGCTAATTTTGTTCTTAAAGTTTTGTAATATTGGATATGGAAGCAGATTTCTAATCTTGAGAGTGGGTAGTTATGGCTGACTGGTTAAAATTTACTACATAATTGGTACGTTGGTTTTTAAATCATTAAAGTATCAACACGAATACGAATAGTGTATGGATGGTGACAAGAGTGTGAGTGTCTGAGGGTGTATCATGTAACTAACACAACCACTTTGAGACTTAATCAGCTTGGGTGGTGATACCAATCGTTACTAGTTGTTACTCTAAGTCCCATTTGGGCGGAAGTTAGCAATGGTCAACACAAGTGGTGTGTGAGCTTTGTTAGCGGATATATTACAGCATTATGTCATACAGATCCTGCAATCTATATTTTAGTAAAAATGATATTTTACAATGCAGTGGTAAGTGGTATAAAAAGTACGAGTGCTTCAGGTGTAGAAATAAGGAGGAAAATGACGTGAAATCAAAAGCTCAAAGAATTCAAAACTTTTGTAGTGTGTAGACATTCCCTTAGGCAATTGAGTCTTCTTAATTATAATATCAGTATAAGCCAAATAGACACTAGTAACTCAAAAACTAGTGGTCTATGACACAAAAGACAGAGCAGGCGATCCACAAGGAGGTGGCGTTTGAACTATGGATTTTTATTGATATATACTTTAATTATTCAGATTTCATCTGTTTTAAAAATTAAACTCAATTCTATATGGCCAAAAATGACGTGTATTTGTAGGTTCTCCAGTCCTCTCCTTACTGCCATGGGATGTTTTCACGGGTTTATTCTATATTTAATACATATTTAATACGGGTACGTACATAATGTATGTAATGTACGGGTTGGTTCATATTTAATACGGTTTACTTTAATAGCACCTATTATTTATTTAAAATTATACTCATTGATGGAGACTCCATGGTTTTCGAGATTTGCCTGATCTTTTTGTTTTAAAGCGTAATTACAACCTTTCCGCAACATAAAAATGACGATAAATTTTCCCGATGTTTCAAGTAACACTGAAGGATAATTTTGTTACTTCTTTCTCATTTAGTTTTTCCCATTAACAGCAAAATAAATCGTCTAGATATGTTTTTGATCTGTTCCCTTGGGGTTTTAAGTCATAAAAAGGCTACATTTAATTCTTTTTGTGGCCAAAAGACTAACAGGAATTTAATTTAAAATCTATACGAGGACTGAATTTCTGTAACCTTTTGTAAATGAAACAAAATCCTCGGAAATCTTCTATTCTCGAGGTTACAGCTAATGATAAGTCTTACGTCAAGAATCAGGTCAACTACTCCCTTCTAGGGATATTTTACTGTCAACACGATCTTTAAAATCTCATTATCTAATATTCCCGATCCCAAATGGAAAATATTCTTAAAAGTATTCATAGATCATATCCTTGAGTGTTAAATTACTTCGCTACTTCCTTGTAGCAATTTTTAATGACACAAACATGTAAATCATCAACCAAAATAGTTTATAATACGCCTAGAACCCGTGAGACAACAATTTTTTATTAAGTTTTAGAGAAATAACAGAAAAATCTACTACTTTGTCAATTATAAGTAACAAACAAAGTCATATTACATATTATAAAAATGAAATCATATTCACGCTGATACTTCTATGTATGATACTCACAAAAAATGTAGTTGACAGATTTATATAACAATTGAATGCTTAGGAGAAAATTTAAGCTTTTAATCATAAATATTTATGCGACTACCTATTTGTGTACACTCAAAACTATTTGCGTGAACAAAAGTGCCTTCCGTACCCTTTTGTTAGCAGTTTATTTAGTAGTACTTTATTAACTGAAACAGTTTATTAGAAGGTATGTAATACACTGCTGACTGTATTCTTGGTATTAAAGAGATCAAGATTACTTTAAATCCCTTTCATTTTAACTGGGCATTCAGCATTTCAAACGAACCTATCGTTTTTAACTAAACTTAAGCCAATAAAAGTCAAACACTTAGTTTGAATTTGATATAAAAACATAACATAAAGAATGGCCGTTCTTTATTCTTCTTCACTCATTCTTTACCAACGTTTTGTTACAGATGTCGAGCTGCCACAGCAAATGCTTATATCAATTTTCTTTGAGTTTTTCACAACCGCTGATGAGCCACAGACGTGGTAGTCAATGCACTTATACTGTTTAGTAACTTCCTTAATCCTCCAATCACTTTTGACCCTCAAGTGTATCATTCAATTGTCTCGTTATAAAATTTTCAGTTATCCACGAATTTTGCAAGGTCATGCCATGCATTTATTACATTTTCAACCTCTGGGAACTACCCAGCAGGGATCACTTCTGGCTAGTTTATAACTACCACTAGGCATAGCAAAACCGATCTATCACTTAAATCTGGGCTACCTTATGGATTTCCAGAAGCGGCACATTATTAACCACAAATGTTGAGATTCTCGTGTGCAAGGGTAATTCGATAGGTCTATTATATTTCGGGAAATAACTGTAAGAGTTGGTAGGGTTCGTACCCTAACTGTCTTCCTAGCCTTTATATAAGGGCGTCCCAACCCTCTGTCTTTTTCGACTGGAGAGGCTGGTTCAGAGCTGGCCTCCACTCCTTTCAAGGGGACATGTCTTGAAATTACCGCCCTAAATTCTTCCTCACGGATCTCGATAGAAGGCGGCCCCTACCCCAACCTTACCCATCCTGAATATCTTGTCACTTCGGAAGCAGCGCAAAGGTCCTTATATAACTAGGTGCAAAATGTATAAGCTTCTTGTCCTAAGAAAATAAAACCTTTATGCTCGTTTAATCTTATACTGGTTACTAAAGAAGAGTATAAACCATCATTCTTCAAATATAAAGTTAAAGTTTTGTAACATAGAATATAACGACGGAAACTGATAGAAATTTAATTTGAATGAATCGTTGAAAGTAAACCGTTTCCTATGGTATTGATCGTCTATGTAATACGAACATTTCTCACCAATTATCAATCCGATATGTAAATTTCAAACTATGATCCCCTTAAAAGATTAGCAGCATTAGTATTAATTACACATTAAAGTAATGCGATAACTATCAAATACAGTTAGTTGAAAATATCAAACCGATATAAAAATTGGTAATTATTATCTCCTTGAAAAGTTTTCAGCATTAAATATTGCAGTACTTGTACTGCGGGTTAAAAATTGCAGTTAGTTAGAAATACCAATCCGATAAGAAACATTCAAATTATTTTCTTACTAAAACAACACCAGTATTCATTACTTTTCGAAGTATTCCTACTGGGATATAAAAATACAGTTACTCTAAAATAAGATAATCCAATAGGGATATCGTAAAGTTTGAGCTTATTGAAAATTAGCAATAGTATTCATTAACATACGGAACATTCATACAGTGATAGTAAAAATATGGTTATTTTAAAATATCCATTCGTTAGGTGTTTACTAGAAATGTGTACGTCTCAGATCGACTGCGGCGTCGGTGATTGGTGCAATTGGTTTCGTCTCTGATTTTGGCACAGGCTGTACTTTCATCTGCAATCGATTTACTCTTCTGCAGTTACATTTATGGATTTGGCTATTCGAAGGCACTCCAGGTACCTCAATTCTAAAATATAAAGGATATTGTTTAGTTATTAAGAAATTAGTGTAATTGTTATTATACTGTCAACTCTATGTGTGTAGCAAATATAAATTTATAGATATAAAAGACAATGTTACTAGATTATCTTTAGTATTAAATTAAAATCTGTTATAAGATTTATCTTAGTCGTCTTTTGGTAGAAGTAGACTTCTCTGATCTGTAGTGTGTGTGTTTCCACTGCATATATGTAGAAAATGTTAGGTTATAGATAATTAGGGCAATGTTGCTAGCTAACAAGAATATACTCGTGTATGTTATTATCTCACAAATACACTCACTAGAAACATTACACTACACATATGCGTCACCCAGCATAAAGCTTTTTGGACGAGAATATAAAGCAAGTCTCCCTGCGATCACGGATGGTAACTGGGTGATCGACTGAATAGGATGATGTAATACCCGTGCATCACTTAGGACGGCTGATAAATAACTTAACTATGCTACTAACTGATTTTAACATTTGTATCAGACAGCTTGACTGATTACTGCATAACGTAATATTGAACAATGCGCATCATGTAATAAGGCTGCTAAATAACTTAACAATGCGGCTTGCTGATTTGAACACTTGTATCAGACAGCTTGACTTATTACTGCATAACGTGAATTGAACAATGTAAATCACTCAAGGCGGTTAATGAATTACTTAACTATCCTACTAACTGATTTCCATAATTGTATCAGACAACTTGACTGATTACTGGATAACGTAATATTGAACAATGTGCATCACTCAAGATGGCTGTTAAATAACATAGTTAGCCTACTAACTGATTTGCATATTTTTATCACAGTTTGACCTATTACTTCATAACGTATTATTGAAAAATGCGCATCACTGAAGACGACTAATAAATTACTTAAGTAGCTTACCAAGTGATTTATATATTTGTATCTGACAGCTTGACTGATTACTGGATAAAGTAATATTGAAAATGCTTTTAGTAAGGATTTTTTGTACAGAAACAGTTGCATGAATTTCCCAGTGACCACGTAATAGGACACGTAAATAACTGAATGAATTTTTTTTTTACATCTGAAGTGAATTTCCAGTAACAACAATGAACATTTAACTGTTATAAAGGTAGAAATATACATAAATGGGAATTTTTTTAATTCTTTAAAACAAAGACTAACAACAACATTCCTAGAACAACCTAGATAATCCCTGAAGATATAGGAACATAATGTGTACCATTACAAAGTGAATAGTGATTCTTAGACGGCCTATGTATGTGGCTACATTATTAAAATGAGTGAATTTTTTTATTTGTACTGAGTCAATCAAAGTACAAGTACAGCATTAGATTTCACAGATTCTGTATGATTTGGTAAAATTTAATCCCTAATTAATTGCGGGTGGTAGTCCATCTAATATCTATAAATGGCAATACGCTCAAAAACCTGTTGTATGTATACTCCATTGGAATCAGCTGTAGACTAACATTCACACACTTGACACCACAGTACATCTGTCCACTTCTTACATACAATTTCAATTAAATAATATGAATAAATTTAGATAATGGGAGGGTGTATTTTATAATGATGAGGAAAAGTTTATACCGTAACATATTACTCTGATGAGTAGGGTCTTGCACTCACTAAGATCTCCACCTGTCCTAGTTATCACTACTCTCTCTCAACAACATTCTCTAAATATATAGTAGCCATCGTTCCTGCCAGTCTGTCGTGATGCCTACTCGGATCTCATTGTTTCCGTTCTTCCCAGTCTCTGAAGTCTCACACGACAGGAGGTTGGTATATATCATTACACCACGATATAAAACTGCATTCTTGAATGGATGATACTTCAGTCTCTCAGGATCTAGACAGTGTTGTTGACCCTCCGCCTGGGGATTTGTACTCGAAATTTTACTAAAAAACAATTTCAATAATGGCTCGGTTGAAACAGTCATTTTGTGCTTTATGGTAGGTCCATCACAGTTATTGAATGCAGTAATTTGTTCCCACGAGGAATTTCTCCCAAGGCATTTTCCATTCAGAAGATCCTGACGTAGGCGATGTTTCACAGGGCAGTTCCTAGTCGAGCTCTGCGCAGCCCGATGCCGTGATACCCCTCCAAACACGATCCGTTGGCGACTTTACCAGTACAAATATTGCTTTTTCGAGATGCTAATTACATCATCACTCACTGGAGTTCATTTAAATGTTATATGAACAATGTTTTTCATAAATTAACGGATATAAATATTGTGCCTTGCTTTAAAATCTATGCAATCACATTACAAAAGTATACTTAAGTAATGTTTTAAATAGCGTAATTTCCTTATGTAATCGGGTTCAGAAATGGAATTTCCTTTCTTTGAGTGAATAGAGAGACAAATATTTGTACGAAATTAAAAGTCTTTAGCCAACCCTATCGGTAGTTTCAGTTTGAAAATGCGGACAAAAAAACCACTTTTTCGATGTACATAACGGAGTAAATTATGCCCATTAAGAGTGTACTATCAACACACACATGGGATGAAGAGTTGACGAACATCAGGACGTTATATATGATCGACTTCGTTAAATAATGAAGATATCAGATACTAATAAACCGGGATATTCTAAAATGAGTACAAGGGATACAAATTTTTGACGCAGACATATCTGGAGACCATCGTATCTTAAGAAATTAGTTGCATATTTTGTAAAAATGTAGATCACAGATATTGTGTCAAAAAAAAAATAATCCATTTCAATTAATTTATTAAACAAAAATATATTTCCAACAACTACAACATAATTATTTTTATTTTTCGTTTAGGGCTAAGGCTGTATATACACAAAACATGTGACAATGCTAACGCCCAGGTATTCTCGGCAGGATTTGAGCCTCAGAAAGTTTGCCTTCATTTCCCAGAGTGTGAGATGTAATGGTATTATCACCACTGTCACTTCCAGCTACGCTTACAGATGGAGGTGTTTTATCCGTAGCGTCGTTGTGATAGTTCTTGTATAATGTATTTATTCCGTATATTTCTGTAATGATTATCTAGTTATGGTTAAATAATAAATTCCTCTACCTATTCTTGACAGGATTTGAAACTCAGAAAAGTACTCCCCAATTTCCGAGAGTGTGACATGTAACGGATATTGCCGCCTCTGTCACTTCCAGTCATGTTGACAGATTGAGATGTTGTATCCGGAGTTTCGTTGTGAAAAGTTTTGTGTAATGTGCACAATTCTTTCCTTAGTTTTTTGTAATGAGTATCTAGTTTTGGGTTAAGTAATAAATTCCTTAGGCTATCTTTTATATCCTCCATTTCCGAGAGTGTGAGATGAAACGGATATTATCGCTGCCAGTTACGTTGACAGATGGAGATTGATCAGGAGCCAAACTGTGACAGTTCTTGTACGTTGCACATTTATTCTTTTTATACACCATCAAAAAATATGTAGGTTTGGAGTAATTAACTAATTCCTCCAGTTATCCTCTACTAAATTTTAGCCAATTTCCTAGAGTGTGACAAGTAACAGATATTACCGCCGCTGTCACTTCCAGTAACGTTGACAGATGGAGATTTATCAGGAGCTCAACTCTGACAGTTCTCGTACGATGCACATTGATTTTTTCCATACACTGTCATAAAAATATCTAGGTTCAGAGTAATTAATTAATTCCTTCAGTTATCCTTTACTGAAATTTAGCCTCAGACAAAGTACTAGCCAATTTCCGAGAGTGTGACATGTGACGGTTGTTACCGCCGCTATCACTTCCGGTAACGTTGACAGATGGAGATTTATTAGGAACTCCACTGTGACAGTTCTTGTACGATGTACATCTTTCCTTTCCATTCACCGTCATAAAGATATGTAGGTTTTGGAATAATTATTTAATACCTCGAGTTATCCTTTACATTATTTTAGCCTCAAAAAAGTACTCCCCAATTTCCGAGAGTGTGTGATGTCATGGATATTACCGCCGCTGTCACTTCCAGTAATTTTTGACAGTTGGAGATTTATCAGGAGCTAAACTATGACAGTTCTTGTACGATGTAAATTTATTCTTTCCATACACCGTCATAAAAAGGTTTAAGTTCGGTGTATTTAAATAATTTCTCCAGTTATTCTCTACAGGATTTTAGCCTCAGAAAAAGGACTCCCCAATTTCCGAGAGTGTGTCATGTTACGGATATTACCGCCGCTTTCACTTCCAGGTGCGTTGACAGATCGAGTTGTTGTATCCGGAGTCTTGTTGTGACAATTTTTGTGTGATGTACACCATTTTTTCTGTGTATTTCTGAAATAAATATCTAGTTCTGGGGTACATAATCAATTCTTCCAGGTATCCTTGACAGGATTGTAGCCTCAGAAAAAGTACTCCCCAATTTCCGAGAGTGTGAGATGTAATGGATATTATCGCCGCTGTCACTTCCAGTCACGGTGACAGATGGAGGTGTTGTATCCGTAGCTAGATTGTGACAGTCCTCGTACAAAATACATTTATTCTTCCCTATGTCTGTGTAATACATGTCTATGTTTGAAATAATCTCTTGATGAATAAATGAAAGTAAATAAGACCAAATGTTAAGTAGTTTATAAGTATTCCATCTATAGGATATACATAATTGTTTACTTTGTTCACTTTCAATACTTTTAAGTAGAAGAACCTGTGGTATATATTAATTAAAGCAATCGGTTACTGAATGGGTTTCGATTTATTTTTCCCTGTCTCATAATGTTTAAAATTAAATTTTGTCTTCCAGTCAGAGTTAATTACACTTTACAATCATGTAAAGTAAATATGTCTTATTTTACCAGGCGAAGTTAGGACTAAGAAGCCCTCTCTAATACAACCTGGGGACTAACGGCTTAAAGGTGACTTCTGAACCACCACCAACGGTCGGGCAGGCGGGCTGCTTGCAAGGACAGGATCGCTCAGCGGTCACCCATCCAAGCAGCAGCCACGCTCGACGTTGCTTGATCCGGTTATCTTGCGATAACCGTTGTACCCGCTACACTGCACCATTGGCAAAAGAACCAAGATTATGTAGGCTGGTAAGAAGCAAAAACAGCTTCCTGAACAAGGTCCTAGACACGCTAAAGAATTTTTTTTGTCTTATGATGTATAATTTTGATAATAAAATCCAAAATATCTAACTAGTTTTAACTCAATTAAAACAAATCGGTTATAATTTACGCAACTTAAAATGTAAGACATCACTTTGAGATGACTAGTTATTCGGTAATTGGGAGAATACACTTAAAACTAATTAGAAAGTCTGAATTTAAGAAATGTATCCTTGTGAAGTTCAAAGCTTGTAAGCCAGTAAAGAGACAAAAGATTCACAATCTTCGAGATGCGAGACGACGAGTTGTTTCAATAATGATGCCAATAAATCTTTTAACGTGGTCTTCATTAATAAAGTCCCTTGAGCTACTCCTTTTAATTAGTAAAAACTGCAAATATTCTCTGCAATATTCTGCTCTTTGAGCGATGCTTTCATAAATACAAGACGCAAATCTGCTTCAGTTTCTTATTTTATAGTCAATATCTAAAATTTAATTTATACTCCACAGTTAAGAAGGTTTTCTAAAGCAAAACGTTTTCAAAGTTGTGACAATATTTATGAGCTATTTATTTTAAAATTATAGTGTACATATAATTTAAGTTATAGTTTAACATCAGGATTTATTATAATTTTATTTACCTTCTGCAATTTTGTACTTAATGAGTATTTCTATTTTAAACATACAATGTATATTGTTAGTTTAATATTATTTATAAAACTTTTTATTTAAGTTTTACAACTATTGTATATAATTATTATTTTACTTTTAAATTGCAACCTAATTTTGGATATGAACAAAAAAATTTCTGGACTGAAAGTGTTTCCGGTATTTATTGCCCCCTCGCCCTTACTTTCAGCTACAAATATAACTTATAAATTGTTTTAGTTACGTGTGTCCTAATAGTCATCAATTATTGACACCACAGACCATTTTATTGTCACAAAACCAAGTAACACCTCGTATTATTTAAAATGGGTACCATTTCGAAACTTAGGGACTATATCTACTGTTAAATAATATGTTAAAAGATACCTTTTAAAACTACCCTGAAAATAAAATCATGCCGGTACACTAATATGAGTTACGTTTCGTGTATTTTTGACGTATTATTTCACCAATTATTTACTGCAACGACAAATACTCGTATAGTATATACAGACTGTAAAAAAACTCGCTATACAACAAACTTTACGATATTGCCTCATGGACCAATAGGAGCCAACATCCACCAGTGGCGTTTACTGTCACTCTGCATAATTTTAAATTTAAACAAACAAAATTGTTTTAAATAGTAAACGGATTTTAACTAATCTTCAATAAAACTTCAATTCGAATGGTATCCTATCAATAAAAGAATATCTTTCTATTTTAAATTAAAAAATAGTGGCCATTTAAACAATTTAAGTACCTTAAAAAGTACAGGTTTAAAAATGACGAAAAGAAATAACTGTGTCTATAACGTTTATCAACCAAATCAAATGACCCCTTAAATTTTAAATCAGATAAAAAATAATTAAACTATTTCAAGTTTAGCCCATCCATACACATGCAATATCAAACTTCATCACAACAAGGAAAGAGTTATGCACTGAAAGAAAATACAAATTAAATACAATGTTAATTAATAATTTTACAAATATTTTTTTGTTTTTATTTATTTCATTGCGGAACTAAAAATCACACACACACACACACACACACACACACACACACACACACACACACACACACACACACACACACACACACACACACACACACACACACACACACACACACACACACACACACACACGCACGCACGCACGCACGCACGCACGCACACACACACGCACGCACGCACGCGAAAAAGAAATAGACTTCTGGCGTCATTTAGTTTTGGCTCGTAAAAGTGCATAAAGCAATATCCTAAAGTTTCAGTAAAGAGTTTTGTTTAATTCTGTATAGCTATTGCTGTACTGTCCTTTGTTATACAACACATTCACAGTGAAAAGTCGCGTATTCTGGTTAAAGATTCTAGAGCAGACAGTTTGATAAAATACTGTATATGTGAAAATTAACTATAAGGAAATACAAAATAGTATTATAAAATTAAAGTTTACTTACTAAAATTATTTAAACTAGCTAAGCAATGTTAAAAGTATTAAACTACATTTTTATCTCGTGTGGTTTTTTCGGTCCAAATTATACATAATATCTTACATTATATTGTTTACAAAATAATTGTTTTAAATACATAAATACAAAATTTATTTAGTATTTTTTATTGGTTAAGATTCATTAGCAACTAAATAGTTTAAAAATTTTCGCCTATAAATTAATTATTAGTTTTCCTTCGTAACTAGGTAACAATCCAACAAAAATAAAATAAATAAATATCATTACAATTGCATTTGGATATACTATGCGCATTAGTTTTAGAAGAATAAAACTTTCTCACAAGTTGACATTATTTAAATGGACTCCCAATCGCCCATGGAGTGCATGGAGAAGAATCCAGCACATGAATCAAGATTTCCTCAAGCAGTCAAGTTATTAACTCTAGCTATTTCCCACTCATTCAATGTCCAATTTTAAAGATCAGTGTATCCTAAGCCTGCATCGAAAAGTGAAAAGGTTTCTTAGTTGACATGAATGTGTGGACTATGAAATAAAACAATAGAAGAGTTGTTGCTACGGGTAATGGTTGCGCTATAAAAAGTCGATAAGTAAACATGTTAAATTGAAAAAGTGGAGTACAAAATATAACTTTTATACTTTTCTATATTACATTCGATATTTCCCAGCTTTATAAACCGGGGTAGCATCGTTGTGACAACAGCTATTTCTCGTTATTCGTTAATATATTTAGTAATTTATTAGTTTTATTGCCTCTTCTTAGTTTCTAGTGAAAATGCTAACAGTTAGGAAATAATAAGTACCATACGGATAAATATATGTTTAACAGTATGTGCCTGGTATTGTATTTCGAACTTGCGGGGGATGCTCCGTAGATTTTCACAATACGTAATGTCTATTTAGAGTTATTACAAACAAACTTGCAAAAAGGAATAACCATGATAAATAGAATAAATAACAGTTTAGATTTAAATCAGTTAAGTGTGTATATTGTGTATTTGCATTCTCATTTTATTTATTGTAGTCTTGTAAGGAGGTAGTAGTTATTTAAAATCTAAGGTTTTCCAGAAAAGAACATTAAGCATTATATACAGTGTTAATTTTTTTAACATTGGAAACTACACACACACACACACGCACACACACACACACACACATATATATATATATATATTATATATATATATATATATATATATATATACATCTAGTCGTGTATATTCTAGAATGCCTAGTATAAAAACATATTTTGCCATGTAATAATATTTATTTTATTATTGTACTAAGAGCAGATTTACTTATAAGGTCCAGTAAATTTCGATAGAACACCACAAATAATAACTTCAAAGCTTTACGCTATAATGTATGATTTAAAAATAATTTCAGATATTAATATACATTAATGGTCACCTGAAATTGTTGCTTTATAATGATTTAGAAGTTATTAAGCATGCTAAAGGTATTTTAAATCTTAGTTGTAAGACATCTATGACATTGCCATGCATGTGACCGTGTAACGGAAATAAAATATTGTTATTCTATAAGAACAGTTTTGCTTATCTAGAGAGTCAGTTATTAGGCATTCTTGAGAGATTGAAGGCTTGTCTTTTATTCTGTCCTGTTAGCTATCTCTTGTCGTTACAATATCAAAGTTTGTATAATACAAATTTTAAGTAAATTTCTATCTTGTTACAGAAAAAATATTGATAGCTAATTTGTTAAATATATTTCAGTAAAAATATTTACTGTGTACACTTATTTACGGGACGTATAAAAAGGTTTTATAAAACGAAACTGTGTATTAACCCTTTGAGTGCCACAGCGTCGCTAATTTTGACAGTACGAAAAGTGCATAAAGTGCCAGCGTCGCCAATTTTGACGTTTCGTATTTCGATAATATTTTATATAGTACAAGATTATTTTGGCCAAATAACCAGACAGCTGTATTAAATAGGTTCCAAACTATCAATAAATACGAGTTTTATGTTGTTTCTGTACTATTTTATCTGTGAAACTTATGTTGTTTGGGTACTTATCAAGAAGCTACTATTTTTGGACGAGTTTTCCTTATCGGGGACAAAATAAATTACAGTATTAAAAAACAACTGACTTTATTTAACCTATTTTGGAATTTACAAGTTATTACGACAATGAATGAAATAAAAAACTATAAGAACAACGTTTTATTATTCGAAAATGTCAGGTCATTCATGTGTCTATTTGGAGACGATTTGGAGATAGGAAGTATGACTCATCGAGTATTTTTCGATTCATTATGGAAGAAGGAAAGTATTATAATGAAGTTTATTTTGATCTCTGATAAGGAAAACTCGTCCAAAAATAGTGGGCTGTGATAATACCGAAGTACCTGTGCGTTAATTCTGTCTTCCAGTCACGCGACGTAGCGGACGAGTACCGCGTTGCGTAACGGCCTTTCTTGTTGTTTATGTGCCGATAACCAAGCATTTGAGTAAATACAAAATAAAATAGTAACTTATACAGTATTTTAATGTATTTCTTTACAAAAGTAATGTAGTTGTAATGAGTTGTGTCCCAGCGAAAAAAACGTGAATTTTCAGTGTAAATTTTATTAGGGTTATTATTTAGTAAATGTAAACTTTTATGTAAATATGTTAGCAAGTATTTATTTCTACATTTACTTATCATATTTATTTGTGTTGTATTGATGTCTTATTAGATTTATTGAGAAAACTACATCATTACTAAGTAATTTCTAAACTCTGACAAATGAAGTACAGTTTATAAAAATGTCGGTACCGGGCAGCATTTTGTTAGTACATATAATGCCATGTTTTAAAAAATTCTAGAATAAGAACACATGGGTTTTATTTAGAATTATATGGCCTTTATCATGGTATAAAGAAAAAAAATCTTAAAAATACTGTATACACTAAAATTAGGTCGAAACTTAACGTGTTATACAAAAGTAAAAAACTTTGTTTATAAATACTGAAATTTTTATATTTTTATAAATAAAATTTTATTTGTAACTGCATTTTATTATTCTGCATTTATAAGGAAAAAAAAACAACAACAAAATGATGGAAATCTGTTTGGTAGTTAATTTACAACAGCTTTTTTCCCAAAAGCTTACAAATATGCGAAAAACAGCATGGCACTTTATGCATATGCCTTCGGAAAATACCCGTGGCACTCAAAGGGTTAAATAAATTACATTTTTCAAGCGAAAGATTTTTAAATCCCTGCTCTTAAATGAGTTTGGCTAGTTATAAAACATGCTTACGTGACAATCGATCATGAAAATTACATTAATTTACGGTTTAAAAACGCTAAATACGCCCACGACTGAAGTGACGAATTCCTCAGATTAATTGTCACAATTTCTTTTCTGGATCTTATTATATACGGAATTAAATTGTATATATTTAATTGATTACAAAGTAAATCGAATCTACCTACTTTGACAACAAGGCAAACTTTATAAAATCAAGTAAAATTGAATCGTTATGATTGAATGAATTACTCTCCTAGGAATATAATTTTTGTTAATAATCGCTGAGTTATTGTTGTGAGATTGGCAATTGTAATACATTTTTTATTTTATATCGGAAAACTCCGTAATAAATTTAAAATTTAATTACTTTTAATATGTAATCAAGTAGCTGTATATACATCCTTCTTTTCAGATCAAGGTAACGAACTTGCCGCTACACTGTGTACAAGCGAGTTCTCGAGGTAAGATGTAACTCGAGTACGTAGTGACTGCTGATATGTATAAACAACTCACTATATGCGAAATGTTTCTTTCGAGTTTAAAAGCTTGAAACAATCATTACTAAAGCTACCCTTTTGTGAAAGTTGATATTTCAGAATGAACCGATGAATATTTTATAATATTGTGATTGTGTGATATCTTTATAATAGGTTATGACATTAGGTGGTACATGAGAGTTTGTTCTTGATCATTATTCCAGGGTGAAATCCGTTAAAAGTTTCGTTTAATCAAAGGTTGATTGTTTTTATACTGCTTGTTATTTATTCTGGGATTTACTATACCGTAATCATTCACTTTTTATAAGGATACTCTATTTCATTCATGATGTTTGCATTATTCTTCAAGGTTTCAATTCCGAGTAGTTAGTATTCAAAAAATAACGTAATTAAATGTTTATAACAAGAAATATTTATAAATAGTTAATATTTAGGAGGCAGCTAATGCGATCATTCAACCAATAGACGCTTTTTTGTTATCAATTATTAATTTCATAAGATTTAATTACTGAACAAGTAATCTATAAAAGGAATGGCACTTTGACGTAGTATCAAGGATGTCTCAATTTCTCATCTACTAATGACAGTACAGAAAGGACAGACGTTAAAAGTTACGTTTGATTCAAAGTTCGTTAGGTTATGGTTTATTTCAGAGGAAAATTAATTACAACTCAGGATTTTTCACGACAATTTAAACCTCATGCACTTCACATAACTGTCATGAATTCTAATTATTGTCAGATAAAGTCACATACTACATGCTACGTTTCGAGATCTGCAATCTGATCTCTTCCTCAGGTAAAGAACTAACTTAATACATAATTACAAACTAGGTTGTTTCACTGAACGATGGCAAATGTCCGGAAAAATTCTGTTTCCTTCACAATCCTTTCATCGTCAAAAATAACCTTCAAACAAAGAATACTATAAACCTTAAAAGAAAAGGACAATTTGTCTTAATTGATGTCTTATTTTACCAGGCAAATTTATAGGCTTAGAAGTTCTCTCTTACACCTAACCTGGGGACCAACAGCTTAAAGGTGACTTTCAAACCACCACCGATGGCCGAGCAGGGGGGCTGATTGCAAGGATATGATCGCTCAGCGGTCCTCCATCCAAGTAGCAGCCATGCTTGACGTTGCTTGATCCGGTTATCGCAAGATAGTGCCTAAGGTAAAAAGTGGTGGTGGATAACAATAAAAAGAGTAAAGAAATAGGCAATGTTTATGAAAGGATCCAATTATTTTCATCAAATCATACAAACGCTTAAGACAAAAATAAGACAATAGTCCTTAGAATACAGGGTGAACAACATTTTGTAAATTTCCCACCATAAAATATGGTGGTAGTGAAAAATAATGCATGTACGAGAAATACAACAGCTGAGACGCAAGGGAGGTGTCTGCGGCCCCCACAAACTCGTTACTGAGTATCCTGAGCAATATCTCTGGGGATCAGCGACTATCATGTTTGATAGGCCTTCACTTGAAGAGATGAAGTGAAGGGTAAAACAGCACGTTTTTTCACATCCCTAACTAAAAGTAAAATGTAACACATTCTAATGTGTTTACACTACTTAGTCATTGTTTTACCATAAATACTGGTACAGTGTAAGTGGCAACACATGCTTGAAGCTCATTAATATATACTGTAGGCTTTTCTAAATTTCTACTTTTGATACTATATTTAGATTTTCCTTAATGTGTTGTGGTTTAATAGGTTTTGTTGAATTCTGAATACGCAATAAGAAATTACAATATATACACAATGTGTAGTATAAATAATAAAGTTTACTGACCTGTTTATATAATCACTGTGAGTAACTGAAAAGACAATAGTCACTGAATTCTATTAATTTATCAAAGAATTGAAAAATTCTATTAATTTAAAATTGCTATTGTATTATCTACAATTTAAAGTATTATAACAGAATGTTATTCCCAGTATTTAATAGTTGTCACCACTTCTACAATTTTAGGTTTTTAAATGAGATTCATAATATTGATTACTAAATAAGGCTATATTAAAGAATGGTTTTATTTGGTGAGTATGCATATAGATTGAAAAAATATCCTAAATAACCCATTCCTATTTTGAACAAAGCATCTGTTCTAATCCATATGTTTACATCATTTACTAATTAATAAAGATACTGTAAACAACTTAACGTCTTTGAGAGATATGTGAAAATAATATAAGAAAATAACAATTATTACTTGTATCATTCGCTGTTTGGAGAAAAATAAATAAAAAAACATATAGTTAAGGTAGGCTTAAAGGAGCTAAGAGGTCATGGCCAGTCGTGCTAATAAAACAGCTGATATCGTTGGATCGGGTGTCGTTTGAGAAGCCGGGCCTTTTTCTTTCCCAACCCGGAAGTAACAGGTCAGGAACACAGTACACCAGTGGAAATTCAGGATAATTCAATTTCTTGGGTTGAAAATTTGAGAATTGCCGGAAAGGTTTTTGATCCAGATTCGAATGGCTCTTGCTGTTTAAAAAGCCAGCGAGACCAATGGAATGATCAAGGTAATAAGAAGGTTCACGTAACTTGAGTCAAACAATTCCATTAATTCATTATAAAAGAATTTAAGTTATTTATTCGGACATTTAGTTTTCAGCTGTATGGCTATTAAAAAAAATTCATTATAGTTTCGTTGGACAACTCTCTGTTTAATTCTGTATCTATTCATGAAGATTTATCCCATTACATAGAATAAAGTTAGTACTATGTACAGGCAAATTACATATGATTAATAGTTTTGAAACCGTAAAAATGTAATGTAAATGTAAAATTTGAAGCATTTTTCGAGTAACTTAGTTCTTGGTTTAAACGTTGTTAAAATTCTAAATTTCATGAATATATTGTACAAAATTAAGATGGGAAACAAACTTTATGATATTTAAATTGAAAGCTAATTGTTAGATTATTACATACGGCCCCTTCTTGATAAATTTAATTTTACTTGGACTAAGTTCAGTTAAAATCAAAGAGTGTATCTTGAATGTATTCATACCATAGGACATTAAAAGTCACGAGGCAAAACTTTGTAAATAGTGCACAAAAGTTAGGAGAACAAGTTTGTACATATCTGACGTCAAAGTGAACAATGAAATTTTATTGCGTTATTATTTACAATTAAACATTGTCAACATAGGACAGGTGAAAACTTGTATATTGTGAAAACTTAAAATATTTCTGAGAAGTGGATAAGTAAGTTGTACGTAAGAATAAAATGTGCAGTATATATAACTGAGTCGAGTGCCTACAATATTTCCGGACTCAACTACAAGACAATAAACGATCAATGTTATTGGGAGTAATAACTGCGGTATAATGGGACATCTGGCCAGAAATTGTTTTCGGCAGAGAACACAAATTACTTCAAAGAATATTACCCGATAAAAAACTGAATTGGGATGAAGGAGAGTTGCAAATAAATTATGTTAGTTCTTCTGTCCCATTTCCAATCGGATTTGTTGTACCTGTTTTCCCTCTCAGCTCGTTCTTATTTTATAACATTTTCTGTAAAAACTTATTTTACAAATTGTTGATTACAAAAGGCATACATCATTGCAGTTTATAATAGTTTTTTTTATAGAAACTGTACAAGTAAATGTTTAAATGTACAATTTCTAATATGCTATAAAATAAAATTGATTCTTTGTTTTACTGATATAATATTGTCCAATGACGTATCACGTTTTGACGGCACGTGTTTCGGTGTATAGGACCGAGTTTATGACTGTGCTTTATTAGGAATAGTGAACCCAATTTAATATTTATATACTCTAAGATAAAGTAACAGTAACTCGCTAAACAATAGTTTTCTCAGTCCACTGAGTGCTAGTAAAATTCCAATTTTTTACCTGAACTATTTCTTAAAGTACGGTGAAGGATTTGTTTTCCACAAGCTTCATGCACAAGTTCAACTTGTTACTTGAACTTGTGTTTGTAACTTGAACTTCTTCCGTTCGGAAAAGCAGACAAATATAAAGACAGTGTCAAGTTTTCCATCCCTGGTTGATTTCCAGAACCTAATAACAACAAATATTTACAATATTTTTGTTATTAACTGTTATAATAATATCTGTTATAATAAACCTGTTATAATAATAACAGAAATTTATCACTACTTCACGTCTAAATGTTATGGAATGTGAGGAAAAAGTATTTTTCGACATTTTCCATCGTTCAATGAACGTTCGTAATCTGGAATCTGATCCATTCATCAGTACATAACGAACCAAAGTCGAGCAGGAAATTGTGTTTGTCACAGTAGAAACAAAATGGCGGCAAAACTGTAAATAGGAGTTGGTTTTTTTTATACCGCTATATTGTTTTCGTTGCGGCGATCTTCAATTACTATTGCCTTCTGGTCAGTTCTATTTGGTTGGCCGGTGAGTGCAGATATATTTATTCTTTAGTTTGGTTTTAATAAAACAGTTTTTTGCATGTTTTAGAGATATTTTGCTTGGACTTGCAGCGAAACATGGTTGTACATAACTTATGTGTGCTGCAACGCTCTAATATATTTTTTTTATTTCAATCTAGATTTCCTTTGTGTTACGTTAGTTATTTACCTGAAAAATATCTCCAGATCGGATTGGAAATATATCTGGAGAAATGTAGATTTGTTGATTACTGGTATCACTAACAAGTAAATTATAATACGTAATTATTGTATCATTAACAAGACATGGTAAATTTCTTGGAAATCATGTATCCATCACAATAAATGTTATGAAATCTGTTATTTGGGAAATTTATGAATCAATAAACTATTTAGTTTAGACCAAAACATTTTCCTGTGTCCTGCAAAGGATTTTGAATTTTTTTTATCTAAATAACTCGTTGTGAGTTTTATTAATATATTGTTTTATTAGCAGTGAAATTGAAAGAGAAATTGGTTATATAAATCACATATTGTGTCATTCTTAAGGCGACATTCTTTACAAAATCCCTTTGCATGAATTGAAGGAGAATACCGACGATTTACTGCTGTATAATAGACAGTTTTAGCTTACTTACAGATTCCCCTCGAAGGACAAGACACGTACCACAGACGTGCCACGCAAGGGCCACCTTTATATGGCCCTTACTTGCCTGGAAACGTGTCTGAGTTTATAGACAATCTCGTATAAACGTTATTTATGCACGAGTCCTCGGTGTTAAATATTTTAATGTTACAGCCAAGCTGTTTCTTACAAAGCGGTTATACGAGTGCACGGAAAATACATGAATGCTGGTCTTTATCAATAAATTACAGATCTGGAATCGTAACCAACATAATTGTTTTGTGTTTGTGACTTTTTATGAATGCCAAATTTACAGTTGCAATATTTTAAATCATGCTTGTACTTATCCAGTTAATACATAGCTAATATGTATATAATATTAAAAATATACATAATGTCGAATAACAAGTACAGTTTTAGAGACAACTTCTCATAAACGGTGATGCTCAGCTAGCTACACACCAGTCCTACATTCATATGTAAACAATAGTTCAGATCATCAGTATTAAGATGATGGCCAGCTACAGACCAATACTATATTACTGTTTAAACAATTGTTCAGACCATCATTGTTGAGGTGATAGCCAGCTACACACCAGTCGAACATTCCTATGTAAACAATTGTTCAGATCATCAGTGTTGAGGTGATGGCCAGCTACACACCTGTCACACATTCCTATGTAAAAAATTGTTCAGATAATCAGTATTGAGGTGATGGCCAGCTACACACCAGTACTTTATTCTTGTATAAACAATTGTTCAAATCATCAGTTTTGAAGTGGTGGCCAGTTACTATATTCCTGTGTAAACGTTTGTTCAGATCATGAATATTTAGCTCATAGATAGTTACACACCAGTCCTACATCCCGTGTAAACAATTTTTCAGATCATCAGTATTGAGGTGATGGTAATTACTCACCAGTCCTACATTCTTGTGTACTCAATTGATAAGATCAATAGAATTGAAGTGTTGGTCCATTACACATCAGTCCTATGTTACTATGTAAACAGTTGCACATACCATCAGTATTGAGGTTTTGGTCAGCATATCATCAGTCCACGATTCCTGTGTAAACAATTTGTCAGATCATCAGGTATTGAGGTGTTGGTCAGTTACACTTGCCTACAAAATATGGTTAATGAATGAAGCGCCATGTCACTTGATTAAGTGGTCAAAGTATACAACTGTCCATTCATACTTACAAGAAGTAGTAGCTGCGTTAGGGCGTCATATAACGACGAGTATGTTTCGATCTGCGACAAGATTTCAACATCGAGCTAAACAAATATCTCAAAATATCTTATTACTTCACTAGCATGATTTGAAAGTTCTGGGTAGACCTGTATGTAAAGGTCTCCATGCATACTTCCCGAGTATGTAGAGATTCAGACCGTTCAGTTCCTACTTATATCAGTACTTATATTATTACTACTCGACCTTTGGCAACAGATTATTGAAAAAGACCGATATAAGGGTCGCAAAAATACCTATCTCAGTCATCAAGTTCGTGGATTTCTTCCGACGGGATGATTTGACCACGTTCGCTTTATATGGACGATTCCAGGGTAGAGATATGCAAAATATGAAGCGCTGTATGGTCCAGGAAATTCAAGGCGCGAGAGATCTTTACATTGTCCTTAAAGTAATCGGCTTCCTCTACTGAAAGTAAGGCTGGAAATTGGCCATAGAGAGTACCTTACCAAAGCAAGGTATCCAAACTTTTTCTAAAGTGCTTTTAAATAAATACTGTAGGTTAGGCAGGCTTGAAAAAAAGGTTTTTGTTTTTATTTATAATTTAACTTGTTTATAATTTGATAAAAAGTTACCATTTGGAGCAAAAATACATCTAATAAGTATTGTTTCATATTTCGCATGCAATAGATTTCCCAACCGAATGTAACATACCAAAGAGAGAGGTCCGATTGTATCTGCCTGAATCGTTTGTAAAGATTTTGTTCTCTTCAGTGTTTTATTTGCTTCCCATCAAATTAGGAGGGTTTTCCAATATATATAACACAATTCTGAAGATAAAATATATGCATTTCATTATGTAAATAATGGCTGGTTATACTGATACTTTGTAATTATAATTTTACTTTATCTAGGTAAACACTAACCAAAGAAATATTTCAAATGGATATAAGAATTGAACTAATTCCGAAGCATTAAAATTATTATCATATAAGATAATGAGGCTAAACCTGCCATAGTAAATTACTCTTTTTTTGGATAAACATACCATAGATAGAAGAATTAGATAAGTTCTATATATGCATATTCATATGTATATATATATATATATATATATATATATATATATATATATATATATATATATATATATATACTTTTCTACACATGGAAATTCAATCATGATGAAATTATTGGGTGACATAACCCAAAAGAGTAATAGAAATGTAGCTTCGTAAAGTTTTAAATATAAAGAAGAATAATAGATCTTTCAACACTTCTGTAGTGTTTTATTTATGCAATGTACATTTCGGACTCTAAAAATACATTTTCAGATGGGTCCATCTTTAAGATGTATTCTTCGAGTCTGAAACGTATGTTGTATAAATAAAAACCACAAAAGTATTTAAAGGTGTATTCTTTCCCACAAACAATTATTTCTAGAAATTAACGTTGGTCTATGGGAGGTATATTTTAATCAATAACTAATATTGGTATCGATAAAACTTTTCTAGTCATTATTACGTTTAGAAATGTGAGAAACCTGCGTGTAGAGAGCTACGTGATAAGCTTGCAAACATAAAATCCAATCAGAAACGCAATTTCTTTATACCACAATGATTGGCCGCCTCCCTTTTCCTTTTTCCAATTAAAGTTCAATACACTTACGATACACATTCGTTTTGAAAATATTGCCGTACATAATAATTTAAATTTTTTGTTATAATAAACTATATGTCAATAAATCTGAAAGCGTAAATTTAATCCAAATTAAACACATTTTACATTTAATTAGCTCGTAAAACATTATAAAAGTACCTTTATGACATAAGAAATAATAATATATTTTATGATATATCCTATGGAATTTTGGAATTTGGCTTGGTTCCCAGAATGAAGAAAATGTTCTCATTACATACTTAAAACTCCTACAGTTGCGGATGAAATTGCGGATAAGGTGGTAAGAGTAAGCTTCAATAATAATTATTAAATCCAGTTAATATGGTTTAGGTACAGTTTTCGTGAAATTCTAAGAAATCTGAAAGTTGAAGTGAACTTGTAAAGTTATTAGTCGGAGTAGGCTTCGGAAATAATTAAAACCAGTTTATATGTTTCAGGTATAGAATTTATATTTAAAAATATATAACTCTCATAAATAATTTGGAAATTTTAATAATAATTGTGAATATTGGAATACTAGATGCCAAAGTACAGTTCTAGTGTCTGTAGAGTGGATGTTCTGCAAATGTACAGGCAAGCCTTATACATGAACATTGTAATAGGCATAAGAATCTTTAAACATAAGAACAAGTATGAAACAAATTTAGCAAGCAACTGTACTAGTTCTATCAAATTCATTGGGATTACAAAATTATGCATCATATTGATCAATATAAATGCAAATTAATTCAGAATTAATAAGTTATTAAGAAGGAAGAGAATACTTAGCTATTAACAGTTATGATTTATTATGGACTCACTACAATCTGACGGTCATGTATTCTAGAAACATTCATTAACAAAATATTGCAATCGAAATTTCATGAACTTGTTACGGCTCTTCTGTAAAATGGAATGCCAGGTGATTATACAGAGTAATACAGGAGTAGTATGGTGTTTTTTGATAAAATGTAGTTTTATAGATAGAATATTTCAGAACTTATTTACTTATTTATTTATTTCAGAACTTATTATTTCAGAACACTGTATTCCTTGTACAGTGTTCGTGAGTATGGTTCTGGTCATAAACTAATCAAGGATTTACTTTACGAATAAAAAGCACTTGAAGATATACAAAGAAGGCATAGGTAAGATGTTAAGCCATTGACCTTTAGAGGGATTATTATAGGAGGCCCTGTTCAGCAGTCTGGTTATCCGGAAGACCCTGATTGATTCGCTGGAACTATCCCAAAAGTGACCCAATATGACTAAACATAGGTAAAATAGACATTGTAATATCTTACAAAATTCAATTGGTTCGTAGATCGTTGATGACCATAGGGAGACTCCTGTAATATTAATTCCGGTTGAATACATAGGCGCAGGACAAGCACAAGCCATACATCCAGAGAGCTTTTATATGACATGAATACGGGGAAATGCGAGTTGATGTCAAAGCCTGCTCATTACTCAGACTAGCGAAGCAATCTACACCGTCGCTCTGAAGTCACAAAGTCGTGTGGCCGGCCTATCTGAGGCGTCAATGGATTAAATTGGCAGAATTTATGAGAGTACCTCCAAACACCAACGCGGTTTTGCCTATAAACGGTGTGACTGTCAGCGAATTACTCACCTTAGACGTTTAAAAGACTATTTTTTCCCGTATTTATTTCAATGAAATATCTAAACTTTTTAAAGTGAACAGTGTGACACTAATAAATAGTTGTTATAAATAAATACAATAACTACTGAAAAATTTAAAATGAATCACTTAGTAAACAAAAAAAACTTAAACAATGCACAGTTATTGCCATTTATTAGTGTACTGATTTTATACTGGAAAGAGATAGTTAAACCCATGCCAAACCGCTGGCTATCAGTTTATGCAAACTGTAATCAGTCAAACTGACAGCATTTAACCTCCGGTGTATTTATGCTGTGTTAGAAGGATAGTTTTTAATATTGTATTTCATTCATAATATATATTCATATGTACAAATAGCATCTAAATTACTTCAACAAAGAAAAAAATTACATATTTATTGTGCATTTTCTGAATGAAATACCCATATACACGGTCGATCTACAATTTCTTACTTTATAACAATGTTCAAAAACGTATACTTATAATCAACTCTGATGTACTCATACTCAAATTGATTTGTTAAGTCGCACACGAATTTATATTTTAACATAATTAAAATTAATTTTTAGTTGCGCCGTTAATTTTCAAAATAAATAATAAACAAAACAAATAATTAATTAAATAATTTTCATTCTAAACTGTTTAAAAATATTAATATATTTATATTTGATATAATACATTAAATTATATATTTAAATTTATTTCTATAATTATATATTTAAATATATTTCTATAATTATATATTTAGATATATATATATATATATATATATATATATATATATATATATATATATTAATAATAATGTTACGCAAAGGAGGAAATATATGAGTTATACCAATTTAAATGGTATAAAATGTATTTATATGTTATAGGTACTATAACTGTCAAATATGTCTAATTCCATGTAAAATTATTAAAACCTGAAATATAGTCCTAAGAGAACATAATTCGTGAAAAACTAAAATGTATCTTAACCTCCAAACAGATTGTTAACTATTACTTTTAGGTGTTAAGTAGGATGATATGTGCAGTTTAAACTGAACGTCATTGCAAAAGTCAGTATTGTAGCTGTAAAATTTGCTTTAAAGACAAGTTCTTGATGGCGTTTATATAAACGTTGGTTTGTTAAAACCATATATAAATGCTTCTGTTGTTACTTTTAACATTTTTAAATTTTCTTCATATCATTATTTAAAAACTTATTAGCTGAGCTTTAACAAAGCCTATCCGTCGTGGGGCTGGATAAATTTCATTTCTATCTTTATGTCAGTCTGTCTATATGACCAGACGGTATTTCGCAAAGGAATTGAACTATTCTTAATGATGCTTCATTTGTAATTGTGGAACACTGAGTTCGTTGATTGTGCATTTCCCTCTATGGCATTTGGATGAGCACTAGCAACTATTTTTAGATTAGTCTTAATGGTAACTTTAATTCAATACACCTCTTAGAAATTCAATCATGTGACATATTATCACATATTGGTTCGATATTCCAACACATGCATCATAATTTTATAGTGGCATGTTGTATAGACCTTAGCAATGGAACACTGACATAAAACACAGTTGAATTAACAAACTTCTTATATGTATCATGTGGAAAGTTATGTTCAGAAAGATTTCATATGCTGGCTTTAAATTTATCAAGAAACTTAATTTCTATAAAAATGCTTACTATGATATGTACCTTTCGTGTCAAAATTTTTTTGTATAGTTGTCTGTCTCTTTATCCGCAGGACCTCTCAAAAATGAAATTAGCTAATTATTTGAAATTTTGGTAGCCACTTCAGCAAAGCTTGTTACGAAACAGGGTGTGGTTTACTTCTAACTTTTAAATAAATGAGCCAGTTAAAAAGTGAGTGCTTTTACTTTTCAGAACGAACAGTAGTTCGGAGGTAAATTAATGTTTGATTATAACATCAAAGCCTACAAACAACGCAAACCCAAAGTAGATACTTTGAATGTTTACAAATGTTAATTATGATATTTGTACATCATTAAATAAACCATTTGATATAAAATAATCACATTCAATGAAGCGTTTTATTTGGAATATATAAAAAGGCGCGCAGGGCTGGAGTCAAGGCGAACTAATCAACTGATAGCTTCAGTTGGTTAAATTAAAACGGTTGAACGAATTCAAAGTAAATGTCAAACAGCAACAACCTTTCTAAACGTGACAGCCAATACCCTGCGGATCCTGTCGGTGATTGTGTACGTCAGAACTGGATGTAGGGAATCATAAATGTCGAAGTGAACATGTGGATGGGAAAAACGCATGTGATTGCACTACTATGCCAACAAAGCAAAGTTCGCTCTTTTGTCCTTCAATTAATATTTGAGGTAGATATAGCATTTATTTTTTCTTTAATAGTAAATTCTTTATGGCTAAAGAGGAATTTTTAAATGTTACACCTTTCTTTCTTTTTAGAACCGTTATTCATTTCCTGCAAGTTGTAATACATTAAGAAAACTTTTGTGTTGTATCTCGAAACAAAATGTTTATGACTACTCATTTTAATAAATTACAATTACAATTAATGTGGCAAATTTTTGATTAAATTATCAATGCATTATCAGCTTGCAAGATGTTTATTATAAGTATATTAAGTTATAGTAAGTTTATTATAATTATGATTTAAAAAAAAAAAAAAAAAACGGGAATGGTTCCTGCACAGTGACGGTAAGTCCATTGAAGCTACTTCATGAAAAAACAACAACCGTTTGTTGCAGAAAACATGTATTCACTTTGATAGTCTTACCGAGATCTGTGGTGAAGCTACAGCATCCTTACACGTATTTCAACTGCCAATGACGCAGTGTAGTGGGTACAACGGGTATCGCAACATAACCAGATCAAACAACGTCGAGTGTGGCTGCTGCTTGGATGGGTGACCGCTGAGCGATCCTGTCCTTGCAAAGCAGCCCGCCTGCCCGGCCATAAAGTGGTGGTTCGGAAGTGACCTTTAAGCCGTTGGTCCCCAGGTTAAGAGTTATAGAGGGCTTAGCACTAACTTCGCTTGGTAAAATAAGACATCTTTACTTTACTTACGTTACTTTAAATGGAAGTAATGAAATAATAACAACGGTTAGTTTCAGGAAAGATTACTTCACTTTGGTAGTCTTACCGAGATTTTTGGTCGAGTTATATTATTCTTATAGGTATTTAAACTGGGCATAATAAAATAAGAACAACTATTTGTTTCAGAAAGCATATCTTCGCTCTGGTAGTCTTGGCGAGATTTGTGGTCGAGTTATATTATTCTTATAGGTAGTTAAACTGGAAGTAATAAATTAAAAACAACTATTTGTTTCAGAAAACGTGTCTTCACTCTGATAGTCTTACCGAGATTTGTGGTCGAGTTATATTATTCTTAAAGGTAGTTCAACTGGAACTAATAAAATAACAACACCTATTTGTTTCAGAAAGCATGTCTTCACTCTGATAGTCTTGGCGAGATTTGTGGTCGAGTTATATTATTCTTAAAGGTAGTTCAACTGGAAATAATAAAATAACAACAACTATTTGTTTCAGAAAACATGTCTTCACTGTGTTAGTCTTACCGTGATTTGTGGTGGTGTTATCTTATTCTTGTAGGTATTTATATATGATAAACTTTATAGATGATAAAATAACAACAACTATTTGTTTCAGACACCATGTCTTCACTCTGATAGTCTTGGCGAGATCGGTGGTCGAGCTACAGCATCCTTACAGGTAATACAACTGGAGTTATTAGAGTTTAACTTCATTTAATGATTTATTTATACATACTCATTGTCCTGTGTCATGTGTAAAACTATTAAAAAGATTCGTACCGGTGAAAAATAAATCAAGTCTGTCTTTATATACAGAAATAAGACGATACGAGTCTCAGAACTAACTTGTGAAATTATGTAATCATGGAGTGATTATACTTAAGTAGTACCATAACAATTAAACTCTAGAGGGTAATTTCTGGAAATTTGGCGTCTATCGCTATTACATGTTCAATAAAATACTGTTAGATTT
The DNA here is from genome assembly GCF_021130785.1 of Homalodisca vitripennis. Lineage (NCBI taxonomy): Eukaryota > Metazoa > Arthropoda > Insecta > Hemiptera > Cicadellidae > Homalodisca > Homalodisca vitripennis. The sequence goes on along the minus strand of NC_060208.1, from coordinate 219,427,588 downwards.
GTAAATGTTTTTAGGAGATTGTATACGAGTTTGCATTTAATCTCCGGTTTTAAGTTCGATTGGGTTTTACCATAGTGGAAGTGACGTTTTTGGAATTAACACCAGAGTAAATCTTAATATAAGACCTGTATAACTACTTATTCAGGACGAGTTTTAGATCCATTATTATTACTTCTAATTGTGGTAGTTCATTAAAAGCCTCATGAAAGCCAAGTGATACAACATGTACGCTGCGACGGAAAAGAAATCAATATCAATATTATAATATTTTTAATAGAAAACGCATTTAAAATTTTCAATGTGGTTTAAAAACTTTGCAAAAAAATATCCTCGCTTGATTGTATTTATTAACTTAAATATTAAAAATTGCTGAACTGAATTTAAATTATTGGGCACCGAAAACTAAATATTACTAGACAATTCGGAGTGTTGTCATTAATTTATTTTGATAACAAAAGGTATTTTCATATACAATAAGACAGGAATTCATTTAATAAGCTTAAAATGACCTATAAAGTCACACAGCATAATAATGCTATATTAAGAAATAAATGTATAAGATTAATTTTTGTTTTGGTCTAACATTAAGATAACAAAATTTAATTTTGTTACTTACACTAGTGTATAGTTTGTTGTAGGTTAAAGCATTAAAAACTACTAGAAAACAATATAATTATTATAGGGATACATTATACTTCCTGGAGATACAAAGAAATTCAATTAGTAACAAATGAGGTTCCTTTTCCATTAATGCTTTACAGTAAAAATAACAAAAGGAAAGAAAACTATAAGGGCTGCAGCCAACAATAGCATTAAGTAAGGTGTTTCAGGATTGTACGCAGTTAAAGCTCTGCTGGGGATTAAACAATAGAGCCGATAACATATGTTTCTGCGCCATTGTCCCCAAACAAATGATTGTCTGCAAACTTTAGTCGTTATTGCTCCGTAAGTTCAGCGGCAATTCTCGCATGGTTTAACAGAAATCGGCTTTATATATGATAGTATCTGTTGCTCAATAAAAATTATCTTGCAAAATGATAACTAATAATACACTATTGTTACTGTTTCGTTTTTGTAGTCACCACCATTATTAGAACGGACTATCGGTTAATATACAGAAACGAATGATACCGAGAAATCCTTGCTCACACATGTCACTCAGTAGAATTAACTGGCTGAGCGTTAGTGAAGACGTTAGAGCGTTAGTGTCCGCTCGATATCTCGTAAACAAAGTGACCAGAAGACTTGAATATTTGCATGAACATTCGTTTATATACAGGGTGTAAAAAAAGTTGGGCTGGATATGTATTGTCAGATGTGTGGTTCTAAGAAAATAATGAACATATTTTTTCCAATTTCTCTTCGTTATCAGCTGTACGCCATTTTGTTTTTATAAAAACAATTTTAACTTTTTTATTTTTACTGTTACAAAACTAGGTAAAAGAGTCCGTATCAGAAAGGAATTATATCATAAAAATATTTTAAAATAAATTATAACATTTTTGAAATGGCGGAAATTTAATTTTGTTTAGAAATATATAATAAATTACCTTTATATAAAAGTTTTATAAAAACAAATAAGTTTTTAAATAATTGTTTGTATCCAAAGACACCTAATTTATAAAAATCTGTTAAGAAATATATGGAATTCAAAACGCATCATACATGCGATTATAAATGGCCCATAATTTGACAACATATCAACAGCTATTATTTAATCCGCGAGAGGTCCCCTTGTTAGATGGCACCTAATAAACAAAGTTGGTCTGATGTCTTTTTTTAATACATCTTTCTGATACTTTACAAGTGCCTCACTGACTATATGACACATTCTTTCCAGTAGAACACAGTATAATGCATCCATAGAAAAAGAGATATGGAGCCAAAAAATTCAACTCTAACCTTACAAATTAGGTGTTTTTATTGCCCTGTTAGGAAAAACAGATTTACGCCGTTAAAGTGTTCAGCTTTTTAAAGGTCTACTAGGAGGTAAAATATAGTGAAAACCTTGCACTGGTGTCGTAATTGTGCAGCAGGAGAAAAATAATGAACTATTTTTGAGCAGTTGTCTATCGATTTATTATGAATTTTCAAGTATTTGATACTTAAGTTATAATCTTTAATAAAAAATACTTGCTTGGTAAATAAATTAACTCGATTTATTGTCTGTTTCACATTAATGCACTATAATGTGTAATATTAGTACGGCATATTTATAAATTTAAAAGAAATTATCCTAAAAAATAAATGCAAAATTGTATAATTTATTTTTACAAAAATAAGTATAAACCTATCCAAAAACAGATACAATACGTGCAATAAACGTAAACTATCGTTTAGAAGCATAAAAACGAAGGAAAAATACAAAAAACACAATGTTAGATGGCAGCTATACAGAGGACCTGCTACGTATGTGGATAGGAAACGACTTCTGACGGGTTAAATCAGCTATTATTGTAATTAAAATGCAGCAATGAAACTGACGATTGAACTTTTAACATCTAATAAATGGCAATTTGGAAAAGGCTATTCTTCACTTTTAGCTTAGAAACACACATACAATCTGAAAATGCATAGCCAAGCCAACCTTTTTTTTGGGGGCAACACTGATTTCGATGATAGTGCATATCACTGCATGGCTGGGCTTTATCAAGTACAATCATACGCAATTTTAAGAGGTGAAATATTATCACAAAGAGGTTAACTACACGGCACATATAACATAGTCTTTTGGTGACTTTGTGTGAAGAATTTGATTTTTCGAACTCTGCTGTGTTAAGATATTTCGAGGAAATGATATCAATGGACTTAAGATTTCAATACAAATTTAGTTTTTCATCGACAAAAATGAGTTTTACGTTGGGGCATATTCAGCCATGTAGTTTGGCTGCTCATCACAGAAGCCACCTCATTGTTTGTCTCTACAACTCAGTAGCCATGATTCTTTTGTATGCCGGAGAATGTCCATCTGTCTTCGCACTGCATTTAGATAATGGAATGAACTGTAGACTGTAAATGTCGCGTACAATATAAGTGAAGCCACATGGTGTTCTCCTACCACTCATATAGATATTGTAAAATGTTTTTTATTTAAGAGAGTGGTATTTTAACATACGGGGAAGTGTAAATATTTATTTTGTATCTGTAAGAATCGTTGTGTAAGTGGCAACTTGATACTAGTTACAATCTTTAATCTTAAATAGTAACTAGAATATTAATACTGAATTACTTAAGTTTTGAATTATACTGCAATGCTACACTATACAAGTAATGAATGAGTGAGGGGTGGAAGTGTACTTTAAACTATTTTTGTTTATGGATTAGAAAAAAATTGGTCGGTTTTGACGTTCGCTTAAGAGCCCTAGGCTTAAAAAGAGCCTAAACAGAGTTCAAACAGTAACAATTGGAAGGATTGGTTTAAAGCTCTTGTATTTCTTATCATTCTTTACTAGAAATTTAAACAGTCTTATATGTACTTTAAACAGACATCGAGACACTAACTTCAGGAAAATTAGTACTGAAATTAGAACTAGTTATTCAACAATGATTAGTAAATTTGAACGGAATAATTTTCCTCTTATAATACTTTATATACTCTATAATAATTTTCTACGTAATGTTTGTCGTGAATCCTAAAGAATGCTATGAAGCAATACTATGCCATCTAGTATTTCTATATAACGATACACATTAGAATTGTGTGCACTGTAGTACTTGTGGGCTCATACTTAGACCAAATAATACATAAGATGGCCAAAAGTCCTACTTGTATATTGGACTATACACTTCATTGAAGGGCATCGAACAATTTTATTTTATGCTCACTGCATTTTTTGAAAGTAGATTGTCATTTCTTTTAAACCCTTACTTTGAGTTTAGATTGTAGCTTAAAGATGTAATAATATTTTCTTACGAGTTTGTTTCTTTAGATCAGCTATAACAATATCTAACTATCCAATATGGTAAAACGTTACGAAAATAGGGCTGACATACCGTTACTAGTGATTTTCAACTAATTTAAGTAATATCATTTCTTATTAAATTAATTTTAGTAATCGTATTTTGAATATTATTACTATAATTAGTTTTTATTCTTGTTTAGCAGTGCGTCAGAATTTATAACTAGAGATAGTAAAAATATGTATATATTTATTTATTTTAATATATCTGAATCGTATACTAAAGAGTTTATAGATCAGAGGAGTGGAATAGACATTTTCATTTATTAACCTTGGTTTTGTAACTGACCTCAGTAATATAATAAATAGCTTCGCATAAAAGACCGTATTTATTTTTAACAGGGAATTTGTAGTGAATGAAACACCTTTGTGACGAGAGCCAAATAACCATGTCACTGACATCTGCTTTTGTAGCAGAAACAAGGCAGTGGCAGACTAGTTATCGAATTTCCATCTTGTACCGTGAATTTATGGACGAGATGGTTTGCTGGATGTCCATAATCCATATCCAGCTTGTATATCGATTACATTTCTCTTTTGAAACGTCAAATAGTATGCGTGGAGTAGTGCAGTAACATATTTATAACATACATGTTACATATATGATATTTTGCTCGATGGTTTCTGCCACGATCTGATGTAATTTGCTTGAAAGTTTACTCAATTCCTTTACAAATTTTACTCTTAAACTATGTGATGAGCACATTTTCATTTTTAACTTTGCAAATTCAATAGTAAAGTAGATGATATCGTATGGCATACATTAGCATAAGCATATTTACCTAATTTTATTATTACAGAAAATATAATACATCGGATTTATACAAAATTCGTTGCTATTAATTTAGTTATATTTTTTAAATAAAGGAAATACAAATGCAGACAAATGTTGTATAATTATAAGAATATATCTCCTTATTAATATTCAATTTATTGAACCAATTTTACTATGAAGAAATTCTTAGATATAACTATAGCGTATATAAATATAACGTTGCTAATTGATAATCCTTGAAATTTTATATTCACCAACATAGAAAATTGCTAAGCTAACCAAAATTGCTTCGATGCTTGGTTGTTAATATACAAAACGAGAAAAGTGTTATACAAAAATCAGTAGAGTATGTAGTAGTATCTGGTGTTGAGCTTTTCAGAGAGTATAAAACAGGGAACAATCGTATTATTCAACTTAAAGTAGTATTATAGAAGAACAGACATAGCCTGAAGCTAAATGCTGCTCAACTCACTTGAGTTAGGTTTTCCAGAGAGTATAAAACAATTTATTACCGCTTCTTCGTACTTTTCACCTTGCTGTAGTGTTTTGTACGCAGTTTAAAGCATACTTAACCTCGTTTTATAGGCCTACATAATCATACAAGCAATCCTAAGAATATATTAAAAAAGGACACGAAATATAACACTTACTTAAAAACATATAAAACAAATATAACAACATAATACCATTTATCTTCTACCGTTTCCGTAGAAACTTATAGAAACAATATATATATATATATATATAATATATATATATATATATATACGAATTGTATATATATATATATCTATAAGTTTATATATTCGTATATTATTCGTACATTTTATATATATATATATATATATATATATATATATATATATTATGTGTGTGTGTGTGTGTGTGTGTGTGTGTGTGTGTGTGTGTGTGTGTGTGTGTGTGTGTGTGTGTGTGTGTGTGTGTGTGTGTGTGTGTGTGTGTGTAGGAAATTTAACTTTTAATATACAGAGTGTGCTGTAACTCTCTGGACAAAGGTATACAGCAATGACTCCAATGTCTGTATGTGTTTTTTAATACTTATTTTATTACATCTCAAAAACCAATATATTAAATAATACACAATATGGCTCAAATGTTTACGACATCAAGAACGGTTACTGAAACAATATCATGAAATTTACATTAGTATTTACAATATGGTGGCCTTAAGAACTAAACTTTGAATATCGTAAAAAGCAGCAGTTATAATAATTTCAAAATTTGTGTAGTTATAGCCAGATTCTACTGATCAGCGATATTTGATTTGATTTTAGACTTGTTATTTGTTTTCAAAACTTGTATATGTCCTTTAAAACTTGCATTAACCGTCAGGTTGTCCAATATAATAGATTTCACAGTCACTACAGTACACTCCATATTGTTTGTATAGTTCTTGTTTGTCATCTTTTTGGTTGACTATGTTTTCAATGAGTTATAATATATTATTTCTTGTTTTAACTGGTAAAAAAATTTGAATTTTTAATACCGGAACACGTGTCTGAAAATAAAATAATTTAAAAGAGGGTTTAGTTAACCATTCATTATACTAATCTGAAGATCACCCTGTAATGTGGAGCTAACAACATAATCGCATGTATAGATATATTAATTCTGTTGTATGTATGAGTTGGTAGAATTATGTACTATTGTGGTTAAAATAATTTCAATAGCTTACGCATTGTTAATGATAATTATGTCTGTACAAAACAATAATACGATCACCAATTAATATATATATATATATATATATATATATATATATATATATATATATATATATATATATATATATACCGAGTTGAGAAAATACAAAAGTAATAGTTCATAAAAGTATGATCAATTAAAACTACTTTGACTTTGCGCTAACACATGATTTAATAGTAAAACAAAATTGAATAAAACGAAAATAAACTATTCAAATTAGGTCATTTGATCCAACACACACTATGTATATGGAACAAAACAACCACCATGGAGTGTACCGGTTAACAAAACACTCAAGCTAACAACGCTGATAACGTGAAACAAAATAGGCGACCGCACATTACGACCCCTCCGGGCTTCCATATAAACTTCCTAGTTTTTATCCCCAACCTATTTACACAGTGCACGTAATATTGCTGTAGACGGAACGACACGAGGTTTATACAAAACCTAGAGTGCAATATTATCACGGTGTATAGAGTAGCAATGTCTCAATCACTTATGCGCCTCAACGTATTTCCAGCCACGAGCAGAAAACTTTAGTACAACTAATAAAATAATCACTGACGCTAGGAATGTATAAATGCCTTAGTGACCCAAGTTTAGAAACAGTAACGTTCAAACTGTCGGACACCCAGGTATCCAAGTCGATATCTATTATTGCAGATGAAAAGAGCTACATTTAATACATCGTACAGGAATATACATACATACAGTCATACATACACACACACACATATATATACATATATATATAGGAAGTGATACCTAATTATATATATATATATATATATATATATATATATATATATATATATATATATATATATATATATATATATATATATAATTAGAGTGTACCACTTCCTAAACGTTTTTATTTCATTTGCCTCAGATTCTGTCCCACTGGTAACTTTGTTTAAGGAGTGAAACTATTTGCTTCTTCCTATATGCTTAACAATAATTTCGTCTTTCTTTTCTAATTACATAAAATAAGTGCCATTAGCCTCTCTGCTTCACTTCTTAGGCGCCTTCAAAATGACTGCTGCAATATCAGTACATAACTGTATGTGTTTGGATTCCTTTGAATGAAGGAGCAATTAGTCTTCTTACCATTTTATAACTGTTATTATTAGCTATATAGTATTTACGTTACGTTAATTACTCATTGTCATTGACTGTTTATTATTAGTTTTGTTAAATTTAATTTAGTATAAATTTATATCTGTTTACCATTCTTATCTTTTTGACATTTTAAATTCCACAGTTTTTATATCAATATTTAGTTATAAATTGCCTTTAAAGGTTATTCGAAATATACCTTATTGTACCATTTAATACATAGGCAATTTAAAATTTATTTATTACATATTGATGGGAGGTGATTAGAAAATATTTTAGAATTCAATTAATGATGTCAAAATATAAGTAGAATAAATAATGTATTTCTCAAGAAAGGGTCAGCGGATATAGGAATGGTACAGTAAAACTACCGGTTTCTTATCTGGTAGTCGACTTTGATAAACAGGCCAATCAAAGGCGTCGGTGACTTAGATGGTTAGGGGAACGGGTCGGTATAAAAACCTCCGACTCATGCATTTTGACGTTTTTCGCTATTATTTTGCGATTTAATTATTGGTGTTTTAGAATTACTTATTAATCTAATAGTCTACGCAGGATTTTAAGTAAGTAGCTCATGTATAGTCAGCCCAATTACAAGTTTCATATGGAAAATTTCTTGTCAATTAATGTTAGCATTCTTTTAAAGGGATTGTTGTAATATTTTGATACAAAAAGAAATTGAAATTGACGATTTTAATTCAATTTATAATTAACGCAAGTTTTCAATACAGTAAAGGCCGTTGCAGATAATGGTTAAAGTAAAATCTCAATGTTAATATTATTTAAATGTAACTAGCAATAACTATTTAGTATGCAAAAGTCTGAATAAAATTTAAGTAGCGTATATTATTTATTTTTGTTATTGAAGTATTCTGGTAGTGAAATGAAAAATGTTAATTTAAAAACAATTTGTAACTAAGACTACACATGGGAAATAAAGGCATTTTAATATATTAATTGGCAAAAATATTATATTAAATCGTGTTTTATATATATTATATAAACATACATATATATATATATATATATATATATATATATTATTATTATAAATGTATACCATTTTGTGCTTACAATGAACTGCTTCCGTTTTTCAGGATACATTTTATTTACAACAAAAAGGCACAGCCAAGGGAACTCGTATGGCTCCGTCATATGCCAATCTTTTTATGGGAAAACTAGAAACAGATTTTCTCAACAGTCAGAATTTCAAGCCTATATTTTGGAAATGTTTTATTGATGACATTTTCTTTATTTGGACACATGGGAAGAATAATTTAACCAACTTTTTAGAACATTTAAACAATTTTAGCAAATTAAAATTCACATTTGAGACGTCTTCAACATCAGTCAAGTTTTTAGATATGGAAGTATTTATTGAAAATGGACATTTAAAAAGCAAAATTAACGTAAAACAAACGAATAATTTGGAGTATTTAAACTACGACAGCTGTCATCCAGTCCATATCAAGAGGAATATACCAAAAAGTTTAGCATGCAGAGCTCAAAAATTATGTAGTAATACAAATGACTTGGAAAAATACATTGACGATATAATGAACGCATTCTTAAGAAGAGGTTATCCACGAAAAATTACTTAAAGATAAACTTAATGTAAAAAAGAAAACACTACATTCTAAATTTGAAAACAGTGATCCAAAATTAATAGTTCAATACCATCCAGGGCTTCACAAAATTAATAATATTCTTAAAATAGCATTTAATACCTTACAAATATTAGTTCAACTAATGATATTTTTAAAACAACTCCTAGAGTAATCTTTAAAAGACCTCCTATTCTTAAAGATATATTGGTCAAACCTAAATTACCAATGACAAACACCAATGAAAAATCAATACCAAAACAAAAAGGATCACATCCGTGTAATAAACCAAGATGTTTGATTTGTAAAATGTTACCAAATTCTTCAAAATTCACTAGTAGCAAAACACGCAAGGCATATCCTATCATCGGCAACTTATCTTGTGAATCTAAAAATGTGATTTAAAAAATTCAATGTAAAAAATGTCCAGCAGATTATATTGGCTCAACAACAAATACCTTGAGGACAAGAATGACAGGACACCGATTTGTTTATAAACACCAAGATTTAAAGAAAACTATCGTGACTCATGGTATAAATCACAATGAAACTTTTGAAAATACATATTCAGTCAAACCTATTCGGCAAGTACATACAAATTCAAACCCAATTTACCTCAGAACATTAGAACAAGCACACCAATTGGTTTTAAAGAGCAAAATTCCACATGGACTCAACATCAGATAACTTAGCCAAAAACGTCTAAATTTGAAATCAACATATGGAACAATTGTTTAGTTCATGTCATCTGTATTTATTATTATTACTTATTCACTGTTTATTTACTTTCGTTTGTTCTGTTTTTTTTATATTTTTATATTTTATAAAATTTTTTGCACCTGAAGACGGTTTTCACCGAAATATAGTGCCAATGTTTTAAAAACACTTTGTTTTAATGGTAAAGTAATTTACTACAAATAATATATATATACATATATGATATAAATATATATCAATAAAATATATAAAAATATATTGTATAGTGAGTATATTTAATAATAAAATGTACTATTTACTTAAGTCGTTACTTTCGTTAAAGACTAATTGTTTTTACTTTAGTTCGAATTGGAAACGTGTATGATATATCAACTAATTGTAACCACAACTGATTAATAAATCCTACACGAAGGAATGTGTATTGGAAGTATCAAGACGAACATATTTCACCATATGAACATGGTTCTCTGATGCTTAGTTTCCCGTCTGCCTGTCTGTTTGTGTGTTTTTAGAAAAACATAAATATCTAAAAAACTATTAGAATATCTTAAAAAGTGTATTATACCAAATTCGAGGTTCTCAGCAAATAGCCAACAATGCAAAAACTGAATAAATAGCAGCTCACAAAGTGGGCCATGTCTTGCCACAGTAAACTACTCTAAATCAATTATTTATAATTCAATGTAAATAGTTTTGGTGTCATTAAATGTATGATATTATCTTCTAAAAACTGTTATTTTTCTAGTTCTCGAGGAAAACTGCTGCTATTTACGATATTCAAAAGCTTATTTCTTAAGGCCACCAATTTGAAAATACTAAAGATAGTTTCATGAGTTCTTCTTCAGTAACTGGTCTTGTTATCATAAACATTTGAGCCATATTGTGTACAATTTAATGTATTGATTTTTGAGATACTATATTAAAAAAAATTAAAAAAAAACAAACACAGACAGATGCTTGGAAATAAAATAATTAAAAAAAAAGTTTCATTGGTCATTCATTATACTATGTATGTAAATATATTTATACCTTTAAACTGTACAATATAGGTAAGCTAATATCGAAAACCATTTAACTGTAGCTACTATTTACATTTAACGCATATTGCTACACATCACGATGCCCAACGGAGCTTATTCATATAGACATGTGGTGTTTAATAGGCCTCGTTAATTAGATGTCGATTGAATATTGCACTAATACAATTGTGTGCAATCAGAAAATGTACTCTATTGTCCTTTTGTCCTGAAAGCTGTCATGATGGTGGTTATTGTGATAGTAATCGTGGTCACCAGTTAAAAGGCATACAGTTAAAATACGCGAAGTTGGGGCGAGTTTATTTTATTAACATTAAATAACTTTTTGGGAAACTACTCTCAAATCACTGCCCTAACTTGGTATATGTTTTTCCGCGTCTGGATTGTGGTTGGGAAACTTTGTAATTTATTATTCAGAATAGTTCATAAGTCTAATTGTAGTCTAAGATAGTAAAATAATTCTTAACTCCATCAACTATCGCGTCTCACGTGTTCCCAAATCTAATGGTCTCCATCGAGATCGTAGTATCTAGGAAGTACCTACCTTGGTCTTTGGTCTGCGGAAACCGTATGGTCGGAAGACGGCGTTGTGAGAAAAAGCATTATTTAAATAATTAAATTTTTTTCCTCCAGGAGGGTTCACTTCTAGCTAGTTTATACCTTCTAGTTGAAGCCACACTGGGCACAGCAAAATCCGATGTGTCGCTTAAATCTGGGCAACCCTATGAATGTCCAAGAGCGGCACATCACTAACCACAAATGTCCAGATTCTGGGGTGCAAGGTAATTCGATAGGTCTACTGCGGGAGATGACTGTTAGAAAGGGATTCATTACCTAAGACTCTAATGTTCTTGCTAGCCTGCTTTGACTGGAGAGGCTGGTTCAGAGCTGGTTACCCCTTCTTCCGAGGGGACATGGCTTGAGGTTTGTGCTCTGAATTCTTCTCCATGAATCACGACAGGAGGAGGCCCCTATGTCCAACCCTACAAATCCGGAACATGCTGTCAGTCCAGAAGTAGCTCAAAGGTCCTTATAAGATTGGGTGCAATTTTCTATGTTCTTGTCCTGAGAGAATTATAAAAACTTAATTCTGCTACTCATATGCAATGATATAAGGCAGAGAAACTGGACGGAGGAGAGTCCTTATGTATCCGTGAAGTCAAAGAAAATAAATGTAATTGATTCTCAAATCTATAAAAATCCCCGCCAGGCTGTTAAAACACAGTAGGTTGAAACTCAGAAGGTGCATAGCAAGAAATTCTGATAATCATTGTGATAGGTTCAAGAAGTTATTTTTGAAGTGGTAAACTGTATATTTTTGAATAAGCCCTGAAATTGGTGAGGCCTAAATAATAATTTTGGATGTAAATATTACAGGAAACAATAATAAATGAATCTTTGACCACGATTGTCCGTCATGATGATCCACTAGTTACGCTATAAGATATTTGTACAAATATATTGATAGCATAAACGTTTATTTTTGCTTCACTGAAATAGGAATAATAATGCAACCAAAAGTATGGCATCTTGATACTGAGATAGTAGATAAACTTTGATTAATATTACCTGTTATTTAAATCAGCAAAAATACAGAAACTTGTATTCCCTAGCTACAATACAAGTGAACTGTTCAGGGATGTCAATCATCTATTTACTATAAATAAAGTTAGATCATATCTATTATATAAAAATGAAACTGTTCGTGTGTAACAGCATCACTCACAAACGGCTGGACGGATTCGCCTAATTTTTTTTTTAATTTGTTCGTCTTGATCTGTAGAAGGTTATAGGATACTTTTTATCCCTTTCCCGATTCAGGATTCCGCCCCACTGGTTACAGAAAATACCCGTAAGAAATGCATTGCAGCAAACATATGTTATTAAGTGAAAGAGTCTTTTCAAATTTTTAATCAGCTGTTCTTTGTAAACATATATAATGCGACAAAAAATATATTTATATATAATTTAATTACTACACTTATAGTTTTTAAAGCATAGAGTAAGCTTAAGAGAAACGACAAATTTTGTTTAAACTGTTTCTGCAATCACTGTTAAACATAGACTTTACTATCCAGATAATACAATTCAAATTTGACGTAAAAATTCACCTTTAACTGCAATATTTATTTAATATAAACCATGCTCATGCTTGATCAGAAGAGCAATGCAGATATCATAATTACTATCTTACGTTGGCTACAAATATAAAGAATGTTATAAAATCAACCTTAGTTGTTTTTTTTTTTTGACAGAAGTATCAGGAATGTGGTACATACCTTTATAATGCGCCCAAGAAGCTCACGAAGGAACGACTATCAATTATCTCAGCAATGTTTAGAATGTGATAGAAAATGAATAAGTGAATATAGTGTACTGTTTTCAACGGGAAATTGCGTGCGAAGCCGCGGGAAACTTATTGAAATGCGCAGCGAAGCGCGCCGGGTCCGCTAGTAATAACTGAATTCAAATCATCTTACGAACACTGATATACTTTACAAGAAAATAAGTAATTAATCATTCGGGATTTCGTAAATTAATTTGAAATTAAATTGACATTAAATATTTCATCACTCATTTTTTAAACATTTTCTGACACTTAACATTAAGAATGTTAATTTTTCGTTACTCGAATCACTTTTAAGCTATTTCTTTGATCAGCCGTAGCATCAATACCGCGCTGGTGACAGAGGAAAGGCGGTGGCAGGACGTCTATCGATTTTCCATCACATGTCCAGAATTTATCTGAGAGCGGTCTTGCTGAATACTGATAACCAGTGGTCCGACATCAAATTGAAGGGATTTTATTGGTTAACATTGGAATTCTTTCATGTGACCTCGTATGTCAATTTCACTAGAATTCTTAGCTGAAGACTTCTCAAACGGATAACACTAGTAAATTCAACTTGTTTTACGAAAGAGACACATTGAATTGAATTGAATCCTGGATTACAACAAAAGTTCAACTGAAATGAAAACATTCGATAAGTAAGTAATTAATATAAGAATACTGCAATAATAATAATAATAATAGAACTAGTTATTAATATTCTCTATCAGTTGTCCTTAACTAAAGTTTGGTCTCTAAAAGTTTGATTCTGAAGTTTTAATACATATATTACTTGTTATAAAATGCATGAGTATGCACATTTTAAGCCTATATCCAGTTACCTTCCTCTTAAGTACAGCATCTGAAATCTGATGCTGTTGCAGACTGTCATGTTCGTATGAAGGGATCCTAAAATAATTGGCGACGAATAACGAAGAGTTTAAAACGGACTCCCGCATCCTATCAACGTCAGAGACACCCAGACAACAAAGATCCTGATTATTTAAACGATTTGGGGGATTCGTTTTGGGCTTCTTTGTTCTTCGTCCCCGAGTATTTTTTGTATCCCTTCAGACGAACATGGCTATAAGTGTAAAGAGTTAAACAGCATCAGATTTCAGATGCTGCACTTAAGAGGAAAGTCAATTGAAGCTAAACCCAACATTCGTATTGGTTCAGCCCTTCCCACCATAGCTGTTTTAAGTGCACGACTGTATTATGACATAAATATAGTTTATATCCCTTTCTTCATCAATTTCTTTGTAGACCTGATTACTAAATATTCTCATTTAATACTTAAATAATGGCTTAAATTCCTTGTTGAGAAAATACACAAAGCTTATTTTCTATTAATTTCCCCAGTAAAAAGAACGTATAAAACTGTAATAAGAAACTGGTTAAAGTGTAAAAAATTGAACCGAACAGAACGACGACTACAGTATTTTAAACTCGTACATAAAACATTTTATTATCCTTGTATCAAATGGTCAAGAATTCCTATATTATTATTATTAAAGCTAGTTATTTAGGCTAGTTAATATTGAATAATTTACAACATTTTGATAATCGTGCAGTACCCCAGTGCTGTGGCTTTTATAATGTAACGTGAAATAAAAAGATCTTGAAGCGTTTATGTAAAAAAACTCAATTATGTTACATTTAAGTTTTTCAATCATTCGAGAATTCAATTTAAACTGGCTTTTCAAGACTCGTATTATTTGTGACAAACCAAATGTAAGTAAATATTTAACACAAAAACCAATATTGTGGCAGCGGTTATTCAGGAGAAGTAATGACGTCTCGTTCATGTCATCCGAGTATTCAGAAATTTAATAAAAACTGGCTTTTCAAGACCCGTATTATTTGGGATGAGTGGTTTGTATTAAAGCTGAGAAATAAGAACCATAAAGCTCGAAATAAAGCTCGCTGTTAAATTGCTTTTCCAACTACTATACAGATCTCGCAGTGG
Source organism: Homalodisca vitripennis (assembly GCF_021130785.1). Taxonomy (NCBI): domain Eukaryota; kingdom Metazoa; phylum Arthropoda; class Insecta; order Hemiptera; family Cicadellidae; genus Homalodisca; species Homalodisca vitripennis. The sequence goes on along the minus strand of NC_060208.1, from coordinate 219,412,351 downwards.
TGACGTATTTTATCTTGACAACACAACCGCGGACACAACTACATTTGTACGATGTACGTTATACGTGTAAAATACACATTTAATGTTCGTACACTACACACATCACAACTATGTACTTTAATCGTACTGAACGAAGGATGACCATACATATATGGACTCAGACGTCTAAGATGCATATTTAGTGTTGACGGCCCACCCACATCACAACTGTGTACGTTACTCGTACTGAACGAAGGATGACCATACTGTACATATATGGACTCAGACGTCTAAGATGCATATTTAGTGTTGACGGCCCACCCACATCACAACTGTGTACGTTACTCGTACTGAACGAAGGATGACCATACTACATATATGGACTCAGACGTCTAAGATGCATATTTAGTGTTGACGGCCCACCCACATCACAACTGTGTACGTTACTCGTACTGAACGAAGGATGACCATACTACATATATGGACTCAGACGTCTAAGATGCATATTTAGTGTTGACGGCCCACCCACATCACAACTATGTACGTTACTCGTACTGAACGAAGGATGACCATACTACATATATGGACTCAGACGTCTAAGATGCATATTTAGTGTTGACGGCCCACCCACATCACAACTATGTACGTTACTCGTACTGAACGAAGGATGACCATACACATATATGGACTCAGACGTCTAAGATGCATATTTAGTGTTGACGGCCCACCCACATCACAACTATGTACGTTACTCGTACTGAACGAAGGATGACCATACACATATATGGACTCAGACGTCTAAGATGCATATTTAGTGTTGACGGCCCACCCACATCACAACTGTGTACGTTACTCGTACTGAACGAAGGATGACCATACATATATGGACTCAGACGTCTAAGATGCATATTTAGTGTTGACGGTCCACCCACATCACAACTATGTACGTTACTCGTACTGAACGAAGGATGACCATACATATATGGACTCAGACGTCTAAGATGCATATTTAGTGTTGACGGCCCACCCACATCACAACTGTGTACGTTACTCGTACTGAACGAAGGATGACCATAACATATATGGACTCAGACGTCTAAGATGCATATTTAGTGTTGACGGCCCACCCACATCACAACTGTGTACGTTACTCGTACTGAACGAAGGATGACCATACATATATGGACTCAGACGTCTAAGATGCATATTTAGTGTTGACGGCCCACCCACATCACAACTGTGTACGTTACTCGTACTGAACGAAGGATGACCATACATATATGGACTCAGACGTCTAAGATGCATATTTAGTGTTGACGGCCCACCCACATCACAACTGTGTACGTTACTCGTACTGAACGAAGGATGACCATACATATATGGACTCAGACGTCTAAGATGCATATTTAGTGTTGACGGCCCACCCACATCACAACTGTGTACGTTACTCGTACTGAACGAAGGATGACCATACACATATATGGACTCAGACGTCTAAGATGCATATTTAGTGTTGACGGCCCACCCACATCACAACTGTGTACGTTACTCGTACTGAACGAAGGATGACCATACATATATGGACTCAGACGTCTAAGATGCATATTTAGTGTTGACGGCCCACCCACATCACAACTATGTACGTTACTCGTACTGAACGAAGGATGACCATACATATATGGACTCAGACGTCTAAGATGCATATTTAGTGTTGAAGGCCCACCCACATCACAACTGTGTACGTTACTCGTACTGAACGAAGGATGACCATACACATATATGGACTCAGACGTCTAAGATGCATATTTAGTGTTGACGGCCCACCCACATCACAACTATGTACGTTAGTCGTACTGAACGAAGGATGACCATACACATATGGACTCAGACGTCTAAGATGCATATTTAGTGTTGAAGGCCCACCCACATCACAACTATGTACGTTAGTCGTACTGAACGAAGGATGACCATACACATATGGACTCAGACGTCTAAGATGCATATTTAGTGTTGAAGGCCCACCCACATCACAACTGTGTACGTTACTCGTACTGAACGAAGGATGACCATACACATATGGACTCAGACGTCTAAGATGCATATTTAGTGTTGAAGGCCCACCCACATCACAACTATGTACGTTAGTCGTACTGCACGAAGGATGACCATACACATATGGACTCAGACGTCTAAGATGCATAATATTTAGTGTTGAAGGCCCACCCACATCAAGACTATGTACTCTAATCGTACTGCACGAAGGACCTCCAAACATTAGACATCTAAAATATATAATTTATCTCAGTGCCCCCCCCCCTACACTTCATTTATTTTATTATTTGTGTAAGTGTATTAGCATCAACCTGGTTACTTACTCGAATATTAATTTAATACTTGTTTAAAAATATATGTTTTCATTTCTTTTCTACTTTTGTACAATTTACCAAACATATAGTTTGTACTGGATAACCTTTTCTTTGGAAATTATTCATTAAAATATCAGTAATAGTAGATAAACTTTTACAAATTATTGATATTCCAACATATGAAATTATTATAATTGATGAAAAACAAAGGTGTATGTTTAATTTAAATACAAGATTTTATTTTTAAAAAATAACCTACAGAGTCAATATTTATTAAACCCTTTTTATTCCAGATGACCATATAATGTTTTGTAATTGTTTCAATAAATTCTTGTTTTAATAAATGATAACTACATTATTAAGTCAGCGCAAACAGTCGTTTCTTTGTTGGTGTATAGGAATCATTACAATTCCTGAAACGACCTAACAGTGTTAGTATATATCATAACCAAAACTAACTTTTATAATATATAATTTAGGTTTGGTTACATATTATATCTTACAGTAATAATATTAAAAATTAGAAAATATTTTTAATTAATAATAATTGTAAATTAAACCTCGTTTATCTACTATTTCCATCGAATAGTATTATGGCGTTAGCTATTTGCTGGTATAACAAACATACATGTGATATTATCATGCAGTAATTAAGTATGAGAAGAATGAATATTTACCCTAAAGTAAATGCGGAATTAATGTTATTTTCAAGTTTTGGTACATTCATTTCACGAAATTGAATATTTAAAGGAATCCTGAACAATATTACGTTTAGTATTTCGTCTCGAGGAGGAGATGAATCATAACACTCTTGCCTGCGAGAAAATTGACAATATCTCCAACAAACGAGAACGCTAAGTGTCTTGAAGGCATTCATCCTTTCTCTAATAACAATACTTACCTACATTTACTTTTATATTTGTTATGAGATTCTAAGAAAACATCCAAACATATGGATATGAGTTATCCATACTCGAAGGTCCATGGTGTATGAAGACCAAGGTTTTATCCTTGCCCTAATAACAATATTTACCTACATTTACTTTTATATTTGTTATGAGATTCTAAGAACACATCCAAAACATATGGATATGAGTTATCCATACTGAAAGGTCCATGTGTGTGAAGAGGTTTTATCCTTGCCCTAATAACAATACTTACCTACATTTACTTTTATATTTGTTATGAGATTCTAAGAACACATCCAAATATATGGATATGAGTTATCCATACTGAAAGGTCCATGTGTGTGAAGAGGTTTTATCCTTGCCCTTATAACAATACTTACCTACATTTACTTTTATATTTGTTATGAGATTCTAAGAACACATCCAAATATATGGATATGAGTTATCCATACTCGAAAGGTCCATGTGTGTGAAGAGGTTTTATCCTTGCCCTAATAACAATACTTTACCTACATTTACTTTTATATTTTTGTTATGATTCTAAGAACACGTCCAAATATATGGATATGAGTTATCCATACTCGAAAGGTCCATGTGTGTGAAGAGGTTTTATCCTTGCCCTAATAACAATATTTACCTACATTTACTTTTATATTTGTCGTCACTTTCTACAAGCACATCCGAAATGTGTTCACCCATATAAATATCAATACTCGGATGGTCCTGTGGTCCTGCTTGTGCTTTTTATTTTAAGGAGGTTTATTTTGAAGGCGTTAGAGAGAGAGAGAGAGAGCGAGAGAGAGAGAGAGAGAGAGAGAGAGAGAGAGAGAGAGAGAGAGAGAGAGAGAGAGAGAACGATATAATGTTTACAAATATTTGGTTCTATCAATTGCATGTAGCACTAGCTAATGATATAAAACTTTTATTTTACACTCAATCAAGATGTTTATAATGTTATTTATAGACTTTAAACTATTATGGATTTTTAAATGTTTCCATACATTTATGACAAGCTATTGTAATTACATACGAAGTATTTTATACTGTTTTTCAATAATAATATTATCGTGCTAAATATATTCCATGCATTCATTTACATTTATTTCTTGAGTGGTATTCATGGGTGAATGACGAAATGGCTTTTCCAAATCAGTCGTATTCGGTAATGGATGCAACACAATAGTAAGTAAGTGTTTAAGGAACAAAATGTTTCAGATTCCTAAACCATTTACATCAAATTTTCATTGGAATTAAAAAGACAGAGAAATTTTAAGAAGTGAAATTGCCTTATGATGTAAATTTTACCTAATAACTGTAAATTATCTTCCTCCGTTTTCTCATATTAACTACCCAAGGTCGATAAACATCCGTTCATCAAGTTCAGTCGTGTAGTTTTGAATATCATGACTGCAATTTGTTTACAATTATAGTTTTACTGACCAATTATAATTGGAACAGGTTATAAATAAAATTGTTTAGTTTTTTTATTATAGTAAAATTATTTGATAATAAATTAATTATTATCATATTACACAATTATTTTAACTATGAATGAATAATGACATAACTTTACCAAATATTAATACTTGGAACACAAACTATTTTTATAGGTTACAAAAGAGTATCATAGACGATCAATACCCTATTAAAGATACGTTTACCTCTCGAGAGGTAGTTTGTATGCAGCTCAGGGTTATATGGTCGAAGATAAACCTTTACTACAGTCCCTTCCAGGAGTACCTCCGTTACTATCATTCGCGTCCTTCTATACAATGCACATACAATTAAATGTACGGTTACCTCTCATCTCAAGCGGTTTGTATGCAGCCTAGGATTGTATAACAGTAGATAAACGTTTACTACAGCCCCCCCCTTCAGTGATTACCTCCGTTACTATCATTCGCGTCCTTCTATACAATGCACATACAATTAAATGTACGTTTACCTCTCATCTCAAGCGGTTTGTATGCAGCCTAGGATTGTATGACAGTAGATAAACATTTACTGCAGCCTCTTCCAGGAGTATAACCGTTACTATCATACGCGTCCTTCTATACAATACATATACAATTAAAGATACGTTTACCTCTCATCTCAAGCAGTTTGTATGCAGCTTCGGATTGTATGGCTGTAGATAAACCTTTACTGCAGTCCCCCCCAGTAGTACCTCAGTTACTATCATTCTCGTCCATCTATACGATAGATATACAATTAAAGATACGTTTACCTCTCATCTCAAGCAGTTTGTATGCAGCCCAGTATTGTATGGCTGTAAATAAACCTTTACTACAGTCCCCCCCCTTCAGTAGTACCTCAGTTACTATCATCCACGTACTTCTATACAATACATATACAATTAATTATACGTTTACCTCTCATCTCAAGCATTTTGTATGCAGCCTAGGATTGTATAACAGTAGATAAACATTTACTGCAGCCTCTTCCAGGAGTATAACCGTTACTATCATACGCGTCCTTATATACAATACATATACAACTAAAGGTACGTTTACCTCTCATCTTGATCAGTTTGTATGCAGCTTCGGATTGTATGGCTGTAGATAAACCTTTACTACAGTCCCCCCCCACCATAGTACCTCTGTTACTGTTATTGGCGTCCATCTATACAACAGATATACAATTAAATGTACGCTCACCTCTCATCTCGAACAGTTTGTATGCAGCCCAGGATTGTATAGCTGTAGATAAACTTTTACTACAGTCCCCCCCAGGAGTAAATCCGTTACTATCATCCGCGTACTTCTATACAATGTATGCACAATTAAAGATACGTTTACCTCTCATCTCGAACAGTTTGTATGCAGCCCAGTATTTTATGGCTGTAGATAAACCTTTCCTACAGTCCCCACCCAGTAGTACCTTAGTTAATATTATACGCGTCCTTCTATACAATTAAAGATACGTTTACCTCTCATCTCAAGCAGTATATGCCACCCAGGAGTGTATAGCTGTAGATAAACCTTTACTACAGTCCCCCCCAGGAGTAAATCCGTTAGTATCATCCGCGTACTTCTATACAATGTATGCACAATTAAAGATACGTTTACCTCTCATCTCGAACAGTTTGTATGCAGCCCAGTATTTTATGGCTGTAGATAAACCTTTCCTACAGTCCCCACCCAGTAGTACCTTAGTTAATATTATACGCGTCCTTCTATACAATTAAAGATACGTTTACCTCTCATCTCAAGCAGTATATGCCACCCAGGATTGTATGGCTGTAGATAAACATTTATTACAGTCCCTGCTAGAAGTACGTCTGTTACTATCATTCGCGTCTTTTATATAGAATATATAAATATATATGACATAGAATATAATGCAAAAACCCAGTCCTAAGAATATTATTTGAAACATTTGGTTAAAGATTACAAATATAAATAAAAAGAAATAAATAATTAAAATTTAAAAGTAATAACAGAAATAAAGATTTACTATTTATAAATAATAATATAGTTAAATTATAAAGTTATGTAAGAGCATAAATTACCTACTACGAAATTGGTTTACCTACTTGATCTAAATTTAAACTAACACAAAATGTTAAAAGAAATATATACATACACTATTTACTTTCAAGAAATTACAGAACACCATGTGACTTCCGCTGCGCCGCACCGTACACATCTTACCTGACGTGGCGCCAGGCGTGTCAGTCACAATAGCAGACTACTACGCAGCTTTTCTGCCCATGGCAAATCCATGCTACACGGAAAATAAACATTATTTATTTCAACTTCAGTTTGACATTTAAATCGTTTAGTTGTATTGAGTATTTTTAAAAAAACGACTGTACAAACTTTCCGGCATCCTTTTTTTCGCAGACTCTATATTGAGATATATTTTTGAATAATTTTCATACTTAAAAATATTTATATTTCATGGTTTAGCAGTAATAAAATATTGACACAGTCTCTGCTTAAAAATTAAAAAAAATAAATCTCTGACAATCACGTCTCGTGATCCGAAGTCATTAGTTAACTGTTCCGTTTTGTAGCGGAAATGGAGTCAATTATTCATTTACAGGGCCCCAATACATTTATCTTCACTCTATCTCCGATTCTTTCTTTTGTCTTACTCATACATGATTGAATGATCTAATCAAGAAAGTCGTGTAGCGTTTTTCAGTCGATTAAATATAATGTAATTGCTCAGTTATAATAAATCTTGATTAAAACCTCCGCACTATTTTGTAGACCCTATATTGAAATATATTTTTTATAATTTTTTTCATACATCGGAAATATTTATATTACAGGATTTATCAATAATTAAATGTTGAAACTAACTTGGAACTTGTGTCTGTAAGGCGTCTCTTAAACTTTCAGGTACTTACTTAAAATTTTAAAAATAAATCTCTGACAATCACGTCTCGTGATCCGAAGTCATTAGTTAACTGTTCCGTTTTGTAGCGGAAATGGAGTCAATTATTCATTTACAGGGTTCCAATACATTTATCTTCACTCTCTCTCTCTCTCTCTCTCTCTCTCTCTCTCTCTCTCTCTCTCTCTCTCTCTCTCTCTCTCTCTCTCTCTCTCTCTCTCTCTCTCTCTTCTCTCTCTCTCTCTCTCTCTCTCTCTCTCTCTTCTCTCTCTCTCTCTCTCTCTCTCTCTCTCTCTCTCTCTCTCTCTCTCTCTCTCTCTCTCTCTCTCTCTCTCTCTCTCTCTGATTTTTTCTTTCTTCTTACTCATACACGATAGTATATTATATTCAAGAAAGTCATGTAGCATTTCGGTCGAATAAATATAACATAATTGCTCAGTTATAATAACGCTCTATTGTGTACCATGATATACCACACATTATTGAGAATTTTTCAATGTTTTACGTTACTATTTAATCATAATTAACTTAATCTTTAGGTTTTAAAATACATGGGGGCGAGATGTACGATCTTATGGACGTAGCCTACATCTTGTATGTCCTTAAGAGCTAAATATCACATTATGCATTTCATCTTCTTTTACTAAGACACTTTGACTTAAGGATAGGAAAATTAAATGTTTATCACATGTTTCAGACATATTGATACCAGTCTAAAAATGTATGGGAAAAAATGTTTAAATATATATATATATTTTTTAAGAGAAATATATTTACTAAAATCTCATATTATTTTATTAGTGGAAATAATATATTTCTGGCAGGGAATATATTGTAACGTATCCTAATTATGTGGGGATTATTTTAAAGCGTTTACTTATATAATTTATGAGATTAGAAAACATAAATATACATAAACATGGTTTTCCACAAAAGGTGAACTAAATCAATATGTATTTACAATAAAAACATGCCAGATTCATAATTATTTTCTTGCTCCTCTTCTGTGCCCAATTGGTTTTTCTTTATAATAGGTCTAAGCTTCATAGTTCGCCTTCTCCACTTGCATTTTGCCTATGTTTCGGAAAGTTCTTACACTGTTACTTTAAACCTTTACACATAACTCATTGAGCACTTCAATTCTACCAATGCTTCCATTATTAAATATGCCTCCACTATAATAAGCAGTCACCAACACAATCGGATGACGATTATCGAATGATATGGGATCATCGATATTCATAACCATCTAAAGGAAGGAAAGCAAAATTTTTTACCGAATAACGTGTTATATATTCCAAAACACAATATTGAATGGCTAGTTTTCAATCTTAGAAACAATCGTATAAATATTATTATAGTTTACAAATTAACATATAATATTTTTGTTACATATTTTCTTAAACAAATTCATTTCTTTTAAATATAAAAATATACCTTATCTGCATTTTTAAGTTTGACCATGCAAAGATTTTCGTACGAAGTCAGGCTTAGACAATTTCTTGAATGTTAGCTGTATAATGTCACATACACCTTGGTCAACTAAATGATTATGTTTATAGACTTATCCATCTTTTTCAAATTGTTTTTACTTAATTAACCACTGTACATAGCATAGCTCGTGTTTAGATTTGTCATCTGTTTACAATTTGTGTTAGAATGTTGCCCATACTGCTTTTTCCATTGTTCTAAATCACCAGTGTTGTGTCTAATGACAAAATCATAATATGAGCAATGAATGTATTCATCATCAGTCAGCTTCTCTGGTTTTCCACTAATTTCCATTCCATCACTCAGTTTCTTCCCTTTCACGTCCCGCCACAACCTTCAAAGCCAGAACTGAATGCGCTTCTCAACATATCCGAGATATCTTTGAAATAAAGCAGGTTAGCCAACATGAAAATTTAAGTTATAAATTGGTTTAAATGGATATTATGTATAATACTGACCGATAGGTATAGTTTATTAAAGGAACACAAAACATAAATTTATAATTTTTTATAGTAGGGAATAAACATAAAATCCTACGTATTATATATCAATTTCAAAATTCAGAATCAATCAAAATCTAAAAATAATTTTTTTTTATTTATGGACGACCTTCCCTTTTTAAGAGAAGATTTTATTGGTTGCTGTACTGATTTATGCCTTATTTGTTCTTGACAATTTCAAATGTAAATACCAATGTTTTATTTAAAGCAATCTAAATAACTTATCTCCTTACATATTTTATCCACCTAGAGATTTCAAGATAGCGGCCGCAACTTTTTTTCCTAATTGTTAGACATTGTACAGTAAATGAAAAAGAGTTTTAAAATTCCCTAAAAAATGTTTTAAAAACTTGGTAGTGCATGTGGATTTTGAGGAAAAATCGTATACACACCTACTCGGTATTTTATACGCGTAAACATTATTACTATAGTCTATTTTGATAATTTTAAGGGTTACCGGGAAGAGTTGGCTATGTGAAATAAAAACAGGAATTTTATTTTTGCGTTCTCATCCCAATAATTTCGATTTGCAATATACATGAAAGATTTTAGTTATATTAGAAAGATTTCACTCTGCATTATACTGAATTATTGTGGTGCCAAGACTGACAAATATGGTAATATTTAAACTTTTTCTAATATAAAACACATTTATTAAATGTGATTCTATATGATACCTGAATAGAAGGAGGAAATTCTACTAAATCTCCTGAATAATGTACTTTACATCCAAGCAAAGGCCGTGTCCTAACAGCCTCTTCAGAGAGAATATTGACAATATCTTTAGTGAACGAGAATATTAAGTTACAATATTTTATACTAGTTGTTCGCCTTGTTAAATATAAGCCATTGCAGCTCTTCGTTCAATTATTTATTGCTTTGAAAGCGCTTTATATTTTATGCAAAATCATTATCCCGCTACATACCTAGAGCAGTTAGACTAAACTGTTCCTAGAACATTAAGCTACAATTGTTTTTTCAAAGAATAACAAGAGCGTTTTGCACATTTGTAACAAATTGATATTGTGATTTTAAATTTAAACAATTTTCTTTAAACAAGATACTATATATTTAATGAATTTCAGGATAAGACTGGGTAGGCCAAGAACAATAAAATCCTACTGGAACGAAGAGGAAGTTTATAGGATGATCAGTAAATCGGCCGTACCTTGAATTATTCATAGGGCTTGATGAGAACATCTAATCCTGGTGTCACGGTCAATCTGACGCTTCTGTATCTGTAATGTCTTCACGTTGATTTTCTCTGACTGAAAATGTTACAAAGTCTGAAGGAAGAAGAAGTTTATAGGTTAATCAGTAAATCTGCCCTACCTTAAATCATTCATAGGGCCTAATGGGAACATGTAATCATGGTATCACGGTAAATCTGACGTTTTTGTATAATGTAACGTCGTCACATTGATTCTCTGTTTGAAGAATGACCAGACTGCAAATGTGATAAACATCTGAAGAAAGAGGAAATTTATAGGTTAGTCATTAAATCGGCTCCTCCTTGAATTATTCATAGGACCTAATGGGAACATGTAATCATGGTATCACGGTAAATCTGACGTTTTTTGTATAATGTAACGTCGTCACATTGATTCTCTGTTTGAAGAATGATCCAGACTGCAATGTGATATACATCTGAAGAAAGAGGAAATTTATAGGTTAGTCAGTAAATCGGCTCCTCCTTGAATTATTCATAGGACCTAATGGGAACATGTAATCATGGTGTCACGGTCAATCTTACACTTCTGTATTCCGTAATGTCTTTACATGAATTATCTCTGTTTCAAGCATGTCCAGACTCCTTTATGAGCTCAAGTATTTTTTTAATTGTATCTTTCAGCAGTTTTTATTTCAAATCTGTAATTTTACAAATGCTATTTTCAAAAGTTGCACTTTCAGGGTGGATTTTTTTAAATATTCAAAAAAATCGATACAGGTTTACCTGTAAATTGATAAGGATGTCCTAGGTTTGTTTGCTCATAAATTATTTCAAAATAATATGTACCACTTGTTAATAATTTTATAAAAAGTTTACTCTACTCACAAATAGTATATGAGTTTTTTAAATCATAATTTCATGATGGCCAATATTTAATTGAATCTGATATATTTATAACGTACTATATAAATGTAAGTACACACACAAAACACACACACACACATTATGTATATAAAATATTTCCGTTTTTAACAAATACTTTTAATTATTACTATCTTTAGTGATAAGCACTGCTGAAATGTAAAATGTAAAACTTGCTTTTGTTCATAAGCTTGCAAGATCGATACAAAACTAAAATTCTTAAAGATAATTTATATTTTAGTACCTTAACTGGGTTTAATTTAATTACGTTTTATAACTTACTAGCTGTATCCCGCGGCTTCGCACGCTTTTCGTAAGCTTTGCCCGTGTATGTGCACTTCTGGTTCAAGTGATTTATATTTACAGTGCCGATGTCGAGTTTGCCTTGTTGCCACGATCAAGAAAATCTGTGTATGTTTATAGCCATCATACACTTGCATGTAATTTATTATAAAGTGGTCACACTCAAACTATAAGTTCAATCAGACATTTATCTTCTAGACAAATAGTATACATTATAATTTCAATATAGTGTTTGGTTATTTAATATACATAACTGTCTCGTAATTGCAGTTTTTAGTGTGCAGGCGCTTTGAAAACTTGTATCATTTGCAGCACTGCCTGGTGGCGAATTACATCAATGGGCATAGTATATAAATCTTTTCTGTGGAATAATACATATACATACAAATTTTCATAATGGTCGGTTAAATAGTTTACGATTCCATCAAGGACAAACACACAAACATTCTGTTTGCTTGTGGTCGTTCGGGAAATATTTTTAATTATAAAGTATGAATAAAATAAAATAAAATGTTTTGATAAAAATAATGGTACATAGTTAATGTTTTGTCGAAGAGTAGTTTTACAATTTGAACTATATGCAAGAATTGAAACATTATTATATATCGACGTACCAAAAACTGAATACCATTTTATTCTAAGTAATAAACGTGCTCAGTTAACAAAAATATATATGGAACCACCGCAGCGTTTGAACTTAGAGCGCTTTCAGTGCAAATTAAATTTGTGACGTGAAGTCACGTTCTAGTTTGCAATTCAACTTTCAACATTCGTGTTTGTACTGAAACATTAATTAATGCTTTTTTAACCCATGGGTATTGAGTACAAACTTCGTGGTGCACTGAACTCAGTACTCAAATTTAGTATGCATGGTTTGAATTACATTGTATTACGTATTCAAATTACCTAAAAGTAAACTATGGAAACTAATTATACTATATAAACTTTCTGGAGAAATTCAAAAGAATTAGATCAGGATTGAGGAAATAAGGATTCCTTTCAAGAACCTCGACAATATAAATGTAAATAAGAAGGAAGTGACCTAAAATAACATTTTTATTCGAATATGTTAAAAACGCCAATGACCATATAAATATAATTTATGCGTAAATAACAATATTCTCTGACGCTGTAAATAAATTTAGTCTACAGAATACACAACGTTTATTTATGATGATGATGTTACTAATCAGTATCAATAAATTTTATTACTGTGTATGTTCTGCGAGTTAAAGACTATTGTATTCAAGAATTAATCATATATAAAAGCCATTACAAGGATTTCGTTGTTTTATTGTGTAATTTTTTTACATGAAATCTTAAATGTCTAGAGGATAAATTCTAGAGAGCACTAACCGAATTCCTACAAAAAAATCTGAAGTAATATATCAGATCTGGTTATATCCCCCAACCATGTATAATGTAACGGGTATGTAAATAGTAGGCTATACCCGCTATACCAGCTTATCAAGTCCATCGAACTGTGACTCCTACAAAAGATTCTGAGGTTATAGATCTTACCAAATTCCTCGATCTGTTTATATCCCTCAGGTATGTAAATAGAAGGTTATATACCCGCTATATCAGCTTATCAAGTCCATCAAATTGTGACTCCTACAAGGAAATCTGAAGTTATAGATCTTACCAAATTCATCGATTTGTTTATATCCCTCAGCCATCTATAATGTAACAGGTATGTAAATAGAAAAACTATATACTCGTTATACCAGCTTATCAAGTCCATCGGACTGTGAATCCTACAAGGAAATCTGAAATTATATATCTTATTAAATTTATCGATCTGTTTATATCCCTCAACCATCTATAATGTAACAGGTATGTAAATGAAGGGCTATATACCCACTATAACAGTTGGTACAGATTTTAGTTATCTATGAGAGGATATGTAAGTGTGTATACAACACGTAATATAACGTATTCCTATCTTGTAGTTACATATAATACAAATGTAAAATTATTTGCCTTTGTATTTAGTTTGTTCACGAATTCATATATTCTACTACGTCGGTATATCCAAGAACATGGCAAAAATTAAATGACTAAATTTGAATGCTACCTCATTACGTGTTGTTCCAATATAAATTTATTATATGCTAATGCTCAGCCAAATCCCATGATGAACTGTCATCAGTTAGGCACTCCCTTGATTCAAATGAAACTTCTTGAAAAATTTCATGTCTGTATGTGAGATGGATTTTTAAATGTCGTGCGATTATAATGATCGTGCGATTATCAGAGACAGATATACAGAAATTAATTTTTACAATAAATGCAGAGAGAAATATTTCATTACCTGCAAAGTAGACATTAGCATTGAAACTACCAGAGATATTGGATAATAATTTGTTGTTGAAACTTAAATAACGATCTGATTTATATGAGAGAATTTAATTTCTAACATTTATGTTGTTTACAATTTTATCAGTTATTTGATAAAACTCTGATAAGAGGCAAATTTTTTATAAACTCCAAGTTTTGGTATTTAGGGTAGGATATTTTAGCGTGGAACCAGGCATAATCATAATTTTACAGCGTAATAGAATTGTAATAGAAATATAGAGATTAATGTACTCTTGTCTCGACTAATTTTTGAAAATAAATATTGAAAGTTTACTTTGCGAGACAGGCCCACTATCATATTTATTAATATTACTAAAACAGCTCATTAATATTAATAAAATAAGCACATGCAAGGTAAACAACTAACATTTTGCAGTAATTTTATTCGAATTACATTTTTGAATAATATATAGCACAACCTATTTAAAACTTTGTTTTATCATTCTAAGTTTATAGCAATAATAAAACAAAGAAAATTAGTAAATAAGTGATCTAAATAAAGTAGCAAAAGAGATATCACATACATGGACAGATGGATGGGCAAACATCTTCTGTGAAATTTTAACTCCAAAATCACTAGCATTGTTTCTTTTACCAAGCAAATATACAAAGTTTCAAATCTCTAGGATGTTTCCATCAAAAGGTATTGCATATACATATTGACGGGCGAATAGACGGATGGACGAACTGACCTTTGACCCTAAAAGTCAATAGTAATCTTCCTGGGATCAAGAAAAGTTATGTTTCTCGGATTTTTTCAACCTAGAGTTATCACACACACACACACACACACACACACACACACACACACACACACACACACACACACACACACACACACACACACACACACACACACACACACACACACACACACACACACACACACACAAATATATATATATATATATATATATATATATAAGGTTGAGTGAAATGACGGACGGACTATTATTTAATATCTAGAGTCAATAGCGATTTTCCTGACGTCAAGATAAAGCTGTTTTCTTCGGATTTGTTTATAAAAAGTTATCGCATATACAGACAGACGGCAGACTAACCGTTGAACGCAAAAGTCAGTAGCAATCTTCCTGAGGCCAAAAGGAAGCTGTGTTACTCAAATTTTTCCTATTGAGAGTTTTCGCGTATTTATACAAACTGCAGACAGACGGACACGACTTGATTTCAATGAGACTCCTTTTATACAGACAACAATAATTATGACATAAAAACAATGGCAGCATAGTTATTGCAACAATATAATACCTTGCCTTATTTTGAGAACAAATAATTTTGAAATGGTAATAAGTAAAATATACATTTCAAAGGGTTTAATTGATGGTACTAGACTAAGAGTTAAACGCTTATAATAATACAACTGGTTCTGAGATATTAACGTCTGTTAAGCTATTCATTTCCAAAAGTGCATTTGCAACCCTAAAGCAATGTTCTACTAAATACTCCTGTTCCTGATTATTCTAGTTCTGCTATGATAATCAACAAAGTGGAACCTGCAACTGACTGTATTCTGTCCATACGATTGACCTTGAATAACAAAAATAAACAAATCGTTCTTCTCACTAACAATTTAACAAAAATTTGGACAAGAAGACATTTTTTGTCGATATCTCTTTGTCAAATCTTCGTTGATATATCAAATTCAAGATAGATATCGTTTATCTTGAAAAAGCTTATTATCAATATAAAATTTCAAAGGTCGTCGTCGGTGGATTATTTTAGTGAACTAAAAATCACAAAGAAATTATTTAAAAAAACTGGCAGTTAACTGCATTCTATAGTTATTTGTCCATAAATTTGTTTACCAAAATATATACTTGATTTGACAACTACACATAAAACCCATTATTGAGTGACTTATCAATAAATTAATTACATATCCTATAAAATTATTACAATTAGATATATATATATATATATAATCACAATTAGTTGCTTGTTTGTATTTTGTTTTGTTATTTTGCGTGCTTTAATTATAAATCAAATCCTGGTAGAAATTAAAAATATATCTTATAGATTCAATAATTTATACTGAATTCCTACGTTGTGCTTTAATAAATATTTTATAAAATTTAAATTTGAATAAAATATTCAAACTCTTTTTAACGTACATATGAAGCAAAATGAAAACTTTGGGGGACATATAAATTCACCGGATATAACGTTTATTATAACAACAGAAATAAATTAACAATATTTCGACAACAATGCGATTTCAAAGAATATGTACTGTTTTGAACATACTAAAATCTTTTAGTGTTTATAAAATATTAGAATTATTTATAATATGTATGTATATAATGTATTATTATATGTATGTATATATATATATATAAGTTTTCATTGGGAACAGTTTAGCCAACTCGCGTGAACATTGGCATCGCATCGTAGCATTCCCTTGTGCCATATGAACATTTCCTATTTATTGATGTGTCATCACGTCATGTGATGTTTATTTTTTTATTTCAACCCACATTGAAACGCTAATGCGCGTATACTTGATGATGTCACAATGTTGAAGGAACGCGTCGTAACATAGTGACACGATGGAACGTCAGAAAGTAAATTGATAATGTATTAATATAGTCAATATAAATCTCAAAAAGAGGAAATTTGTATGTATGACATTTATAAATTCAGAAATAAATTGACCGATCATTATGAACATTTGCTTGTGTTAGTCTTCTAACAGGTAGAAGGTTTATATACTATGCCCATTTATTTAAGTCGCCACCAGTCAGTGCTACAAAAGATACGAGTTTTCCAAACGCCTGAACATTATGAACGGCAATTACCAGACAGTTACGTATATTAAATAGCCAAACACTATTTGAAGGCGCTCAGTTTTTATGTATATTATTTTAATTTAAAATAAATTTGTAGTTGAACTTAAAGCTTTAGTGTTACATCACTTTATATCAAACTCCATGTACGTGTAAAATGGCTGTTATCATTCCTTTTTGACAGAGCTTCTTGGTGCCATCAACAAGGCGAACTCTTCATCGGCTTTGGAAATACAATTCACTTGAACCAGAAGTGCTCATAAAGAGGTGGTTAAACCGCATGAAGCCAGCGGGAAGCAGCTGGTCATATTTGTAAAATATAATGGCTATTTATTTATAAGTTAATTGGAAAAGTGTCTATTAAAAAGTACTGTACCATTTAACCGTACAATTTGTTATAGCAACAGTTGCAAAGTTTATCTATTTAGGCCACGGTCTGCTGAGTAGTCAGTGTACAGTTTTGCTGTTGAAACTAATTATATTTTTGCATTTCGAAGCTGCAATCAGATTTAATTACCATTTTGCGGCGTGTTGTTTACACTTATTAAAACAAAAATAGCGTACTGTTTTATTTAAAACAAACACATACACGTTTCGTGCACCAATTTTGGCTCGCATTGCATATTTATTCCCACCCCTAGCATTACGACTCGGGTGGATAAAGCAAATGTTGTGACTATTTACTACAAGTAGATTTTAACTATATATTTATTCATAGATATATAACTGAGGGTAAATAATATAATGAGTTAATTTAGTTACCAGACATGAGAACAAAATATATCAAAATATACTGTTTAGCATGTTTATAAGCCTACTACTTATACAGTTTAACGACTAACTAAATAATTAGGATTGGTTGTTGGTTGTTAAATAAACAACAATAAGCGTCAAGTCAATCAGACTAATTGCAATAACTGACTCAAGCTAAGGCTAACATGTAATGCCTAGTGAGGACAAGTAATACAGTATAATAAGAGTCAGATTACTAAATAAAGGGATTGAAAGTCACCAACTTATGGTTCTGTATATGGTAAGCTGACGGTGATTTAATTTTTATTTACGTGTCTAATGTTTGATTTTAAATACATAGAATTGGGAAAAATTACCATTTAAAACTTTTATCCGTTTTATGCACTTCCATTCCGAAATCCTCAAAAAAATAGTACGGCTAAGGTTCAATTTCTTTCTAAAGAGGAATTTCTCATCTAGTTTCAATAAAAACCATGTTGTGTATTTATACAATTAAAATTGAATTAAAATTTACTGTCGGCATGAGGACTATACAGATTTTTAAGTAAGTTAGGTTACACAGCTATGTCTTCAAAACTATGCTTGGTGAACATTTAAATAATATATGATAACATGATAATATGCTATGATAGCATAACATAAAATATGATGTACATAGAAAAGTTAAAACTGGTTCTGCTTCCATAAATTAGTTTTGTGATTTTAATGTAAAGTGCTCGTCTCTAGTTTTCCGTACTTATCCATAAATACAAAATTGTGGATCACTTATTTAATAAGTCTTTATTAAATTCTAGGTTAAAACAAATCTTTTTTGACCCTCTGTGTTATAATTTAAGCGTATGTAAATATTTGCGTAGTTGCTTCAGACCGTTTTAAAGTATTTATATCTTAGTAGTAATGTCATAGTTTTCTACGTTTTACATATGAATTTTTTGAGGTGTAAATTTTTTCAATTGAATCATATATTCTACAACCTGCCGGCTGTTACCTAATGTTTTGATATGATATGTTCGATACCAGTTTCAAGTTTAAATTCCTAGTCAGCGGAGGAGGTATCGTATTTACCCCCACAACGGACAACATCGTTGCTCGAAGTGTGACTTTCAACGAATATTTACCATTTTAAGTTTTGATATAGAGGCAGTAGAGGTAGAGTTTCAGACCAAATTTACACCCTCAACAATAACACGTTCAAAATGTATTACGTTTACAGACGGGCACTTAGAAACTTGCTCTCGTCATCAAGATACTATGTGAAATGCTCAGCCGAATTACACATAGTGGTGGCTAGTTTTAAATTTTAAAATACATTAGTAGGATTTTAAATGATGAGTTTTTTTAAAAATACAGAATTATTCAAATGTGTCTGCCAAAATCTTTAAATATAAATGACAAACATTTATTTTCAATTTTGAGAACTATGTACGATAGTTTACTATGTGAATAATTATTTTGCACATTATCACACCGATATCATCAATTCATAAAATACATTCATAATTTATAGCGTCTAGCTCATTGCAAAGTAATTTAAAATCAATTGACTATTTCCTACGTAACATTCAGGCTAGAAATAAGGTTTGAATTGCCTAACATGAGATCCATACTATGAGATGGAGACATGAATGAGATGGATCCATACTTTCAGTAACTCCAGGAGATATGAAGAGTTATGAAAGTGACATTATAGATTAAGCTAAAATGTGCAAGTTTTTATGGAACTAACCGCTCCAAAAAAGTAGTTTTATCAAAATTTTAATGAGTTATTAGCAAATTACACGTATTTATCATGCACTACATCTCGTTTTACAATTGGTTTCATCTGTGTTTTTTACTGTTCTTTACTAACATGGTAACCCATATCACATTGTAACCAGAGAAACTATAATAAAGAAAGAAACAAGAATCCTAGTTTTATGGTTACCATTATGAATAGCAATTTAGATGTAATGCAAAGAATATTACACCAAATTCCAACCTTCTAGATGACTTCATTAGATACTTACTTCCGTGTGCGTAGAGACGATCACAAATCGGAAGCTGCCTTTTCGGTAAACACTCAACTAATAATAACAAAAGTAGAATATCGTTTAGTTGTACTGATATTCGAATTGAAACTGAAATTCTATGGCGTTTCACAATACAACTGGGTAAATGTGATCGTATTATCTGATGGCGTGGACATCGACAGTTTATTGGAACAATAGTCACTAGTTCCGTGGTAATTGAAGTTCAATTGTATTAGCAGCCAGTTCTGTTAATAGTCTCATATTAGAATTGTGGAAAATGTTTTGGAATGCATAGTTATTTTTAGTTTCATAATGCAACTAGTTAAATTTTATTGGATTATCTGATGGCGTGGACATGAACAGTTAATTGGAACAATAGTCGCAAGTTCCGTGGTAATTGAAGTTCAATTGTATTAGCAGCCAGTTCTGTTAATAGTCTCATATTATAATTGTGGAAATGTTTTTGGAATGCATAGTTATATTTAGTTTCATAACGCAACTAGTTAAACTTTATTGCATTATCTGATGGCGTGGACATGAACAGTTAATTGGAACAATAGTCGCAAGTTCCGTGGTAATTGAAGTTCGACTGTATTCGTAGCCAGTTGTGTTAATATTTTACTATCAGAGTTGTTGAAAGTGAACTTTTTTTCTGGATTGCAAAGTTAAATTGAGTTTCATGATAAAACTCAGTTAGCGTCATTGGTATATTTGATAGAGTGAACATCGAAAGTTTATAAAAACAATAGTCACTAGTACAACTTTAGTTCAAGTTTAACTACAAGTTCAACTTTATTACAAGCGAGATTTATGTAAACAGCTCAATTTCAGGTTTGTGGAAAGTATATTTTTCCCAGGTCGTAGAATTAATGTTGAGTTTTACAATACAACTGAGCTAACGTCATTGGATTATCTGATGGCGTGGACATCGACAGTTTATAGGAACAATAGTTGCTAGTTCCATGGTAATTGAAATTGAATTATAATACAAACCTGTTCTATTAACAGATAAATTTTAGGTTTGGAGAAAATACATTTTTTAGTTGTAGAATAATGACGGGTCTCACAATAAAACTGGGTTAAGTGAGTGGACCACCTGATGGCGCGGAAATCGGTAGTTTAGATGAAAATATTTCAATAGTTCCGTGTTCAATTGTATTAGCAGCCACTTCTATTAATAGACCAAGGTCAGGGTTTTGGAAACATTTTTTGGATTGCATAATGATATTTAGTTTCACAATGCAACTGAATTAATGTAATTGGATTATCTGATATCGCGTACAACGACAGCTTATAAGAAGGCGAGTGACTAGGTAATTGAGTAGGTTAAGTGAGTAGGTAATTGATGTTGAATTGTATTACAAACCAGTTCTATTAACAGCTAAATATCAGGATGTGGAAAGTAAATTTTTTTCTGAATTGTAGAGTTTACAAGAAGAATTGCCAGTGGTTCTGTGATGATTAAAGTTCAATTGGATTAGGCAACAATTCTGTTAATAGTCTCATATCAGGATTGTGGAATGTTTTCTGGATTGAATAATTAAAGTTGAGTTTCGAATACAACTGAATAAACGTGATTGGATTATCTGATGGCGTGGACATCGACAGTTTATAGGAACAATAGTCACTAGTTCCGTAGTAATTGAAGTTCAATTGTATTAGCAGCTAGTTCTGTTAATAGTCCAACATCATGGTTGTGGAAAAAGAACGTTTTCTGGATTACATAATTATATTTAAACCGGGGTAAATTGATTGAGATTTCAGAAGGAAATGACTACAACGTTTGTGAGAACAACCGTAACAAACAAAGGTTTCTCTGTACAACTGGATTAATGTGAATGGTTTTCTGAATCTCGTAATTTTATTCGTTTATTATGAAAATACAAAATGATGAAAGTTCCGTGTCAATGTGTCTATATATTTAGTAGGTTTTGAGAAACCAAATGTGGCGCGGTTAAAATACACCCTCTGTAGTGAGAACACTTTTATGATTAGATTCGCAGTAAAGATGAACCACGCATTTGTCATTAGTGAATGAAAAATAAACTTTTAATTTAATCATTTTTGCAAGTGGTATTTAATGTGCAAGCAATGTAACAAAAACAATGCTAACTTCCATTAGCCGCCCCCGAATAGATGAAAGTAGTATGATTTAATCACGAAGGATGGCGATTTAAGCAGATATACAAGTTTTGGGATCCCCCAGAATAAAAAGATAAAGTGTCCATACATGAATATACCTGTATACGTGTGATATACGCTTGTTTTCTCTAAGACCAACTAAAGATCAATATATATTCTCACTAATTGTGGCTTATGGTTGATATTAACATAAATCTAAATACATATACTGCATTTCCAAGATTTTGGTCCTCCAAAATTTCAATCATTTACAGCAAAAATAGACTATACCAAATAATAACATTTGCTAGCCTAACTGCTTATTTTAATTTAATATACCGCCCTAGTGGATCTATAAATATTATTACCAAATAGCCTTAACGTTCTAAAATTGAAAATAATCTGTAAGGATTGTTTTATCAGTCTTTATTTGCCAAATATTTTAAACTAATGAAATTTTCTTGAAAAAATCTTAAAATATTTGTCAAAAATAACGTCTTTTTAAAAAACACACAAATAATTAAAATTTTTAAATATAAAACTCATCTATTTAATAATCGTTATAATGGATATTAATAATATTATATACCTGTATAGACATTATGCAAGGGATTACAAAAAATTTGGGCTGACTATGCATGTAATTTTTTATATTTTGTTATTTATTATATTTTTGTATTTTAAAAGTTTCTTTGTTTTGACGTGACAACGTCTTAAATTAGGTTGCGGCTCGGAGTCACTCATGAAAAAGTGTAACGCCCGGTAACGTTACGATGCCCGTCCAGTGGGTCCGCCGCACGGGATAAAGCAGATAACTGTGGGTCCGCCGCACGGGATAAAGCAGATAACTATGTTTATTCGTGAAAATGTGGAGTGCTTAGATTCGTCATTTACAACAACTACAACAATAAAGGTAAATAATTGTACACTGATATTTCATTATCGTAAACTATGATTGATTGATTAATTGTTAGATTGACACAAAAGTTGAGAAACTGAGTTTATAGGTTATGTCATACTATTGACAAATGTTGATAGTGTTAAGTAAATTATTAGTTTAAATCACTCTGCAATCAATCGTAATTCAGTCGATTGAGAAGAAACAGCGCGTATTGCTAGTCAAACATTTAAAATAACAAATTATAACCTCTAACCTGTCATAACAGTGCGACCAAACAAACGAACTAAACCGACCAATCACCACGCGCGGAGTTAGAATTTAACTGTTTTTAGCAAGAATTTCAAATTCCAATTTTAGTAAATGTTTTATTCAACTTTACCATTTACAATAACAAATTTTAATTAATTTTCAAAATTATGTACAATGTTTTAGTAAACAAAATATATTTCTATAGTTAAAATTTGTGCAATTCTTATTTTCATTCAATTCCTTGTTCCTATTGTGCAATTTAATAATATTCATATCAATAAATATTCTACCGAGAAAAAGACGTTGTCACGTAAAATCTTCGCCCGTAAAACCGACTTTACAGGCAACCATAATTTTTTTATATTTACGTTTGATACAAAACTTTTTAAACGTGTCCATGTCAAAAGTTATTAAATCAGAAAAAGTAATCTTAAATTAATTTCAATAATTTCTAAAGAGTAGCCATTTAATTTGTTTTATTAATCTGATAAACCACTGTTTTTATAAAAAGTTTATAAAAATCTAACTTTTTTATTGCTTTTTAATCCTTTTTTAAACTCTTTTGTAAACATCTGTTAAGAAATACTATTTAAGGGAAGGTTTGGAATTATACAAGCAAACTTAATAATGTGCCTGTATTTGGACAACCGTTATGTAAATCACCTGTTACTTTAATAAAAATACAGAAATGAACAGACTATTAACCTCTAACATATAAACATGAACATTTTACCAAATTAAACTCAGTTTAAAATTGGTAGTATTATGGAAAGTAATTATTTATTAGGTATTTGGTCTACAGACCATATGGTCGTTAGGTTATTTAAACTCATGTATGACACTAAATACAGTTTATTGAATAATAAAAATTAATTGCTGTGTGGTGTAGTGGGTAGTGGTAGCGCACTCTTCCGGCAAGTAACAGATCCGGGTTCGAGTCTCGGCGGACCTGCTTTCTGTGATTCAGTGTTTATTGAAATTAAATATGGCTATATATTGATTTAAACAATAAAACAAAAATATCTAACGGTTAATAATTATCAAAAGGTCACAACCAATGTGTGGTACTTGTGGACGTACATTGGTTCCACATATACTAATTTGAAATTCAACAAAACTGGTCTTCTATAAATATTATAATGGGAATAAGGTTTATTTTAAACACATGTATTTTAAATTCACGTAAAAGTGTTTAATAAATAACAATTGTACAACAAGCTAATTATATTTTTAATACTATAGTTGCTGCATATGGTGGAAACATTTAGGTCTTGTATACGTGTCATTTTATTAGTTCAGACAATCATTAAGTTACAAATCTTTTAATATCAACCGTTTAATATTACACACTACGTAATATTACATGTTACGATTAAATATTTAATTTACTTCTCCGTAGTAGTCAAAGATTTCATGCAAGTCTCGCGGTCATTTATACAGTCGTGTTTGAATTAGGAACTGCCGTTAAAATATCATACGTGTTTTCATTGAAGATTTTTTTGTTAATAATATACTAAAGTATTAGTTTAAACACCTTAGTATATATTATGTAACCGTCAATTTTGAGATTGAATAATAAGTTTTTATTAAAACATGTATGTTATAAAATAAAAATGTAATTAATGCATATGTTTTTAATCTGTAACTGAATTTCCCTAGGAAAAATGTTGGTTAAAGAAAGATATTTACCTTTTTAACGCTTTTCAAAGAACTTATCCATATAAAATATAATTGTACATTTTTACAGATTTTGATGAAAGAATTATTAAAAAGTAAGGGACTCAAGCTGACTAAAGCCTATCAGAAATCCAGCTTTTGCAGTAAACAAGAGAATCACCCCTTTATCTCGTTGTCTAAATGGATCGCTGTTATAAAACCTAATTCTCTGCCTCCATTAACACTTAAAAATGTTTTAATCTATGAATATCTGTTTTCAACTTTAGTTACAAATTTAAATGTATTATTAGTGAAGTCATAGTAATTTTTGGATATTTCCCATTGTTAGTAAAATTAACTCTACGTTTCAAGGTATGCAATCCAACGTCTCCTTCATGTATTTAGATTTGAACAATGTTCGATTTAGCAAACCATACCAGTAATATATTATAACTTGCAGTTAGAAAATTACAACTTGATGTGTGTCAGTCACATACAAGACTATTTCTTAAGCATGCGTTTAATAAAACAATTATAAACAAAAATTATTAAGAACTTAAACAAAGATTGCAGGTGTGTTTGCAGTCTAATCGCTCTGGGAAACCACTGCGAACTAAATGACGGCCGATTGTTAATGTCGATCCCCAAATCTGAAATACGACAGACGTAGAACGCGAATTTACGCATTTTCTTATTTTGTATGTAAAATATGTTATTTAAATTATCGAGGTTAATTAACTCGTCTTATCCAAGTACATTGATTTAGTTATTAGGGGTTGCACAGATTTTTTTTAATACTAAGTTTAATTTTTTGATTAATACTACTTGAGCTACAGTTGACGTAGATTATTTTGTATCTCAGGAAAAAAAGACGTGAACGTAAACTATACACAAATCATATATTTTTATTGTTTCATTACTATGCTAAACATAGTGGTTGATACGGAGTATTTTATATTTTCTACATGAACATCTTACAAGAATATTATTAATCTTTTAAAACTGTATAGCTATGTATTTACAATCCTGTGGGCACTTTGTTAAAATGTAGAGATACGGCAAGATTTGCCGGTTCAGCAGGTGTCCTCTGTCTATTGTTAGAAGGTGATAAACGTCTACAGTTCGCCGCTTCGCTGCCTCCCTCCGGCCTTAACGGGTTTCATTTAATTCATTCATCGCAATGTATTTATCTTTTCTATAACGAAACAATGTTCTTAAAACTTTTATTAGTCTTAAATATGGGTTTTCGTATATATTCCATCAGAATTTTACAAAAATATTACACTCTATATTGTATATTGAAGTCTAGCTTCTTCATCACGTGCCACAAAGGTGTAGTAGAGAGCTTAGCCAACTGTGGCACTTTTTAGTCTTAAAGTTTTTTTGAGATGTATTAAGTTTTATTGACACCATAAGAAGAGCTTGGGTTTAAAGCTTAGAAATGTTGTTATCACGCATGCGGCAAACGTCTGAAATCCTATAATGCTTTCAAATCATCTATTGTCAATAACACTCTTTAAACTAATTAGTAGACATAGTTTATTTCAGAAACAGTATGCTTCATACTCTCCAAAACACATAAACTAGAATCAGATCTCACAGAACTTTTCATAGATAATCTTGGGTTGGAAATCATGTGTAGTATTTATCGAGTAATTAAGACTACTTTGTGTATCGTACTTTTACTTACTTATAAGTTAGTGCAAACATTTTGTTGAGACACGTTTCTCTAAAATTAAATTAATTACTTACTAAATATATTTTTCATATGCACAATCAAACAGCACAATGTTAGACTGCACGAGTTTGATCAAAAGTTTAATGCAAGGGAGAAAATAAAACATGGTTCAAATATGGTAACCATACTAGTGTATGTGAGATGGATAACGTTGCAATTGTATTTATACATTAAACATTATTGTGCACTAAAATGCAAGATTAGGTGCTTGTTACATTAATAATAATATTAAATACTACTAAATAAATGTACCCTGTACTACTTCAAATATTCGTTTTAAGTATACAACATATTAGGTAAATATAATCAAGTTTCAATCGGTCTACACCTAAGTTTTAGATCAACTTTTAAAAATAATTTAAGGTAGCTTTTCTTTTATAAAATTTCTTAATGTTTCTATATAATAAAGTACGGTAGATACAATTTCAATGAACTTCACAAATAAATTAAATCTGCATTAAGTATAGGTAAATTACATTACATTTCAATATGAAATGGGTTGAAGAAATATACTAATAGTTACAGTAGTTTTCAAAATAAATAACTCAACTTTATGAAGAGAACTCTAGGATCCTAAATTTGAAAATAAAATCACCTTTTTTACTATGAAAACGGCAATACCCCTTTTAAATAATAGCCACTTTGAAGACTGTTAAGTTGTAGCGATGTAAGTTTAGAAACCAATCAGTATCTTGCTAATGATTATATTTTAGGGATCTTTGTTCCAACCCATCTTAGGCCTTTTTAAAAATAAAAGACAGTTGTTAAGCAATAATTTAGGAAATACTCGTTGTAGTCTCTACGGTTATGGACGGTTTCAACATAAAGTCCAATACACCAAACTTTGTTCATATTTCTAAATGCCAGTCATGTACGACATCTACTTTCCTTAAACCATACGATGATTTAACAAGCCAGTGCGGAGTTACAGCATGGTACTAGAAGTTCATGTGTAATCAACGAATAATAAAAAGGCATGCCCGTTTCCCGTTTCGTTGCCATCTTGTTTCTGCCGTGACCATCACCAATTTCGTAATTTCCTATTAGTCTCTGGTTGGTTGTCAGTGGTTGATCGTTCAGTGCAGATCTATTGTGACATAAATTCAATATCACGGTTTGAATAATTAGTATTTTGTAAATATAACAAAGCTGTGGTGGAAAGGGTTGTTCCATGTTTAGCTTCAGTTCACCTTCCTATTAGTCCAATGGAACGCAGCATGAGGTTCCAGACGACGCAGTAAGAGGAAGATAAACTGGAGCTATACTCAACATGGACATAATACTTTGTTTTTATTCGCCGAGTGTTTTAGAGATAATGCACGTGGAGTAGACAGTAAATCATAGTTTGTTTATTTAGAATATTTTTATTTAACTATTGAAAGCGGGGTTTCAACTCGTTTTCTTAAGGATGATGCAAACTTACAAAATAATTATATAATTACCTACGAAAATTATAAACACTGTAAATTTTAAAAATTAAAAAACCTTGAATTATTCATGAGGAACCCATATAAAATATTATGCACGTTACACGTTCCATAATAATTGAATCGTGTATAATCCAATGTAATATTGTAACAAACAAATGTATTTAACCGTGTGTGAACGATTTTGAGTAATTGATGAGGAAAACCTTTGAAATAAATTATCAACATTTTCTGTGTTTATGCCATTAAAAATTTACATTTTTGAATATGTATGTATGTATTAACGTTTGCAAATATATGTCTCAAACACAAAAATGTTCTATAGATATAGTTTTACTCTTGAATACTACGGAGCTGTGGTTACGGATGAGGAACAACTATATCAATTACATATAGGAAATTCCGTTTTTTTCAGATTTTAAATGATTTAATAATATAACTACTACGATGTTTTATAAATAGTATAGAAGCACCAATGAGATAAACTTAACTTTTGTTTCAAAAAAATAATCAAATCCAACTATGTCTTTAAGCTGGAAAAGACTAAAAATTTCTTGCAACGTAATTCAAAATCAAATAAATCGAGTTGACTGTGAAGAATTTAATTATTTTACTACGCAACGAGTCTTATTTTTCCTCACAATCTAAATGCCTGTTAAATGTTGATAACTGTAGATAATTGGGAAAGGGTGATTAAATGTTGATTACTAAATCAGTCCTTCCTTGAATATTCATTGACCTGAGGAGAACTGTTCCTGGTTTGAATCCTGACTTCGGAGATGACGTTACAGATGTTACGTTACCTTATACGAAACATTATTACGTTCTAGTGCTATTAAAAAATTCAGTAATTTTTGTCATAGTTACGTAACAAAAAATACACCACATCTTCTCTCTTTTCATGTTAAAACCATAAAATGTAATTTTATGCAATGTTATACCATAAAATATCTCAATAGTAAAGGCATATTTATTGAAACACAACCACTAAAATAAATAGAAAAAGTCAAATAGGAAATATTCATATTGACAAATCAATAACAGCTCCATTGCCAGATATGAGGTGTAATTAATTCAACACCTCCAATTACATAACTAGGATATTATTAATATTATACTGCAACTAAAACCGATGTAATGCGATAGTTGTTATGCTTTTTTGCAGTCAATATCTATAGGTAGAATACACAATAACACATGACAGCAAGATTAGTATACACATTGCGTGGGAATTCATTCCGTTATAAATTATGATCGTAAAGGCTACCTCTTCAAAGAAAACGCGTGAAAAGAGCTACTTATGGAAAATAGTTTATAAAGAGATTATAATATTATAGCGTTAATAAATATTTTCTGTGGTATTACTAGGAACACACATTCTAATATGAATTTTCCGTTTACGTTAATTATTTATTTACTGTTATGGTTTAACGTTGTCATGTTATTATTAATACACACGAGTTTTCCTGCAACTAAGTTCTTTAGCCTTCTGTGATTACTATATCATTATATTGTATTAATGATATAGGAGCTGATATCATTACAAAATAAGTAAGTGGATGTTTTATAAATGCAATATAATAAAAAACAAAATACTCCTATTGCCTTTATTAATTAAGTAAATTTATGTCTATCAAGCCCCTATATACTATATATACTTATATACTGTATCAGTATATACGTATATTCTTTTAATATACACTAAAAAAATTTAAAAAATTTAATTTCTTTCAGTGTTCCCATATTATATCTAGAGAAATAACTAAAATATATGCTTGAAATTCATCGAGCTTGATTAATCCATAGGTAACATCGAGTTTCAAAGTAGTGATGTCACTGTGTGTGATGTGGCTGAGCGCTAGCCAACATTTTAAATTTGATATTTTTGGGGAATGATGGAAACTAAAGTGTTGCAGGATAAATATATTTATAAACATGCTGAGTACAATCATATGAAATTGTAACATGTGATAACTAAAAGCCTAATGACTGAGCTAAAACTTTTAAATGTTGCATACAAATACAACGAAGCCTGTTCGCGACAATCGGAGTGGTGTAATACCATTTAATCGAAGTGACATCTATATTTATGTATTTAATTTTTCTTTGGCATTGTTAGAAGGTACTGGACAATGTGAGTGTTTGAGGACCGGAAACCTAAAGATGCAGGTGGTCACTTGAGGTGGAATCCGGTCACGTCAGCCAATCGCTCTCCTCTATCGATATTATTAGATTTTTAAACTGTTGTAATTGTATGTTGAAACCGTACAGTTTAGTTTCAATTGGCTATTGGCTTTTAACTATATTATGTTTTTGAAGATACATTTTAGAATTAATTCTTTGATTAAAATTCGTTAAAACGTTTAAGAATTACAGGCTACTTTGCAACAGCTTCAGACGTGGATATTCCTAGAATCAGACTGTAAATTATATTAGAAGATTTTAAAATGAATATGTATTTCACAGAGGGGATTGCTGCGTGCCACATCTATTTTGGTAACTGTTGTGTTGTGGTAATTCATGTACTTATGTTTTTTTTTAAACCAATAGGCATTCTCTTATTAGTAAATAGCTTACGTTTACTAATTATAAGTGTTCTAATAAGTATTTTTAAGGACAGATTGCATTTACTTTAAGCTTTTTTGTAACGCTTCATTGCACTGTGCCGAAGATCTTATCAAAAATAATAAGGAAGAAACTCGATACAGTACAAGGTCAAGTGTACCGATAAAAAGTGTTACGACCACAGAAAAAATTTGAACCTGCAATATCTCTAACTCAAATTCAAGGAGCAATGTCTGCTATCGGCAGTCCCAAATAATGATACGTGGAATCGGCACAGAGAAGGAAATATAATTTTATTCGAATAATTTTAAATTACATAGCAAAATTTAATGATAAATGACATAATGTATGATTGTTTCAGGTTTGTACGAATCTAAACAAGAATGTAGCCCCTGTGAGTATCTAAAGAATAAAATAAGTAAAATTTCAATTCTTATAGGTATTATAGCATTTTCAGTTGACATACCTGTATATACATATATATATATATATATATATATATATATATATATATATATATATATATATATATATATATATATATATGAAAGTATGTGTTAAATTACAATGCCAAGAGTTAAGTAACTTGTCTCCTATAGGTTCGCGGTGAAGTTGTAATACTACTTACAAAAAAAGTTTCAGATTTATTATATTTTAAATGGTAATTCTCTATAAATGGGATGAATATACAGTGAATGCATATGTATGATTCCATATTTGTATGGGATGATGTAGTTCAATCATCCTAGTTTCCTGTATTTTTGTTGAAATCCTTGGCTTTCACACTCAAAAATCATGTATATCCTCTCTGTAAGCTGTATGCGATAAAGTGTATATCCGTGACTTCAACCCATGTACGCTGTATTTTGTTATTGCCATCGTCTACAGCCCAGGAACTATAGCCAGATGGTGCCGGATGGTATTTTAACTCACAGCAAAGTTTTTCTCATAATGCAATATTTTGGATGCAGTATCCAATGGGCACACTCGCTTGTTCCCTGATTATAGTCCAGAGAGAATGGCTCGTTGTACCTTTTGTTTTGCCTCGTTCTTTTGTTTTCCCTCCAACCCCCGTAAATAAGCTACAATGTCAGAGAATCCAGATTCGAGTGCATAACGTGCACATATTCACGTATAATTTTCCATTCAGCCACTGTAAATAAGATGCAATGTCAGAGAGTGCAGTTTCGAGTGACTCACGTCTACATATTCGTCTTTAGTATTCCCTCCAGCCACTTTAAATAAGCTGCAACATCAGGGAATCTAGTTTCGAGTGCCTTACGTGCACATATTTACCTTTATTATCCCCTTCAGCCACTGTAAATAAGCTGCAATATCAGGGAATCTAGTTTCGAGTGCCTTACGTGCACATATTTACCTTTAGTATCCCCTTCAGCCACTGTAAATAAGCTGCAACAATCAGGGAATCTAGTTTCGAGTGCTTCTCGTGCACATATCATTTTTAGGGTAATCTAGTTTTCGAGTGCTTACGTGCACATATTTACGTGCACATAAAGCTAATATCATGGAATCTAGTTTTCGAGTGCTTCTCGTGATTCCCTCCAGCCACTTTAAATAAGCTGCAACATCAGGGAATCTAATATATATACTATTTACATTACATAATTAAATATATTGGAGGTCATTGAGTTAATTTGTAAATCATAAATAGGTCTGAGAATCAGTAACAATTAAACATATGCTATCTATTTATTAAAAAAATATATTCAATTGTTTTAAACATCAGTATTGTTATATAGTACAGAGAACATATGATATAAATGTTGTGCAGCATTTCTGTTACAGATTGAATTTTCATTTCTTAGCCAGATTTATTAAGTAATCAAATGAAAAGCTTGCTAACTTAGTAAAAAATATAAAAATAAGTATAAAAACTAGAATGCGTTGATGATACTGTAATTTTTGCAAAGAAAAGTTGTGACATGTATCGAGTTGTAATAACAAATTCATTCATTATAAGTAATTTTTTTGCGAATAATTATATATATATATCTATATATATATATATATATATATATATATATTATATATATGCCGCAGAGTACTTGTGTGAGGTGGAAGAAGAAAACTCTTATTTAAATCGCATTATATACAAGAACCTCCCTGAATGCTTGAAGGGATTTTCTCGGTCCCCCCCCCCCTAAATTTAAGAAAAATCTAGTCTTATATTTTTTGTAAACTGTGAATATATCTAAAATCATCTCAATTTACAACAGTATAAGACTTAAGATTGTCCTTAGATTTAGACCCATAGAAAATCCCTTCAATTAATCAGGGAGTTTTTTGTTGTAATAATGTGATTAAAATAAGAGTTTCTTCTTCAATATATATATATATTCAATATATATATATTATATATATATATATATATATATATATATATATATATATATATATACATGTATAATATTTACATTACACAATTAAATATAGTGGAAGTCATTGAGTTAATTTGTAAATCATAAATAGGTCTGGAGAATCAGTAACAATTAAACATATGCTATCTATCTATTAAAAAAATATATTCTATTGTTTTAAACATCAATATTGTTATATATAGTACAGAGAACATGAGTTTCTTCTTCTTCAACTCCATGTTTTTCGAATGGAAGCCGGATGTCAAAAGGACAGTCTCTCGCACATGTCCTGCGGCCTGCTGGGCTGTAGAAAGTTTTAGTATCGTCAAGCAGGTGTTCATTCCTCGCATAGTATTTCCATTTAAAGCATATTTTCATCTTGCCGATAAGAGAATACATTTTCAAAACATTTGAAATTGATCACACAGTGTCTTGTTTCACATTCTACGGAGTACTCCCATCCCCCCCCCCCCCCCCCCCCCCCCCCCCCCCCCCCCCCCCCCCGCCCCCCCCCCCCCCCCCCCCCCCCCCCCCCCCCCCCCCCCCCCCCCCCCCCCCTCGACATGCTCTTGCGTCCATTGTATGGTATCAGTAATAAAACTACTGGAACGAACTGGTAACAGTGTAAGCTGCAAGTTAGTCGATTGTTACAACATGTTCCTGACTCAATATACAAGCCTCGCTTATCGTTTGAGTGACGTGATCAGAATCGATATGCTCTTGCATCCATCGTATTGGTAGCAGTAACTACTGGAACGAACTGGAAACAGTGTAAGCTGCAAGTTATCGATTGTTACAACATGCTCCTGACTCTATATAAGCCTCGCTTATCGTTTGGAGTGACGTGATCAGAATCGTTTTATGCTCTTGCGTCCATCGTATTGGTAGCAGTAATAAAACTACTGGAACGAACTGGAAACAGTGTAAGGCTGTAAATGTTATCGATTGTTACAACATGTTACCTGACTCTATAATAGCCTCGCTTATCGCTTGAGTGACGTGATCCAGAATCGATATGCTCTTGCGTCCATCGTATTGGTATCAGTAATAAAATTAAAACTACTGGAACGAACTGGAAACAGTACTGTAAGCTGCAAGTTATCGATTGTTACAACATGTTCCTGACTCAATATATAGCCTCGCTTATCGTTTGAGTGACGTGATCAGAATCGATATGCTCTTGCATCCATCGTATTGGTAGCAGTAATAAAACTACTTGAACGAACTGGAAACAGTGTAAGCTGCAAGTTATCGATTGTTACAACATGTTTCCTGACTCTATAAAAGCCTCGCTGATCGCTTGAGTGACGTGATCAGAATCGATATGCTCTTGCGTCCATCGTATTGGTAGCGGTAGTAAAAACTACTGGGAACGAACTGGAAAAACAGTGTAAGCTGCAAGTTATCCTGATTGTTACAACATGTTCCTGACTCTATACAAGCCTCGCTGATCGGTCTTGAGTGACGTGATCAGAATCGTTATGCTCTTGCGTCCATCGTATTGGTAGCGTAGTAAAACTACTGGAAACGAACTGGAAACAGTGTAAGCTGCAAGTTATCGATTGTTACAACATGTTCCTGACTCTATACAAGCCTCGCTGATCGTTTGAGTGACGTGATCAGAATCGATGATGGCTCTTGGCATCCATCGTATTGGTAGCAGTAATAAAACTACTGGAACGAACTGGAAACAGTGTAAGCTGCAAGTTATCGATTGTTACAACATGTTCCTGACTCTATATAAGCCTCGCTTATCGTTTTTTGAGTGACGTGATCAGAATCGATATGCTCTTTCATCTATCGTATTGGTAGCAGTAATAAAACTACTGGAACGAACTGGAAACAGTGTAAGCTGCAAGTTATCGATTGTTACAACATGTTCCTGAATCTATACAAGCCTCGCTGATCGCTTGAGTGACGTGTGATCAGAAAATGTAAATGTCGCTGTCATGCTCGACATAAAGGGTTTTTAACCTAAAACCTTTTAGAAAACAAAGTAGATCTTAGGTAGAAATTGTAGGAAGTTCCAACTCCATGATACCAACGTAATACCAAGTCCGTAAATATTTGAAAGTTCTTCGTCGAAATGCTATGGTTCTTAATATTAATTTTTTTATAGTATATATTCTTCAGCTTTCGAATACCAAATAAATGTAAAAAAATTACCTACCACGAAATATTTTAATTTACTGACAAGTTATAAAAGAAAGTGTTTTTTATTTGAAGTTTATTCAGATTAGATTACTGTGTGCTTTTAACTTATTATAATGTAATAAAATGTTCTATAATGTAACTTCAACTATTGGTGCGCTAGTATTGAAATAATATAAAGTAATTTATTTATTATTTTAATACCTATTGCTTAGTACCTATTATTTTAGAACCAAACGTGAAAATGTGACTGAATGGAATACTAAAGCGCGGAAAAATATGTGCACGTGAGACACTCGAAACTAGATTCCCTGATATTACAGCTTATTTAAGTGGCTGGAGGGAATACTAAAGATGAATATGTACACGAGAAGCACTCGAAACTAGAAAGTAATTTTTGCAAAGAAAAGTTGTGACATGTATCGAGTTGTAATAACAAATTCATTCATTATAAGTAATTTTTTGCGAATAATTACTGACATTCCATTTTAAGCTCTACCAAAACTAGTCTCGTTATGTCGTTTATGAGCAGCTTTAATCTTAATATACAAATATTTAGACTACATATATCTGCAATAACACAATATTTCAATTCAACAAGGTATATTTCAGTTTAAAATAGTAGATTGATTAAAAAATGGGCCCTTTATCCAATATTGGGCCTTCCCATTAGACAAAGTGTGAGTCTAGTCGTAACCATGCTTAACGGCTGTGCATATTTTGTGACGATGACGTTACACTATATGAATTAAATTGTTTCGTAAATGTATTATAATGACAGACATGTTCTAGCAGGGTCTATAAAATGGGCATCTAAACATATCAACCGAACTCCAACTTTCTATTTTTTAAGACTCAATAATGATTAACTTGTATTATTTGTTACATTTGTGATGCTTAGTCTTACACATAATGGTTTCTATGTAATAAGAAATCATTCAGTATTAAAGGAATTTTATTATCAAAATTTGCTAGCATGGACGGAAACTGATGTAAGTTACGATCATTTCGAGAAATCCGATGTAATCTCCACACTCTATCCTGGCCAGCTGCTCCGGAACATATACTCCACAGAAACCCACCAAGGGCGTTATCTCCATGTTATTATTACACTTATTCCCTTATTTGTTTACCACCAACACCCACCGTAAGTACAGTTTCGGTGACATTTGGCATGCATAAATCATATTTTTAATCATAACTATAGGTGCTGTAACCAATCTTTGAGGCATTACAATTTAAAGGGAAAATCTCAAAGTGTAAGGTTTGTAACACAAAGTATGATACTTTCAATGAAATAACATCTATGTCTTCCGCTTTACACTGCGTCGAAAAATTGCTTACACATGTATGCAGATATTTCTGCTTAGATGTGGAGAACCAATAGTGTGTAGTCGTCTAGCTGAGTTGAAGTGATGAATAGCAAGCTTAACCAACCACAGACCATTTATGACCAATATGGTTTCATTATAACTGGTTTCAAGGAAACAGGATTTTTCCGGACATTCGCCATCGTTCAGTGAAACAAGAAATCAGTAACACTACGTTTCGAGATCTGCAATCTGATCCCTTCTTCAGGTAAAGAACTAACCTAATACATAATTACAAACTAGGTTAAAATAAACAAATTTTACCAAAGCGTTGTGGCACGCCTAGGTCAGGAATCACAACCACCATGTTGCTTGTCAACTTCACTAACTCTATAACCATGCACTTAATAAAAAACTATACAAAACACTAATCATTATAACTGAACTACGGAATACAGGTCACAATACGTCTTCATTCGTCTACTGACCACCTACGACTTCCATCGTCAAAAATAACCTTCAAACAAAATACTGGTTTCAATTGTCTTTATTAAAATTATTTTTATTCATTTCAGGTTTCGCTCATTTCCATTGCATAATAGTAGGGCAATGTCTGTACTAATTCTGTTTTCTTTAATTCGTATTGCAGTCTTGAAAATGTCAAAGAAGACTTAATAAATGAAAATATTTTAAAACTAACGATAATACTGTCTCAAAAACATACATACCACAAAAAGTAGAATTTCAAATTAGTCCATGTAAGAGTGTTGGATTGAAAATGATAGAGTTATTATTAATTTTAATTGTATGTATGAATAAATATCTACATAGTAAAATTATTGCCGGGCTTATTGAATTTAATGATTAAAAAATGAGCAACAAAAATAGGAAAACATTCTTTCATTTGAAACGTACTGAAACGTGATAAATGTGATAAAATTGTTATATACAGTTTTCAATGAATATTAACGCCATCTTCAACTACAAACAGTTACATAGTAAAAATATAGACGTTGATATTAAAGTAAGGCTCGAATTAAAAATGTAAAACAGCGAGCAACTCATAAAGGCTGTCACGAGCAGAGCCTGGCCTTCTGTAAACAAGAAAATGAACTCCTTATCCTATTGTTAAAATGGATCATTGTTGCAAAACTTCCATTGTTTTCCTTAACTGAAACAGTTGGTGTTTGGGATTAATAACGCTTCCTTAGTGAAATCACTATCACTAATTATTTCATACCGTAACGTGATCATTTAAAAATATGTGATAAATACTAAAACTTATAATATTATCGATTAAGTAAATACAATATATCACTCATATTCATGTGAAAGTGAATTTTAAATAACATAAAATTTTATATAATATGTTTTTAATTTTGTATGAGGTCAGCTCGATTATAAAAATCTAGAGAAATAAAATTATGCATCACTTTAAAAGTATATAATTACAATTTCATAGTTACAATATTTCCTTCCTAGAGACTACCAATACAAAATAGCACAACATAAAATTCCGTATTAGTATTGGACTCAGGTATTTCAACATATATATTTCGTTATGCCAACGTTAGCTCCCTTGAGGCATTCATAAGAAAATACTGTACCACACACTGCTTTTAGTATTAGTGTCATCTTTTCCAATATATTTATTTCATAGTGGTAACATTACCTCCATTGACGCAATAAAAAGAAAATATCATACCACACACTCCGGTTAGTATTGAACACAGTTTTATATTTATTTATTTCATAGAGGTAAAACTAGCCCACTTGAGCTCATTAAAGCAAAATATCATACCATAACACTTCTTTGTATTAGTATTGTTTCTTTAAAAAAAATTAAAGCAAAGTAAATTCTAACTACTTGGGTGTTTCCACTCAACATTTCTGAAAGGCAGGAGTATAAGAATAGCATGTTCAACAAAATTGTTCCAAAATACCTTCATATATGTAGATTTGGTTCAAAGTTCAAAAGTTATATAATATGATCTAATACCAGATTCTTTATTTTAGCTGTTAATATGACGCGGCATAACACAGAAAATGATGTGGGGACTAATATAAACTCTCTGTTTTTATAGGAGGAATGTAGGAGGGAAGGGTAAACTTTGTAATACAAGAAATTCAACTAGTCCTATTCTATTTACTTATACTAGATTAAGAAGATTTTCAGCTTAATATTACACAATAATCTGGTTTAAACGAAAAACTTGAACTGAGGTAATTTATAAAGCACTGTTAAGCGTGTTGCGTCTATATACGCAACTTCAATGTTCAGATTGAAGGAGAACAAAACCTTTATACTGTAATTAATTAAGAGGAGCAACGGTTAGTAAGCCATCAGTCTAAATTAGGCTGCTTTGATTCTTAATCTTAATCTTACTTAAGTATCAGACAGATTAGAGATTTTTAAAATAAAAAAGTACAATGTGTAGTCGCAATATGGTTTTTTATAAGTACATCCAGCAACAATAATAAAAGAAGACTACGTTTTCTGTGTGAGTTTGAAGTTTGATTTTGACAAAGGACAGATTTAGAAGAGAAGATTTACCATTGTTCAATCCTAAAAGAAATTAGTAACATTGCGTTTTGAGATCTGCTAATCAATATCTTCCTCAGATAATTAGTAACGTTAAACATAACTGCAATTTAGGTTAAAAACTAACCATACCAGAGCATGTTGCTGCGCAATCCAGGAATCACAACAATCATGTTTTGTGCCAACTCCATGCGCAGTATCTCCTAAACATGGGCATAATAAAAAAAAGACGCTAACTATCTAAACTAAACTAACAGGGAGCACTGAACGACCAACCACTGAATACTGACCAGAGGCAAATAGTCAATACGATCGTAATGGTAGACACAAGATGGGAGAAACCAGAAAACCGGGGCTTTTTTATTATTGGTTCTAGATGCAATTCTAAAAACCATACTGTGAATCTGCATTGTTTTATTTTTATTTTGAAAATCTCTGATTTGACTGATAATTCACGTTTCCTTCTTAGTTTAATTTTTAGCATAGGGAACCAAAGTGACCTAATTTAGACTGATTATATATTGACTTCTTGTAATCCTAGAATATGAACATTGAAGTTGCGTCTACATTGCAACACCCTTGCTAGTAACTTTACAGTAGTTATCTCAGTTCAAGTTGTTCATTAGAAGCAGTTTATTGTGAAATATTGAGCTGAGAATCTTCTTGCCCAAATAATGGAATCTAGAAGAGAATTATTTTTTAAATTGCCACTGGAATAATTACTGAATTTCATTTCTGTTTAATTTAATAAGGTGTTGTTGAACAGTTTCAGTGAAGAGCCCGACTCATCCGGATGAGTGTGGGTGTCTCGTTCCGGGAGATTTTAAAGTTAGCAGACCCACTTTACGATTCAAGAGGCTTTGGATTTAATCCACTGGTACCCTGACTATCTTCGCCGTTTTCCTGTTCGCACCGCGTCTATACGTTGTTAACACAATTTATATCTTGCGGTGTTTTCCCTTTCTGTGTAGAGCCAACTTCAGTCAGTTGATGTAAATAAAACTGAATTTCATATAAAAAATTATTAAACAGATTATAATTGTGTTAGCAATATTCGGGTCATTAGGAAACGGAAATCTTATATGATAAACTTTAAAACTATTGCTACGTAGTACTAAAAATTGAGATCGTTGAAACTTATTTAATTGGGAATATGGATTGTTTCAGTATATTTAGAACTGTAAAAAGTACGAATTTGTATCGCATACTATGATAAATGTTATAGCAGTCACTCGCGGCTTTGCACGGAAATTAAATTTGAAATACAGGGTTATCTAATGAGCATATTCTTATTAAGTGGTATTCAAAACAATCCTAAAATAAGTCATAGTGTGGCTAGTATGGGTAGTGTAGGCCTGGGCTACTCCTTGTGTGGATGTTTTTTGTTGTAAAATAATTATTTTTAAACTTAATCTACTGTTGAAACACATCCCAATAACTAATAAAATAAGGCATTTTAAAGGTATTAGGGTATAAAACCAACTAAGAGAGTAATGTTACAGAATGACATAACACTCTGTTAGTTTTTTGCGATTATCATAAAAGTTTGGTTTTGGTGTTACCCTATTTAAAACTTGTTTTCTCAAAAAAAAATAAAAATAATTGAAGAGTGAATTTTTATCAGATTTACACCAAAATAAACCATATGCAATTTCGTATATTTTATACTTTAAAGAAAAATCTACATTTGTTTAATATTAAGTTTTAAAATGTTACTAGTTTATACATTTTTTGGAAAAAGGTGACACTGAAAATGCATAGAATGTAAGTGGCTCCATTGGCAGCAATATAATAAATATAATTAATTTTTATTGTTTGATCTTTATGAAATATAAATTAGAAAATTTTGTGTTTTATACTCAAACAAAATTTCTTACTTTTTATTACATATAAGCCATAACTAAAATTATAAAAAATATTCAGTACCTGTGTTTTTATGTAGACACTAAAATTTACAAATATTACAAAAACAGTAAATAAAAAAATCTTCTAAATGCAGAATTCACTTAAACATAGCATATTCCATTATAGCTTCCTTCTGTTTTATTGAATACTAGCGGGCCCGGCGCGCTTTGCTGCGCATTTCAATCATTTTTTGCAAAAGTTGCCCGCGGCTTCGCACGCAATTTCCCGTTGAAAACAGTACACTATATTCACTTATTCTTTTTCTATCACATTCTAAACATTGCTGAGATAATTGATAGTCGTTCCATCGTGAGCCTCTTGGGCGTATTATGAAGGTATGTACCATATTCCTGCCTCTATCTAGCTGTTACCCACGGCTTCGCACGCAAATCTTAAGAACCGAAGTCCTTATATTACTTAGTAATTTTTTTTTTTACTATAATAAATTTTAGATTAAATTAGTTATATCTCCGATGCCACGATTGAGCTTGCTTTGTTGTCTCGATCGAGAGAATATGTACACACGGAGTTTTGAGAACCATACTTCTGTCAAAAAAAACAACTAAGGTTGATTTTATAACATTCTTTATATTTGTAGCCAACGTAAGATAGTAATTATGATATCTGCATTACTCTTCTGATCAAGCATGAGCATGGTTTATATTAAATAAATATTGCAGTTAAAGGTGAATTTTTACGTCAAATTTGAATTGTATTATCTGGATAGTAAAGTCTATGTTTAACAGTGAATGCAAAAACAGTTTAAACAAAATTTGTCGTTTCTCTTAAGCTTACTCTATGCTTTAAAACTATAAGTGTAATATATGTTTACAAAGAACAGCTGATTAAAAATTTGAAAAGACGTTAACATATGTTTGCTGCAATGCATTTCTTATGGGTATTTCTGTAACCAGTGGGGCGGAATCCTGAATCGGGAAAGGGATGGGCATAGCTTATAAACCTTCTCCGTGGAAAAATACATATACGTACAAATTTTCATCATGATCGGTCCAATAGTTCACGATTCCATAAAGGACAAACATACAAACATTCATTTTTATATATATACTAGCGGGCCCGGCGCGCTTTGCTGCGCATTTCAATAATTTTTTGCAAAAGTTGCCCGCGGCTTCGCACGCAATTTCCCGTTGAAAACAGTACACTATATTCACTTATTCTTTTTCTATCACATTCTAAACATTGCTGAGATAATTGATAGTCGTTCCATCGTGAGCCTCTTGGGCGTATTATGAAGGTATGTACCATATTCCTGCCTCTATCTAGCTGTTACCCACGGCTTCGCACGCAAATCTTAAGAACCGAAGTCCTTATATTACTTAGTAAATTTTTTTTTACTATAATAAATTTTAGATTAAATTAGTTATATCTCCGATGCCACGATTGAGCTTGCTTTGTTGTCTCGATCGAGAGAATATGTACACACGGAGTTTTGAGAACCATACTTCTGTCAAAAAAAAACAACTAAGGTTGATTTTATAACATTCTTTATATTTGTAGCCAACGTAAGATAGTAATTATGATATCTGCATTACTCTTCTGATCAAGCATGAGCATGGTTTATATTAAATAAATATTGCAGTTAAAGGTGAATTTTTACGTCAAATTTGAATTGTATTATCTGGATAGTAAAGTCTATGTTTAACAGTGATTGCAAAAACAGTTTAAACAAAATTTGTCGTTTCTCTTAAGCTTACTCTATGCTTTAAAACTATAAGTGTAATATATGTTTACAAAGAACAGCTGATTAAAAATTTGAAAAGACGTTAACATATGTTTGCTGCAATGCATTTCTTATGGGTATTTCTGTAACCAGTGGGGCGGAATCCTGAATCGGGAAAGGGATGGGCATAGCTTATAAACCTTCTCCGTGGAAAAATACATATAAGTACAAATTTTCATCATGATCGGTCCAATAGTTCACGATTCCATAAAGGACAAACATACAAACATTCA
This sequence comes from Homalodisca vitripennis, assembly GCF_021130785.1. Classification (NCBI taxonomy): domain Eukaryota; kingdom Metazoa; phylum Arthropoda; class Insecta; order Hemiptera; family Cicadellidae; genus Homalodisca; species Homalodisca vitripennis. Next base: position 219,369,527 of record NC_060208.1, on the reverse strand, counting down.
TTTTTATATATATATAGATAGATGTTATTCACACAACGTTTGCTAGAATGCCATTGAATATCCGATGGGCATACTCAGTTAGCTAATTGAAGACATGTTTATAACCTTTCATTGCTTGCAGTTTAGCGCTTTAATTACTTTCAAGTTCCGAGATGAAGACCGAGCAATCATGTTCTTGTACAGTTTGTTAAATTGCCCGACTCTTGACAAACTTTAACAATTAATCAACGTTTAACGGAGTTTAAATTCAAAATACTTCTTTCAAGAAACTTACGGTAATTATTTATTTTTCAGTATGAAATGTGTAAAATGTTTCTTAGGATGGTATATAATAATTTATATACACAGTCTGATAAATATGTGGTAGTTACACTTTAAGACCACGTATGTATATTGAAATTATTTACACGTTTCAGAGTAAAATGTAAAGTAAATAAAACGTCATAAAAGAGTTGTAAAATAACTCATATGAGTATACAAAATAAGTGTATGGATTTGTTAATAAATGGATTAATTACCAAAATGGCTGTAAGTCTTTTAACGTTTTTACAGCTTGATTTATTAAATATTTTATAAAAAAGAGTTACGAAGCTGCTATGAACAAAACCATTCTCATATGTATTGTTAAAATGTGTGTTTTCACATTTCTCACTTTGGTAATAGCAAAATGTTCAATGTTGAACACGATGCAATTTAGAATAAATTATTCATACGTACTTCGTAATATAACAACCTAAGACGAATAAGCTTTCTTTATATCCAAACTAATATATAATAAATAGTGTATATCTCTTTGTGTGTGTGTTTAACCAATCACGTAAAAGCTACTAGTAAAGTGAACTGTCATTAAACACGGACGTTTCTAGGATCTCTGGTTAACATACAGGCCTATATCAACTAGTCTCAAAACATTAAAATAATCCCATCTTGGTCTCTAAAGTTGCGAAATATTAATTGCAAGAGTCGGTTAAATATGATCAACTGTTCCGTGTAAACATTGTTTATGACAACACAGACATATGTTTGGTTAATTCAACCACTATTTTCAATGTTTTTTACATTTTTAGTGTTGAAACATAGAGTAATCTTGATAGTAACAACATTTCTTATTTCAACCTTGACTGCAACCCCTTTAGAGCACTTTCATTCATTTTAAATTTTACGTTTTAGTAAATATTATGTATGCAGTGCTTGGTCAGTACTGTAATACAGATGTCAAAGACAAAGTTACTATCTATCTTTTACCACAAATTTAAAGACTGTTACACAAACTTGTTGTCTTTTGAAAGAAGTTGGCTTTTTGACGTGACAACGTCTTAAATTAGGTTGCGGCTCGGAGTCACTCATGAAAAAGTGTAACGCCCGGTAACGTTACGATGCCCGTCCAGTGGGTCCGCCGCACGGGATCCGCACGGGATAAAGCAGATAACTATGTTTATTCGTGAAAATGTGGAGTGCTTAGATTCGTCATTTACAACAACTACAACAATAAAGGTAAATAATTGTACACTGATATTTCATTATCGTAAACTATGATTGATTGATTAATTGTTAGATTGACACAAAAGTTGAGAAACTGAGTTTATAGGTTATGTCATACTATTGACAAATGTTGATAGTGTTAAGTAAATTATTAGTATAAATCACTCTGCAATCAATCGTAATTCAATCGTAATTGAGAAGAAACAGCGCGTATTGCTAGTCAAACATTTAAAATAACAAATTATAACCTCTAACCTGTCATAACAGTGCGACCAAACAAACGAACTAAACCGACCAATCACCACGCGCGGAGTTAGAATTTAACTGTGTTTAGCAAGAATTTCAAATTCCAATTTTAGTAAATGTTTTATTCAACTTTACCATTTGCAATAAAAAAATTTTAATTAATTTCAAATTATGTACAATATTTTAGTAAACAAAATATATTTCTATAGTTAAAATTTGTGCAATTCTTATTTTCATTCAATTCCTTGTTCCTATTGTGCAATTTAATAATATTCATATCAATAAATATTCTACCGAGAAAAAGGACGTTGTCACGTAAAATCTTCGCCCGTAAAACCGACTTTACAGGCAACCATAATTTTTAGATTTTCTTATGGACCCATCTTCTTCGTCAGGGTAAAAAAAGCTGCTCAGTTGTGTCACCAGGAATTTGTTATACAGGAAGTAAACTGCAACGGCCAAAAGTAGTCGCTTTATGGTTGATGTACGCTTCCCAGAGCTATGTATGTACAAATATTTTCCTTATCAGGAAACAATGAAAAATTAACTATGGAACAAAATTAACTATGGAACAAAATTAACTAGGACTGGAGTAAATTACAATAACCATAATTACGAATTTTTACATATATTCTTAATCGTAGCAACAAGATAAACTCAATATTGGCGTCGGATATATAATTCATTTGGACCAAATGTAACTGCTAGTATGAGATAAGAGATTCCTTAATTTGTTTAAAAATATAATAGAGGTAAAATTTTGTTAATTCAATATATCCAAACAAAGTAGGCACAACATTACGTTTGAGTTATACTCATAATCAATTTTAAATTTTTTAGACTGATAAAACACTCACTCATTTTATCTTAGTTATTTTCTATTTAATATTTGAAGATCCTATCAAAATTATTGCAGACCATTACAACAGAGTAGATACTCAAAATAAATCGGTTAATATTATTTAAGAGTGACAGTATTACTGTACTGTTAATGTTAGTACTAGGTAGTTACACAATATAAATATTAGAGTGAGGTAATAATCACATATTTCTGATTTATAGTGATAATATTGTGTCATTAAAAAGACAGCACAGTTTTTGGACAAACTTTTTTAAAGTAAATTTTATAAAAGTCTCTCCAGATTTGCTCTGCAATGTCTACAACATGTTGTTGTGTGTTTCTGAGTGAATACGCGTTTAAAGATTGTAGCTTCGCGACCTGAGATTCGTGATTGGGGAAAATATAAATAGCTTCCCTGTGAATTATATCAGTTAATTTGATTGAAACAGTCATAACCAATAATAGTAAATATAATGTCAAATGCTAGTTTTAAATAATAAAATGTAGACTAACATATTGCTTAATTTACAGGAAACAATAGTGCTTTCCATGTGCAAGTAATAGGATATGGGATCCGCCGAGAAGCTACTACCTGTCATTGTAACAAAAGCTAAACTTGGACAGGAACACCGGCAATGTTCCAACACAGCCAGAACTTGGCGCCTGAGTTGTATAACAAAAACCTCTATAACTGTCATGTTTTCCATTTTTCATACATTCTGTTATTCTCCCTAATAAATGAGCTAACGTTAAATTTTATCTGGAATAAAGTGTACGTTTTCATGTATCAAATTACAAATGATAAACGTTCATCTTGTCTTCCTTTATCAAATCGTATTTATTATAAAATGCCCAGTGTAATTACAGAAAAATATTAACATCTTTCTATTTAACATACATGATCGTATTTTATTTAAATACTTTTAAAAATTTCCATTTATGGTAAACATTTCCACTTATGCTTTTACATCAAGTTTAAATACGACAGTAATGAAATAAATTTAAAAGACAAAGTTCGTGATAAAATCGATCGAATAAATTTCAAAGGCAAACATTTTTGTCTTATAGTACACTCTCTGCCCCATTTTCCCGAAGGTCCTATTTCCTATTAGTAAAAATCGAGGTGCATTATGTAGTTAATCGTACTGAGTGATCTTAACAAAACGATAATCCTCGAAACATGTAAATATAATCGTTTCATTTTTTTTAACTAAATTTATTTGTTTGACGTTGAGTTTATGTTCTATGAATTTGTTTTTATATCAATATAAAATTTTTACATGTCCATATCATATAATGCTGTATCTTAAAAAAATGGATAGTTATTTCCTTGTGAGAATATCATACATAAGGACTATACTACCAATATATCAATTATTGTAACCTTTCCATTATTTAAAACATTATACTAGTTTCCACATTGGAAAAATTTAATTCAAGGTTCATATCTAAATTTGCAGGCTATTATTGGAACATATTTTAGGGATTTTAATTTAGTTCTCTTTTGCACCAAAATATACTTCTATTTCGTGTAATTTATGTACATTTGTTTCCCATATATCTTGCTTAAAAAGATCAAAATTATTTGAAGTATTGAACAATGTTTACATGTAGATTATCTGGCTTTAAGTAGTGTTGAGCTTATAACGAATGATTTAAAGGTAGATCTGTTCATTTTTGAAGATAAGGTGACATGACCTAAACCATCTCATATTCAGGCATTATGAGACAAAGAGTACATACCCTTATAACATTCACTAACTCTCCATCTAACAACAAACGCCATGATTATAAAAGGACAAATACACACGAGATATACTAAAAATGTGAATAGAACGGTTTATCTATCTGAACTGTTCTCTATTAATAAATACATAACACTAAAAAATCCTTATTTTTTACACATTTCATTGTTACATACTATTACAAAAAGAATAAAAGTTTTCTAGAACCAGGATCCTTTGCAACGATTAAACTTTTAAACAACATTGCTGACAAGGAATTTAAGAAGACATTATTTATTTATTTTGGATTACTATCAAGGATACTTATAAAACTCGTCCAGTTCTCAGACTTCAAGGTCTCAAAAAAACTATTTTTAAGGCAAAATTGAAAAAGAATAACGAGATTGAAATATCTTCCAGTGACTATAACAGATCTATGGCGTTTATAATGTCATCTATAGAGAATGTGCCCATGAAGTCTCAGTTTTAAAACACGAAATTGGCTTCCAAGCCGTGACTAACTGATTCTTTAGGTATATGTTGGCAGCGTCAAATAGATACGTACATGCCTTTATACTGATATAGTAAATACTTATATTTGCTTGAGACCCCATTAATTACGTTATTGGTTACATACATAAATAGTTCTATTTATATATATACTAGGTTATGTGCTATATTTGTGAAAACTTTAGCTCGTGGTTAAAACAAATGAATGTTTTAGCAGTTTCTAAGACAGTAAATCGTTCTATGAAAAATACCAATGAAATTTTCCTTTACATATTTCAGTGTAACACCGTTAACATTAATAATACGTCGTGGCTGAATAAATAATAAACAATTGGCAATTTGAAGCTAAAACGAGCTAGCTAATCACTAATCATCAGCTGTCAATCGAGCTGGCTTAGTAGCCTTTGATATGTGCAAGTCATGATTAATTACATGCCGTAATCAGTACCCGTCCATCTACTGTGTTCACATGCTCTAAAACAGGTCATAAAATGCAATTTGGTGTTTTTTGTGAGTATGATTTTTAACATTGCTAATGATATAATGAAATTGAAATAGGAGAGGATAGGAATTATAGGAATGCTGGTGTCTCCTTTTGTAGTTTCCGATTGTAATTCACCATATCACGTAATATTTGGAAACTCACAAGCATGCAGCTATAATGATCACGTGATTTTGTGTTTGGAATTCCATGACTAGTAGCTTGGAAAATGTTTGTTTGTCTAGAGCTTTGACTGAGGTGGTTTGGACTTTTTAAGTACACTAGAGACATACTGCTTGGTCTATTCTGCTTCCACATCTGTAAAATCATTAACTTATACATATTTACAAATAGATCGAAATGAAAATTAAGAAAGTCCAAGACCAGCCTATAACTTGGACAATAACCGTCTATAACAACGGATAAAATTGTTAGGATACTAAGAGGATATACTATCAGAACTGTTTTAATGGTGGCTGTATAATTAGAAACCGTTTTGAATCCAGCAAAGTACACAATGGACTTTTTGACTTACTCTACATTGCGGGAAGACGTTTAATATGTACACGAGTGATACCGTTACATATACGAAGTGTTAGAAGAAACACAGCAACACAACCAAGCATAAAATAAAATAAGAAATAATAGAACACGGTACCTGGCACAATTTTATACAATTACTCAAGTATGGTGTTAGAAACAAAATAATTAATGAGAAAGAACTTTATCAAATAAAATACAAATTTTAAGTTCAGCTCCATGTCATCTTCCACTTAGTACAGCGTCAGAATTCTAACGCTGTGACAGATTTTACTACCGGAATTTTGAATTTATATATATATATATCTGAAGAGATCCAAACCAGTCAGGGACGAAGAAGTTTAAACCGAGCTCTCTACATTGTTTCGACATTAGAGACACCTAGACATCTATGGCTCTCATTCATATTAAAGCTACCCTCCCACCATCGCTCTACGGTATGTGTAAAGAAAATAACAAATTGTTTAAATAAAACTAGGTTCATGTGCTTAAACTACAACCAATAATTATACAGCCCTGTGCCTTTCATCTCACGTGTATAAGAGGATATGATTACTGGAAGTTTCAATTTTACATATTTAAACGGCAGATATAGCTCTACAGTGAGGGTAAACCTTTTCTATTTCACCGATATACTTAAAAGAATTTTTTTGGCAAGGTGTTAATTACAACTATCTACCTTTTAGATGTTGCTCAATTGTTTTATTGTTCGTTTATTTGTACCATGGAAACAACTTTTTAAATATTTATCAATTAATAATGCAATTAAGAGAAACTATTTTATGGACTCATTTGGAAAAAAATTGGACACTCTTTCAGAGTAGTAAATTCTAACCAACAGATCTGGGTGACATGACAGGGATTGTGAATCAGCCGAGCAAGATAAAATGAAGAGCATTCAAGTATTGCTTACCAGTGTTTCCACGCGGTGAGTAAGCTATTTTATTTATTTAGTTTCCAGTTTAAGTAACTTTTGTAGTCTATAGCCATGGTGAATATGTCTAGTAATCCTGCTCTTTTCTTCAACATGAGAAGTATGAGCGTAGTAGACATGAAATAATTAGGATATACAATTACTGATTAGGCAATTTTGGTATTTCAAGAGGCTAAGTGGAATGAAACACACAAATTTTATTAATCTTTTGTTTGTATTTCAGAGTTTTTCTAAGCAATTAAATTGAATTGTCATCTGCGATATGTAACGAATTTCAGTTTAATGGTCCACATCACTCAAAAATAGCATTGCACAAGCTACTTTATAATTACGGCTATAAATCATTATTAGAGAAAATATAAAATCTAGTTGGGATTGATCAGGTACCGGGAATGCCGATTTATGCTATATTTATTGCTAGCAGTTACCCGCGGCTTCACGCACAATTTTGAAAATTAAAAGCCTTTTTAGTGAAATAAATTATGATGTATTATGATGGAGTCCTATTATATTTTTCAAACATAAGTAGACATATATCCCTGCTAAAGAAAATATAGGCACAAATAAGCATAAAAAGACTACTTAGGTCAAAAACCATATACTTATGTTATCCTTCACGTATAACGATAAGAGTGTGCTGTCCTTTTACTTTCCTTAAGCTACATAAAAAATGTCATACACAATGTCAAAAGAAGCCAACCAGAGTCAAGTACTGTATGTGCGAACATTCACTGATTTGTTCACTAATGTGAGTTTTATAAAAGGATTTAAATAGTATTTCTAATGCATTAGATGGTTTAAATTCATCACTGGTCCAATATGTAGGAATACTTAAATAGTGACATCGCAATATGCATTACACTAATGATGAAGCACTGTATATGTAATATATTCTAAAATTTAAATGTAAATAAATTTCAATGCCTATTTGATGAAACTCATCTGAAAGTGCCAACATCAGTTTGTGTCAGTTAACTTTACATTACATTTCGTAAATATTATAATTATTTTCCCACAATTCTCAATTATATCACGTATTGCATCACAGTAACTTTCCTCTACTGTACATGATTAAATTATTGTTGTATTAAACCTAAAACCCTGCCTTAGTTCATAACGAATCCAAAAGTGAAAACTGTATCAAAATCCGGGTAGTTTAGAAAATATCGATGCGCAAACAGAATAACACAAAAGCGATTTTAATGTATACTATGTTTTGATAGGGAGATACATCAACAATGTACATAATGTAGAGTAAACAACACAAGATTTAATAGCAATCTACAGTTTTAAGTAAAATAAACTGATGTGCATTTCCTGTGTAACGTTTCTCCAGGGTGTAGTTCAAACCCTGGGACATGACCAGGCCTTGACATTACGCTCCACCTTTAACCACAATAATATCTGTATCACGGAGATTTGCATTAAAGCAGGGTGTTCCGTTAACACCCATTTTTTTACTAGTATGTTGCTTGTATCAGGTCATACTCTAAGATGTTGTTTTTTCCAGTAACATCCAGCGATTCAGATCTTCGGCTTTGCCGAATCTTGTTGCAGAATCTTTGTGGAGGAAGATCAAAAGGGTACAACCCTTTTGATTACCAAATGTATTCAAATGATGAATTAATTCACTGCAAATAATCAATATAGAGTAAATCAGCAAGCAAACTGATATTCTAAGTGAAGGAGCCATTATAACATCTAATTAATCACTTAGAAGAAAATCTGTCTAACGTTTCCGTGAAAATGGACAAAAATGCTCACGCCTGTACTAAATTAGTTTGCAAATATTTAGTGTTAAAATTTAAAATGTGAGCTTATAATTTTTCATAATATTCATGTGTACTTATGAGCCAGACGTAGTGAAAAAACATTTTTATTATTTTTAATTTGTTTAAATGTATAATGTGTAAATTGTAAAATAAGTAACCATAATTTTTAAGCCGTTTTATAGATTTCATCTATTAGGTAGCTACTAATCTACCTTAGAAAATATTCTAAAACAAGAAGTCAGAATTTGATTCCGAAGACATCTTTTGAAGCCGGCAAGAATTACGCTACATACAAGCCGTTTTTAGTGTACGGACAAGCACATTTTTAGGACAATACAAAGCAGTGAAGAAGGGTTCCAAGCCAATATTGACTTTCAGTAGAGCATTGTTTAATAATGAAGTATATGAAGCAGAGAAGAAAGTAGGAACATGAAACCTATTTATACTGTATAATGTCAAATGTGGGCAGCCGTCCGATGAAAACACAGATATTAAATTCTATTTATATATCCGATATGAATAATGGATCCGCAGTTGGGTATTGGTGGAGGACGGATACCATATGCAGGCAAAGGCAATAAATTACCTGAATGTCCACAAAGAAACAGTGGACTCTATACAACACATTCTAAATTAGCTAAATAATATCAATATTAATCAAGTCAAGCATGTGCAAACAACTAGCAGTTTCCCCGGATTCGTAGATTTTTTACCTGTATGAGCACTTCTGGTCCAAGAGAATTTGCGACGGCAATGTTGAGTTTGCCTTCTTCCGACGACAAATGCATGAAAATGTATTAAAAATTATATATTTATGGTCATTGTGATTTACTCCGATCTTTGCATTTTTTGTTCCATAATTGATATCGCCTCTTTATTATGGTAACTGTAATTTACATCGCTCTTAGTATGATTTCTTCCATAATTGATTTTTATTTGTTTCTCGAACAAGAAAATGTATATTACAGATTATAGAAGCATATCTAATTCTGTCAAAAGAAAACTAAGATGGCCTTTTAAATTTATAGTTAAAGTTTTTTTTTAATATTTATGAACATTTAGAATTGGATATGATAGGCCTACATTCGTTTCAAAGAACAGTTCAGTGAAATTTAATGTTGCGTAATTCTTGCCGACTGCTTCAAAAGGAGTCTTCGGAGTCAAATTCTGACTTCTTGTTTGGTTTTAATACTTACTTCAGTAATAATGCGACTACTACTGATCTTTGAAAACTAATTCATGTGTAAAATGTTTTAAGTAACAAAGATACTTACACACACACACAGACACACACACACACACACACACACACACACACACACACACACAGACACACACACACCGATCAAAAAATATATTTAAAACCGATCAAGAAAACATACTTATAACTAGGATTTGGAGTATATAACTAATATAACTAACCTACATGAATATGAGTCTCTATACGGTCTATGATATTTCTGGTGCTATATCTGATTTTAATTTTAACACCGAATAAAAATAGATGCATGCGTAAGGTTAAAAATACGACTTAGGTTAAAATGTACATACTTCCGTCACTTGTATTATCTCTCCAAAATAATGGGAGGTGTGTCAAATCCTTTAAACTAAATTCCTTTCAAATTTTAAAATACCAGTTTATAAGTATTGCATAAATGACTTAGGACTGCGCTTTGGTAAAGATTGGTTCCTTTAAAAATATCTTTGCCTATTCTCCTATTTATGTTACGATATATTTATGTATGACACAGTAAAAATATCGTAAAATAAAGTCTAAGGATCCAACCTACATCGAGTACATACGTGAAAACATTAACAGCATCGTTCATTACGGTGGTTTAATAACAATGTTTAAATAGGATTTTCAATAAATTATGTGGTTTAAATTTGTCACTGGTGAAATGTGTATTAGTATTAGATAGTAAGTTTATCTTGCAATTCGCAGTAAACTATTGATTAGGCACTGTGTACTAATATATGTCAACAAATTTATAGTAAACTTCTGTATAGTAAAATTTCTGCCGCCTCTGAAAGTGTCAACAGATTTTTGCTGTAACTTAAATTTTTATAATAATTTGTAAATATTATCAATATTTTTCCGAATTATACGGATTCCGGTAACTTTTCCAATTTTTTAATCTATAAAAACGTTTCTTATATCAAAAAAAGATATTTAAAGACGAGTTAGCCGAATTGGTCTAGCCGTTTTCGAGATTAGCGCTTATCAACACATTTATCGATTCATCTTTGTTTATAAGATCATTTTAAACATCTACATTTTGAATATTGAAAAGTTATAAAAAAATTTACTTATTAATGTTGTTGAAATTAATAGAAAATTTATGATAATGGTTTATCTTGTGAAAAAATATAAGAAATAATTTCTTACTAACCTTCTACATAAATGGTCATACAATTTATAAAATACGAGATTATTAAATAGAAATCACTTATGAAACCACTAGTACGACGTAACACTTTAAAAAGATGGACAATTAAATAACCATTATACCAGAGTAGTGATGAAATTGAATTCAATTTCTAACATTTATGTATTTATCTTTAATTGAATTCAATTTCCTAACATTTATGTATTTATCTTTGATTGAACGGTCATTAGATGGTCTGATCGTGTGTTTCAATAACATACTCTAAACTTGGAGGGTTGTATATCAGATACAGTTAGATGGTTTAAAATACATTTCGGGACTCTGAAGAGATTAACTTTTTCGTCAATAAACTGAGTTTCCAAGTTTTAGCCGGTAAAACTTTTAAAGAAGTAAAGCCGCCGTCTGTTTGTCATCGACACGGTTGAAGAGTGTACTGCTTCTTTCGGTAACTCTTATCAACTCCCTGTAAATCCGCAAAAGTCGCATTTTATTTTTATCACTCTAACATCTCTCTACAGTGGCGCTTCCTTCCTGGTTATTGGTTTAATCTCATGTATTTATTTTGCTACCCGATTTACTATTTTAAATGGTACTATTTCGGCTAGTAAGTTTTATTGATTTGTATTTAAACATTAATATACGCACTAAGCAGTATATTAACTTGGCCTGACGGCCTCAGAAACTAGTTGCTATTCAAGTACAACCTATTTGGAGTGACAAACTTGGCCTGACAGTATCAGAATCTTGTTAGCATTCAAGTTAACCTTTTTTATAGTGACTACCTTGGATTGATTACCACAGAAACTTGCTGGTATCTAAGAACACATTATTTAAAGTGACGGCTTCGGCCTTTTATGATCCTATTGTTTATAAAAACCAACATGTAGCACACCCTATACTCCAGTTGGGACTCATTGTAAAAAATATATTTGCATTACATATTTTTACGCATAAATCCTATCCTTCTTTGTTCCACGAGAAAAAAGTTAAAATATATGTAAATAACGGATACCGTCTTATTGCTCGATGTTTAGAAATACTTTCAATTATATAACGGTTAATCAATACTTTGTGTATAGTTTTTTTTAAGCTGGAAGGATTGTAAAGGATACAGAGATTTACCAGATATTTTCCATAGTGCAGTCACACAAAATATCAATAACACTATTTTCTGGGACCTGTTATCTGATCGCCTACTCAAATAATTAAAACAAACACATAATTACAATCTAGGTTTCGGTTGAACAAATCATATTAGATTGTTGTGACACGCATAGATGTGGAATACCAAAAACCATGTTGTGTTACCTCCATGCACACTATTTATAACAAATGCACCTAATAAAAACGAAACAATAATATTTATTGATACTTAATTAATAAGTACAGGTCACTATAGGAGTGCACTGACATATCTGTTCGCAGTGGTTGATTATAGATATAAAACGCATTGTTACTGATATCTTATATCACTGAGCAATGGAAAATGTTTAAAAACCCCCATTAATCAATAGTTTTAATTTATATTACTTCAGAAAGCTTGTCTACTTGATCGTTTTCTAATGGCAACTATAACTAGTGCTTAAAGCAGTTAGGATATATAAGAATGCTTCATATACTTGGAACACTTATTCAATGTTTATATATGTACTTAAGTTTTTTATATCTTTTTAGATTGATAGACTCCATTTAGAAACATGAACTATGTGTATGTTGGTATTCCGTATAGTTTCTCTTGATAATTTTACTCATTAATGAAAGTTAAAGGTTCACTTTCAATGATCGCCATTGAATAAAATAATGTTCACTGATTTTATGTTCAATTTAAATCACTGAAAAATTGAGTTTTATGTTGCTCTTTTATTCCAATATAATGTTAACAATAACATCAGAAGATTGATAGTTGACTGACCGTATTGATTACCCATCAGTTAGGGCGGGGATTTATGGTTGAGATGTTGCGGCGCATCAACTAACTGTCATCGACATATAATCTCCTCCTCTTCTATCACACTCATACCACTCAAACATACAAATTCCCTCTCTTCTTTCTCTATCCCATTCATAACATAAAACCCCCTCCTCCTCTTTATCTTATTCATAAAATCTCTTTCTCCTCTATAACTTATATCTGCTCCTCATTTTTATCCCTCACTCATACAAGCTCCTCCTCTTCTTCTTCTGTGTCACTAAAATATTGAACATACTCCTTTTCGTCTCTCTTTCACTCTTTTATCAAATCCCCTTTTCGTGATCGGTCTCACTCACACGTATTGTATTATCCTCCTTTCTGCTGTCGCACCCAATCAATATCCTCCTCCTCATAAGTCTCACCCATGCAAACAATAACCCCTTCTCATAAGTCTCACTCACCCAAACAATATCCTCCTCCTCATAAGTCTCACCCATGCAAACGATATCCTCCTTCTCAAAAGTCTCACTCACCCAAACAATATCCTCCTCCTCATAAGTCTCACCCATGCAAACAATATCCTCCTTCTCATAAGTCTTACTCACACATACAATATCCTCCTCCTCGTACGTCTCACTCACCCAAACAATATCCTCCTCCTATCACCAAACTCATTGAAAAATGCCCCAATGCCGAAGGCATTTAAACCTCGTCTGAAATTAACTTTAGTTGCAAACGATTTTTATAAAATGGACGAGTGTATGGCATTCAATTGGGAGACCCTTGATTGGCAGACTGACTAGGGACTAGAGTGGTACAATTATTTGAATGAGTGGGAGAGAGTAACGGAAAACAACGTATGTGTGAAAGAGACTTTAGTGGTAGTGTATGGACAGTTTTAGCTTTCTAAATTTGACCATTCCGATATATTTCTTGTAAAAATGTTTTAAGGAATACAAGATTTATTATTATTGTCATACGTCTCGCTCACCCCAAACTCTCACATACAATATCTTCTTCCTCATACGTCTCACTTACCCATACAATATCCTCCTCCTCCTACGTCTCACTCACACATATAATCTTCTCGTAGTCAACTGTTTCACTCACACATAGAATCTCCTCCTATCCTTGCTTCCTGCTATAGTAGGCGTCCGAGATATAGTTACAATACAATCTTTCCCATGTGGGAACCAGGAGAACAAACAACGATCAGGACGCATAATCACCTTTTCTGTCATTAATTTTCTTATTTCATTCGTTCATTTGACTTTTCTTTACGCTTATTACAAATTAAAGTAATTAGATTATATCAATACTATTAATAGTATGGCAATACATTACTGTGAACATATTTTGAATATTAATGATAGGTTTGGAGTGGGATAATCTCGCATTCTAATACCACACACGACACGTTGTTACCCATTTTCAAACGTTATATTATCCGTTTTGGTGTATGTAATAGTTGTGAATTAATTAAGCAATTATATGTTTTAATCATGAAATACATTCATGAATACATTGCCACTGCTGCAAAACCTCGAGCAGTATTTGTTCCTTAACCAGAGAGATGGATTTATAATAAAAAGTTGCTGCACAGAGCATATTAATATCCAAATTTTCTCTTAAATTCTTTCTCTATGTCACGTACAAGTCCCGTAATTCAACATTATCAGTAAACCTAATCAATTACGAGAGCGTACGCATTTATTAGGATAAAATGAGTTAATCTAGAATATTTAGAAAATAGTGCCCACGAAAAAACTGATAGCAAACAGAGCATATTGTTTTATCCATTTAAAACCATGAACTCCCACTTTAATTGCCAAGTATAGGCAATAATATTCTTATTTTGCATATAGTGTTGGATTTCAATTGATCGGGATAGTGTACAGTGAAAATGGGTCCTTGAAGGTTTGTACGTCTAAAGTATTTTCAATGCATGGATTAACAATAAGTTTATTTCTCCCCTAAGAGTGACAGGATATCTTGGATGGGTAAGGTTGGAGGTAGTGGCCGCCTTCTGTCGAGATTCGTGAGGAAGAATTTATGGAACTAATCTCATCATGACACCTCGAAAGAAGGGGAGGCTAGCTCTCAGCCAGCCTCCCCAATCAAAGCAGGCACAGGGTGGCACACCCTTATGTTGGGGTTAGCAAGAACCTCTGAACTTAGGGAACGAACACCACCAACTCCAACAGTTATCTCCCGCAGTAGACTGGACGTATCGATTTACCCTTGCACTCCAGAATCTCGTAATTTGCTGTCAGTGATATGCCGCTCCTGGACATCCATAGAGTTGCTTAGATTTAAGTGAAACTTTAGTTTTTACTATGTCCAGTGGTCATAGGTACACTTTAGTTTTTACTATGTCCAGTGGTCATAGGTGATCCCTGCTGGGTTTGACAATATATTTATGAGCTATGGTCGGATGGGTAAAGTTGTTGACTTAATAAACTATGTAGTTTGGACATCTGGAGTTTCGTTGCTGCATCTGTAGGTCAGACCCCATTCAACCATTTACATAATAAATATGACTAGTAATTTTGGGTCGTAAAGGATTTACCAAGTCGAAATTTGAAGGTCAAGGTCATAAGTAGAATAAATCTGGCTATCTTTAGAAATGGCCGAATATATGAATTTTAAAAATTATTTATGCGTTGTTTTTGATCATATAGTTCAATTTATTACTATATCTTTAATTGCCTCTTATAGAATTTTATAATTTTTATTCCAACAATATGGGGTAAAAATATGAATATATCACATATATTATATATTATTACAACATTATATGTTCGTATATTTTAAAACTGTAGGCACTACATGAAATTAAATATCAGCATATTCACATATACTATAGAGTTACATATACGCCTGAGGCTATATTTCTTAACTAACAAATATTGGATACTGCTATGCGGAATAAAAATATTGTTCTATTTAACAATCTTGAAGCATTGTTGTTAATCAATACATATTAATGTTAGGAATGAGACATTTAACTACTTGTAAAATCAATTACAGTTCGGATCATATTTAATACTTGTAAATAAATATTAAAATTTCTTTAGTAACGCCTGAGTGAAATGTCAAGTTATTATTCTAAATCTTTATTTTTTAAACATTTTTTCAAGTTTCTTAAAGGTTAAGATCTTTGCTCAACTTTTCTACCAGTAAGAGTTAACTCAAACGTATCAAATGTATATATATATATATATATATATATATATGTATATATATATATATGTATATATATAAATGTTTATATACATATATGTGTAAAGTTTGCGCAACAGCTTTCATAACTATATTTTTAAAATAAAATCAAACTAATATAATTATTACACAATTTGCAGGAAAATTGTACTTTCATATAGTAATACTGATGTACAATTAAGAACTAAATGTAGTCGTTTAACTAAGGAATTATGGATATGATGACTTAGTCTCTTTCTTTTTCTTCCGATATTCCAAAGGAGTTAGATATCACTTCGTTTTATCGAGGTAAAAAGTTAGATGAAATTGAAACTTCACGCGTGATATAAAATTTATATCTATATATTTATTAGGGGAAAGTGAATTGTATTTAATAAGTATATTAACCCATATCTAATCACTTTTGAGACTTTTTCCAGGAAAAAATAACTAGATCCACAACTACGGACTATGGCTCTTTTTCCAGGAAAACATAACTAGATCCACAACTACGGACTATGGCTCTTTTTCCAGGAAAAAATAACTAGATCCACAACTACGGACTATGGCTCTTTTTCCAGGAAAAAATAACTAGATCCACAACTACGGACTATGGCTCTTTTTCCAGGAAAACATAACTAGATCCACAACTACGGACTATGGCTCTTTTTCCAGGAAAACATAACTAGATCCACAACTACGGACTATGGCTCTTTTTCCAGGAAAAAATAACTAGATCCACAACTACGGACTATGGCTCTTTTTCCAGGAAAACATAACTAGATCCACAACTACGGACTATGGCTCTTTTTCCAGGAAAAAATAACTAGATCCACAACTACGGACTATGGCTCTTTTTCCAGGAAAACATAACTAGATCCACAACTACGGACTATGGCTCTTTTTCCAGGAAAACATAACTAGATCCACAACTACGGACTATGGCTAAAGACGATATTGCCACGACATCCAAGGAGTCAGAAAAGAAAGTTTGACGTAGCTGTGAGACCCTATTATGATTGGATTTTTAAATAAGTATAAAAAAATGATGGAGAACCAATTTAGTTTAAATATTGTGAAGTTTAGTATGGGCCAACACTTATGGAATGAATTAATTGTTTAGGATAATAAATCTCCATATTGGGAATGATAAATCTAGGTGTGCAATTACACATTGAATACATGTGAATAACACAATCTGTTCAAAGTTCTAAAAGATTCTCGTACCTATTTGTACTTTAAGTTATTATTGATCAAACTATGTGACGAGCTAAATGATTTAAGTGCGAAAACCGTCATGAAGGTAATGTGTTTATGGAAGGTAAATGTCCATAAGGTTAAAAAACAGCCCTATGCCTGACACAGTTCCTCAGATTCTGCCCTCGCAAGAAAGGTCCTTTCATAATAGAGGTAATATTTCATTTATCCACAGAAGCATCCATTGCCGCGCTCTTTATATTTCCATAATACAGCCTACTTTCGTATCCAAAGAAAAACGTAAACATCTTATCTCTTTCACCATCTGTATTAAAATAGTTTGCTTAGTAAAGTTGATACAACTTGATTCATTTTCTTGTCTTTTTATAAGACTACCCAATCATCACGTTTCTTATAATTCTTGTCCACTCAGGTGAGAAGATAAGGAAACATCTTATCTATATAAATCTGTAAAGTTCTAAACGTCGATTTCCGATTAACAGTATGTTCAGAATGGGTAAGCTTGAGGGGTTGGTTCCACCGTCTCTCAGGATCCCATGTTACTGCCATCATGAAAAGTGATAGTATATATGTATGATATATAAGTTCAGCTTCAAAGTCTTAACATCTTAAAATAAGGAAAGAAGGGTTCTAATATTTACCAGTCTAAACGGACAGTTTCTTCAACATGTTTAGGCTTCCTGAAGCCTTCATAAACATTAAAATAGCTCAAATTATTTCTTAAAACAACTATCCTTTACGTAGAGCTATCTATCAAAATACCTCACCATTGCAAACCATAAGTAATCGTCCATGATCTAAGATCAGAGTATCTTAAAAATCATTCCGGTGAAAAGCCATATTTATACAAATATTCTATTTTGTTTTAAATGTGGTAACTAATGAATAGTAAAACGATTAGCTGCTTGAAAAAACAACAGTGTGGTCAATTTCATTTTTAATCCTTCAAGACAATTCAGTTCATTATTCTCTATATTGAATTTTTACCTAGCGAAAACACTCAGACTGGCGGGCGGATCTAAACACGTTACATACCGAATGTTGGGTGTTAAACAGTCACTATTATATGTTCCTAATACTCCGCACATAAGTTGGCCTCTTAGTGGTTGTATCTGTTTAACACGAAGTTTTGTAGGTAGGGGTTTTATCCACTATTAGTTTACCTAAGAAGAGGAACGGTTCACATTGATGACATATATTACAACCTCACATGGCATAGGGCTCGAACGAATAACAAATAGTCCAGGATATATTTGGTGGATTATGAAATATTATGAGTAAAGAAAAATTAAAGAGTAACTGTGTTAAACGCCGCGTTGAACTGTTTACCAGATTACTTACAATAATGGTCAATATAGATAGACAAAGCTTTATTTAATTTAATCGACGCATTTATTTTTATTTGTTTTTGTAATTTAAATTACTTTCATACATGTTATCTTAGTAATAAAGTTACATTTTTCGCAAGTAAAAATTTATATACTAAGCTATTATGATAACAGAATTTATTTTTTTTTCTATATTAATATATATATATATATATATATATATATATATATATATATATATATATATATATATATATAGTGGTATAAAAGGTATTTCAATTGCAAAGTTTACTAATAATTAAATAGTGTAACACACAGAAAACCCCTTGTTTGATTCAGATAATGATATGTAAAACAAGTTCAAAATAAAATCTGAAGATTCTATTTCAGAAGAATACAAAATTATGCACAATAAAAGTTAATAATGAGACAGGATTTTACAAAACATTGTTTTTCCTAAGGATTTACGAAAATTATATATATATAATATAAATCAGGAATATGATTAGTTTATCCTTGATATGCTAACAAACAGAAAAAGAATATAATGAATATAGTAGTAAACCTGATATGTAATGATATAATGCTTTGGGGTGCTTTGCACCTCATAGTTTCACCACTTACAAGGTTAATTACTTAATATATCAAAGTACACAATCATATACTAAGCACATAATGGCATAATGGAACACATTAACTATGTATTGACTGGTATGTTTGGTTCCTAACTGAATACTAGAGGTAATATAAGCTCCCTCAACTAACGTACAAAATCAACGTAGTTAAATATCGTTGACAAATTTTTATTTGGAAATTAACTTTATTTATAAATCATTAAAAATCTCTTTCGAACAAAAGATCCAAAGGAATAATATGTAACATATTAAATACAAATTTAAAAAAACTCTCTAAATATAGGTAAACTTTATGTTTGTTGAATTTAATGCTGTTTTACTAATTGATGTTATATAATTAACATTATAACACAAGAGTGTACAATATATAAGTAAAAACAGACACATTTAGTAATATATATATATATATTATATACATATACATATATATATATATATATATGTATATTATATATATATATATATATATATATATATATATATATATACACTAAATTGTATAAAAGGCAATAGCATTATTTAATTTCAATAAACATTGAATCGCAAAAAAGTACTTGCTCCGCCGGGAGCAATTATAATATATATATTCAAGTCACCCCGTTATGTGTATGTATATGATATATTTATATAATATAAATAGAGAATCATATCAAAGCATCATTATCTGTAGCTAATCTATTATTTAACGCAGGTCTATGAAACATATGATAATTTATGAATACAGTTGTTTATTAAGTTACATATTGTTGTCATCCGGTCACCATGGTAACATTTCAAATAAATTTTTAGTGTATTTTGACTATGTGACTATCTGTATACTTCTGGATTTCTGTGCAACATCAATAACGTCGAATATTTCATGAAAATTCGTGCAACTGGTCCATCATTTTGTAAATGGGATGAGAAGCGTAATAGGGGAACAGCTTAATGGTCAACATAGATCGGATACAAACAGGAGATGAAACAGGCAAAACATTTTTGTAAGATATAAAAAAAATGTATGTGCTGAAACGTGGTCGTGAGTCGGATACCCTAAAGTCTACAGTTTACAAAGTTTTAAAGAAAGCGTTCAAACTGAATGTTCAAAAACCTCAACTATTGTATGCTTTAAATCGTGATGAAAAATTATATATATATATATATATATATATATATATATATATGACTTTACTATTGTTATTAAGTATGGATATGGACTAGATTAAAAGTTTATAAACTACATTGGTTTATGTTATGAGGCTATGCTTCACTTATTTAGAAGTGTGCATCGTCATAACTAGAGCACCTAATCAGAGATTCCAATTTTTATGTGATGAGGCTATGCTTCACTTATTTAAAAGTGTGCATCGTCATAACTAGAGCACCTAAAGAGATTCCATTTTTTATGTGATGAGGCTATGCTTCACTTATTTAGAAGTGTGCATCGTCATAACTAGAGCACCTAATTAGAGATTCCATTTTTATGTGATGAGGCTATGCTTCACTTATTTATAAGTGTGCATCGTCATAATTAGAGCACCTAATTAGAGATTCCATTTTTTATGTGATGAGGCTATGCTTCACTTATTTAGAAGTGTGCATCGTCATAACTAGAGCACCTAATCAGAGATTCCATTTGATCAATTACCCCCGAAAATCGTGACGACAGTATGAGAGGAAAATTTCAAGTACGCTTGGACGTCTGCAGACCGCTGTATTTTACTTATGTTAAAATATACTTTTGTAAATACAATTCTTTAAAAGTGTGACATGACTTTGTAAACTCACTGTGTGTGTTTGTGTATCCGTGTATAAAAAGCACACATACACAGTCATGTCACACTTTTGAAGAATAATACATATATATATATATATATATATATATATATATATACACATTTATATATATGTTTATATACAGGGTGGAGCGCGGAAATTTGCTTTTGTGCACTGCAGGCTGTGGCGGCACTGTTGGTTGAAGAGAGGGGAGAGTGGGCGTGGCTTATAGTGGCTGACGGGAGATTTGTATTCCTCCGCGTTCCAGTTGCCATCATGCAGTGGACACGAGAGGAGAGGTCGTTTTGTGTTGAAGCGTATTTTTTCAAATGCCCACTCGATCATTGCAGTGCAGCGTGCTTTTCGTTTACGATTCGCTGTTCCCCCACGCGGACGTGTTCCTGGTCGGCAATAAATTGTAAATTAGGTAACTGCACTCAAAACAGCAGGGAATGTGTCATGTGTACGAAGGGGACCTCAGTGAAGGATTAAAATACCGGAAAACATCGATAGAGTTAGAGCAGCAGTACTGCAATCTCCAAAACGCTCTGCTCGGAAGCAATCACTTGCTCTTGGCATTTCAAGACGTTCTCTCTCCACCGGATTCTTCATGATGAACTGAGATTTCACCCGTATAAAATGTGCGTGGTCCATAATTTTCAGCATGGGACTATTTTAAACGGCGTACTTCTTGTGAATACATGCTTGCAACTATACCGCGTGACGCAATTGTGTTCTTTTCTGATGAGGCACATTTTCACCTCAGTGGGTGTGTCAACAAGCAAAACATGCGCTACTGGAGTGAAACAAACCCCAGAGAAGTCTACCAGAGACCTCTGCATTCGGACCGCGTCACTGTGGTGCGCCATATCACGAGTAGGCATCATTGGCCCTTACTTTTTTCAAGATAACCGTCGTGCCATAACTGTGAACTCCGAATGGTACTTGACTATGATACAGGATTTTTTTCAGCTTGAGGCAATGCAATAAGGGGATACATGGTTCCAACAGGATGGTGCCACTGCACACACAGCGAGGGTTACCATGAATTGTTTGAGGCAAATGTTTCCTGGACGGCTTATCTCTTTGAGCGGTGATGTGAACTGGCCGGCACACTCACCAGACTTAGCCCCATGCGATTTTTTTCCTTTGGGGTTACCTGAATTCTAAGGTGTATATCAACCGTCCCAACACCTTGGAAGACCTAAGGAACAATATTGAGGCTGAAATTGGCAGAATACCAGTAAACATGCTTGTTAGACTTAATGAAAACTTCAGAAAACGTATGCAGCAGTGTGTGGATGCCGAAGGTCGACATTTGCCTTCGAAATAAAAAAAAAAGGTTCGTAATGTTTTTATTTCATTTCCAAATCAGCAAATTATCGCGCTCCACCCTGTATTTATATATAACAGTATACGCAGGCTATCCTGAAAGTGATAGGCGTTTTCAAATAAAAAAAATACCAGCTGAATGAAGTAAGAACATTTTATTATATACATTTAAATGGTACACACAGACTATTTTTCAAAGTAAAACCTCATTCCAATTGAGACATGTATCATAACGTGAAGTTTTTAGTATACACACATGTGGTGTGTGTATACATTTAAATGGTACACACAGACTATTTTTCAAAGTAAACCTCATTCCAATTGAGACATGTATCATAACGTGAAGTTTTTAGTATACACACATGGTGTGTGTGTATACATTTAAATGGTACACACAGACTATTTTTCAAAGTAAACCTCATTCCAATTGAGACATGTATCATAACGTGAAGTTTTTAGGTTCCAGATTTATACGATTTTAGATTCCAGCTTTATTCGATTCAACAACTAAGTAATGCTAGCGTGAAGTTCAGCGTCAGTATCGCAGCGCTGCAAGTGTGAGCCTGTTCTTCATCGTTTGAAAGAGGTGGTAGTCGCTTGGTGCCAGATCTGGCCTACAAGGCGGACGATCAAACACTTCCTTCAAAATCATCCAAGACTTGTCGTTTACGATTGTCGTGTTTTATGGGGACTTCCATTGTCGTGGAAAAACAAAATGCAACAAAATGAACCCTCACTACGTTGATTGTATAGATCCTTGTTCATAGAAAAGTTTTTATTTTCATGAATTTTGTAATTGATTTTCAACGTCCAATCTTTAGTCACTATCCTCGGTCCACCGCTACCACAATTCATGAACATTAGTGCGGGCATTTCTAAAGCCAATACATCTACTGCATCACTGTTTCCACTCATTTTCTATTTCCATAAACTTCACGCAGTTGGAGATTGATTGGTATATGGTTTTTTTTTCCAATCACTAAACGCACTTCACAGGTGCGGGATTTTTAATTCCAGCACACATTTTTATTAATCACCATGAGAAAAGTAAAAGAGGTACAGACAATGCGCGACGAAAACAGCTCAATTTGTACTGAACGCTAGAGTGTTTTAACATCAAGATGGCGGCTGAAGCCCCGCCCAGTGCCGCACCTTTAAACACAATTTCTTCTTACTTTCTGGATATATGATGAAAAAATTTACTTTCTTCTCTAGGACTCTTGAGGGACCCGGATCCCTCACTTGTCCGACGAGAATCCTTGCAAAACAAAGCTTAGTACTTAATTTTAGTTCATAACTTTAGGAACTTTATGAACACAAGTTAAACTAGCTGTCAGCCAGAAATGACTTCATTACAGTGGGTTAAATACCTACGCCACAAACCTACCTTTATGTTGAATTCTTTAAATACAAAATGTTTATTTATCGTAACAAATTAATGATTTAATTTACGTAATACATTTTTACAGATGATGCAATCCTCATTTTTTCTGAAAAACTTTGTTTCGATAACATTTGTCTCTAAAGTAAATTTACATTGATTTTATACAAAAACTGTAAATTAATATAAAGTACCGACCTCTTTAAAACATTTCGAGGATTATCCTATGTCGGCCATAAACATGTAAATCCTTTGGTTTGTTTTAATTTTGTTTGTTGTTAATTAAGCACGGTTGGATCGGTAATGTAAGGTCGGATAATAACATTAGTGGGCTTTGTGCGCGGTGGACCGAACACAGGCGATAGCTGAAAATATGATGACCTCTGTGTACCAGTCCACAATGGAATATTCATGTAGATATTTCAGTGCAGCTAACTCTAGGATGACTGAGTGTTTACATTGAATGTTAGTTCCGGACGTTCTGTTGTGGCTCAGAACACCACAATGCTGTGACCTTCATTATCACTGTCTCATTAATTCATACCGACCGTTTCTGTGGTCATGTGTGCCCTAAACATCACTTTACATTGGCTTTCATGTAACGAATCGCCTAGCACCAGACTATTCCCACAAAACAATAAAGTATTACTACATTCCAATTTATTAAGTACACTTATAGTCTATTGTGTAAAATTAATAAGCCACTATATATGTATCATCCTGATTATGACAACAATTATTAATGAATTTGGTATGAAAGTCTATTGAGAGGTGAAGTTGTTCGGGCCAATCGAATGAT
This sequence comes from Homalodisca vitripennis, assembly GCF_021130785.1. Lineage (NCBI taxonomy): Eukaryota > Metazoa > Arthropoda > Insecta > Hemiptera > Cicadellidae > Homalodisca > Homalodisca vitripennis. Next base: position 219,345,046 of record NC_060208.1, on the reverse strand, counting down.
GGTTTGGAGTCCCAGAATCAAATCTATTTTCTTCATTACTACCATAGACACCTTGATTGGATGGACTTTAACAAAAATTAATATAAATTGGTTCTATGGGATAAATTTTAATCTTGGGTTAGGTTTTGCCTCTTTGAGACAAAGGTCCCTAAAGTCCATCAACTCAAATCTGTTTATGGCCACATACTCTTCAATAGACACTTTGTGGTTGGGTAGTTTCTAGAAAAAATTGACCTGAATGTTTTATAGTACAAATAATAACCAAAATAATACGCCAAAACTAAATTTTTCGAAAATTCTATAGCTTCCAATGATCATGACCTGCACGATTCGAGAGTTTCAAAATACCGTAAGGTTTTAAAAAAATACCGTAAGGTTTTAAAAACTTTCATCTGTTTGTTTCCTGTTGCTCCTAGAGGCTTAAAATCTTCAGGGGCCATTAAGTCATAGAGAAAAGAAGCTCCAGAGGGCTACTTTACTTAGAGACCAGGAGCTTCTAGAGGTTTGAATCTTCCAGGAGCCGAATATCATAAACAGGTTAGCTCTAAAAGCGGGATCTAACGTTAAAACATTAGGAGATGTACTTTTAGGTTATGTTCAGCTAAAAGGTAAATCAGCTGATTCTAGTGACTTTTAGTAGCAATGCTTTTAAAATTACTTAGTATATATATATATATATATTATTCAACTGTAACAATATGATAAATATAAACAAACTATACTTACTAAAAAACTACCTTGAAAATCTGAAGTTTGAAAATTTTGTCTAACAGTTTGGCCAACACCTGTATTTACTAAGGAGATTAACCACTGGTACAAGATAAGATAACACTGTATAAGATAAGAAACCTTTTAGAGACAGAGCGGCCAGAGCAACATCGATAACAAACGACATCTTATTGGTTATATAAGATGTTTTATAACACATACTATTAAATTACTCCTCGTTGTGTAGACTGAAGCTGTTACTTACTGTTGTATGTTGTTTTATGCAGTCACTGCGATATTTTCATGTTTCCAGGACCGATGACGCGTAGTTTTACGAAGCACAGGACCAGAACAATGTTGAACATGCCCCATAAATCAGGGGCTCGTTGAATAATGCATTAAACATGAAGTCAGGAACTGGAGTTGGTCTTTGTCTGCATTTCATCTGAAACGTATTTTAATGAATCGTCTATTTAAATTGTAAGTGTAATACTTAACGACTAAAATACAAAAACGCACATTGTGTGTTTAGTTGTTTTATTGACATTTAACTATATTCCACATTTGAATTGATTTTGAAACCTGTATAAGTTTTTTATAAATACAGTTTATTAAAAAAACTAAACTGCCGTCTATATTAAATATGTACTAGTAATATAGTGGTATTTAAGAAGAGTATGTGGAAAACTTTGTTGCTGCGAGATTTCATGAACGTGAGGATATTTTCGCCGATACGGCTCCTTTCCCGTCTCCAGCTGGGATTTATGGCGCTACCATTAAATGCAGTACCTACATCTGTTGCAGCTTATATTCAACCTGTATGTACACATTGTCTATGTTTGCTCTCTCTGTTATGTTTTGTATTACTTTCTTACGCCTATAAAAATCCCATTTTATCCAAATTAAAGCAGATTTTCATCCATATAAGGATATTTTTGCTCTCATCATAGTAAGATTATTGTTTCTTAGCACCTTGAAGACGAACTTAATTCTTTTTAGTCAGCATTGTTTTGAATATACAGTCACAGACTGTATTTTTTGATTATTGGTAAAGAAGACTTTCATGCAGGTGGTATATTTGATATAAATTGTAAGTGGCAAATAGATTCCATAGATAGTGCATGACAATAGTTTAACCCAAATTATCCTACTTATATATATATATATTACAATATCTACAACAGACATTTGACTAAGTTATCTGACCTTTTTATGTAAAATTGTAACCTGAAACATCAGTGCGACAATCAGTGACAAGAAGGATACATACATGAAAAATTTGGAAATGAACTTGAATAAAAATGAGGCAAAACTTTATTATATAAAAAAAATTTAACTGACAGTTTATTTAAACTTTCTGTTATTTTGATTTGAAAATAAGTCGTAGAGTATTGATATGATCAGGTACAGATATTTTTAATTAATATCTTGTGATATAGCTTCAGCCTAAAACCAAAACATTTTACTAACGATATGTATGTTTCTGGACTGACTTAAGATATTAGATTTTACACCTCTTTTTAAGAAATAACCCAGGAGTTCTTACGACAACTATAGACCGATATTCCTGCTCTCTACTATAGAAAACATCATAGAAGAAGTTAAATAATAATAAAATAAATAAAGTAGTGTTTAGCAAAAATTTGCTGTCAAAATAGAAAAGAAACACATGATATACTAAGACATTTGAGCAACTATAAAATAACACAGATACACAAATGATGCTTCGTATTAGCTTTGTTTATTGATTTCTCAAAGGGTTTGAAAACATTTGGCATGGTTTTCATCATATTTCAAAAATAACAATTAAGGTAAAGATTTATAAACATATACAATATAACCATGGAAATGAATGCATGTCCGGAGTATTACGAGTTCTGACCCAGCCCTGTTCTTTTTCAATATCTACAAAAATAAAATATTTTTAGCTTTCAAACATGTTAGATTTTTTTCTTATGCTGATGGTTTGCTTATTAATTTAACTCATAACGATTACAGTATTGCTCAAAAATGCTTCAAAATTATTTCAATTGAATAAATAGGTACATTCATGGTTTTGATAAAGGAAGATGTTATCCAGTATGACTTTTACATACAAAGAAATTTAATAAATATACAGGATATGATACTAATCTATAAAGGATTAACAGAATTAATATTATGATATGGAATGACAGCATATTGAACTGCATTATACTGTCAAACAAATAGTATTAGATTAGTATAGCATACAATTCTAGATATACTTTCAGATATTTGGAAACCTAACTTTTTAGATATGGCTAATACAATTTAACCTAAAGGATTCTATTGGTACACTGTATTGGTCAACTATTGGTGATAATTAATTTAGGATTCTAAATATAGCAAAAACACAACCGTCAACTTAAGAAACATTCTGTGGTATAATGTTTTCCACACAAAAAGATCTTAAATAATTATTGGGAATAATTTTATAATGTAATGCTTATTAGTTTATGTAATGAAACAAATCTTATAATTAATTTAAGATTCCAAATATAACAAACACACAACCGTCAAGTTAAGAAACATTCTGTATATATATACATTTCATGAACTTTGTAAGATTTATTTAATTACATAAGTTAATAGGAATTATATTATAAAATTATTCCCAATAATTATTCAAGATCTTTTTGTGTGGGAAACATTATACCACAGAATGTTTCTTAAGTTGACGGCATATATATATATATATATATATATATATATATATATATATATATATATATATATATATATATATATATTAGTAATGAAAAACATGTAATATTGTACACCGATTATGTAGAAAGTAGTTACTGTCATACATTTTTTAGTTTTGGGTTTACAATAATTGGTTTTGATTGGTAATTGGTATTTTCAATAATTCATACTCATAACTAGAATTAAATATGCGGCTCCTAGATCAGTTTTAGGGATAGCCAAAATACTAACCAAATTACTGTATAAATTAAAATTACAAATTAATAAAGACAAATACTATCAAAAATACAATAAACGAATTTAAATACAATAATTATAATAAAAACTAATAATCAAAGGTTTTTCTGAATTAAATATCTTCCATATTTTCCTAAAAATTATATTATACATACAAATTTATAGTAATTTTTCGGAGTGTATGAATATGATTATTGTATTTTAAACAGTATTTTCATTGCTTTCATTTAAAATGTCATGTTCACTTTTATAGCTTTTTTTCCTGTTAAATTATAGAGTAATTTGTTTAGTATTTTAATTGCCCTAAATCCAGGAGGCTCATAATATTAACTACTATATAAATACCATTTCTTTTATGAATACAAATAAATATAACGAATACAGTCTATTTATTTTGCTATTTGTTAATGTATTAGTTTTTTGAACTAACAACTCACCCATATAAGTTATTGAAAATGTCGGATCTATTATTATGGTACCATGAGCATTTAAATGCAATAATACTATATCATTCTAGTTATTAAATCATTTTTATCACAATAAATAATTTAAGATATACAGGTTATAATAAAAATCAATATGTTATTCCTCAAAATGTTTCTAATACAAAGGTACTCAGGTTTTTGCTAATTTTGAATTTTTCGTACGTGTTAGAGTTCGTAGAGTGAAATAACCGGTGTCTTCTATTTTACAAAAGCAAAGACTTGGACAGAGGGACCAGTGCGGTTGCCAAAACGGAAAAAGTTTGGCGCCAGGATTATCCAACATAAAACTGTATAACTTTCTTTTTCTTTCTTTAGCTAAACGAAGGTTCTTCCATTTTTCGTGACAGGGACTTTCATACCTTGTATTTCAATTCAGTTACACGTTTTAAATTAGAAATAAACATTTCTCTCATTCTGATTTTGTTATGCTACTAAAGATATGCAATATAACACCTATCGGTTTATTAAACTGTTTTATTTACTGGATTTAAGTAAAAGCGTATCTAATCATATATTTGGGCCATGTTTTCCAAATAAATTGAAGAGTTTTACTAGTATTATATTTTGAAGTAAACAAGTAAGATTAAAACTTTTCCCCCTAAAAAAAATGATATAACATCAAAACCCCCACACTAGATTCAATTAAAAAAAAAAAAAAAAAAAAAACACTAGAATCAAATTGATAGATACGAATTCACCCTAAATTAAGCCACGTTCATGTACATGTATATATATGAATTAGAAGTGCGACACATAAAATAAGAATCACTATCAAATTTTCTGAATCTTTGGTATAAAAAAATTATTTATATATAATACTTTCTAAATAAAGATTTCGAAATTATATGGATATTGTTATTGAAAGATAAAAACTTAAATCAATATCAATAACACTTACATTATGACTGGTTGTCATCCATATGTAAAGATAATGGACGATTTCGTAAAGTATATCTGTCTTTTCGGTCCTTGTTCCTATATAATACTACTTCATGCGTCCAGTCGAGGAATTTTGTCAGTATTTATAAAACTAGACAGTATCGAGCAACACCTCATCAGGGAAAATGGATGTGTTGTCCCTCGACGATTTTCTTGCATAAAAATTGCATTACCTGTTTAGGGAATTTCTTCCTGGTTCCACTTACTATGATCACAGACTCTCGGCGATCGTTCCCTTCACTTGTAGTCACGGAGCGAATGGTTTGTTGAATCATACTAATGCCCAATCTCTCCGTTTTTGTCCATAAGTCACTGTATATATGCCGTCTCAATATGTCTAAGGAAACCAAAATCAATACCTTACATGTACACATGTACCATTTAGTTTCCTGGAACAATCTGGAATAAATCGTTACTTTGCTTTGTTGCCATGATACGGACATAAGAAGTATTGTTACTTTTGTTCTGTTTTCACACTATAAATCAAAATAAAATTAAAAATAGTACATCAATTAATAGTAAAAATAAATCAGAAAAAAAATAAATGAAAATTATGGCCGTGCCGTTGTAATACAATGTTAAAAAAACACATTTTATTACATCTAACAGGCTCTTTAAATTTCTATTTGACAACTTTAGGGTCCAAAATGTGATTTAAAACTGCTTCAGGAACTTGTGGTGCACAGCCCTGAATGATTTTTGAAATACTTAGAGATCTGTATTCATCCCAGCGACGTAAAGAATGTCAATGTAAAATTGAATAGTTTATGCGTGAAAGCAAAATATGCAATCAAAAGCACTTTACAGTATTTATAATATTATTAAGATACAAACAAAATTATAATATAATAAACATATTTTCAACATAAATGTGTAACTGTAGTAAATATTATGTATTATTACTAGGTCAATACAGATAGTCCGGTTTGGAAAGAACTGCTGACAGTTAATTGAAATTAATTATATTTTGAATTAAGCAAGTAAGATTATTTATTTAAATTTAACATACTCATTCAGCATTCATGTTTTTTTTTTATAACCCGGATAACATCAAAACAAACACACTTAAATCAACTTAAAAACCATCTGAATAGGTCTAATACACATACATAGGTAATAACTGTTCTAGTTTATAATATCAACACTCAGAAATATCTCTACAAGTTCTAAAAGAAATGTTTACACATTATACTAATTTAGACTACATAATTCAAAATTGATCGTTAATTTTGATAATAAAGGTAAAGTAAAGAAGAACAGTAAACGTTATGTATGATTACTTTGACAGTGTCCTGGTTACGATATAACTGTATTTGTAACTGTATTAAATTTGTATTTTTACAATTTTTTTGAAATATTTTAGCCTTTTTTGTCACTGAATTGGGAAGAACGATGACCTTTAAAATAAAACTATGAGGTACGTGGACGTATACAGGAAGCCCACGGCTCTATGCAACATAGCCGGGACCTGTAGGGAGCAACCAGCTTTGAGGAACGATTACAATCTCTGTCCATTAAAAGGCTCAGCACAGTTGTTGGCTTGCCCACAGACTAAAAAATAAAAGTTGTAGAGGCCACATTTAAAATAAACATTTTTGTCTAGCAGTAAGTAGTAATGTCTTAAAAGTATATATTAGTCTGTTATGGGTTAACATATACACGCAAGATGCTAATGAAGTTTTGAAACGGCCTCCCAGCTGTTGACAGGGAGTCAATAAGAGAAAAATGTGAAAGGGAAGCAAAGGTACATAAAATAAAGTGAGTTTGTGAAAAGAACAGAGCTCCTCAAACGACACCTCAGAAGTCTTACTGTAGCGAAAAAGGCAACTATATATTTTTTTATGGCTCCTAATATGCTTATTATGCTTGAGTAGCACTGCAAAAGTACTGACTCAGAGCTTGTGCAATAATACTGTATCGTATGTTTGATAAGGTCATTTTAAAATTCCTACTATGTGAACAAGAGTCTTTGTAAAAAATTCCACCCTTTGAATTAGACAGCATACATTCATGTTGATAACAAACTACAATTAACAAACTAGAACACACACACACACATTTATATCATACATTTGCACAAACTTTGTGAATATGCGCGTGGAATAACGTAGATCTAATGGACTAAAGATGCATCACAGACCAGTTATAGTACATACATTATTCATCTGTCAACTTTGAATTGCTAAAGTTAAACTCTATGTTCAAAGATAGCTTTTATCGTCGCATTCGTATTCGATTGACACAACGTGCACAGCGCACCATGCGAATATCTGGGTCGTAGCGACAAATAAGTAGTCGATTACTATCAGTGCCAGTCACTTTATCTAGTGTTGTACACTTTTTAACGTCACGATTAAACAAAAAGCAAGGTTTCGAGGCACTTGGATGTGTGTCGTGAAACTATGAAACATATGTAAAGTTAGAAATAAGCATACAGCAAAGTATTATGTTCATGTTACTTAATAGACAAAAACTGGTAAATAATTCCAACATAAATTACGTATAATTAAATGGATTTCTCCATCTATCCTGACAATACTACATTGCAAATCAATGTTTTTTCATTTAAAGAACGTTCGGGGTAAGTTTATAGTCGAAATAAAATTACTTTTTCATTTTTTAATTTTAATAATCTTCATCATATACGTTATAGCCTGCAACACAGTGATTGTGTATTATTTTAGCTTTCCAATTCTCCATTAATACCATTAATATAGATATCTGGTTTTTTATCAAGTTCCAAGGAGTTATTAAAAGGATTTTAAACCGAATTCATCGTTGATTTTTGTCTATATTGGGGATATTTGGACCGTAAAGCCAAAATTTTGTAGGGGAACTTACCTCTCTATCTACAGATCTCGTTATTGAGAGGCTAGTAAGTATTCCTTTTAGAAGTCTACATTTGAAAAAAGTTCATTATTTTCATTTATGTCTTTGTCTGAGAATTATCTGTTATTTAAAAATATAGCTAGGCAACCCAAAATTTTGCCAAAAACCTTTCTAAGTTAAATATGAATACTTAGGATTTATTGTTTTTTTTTTATTTTAATTTAGAAGGGAGTGCACAGGACTTTTTGTAAATAAGTCGGCCTCCTTAATTATTCTCTGATGAATTGGAGTAGATAGCATGATGATATTAGCAAGTTCCTTTAGCATTTAATGCAGAATTTTATAAGCTTGAAATGTAATTTAGTAAAGTAAACCACAACGAGCAAGTTGAATATGTTTGGATTGCTACATATTTGTCTGAAAGCTTCTGCATACGTAATGATACCGACTCTCCCTCGTGTATATATGGTAGCAACTGATCTTACCTGCTGGATGTGTAGTCGGGGATTGGGTAGAGATGAATGGCAATGGACAAGTTAAATTTGTTTGGATTAGTATATATTTATCGGATAGCCAAAGCATACGTAATGATACTAAACCTCCCTCGCGTATGTTTCGTAGCAACTGAATGGAACTGCTGAATGTGTGGTCGGGGAGTCGGCTGAAGTAAATGGAAATGAAAAAGTTAAATTTTTTTGGATTAACACGTATCTGTCAGGTAGCCAAAGCATACGTAATGATACTAACCCACCCTCGCGTATGTTTGGTAGCAAGTGATTGGAACTGTTGAATGTGTGGTCGGGGAGTCGGCTGAAGTAAATGGAAATGAAAAAGTTAAATTTGTTTGGATTAACACGTATCTGTCAGGTAGCCAAAGCATACGTAATGATACTAACCCACCCTCGCGTATGTTTGGTAGCAAGTGATTGGAACTGTTGAATGTGTGGTCGGGGAGTCGGCTGAAGTAAATGGAAATGAAAAAGTTAAATTTGTTTGGATTAACACGTATCTGTCAGGTAGCCAAAGCATACGTAATGATACTAACCCACCCTCGCGTATGTTTGGTAGCAAGTGATTGGAACTGTTGAATGTGTGGTCGGGGAGTCGGCTGAAGTAAATGGAAATGAAAAAGTTAAATTTGTTTGGATTAACACGTATCTGTCAGGTAGCCAAAGCATACGTAATGATACTAACCCACCCTCGCGTATGTTTGGTAGCAAGTGATTGGAACTGTTGAATGTGTGGTCGGGGAGTCGGCTGAAGTAAATGGAAATGAAAAAGTTAAATTTGTTTGGATTAACACGTATCTGTCAGGTAGCCAAAGCATACGTAATGATACTAACCCACCCTCGCGTATGTTTGGTAGCAAGTAATTGGAAACTGTTGAATGTGTGGTCGGGGAGTCGGCTGAAGTAAATGGAAATGAAAAAGTTAAATTTGTTTGGATTAACACGTATCTGTCAGGTAGCCAAAGCATACGTAATGTTACTAACCCACCCTCGCGTATGTTTGGTAGCAAGTGATTGGAACTGTTGAATGTGTGGTCGGGGAGTCGGCTGAAGTAAATGGAAATGAAAAAGTTAAATTTGTTTGGATTAACACGTATCTGTCAGGTAGCCAAAGCATACGTAATGATACTAACCCACCCTCGCGTATATTTGGTAGCAAGTGATTGGAACTGTTGAATGTGTGGTCGGGGAGTCGGCTGAAGTAAATGGAAATGAAAAAGTTAAATTTGTTTGGATTAACACGTATCTGTCAGGTAGCCAAAGCATACGTAATGATACTAAACCCACCCTCGCGTATGTTTGGTAGCAAGTGATTGGAACTGTTGAATGTGTCCCCGTAAATCTAAGACCCTCTGAATAATGTAAGATTCTATGTCGAGAGAGAAATGTGCCCACATTGCATTTAAAATGTTTCTTAGCCCGTCTACTACCATTATCTTAGCATATTACATTTATATTTATCTAATAATACAAAATTTACAATAATGATAATAATAATAATAATAATAATAGTAAGTGAATAATTAACAATATAACTCGTTTATGTATTGTATTCTACTGGCTGACCTCGCATTATAGTATATACAGTTAAGCGGTCCACTACTCTTTGCGCTGTATCTCAAAAAGGGTTGAGCGTACATAAAATTACTTTAAACAAAAATTGAAGAGAATTTTTCGTTCTTCAATTTCTCTGACAATCTTCAAAGTCATTTAGCGTAAGGGAAAGGAGATATTTTCAAAAAACTGATTTGTTAAAATACTAAGGCAGTAAATAATTTGCACGAATGAAATGAATTAGGAAAACTCTGTTAAATGTTAAATGAAATAAAACTCTTCTTATTTCATAAGGAATCGTGGTACTTTTGACAGAATCAAATATTTATCTAGAATTTGTCTACCATTAAAGGACAGGTAAAAACTACATCCTTTAAAATTAAATATCAAACTCGATATGTACTTACGTGACAGTAGCAAGAAGAGTAGTTAAATGTTTGGGTAAACAAGATGAAAGCATACACATTGAAGAGCGTTCTTGGCAGCTGTACAAACAGACAAACTTTGAAACATGTACTTCTTTTGAAATATAAGTGCTATCGTTCTTTATTGGTATACAAAAACGGCGTTTTCTTTCTATTTAGCTTTTTCTCATTTAATTTAAGAGTGTTGATGGTGAAGTATCTTAGCACAGCTCAGCATTCACCTTTTATTCTTGGTTGTCAAATGCATCTGTAAAAATGTTCTTTAAAACGTTTTCGAGTACCTACAACGATTATTATATGTATTAGCTAGTAAAACCCAACCTTACAGGACATTGAATACCCTTGTCCAGTGGAGTGATTCAATCTTAAATGACGCTACTAATTCATTTACCATCAGTCATGGTTGTCTTTTTAAAATGAGAAGTGGATGAAACCTATTGCTAAATGTATTTGTAGCACCATTTATTTTGGGTATATTTAATCCTACTAAAATATGTATGTACACTTGGAAGGAAGCAGGATTTATTCTTAAACCCTTTGTCGTTAATTATTGATACATAAATTCCTTAATACGACATTTCGTGATCGGCAACGTGATATCTTCGTCAGATGAATAACTGACGTAAAAACTAACACAATCTAAGTAAAAAGTAACACATCATATCAGGGCGTTGTAACACACATAAGTCAGTAATCGTAACAACCTTGTTGTGTGTCAAATCTATGCACTGAACTCTTTATCTAAAACATGTAGTTAATAATATTCCGGTTTTCTTGTTTGTTAATTATCAGAAACCCTTTTTCATTTATAATCCTTCCATCGCAAAATGTAACTTAGATGTTGGTTGGGCTTATGGATAAAGTAAATAATTTATGGGTTTTATAAATAGAACTGCAGTAAATTTTAAAATGATAGTTTTCCAATGGTGATTGTTCGTAGAAGTAATTGAATTACAATAGAGGGATACGGAGTTTGGAAACAATGTACGCAGGGGAAAAAAAGGATTATCAAAATGTTTGTTTTTATTAGTCAGGAGTTTTTTACATTAACTGTTTATTTTCGTAGTACATCGTGTTGTAGGATATAAATTACTCTTGACAATTTTATTCTGTGTCATAATAAAAATCATATTTACAAATTACTTAAAATTTCTGGAAGTGAAATTAAATTTGTTGATTTTATAAATATTGGATAAGTTAATAAAAACACTAAGAGATTTGTTTTCTGATAAAGAAATAAAAGCTTTTTTAACTATCTTTATGATATAATATTATTTTAAAAGATGAACCTACAGAGACCAAAAATATAATTATCATGTTTTTGAGCCGTTATTATAGTTTTAACCATGAAAACTATTAACAATTGTTTAATATTAGTTTTACTCTATAATTAATTGACGGCTCTCAATTCTATGGTAAATTAAACTTATCCATTTCCTTAAGTCTAATTCTTGAGCCGCTTATCGGCCCATTATCTGAATAATGGGGTGATTATTGCAATGCCCAACTTTATTAATGATATTGGGCTCTACATACATTCATGGTAATGAAAGCTATTACTTTTCATTTAAAAGGTTCAATCGTAGGGTGGACAGCGATATAGACTGTCTTTTACAAAATAATGGAATGAGCTAATATTTTTAATACTTTCAACGCATATTAATCATAATGAATTTCAAGTTTCATATACTAAAAATGAAGTATTCAATTATTTCTTCTAGTTTCTTAATGTCATTTATCAACCATTAGTTTTTAATTAGCCATTAACTAATAACATTAAAAATATTAAAATAGATATGAAATCAAGATTGCATGAGTTGAATTCAATGGCAACTCACAGGTGAGATTACACTAATTCTCATATAAACCTAGAACTGGGTCACAAACACCTAGCCTAGATACTATAAAGGGTAGGTCGAGTTATATATTTTACCATCTATAATACCTAGAGACATACCTCATCATAATATTCAATCTCATGTAGAAATGGGGCTTTATGTAAAATATCAAATGTATGACCCAATTCATTCTTGAGATATCTTGTTATAAATTTTATTTTGACGCTTATAATGTTCAATCAATCTCGACTTTTCCAACTTAAAAATTCACTTACATGGAATTTTTCGAAGTCTGTAGTTTAGTTTGCTCTTTTGATATCTTCTGGACAGTTATAGCTTTCTGGAAGATTATGCCCTTTTGTCAATCAGGCAATGTCGCCTATTTAATGAATAAGTTATATGGAAACATTGCAAGGTCTAGTCATACGTTTTCTTGAGATGCCCTGTAGACAATCGAAGCTCCCTGGACGCGTATACACTTCTTTCTACGTTGACATGCCTATTTAAGCAATAAGTTATAGGATCATTGCAAAGTCTACTCATACGTTTTCTTGATATGCTCTTTACACAATCGAAGCTCCCTGGACGCGTATACACTTCTTTCTACATTGACATGCCTATTTAAACAATAAGTTATATGGAAACATTGCAAGGTCTAGTCATACGTTTTCTTGAGATGCCCTGTAGACAATCGAAGCTCCCTGGACGCGTATACACATCTTTCTACGTTGACATGCCTATTTAAACAATAAGTTATATGGAACATTGCAAGGTATAGCCATACGTTTTCTTGAGATGCCCTGTAGACAATCGAAGCTCCCTGGACGCGTATACACTTCTTTCTACATTGACATGCCTATTTAATCATTAAGCTCTATTCAAAATATTTCAAAGCCTATAGTTATTTATGTTCCTGATATATTAAACAAAAAACAAACTGACATAATATAGATATAACAACAATGATATTAGAAATAATGTAAAAACAACCATGTTTATAGTCTTTTCTAACTCACAGTTAGTAGCAATATTTTTTTTTTCACTGAGCTATTAGGACTATAAGACACAATAAAAACTATAAAGTAGTTAGTTTCACGAAACATAATATCACAAGCATTTTATTCTAGTGTCTCTTTAAGACTAAATAATTATATCAAAAAAATATGCCTTATGTATAAGAACAAAGATTATGTTTTATACATATGACTTTACAAAAGTCTCTATTTAGATGTTGGAATAAAAGTTAGACATAAACATAAAACAGAAAAAACAAAATTCTTATGTAATTGTAAGTAAATTATTACAAGGTTTCACGATTTAAAGGTAGCCACCAAATATTCTGCATATGCCATATATGACTGCTGTCTAACAATTCGTGCTGTAATGACACTAATGGGAATTCAGCCCAGGTTCTTAAAATTGTAAGAGGTATATGAAGATGTCCTTTATAAACGTCATTGTTTGGACTCAATGTCTTGCGAATATCATAGTTGCTAAAAGTGTAATAAGTGTTCGTGAATTTTAATATAAAGTAATATTTGTATATTGAACATTAGAAAATTTAGTAGCGTATTACTATGCAATTACATTGTATTAACAGGTCCATTAAACAATATTGTACTGGTTTGAATTTTTACCTGTATTAATTTTTCACTGGTAACTTATAAGTAACAGAGTTCTAATACATATTCATTTTGTATGATAATTTAAATAATAAATAAATAATTTTTAAACGAAGATTAATAATATTATTGGTAGCGGAATACCAGATGTCTCCGTAATTGATGTTCGTGTAAAGGTAGGTTTAGGTTAGGATCCTGGAACACTGCCACCTGGCGTCCATACCTCTTACATGACAACGCCATTACTAGGAGTCTGCGATGTGGTTCTAAGATATGTGGTAGTGGTGAGATAGTGCTTGAAAAATGGTTGGCATAACCTCACTAATTGCAGTTACTTCGCAATCCTTACCAAAATCCTGGAACCATATCACATAGCGTTCACACCTCTTAAATGACACCGGCAATTACTAGGAGTCTGCGATGTGGTTCTAAGATATGTGGTAGTGGTGAGATAGTGCTTGACAAATGGTTGGCATAAGCTGACTCACTGCAGTTACTTAGCAATCCTTACCAAAATCCTGGAACCATATCACCTAGCGTTCACACCTCTTAAATGACACCGCCATTACTAGGAGTCTGCGATGTGGTTCTAAGATATGTGGTAGTGGTGAGATAGTGCTTGACAAATGGTTGGCATAACCTCACCCATTGCAGTTACTTCGTACTTCTTACCAGAATCCTAAAAACCATATCACCTAGCGTTCACACCTCTTACAAGACACCGCCATTACTAGGAGTCTGCGAGGTGGTTCTAAGATATGTGGTAGTGGTGAGATAGTGCTTGACAAATGGTTGGCATAAGCTTGACTCATTGCAGTTACTTCGCAATCCTTACCAAAATCCTGGAACCATATCACCTAGCGTTCACACCTCTTACATGACACCGCCATTACTAGGTGTCTGCGGTGTGGTTCTAAGATATGTGGTAGTGGTGAGATAGAGCTTGACAAATGGCTGGCGTAATCTCACCCATTCCAGTTACTTCGAACTCCTTACTAGAATCCTGGAACCATATCACCTAGCGTTCACACCTCTTGCATGACAACACTATTACTAGGAGCCTGTGAGGAGTTTCTAAGATTTGAGGTAATGGTGAGATAGGGTTTGATAAGTGGTTGGCATAATCTCACCCATTGCAGTTACTTCGTACTTTTAACAAGAATCCTGGAACCATGTCACCTAGCGTTCACACCTCTTACATGACACCGCCATTACTAGGAGTCTGCTATGCGGTTTTAAGACGTGTGGAAGTAGTAGGATAGTGCTTGATAAATGGTTGCCATACTATCACTTATTGCATTATTAAAATTTGAATCTTGCTACTTTGCGCTCTATCCCCTTTCACGAAACTGCTATTATTATAAGTCTGCTAGCTGGTTTCTATAATATGTTGCAAAGTGCTTGACACATTATTGCCCATTGCTGTTATTTTGCAGTTTAAAAGTTTTATGCTCCAATTTTTGCCCAAATACGTCGGTTGGTGCCAGTATGTATCATACATGGTACAGCTTTCCAGGTGATTATGTGTGCAATTTCTATGGCAGACAGTGTTTTATACGTGATTTGTTATTTCTGAGGTAGTAAAGTGCGCCACAGGTAGTGATGTGTGTCATTATACGATATTGTATCAAAGAAAGTAACAGTATAATAGAAGTGACACTGTGTGTCACAGGTGTTGCCATCAAAAGTTATGTCGTGTATCGGCTTGGTGTGGCGGGAAACCCCCTCTACCGACACCGCACAGGTTGATTAATCCAATCATTGAGAATCGGCAAGTTAATCAATTCTGTGTATCTGACCTGTTGTTTTTTCATATGTATTTCTATATTTTCATCACATATTCATAATGAAGCCATTAATATCAAACAAATTGCATAGCTATTTAAACTGGAAAAATCTATTTTGATTAAATACTTTGGTCAATATAATATCGTTAAATTCAGTGCCTTATGTATGTCACCTATGTAAGTCTTTTTTTAATAATATTGAACTGCAATGGAGGCTTCGTATTGGATGGGTAACGTAAATTATAAGTTATTATTTTTGAAATAATTGGTTTAGATAGGAACCGATCTGAAAGTTTTTATGAGTTTACATTGCAATAAGTAATAAATGTTTATAATACAACTGTGCTTTTTTGATAAAAGTCCTCGCCAATAATTTCTTCCCATTTTTAATATTTTACGTACTTACTAAGAGAAAAGAGGCATAGAATCTACGATAGAGTAAAATGTGTTGTCTCATTCCACATTTAATCAGGCAGACTGGGAAAACCTAGAGTAGTGAATGTAAAAAATTTATAATTTTACACATTGTATTCAATGACTACCATACATGAATCATTTAATAATATCTTGAAGAACAATGCATTTAATTTTAAAACACTCCCATTTTTTTCAAAAATTACTTCAGTCATTAATACCATATTTAAACCAATTGGGAAGAAAAATGTAATGTGTCTCATAGTAGCTGCAATAAAACTGTGATACCAATAATATACAGGGTGTACATAAAGTCCTGCACGGGTATAATATTTTCTAAACGATAACAGATAAATAAACAAGATTTGGTACATCAATACTACACCTAAAAATCTACTTTTTGAAGGAACTATCAGTTTTCTGTAATATCATGGGGACGTCCCACAAGGAGTCAGAAGGAAATCTTAAATAGGAGCATAGGTCAATATGGACATCATTTTAAAGGGCTTATCTAGCAGAGTGTAATGCCGCAAACCGCACTCAAAAAGATTGATCCAGTAAAAAATGGCGGCTGTTCAAAAGATTTTACTTGGTTACATTTTATTAGTAGCCATAACCCCAGTAAAGCAAAACTGCAACCAAACGAATACTGCAGCTAACTACTACATTATGCTTGTCAGTTGTACAGAAGTGAATTATGACATTAGTTATCCTCAAGGGTTACAAATTTGGTCCTAATATATTGATAACGGGGAAAACCTGATAACAGTAACAATTAGAAATCTCTTATCTTTGGGTCGCAGTTAGGACTTTCCTATTAGCCAGTCTATTCATAGTAGGCTATTCTAGTTTTCTTGTTTTAGTAGTGCTGTCCAATCCATTTTATCAGTGCGCTTTAGTACAAAAGAGTTTGTCGTATTGCTTGTAGTTCTTCAACTACACTATGTCGCTTGACGAACGTGAACGTATATATATATTTGTGTGTGTGTGTGTGTGTGTGTGTGTGTGTTTTAAATTGTTACTTATTCATTTCGGGGGATTATTTAAAAAATAATTCCCTGTTCAATAATAATTTTAATCTAGGAGATAAGTTTTTATGAAAAAAATACGTTCTTAATAATATATAATTACATATTTTAGAGATTTTAACTAATAGAAATTAAAATAACATATAATAAATTAAATGGGTAAACATTATTTACGATAATATAACATTTACAGACAATTTTGAAAGTATTTCAATTATACACTGTCAATATTGCTATTTTATGTAGGCGTATTGTTGTTCTTTCTTATAATAGACTACCTAATACTTTAAGCTAGGACTATACATTAAAACGAGGGAGGGATATAATTTTCTAAAACTACTATACAATGACTGTTCATATGTAACTGAATATTTCCATCAACATCTTAACGAGTACACAAAGTTGAACTTCTTCTTTTGATGTGGTCATACACATACGTGTAATAATGTTACAGTACTTGCATTATGATTTTTGCTAACGCTGTCTTAATTGTTCTATTAACACCAACTGATTAAAACTCATATACTATGCTTCTTATTAAACAAAATATAAGTTTCTTCACAATACTGGTTTATTAAAAACCTAATAAAATAAAGACTGTCTTATCTCATAAACCAATATGCGTAAATTTATATTAAAATGTTTTGAACAGCCACCAATTTGGAACAAGGTTATTAGTTTCTTTATTATAAGCACTGTTTTTTTCATAATATATTTAAATAAATATATATATATATATATAAAATATATTATATAAATAAAATATATATATTTATATAATATATTATTATATAATAAAATATATATATATATATATTAAATAATAAATCTAAATATATATATATAAACACAGTTTGGAAATTCAGTAAATCATACAATTTATGAGTGATGAGTTTTTTATAAAAAGCATAAAAGCAGATAAACGGAAAGCACGTATATTTTTAGGAACTTTTTTCTTGTTTTAGTGTAATAATCACATCCTAAAGTGTGGAGATTTATCACAAAAACAACTTATCACAAACACTGTTTACAAATTTGCCTAAACGTGAAACTTACATAAAAACCACAACATTTATTGTGAACCAAGTTGCTGTACTAAGAATAATAGATTTGCTT
Organism: Homalodisca vitripennis; assembly: GCF_021130785.1. Lineage (NCBI taxonomy): Eukaryota > Metazoa > Arthropoda > Insecta > Hemiptera > Cicadellidae > Homalodisca > Homalodisca vitripennis. Next base: position 219,326,828 of record NC_060208.1, on the reverse strand, counting down.
TATTTATGTCTTATCTAATTATGTATTTAAATTTTGGCGGCAGTTTAAACGCAATATGTTTCTAGTTAGATTAAATACATTCATATTATAAACATAGACACGCGTCGAAACTTCACCACCACACTGTTCTAACCTGTTAGTTAAAACTATTTTGAAATTTTTAATGTTATCTCTATAATTTAAAAATTCTAAAATGTATAAATCATTATACTTTATAGATTACGGAATATATAGAATTTTAGATATGCTTTGTTTCAGGTACAGTTAAAACCGATCTTTCAAACATTTCCACAGTAATTATCAAAATTATTAACTTATTAACATACAAAGCAACATGCCTTTTATTGCTCATGTCTAAACAAAGAAAATTAAAATATTTCTATTATTTTGAGCGTAGAAACGAGGATAATGTACCTGATAACCATTTATAAGATGGATGTAAGAATTTTCCTAGAAAATCTTTGTCATAAAAATCCTGTAAAAATATCTAAAATTGTAAATGCGTGGTTTACTGTTACGAAATCACTTTCCAATAAAACTGAAACACATCCAACATTATTTGAATTTTATCCTGACCTAAGACACCTTTTGTATAGTAAAAGTAGAAAAGATTCAAATTTAAAACATAGTAATGACACTTTTAGCTGTCACATTTAATTAAATATGCAAATAAACTTTCATTTAAAAGCATAATTATCCCTGATTCCAGCAATAAGCGTAGGAAAAATATAAAACGCAGCATGCAGTCATAAATGTCCCTCTGCTTTTGGAGCGAACGGATTGATAGAGGATTGAAGTAAGGAAACTTTTTATTCTTTTGGGTGAAGTAGTTTTTGGAAGCGTTCAGAAGCATTTCTTGAGAGTAATGTATATCTTATTAGCAGGAGCAGAGGCAATAATAGTAGTTGAACTTTACTACTCACAGACAACGGTTAACTCAATAAATCAATAATGGATCCTTATTAACAAAACACGTGTTACTCTCAATCGACAGTGCAGTCGTATGTTGCTGACGACGTTATCTAGTTTACCTGCTCAAGAAACACAACTGAGAGTGAGCACATCTCCCGTAAGCAGGACAAAGGTAGGTAATTAATTTACTAAGGATCAAAGGATCTATCCTGCAGCTGCCCTTGACACAAAGCGACGTGAAGAGCCAACCACACATGGCCTAGCATAACACAAGTATTTTAGTTACAAATCGATTTGCGTTAGTTTAAATATACCAAAAGTGTATTCCTCATTAAACCTAATAGTACAATTTTTGAACCCATGAATTAAAAACATAATTAGAATTAGAAATATAATTTGGTTTTAAGATTATTTATAAACAGCGTGGTCTCGGAGGAGATGTGTGCAATGAAAGCAAAGTAACGTGTGTAAGGAGCTATTGAATCAATAATGGACTTACTGTATTTACTTGTTTTAAATAATTCTATTATGCAAGGAGATGTAGCTGTTCCTAAACATGCTAGTGTTTTTGGATTATTTCAGAGTTGTAAATAAATTAGCTTATATTTTATATACTCGTATTTAAGGCAGCTATTTTAGATAATCATAGTTTTACTACAGTAGGTAGGGTTGGTTCAACGCGAATGCTGCGTTTATCTCCAGTTAACCTTCCAAATTAGAGAATCCTGCAGTCACAGACTTGATTCTTGAAATCAGGAGTCGACGTCCGTCTGAGGAGATAGAAAAGACGGTTACAACGAAAACGTTCGTAACACATTGCTTGTGCCGTTTCATCATCAGAGACATCTAGACCACCACAGGGGGTCTGTCTGCCTGATTTAACCATCAGCTATCAATGTTTATATAATGAGGAGGTATCCTCAATGTCTCACCAGGAGCACAATTGGAGCTAAACTCAACATTCGCATAGTCATACTTGATTCAGTAGGATAGCCATGAAATCTGTAAGATATAAACACAGGCTATACTGTGTACTGTATTTGTTATATACATTTACATCTTAATATTTGTTCATAATTTTTTATATTGATTTGTTTCCGTAAAACATGTACCTAGTTTTTCCTACTGTCCCAATTATACAAAATTGGCCACTTGTTACCATTCTCTACAGGCAAATGTCAAACCGGGTTTGAGTCCAGGTGGAGATATTACCATTTATTCATAAACCTTTATAGATAATATATACGTATATCACTAATGTATTTGCTCCGCCGGGAATCGAACCTGGATCTCTCACTTTTCGGAGGAGTCCTTACTTTTTATGAATCAGTAATTGTTTTGTTTTTTAGTTTCTGTTAAAAATATGTATTTAGTAACCAAACAAATACTTTATTCGAAGGCTAAATGGCTTTTTAACTTATAAAATTTTTACTAAAAGTAATAGATCAATTTAATTTTAATACTGATTAATACACTACAATACATGCTACTAACTGTAACTCGAACTAAACCTCCAGGGTTATATAATAAACCATTTCTAACATCCAAAATTTGTGAAAGTCTTTCCATGAGCCTGCATCATAAATTCCTGTATATTAAAATAGAGTTTTAACTGTTTTATTTATTATAAAAAATCTTCATATATCAAAATGATACACGTTTCTTATTGTACCATTATTCATGCTTCAAGTTATTTTACAAAATGGTATGTTATCATTCTATAGATTTCCTTTAAAGACTTTTTAATTATTTATATCTGAACTAATATCACTGGTTTTTAAAGTTATTGATAAGTATAATTGTTAAAATAATAAAAAATATATATATTTAATTTTGTTACAGTGTTTAAGAGTGGGTGGGTGACAGGGGCGAAATTGGAGTAGCCCTAGCTGGTTATATTTGACGTTCGCGCTCTATCGGCCACAATAGTAAACACTGCAGCGTTTAATTAATATCAGCTGATGAACACGTTTCATGGAACACTTAATATTTACGATCTGGAGAGTTTCCGTTTTGAAAATTCAATCCAGGGGTCTAGTGTGGATTACAATATGTTAAAGATTTTTATATATGACGGGCAGTTTTGGTGACTTCTTTAATTAACTGTACTCTATATCGACAGATTCAGTTTTTTATTTGAACTGTTTGTAATATCATGTTTAACGTGTAAAAAATTACTTGAGGATATTCTTGAGACTGCGGAAAATGTACTTTTATTTGCCTGTTATGGCTGGTATAAAATTAAAGATTATGATTTCAATTTTAATTTTATATCGATACGTTACTACGATACAACAGTCTTAACATGTTTTAACGTGTAGAGGATTAAATAATTTTTATTTTAATCAATGACATCATTACACCAATCTCGTGTTGATACACAAAACAGTGCACATGTACTCATAAATATGCAATGTAGAACCAGCCGTGAAATGTGACGGTATTACAGTGAATGGTAACTCTGGCTTCGGTGTTACTTTACTCCTGTCAGAGTCAGGATATCTGTGTTACAATTTTGTATGTGAGAGGGTCCTCACACTCTATACACTGTTTTTATAACCGATCAATCACACCTGTATCACACCGACATTCAAAAGCTTCATATATTTTAGTTTGTCCCTAATATGTACATGGTTTGTTTCAATATATACATTAATAAATCTTCTAGACATGTTTTACATCAGTAATGTTCAAAATAAAAATATTTTCAATAGGTTATGATTATATTTATGAGTTTAAATTATTAATTCAACCTACGGAACTTGGATAATTGTGTCACTGTAGAGTTAACAATGGTATTACAACTTATTCACGTCTTACATGTATACATAAAATGTAATACTATTCCCTTACTCCCCCCTCTCACTCTTTTTTATGTATAAGTGTGTTCTACTTGATGACGTGAAACCTGCTAAAGTAACTGAACTTAAATTTAATGCACATTGTGTGTTTAGTTGTTATCTAGAGCTTCTAGAGGTTTGAATCTTCCAGGAGCCGAATATCATATACAGGTTACCATTAAAAGCGGGATCTATCGTTAAAACATTAGGAGATGTACTTTGAGGTTATGTTCAGCTAAAAGGTAAATCAGCTGATTCTAGTGACTTTTAGACTTTTGAAAGTACTTAGTGTGTATATATATATATATATATATATATATATATATATATATATATATACAAAGTATATACTAAGTATAGTATAGTATATATATATATATATATATATATATATATATATATATATATATACAGGGTGGAGCGCGAAAATTTGCTTTATTGCACTGCAGGCTGTGGCGGCACTGTTGGTCGAAGACAGGGGAGAGTGGGCGTGGCTTATAGTGGCTGACGGGAAATTTGTATTTCTCCGCGTTCCAGTTGCCATCATGCAGTGGTCACGAGAGGAGAGGCCCGTTTTGTGTTGAAGCGTATTTTTCAAATTCCCACTCGATCATTGCAGTGCAGCGTGCTTTTCGTTTACGATTCGCTGTTCCCCACACGGACGTGTTCCTGGTCGGCAATCAATTGTAAATTGGGTAACTGCATTCAGAACAGCAGGGAATATGTCATGTGTACGAAGGGGACTTCAGAGAAGGATTAAAACACCGGAAAACATCTATAGAGTTAGAGCAGCAGTACTGCAATCTCCAAAACGCTCTGCTCGGAAGCAATCACTTGCTCTTGGCATTTCAAGACGTTCTCTCCACCGGATTCTTCATGATGAACTGAGATTTCACCCGTATAAAATGTGCGTGGTCCATAAATAGTCAGGACGGGACAATGTGACACGGCTTACTTCTTGTGAAGACATGCTTGCAACTATACCGCGTGACGCAATTGTGTTCTTTTCTGATGAGGAACATTTTCACTTTAGTGGGTGTGTCAACAAGCAAAACATGCGCTATTGGAGTGAAACAAACCCTAGATAAGTACACCAGAGACCTCTGCATTCGGACCGCGTCACTGTGTGGCGCACCATATCACGAGTAGGCATCACTGGCCCTTACTTTTTTCAGGATAACCGTCGTGCCATAACTGTGAACTCCGAACGGTACTTGACTATGATACAGGATTTTTTTCAGCCGGCTCTTGAGGCAATGCAATTAGAGGATACATGGTTCCAACAGGATGGTGCCACTGCACACACAGCGAGGGTTACCATGAATTGTTTGAGGCAATTGTTTCCTGGACCCCTTATCTCTTTGAGGGGTGATGTGAACTGGCCGGCACGCTCACCAGAGTTAGCCCCATGCGATTTTTTCCTTTGGAGTTACCTGAAGTCAAAGGTGTATATCAACCGCCCCAACACCTTGGAAGACCTAAGGAACAATTTTGGGGCTGAAATTGGCAGAATACCAGTCGACATGCTTGTTAGAGTTAATGAAAACTTCAGAAAACGTATGCAGCAGTGTGTGGATGCCAAAGGTCGACATTTTCCAGATACATTATTTAAAACCATGTAATTTAAAAATTCCCTTACTGTTCAATATAATTAAAATAAAAAAAAAAGTTTTTCTAAAGTTCATAATTTTTTAACTTAATTTCCAAATCAGCAAACTACCGCGCTCCACCCTGTATATATATATATATATATATATATATATATATATATATATATATATATATACATATATATTATTCAACTGTAACAATATGATAACTATAAACAAACTATACTTACTAAAAAAACTACCTTGGAAAGCTGAAGTTTGAAAATTTTGTCTAACAGCTTGGCCAACACCTGTATTTACTAAGGAGATTAACCATTGGTACAAGATAAGATAACACTGTATAAGATAAGGAACCTTTTAGAGGCAGAGCGGCCAGAGCAACATCGATAACAAACGACTTCTTATTGGTTATGTAAGATTTTTTATAAAACATAAAAGTAAATTGCTCCTCGTTGTGTAGACTGAAGCTGTTACTTACTGCTGTATGTTGTTTTATGCAGTCACTGCGATATTTTCATGTTTCCAGGACCGATGACGCGTAGTTTTACGAAGCACAGGACCAGAACAATGTTGAACATGCCCCATAAATCAGGGGCTCGTTGAATAATGCATTAAACATGAAGTCGTGAGCGGAGTTGGTCTTTGTCTGCATTTCATCTGAAACGTATTTTAATGAATCGTCTATTTAAATTGTAAGTGTAATACTTAACGACTACAACACAAAAAAAGCATACTTTGTTTTTAGTTACTATTGACATTTTACTTTATTCCACATTTGAATTGATATTTAACCTGTATACGTGTCCTATATTATAAAAACAGTTTATAAAAAAAATAAACTCCTATACATTACATACAAGTAATATGATGGTATTTAAGAAGTGTGTGTGGAAATTCATTGCTATGAGATTTCATGAACGTGAGGATATTTTCGCCGATACGGCTCCTTTCCCGTCTCCAGCTGGGATTTATGGCGCTACCATTAAATGCAGTACCTACATCTGTTGCAGCTTATATTCAACCTGTATGTACAACATTGTCTATGTTTGCTCTCTCTGTTATGTTTTGTATGACTTTCTTACGCCTATAAAAGTCCCATTTTTAATCCAAATTAGAGCAGATTTTCTTCCATATCACGTTATTTTTGCTCTCATCATAGTAAGACTATTTTTTTCCTAGCACCTTGAGGACGAACGTAATTCTTTTTTAGTCAGCATTGTTTTGAATATAAAGTCACAGACTCCATATATTATTGCTAAATAAGAATTTCATGCAGGTGGTATATTTGATATAAATTTCTAAGTGGCAAATAGATTCCATAGATAGTGCATAACAATAGTTTAACCCAAATTATCCTACTTATATTCTATATGAGAATATCTACAACAGACATTTCACTAAGTTATCTGACTTTTTTTTGTAAAAATTGTAACCTGAAACATCAGTGCGACAATCAGTGACAAGAAGGATCCATACGTAAAAAATTAGGAAATGAACATTTATAAACATGAGGCAAAACTGTATTATATAAAAATTTTAAAAGACAGTTTAAATGAAAATAAGTCGTAGAGTATTGATATGATCAGGTACAGAGATTTTTATTTAATATCTAGTGATATAGCTTCAGCCTAAAACCAAAACATTTTACTAACGATATGTATGTTTCTGGACTGACTTAAGATATTAGATTTTACACCTCTTTATAATAAATAAACCGAGGAGTTCTTACGACAACTATAGACCGATATTCCTGCTCTCTACTATAGAAAACATCGTAGAAGAATTTACATAATAATAAAATAAATAAAGTAGTATTGAGCCAAAATTTGCTGTCAAAAGAGAAAAGAAACACATGATATACTAAGACATTTGAGCAACTATAAAAAGACACATATACACAAATTATGCTTCGTATTAGCTTTGTTTCTTGATTTCTCAAAGGGTTTGAAAACATTTGGCATGGTTTTGATCATATTTCAAAAATAATTATTAATGGTAAAGATTTATAAACATATGCAGTATAATCATGAAAATGAATGTATGTCCGGAGTATTACGAGTTCTGACCTAGCCCTGTTCTTTTTCAATATCTACAAAAATAAAATATTTTTAGCTTTCAAACATGTTAGATTTTTTGCTTATGCTGATGGTTAGCTTATTAATTTAACTCATAACGATTACAGTATTGCTCAAAAATGTTTCAAAATTATTTGAATTGAATAATTAGGTACATTCATGGTTTTGATAAAGGAAGATGTTATCCAGTATGAATTATAAATATAAAGAAATTTAATAAATATACAGGCTATGATACTAATCTATAAAGGATTAACAGAATTAATATTATGATATGGAATGGCAGCATATTGAATTGCATTATACTGTCAAACAAATAGTATTAGATTAGTATAGCATAAAATTCTAGATATACTTTCCGATATTGGGAAACACAACTAACTTTTAGATATGGCTAATAAAATTTCACCTAAAGGATTCTATTGGTACACCGCATTGGTCAACTATTGGTGATAATTAATTTAGGATTCCAAATATAACAAAAACACGACCGTCAACTTAAGAAACATTCTGTGGTATAATGTTTTCCACACAAAAACATCTTGCATAGTTATTGGGAATAATTTTATAATGTAATTCCTATTGATTTATGTAATGAAATAAATCTTACAAATTTCAAGAAATTTATATATATATATATATATATATATAATTTATCTATATATATCTATATATATATATATATATATCTAAAGATATATCTATACATATCTAGAATATATAGCAATATCTATATATTAGTAATGAAAAACGTGTAGTGTTGTACACCGATTATGTAGAAAATAGTTACTGTCTTACATTTTTAGTTTTTGGTTTACAATAATTTGTTTTGATAAATTATATTTTCAACTATTCATACTTATAAGTAGATTTAAATATGTGGCTCCTAGATCAGTTTTAGGGATATCAAAAATACTAACCAAATTACTGTATAAATTAAAATTCCAAATTAATGAAGAAATATACTATCTAAAATACAATAAACAAATTTAAATACAATAATTATAATAAAAACTAATAATCAAACGTTTTTCAGAATTCAATATCTTCTATTTTTTCCTTAAAATAATATTATACATACAAATTTATAGGAATTTTTCGGAGTGTATGAATAGGATTATTGTATTTTAAACAGTATTTTCATTGCTTTAATTTAAAATGTTATGTTCACTTTTATAGATTTGTTTGATGTTAAATTATACAGTAATTTGGTTTAGTATTTTAATTGCCCTAAATCCAGGAGGCTCATAATATTAACAACTATATAAATACCATTTTTTATATGATTACTAATAAATATAACGAATACAGTGTATTTATTTTGTTATTTGTTAATGTATTAGTTTTTGAACTAACAACTCACCCACATAAATTATGGAAAATGCCGGATATATTATTATGCTACTACGAGCATTTAAATGCAATAATACTATATTATTCTACTTATTAAATCATTTTTATCACAATAAATAATTTAAGATATACAGGTTATAATAAAAATCAATATGTTATTGCTCAAAATGTTTCTAATATAAAGGTACTCATGTTTTTGCTAATTTTGAATTTTTCGTATTGTATTAAAGTTCGTAGAGTGAAATAACCGGTGTCTTCTATTTTACTAAAAGCAAAGACTTGGACAGAGGGGCCAGTGCGGTTGCCAAAACGGAAAAAGTTTGGCGCCAGGATTATCCAACATAAAACTGTATAACTTTCTTTTTCTTTCTTTAGCTAAACGAAGGTTCTTCCATTTTTCGTGACAGGGACTTTCATACCTTGTATTTCAATTCAGTTACACGTTTTAAATTAGAAATAAACAATTTAAATACAATAATTATAATAAAAACTAATAATCAAACGTTTTTCAGAATTCAATATCTTCTATTTTTTTCTTAAAATAATATTATACATACAAATTTATAGGAATTTTTCGGAGTGTATGAATAGGATTATTTTATCTTAAACAGTATTTTTATTGCTTTCATTTAAAATGGTATGTTCACTTTTATAGCTTTGTTTGCTGTTAAATTATAGAGTAATTTGTTTGGTATTTTAATTGGCCTAAATCAAGGAGACTCATAATATTAACTACTATATAAATATCATTTTTTTATATGAATACAAATAAATATAACGAATACAGTCTATTTATTAGCTATTTGTTAATGTATTAGTTTTTTTGAACTAACAACTTACCCATATACATTATGGAAAATGCCGGATCTATTATTATGCTACTACGAGCACTAAATTACTTATTAAAATCATTTTTATCACAATAAATAATTTAAGATATACAGGTTATAATAAAAATCAATATGTTATTCCTCAAAATGTTTCTAATATAAAGGTACTCATGTTTTTTTGCTAATTTTGAATTTTTCGTACGTGTTGAAGTTCATAGAGTGAAATAACCGGTGTATTCTATTTTACTAAAAGCAAAGACTTGGACAGAGGGACCAGTGCGGTTGCCAAAACGGAAAAAGTTTGGCGCCAGGATTATCCAACATAAAACTGTATAACTTTCTTTTTCTTTCTTTAGCTAAACGAAGGTTCTTCCATTTTTCGTGACAAGGACTTTCATACCTTGTATTTCAATTCAGTTACACGTTTTAAATTAGAAATAAACAATTCTCTCATTCAGAGTTTTTATGCTACTAAAGATATGCAATATAACACCTATCGGTTTTATTTAACTGTTTTATTTACTGGATTTAAGTAAAAGCGTATCTAATCATATATTTGGGCCATGTTTTCCAAATAAATTGAAAAGTTTTATTAGTATTATATTTTGAAGTAAACAAGTAAGATTAAAACTTTTTCCCCTGAAAAAAATGGGATAACATCAAAACCCCCACACTAGATGCAATTAAAAAAAAACTAAACAAAAAACACTAGAATCAATCTAATAGATACGAATTCAACCCAAATTAAGCCACGTTTATATACATGTATATACATGAATTAGAAGTACGACACCTAAAATAAGAATCACTATCAAATTTTCTGAATCTTTGGTATAAAAAAATTATTTATATATAATACTTTCTAAATAAAGATTTCGAAATTATATGGATAGTGTTATTGAAAGATAAAAAATTAAATCAATATCAATAATACTTACATTATGACTGGTTGTCATCCATATGTAAAGATAATGGACGATTTCGTAAAGTATATCTGTCTTCCAGTCCTTGTTCCTATATAATACTACTTCATGCGTCTCCAGTCGAGGGATTTTATCAGTATTTATAAAACTAGACAATATCGAGCAACATCTCATCAGTGAAAATGGATGTGTTGTCCCCTCGACGATTTTCTGGCATAAAAATTGCATTAAGTGTTTAGGGAATTTCTTCCTGGTTCCACTTACTATAATCACAGACTCTCGGCGATCGTTGCCTTCACTTGTAGTCACGGAGCGAATGGTTTGTTGAATCATACTAATGCCCAATCTCTCCGTTTTTGTCCATAAGTCACTGTATATATGCCGTCCCAATATGTCTAAGGAAACCAAAATCAATACCTTACATGTACACATCCACCAGTTAGTTAATTAAAACAAATCTGGAATAAATCATTACTTTGATATGTTGCCATGATACGGACATACAAAGTATTGTTACTTTTGTTCTGTTTTCACACTATAAATAAAAATAAAATAAAAAATAGTATAAATTAATAGTAAAAATAAATCATAAAATAAATAAATAAAAATTATAGACGTGCCGTTGTAATACAATGTTTAGACAGAAACATTTTATTACATCTAACAGGCTCTTTACATTTTTATTTCACAACTTTAGGGTCCAAAATGTGATCTAAAACTGCTTCAGAAACTTGTGGTGCGTAGCCCTGAATGATTTTTGAAATGCTTAAGAATCTGTATTCATCCCAGCGACGTAAAGAGTGTCAATGTAAAATTGAATAGTTTATGCGTGAAAGAAAAAATATGCAATCAAAGGCACTTTACAGTATTTATAATATTATTAAGATACAAACAAAATTATAATATAATAAACATATTTTCAACATAAATGTGTAACTGTAGTAAATATTATGTATTATTACTAGGTCAATATAGATAGTCCGGTTTGGAAAGAACTGCTGACAGTTAATTGAAATTAATTATATTTTGAATTAAGCAAGTAAGATTATTTATTTAAATTTTAACATACTCATTCAGCATTCATGTTTTTTTTTTTAATAACCCGGATAACATGAAAACAAACACACTTAAATCAACTTAAAAACCATCTGAATAGGACTAATACACATACATAGGTAATAACTGTTCTAGTTTATAATATCAACACTCAGAAATATCTCTACAAGTTCTAAAAGAAATGTTTACACATTATACTAATTTAGACTACATAATTCAAAATTGATCGTTAATTTTTACAATAAAGTTAAAGTAAAGAACAACAGTAAACGTTATGTATGATTACTTGGACCGTGTAAAGGTAACGATTTAACTGTATTTGTAACTGTATTAAATTTGTATTTTTAAAAATTTTTTGAAATATTTTTGCCTTTTTTGTCACTGAATTGGGAAGAACGATGACCTTTAAAATAAAACTATGAGGTACGTGGACGTATACAGGAAGCCCACGGCTCTATGCAACATAGCCGGGACCTGTAGGGAGCAACCAGCTTATAATCTCTGTCCATTAAATGCTCAGCACAGCTGTTGTTAAAATAAATATTTTTGTCTAGCAGTAAGTAGTAATGTCTTAAAAGTATATATTAGTCTAAATTATGGGTTAAAATATACACGCAAGATGCTAATGAAGTTTTGAAACAGCTTCCTAGCTGTCGACAGGGAGTCAATAAGAGTAAAATGTGAAAGGGAAGCAAAGGTACATAAAAGAAAGTGAGTTTGTGAACAGAACAGAGCTCCTCAAACGGCACCTCAGAAGTCTTACTGTAGCGAAAAAGGCAACTATATATTTTTTCTGGCTCCTAATATGCTTATTATGTTTGAGTAGCACTGCAAAAGTACTGACTCAGAGCTTGTGCAATAATACTGTATCGTATGTTTGATAAGGTAATTTTAAAATTCCAACTATGTGAACAAGAGTCTTTGTAATAAATTCCACTCTTTGAATTAGACAGAATACATTCATGTTGATAACAAAACTACAATCAACAAACTAGAACACACACACACACATGCATATCATACATTTGCACAAACTTTGTGAATATGCGCGTGGAATAACGTAGATCTAATGGACAAGATGCATCACAGACCAGTTATAGTACATACATTATTCATCTGTCAACTTTGAATTGCTAAAGTTAAACTCTATGTTCAAAGATAGCTTTTATCATCGCATTCGTATTCGATTGACACAACATACACAGCGCACCATGCGAATATCTGGGTCGTAGCGACAAATAAGTAGTCGATTACAATCAGTGCCAGTCACTTAATCTAGTGTTGTACACTTTTTAACGTCACGATTTAAACAAAAACAAGGTTTTGCGGCACTTGGATGTGTGTCGTGAAACTATGAAACATATGTAAAGTTAGAAATAAACTTACAGCAAAGTATTATGTTCATGTTACTTATTACACAAAAACTGGTAAATATTCCCAACAGAAATTACCTATAAATAAATGTATTTCTCCATCTATCCCACTGACAATAGTACATTGAAAATCAATGTTGTCTCATTTAAAGAACGTTTGGGTAAGTTTATAGTCGAAATATAATTACTTTTACATATTTTAAATTTAATAACTTTCATCATATACGTTTATAGCCTGCAACACAGTGATTGTGAATTATTTTAGCTTTCCAATTCTCCATTAATACCATTAATATAGAATCTGGTTTTTTATCAAGTCCAAGGAGTTATTAAAAGGATTTTAAAACCGAATTCATCGTTGGTTTTTGTCTATATTGGGGATAGTTGGACCGTGAAGCCAAAAGTTTGTAGGGGAACTTACCTCTCTATCTACAGATCTCGTTATTGAGAGGCTAGTAAATATTCCTTTTAGAAGTCTAGATTTGAAAAAAAGTTGATTATTTCATAATAGAACCCTTTTATGTCTTTGTCTGAGAATTATGTGTTATTTAAAAATATAGCTAGGCAACCCAAACTTTTGCCAACAACCTTTCTAAGTTAAATGGGAATACTTAGGGTTTATTGTTTTTTTTATTTATTTTAAACTAGAAGGGAGTGTTCATAACATTTTTTGTAAATAGCTTGGCCTTCTTAATTATTCCCTGAAGAACCGGAGTTGACAGCAGGATGATGCAAGTTCCTTTAGCATTTAATGACAGAATTTTATAAGCTTGAAATCTAATTTGGTAAAGTAAACCGCAACGAACAAGTTGAATATGTTTGGATTGCTACATATTTGTCTGAAAGCTTCTGCATACGTAACGATACCGACTCTCCCTCGTGTATATATGGTAGCAACTGATCTGAACTGCTGGATGTGTGGTCGGGGATTGGGTAGAGGTGAATGGCAATGGACAAGTTAAATTTGTTTGGATTAGTATATATTTATCGGATAGCCAAAGCATACGTAATGATACTAAACCTCCCTCGCGTATGTTTCGTAGCAACTGAATGGAACTGCTGAATGTGTGGTCAGGGAGTCGGCTGAAGTAAATGGAAATGAACAAGTTAAATTTGTTTGGATTAACACGTATCTGTCAGGTAGCCAAAGCATACGTAATGATACTAAACCTCCCTCGCGTATGTTTCGTAGCAACTGAATGGAACTGCTGAATGTGTGGTCAGGGAGTCGGCTGAAGTAAATGGAAATGAACAAGTTAAATTTGTTTGCATTAATATACATCTGTCGGGTAGCCAAAGCATACATAATGATACTAAACCTCCCTCGCGTATGTTTGGTTGCAAGTGATTGGAACTGTTGAATGTGTCCCCGTAAATCTAAGACCCTCTGAATAATGTAAGATTCTATGTCGAGAGAGAAATGTGCCCACATTGCGTTTTAAATGTTTCTTAGCCCGTCTACTACCACTATCTTAGCATATATAACGTCAAAAAATATAAATTAACTTTGATAACAAAGACATTTCCTGGTATTGAAGGGCTTATACAAAATTGCACTTGAACGATAAATTTTCTTTTGAAATATCAGTATGTTAAAGTTTGGAAAATTATAATATATATATATATATATATATATATATTTATACTCTGTTTTGCTATAATATTACAGGATTTCTATCGGTGAAAGTACCTCCAAACAGGCACTGCCTTGGAGTACTCTAGTTCCAAATAAATAATAATGAATATCCAATATATTTTGTACAATACATGACCCAACATTCTGATTTAATTTTGTCATATTTAAATGTGTCAATCCATGAATTTCACAGTAATATCGTACTTTATATTTGTTGTGCATGTATGAATGTGAAAAGAGTATGTACTTTCATTCATGTTGGAATGAATGCGTTAAGTTTTAAGGACGTAAAGTTAGGCTTGGCACTTAGTTTAAGATACTTTTAGATTTCGATTATTGCGGTAATGGCAAATGTATTTTGTTACCTAAGTATATTATTATGGTTTTTATTATCCTGTATTTGTAAAAAGAACTATGTAATGTATGTATTTATTTGGAAATAAATTATTATTATTATTATTATATTACATCTATATTTATCTAATAATACAAAATTTACAATAATGATAATAATAACAATAATAATAATATTAAAGTAATAATAATAATAGTAAGTGAATAATTAACAATATAACTCATTTATTTATTGTATTCTACTGGCTGACCTCGCATTATCGTATATAGAGTTAAGGGGTCCACTACTCTTTGCGCTGTATCTCAAAAAGGGTTGAGCGTATATAAAATTACTTCTAACAAAAATTTAAGAGAATTTTCCGTTCTACAATTTCTCTAACAACCTTCAAAGTCATTTAGCGTAAGCGAAACGAAATATTTTCAAAAAACTGATTTTCGTGACCTTTGACCTTAAATATCTTAAGTCGCGTACACGTGATTATATGAGACTTTTGAGGTAGGTAAGTTGTATACCATCAAAATAAAGACGTATGCAAATTCTTAGCTTATTATCTTTCATTCCGAGGTTGCATCCTTATTTTACCTTAATTTACTAAGTTATTACAGTAATTAGTAATTTGTTAAAATACTAAGGCAGTAAATAATTTGCACGAATGAAATGAATTAGGAAAACTCTGTTAAATGTTAAATGAAATAAAACTCTTCTTATTTCATAAGGAATCGTGGTTCTTTTGACAGAATCAAATATTTATCTAGAATTTGTCTACCATTAAAGGACAGGTAAAAACTACATCCTTTAAAATTAAATATCAAACTCGATATGTACTTACGTGACAGTAGCAAGAAGAGTAGTTAAATGTTTGGGTAAACAAGATAAAAGCATACACATTGAAGAGCGTTCTTGGCAGCTGTACAAACAGACAAACTTTGAAACATGTACTTCTTTTGAAATATAAGTGCTATCGTTCTTTATTGGTATACAAAAACGGCGTTTTCTTTCTATTTAGCTTTTTCTCATTTAATTTAAGAGTGTTGATGGTGAAGTATCTTAGCACAGCTCAGCACTCACCTTTTATTCTTGGTTGTCAAGTGCATCTGTAAAATTGTTCTTTAAAACGTTTTCGAGAACCTACAACGATTATTCTATGTATTAGCTAGTAAAACCCAACCTTACAGGACATTGAATACCCTTGTCCAGTGGAGTGATTCAATCTTAAATGACGCTACTAATTCATTTACCATCAGTCATGGTTGTCTTTTTAAAATGAGAAGTGGATGAAACCTATTGCTAAATGTATTTGTAGCACCATTTATTTTGGGTATATTTAATCCTACTAAAATATGTATGTACACTTGGAAGGAAGCAGGATTTATTCTTAAATCCTTTGTCGTTAATTATTGATACATAAATTCCTTAATACGACATTTCGTGATCGGCAACGTGATCTCAGATGAATAACTCACGTAAAACATAACACAATCTAAGTAAAAAGTAACACATCATATCAGGGCGTTGTAACACACATAAGTCAGTAATCGTAACAACCTTGTTGTGTGTCAAATCTATGCACTGAACTCTTTATCTAAAACATGTAGTTAATAATATTCCGGTTTTCTTGTTTGTTAATTATCAGAAACCCTTTTTCATTTATAATCCTTCCATCGCAAAATGTAACTTAGATGTTGGTTGGGCTTATGGATAAAGTAAATAATTTATGGGTTTTATAAATAGAACTGCAGTAAATTTTAAAATGATAGTTTCCAATGGTGATTGTTCGTAGAAGTAATTGAATTACAATAGAGGGATACGGAGTTTGGAAACAATGTACGCTGGGGAAAAAAAGGATTATCAAAATGTTTGTTTTTATTAGTCAGGAGTTTTTACATTAACTGTTTATTTTCGTAGTACATCGTGTTGTAGGATATAAATTACTCTTGACAATTTTATTCTGTGTCATAATAAAAATCATATTTACAAATTACTTAAAATTTCTGGAAGTGAAGTTAAATTTGTTGATTTTATAAATATTGGATAAGTTAATAAAAACACTAAGAGATTTGTTTTCTGATAAAGAAATAAAAGCTTTTTTAACTATCTTTATGATATAATATTATTTTAAAAGATGAACCTACAGAGACCAAAAATATAATTATCATGTTTTTGAGCCGTTATTATAGTTTTAACCATGAAAAACTATTAACGATTGTTTAATATTAGTTTTACTCTATAATTAATTGACGGCTCTCAATTCTATGGTAAATTAAACTTACTTATCCATTTCCTTAAGTCTAATTCTTGAGCCGCTTATCGGCCCATTATCTGAATAATGGGGTGATTATTGCAATGCCCAACTTTATTAATGATATTGGGCTCTACATACATTCATGGTAATGAAAGCTATTACTTTTCATTTAAAAGGTTCAATCGTTGGGTGGACAGCGATATAGACTGTCTTTTACAAAATAATGGAATGAGCTAATATTTTAATACTTTCAACGCATATTAATCATAATGAATTTCAAGTTTCATATACTAAAAATGAAGTATTCAATTATTTCTTCTAGTTTCTTAATGTCATTTATCAACCATTAATTTTTAATTAGCCATTAACTAATAACATTAAAAATATTAAAAATAGATATGAAATCAAGATTGCATGAGTTGAATTCAATTGGTTTATGGCAACTCACAGGTGAGTTTACACTAATTCTCATATAAACCTAGAACTGGGTCACAAACACCTAGCCTAGATACTATAAAGGGTAGGTCGAGTTATATATTTTACCATCTATAATACCTAGAGACATACCTCATCATAATATTCAATCTCATGTAGAAATGGGGCTTTATGTAAAATATCAAATGTATGACCCAATTCATTCTTGAGATATCTTGTGATAAATTTTATTTTGACGCTTATAATGTTCAATCAATCTCGACTTTTCCAACTTAAAAATTCACTTACATGGAATTTTTCGAAGTCTGTAGTTTAGTTTGCTCTTTTGATATCTTCTGGACAGTTATAGCTTTCTGGAAGATTATGCCCTTTTGTCAATCAGGCAATGTCGCCTATTTAATGAATAAGTTATATGGAACATTGCAAGGTCTAGTCATACGTTTTCTTGAGATGCCCTGTAGACAATCGAAGCTCCCTGGACGCGTATACACTTCTTTTTACGTTGACATGCCTATTTAAGCAATAAGTTATAGGATCATTGCAAAGTCTACTCATAAGTTTTCTTGAGATGCCCTGTAGACAATCGAAGCTCCCTGGACGCGTATACACTTCTTTCTACATTGACATGCCTATTTAATCATTAAGCTCTATTCAAAATATTTCAAAGCCTATAGTTATTTATGTTCCTGATATATTAAACAAAACACAAACTGACATAATATAGATATAACAACAATGATATTAGAAATAATGTAAAAACAACCATGTTTATAGTCTTTTCTAACTCACAGTTAGTAGCAATATTTTTTCACTGAGCTATTAGGACTATAAGACACAATAAAAACTATAAAGTAGTTAGTTTCACGAAACATAATATCACAAGCATTTATTCTAGTGTCTCTTTGAGACTAAATAATTATATCAAAAAAATATGCCTTATGTATAAGAACAAAGATTATGTTTATACGTATGACTTTACAAAAGTCTCTATTTAAATGTTGGAATAAAAGTTAGACATAAACATAAAACAGAAAAAACAAAATTCTTATGTAATTGTAAGTAAATTATTACAAGGTTTCACGATTTAAAGGTAGCCACCAAATATTCTGCATATGCCATATATGACTGCTGTCTAACAATTCGTGCTGTAATGACACTAATGGGAATTCAGCCCAGGTTCTTAAAATTGTAAGAGGTATATGAAGATGTCCTTTATAAACGTCATTGTTTGGACTCAATATTTTGCAAATAGCATAGTTGCTAAAAGTGTAATAAGTGTTCGTGAATTTTAATATAAAGTAATATTTGTATATTGCACATTAGAAAATTTAGTAGCGTATTACTATGCAATTACATTGTATTAACAGGTCCATTGAACAATATTGTACTGGTTTGAATTTTTACCTGTATTAATTTTTCACTGGTAACTTATAAGTAACAGAGTTCTAATACATATTCATTTTGTATGATAATTTAAATAATAAATAAATAATTTTTAAACGAAGATTAATAATATTATTGGTAGCGGAATACCAGATGTCTCCGTAATTGATGTTCGTGTAAAGGTAGGTTTAGGTTACGATCCTGGAACACTGCCACCTGGCGTCCATACCTCTTACACGACAACGCCATTACTAGGAGTCTGCGATGTGGTTCTAAGATATGTGGTAGTGGTGAGATAGTGCTTGAAAAATGGTTGGCATAACCTCACCCACTGCAGTTACTTCGTACTTCTTACTAGAATCCTGGAACCATATCACCTAGCGTTCACACCTCTTAAATGACACCGCCATTACTAGGAGTCTGCGATGTGGTTCTAAGATGTGTGGAAGTGGTGAGATGGGGCTTGATAAATGGTTGGCGTAACCTCAACCATTGCAGTTACTTCGAACTTCCTACTAGAATCCTGGAACCATATAACCTAGAGTTCACACGTATTACAAGACACCGCCATTAATAGGAGTCTGCGAGGTGGTTCTAAGTTATGTGGTTGTGGTGAGATAGTGCTTTTGACAAATGGTTGGCATAACCTCACCCATTGCAGTTACTTCGAACTTCCTACTAGAATCCTAGAACCATATAACCTAGCGTTCACAACTCTTAAATGACAACGCCATTACTATGAGACTGCGAGGTGGTTCTAAGATATGTGGTACTGGTGAGATAGTGCTTGACAAATGGTTAACATAACCTCACCCATTGCAGTTACGTCGTACTCCTTACTAGAATCCTGGAACCATATCACCTAGCGTTGACACATCTTACATGACACCGCAATTACTAGGAGACTGCGAGGTGGTTCTAAGATATGGGGTAATGGTGGGATAGTGCTTGACAAATGGTTGGCATAACCTCAGTCGGTGCAGTTACTTCGTACTTCCTACTAGAATCCTAGAACCATATAACCTAGCGTTCACAACTCTTAAATGACAACGCCATTACTATGAGACTGCGAGGTGGTTCTAAGATATGCGGTACTGGTGAGATAGTGCTTGACAAATGGTTAACATAACCTCACCCATTGCAGTTACGTCGTACTCCTTACTAGAATCCTGGAACCATATCACCTAGCGTTGACTCATCTTACATGACACCGCAATTACTAGGAGACTGCGAGGTGGTTCTAAGATATGGGGTAATGGTGGGATAGTGCTTGACAAATGGTTGGCATAACCTCAGTCGGTGCAGTTACTTCGTACTTCTTACTAGAATCCTGGAACCATATCACCTAGCGTTGACTCATCTTACATGACACCGCAATTACTAGGAGACTGCGAGGTGGTTTCTAAGATATGGGGTAATGGTGGGATAGTGCTTGACAAATGGTTGGCATAACCTCAGTCGGTGCAGTTACTTCGTACTCCTTACTAGAATCCTGGAACCATATCACCTAGCGTTGACTCATCTTACATGACACCGCAATTACTAGGAGACTGCGAGGTGGTTCTAAGATATGGGGTAATGGTGGGATAGTGCTTGACAAATGGTTGGCATAACCTCAGTCGGTGCAGTTACTTCGTACTTCTTACTAGAATCTTGGAACCATATCACCTAGCGTTCACACCTCTTACATGACACCGCCATTACTAAAAGTATGCGAAATGGTTCTAAGATGTGTGGAAGTAATAGGATAGTGGTTGAAAAATGGTTTCCATAACCTCATCCATTGCAGTTACTTCGTACTTCTTACTAGAATCCTGGAACCATATCACCTAGCGTTCACACCTCTTACGTGACACCGCCATTACTAGGAGTATGCAAAATGGTTCTAAGATGTGTGGAAGTAATAGGATAGTGGTTGACAAATGGTTGCCATAACCTCACCCATTGCAGTTACTTCGTACTTCTTACTAGAATCCTGGAACCATATCACCTAGCGTTCATGACACCGCATTTACTAGGAGTTCTCGAAATGGTTCTAAGATGTATGGAAGTAGTAGGATGGTAGGCATACTATCACTCATTGTATTATTAATATTGGAATCTCGCCATCAAGCGCTGTCTCCACTTGCACGAAACTGCTCTTATTATGAGTCTGCAAGCTGGTTCTTTAATATGTTCCATGGTGATTGACAAATTATTGACGTAATCTCAACCGTTGCTGTTAGTTTGCAGTTTAAGAGTTTTACGGTCGATTTTTGGCCAAAATACGTCGGCACCACACTGTGTATCATACATGGTACACTACTCTCAGATGACTCTGTGTGCAATGGGTATGGCAGGCAGTGTTTCATTATGTGATTTGTTATTTCTGAGGTATTACAGTGCGCCACAGGCAGTGATGTGTGTCATTATATGATATTGTGTTAGAGTAAGTACAGTATAATAGAAGTGACACTGTGTGTCACAGATGTTGCCATCAAAAGTTATGTCGTGTTATGTGATTTGTTATTTCTGAGGTATTACAGTGCGCCACAGGCAGTGATGTGTGTCATTATATGATATTGTGTTAGAGTAAGTACAGTATAATAGAAGTGACACTGTGTGTCACAGGTGTTGCCATCAAAAGTTATGTCGTGTATCGGCATGGTGTGGCGGGAAACCCCCTCTACTGACACCGCACAGGTTTATTAATCCAATCATTGAGAATCGACAAGTTAATCAATTCTGTGTATTTGACCTGTTGTTTTTCATATGTATTTCTATATTTTCATCACATATTCATAACTAAGGCATTAATATCAAACAAATTTCATAGCTATTTAAATTGTAAGAAATATATTTTGATTCAATACTTTGGTTAATATAATATCGTTAAATTCACTACAAGTGTCTTATTATACCTTTGTAAGTCTTTTTTAATAATATTGAACTGCAATGGAGGCTTCGTATTGGATGGGTAACGTAAATTATAAGTTATTATTGTTGAAATAATTAGTTTACATAGGAACCGATCTGAAAGTTTTTATGAGCTACATGGCAATAAGTGATAATTGTTGATAATACAACTGTGCTTTTTTGATAAAATTCCTCGCCAATTATTTCTTCCATTCTTTCATATTTTACGTATTTACTAAGAGGAAAGAGACACAGAATTTACTATAGAGTAAAATGTGTTTTCTCACTCCACATTTCATCGGGCAGACTGGGAAAACCTAGAGTAGTGAATGTAAAAATTTATAATTTTACACATTGTATTCAATGACTACCATACATAAATCATTTAATAATTTCTAGAAGAACAATGCATTTAATTTTAAAACACTACCATGTTTTTCAAAAATTACTTCAGTCATTAATATTATATTTATACATATTGGGAAGAATAATGTACTGGGTCTCATAGTAGCTGCAATAGAACTATGCTACCAATAATATATAATAATAAGCTAGATGAGCTAGCTTTTGGTAATAATAACTCAAAAGTTCAAATAGTTTAAAAAGTTATTTAAAACGAAATTTTGAAAAGCAGTGGGCAATAAATAATCAAAATCCTAGTCCTGGTAAAATGGCAAGTACTCTCCTCGCTTTACGACTGAGGAAGAATTGATGGGCAGTTGGAATAGGCAAGGTTAAGAAATTTACCTTTTTTAAACTATAACAGATTAAACTTAGCTGAGCTCTCAAAAGACGTACTTCAAAGAAATAATAAAGCGCAAAAGGACTTGTATCACATTAGTATAAAAAGACAATTATTTCATTGCTATATGCTAGATATGGTAATGTAGGTGTAATAGCTATTTGGTATATCTTGAACAATAAAAGTACACAATGAATAACTTGCGTGAGCCCAGGTACCCATTAATGCAACTAATAAATATAAAAATTCTTAATGAGGCATAACTATCGTCATACAGGTGTGGTAAGTACGTCATATCGTGAACATTAGCAGCGCACATGTAATGAATTCTCTGGACCTAGATGTCCATTAACATAACTAATAAATATATAATTCTAGATGAGGCATAAATATCGTCATACAGGTGTGATAAGTACGTCATATCGTGAACATTAGCAGCGCACATGTAATGAATTCTCTGGACCTACATGTCCATTAACATAACTAATAAATATATAATTCTAGATGAGGCATAACTATCGTCATACAGGTGTGATAAGTACGTCATATCGTGAACATTAGCAGCGCACATGTAATGAATTCTCTGGACCTAAATGTCCATTAACATAACTAATAAATATATAATTCTAGATGAGGCATAACTATCGTCATACAGATGTGATAAGTACGTCATATCGTGAACATTAGCAGCGCACATGTAATGAATTCTCTGGACCTAGATGTCCATTAACATAACTAATAAATATATAATTCTAGATGAGGCATAACTATCGTCATACAGGTGTGATAAGTACGTCATATCGTGAACATTAGCAGCGCACATGTAATGAATTCTCTGGACCTAGATGTCCATTAACATAACTAATAAATATATAATTCTAGATGAGGCATAAATATCGTTATACAGGTGTGATAAGTACGTCATATCGTGAACATTAGCAGCGCACATGTAATGAATTCTCTGGACCTAGATGTCCATTAACATAACTAATAAATATCTAATTCTAGATGAGGCATAACTATCGTCATACAGATGTGATAAGTACGTCATATCGTGAACATTAGCAGCGCACATGTAATGAATTCTCTGGACCTAGATGTCCATTAACATAACTAATAAATATATAATTCTAGATGAGGCATAAATATCGTCATACAGATGTGATAAGTACGTCATATCGTGAACATTAGCAGCGCACATGTAATGAATTCTCTGGACCTAGATGTCCATTAACATAACTAATAAATATATAATTCTAGATGAGGCATAACTATCGTCATACAGGTGTGATAAGTACGTCATATCGTGAACATTAGCAGCGCACATGTAATGAATTCTCTGGACCTAGATGTCCATTAACATAACTAATAAATATATAATTCTAGATGAGGCATAAATATCGTCATACAGGTGTGATAAGTACGTTATATCGTGAACATTAGCAGCGCACATGTAATGAATTCTCTGGACCTACATGTCCATTAACATAACTAATAAATATGGAATATGCGAAATGGCCTAACTAGCTTGATGCAGGTGTGATAGGTATAATGTACGAATGTATTATATATACATATATGTGTGTGTGTGTGTGTGTGTGTGTGTGTGTGTGTGTGTTTTAAATTGTTACTTATTCATTTCAGGGGATTATTAAAAATAATAATGCCCTGTACAATAATAGTTTTAATCTAGGAGATAATTTTTTATTACAAAAATACGTTCTTACTAATAAATTATAAAATCTTTTAGAGATTGTAAGTAATTGAAATTAAAATAATATATAATAAATAAAATAAGTAAACATTAGTTACAATACTATAACATTAACAGAGAATTTTCAAACTTTATTCAATTTTACACTGTCAATATTGCTATTTTATATTAGCGTATTGTTGATCTTTCCTTATAATAGACTACCTGATACTTTAAGCTAGGACTATACATTAAAACGAGGGAGGGATACAATTTTCTACAACCTGTATACAATGACTGTTCTTATGTACGGTAACTGAATATTTCCATCAACACCTTAACAAGTACACAAAGTGGAACTTCTTCTTTTGATATGGTCATACACATACGTGTAATAATTTTACGGTACTTGTAATATGATTTTTGCTAACGCAGCCTTAATTGTTCCATTAACGCCAACTAATTAAAACTCATATATATGCTTCTTATTAACCCTGCGTTAGTCGCGCTCCGCCTGGAACGTCGTTGCTTGCGCACGGTCTGTGAGACCGTGCTTGATTAATCCATAGAAAGCACTGGTTAAAATTGAAAACAGCTCATAAGTTATAAAAACCTTTATTTATAATGTATTTAGAAAATAAATAAGTGAATAATTTATGAGTAGTTTAAATGTTTTTATATAAATGTAATTGAAATTGATGTGTACTTTAACTTACATTACAAAATTAAAATTTCTATATCCAATATAAATAAAATAGTAAAAAAAAAATTATTTAAAAATACTAATAGAACATAATCATAGAATGTTTTAGAATACTGAGTACAGTAACAATATTTTTTATAGGCTTAGGTAAGTTGAGTGAAGTAAATATAAAAGTTGAAAACTATAAGACTCTGATTTAATCTGATTCATCAGTGATCATGGTTTCTGGTCCATCTAATGGGCAGTTCAGACACAGCTTTAGGCCCGTATGCTCGCCGCAGATGTAGATTTGCGATGAGGCCTTTGCTTAGTTTCTACAAATAAAGAAGGTACCTTTCTCTTAGTTTTCCTTAAAGCACCGACAAGTAATAATCTATGCTGATTCTTCAGTTCCCTTCCTAAAGGAATGGAAGTGAACTAGTTGTCCACAGTGACATTTCTTTCTGTCCCGAGATAGGTTGAATTAAACGAAGAACCAATTCAGATGGTGAATTGTTAACTTGATATGGCTCTGGAGGCTGTTTGGCCCGATATATCTCCATATTTAGAGCATAGCAAACTCTAGCGTCCGCCAAGGCAAATATCTTGATACCATATCTGGCTGGCTTCGACTAAATTCGTCACCAATAAAGTCATATTTACTTGGAACTTCTTGCAGAAGTTCGAAAATTCGTTCTTCTTCTTTCGGATCCATTTTCAAAAATGTATATACATAAAATGTTTTTATTTATCGCAAACACTTACATACACGCACGGTCCATAAGTCCGGAAACACACAAACACAAACAGTCGCGCACGGTCTCGAGTACCGGGGTAGCGGCTACACAAATAGGCGCGCCGGAATGGCAGACCAGGACGTAAACAAAAAAAAAGTGGGGGAGGGGATTCTAGAACTCAGCTAGACAAAAGCACGTTGCATGTTGCCAACTCCAACAAGAATAGCATAAATAATTCTCGCGTAGCGGAAGGACCGTGCGCGACCAACGCAGGGTTAAACAAAATATAAGTTTCTTCACAATACTAGTTATTAAAAACATAATAAAATATAGACTGTTGTATCTCATAAACTAATATGCGTAAATTTATATTAAACTGTTTGAAACAGCCGCCATTTTGGAACAAGGTTAATTATTTTCTTTCTGATAAGCACTGTTTTTCATAATATATCTAAATATATATATATATATATATATATATATATATATATATATATATATATAATAAATCTAAATTTATATAAACACAGTTTGGAAATTTTGTAATACATATAGTTTATGAGTGATGAGTTTTTATAAAAAGCATACAAGCAGATAAAAAGAAAAGCACGTATATTTTTAGAAACGTATGTTTTCTTGTTTTAGTGTAATAATCCTATCCTGAAGTGTGGGACTTTATCACAAAAACAACTTATCACAAACACGGTTTGCATTTTTGCCGAAATGTTAAACTTACAGATAAATCCACAACATTTATTCTGAGCCTAATTGCTGTACTAAGAATAATTGATTTGCTTTATTTATGTCTTATATAATTATGTATTTAGATTTTGGCGGCAGTTTAAACGCAATATGTTTCTAGTTAGATTAAATAATTCATATTATAAACATAGACACGCGTCGAAACTTCACAACCACACTGTTCTAACCAGTTAGTTAAAACTATTTTGAAATTTTTAATGTTATCTCTAATAATTTAAAATTCTAAAATTTATAAATCATTATACTTTATAGATTACGGAATATATAGAATTTTAGCTATGCTTTGTTTCAGGTACAGATAAAACTGATCTTTTAAACATTTCCACAGGACTTATCAAAATTATTAACATACAAAGCAACATGCCTTTTATTGCTCATGTCTAAACACAGAAAATTAGAAAATTTCTATTATTTTGTGCGTAGAAACGAGAAAAATATACCTGATACCCATTTAGAAAATTGATGTAAGAATGTTTTTGGAAAAATCTTTGTTACTAAAATCGTGTAAAAATATCTAAAATTTTACATGAGTATAGACTAATATTACGAAATCGCTTTCCAATAAAACTCAAACACATCCAACATTATTTAAATATTATCCTGACCTAAGACTCCTTTTGTATAGTAAAAGTAGAAAAGATTCAAATTTAAAACATAGTAATGACAATTTTAGCTGTCACATTTAATTAAATATGCAAATAAACTTTCATTTAAAAGCATAATTATCCCTGATTCCAGCAATAAGCGTAGGAAAAATATAAAAAGCAGCATGCAGTCATAAATTTCCCTCTGCTTTTGGAACGAACGGATTGATAGAGGATTGAAATAAGGAAACTTTTTCTTCTTTTGGGTCTGGTAGTTTTTAGAAGCGTTCAGAAGCATATCTTGAGAGTAATGTATATCTTATTAGCAGGAGCAGAGGAAATAATAGAAAGTTGAACTTTACTCACAGACAACGGTTAACTCAATAAATCAATAATGGAACCCTATTAACAAAACACGTGTTACTCTCAATCGACTGCGCAGTCGTATGTTGCTGACGACGTTATCTAGTTTACCTGCTCAAGACACACAACTGAGAGTGAGCACATCTCCCGTAAGCAAGACAAAGGTAGGTAATTAATTTACTAAGGATCAAAGGATCTATCCTGCAGCTGCCCTTGACACAAAGCGACGTGAAGAGCCAACAACACATGGCCTAGCATAACACAAGTATTTAGTTACAAATCGATTTGCGTTAGTTTAATTATACCAAAAGTGTATTCGTCATTAACATAATAATACAATTTTTGAACCCAAGAATTAAAAACATAATTATAATTAGATATATAATTTGGTTTTAAGATTATTTATAAACAGCGTGGTCTCGGAGGAGATGTGTGCAATGAAAGCAAAGTAACGTGTGTCAGGAGCTATTGAATCAGTAATGGACTTACTGTATTTACTTATTCTAAGGAATTCTATTATGCAGGAAGATGTAGTTGTTCCTGAATAAACTAGTGTTTATTGGTTTATTTCAGAGTAGAAAATGAGTTAGCTTATACTTTGTATACTCAAATCGGCGGCAACCCTTTTAGATAATCATAGTTTAATTATGTTAGGTAGGGTTGGTTCAACGCGAATGTTGCGTTTATCTCTAGTTCAACTTCCAAAAAGGGAATCCTAAAATCCTGCAGTCACAGACTTAACTCCTGAAATCTGGAGTCGACGTCCGACTGAGGAGATAGAAAAGACGGTTACAACGAAAACGTTCGTAACATATTGCTTGTGCCGTTTCATCATCAGAGACACCTAGACCACCACAGTGGGTCTGTCTGTCTGATTTACCCATCAGCTATCAAGGTTTATATAAATGAGGAGGTGTCCTCAATGTCTCACCAGGAGCACAATTGGAGCTAAACTCAACATTCGCATAGTCATACTTGATTCAGTAGGATAGCCATCAAAGCTGTAAGATATAAACAAGGCTATACTGTGTACTGTATTTGTTATATACATTTACATCTTAATATTTGTTCATAATTTTTTATATTGATTTGTTTCCGTAAAACATGTACCTAGTTTTTCCTATTGTCCAATTATACAAAATTGGCCACTTGTTACCATTCTCTAGAGGCAAATGTCAAACCGGGTTTGAGTCCAGGTGGAGATATTACCATTTATTCATAAACCTTTATAGATATTATATACGTATATCACTAATGTATTTGCTCCGCCGGGAATCGAACCTGGATCTCTCACTTTCTAGACGAGTCCTTACTTTTTATGAAATCAGTAATTATTTTGTTTTTAGTTTCTGTTAAAAATATATATTTAGTAACCAAACAAATACGTTATTTGAAGGCTAAATACTTGCTAAATTCCTTTTAACTTATTAAATCTTTACTAAAAGTAATAGATCAATTTAATTTTAATACTGATTAATATACAACAATATTTGCTACTAACTGTAACTCGAACTAAACCTCCAGGGCTATACAATAAACCATTTCTCACATTCAAAATTTGTAAAAGTCTTTCCAAGAGCCTGCAGCATAAATTCATGTACATTTAAATAGTGTTTTTACTGTTTTATTTATTATAAAAAATATTCATATATCAAAATGAAACACGTTTCTTATTGTATCATTATTCATGCTTCAAGTTATTTTACAAAATGGTATGTTATCATTCTATAGATTTCCTTTAAAGACTTTTTTATTATTTTTATCTGAACTAATATCACTGGTTTTTAAAGTGATTGATAAGTATAATTGTTAAAATAATAAAAAAATATATTTATTGGTGTTACAGTGTTTAAGAGTGGGTGGGTGACAGGGGCGAAATTGGAGTAGCCCAGCTGGTTATATTGACGTTCGCACTCTATCGGTCACAATAGTAAACACTGCAGCGTTTAATTAATATCAGCTGATGAACACGTTTCATGGAACACTTAATATTTACGATCTGGAGAGTTTCCGTTTTGAAAATTCAATCCAGGGGTCTAGTGTGTATTACAATATGTTAAAGATTTTTATATATGACGGGCAGTTTTGGTGACTTCTTTAATTAACTGTACTCTATATCGACAGATTAAGTTGTGATTTTATTTGAACTGTTTATAATATCATGTTTAACGTGTAAATAATTACTTGAGGATAGTCTAGAAACTGCGAAAATGTACTTTTATTTGCCTGTTATGGCTGGTATAAAATAAAAGATTATGATTTCAATTTTAATTTTATATCGATACGTTACTACGATACAACAGTCTTAACATGTTTCAACGTGTAGAGGATTAAATAATTTTTATTTCAATCAATGACAGCATTACACCAATCTCGTGTTGATACACAAAACAGTGCACATGTACTCATAAATATGCAATGTGAAACCAGCCGTGAAATGTGACGGTATTACAGTGAATGGTAACTCTGGCTTCGGTGTTACTTTACTCCTGTCAGAGTCAGGATATCCGCGTTACAATTTTGTATGTGAGAGGGTCCTCACACTCTATACACTGTTTTTATAACCGATCAATCACACCTGTATCTGTCGTAAAAACCGACATTCAAAAGCTTCATATATTTTAGTTATCCCTAATATGTAAATGGTTTGCTTCAATATGTACATTAATAAATCTTCTAGACATGTTTTATATTAGTAATGTTCAAAATAAAAATATTTTCAAGAGGTATGATTGTATTTATGAGATTAAATTATTAATTCAACCTACGGAACTTGGATAATTGCGTCACTGTTGAGTTAACAATTGTATTACAACTTATTTACGTCTTACATGTATAAATAAAATGTAATACTATTCCCTTACTCCCCCCTCTCACTCTTTTTTATGTATAAGTGTGTTCTACTTAATGACGTAGAATACGTCATTACATACATGAATTCGTCAATACGTCTTACATGTATAAATAAAATGTAATACTATTCCCTTACTCCCCCCTCTCACTCTTTTTTATGTATAAGTGTGTTCTACTTAATGACGTAGAATACGTCATTACATACATGAATTCGTCAATACGTCTTACATGTAGAAATAAAATGTAATACTATTCCCTTACTCCCCCCTCTCACTCTTTTTTATGTATAGTGTGTTCTACTTAATGACTTGAAACCTACTAAAGTAACTGAACTGAAATTGAATGCAAATATTCTTATTTTAAGATATATGTCCTCCCAAACATACAACTCCATACTCCCCCGAATAAATCCCAACTTGGGCTTTAAATTTGCGAAATATTAATTTTAACAGTCTTTTACATGTAAAGAACCGTTATTCTTAAGCATTGTTTGATGATAGCACAACCATAGTTTATTTAATTTACTACGATTTTTAATTTGTTTAAACTCTTGATTTTTTTAATTTGTATATATAGTCTTGAAAACATAGAGTAATATTGATAGAGACAACACTTCTTATTTTGCTTGTTATGCAACTTAAAATTTCAAGCTTTAGAACAGATAAAATTTTATTTGTCTGTTGTAGCAAATATTAAGTATGCAGTGCTTAGTTACAATACTGTAGTGCAGATATCAAAGCAAAGTTACTATTTAACTTTTTTTATAAATTTAGTGACTGTTATAAAAAACCCATCTTAGTTGTAATTTGACTGAAAAATAACAAGAATAAGAATAATATTTATTCACAAGATGCAACCCAAAGGTTTTCTGTGCAAGTCAAAACATCAGTATAAAAAGTAATTATATAAACGCAACAGAAAAGAACTGTCTACAGAAGAGCATACAATCTAAATGTAAAACATACTTACAAATGTAATTTTTGCAACAATTTTAAAATTATTTCTACTATTAAAACAATCGGTCTATTAAAGACATGGGTATAACGAGTAATAAGCTACTCGCATCTGTGTATGTATGTATATTTTTTTGCTCGGGGAAAGAAGGCAAGTTGAAGTGAAATTAAAACTGAATATATTATATATATTATATATATATATATATATATATATATATATATATATATATATATATATATATATATAAGTGAGAGATCCGGGTTCGAGTCCCGGCGGAGCAATTACTTTTTTGCGATTCAATGTTTATTAAAATTAAATTAGGCTATTGCCAATTATACAAATTCAATGAATATATATACAATAATACGTTGAATATATATACAAGAATAGCCTAATTTAATTTTAATAAACATTGAATCGCAAAAAGTAATTGCTCCGCCGGGACTCGAACCCGGATCTCTCACTTGCCGGGTTAATGTGCTAACATTACACCACACATAGCCCTCACTTTTTACGATTCAATTATTTTGTTTTTGGCCGTTTGTTTCAGATATGTCCTTAAATAACCAAACTAACATATGATCGGAAGACCAAATACCTGTCACACATGACTTCTATTAACATTCATTAAATTTGTATAGTTAGCAATAGCCTAATTTAATTTTAATAAACATTGAATCGCAAAAAGTAATTGCTCCGCCGGGACTCGAACCCGGATCTCTCACTTGCCGGGTGAATGTGCTACCATTACACCACAGAGCCCTCACTTTTTACGATTCAATTATTTTGTTTTTGGCCGTTTCTTTCAGATATGTGTTTAAATAACCAAAGTAACATATGATCGGAAGACCAAATACCTGTCAAATGACTTCTATTAACATTCATTAAATTTGTATAATTGGCAATAGCCTAATTTAATTTCAATAAACATTTAACCGCAAAAAGTACTTGCTTATATATATGTAAGCAAGTACTTTATATATATATATAATTTGTGATTTAAAAAAATTTAAAAACGAAGAACAATAAGATACATTCAATCACTCTAACACGCCGACTGACAACATGACCGCAACAAGCAACACCACCCGTCACCCCCATAGGGGGGGGGGGGCAGCAGCAAGCCCATAATCCACGCTCCGGGGCGTGCAAGGTCCTCAATACATCTAATATCATCGGGGAAAACCATAAGACGACAAGCCTGAACAGTAAAGGAACTATTAAAAATTGTTGATCGATGACTAGGAAATGATAGTAATCGGCTATATTGTAGGACGTTCACTAATATCAGAGATGCATTTGAAATTATCAGACAGATCAGGATATTTGGTTTAGAAAATTAAGTGTAGAATTTAAAGTATATGGAATTTACGTTGTTGATGAAGTTTCATGAGTGACAATTACTGAAAATATTGTGTAACGTGCTCATGACGTTTGAGATTAAAAATAACTCTGATACAGTAATCCGAGCACGCTGGAGTCTGCCCGATTGCTTAACGGTTATAGTTACTCATTAAATCACAGTAGTTAAAGTGTGGTAATATAAGAGTCTTAATGAGCATAACTCTAAAATTCATTACAGCTATGGAAATACTGAAGAATTCTCTGGAATCAGAAGTGCTTATATACGAGCACAGCCTACGAAGTTGCGTGCGAAGTCATGGATAACTGCTACTATTTTCATAGCATTCTCTCAGATTTGTAATAAAAGCAATGGTTGTATATTAATGATTAGGAAACAAAACCTAACTGTTGTTGAACTATCCCTCTCAGTCCGTACTTTCTGCACACTACACGAAAACATAGTGAGGATGGGTGATAAATAAAATCCTTAAGACTATCTTAAAACATTGTATTTTATAATTAAAAAAAAACTACCTTTAAGATTATACACATTTCAAGTACAATATGAAGAACTCTTATGTCGGGTTGGTTTTTTTCGTATCCTTCGTTTGACAAAACATTTTATTATTTAAAAATTTAAAATAATATAATAACTTTTTATCCTTTCAGCCGGCCACCTCAGTACAATATTTTTAATTTATTTATTTTTGTAATTTTACACTCTGAACGTATTTTAAAGTTTTTGAAGTAATATTTTGTCAACTAAACATCTATAATATGTAGAGAAAAAAAATTTAAAAAAAAAATTGTTTTGATAATATAGTGTTTTCCCTACGTTTTGTCAAGGACGAGTGCGAATATTCAAAAATTCAGTGTAAAGTGTTTGACTTTACAGGTTACATTTAAAAAGTCGACAAATGGTTTCTTTGAGCTGTGGAGGCCCATGCCTCTGATAACGCATATTTCAAGTTTCTAGCCCATAACTTTGAGTCTGTTTCTTACATTTATGCATTACAGGTACACAACTAAAGCAGGTAAAATATGTTTTATTCTAGCCTCAAACAGAACTGCTGAACCATAAGGGACTGTAGCGAACCTTCGCTAAACAATGCATGTAACACCCGCCACAGAGCCTGTTATACTGAGTCCGTCGAGTACCCCTGATACCACACATTGTGGTCTCCACATATCACAACTGTTTGCTGCCGTTTCACTTGCTTTATCATTCGCTTCCATTCATTCACTTTCAGTTCATTTAATATTTACGCTTGTGTAATAATGTTCTATAGTATGATTGACACGTCCTGTGAAAGATATTCGTAGTTCTTACATGTATTGATGTTTGAAAGATAAGAACATTTTTGTAGTTTAATAGTCTCCAAGTGATTCGCTTGACAAACCACCGCTGACGAACTGCCGCTATGGCAGGGAATAGGAGATGGTGACAACGCAATAAAAGGCAGTTGATTTCAGTGACGAATTTTGTGGAATACCTCAAGGGACAGCTTTGGGAAACCGTGCCAAACGAAAATTTATCCTCGATTAAAATGATTCAGTGTTTTGACATTTTTAGACTATACTCTACAAAGCATACACCAATGGTGAACTAAGACTGACAAAAAATTGGCGTAATTTCTAATGTCTTTTTCTTCTAGTAGTAGGAGCTTATTTCCCGTTCAAAGTGAGAATAATCTTCTAAAATAAATGATATAATAACTATATATAAAAGTTCATTTGTTTATTTATTGATTTTATGTCAGTGATAGTTTTGTCGGTTAAAATTCAGGTATAACAGTAAAATGTTTTGTGATGCTATGAAAACATTTATTCAATATTTTCTTTCTTATAATATTCTATACTGTATATGCAGCAGCTTGATTTTAAAATACGTCATAGATTTTGCAATTCGTTAAGTTAACGTGTGAGGGTGTTTTTAAAAATGGGTTTAGATTTCCTCTTACAAACGTTTATAAAACTTATCAATGCAAAAATGTTATAAAAATTAAAAATTTTGTATGGTAATGAATTTTTTTAAATTTATTTATTCAATTACATTGTTTTACACAGTTTGGCCTCGCCAAGTTACATAAAAAACTTGTCGGCGAGGTCCAGCGATATTTCCTTACTTCTACTGTTCCACTTCTACTGGCAATAATGTCTTTAATAAGTTGTATCGCTTAAATCAATTTACTAAATTAAAATACTAATGACGATTTATTTGCGGTTTAGGGGAGGCATCATGTTTCTATTTATATTTGGCAATTGTATGAATACGGTTTGAACTTAATATAACAATAACAATAAAATAATATAACGATTACATAACGAAAAACAATATAAATTACAATAACATGGTTAGATATTTGAAAACGATTTTTCTAATAATAATAACAATATATTCTTCTAGGAGTTCTGTGGTGTGTAATACGTGCATACCTGTCTGATTTTGTTCCTCTTTGTCTGTCTCCAGTTGTGTGCAGTAGTGTCGTCTGGTCGAAACAGTTTCTGCTAATCGTAGTTAGGTTACGTTTTGTTTTTGGGTTATGTTTATGTTATGTTTGCTCACTGAGTAAAGTGGGTTTAGTGGCTTTTTCGTGGTCAGTGAATAAAATAGTGTGAATAAACAACATTCTAGTACAGTGAGAGTGAATCTGAGTAATGAAAATAGTTTTGAGTGTTGTGCAGTGTAGTCGAATGTCAGTCCAGGCTAGTGGGGTTTGGGCCAGGCTAGGCCTATTTCTAAGACATTTACAAATGGCAAGTTTTGTCTTTATACTTGATATAAAGGTCTAGTTGTACTTAACCAAATGTAGGCTGCCGATTTAAACTTCTTTAGATTTGGTAAATTTTCTATTTCACTAGGCAGTTGATTAAATAGATTCGGTACTATATATTCTGGTAGCCTGCGCCCATAGTCTGTCCTTGGGGTGTGTATTTTGTACTTAGCCAAATGCCTAGTATTATAGCTTCTGTCCAGGGTTTCTTTAAATTGTTTGTTTCATAATATATCTGTAAAATTTTAAATATATACAATCCTTTTGGTGTTAGTTCCCTTTAAACTATAGTGTTGGTCCAATTGATTGTCATTTATGTCCAATTCATATTTGTAGAGTGCCCTTAAACATCTTTTTTGTAAATTTAATATTTGGTTTAAATGGCTATTCGCTGTTGTTCCCCAGGTAGTTATTCCATACGTGATTATTGATTGAAATAGTGCCTTATAAACTGCTATCTTTGCTGGTTCAGTAAGTTTATTTTGCAGTTTATGCATTATGTCAATACAGAGGCCGAGTTTTCTCTGTAATAATGTTACATGAGGTTTCCATGTTAGCCTATTGTCAACAGTTATACCCAGATATCTCACAGTTTCAACCAATTTAATACTCTCACATTGACATTGTTTTATGACCATGCAAACATTCACAATCATGGTATTTAATATTTACTACTCTATCAATTTTCATATTCTTTTGGCAAATATGCATTAAGCATGTCTTTTGGTTGTTTATTATCAAGCCATTGTCATGAGTCCATTTGTTTAACATTTTAAAATTATTCTGAAGTATATCTTCTGCAATTCTTATATCTCTATGCTGTGACAGGAGTAGTATGTCATATGCAAAAGCAAAAATGTGACAATCATCAATCTTTCTTAAAATCTCATCTAAATAAATTATAAAAAGAGCTGGACCGATTTGGCTTCCTTGCGGTACCCGTACTTTATATTTCTCTCATCGCTTAGTGTGTTCAATACTTTTACCACAAATTTCCTGTCTTTTAAATAGCTCTTAAACCATTCTAAATAGGGACCCCTCACACCCATTTTGAATAGGGCTGCAACAATCTTATTTTGCTCTACAGTATCAAAAGCTTTTGAAAAATCAATAAACAAAGCCAATCCATGCAGTTTAGTGTCCATAATTTTATTTCCTACATCTGCAAACCCTTTCAATGCCATTTTAGTGTTGCAATTCTTTCTAAATCCAAATTGTTTGTGACTTAATATTTTATTCTCATCTAAGTATTTATTTAAGTTTTCTAATACATATTTTACTAATATTTTCTCTACAGATGAGAATATGGCTATCGGACGATAATTTTGAAAATCCTTTTTACTTTTATTTTTGTATACTGGTCTAACAATAGATGTTTTCAAGCAATCCGGAAATATTCCTTCTTTTAATGATTTATTTATTAATGTAGTCAATGGTTTGGTGATACCATCCATTGCTTTTTGAATGACTTTCATTCTTATTCCATCGATTCCTGGGGACTTGTCAGCATTAATGCCTTTTATTATTTTTACAATACTTTTCGGAGTAGCTATAGGTATGTAGAAATTCTGTAATACACTGTTATCCATATTGTCATTTATATCACATTCCTCTATATTACCACAGCAGTGTTTTATTCTATCAATGCCTTCTAAAAAATAATTGGCAAAGCTATCCACAATTTCTTTGTTATTAAGAGAAGGAAATAAATAGTTTCGTCATTTCAAAGTTTCACGAGTAAATAAACATGTGTAAATCTAAGACACGGAAAATTGATGTACCAGAACAAAAGTTTAAGATCAAACACGGAATATAATTTGACATACCAAAAGATATTATAAATATTAGGTTATAGTAACTTAAAAAAACCAAATGAAAGTCTCATAAAGAAATCCGGACAAACCGTAGAAGGCCGGAAGATATTATGGTGATATGAGGCTTCTTATTGATTAGTTAGTGAGTTGGACATAATCAGCTGAATTATATTTCAACGTAAATCCAGATCACAATTATATTGCAGCATTATCTTAGTAAGATAATTGGCCAAAATAATGTTACTTAAGGGGGTTCGGTATGCCCTATCCTTCCCATGTTAATTTGGCCAATTTTATGTACCTTTTTCTCAGAAACCTTTAAAGCTATCATTATCAAACTTTAGGACACTACTATTTAGACCTTTGTTAACATTTAGAGCGGAAGACATTATAAAAATCTATTTTAAATTTATTATTAAAAAATTATAATTATAAATTATTTTACAAAAAATAATAAATTTTTTATTTACAACAAATTAAATAAAAACTTATTTTTTTAACTTTTTTCCACTCTAAATGTTAACAAAGGTATAAATAGTAGTGTCCTAAAGTTTGATGATGATAGCTTTAAAGGTTTCCGATAAAAAGGTACATAAAATTGGTCAAATTAACATGGGAAGGATAGGGCATACCGAACCCCCTTAATAAGAGAGGATATTATTAAAATGTCTATATAAGCTCAAACTACTCCATTTCAGGGAGATGATTTGAAATTGAATAAAAAAAACACATGGCTTGGTCTTAAAAATATTATCAAAAGTACATCACTAAGGTTTGGGGTTTTTCAAAACACCCTGTACACCATTAAGTATAGATTGATTATTTCAGTAACTGTGAATAAATCCTAAGTAAAGTCAAAACACTTTAAGGATAAATTACATGAAAAACATAAAACCAATATTTAAGACTTTTATTGTTTTGTGAGGCCTTTTGATAGCGAGGCTATCTTCTTCAGAATCACAAAAATTCTTCAGACACATTTTTGTGATGTGTCTGAAGAAGATAGCCTCGCTATCGAAAGGCCTCACAAAACAATAAAAGTCTGAAATATTGGTTTTATGTTTTTTCATGTAATTTAACAGTGACCAATATAAGCTCCATCTACAGCACTTTAAGGATAGTTTGCATTTACCACAAATAAATCCCAAAGTAACTATTTGCGTTAGTAGTGCTATAAATAGATCGTTATAACTCTATATAGCACAGTCTGGATGGAGGTGACGAAATGGCCAAGAGATGGATCGGAGTAAGCAATAAATTATTCAGGGAAGGTCGCGCCGTCAAAGTGGCAGGGGCTCAACTCCCGACAATATCAGTGTAACTTTTTGTGTTCATCTTTGCCGTTACCTTGGCAGTTTTTGCCTAACGAACATATGTTCTCACGTAACTAAATGGGTGTTTTAAAAAATATCCTTAATAATTATGCAATACTACTGTATTTAATAATAGTATTTTCGGCAATCAATAGTTACAATTTAATATTAAACTTTATCAAAATACTTATGGTCAACAAAACATTAACGACAACTTTTTGATGCGTTTTAAATACTCACACAACGTTTCTTAAACATTTAATATCGTGCGATTTTGTATCACTCTAATGAGTAAAAAGGGAAAATATTGTTTGATGTTTCTCAATAATTTCATACCCATCGGAAATTTTACAGTTTCTTTGAAATTAAAAGTTCTCAATTATAAATGTCACACAAAACATATGTTTAATGTAATGACTCCATGATCCTGTAAATCTATTCACTTTTGATCAAACAATTGTGGAACAATTAAAGTTAATTCCGTGTATGTTTTGGAACATAAAATGGAATTATG
The DNA here is from genome assembly GCF_021130785.1 of Homalodisca vitripennis. Classification (NCBI taxonomy): domain Eukaryota; kingdom Metazoa; phylum Arthropoda; class Insecta; order Hemiptera; family Cicadellidae; genus Homalodisca; species Homalodisca vitripennis. Next base: position 219,287,778 of record NC_060208.1, on the reverse strand, counting down.
ATATTTTTCTTACTTTAGATTTGTTAAGAAAGATTTCCCTTTTTCACAAATTGAAATACTTTACCCGGTTAGGTTATAAGCAGTATCTGTCTCCTGCATATTAAAGAACTATTACTGTTTTCGTTAGTGTGGTAAGTCTGCTACACACTGAAGATAGCCTTGGACTGTTTGAGGATTTATAAGCTTCTGAAATAAATATTTAGGTTTGAATATTTCTTCGAGAAGAACATTTCTCGTAGAAAGTTACCAGTTCTTTATTCTAGAAGAGATTTTCCAGTTAATTCGAACTTGTATTGGTTAGTACACTGCAAAATTTAGTATGAATATTTGTTATTTACTTATTTATAGAACATTATTCTGTTAAATCAGTTTCTCCGTTACGTTTTTTCAGCTTTTTAACGTTTTTCACTGTGACACTTTCTTCATTGACATCGCATTACAGCTAACTTATATTGATGTATCAAGTCGATTCTGCAAACTTACCTATTCAATTTTATTTGAGTGAACACAGCTGTTGAGGATTTATTATAAACAGAGTTTTAAGATCTATGAAGTTCTGAAGCATTCGATAACCTCGTCATTTACTAGAAGCACTCTTCACACGTATTCTTTATAGTTTCGTGGTTCTGAAGAATTCAAATCGTTTGTGAATATTTTTATAACTAAATTTATCCTAACTGATTTTTTTGTTACAGTACTATTGTCAAACAATATTGTTTTTTGTTTTATGCAACATGTCAATTTAACTTTATCTGAAGAAAGATTCAAACTTAAATGAAGGGTTTTACGCAATAATAGTATATTATTGAATCTCAATGTATTTATGGTATAAAAATCTAATGCAGCCCACCAAACCATAAAACAAAGTCATAAGCATATCTCAGTTTTAGCTAAACAGAATATTCTGATTTATTAAGTAATGTATAATAATTAAAGAAGTTAACTTCCATGCAATGAAATGTAGTTTTATTTATTTTTAATTAATTGGCCGAAGCCTATTACCCAAGGGGAGAACTGGAACATACTGTTAATTTGTTAAACCGACGAATATGTCAGCCAGACTTATAGCCAGGTAAATAAACTCGTTACTATTCCTGCAAAGTGAGCTAAGCAGTAATCGACTTCACGTAGACGATAAGAGAAACTGATAGACCGACAGCAATGTCAGCCAGACTTATAGCCAGATAAATAAACTCGTTACTATTCCTGCAAAGTGAGCTAAGCAGTAATTGACTTCACGTAGACGATAAGAGAAACTGATAGACCGACAACAATTTCAGCCAGACTTGGAGGTAAACTCAAAGAACATAGCGTGTTTGTTGTAAGTTTGGGCGACGTAATTAAATTAGTATATAGAACAAAGTTCTAGCCTCTATTCTTACAATGATACCAGGAGTTACGAGACACAACGTTTTATTTAATTTTAATTAATTGGCCGAACCCTATCACCCAAGGGGGTGAACTGGAACATACTGTTAAACCGACGACTATGTCAGCCAGACTTATAGCCAGGTAAATCAACTCGTTACTATTCCTGCAAAGTGAGCTAAGCAGTAATTGACTTCACGTAGACGATAAGAGAAACTGATAGACCTACAACAATGTCAGCCAGACTTATAGCCAGGTAAATCAACTCGTTACTATTCCTGCAAAGTGAGCTAAGCAGTAATTGACTTCACGTAGACGATAAGAGAAACTGATAGACCGACAACAATGTCAGCCAGAGTTATAGCCAGGTAAATAATCTCGTTACTATTCCTGCAAAGTGAGCTAATCAGTAATTTACTTCACGTAGACGATAAGAGAAACTGATAGACCGACAACAATGTCAGCCAGACTTATAGGCAGGTAAATAAACTCGTTACTATTCCTGCAAAGTGAGCTAAGCAGTAATTGACTTCACGTAGACGATAAGAGAAACTGATAGACCGACAGCAATGTCAGCCAGAGTTATAGCCAGGTAAATAATCTCGTTACTATTCCTGCAAAGTGAGCTAAGCAGTAATTGACTTCACGTAGACGATAAGAGAAACTGATAGACCGACAACAATGTCAGCCAGACTTATAGCCAGGTAAATAAACTCGTTACTATTCCTGCAAAGTGAGCTAAGCAGTAATTGACTTCACGTAGACGATAAGAGAAACTGATAGACCGACAACAATGTCAGCCAGACTTATAGCCAGGTAAATAAACTCGTTACTATTCCTGCAAAGTGAGCTAAGCAGTAATTGACACGTAGACGTGACGATAAGAGAAACTGATAGACCGACAACAATGTCAGCCAGAGTTATAGCCAGGTACTCGTTATATTCCTGCAAAGTGAGCTAAGCAGTAATTGACTTCACGTAGACGATAAGAGAAACTGATAGACCGACAACAATGTCAGCCAGAGTTATAGCCAGGTAAATAATCTCGTTACTATTCCTGCAAAGTGAGCTAAGCAGTAATTGACTTCACGTAGACGATAAGAGAAACTGATAGACCGACAACAATGTCAGCCAGACTTATAGCCAGGTAAATAAACTCGTTACTATTCCTGCAAAGTGAGCTAAGTAGTAATTGACTTCACGTAAACGATAAGAGAAACTGATAGACCGACAACAATTTCAGCCAGACTTGGAGGCAAACTCAATGAACTTAGCGTGTTTGTTGTAATTTTGGGCGAAGTAATTAAATTAGTATATAGAACAAAGTTCTAGCCTCTATTCTGCCAATGATACCAGGAGTTACGAGACACAACGCAGATTATTATGACATAAAAATTGGGACTGGAGCCAAGCAAATTCAAAGACTACTAGCTTGATCAAAATATGCAGCTTTAAACATTCTCTTTCTAAGAATCAGTATACACTCTGTGTAAGAGTGTCTGCGAACATTATTAGCTCTCTCAGATGATGATGTTTAATACCTTTTTGATTAAAGTTATATTCAGTAATACATTATTATAGTCTTCTTTTATAAAATACTGTTCCTCACATAAATACGGATATCTCATTATATAATACAGAAAGTTTAAGTAATAACGTACGAGAGTAACTTATGCTTTATAATTTCTCTTTAAATAATAAAATTAGAAGTTTTCTAAAAAATGAAGAAAAGTTAGAGATTTACTATTTTAATTAGAGGTATAAAACTAAAAATCAATAATTAATACTGATACTTATGTATGTATTGGAATGTTTGCACTAGTAGTTATTAAAACGGATTTTTGTAAATGTTTTTAAAAATAGGAAAAATTGTTTTTTTACCATGGTATTTCTTTCGCCTTGAAAATATTAATAAATGCATGATTGAAGTGCATAATATTAAAATACTAAAATTTATTCTACCAACCGTCTACTGTATAGCAACCACATTTTGGTTTTGGTACGTGATAGAGAAAACATCTAAAATTGTTTATGGGTTTAATATCTTATATTCCCCCGCATTTACATAAATACAAATGTAAAATAGAATTGTAAAGTATAAAATTTCAATTGTGTTTAATATAATATAAAAAATATATAGTATGTAAACATATAAAACAAAAATGAGCTGTAATATGATGAAACAGTAAGAAAGACGTCACTTGATTGAAACCTTAGATAACAGAAAGCGAATACAAAAAGGTGCACGTATTTACTAAGAAATGACTGGCGAAGTCAAAACAAAATCTGGACATGATATAAAGCAATGGCAAGCAACCCATTAGCTACGTACTAGATATCCCTGCGGCCTGCAAACATGTTCCTGCAGTGTAAAAGGGGCGTCATATTCTACCCCTTTTAATGACGTTCCAAGTATTCTTCAAATAGAGCCTGGTTACTTGACATTTCTCTGTATCAAAAAAGTAAATCAATAATTTCGTAAACAGTTATGATGCTTTCATTTTGATGTACTCAAGCAACAAAAATATAACAAAAAAAAATTTAAAACTACTGTAAGTCTCTAAAATTACAACGAAATTTATTTTAACGTAGTTGACCAGTACTTAATATTTATAATTTGTGTCTTTTAATAGTAATTTGTTTGTAAATTCCACAACTTATCAATATAGCGATTTCGATCCCACTGTTTCTTCTTCATATCACGTCATTGTCTGTCCTTTGGTGCGGTCGAGTTTTATTAGAAAGGTCCTAGAAACTTGAAACCAGGTACATAGATTACTGTAGATCCTAAGAAAAAAAATTTAATTCTGGTTTCGAAAGTTCAAAATTAAATTACATTGATACTCGTATAATTCCATAATCAAGCCATGTTGACTGCTATTAAATTGCAGATAAAACAATTTTGGAAAAAATTAAAGAGTTCAGAAGTAAAGAGTCAATTTACACAGTATAAGAACAAAGCTTCATTTTCAAATCGCTAGAGAAATTACCATTAAGATATAAATATATTGCCATCCGCGATTGTTTGTATGAAGTTGATAAGAAGTGACAAAATGATAGCAAAAGTTATAAACCTTTCAACTGTTAATTGTTCCTTGGAAGATATTTTTTTTTTTTAACTTGACACACAATTAAATCATCGTTAACCAAGCAGAGACCCTTACCGTATTGACTTTCAGTCTCTTGGCCTAGTTTTATGACGGTAATATAACTATTACTTATTTTTCTACCAGTCAGTTGTAAATTAATCAAGCTATAAGAAATATAACTTGAGCTAATACTATCATGTCGCAATTTGGATAGTTTTGACATCATCCACTCTACCTTCGCCAGCACTAATTCTTCCACTGTAAATTTGTTTCTAACGAAGAGAGTCTCTATTGATTTCAAGAAAAATCTTCATGTATCATATCATATATCTCACAGTGTCTGTCAGATAAAAGTATTATTATGTGACATAACATTTTATCATGTGACATAGAAACACGTATTTTGACGTTACTCCGTTGTATCATTACAATAACATTAAACATTTGAACTTTACACGTACAAAACTACATTTGTATGTATCTCAAGTGTGTATTTATCTTCGGAAAGAACATGTTTCTGATCACCCTGTTTATACTAAGTTTTTCTCATATTGTTGCAGGTAACTGAAGAGTTGGTTTTGGTGACAACATACCAGCCTCCTACTATATACGTACAAAGCAAGGGCGAGCAGAGCTGTCAAAGCAAAGGTCGGTCTTTCCAATTTACTTCATATCACATCTTCTCCAATCACCCTTATCTTTTAGAGCACGGTATAATGTTTGTAAACACTGCACGTTAACTGCTTCGCACTCAGTCATGAAAAAGAATAGTATATAAGTAAACAGACAATGTAACTTAGTTGGCTCGTATATAAGCTCTTAACTTTACGAAGCAGTTAAGTTCGTATGGTGCACAAAAGTAACGGCAGGTGATTCGTTTTACTGATCGAAGAGTCAATACAATATTGCAGCCTGAGTTTTATGAGGAGTTAAAAGCTTTTCGACTACGCTGAATTACTACGGGTTGTTTGCGAGATTTACGGTTATAACAGTAAAGAAATAAGGCCTAACTTTCTTGCCATTTTTATCTCTATTGCTCGTCATATTTTTCTCTTCACTGTTACACTTGCATAAGGTAGAATTATACCAGTAAATATTCGGATCTGATTAATATATTAATAATACGGCATTTGCCGTTCTCAAAAAGCATTAACAAAAAATAATAAAATTATACCTCAAACAAACAAAATTAACATAAATAAATAAATAAACAAATTTTTTAACTTGTGATCAGCAGCTAAGAGATATGTCATGAATAGAGAAAGATAAATAAAATTTAGAAAATAATTAATACGTATTGAATACAATTTATCAAATCATATTTTATTCACACCAAAGGGCACTTTAGATTTTAATATTAACAAATGTGCTTGTTATAATTTTCTAAGTAAATTTTGTTTGTATCTGCAGGTACTTATCAAATATACTTCAGTGAATAAAGTTGTTTCAAATTTTGTTGATGGCCTAATTCGTGTTGGGAACCAATGTTTCGTCCTGTTTTTAGAGTAACATAGATGATTATTCATTCGTATGTCCAATGGGATTGTTGTTGTCGATCCAATGTATATATATATATATATATATATATATATATATATATATATATATATATAATTTTAATAAACATTGAATCACAAAAAGAACTTGCTCCGCCGGGAGTCGAACCCGGATCTCTCACTTGCCGGGTGAATGTGCTACCATTACACCACAGAGCGCTTACTTTTTCCGATTCAATTATTTTGTATTTGGCCGTATCTGTCACATATGCGTTTAAATAAGCAAACTAACATATGATCGGAAGACCAAACACCTGTCAAACGACTTTTATTTACGTTAAATTGTATAAATGGCAATAGCCTTATTTAATTTCAATAAACATTGAATCACAAAAAGTACTTGCTCCGCCGGGAGTCGAACCCGGATCTCTCACTTGCCGGGTGAATGTGCTACCATTACACCACAGAGCGCTTACTTTTTCGGATTCAATTATTTTATATTTGGCCGTATCTGTCACATATGCGTTTAAATAAGCAAACTAACATATGATCGGAAGACCAAACACCTGTCAAACGACTTTTATTTACGTTAAATTGTATAAATGGCAATAGCCTTATTTAATTTCAATAAACATTGAATCACAAAAAGTACTTGCTCCGTCGGGAGTCGAACCCGGATCTCTCACTTGCCGGGTGAATGTGCTACCATTACACCACAGAGCGCTTACTTTTTCGGATTCAATTATTTTATATTTGGCCGTATCTGTCACATATGCGTTTTAAATAAGCAAACTAACATATATATATATATATATATATATATATATATATATATATAATATATATATATGCTTTATGACAGGAAAATAAAATCACAGACCTGATTTAATATTATGCATCTGTAAAACGATACCTAGTAATAATTATCTTTTCGAACATATAACTCTAAGCTTTTAGCTAATTTAAAGTATACAATTATATTTTACTTAAACAAAATAAATCTATTTATCTTTCAGAAAAGTCTTAAGAATTGCAGAACGTCCTTCACGCAAACCTTTATCGCTATAAAAATCTAATAGTGTTGAAAGAAAATAAATGTTAAAAATCCAAGTACCCGTGATGTATCACGTTTGCAACACTGTATTCGCAGAATGAGAAAACAAGAGTTGGGTGATAATATATCGAACAGCTTGGGGCGATATCGACTTGTTTGACCTCCATATTCACTAAAAGTGTTTACCCAGGCGTGCGTGTGTGCGAAGATAACATTTAGCCTACGGCAGCCTTCGACATCCTGTCAAATGCTTCTGTATTGGTGGTAACTACGTTAAAAATGCTTTCTGTATTCCGATGTAAAATATCAAAGCCTTATCTTGAAAAATTGGAAGATTCGGGATACTTTCTGTAATATAATATACTTAATACTCTCTATAACATCATACTGAAAAATGTAGAGAGTAACTTTTTAAAGGAAATATGAGAGATCAAAGTGTCGAGAATCTTTCATGGAAAAATGCCTTTTAAATATGTAACACCTTAAAATTAGAAATTTAAAATTTTTTTAAAATATTCATTAATTGTGCAACAAAATGTATGTTTTTCCAAAAACTATCAAATAATACCTGGACGTAGTAGGTAAGAAGCATTAATTGAAAAACCCAGCCAATTTACATTCAGACAGTTTGAACGACCAGAAAAATCTATCAATACGAAAAAAACCTCCTTCCTCCCTTAAACAGTGTTGACTTTGCAGACATTAAATATTTAAGTAATAAATATTTGTATAATGCTGTCTCATTTAATCCATTCGGTTATTTAACTTTATAATAAAAGTTGTGAATTTAAATTTTTTTAACCGTTTACTACGTTTATTATTAAGTTTTCATTGAGGTAATATATTCATTTAAAAATATAGTAGAGAAATAAAATTAAGTATATATGAATGGACTGCGGATGTCTATAGCTTTATGTACACATACAGTTGAACGCTTAACTATTGGAACCAATACCTGGAAATAATACTTGGGGAATACAAACAAAGACCCATTAATCATCAAGATTATAAGTGTTTTTTTTTAGCAATTTCGTTAAATTGATTTCGTATTTTAGCTTGTTAATAATATTTTATATACGTTTTTTACTATTACAAACATTATCATTTTAAACTAAAAATTAATTTTGTTCCAACTGCTACACAAGTATCCATTAGTTTGATAAATGTCAGCAATCTTGATTGCTCTTATCTGCTCCACTTCAGGTCTACAATTTTGGTGGTCAATCAGGTTCAATTTGTTTAAGGAGAAGTCAGTCCCCTTTTAATCCTTTTACTGCCTTCCCTCATGGACCACTAGCCTGTGCAAGGATATTAACAAATAGAATAAGGGGGAGAGTTGATACAGCACAAAGTCGATGGTACTCATAAAAAATCACAATAAACGGTTACATATAGGATCTGAACTTGTGCGATCTCTGATTCAAAGACCAACGTCTTAGACCGCACGGGCATCGGTACTCCAATCGGCTATTCATCATTTCTATTGCTATAGCTTACTATTTTCTAGTCACCTTTCGAATCTGGAATGACATAATGACATGAATTTTGATCTAATCCTTTATATATACCATTGAGTAAAATGTGATGTTAAAAAATTTAAGTATAATTTTTCAGCGGATTTGTATATATGTTGTTACACCCACAATAAAAACATTGTTATTAAATTCACTGTACAGAAGTACTAAAAACTACATTTCGATTGCCCTTATTTATTAAGTAGATAACATTTAACATGGTCTCTTCTTCCATGATAGCAGCCGTCATCTGAAGTCTACTTTCCTTCCCTTTTAACAAAAATTCCAAGTAAAATTATGAACGAGTGAGGATCTGTGTGAGAGCATGATTATGTTTCAGATTGCATTATGTTATATAATTCATCAAAATGATACGTACCATATTTTTCTTTTTGTTTTGTTTTTTGTAATGTGTATACATATAATGAATTATGTAGTATTTCTTATTTAATGATCGTTAGTCTATTGATTACATTGATTACATTTTTGTATCATAATGTTAATTCTTTATAATTTATTACAATTATATTACATTATATGTTGTTATTATTGAATTATATTTATATGTACGAGGGGTATTAGAAAAATAAGGTTCCCTATGCCGCCGAGACAGAATGCGATATGTTGGGACAAATCTGGCAAAACTGTCTTACTCATCAGCTGTCCCTCTCTATATCCATACCACTCTCGCCTCGCTACGTCCAACAGTGCCGGCCTAGCTGCTTTCGAAGATGGAGTTACCTATCGTTGTTACCGCCAGATGCGAAATTCGTGTTGTGATACGTTTTTTAAATGCAACACAGATTTCACCTGTTAAATTCATCATCAGTTAATCGAAGTTTATGGGGAAAACTGCATATATGTTCAACACGTTCGGAAATGGTGTAGAGAATTCAGCGAAGGCCGCATGGAAATTCACGATGAAACCCGAAGCCTTCAGTTTCAGATGGAGTTGTTCAAAAAGTTGAGACAATATTGCTTGAAGATCGGAGAATCACCATTCACAGGAACCACAGTAAACTCTGACAGATATTGCGACACAGTAAGAAAACTGAGACGCGCGATCCAGAACCTCCGCAGAGGAAAATTGTCCAGTGGTGTGAGGCTTCTCCGTGACAACGCTCGACCTCATGTCTCACGTCAAACTCAAGAACTGCTGACAAATATTGGCTGGACTGTTGTGCCCCATCCCCCCTACAGCCCAGACCTAGCCCCAAGTGATTATCACTTATTCCCAAAATTAAAGGAACAATAGGGTGGCCAACGCTTCAGTACCGATGATGAAGTCAAGGAAGAGGTTACTCGATTCCTCAAAGGATTGGCGGCAGAATTCTACAACATGGGGATAGAAAAGTTGGAGCATCGTCTACAAAAGTGTTTGGACAGAAACGGTGATTATGTGGAAAAAATAGCTTAACTTTTAAGTTTTAAATTGATGTATAACACTAAGTAGAAATATAGAGCTGTCTATTTGAAAAAATCATGGGAAACTTATTTTTCTAATACCCCTCGTATATAGTAACTTAATGTGCAAAGTCATTGTTACTGTTAAGTATATTATTATTGTTATTACATTGTTTATTATTACTGTTTGCAAATAATATCGTCACTTATGTATAAGGACTGCCAGCATATGTCATTCATCTATTATTGGCGTGTTGACGTCTGTAATAAATAGATAACTAGTTTAATATAATATTGTTAAAATAGAAAGTTACAATAGTTTTCTATAAATGTAATTAAACAATAAGTAGACTATTATTAAACAAAACTCATAAAAAGCATTTTTCTAACTTTATATGTTTTTTTGTCTGAAAAATACCTCTGACAAAGCCTATAATGAAGAACCTTATAATTGCATAAGCATGAATTTAAATTTTTAAAGGATTTATATAGTATACATATATAATATAATTATAAGGAATTTAATTTTACAAAATATTTCAAAGAATGGTCATGCTTAATTTTTCAAAAGTTTTTTTTAAAGTGCCATAAAGATGACCAAAAATGTTATACCCTATAAAATATAACTTTTATTTGAGTTGGCAACATATAAAATATAAAATAGTAATTTTGAACTGAAAACTTAAAAAAAACTATGGGCTAAAAAAAAAACTTATTATAAAACTAACTTGGTTATGTTTCAACTTAAATCTTTCTCATCTCTCAGATAATTTACTTAAATAAAAGCATCTGTAAATTTTTACGATATATCGGAGTAATATTTATTGCAATTGATTAGCAGTAGTGTAGTATACCATAAAAAGTCAATAACACTTCAATAAAACTAGGATGCCAATTTCAATTAGCCTACTTTCCTTTGATGTCTCATTGGCATTGAAATAGACACTTCTAAACTGGATTAGTCCAGTTTCGCATATGTGCAAACATGGCTCGTGTATGTAAATATCAAGTATGACTTTATCCTTAACAAACAATTTTAGAACAAAAACACGATATTGTGGTTAAAATTTTTTTAAGAATACACATATACTAAAGTACGAATTAAAAATATCGGTGACACTAACTTTTTGTAACACAAGTAAAAGCAACATTGAGTTTTATTATATTTACGTTTCGGCGATATTGCGCATTAAGTTGAAACAGAAACTGGCTTTTATAATTCTAGAGGTATGAATGTCATAAGCCTTTATACTAGTGGTACTGAAAGATTTAATTTCTATACCTCTATGTATCTTTCTGTCAGCATTGGTTCACTTATATAGCATACGGGTTTAATTATTATTATGAGATCGTCCAAAATAGTTTATTTCCTTGTGTGAATTCACAAATATGAACTAACTATGAATTTGTTTTCTTTTACAACTGACCAAAGTCTGAAAACCTCATACTACCTTCACAATTCTTCAATTTCCAAATAAACTATAAAGAAAGATAGACTTTACAGTTTATCCTTAATTTATATTTTGTTTTATAAAATCACAATGTTTTTAACGTCTACATCGTTTTTTCCAATGTTTATTTATAAGTTATTTTAATAAGTAACTATATTGTGTTCCATTTACTTCGAAACTAATCTTACAAAAATGCGGTTTTCAAAATAGAAGAAAGTTAGTATCATGTAACGGATAAATAATATATAACAGCGTAATAAGTTTTGATTAATAATTATTGATTACAAATATCGTATTTAAAAAACCAAATAGCCCCCAATTTATTTGTAAAATATATATAAAAACAACTTATACAAAATAATACAACTTTAAATAAGAATCTACTAACTATACAAACATTAAATTATTCATAAAACATTATGAAGGCATATTTTCAGATAGAAACCGTCTTCTGGTGAAAATACAGAACAAAAAAAATGTAAACTATCATGTATGAATAAAATATATTTAATATACTTAATAAAATATTCATCACGGTTTATTCTTCATAAAAATGCGAAAAGTTGAGAGAAGTAGCACGTGTGATAAACAGAGGCTTTGCCTCACCTCTAATCCACAGAGGCCAACACCTCAGAGGCCTGGGGTAGAAATACACCCTTGTCAACAAAAGGTCCACATATTAAAACGTTATAAAAAATCTTGCTATTTCGTAAAACCCTGTTTCAGTTGGATAATGAAAGGTACCCGTACATGTACATGTTTGGGTATGCTTACATTAAATAAGTTTAGGAGCCAATTCTGTATATTCAGTATTAAAGTTCGTGATGCATGTGTAGAAGCTTTACTGGCACAGCCGTGACTAATCCACTGGGTGTACTATTACATGTGAGATACGCTATATCACGTTATCTAGGCTACGATAAAGTCCATGACACATAAGGGGAAGCTTTGTCTGGCACCACCATGACTCACCCACTGGGTGTATTATTAAATGTAAGATACACTACATCCCGTTACCCAGGCTCCGATAAAGTCCGTGATGCATGTGGGAAAGCTTTAACTGGCACCGCTATGACTCACCCGCTGGGTGTATTATTAAATGTAAGATACACAACATCACGTTACACAGGCTCCGATAAAGTCTGTGATGCATGTGGGGAAGCTTTGACTGGCACCCGCTTTGACTCACCCACTGGGTGTATTATTAAATGTAAGATACACAACATCACGTTACACAGCTCCGATAAAGTCTGTGATGCATGTGGGGAAGCTTTGACTGGCACCGCTTTGACTCACCCACTGGGTGTATTATTAAATGTAAGATACACAACATCACGTTACACAGGCTCCGATAAAGTCCGTGATGCATGTGGGGAAGCTTTGACTGGCACGCTTTGACTCACCCACTGGGTGTATTATTAAATGTAAGATATGCTACATCACGTTACACAGGCTCCGATAAAGTCTGTGATGCATGTGGGGAAGCTTTGACTGGCACCACCATGACTCACCCACTGGGTGTATTATTAAATGTAAGATACACAACATCACGTTACACAGGCTCCGATAAAGTACTGTAATGCATGTGGGGAAGCTTTGACTGGCACCACCATGACTCACCCGCTGGGTGTATTATTAAATGTAAGATACACAACATCACGTTACACAGGCTCCGATAAAGTACTGTGATGCATGTGGGGAAGCTTTGACTGGCACCGCTTTGACTCACCCGCTGGGTGTATTATTAAATGTAAGATACACAACATCACGTTACACAGGCTCCGATAAAGTACTGTAATGCATGTGGGGAAGCTTTGACTCTCACCGCCATGACACACCCACTGGGTGTATAATTACATGTAAGATATGCTACATCACGTTACCCAGGCTCCGATAAAGTACTGATGCATGTGGGAAAGCTTTGACTGGCACCGCTTTGACTCACCCACTGGGTGTATTATTACATGTAAGATACACTACATCACGTTACCCAGGCTCCGATAAAGTTCAGATGCATGTGGGGAAGCTTTGACTGGCACCGCTTTGACTCACCCACTGGGTGTATTATTAAATGTAAGATACACAACATCACGTTACACAGGGTCCGATAAAGTCCGTGATGCATGTGGGGAAGCTTTGACTGGCACCGCTTTGACTCACCCACTGGGTGTATTATTACATGTAAGATACAATACATCACGTTACCCAGGCTCCGATAAAGTCCGTGACGCATAAGGGGAAGCTTTGACTGGCACCGCCATTACACACCCACTGGGTGTATTATTACATGTAAGATATGCTACATCACGTTACCCAGGCTCCGATAAAGTACTGATGCATGTGGGAAGCTTTGACTGGCACCGCTTTGACTCACCCACTGGGTGTATTATTACATGTAAGATACACAACATCACGTTACACAGGCTCCGATAAAGTACTGTGATGCATGTGGGCATGCTTTGACTGGCACCGCTTTGACTCACCCACTGGGTGTATTATTACATATAAGATACACTACATCACGTTACACAGGCTCCGATAAAGTCTGTGATGCATGTGGGCAAGCTTTGACTGGCACCGCTTTGACTCACCCACTGGGTGTATTATTACACATAAGATTACACTACATCACGTTACACAGGCTCCGATAAAGTCTGTGATGCATGTGGGCAAGCTTTGACTGGCACCGCTTTGACTCACCCACTGGGTGTATTATTACATATAAGATACACTACATCACGTTACACAGGCTCCGATAAAGTCTGTGATGCATGTGGGCAATCTTTGACTGGCACCGCTTTGACTCACCCACTGGGTGTATTATTATTACATATAAGATACACTACATCACGTTACCCAGGCTCCGATAAAGTCCGTGACGCATAAGGGGAAGCTTTGACTGGCACCGCCATGACACACCCATTGGGTGTATTATTAATTACATGTAAGATATGCTACATCACGTTACCCAGGCTCCGATAAAGTCCGTGATGCATGTGGGGAAGCTTTGACTGGCACCGCCATGACACACCCACTGGGTGTATTATTATTACATGTAAGATACACTAAATCACGTTACCCAGGCTCCGATAAAGTCCGTGATGCATGTGGGGAAGCTTTGACTGGCACCGCCATGACCCATCTATCAGCGATATTATCGGACATAGGCTCACGCACGCTTGTGGCTTAGAGCCCAATTTGTCTTGGAAATTCCAGACTTTATTTTTACGTTCTGTACTGTTTTAGCTTGGGATTTCAGAATTTCTTGGCTTCCACAGATAGTGCGTGGAAAATATGTAGTGTCTGCTATTTTTAAATATGTTATGGTTTATCTATATTTCCGAAATACAGTATATATAAAACATTCACAACTGTAATGCAGACTCACTGATGGATACGTTACGCTTTCAGCACAACATATAAGTAAAGAATTGCATGAGCATTCTTTTTTATTACATATTACTCAAACTCTTTCTACTTTTCACTTTTAAAATTTTAAAGAATATTTTGAGAAACATCTTTTTCTCGTATATTGAACACGTCGTAACATTCCTTTCTCAACTAAGTCTCTATAATCACCGTTGTATATACATTCATATACCCATATTTTTAAACTAAGTTAATTTAGCTAGACTTTAAGATAACGACTGGAAACCTTTCTAAATAAATGATAAAATATGAACAATTACACTCGGATAAATTATTCATAACACGTCAGAGAATATTTGGATTGTTTCACAAAAAGACATTTTAAATTATCCAGGATAAATATTAACAGTAAAACGTCAGAGATGGAATATAGATATGAAATGACAACTGACCGCGTTTTTATTTATATAACAACCTTTGTGGTGGCGGTTTTACAGAGATAAAAGAATTTTCTATTAATGCCCTGGTTTACCATGCTCTTTAGGCAAAAATAATGTTAGAGCAGCGCATAAGTTATTAAAGTATAAAATATTTGTTAAGTAATGCTGGCGATCGTCGAAGTTTAGATCAACACGAGAAGTGTATAGCAATCGGTAATATTTGAATTAAAAACAATTTTTTTTTAATTATACTAATATAAATTTAGAAAACAGTATCGCCTTTTTTATAAAATTTTTGGATATTAAAATAATGGAACTCTAAACTAAAATATGTGAATGAGTTTTAATATTTCATAGTTTAAGTCAAAATTTTATAGGATTTCTGAATCTTGTACCATAAGACATTTCCCTCAGCAGATTTTCTGGAAAATCCAGATATTTATTTATTTATTTATTTATTTACATACGGTATACACCATTTCACATTTGTTATAGGTATTGAGAAAATACAAGAGGGTTGATATAAAACAACTTACATAAATAGTTTACATGCATACATGCTAAAGCAAACAGAAGCAAAAAAATAAGCAAAACAAGTGCCAAATAACATCAACATCGTGAATAAAAAGAAAAATTACAACAGCAATATAGTTCATAAACAAGTGCAACATGAAGGTGGAACCGTAAAAAAGACTTAATTATAAAGTACCGGTTAGCGTATAAAATATAGAGTTACTTATATACTACTGAGACATACATATGCATATGAACAAATACAATACGAAAGAAAAAAATAAAGATTTTAGATATTATATAAAGAGGCTCAAAAATTCTTACAGCTCAGTTACAACGAAAAATAAAACAGTAAAAAACATTAACTTGGACCAAGATGTATACTTTGGGGGGAGGTTTTTACATGTCTACCTGGAACTCCAGCAGATTTTCTGAGTAATGAAATCTCCAGATATAATATTAAAGCGATTTTAGTTTGCCGCCGTCCATGAAACGTACTATACAAGCAATTTTTAAATATTTATTTCATCTGGAAATATAATTTTCTCTGGTTTATGCCTTATTTTTTAAAAAAAAGTTGTTCGAATATACCAGCAGGTTTTCGGATATTTACCGTTGTTCAGTGAAAACCATCAATTAGTAACACTTCGTTTCGAGGCCTACAATCTTATGTACCCAACATATAACTACAATGTAAGTTATAAAACTAGTAAGAATACCATAGTCACGTAATAGGATTAGCTTGCACGCAGCATGCAAAATTTAAAGTCTAATACTACATGTGTTATTTCGTTACAATTTAAAATGGAATTTGGTTGTAAAAAAATTACATTTGCAATTTAAAAATATAAAAATATCCACTAACGCTCAGCCAAATCCTATGGAGTCACGTGCATCACCTTAAAATCTATACAGATGAATTATAAAAGTACGGATTAAATGTGACTGTGATGGGAGACCAAGAATAAGCCAAAGTAACAAATGTAAATATGCTTTCCGCTTCATTCGGAAGATAAGTTGATTTCGCATTTGTTTAAATCGCACAATATTAATGGTCCATAATATTGAAAACTTTGAACACTAACATTTTTACATCCTTGTGAATTACTTTTGTAAAAAATGTGAATGTAATTTCACTCAATCCTAAATTATGTTTGTAAACATGTGAACTACTATATAATAGTATATATCTATAACTGCGTGCGGACACCATGTTGAAACCTTAAAATGTTTTGGAAAATAAGCTTGAAATTATTTCATATATTAATTAAGAGTCGAAATTTTGATTTCTTTCTTTACGCCATCTTGATACGTTTTAGAGCCTAAGTCTGCACGTAACAAAAACATCAGTTATTGAGTTCACCGACATGCTTTAATTCACACGAGGCAACACATACAATAATATACATATACACATATATATATATATATATATATATATATACACACACATACTCACACACATATTTATATATATATATATATATATATATATAAATTTTTCGTATCATGCTAGTTTTGTATTCTGGGAGTCATGGTAGAAGAAAATGCCAAAAAACATCACAGTAACTTTGACATCAGGGCGATTGCAATAGGCAGAGTTCTGATAAATAATTATAAAATAATACCTGAAGAGACCTAAATAATATTGTAAATAATGGTTAATATACAAAATTAAAATAACAAGATTGTATTACAAATATTAAAGCAAAAGATATAAAATATATTTTGTTGTTTCATAATCAATTATAGTAATAGAGAAACAAGTAAAAAAACGTAAATAAATATTGTGTATTGCTTCACGTACCTCTAAATTATTCCCTTTTGCTTACATTTTCCACAGCTCCCAGGAACGCATATACACTGCTTTAATCGCGGTGAAGTATAAAGGTCATTAAACCCGGTGTTTATGAGTTCATTACACAAAATACTATACGTTTGTCTTCCTACGTCATAATGAGTAATGCTATCATCCGGTTCTTCGCTAAAACAATCGAATTCAATTTATATAGCGAAGGGCACTGTTATATAGTTCTGTCCTGCCAATAAATAGGCACTGTCACTATGAGAGAACCAATACCCACCGATTAATTTCAGTGACCTGCTTGACTCGTGATACAAGGTATGATGGTGACTCACGTGTGTGTTTGTAATGAAGAGGCCACAGTATGTGCTAGGTCTGTTGTGCCAATATTAGGCTCTGTCAAATGACAGGTCCAATACGCTGCGATTATTTTCATTGACCAGGTAGTCTCTGTAACATCATGATACATGTACGAGCAGGATACTGCATGATGTTGACTCACGTGTGTTTATAATGAAGAGGCCAGTGTATGTGCCAGGTCTGTTGTGCCAATATTAGGCTCTGTAAAATGACAGGTCCAATACGCTCCGATTATTTTCAGTGACCGGCTAGTTAGTCTCTGTAACATCATGATACATGTACGAACAGGATATCACGTGATGTTGACTCACGTGTGTTTGTAATGAAGAGGCCAGTGTATGTGTCAGGTCTGTTGTGCCAATATTAGGCTCTGTCAAATGACAGGTCCAATACCCCGCGATTATTTTCATTGACCCCGGCTAGTCTCTGTAACATCATGATACATGCACGAGCAGGATACCGTATTATGTTGATTCACGTGTGTTTGTAATGAAGAGGCCAGAGTATGTGCCACGTCTGTTGTGCCAATATTAGGCTCTGTCAATATGACAGGTCCAATACCCCTGCGATTATTTTCAGTGACCGGCTAGTATCTGTAACATCATGATACATCGTACATGTACGAGCAGGAATATCACGTAATATGTTGACTCACGTGTGTTTGTAATGAAGAGGCCAGTGTATGTGCCAGGTCTGTTGTGCCAATATTAGGCTCTGTCAATATGACAGGTCCAATACCCCGATTATTTTCAGCGACGTTCTAGTCTCTGTAACATCATGATACACATGCACGAGCAGGATATCACGTGATGTTGACTCACGTGTGTTTGTAATGAAGAGGCCAGTGTATGTGCCAGGTCTGTTGTGCCAATATTAGGGTCTGTCAATATGACAGTTTCCAATACCCCCGCGATTATTTTCAGTGACCGGATGCCACTTTTACACCTTTTCTGTCTTATTATATATTTCTGCACAACAATAATGCAGTTCTATCGTTGATAAAACAATCTTCAGTGAAGTCGAGTGACGAATGTCGTGTAAAATATAGGATCGAAAGATCAGTATACGAACTGATATCTATATATATTTTCTGGGTAACTTAGTTTTCACGATTGCTGGATACCTACATCTTACAATTGTGAGTCATTATTGTGATGGATATTAGAGTTACAAGACAACTATCACAGTAATTCTCAAATGTATGTATTAGGGAGGCTTAATTTTGTTTCTTGTAAGAATAATATTAAAAGATGTATAGGAAAGTACTACGTTTTTTATTTTTTCCACTAAAAGAGGGACAATAAATTTGGTAATATTTTGTATGTACATTCTTTTTGTATATACAGTAACTTTAAAATGAAAAACTAATTATAATAAAATTTTAAACACTACAATAAACTGGCATATAAAATGTTAGTAATAAAATGTTGAATTTACGAATGAAAAAATTATTAAAATTTAAAAAAATAAAATTATTTTGTCAATTGTACAGAAAATAACGCCTGACATTTAGATACTTCAATTAGTATCGTCCTATTTGATATTTTAATAAAATATAGTAGCTTTTTCTTGCGTAATCCATTTAACGAAGACAATAAACCATGAATTATTTCACATGTTATCCTATATAATATAATGAAATGTTAAGAAGAGTTTCTATCAGGCCCGTCACCTAAGAACTGAAACAAAGTGAAACACTTCTGAAAACTGTGCCTGGCATATGATAAATTGCGAACTCTGTAATCCTTCAGGGATACATATCCTTATTTTATATATATATATATATATATATATTCTAAATTTACTCCAAAATGAAAACTCATAAACTTAAGGAGAGTAGGTTTTTATCTAGCATTACTGTATAGAATCTTAGGTCATTAAATATTCCTAGGTCCTCAGCATAGTAATCAGTCTCCTGAAAATAGTCGTTATTAAAAACTGAGACACTCAGAACACTAACCAGAAATGATTTTGTGGCGGTTCATGATGTAAATTAATGGTAATAGCTAGGAAACTATATCTTAGTAGTTATATTCATAATCAATAATCATATTTCTATAATCTTCCATAGGAATCTTGAACTAAATAGTAACATATTCCATCGTGTCTTTCTGGTACACTATGGTAATTTGAATAACTTGAAGTTAATTTCTGACCTTTTTTCTACCTTATTGCTCAAGGGCAGATTTCAGATTCCTCTAAAGAAGTGACGTCACTTTTTTCTGACGTTTGCTATATTAATGGGGGGGGGGGGGTGGGGGGGGGGGGGGGTGGGGGGGGGGGGGGGTGGGGGGGGGGGGGGGTGGGGGGGGGGGGGGGTGGGGGGGGGGGGGGGTGGGGGGATAAGATTTTAAAGGTAAAATTTTCAAAGCTATTTCCTGGTCTAGTATCTATTTAACATACAATAAACCTTAAATGGGACTACTATGGGACAGCCATATTTCGCTTAAAAATGTTTATTTAAAATAATTTTAGATATTTAGGAAAGAACAGTTTCACTACCAATTTTTCTTTTCAATTTGGTAGAAAAATCGTAATACACAAACGCATTATATTAAAACGTATTTTTATCTATTAAGAATATCTTAAATACAATGTTTACATACAGTTATTTAAAGATATTTCAAGTAGAAAGTTCATGATATTTTAAGATTTCCAACATATACAATCGACCAAAAACAGCACATATCCACCACACACTGTACTGTGACCACTTCGTCACACTAATGTCCTTCATAAATATTTATCTAAAGTTTCCTTTCTTTTCTCTCAGTCATTTATCAGAACCGCTCAACTTTGGTCATTTGTGGGCTCTGAGTATTGGTGTAAAGAAACGATAAGAAAAACGTAAGCTTATCCTCTATTCACTAAGTGTTGTATACGTAAACAAATTTAACACGTGATTGTACACGTCTGCACCTTACTCTATTTTAAATTTGTACACGATATACTGCATTTAAATTTGTGCACTTTTTGTTTTAACTAAACTGTTTCAATTAAATTAGTTTTCTAAAAATTAATATGTTACTAAGGCAATGAAAACTGTTTTAACAGTAGTAGTATTCAAACGAACATTTCTTAAGGGTATAGTTTTGGTATAACTTTATATTTGTATATAATTATATCGCCGTATACGAGAATTTTGTACATATATATTACGATATCTCATTCTCGTAATCTTATGCACCAGAAAAATTAACTTTTTCACAAGAACTACATTACCTGCTTGCCTCCATCAAACAATTCAACAATTGATTAATTTCTTGTTATGGTGACCTGATTCTAATTCCTTTTCTCTGTAATCTTTCAACGTCAGACACACAAGTACAATAGAATCCGTACACCAGTAAACAAGGAAGCTACGTATTTTGCGCGTAAATACCAAAGGAAGTACTCGTGTTCATGTTTAAAATAATGTATTGAACATAATGAACAGTTCATCCTCCATCAAAATATTCTATACATTTTTAAGATATAAAATTTTTAAACCACTAAAACATCCTCATAGTTGTGTTTATTCTTTATTCTGGGGATACGTACCATTGAATATTATACACTTAAGAACACAAAATTTTGAGGTGGAAGATATTTTCGAGACTTTACGGCGTATATATACTTTGCCGTATTATTTACAAGCAATTGATTACTTAAAAAAAATTCTATAAAAATACTTTTTAATAAGTTTACAGTACATGTTCCTATGCACAAATTCTAAGTGAACATCTAAAGTATGGTACATTGATTTGTAACTCTATTCAGAATTATTATATAAAAAACGTTTTATAGAACTATAGTATTGAAGTAAATATTCAATGGATGTATTCAGAAAATCATGAACTTTCAGACTATTTGGAGCCTTCTGACCGGGATATGGCATAGGTCCAAGGCAGTAACTGACAACATATTTCCCTTTAGCTTTAATTCAATGTGAACTGCTGTTTAAAATTATTTCACTTAGAGAATTATACATACATGTGAGTTAATACTAAACTGTGAGTTATACTAAACTCTCTATCTGAATGTTATGGGTGATATATGTTTTCACAATTTTAAATTTTTCACCAGAGGCTGTCATATTATATTAGTAAAGTAATTTTTACCTTTTGCATGATTTTAAATAGAGACCTGATTAAAATTAAGGAGTTTTTCCGGTCTTCTGCTTGGAATTAAGATGTTGTTGTAATAGACGAATCTCAAAAACACGAGAAAATAAAAAACACTACTAAACCAAAATTCTTTAATTGAGAATTTCAAAAAGGTGAAGTCAAAAAAAAAAAATTCTTTTTAGCTCTCTCACTTTTATGTAAGACATAATAGAAAAATTGGCAAAAAATAACGTCCAGACGTAATATTAAAGAAAAGGGAACCATTTAAATTACTTTTTAGCTATGATTTGAAATCTAATACTTGAAGAAGAGGTAGATTGAAATAATCAAAATCCGTTATCCTTTCAAATTATTCATCGTCAATGACTAAACTGTAATAATGTTTTTTTAGTATATACCTTAAATCAAAGGCTATTTTCTTGGCATTTGAACTAACAATATTATACACCATCATATTTTTCGCAATTTTTTATTCCATGGTAATATTTCGCTGTTTTACTTAGTATAATAACTATGATTTAATTTCATACGAATTGATAAAACATATTTAATTAACTTTAAACAATAAAATCCTTTTAAAAACGTATCTTGATTAGATCTTTCTGTTCTACACTTGTGAAAAATGCTCTACATAGTGTTCAAAATGAGCATGAGAAGCACTTCATGGGACCTCTTCTAGTTCACATGTCTTCCAATGGTTACGTTGTAAACAACTGCAATAAAAAAAAAAATAAAGAATATCCTCTGTTACCTTCAAGTGCACATTTTGTTTTTATAAATAATTAAGGATGTGACATTCGGTTATTGGCATATAGAGTAATGGGAAGGAACTTAGATAATTTTAAAAGTATGTCCTCTGTTCTATAATCCCATAACTGAAAGTAAAAAGTGGAATCATTTTATTCCTGTTTGGGGGTAAAGTTCTTTCTTTATCGACTTCCCAACTGTCATAGCGAGTCCCAAGGTGACCATCTGTCTCTAGTCGCTTATTTCTCTTATTTATACGGGACTCTCACCTAGAATTGTATTATTCATGGTTGGGGAAATTATGTTGTTGCACAAGAATAAAGTTATAACATATAAAGATATATTCAAAAGGTTCAGCTTTTAGTTATCAACAATGTGCGTACAAATATATAGTGTCTTTTCATTTAGGATAGCAATGGTCCATATCAAGCTTTAGCCGGGACTTTACCTTGATCTTACCATATATTGTTCATGGTTGAGAGTTATGTGCTTTGTGAAGATTAAGTTGTAAAATAAACAAATATTCAAAAGGCTTATATTTCATTTTTTAAAACGAGAATTTTGTTTTTGATAGTTGAGAATTATTTTATTTACAAGACTACACACAGACATACACACACACACACACACACACACACACACACACACACACACACGCACACACACATATGGTGTATATTATGTCTGGAAACACCCAAATATATCCTTTAATAATTTAAATATAAATTTGAAACCTCTTACAATCGTGATAGAGATTGGGCATCTACTTTTTGGAACAATGTTTTGTTATGTCATACCAACGGGGGACGTCCTGCCGAGGGTATCGTGAATATTCTTAATGGAAGCCTATAACCTTTGTGATACATAATTTTAAAAGGTAATAGCTTACTGAATTTGAATGCCACAAACCGCATCTCAAAGGAATTTTTTCTATCAGAAAATAGAGCATTTTTAGTATTGAAAATTTAACTGATGTTCAACAATGTAATTTTTAACATGGTTTCTTGCCACAAAATGTGTTACACACTAAATTTTTTAGCATTTTTTAAATGTTCAATTAAAATAAAATAAACAATTTATTTTTAAGCTGGTTTCATTAGTACCAAATTTACCAGTTTTTATTACAATGAATAAAACTTATGAGTCACTTTCTCTGATTACTTATGAATCTGTACTTGGTGTTTTCCAGTCAGCAGGAAGGTTTAAAGAGACAAAAGGTCACTAGCCTATGAGAAAACATTATTGTGTTATTAATCATCTGGTCTACAGGTTTTCAGTTTGTTGAGCATGGAGCTTTCACTAGACAGGTCTAAACTTGGGAATTAACAAATGGACAAAGGTCATATCATTCCTGTCGAGTTAATCAGTGTCTCTGAAGCATTGCTGTCAACAAGTTATCTAATTTACAGTAGTTCAGTTTTTATTTGGCATTTTAATGGAATTGTCTGAAAGAGAACGAATTACTCTGTTGATGATGCGAGGATATGGGCGATCGTCAAAGATCTTATCGGGAAGTTTGTAATTTGTTTAATGACACTTTCCCAGAAAGGAATCCCGATAAGTGTTTCAACAATATCAAAAACTATTGAGCGTTTTGAAATGACGGGGAGTGTACGTAATCGGCCAAAGTCGGGTAGGATACAATCTGCAACAGATGAAGAACATGCACTAGATGTTTTGCATTTATTGAAGACCCACATACATCGCTCAGAAAAGCTGCACAGCAACATGATATGCACCCTATGTCTGTGAGTAAGATTTTGAAAATTAATAAATACAAACCATTTAAAGTTCATTTAGTCCAACAGTTAAGTGAGGATGATTACGACAGAAGAGTTTGAGTTTTGTGAACTTGTGATGCGCAAATGTGATGACAATAGAGATTTTCTGATTAACATACTATTTTCTGACGAGGCAACTTTTTTCCTAAATGGCAATGTTAACAGGCACAATTGCCGTTACTGGGATAGTGAAAACCCACATTGGATTACTAAGTCCCATTCACAGCAACCACAAAAACTGAACGTATGGTGTGGAATTTTAGGTAACAAAAATTGTTGGACCCTTTTTCATCAATGGAAATTTAAATGCCGAACTTTACTACAATATGCTCCAAAATGAAATAATCCCAGCTATTCAAATTGCATCAGGAGAATACTTTGATAATGTATGGTTTCAGCAGGATGGTGCTCCACCCCATTATGGGAGACAGGTAAGAGAGTATTTGGATTTAAGGTTTCCTCATAAATGGATTGGCCGAAGAGGAGAAATCGAATGGCCTCCAAGATCTCCGGATTTGTCACCAATCGATTATTTCCTATGGGGTCATTTAAAAAAATCCAATGTTTATAGAAGAAAGCCTCATAATTTGGAAGACCTAAGAAACAGGATTATAGAGGAGATTGGCTTTGATAACTGAAGAAATGTTAGGCAACTCTGTCGAATCATTTTACACAAGATTGGCCCATTGTCAAACCGTAGAAGGAACACAGTTCGAACAATTGCTTTGACACCAAATGCAGGTAAAACGTTTGTTGTAAGACTTTTCTAACAGCATACATTATTTTTTATTTGTAATAAGAAATCAATAACATAAGTATTTCCATAATTGTACTGTAATAAAAACTGGCAAATTTGTGCTAATAGAACCAGCTTAAAATGAAATTTTTGTTTTATTTAATTGAACATTTAAAAAAATGCTAAAAAATTAGTGTAACACATTTTGTGGCAAGAACCATGTTAAAATTACATTGTTGAACATCAGTAAATTTTCAATACTAAAAATGCTCTATTTTCTGATAGAATAATTCCCTTGAGATGCGGTTTGTGGCATTCAATTCAGTAAGCTATTACCTTTAAAATTATGTATCACAAGGTATAGGCTTCCATTAAGAATATTCACGATACCCTCGGCAGGACGTCCCCCGTTGGTGTGACATAACAAAACATTGTTCCAAAAAGTAGATGCCCAATCTCTATCACGATTGTAAGAGGTTTCAAATTTATATTTAAATTATTAAAGGATATATTTGGGTGTTTCCAGACATAATATACACCCTGTATATATATATATATATATATATATATATATATATATATATATATATATATATATATATATATATATATGTAGACTACATATTGTATTTTATCTTTAGATAAAGATAATATATTTCATTCTTTACCACTTTGTATAATGATAATCTATCTCATTCTTAATCATTATTTATGAAGATAAGAATTATATTTGCAAATTTAATTTTGTTAATTCAGATTTAAATTATTTTAAATAAATTAATCTAAGAATATCCTAATTAAACAGTAATTCTAGCCATCGTGATTAATATCATTGGAACAATAGAAACTAAACTAACAATATTCGTGAGTTGATGAACCCCAGTCCACTGTCTCAGAGTTGATGTCAAACGACGCGTAAAAATGGTTAAGTCACAAAGTTTAACCAATTTAAAGTTTCTTATCCTATTAAAACTTTGTGCTCACGTTAACCATCAATTTCCCATAAGTCCACAAGTATTTACGGTAACCCTGACTATTAATTATTCTGGAATATAAACTACTACATTTTTGTAGTATTTAGTGTCCAATGTGCTAAACACGTATTCTCTATATAAATACAAGTAAAAGAATATAATTGATATTGGAAACGAATTTCTTACAATATTAAAAGTGTTTACAAGTATTGTTTCGATAACTTTTGAAATGGCTTGAATTAGTGAAAAGTTCCAAAATCACGTTATCTTCAGTAAGGATTTTTGGAACCCATCTGGCACAAAGTTTTTTGGTATCTAAGCTTTAATATAAAAAACTTTATCAAGTCCAATTCGTGGAGTTTGTGGGAAATGTTCCGAAGTTCAGTCATTGTGAATCGACGATTTTCACGAACTTTGTCATTGAATTTCACAACCAAATCTTCAGTCACTAGGCATGGCCGAACGCTACGAAAATCGTCATCGGTGCGGCCATTTTTTAAGTCAATACACTACTGCGCTACTCTACTTTCACTCGATAGTCCATTTTTCACAAACTTCACATAGTTGCCGATATATTTCAATTGGTTTATGGTTTTTACCAACAAAAAACCTTATTACTCAATGCAGTTCACAAGTGACGGTATGACAAATTACAACACACATTTTAATTAATCACAGTAAGATACGTAAAAGAGATACAGACCTTGCAACTCGAGCTCAATGAATACTGAAAGCCAGAGTGTTTTGACACCAAGATGGTAGCTGTAGCCCCTTTGACTGCCGCACCGTTCAAAAACGCACGTTATTTTCTGGATAGCCATCGTAATTAAAAATTGCACTAAATCCGTATATTAGTTATAGTTAAAATGGTCGATAATATAGCATATCATATCAGATAATATACCTGTATTTATTGTATGGGATACGTTTATGAAATTAAATGATTAAGCCTATTTATTATTAACTTCTGACGTATTACCTTAGTTGGTTTTCCAGTTCGTCAAAGATCATAATTTTGGTCACGGGTGATGAAATTATGGCCACCGAGGACCCTTAATCGTCCAGATCTGGACTCGAGAAACTGTGTCCACTATGGTAAGCCCTTCAGTACTTTCCTTTTAATTGCTTTAAACGCTTTATTGAAATTTTTTATAAGCATATAGATTTAGTTGCAAAACATTTTTGACTCTGTTTAGCCAACAAACGTACGTATCATCACTACCACAACAATGGTCGTCATGAATAAGGGTATTTTGGAATAGAAAAGTGTCACATACTTGACCAAGAATGTGGTCAGATTCAGATGCTACATTAAGAGGAAGATGAAATTGAATTAAATTGAGCTAAACTATACAATCACATTGAATCAACCCTTCCCACGTACGTATGTGTGAAAAAGCCCGCTTGCTCAATCGTGCTATGATATCGTCTCTAAAAACAAAGTAGTGCACATGAAGAGTTAGTGAAATCTCTTGACCTAGATTGCACTATATATTGTAGTTTAACATGTCTCCAAAGGAATAGTTCATTTTTGAGCTCCTTAGTAACCGAATTTTTTGGATCCCTTCAGACGAACATGACTCCAGATATTCCAGTAGTCATATGTATTAACAACGTTTAGATTTCAGACGATGCATTAAGAGGAATATAAAATGGAGCTAAACTAAGCACTCACATTACATAACCCCTTCACACTTATGTTATTGTAAAAATGTCTAAAGTTCCTAAAATTTGTTTTAAACTTTGAAGAGTGATATTTCTCAGAATCCTGTAGATTTATTCAAGTTAGTATGTTGACAACATAAGATAAATAAGACAACAAGTTAAGATAACTTAAACAAAAAAGTATAACAACTACCACAAAATGTTGGCGTACATAAATATTGTAGTTAGTTATTACATTGTATATGTATAAAACTAAATGGATTCCAATATAAAGCACCACTCACCAATGTTTAATTACTTGTATTATCTTAACGGCAAAAATTTTAGGGCGTAACCCAATCTCAATGATTACTGAAACGTAACCGCTACGTGGGTTTACCGCTCATTTAATTTACATATCGTAATGACAATAAACCAGATGGAAACTAATCTACATGGTGCAATAGGCGCTGGAACATTCAAACTCCCCTTTATGAGATATGCAAATGTTTTGCTCATGTGGGAATGAACGCTTTATAACGTTTAAAACCGGATATTTATAAATTAATAAAAATGTTACGTAGTGTACCCTTTCTTAGGATGCGTAGGAACATTTTTCATGTTAAATACTTTATATTTAAATCCATTTAAAGCGTTAAAAGGTATTAAATCTGTTCAAAGCTGAAACATGTAACAAAATACCTCATGTTTTTCTCATGTGCGTCATATGAAATGTCTTGGAAATTTTATATCTCTAAATAATACTTTTAAAAAATTGCCTAATAACACAAAAAATGAATATAATATCTCAGATTATGACCTAAATACATCAATATTAATTATTCTTTTAGGAAAAACACAAATGCAATGATGCAAAACCCTCATAGTTAGACCTTCACATAGGATGTTATGGAGTGTAAATACAGGTAAAAAATCATTTACTTATTTTCTACACTGAATCTCCAAACACAGTGAGTGGAATAACACTTCCAATAGGAAAAATAACTGAGACCATTTTTTTATAAACAAAATAATAGTTAAAATCTTCAGCAAAATCTTTAGTATTTCATATAGAAGTGACTCATTGCTATTTATTTCATACGTCTTTTACAAATGACAATCTCGGCTACATAAAAATCAGTACATCCCGAGTTTTAAATTGCTTTGCTTTACTTCTAAACCCTTTTCAATAAGAAAAACCTACAATGAAAATAAACACATTAAAATTCATACCGATTCTCTGAAATAGATTTAATTTCAGCGCAATCTTTTAATAATATCGTGTGGAAAATGCATTGTTGTGTGCATTAATATTTTGAATTTATAGTAACTTAGAAACGAAAATAACTTGATTTACAGTTACATTTTTTAAATTAAAAACTGCACTCCATGAAAATGTACACCATTCAGAATAGGACACATGTCCCGTACTCAAATGTTTCATCTCTTTTATGTAAATTTAGTTCGATATGAAAAATAATAATGATATTACAATAATAAAATTCCACTCACTTTACTTTTACTTTAAAGAAGTAAAATGCAGTGTCCTATTTTGGAATACATTTACATACCTATGCATCTTTAAATGAAAATATCATAAATATAAATATTTTTAAAATCAACAGAATTGATAGTCAATTTCCAGAATCAGAGAATTTTGCGGGCTACTTACTAATACACTTAGGAAAATACTATTGGTTTGAATACGGAATTCTGGCACCTATGTTTTCAGCAGTGAGTGTTCCTATACAATATGGACACTAACAGAGAAGTCTGATAAATTCAAGTTGACTGTTGCTGACTGTCAACCTAACTGGACCAATGTGAGAGTAACGCCGGCCAATACAAACAAACCGGTGACTTGTGGATTCCTAGGCAATATAAACACGAATAATGAATTTTATTTTATACGATCTTACATAATGTGTGTGACTAATAATTGGCTAAAACCGAATTAACGTAAATTGCTTACTTATGTAGTTTAGTTCACGATGTAATTATCATTACGGACACTTCTGCTTGAAATAAAATACTGTGTGATGGCTTTCATTTGAGTTTTCTTTATAAAAACATTACATTGTCTTAAGATTTAGAAAAGCGGTTATGTTGCATATTATAACAGATTTTTTATTAAATCTTTGAACAATATATTTCAAAGCAAATTTGTATAAACTCTAAATATAGAAGCAATGCAAAATATCATTATTTTTCCCTGCTGATTTAGAAAACTGGTTATAAATAGTTAACCTTGTTCCAAGTCTAATAATTGCACAAAACAAATAAATTCAAACTTACTTGTATAATAGAGGTAAACTTTACTAAATTCAACTGTTTTCACATTGTATAATGAATTATTTTATGTTAGTAAGCCTGCGTTGGGAACCATAATATGTCTTCCACTGGACTCTAATACAATTTCACCCAGATGTCATTGTCCAGGACCAAGCGTGATATATTGTCCAGCACACTTCGTAGCTTCTCCAGTAATTATACTCTAGAGAGCTTCTCAGGCTGCACTTCTTTCTGGTTTACTTAGAATATAAACAGTTTCTAATCTTATAAAAAATAGTT
Organism: Homalodisca vitripennis; assembly: GCF_021130785.1. Classification (NCBI taxonomy): domain Eukaryota; kingdom Metazoa; phylum Arthropoda; class Insecta; order Hemiptera; family Cicadellidae; genus Homalodisca; species Homalodisca vitripennis. The sequence continues at coordinate 219,257,357 of NC_060208.1, read as the reverse complement.
GCACCGGTCAATAGTTATGGCCATTTTACCTTGTCAATAACAAGGTACATAATATACGACATTAATATTCATTAATGAAAAACATTGATATTCAATTATTAATAAGTAAAATATGATATCTGTACAATATGTCAACTTTGAATATTAAATAATATGATTTTAAGAAATGTTTTCAAAGCTTTTCGAAATGTTTAAATGGTCTGGCAAAAAGTGTTTTTATGTTTTAGCTATTACCCTTGTTCCTCCTACATAAATAAGTAGCCAGGTTTACTTAATTACGACCTGACATATCACAATTACGTTATAATTATTACATCACAATTGAAATATTAATTCCTAATAACGAATTTGGGTATGTATTTATGTATTGTCTGAAATAATATTTTGTATAGACCACCATGTCTATGAGCGAGATAATCGTTCCCTGTAAAGGGCCGTGCCCCAGGCCAATTCTTAGGAGGACCGTGTAAGACTGCGTTGATGTCAATACCTTACATGGATTGATGAAATGGGCATCAGTTTAGCAATGATTTTACAGATTGAAAACTGCTTCAAGCAGACCTTCACTGGAACACTCTGTTAGCCTGACATTATACTGCACCACATAATCCCAAAAGCTCGCCCTCTCTGAGTTTTCCGCCCACCATTCACTCTATCTCAGACAGTGGCAGGAATATACCTGTGGCAGGAATATACCTGTGGCAGGAATATACCTGTGGCAGGACCATGGCTCCTTGGCAGAATTAAAACTGCTTTTTAAGTATAGCAAGGCATACTAATGGACTCAATGTCACTTCAAAACCTTAATAACTTATTTTAACAGTTAGGAAGTATTCTTTCAGATTTCCGATACAGAACACAACAAAAATAAGAAAAGCTTCTAGTTCACAATGTAATCATGGCTTAAATTGCGTAGATGTTACGTTTGGTAGTAACCTACAATACCACTCTATTTATATATCCGGATTGTTTTATATTATTAACTAGTAGTTACCCAAATCTCTGCACGCGATATCCTATTGAATACCTATTTTTGTCATTGGCATATTGTTTTTAAATGGCATAGTAAACACACCTGAAAATAATTACCGACGATTGGAAGATATTCCTATTTCCTGATAAATATATTGTTTGTTATGTCATTATTTTCTCTCTGTATAAGTTGACTCTATCCCTAAGCTTATATACAGTGTACTGTCACTGAGTGCCCTGGACAACCGTGATAGTAATGACCCATCTAACATTCCTGTCACTCTAAATATTTCATTTATACTTTGTGACACAATGGCTATCCTCTTAAGGTAAATTTTTTAAGCCGTTAATTTTAGATAATTGCAACATTATGTGAATCATATTTTCTATAATTGCTAAAATAAATTGTTAATTTTTGCAGTGATATTATATAATTATTTTTCTTTTTGGGATTTTCTACTTTAGAAGCTAATAAATGTAAGGGAGATATCTGTGGAAAATTCAAGTTAATTAGAACATACTTGTTAGTTCAGCCTGTGATATGAATCCCATCGTTAACGTTACCTTTATAGTAGGTACAGAAGTAGATAACTATTGTTTACGTTTATATTGACAGTTACGTCATGTGAAGATGAAAGATAATTTAAAAAAAATTTAATACATTGCTCTTTGTGATTTTAATATCATTTCCAAAACATAATTAGTAATAGCTTAATTAGCACTAATAGAATACAGTTGGTAAGGAACGTCTTGATCAAACTGATTTATACACTTAATAGATTGTAAATTTGTTCCAATCTAAAATCCACATTTATTCTTTCACCATTTATGTAAGATTTGGGAACTTTTTTGGTTAGTGTCATCGGTATGGTTATTTTTAAAGTTATGTGACGGGTACAACTCAATTCTAGTATAATAGCTTCAGACAATCCTGAACCAAAACATCCTAATAACTGAAATATATCGCAAGATGAATGAACTACATGCCGTTGATGCCAGATCACTTGCTTATGTAGGTAGAACGTAAAATATACCTTATGAAGATTATAAGTTTGGATATAGTTACTAAGCTATAACAAACCGTTATAATTTTCTATGGATCTTATACACTCAAACTGACAAAATTTGATTACGTACCCTGAGTTTTGTACTGAAACCCAAAATTTAGTGTTCTATCATAAGGTTCCTCTAAGTATAATAGGAATAATTAAGAACATTTAATTAATAATTTAGGGTAAATATATCTAAATTTTATCTATTTAAAGTTTTTTAAGGCTCCTACAGTGGAAAGGTTATATAGAAAAACTATTTCTCTTACGTTGTGAAAAAAATATATAAGATCTTTTTCAAGAGTAAAGTGTCATTATTAGTTTTCTGTGTTATATATGTATATATATTCAATATGTATACTATATATAATATATATGTACTGTAATATTATATGGTCAGGTAATGCATACGTATAACATTAGTGGGGAGGGGGAAGGGATGTGTTAAGGGCAGTACAGCAAAGGCTCCGAGCTTGTGAAGCTCTGTCCCTTGAGGTCGGAGCCAAAACGATTAATTTTCATTCTCTCAGTAATACGTGAAGAACAAAAAACACTGTTTGAAAGGAAATTAAAACAATTTTTAATATGAGAAAGCCTTCTACGGCGTTTGCGGGCCTAGAGCCAGAGTTTCTAGGGTCTAATATATCGTATGTTTCTAATTACGGTTTTCAGATTTGTATTGTATTTAAAAGTGTTTGACACATTAAAAATTCATCGTTTTTATGGCGTTTACATTTTTACATTATTAATTTTAAAATTTGTTAATTATATTTGGTAAATGGTGTAATTTTAGTTTGCCGCAAACCGTACTGTTTTTTATTACAATTCTATGACATGTATTGTATAGATATTTGCTTAAGTTAGATAAAAAATTTATGCTCAAAACAAAATCTTCAGAAATAGGAATAAAGTGATGAATTATATGGAATATTTACATTGTTTTATTCTTCCATAGCCATTTGTTTATAACTATTATCTTAACTGTACAAGGAGCTATTATCAATCACAAATGTTATTATATATTTTTTTCAGGGATGTATTCCACAAAAATGTTTTTTATTTTTTCTTCTATCTAGGATTTTTTTCGTTTCTTGTAATTTCCCTCGACTGTTACGTTTCATTAAAGTAATATTAATGTTTTTCTTTTCTAACTTTGAAAATTTGGGTAAAATAAAAACTACTTGCTTCCCTGGATGTTATGATCATAACCTAGAAGTTGTTATTGAGTCAAGATTTGTTCATAAGACAAGACGAACACAAAAAGTAGGTAAATAACTTATTCAGATTAATGAGAAAGTTATTTATATTATTATTATTGATATTATATTATAATGAGAAAGCCATGACACTTCCCACTGAATGAGATCATCCCAATAACGAAACACATTTGCTTTATACACAGTTTAACATAATGATAATACATCTGGTAAAATTAGTACATGAAAGGAACGTTATGGTTAAATATTTTTTTCACATTTATGACACAAGAAAACCACAAATCGAGATGTAAGCGTGAAGTTAAATAATTGATAAAACTCAGAAAAAACATTTCACAGTTCACGAACGTAATTTAAAATTTATATCAATAAGATGTTACATGGTTTGTAACAATACAGTAAAAAAATTTTTGACACAATTTTGAGGAAGCCATTAGTTTGGAAACACCGTTTCAAAGACAGCAACCAGAACAGAGTCCAGCTAGTACATTTGCATTTATATTGCTGGGTTGGAATGTAATGAATACAACAGCCGTGTGTATGAAGGTTATAAAAGTTAGAAACGAATGTAAAAAATGTAGTTACCGCTGCGTTATTAAGCCGAATGTTCATTGTTCTGGTAGTTAGAGATACTCCAGTGATAGACGTGTTCATGTAGTAAACTTAATTAAACGAATTACATTCTTTACTGAGAATTAGCAGCTACAGGATTGTGAACAAAGCTTAAGAAGGTTAAGTAGAGATTCGACTGTTATAGTTTTAAAAGAAATAAATATGCTTCATTGAAGTGAAAGAACTGTCGTAAAACTTCACATTCCTTATTCAATAAACATTATTAATTTGTTTGACAACGTAAAACATTACCAAAAAAATATAAAATTTATTAAATTATTTGCGGTTTACTACGATACAACATTTGAGCAAATAAATCTCGAATACTCTTAGCAAAAAATATTTTTTATAAATTAGTGTAGTTAGTGTTCACCAAAGAGGTTTATACAACGATATAAACATAGGAGAATATAGAATTTACTCGTATAGTTGCTAATATTTCTTTAAACCTGTAGTTTTAAACACATTGTCTGTGTTGAACTGCAGTTACAGTAAAAGTGTAAACAATGTATAATATAGCTGGAAATGTATCATTGTTTAACAAATGATTAACCGATTGAGCGTTATTTAAGTGAATACATAACAATTATTTGCTTGGACATCCATAAAATACAAAACATATGTTGAAATATGAGTCAACTCCATGAGATATAAACTCTGATCTGTTCCTAAGTCAAATTTTATTATTTTTAGATTATATTTAACAGGCTGAGAAAGGCTGAAATGAATACCTCATAGTAATTTGGTTAGATATAAAAAATTCAAAAAATATGTTTACTGGCAACTCCACTTATATTATTTTAAAACGTACTTTATAAATTAACACTACAAATAAGATGTAAAATAAATTAAACTTAAGAATACCAATCAAAATGCGTTTGCTCATAAAGTAAGCATCGAGTAAGAACTCACCACTAACCTGTGTCCGACTTTTAAAAGTTAATAATGACTAAATTAAGACTTCTAAAAATCGAGAAAATACCTTGTATATATTTTATACGTCTATTTAAGTACCGAATTATCTTTAAATAATTAACTTTATTTAATTTTTCAGATTTATTTGTAATGAATTTTTTACTAGGTGATTGTTAACCAAAACTAGTAATCAAAGATCTACATCCAATGACGGAATGGATGAACCGTTATCCGAAAAACCTCTAAAGCGCCAGCGACCTCCATTCCTCCCGCTGCTACCCTGATTAGTTTGCTTTACAGCTGACTACATGAACATTTTCACACTTATTTGGGCATTTACAAAACTTTGAAAGGATAGATACATCTAGTACTTTCCCTGTATCTACTGATGTTAAAGAAAGAATGCCATTTTTGAGAGACATGGCCTCTTCTTTTGCCATGAACCGTCTAGTGCAACGCATAAGTTATGTCGGTCCCCATCATTACTGCTCACTGCTTCTCTTCTACGCGTTTTCTCATACTTTTTTTACACATATTTTTCTGCTACTGTGCCTAAAACTTGTTCATGTTTTCTATAACGAACTGGAGGAGGAGGAAGATTTTAGAGTGCCACACAAGATTTGGGCTGCTGTGTGTGGCCTTTGCCAATGCTGCGCATATCGTGCACAAGACGTAGGTTCAAGTCGTAAAGAGTTACAGATTTTCCATTGATATTTTCAGTGATTTTATTACAATTGTCAATAGACCTTTTTTTTGTCTGTACAGTTTGGACAATACACTGAGAAAATTTACTGCAAGTCCTTCAACAGACCGCCTTTCAAAAATCAATTTGTGCTTGCAACGACTGCATCCTGCGATTTCATTTATGGCTTCGGCAAGCGAATTCAAATCAAATATGTTCATATGCTAAAACCTCATTCTTCTGATTATATAGTATTCAAAATTACCTTGATACTTTCATTTTTCTAACAGAAGAACTATGGGTGGTAGGATTATCAGAAGTGTCAGTGCTGGTGGTAGGCCTGGGCAAAGTTTCAGTATTGAGGTTATACATAGCCTCAGAAGATCTATCAAGGCTAGAGATTTAGTCTTTCCAACATGCTTTCTCTTGAATAACACTTGAAACGATTCCCGATTTTCTGTTTATTTCCCATGTTAACTTGAAACAACAACTAATATTCACAAAACTCGAAAAAGTAAACTGTCACTTTGTAAAACATACACAAATTGAGAAACACTCTCACTGACATCACATAAACAAAGATCACATGAAAAATAGTACACCTGACAGAGACAAAAATATACATCAAAAGCAGGGTAGCCAAACATAACATAACAATATAGGAAACAAGAATAGTGTTAGTATGTATGAATATGATTAAAGCGGTGGGCCACCAGCGGGGCTGCCTCTTTCACCATAAATTGGTTGCAATGCTTTCGAAAAACTTTCTTTTCAATAACTTCTAATAAGGATAGAAAGAAAATAAGCACCATCTTTGAAAAGGTGAGGTTCTGAAGAATATAAAACTAAAAAATACCAAAAAACTCAAAAAAATGAAATGTTGGTACGGACCCCCCTTAAGTGTATCAGGATACGACGATTTTTTTTATATTTTGAGTGACTTATCGCTCTGTCTCAATCAACACAATTGGTGATGGACTGATGGATCTTCGTTATTGCGGGCAAAAATATGTGTACTAAATGCCTCTCAAGGTTTACATGTAAATCTTATAATTTGATCTTTTACTGTTTTGTTCCAGCTGAATAATTAATATAAATGTATTCTGTTAGCCATAACATGTTGGATTAGACATGTATTTTACCGATGACACAAGAAATCGGATTAGAGACTTTACATCGTATAAGCTCATTTTCAGTAACTATATTTAACAGTTCATATTTGAAAGATCCGTCGCGTTGGAAGTAAGTCACTAATGAAGAAAGTTTTAACAAGTTTTCCACTTCTGACTGGGTGGGTTTGAGTTTAAGTATAAACTAATTTTCTGTCTGATGTCGTTGTATTCTGCACAGTTATAATTATCTAGTTTAGCAATTTTTTAGTGTTTCTCAGTGATATTTTAACATACATTTTGTTTTACAACTATCAAACAACTTTATTTAACAAATTTTGTGTTTTACTGGAAGTTTACACTGAGTTGGCGAATTTACTATTAAGAAAATATAAAGTTAAATTCATTACAAACAATAATGAATTTTACTTGTAGAGAAAATTAAATACATATGACTATGCATCACAGAGTTAGAAGATTTTACATTTGATTTACAGAATATTTTGTTGACTGTCTTAGATTATAAAAAAATTAAATACATAAATAAAAAATTAAAGTACGTTTATTGTTATTTGTAAAAATACTATAAAAGGTAAAGCATGCATTATGCAAAAATGTTTAGAGTAGATTTCAATAGTCCTTGCACTTATTCCATGTTGTATAGTATATCAATATTTTCTTTTAACTTCAAAATCATATGGAATATTTCCTATCATTATACATTTTCTTGTAAATAAAACATTATCATTTCGATAAGCAAGATCATTTCAATCTTTTATGCATGTAGAAAGATTTTAAGAATTAAAAAATATAACTATAAATTAGGGACCAATATATATATATATATATATATATTTATTTATTTATGCATTTATATATAATATAAATGTGTGTGTATGTATATATATATATATATATATATATATATATGTATATTCTTTCTTCTCCAGGCCATCATTGCTATTCTTTAAACTCCTGAACCATAAACGAACTCTCGAGTCTCCAAGATATTGCTTTAAAAAGAATCATAGACTGGGCAGATACAAACACAGATTCATATATAACCAACTTTAAATATTATATAATGTATTTCATCTTATTTACAAACTTAAGGCTTTATCGGCATAATATATACAACGTATTTGTGGTCCAATGCCAAACTTACGTAGATTTACCGTGTAACTGCCTTTATTTGCTTTATAGTGAACGTTAACATAAACTAAAATATTTGTTTTCACATAGAGAACGTTATTTATATTTATCTCTATGTTTATACCACTCCCAACGAGTATGAAAAATAAAACATCAAGGTTTACATCAACTTATTATATAATTAAGAAACTCAATCTCTAGGAAAAACTTTAGTTAAGAACAGGAACAGAGCAATTAAGATGAAAATGGAAGTTTACCGTAATTAGCAGCCTCGAGTTAATCATCTTTACATCTGGAATAAATCATCCACGTTTAACTTGAGTCAATTAATTATACTATATTCCGTGAGTCATTCCGTTTTATATCAGCATAAAAAAGTATAAATAAGTGAGTCTAAGAAGATAAGGACATTGTTGATATCCTGATCGACTTATATATTAAGTAGTATGTATTAAAAACCAAACCATAACATTCACTTAAAATTCAGAAAACAAAGTATGGGGCTTTTGATTTGATCAACGAATGATTTTAAATGTTCCATCTCTATTACACTCGCAGAAAAATGAAAATGTGTTACGCTTCTTCATATTAAAATAGTTACATTTCTCCGAGATGGCATGAGTGAGGATGTAGAACAAGAACAGGTGCCATGTCACTTAGTTTCCCACACACAGGACTCGTTAATTAGTTCTCTAACTAGTGTTAGGAGTGTGACTGCACACAGAAAACGTCAACACAATCTCTCTGTCTCAGTAGCTAGTCTGTAGACAAGGTAAATTAGTTTAGAAATTCCAGCGGTCTGTTATGTACCAAGCTTGTGTCAGTTGTCAATCTGTAACATAAGGCCCTAAATCAATCGCTGCGCGCGAGTGAGGATGTAGAACAACAGTTGCTACATGCACTTAGATTAATATACCGAGGACTCGTTAATTAGTTCTCTAACTAGTGTTAGGAGTGTGACTGCACACAGAAAACGTCAATATAATCTCTCTGTTTCAGTAGCTAGTCTGTAGACAAGGTAAATTAGTTTAGAGACTCCAGTGATCTGTTATGTAACCAAGCTTGTGTCAGTTGTCAATCTGTAACATAAGGCCCTAAATCAATCGCTGCGCGCGAGTGAGGATGTAAAACAACATTGCTATAGGCACTCAGATTACTATACCGAGGACTTGTTAATTAGTTCTCTAACTAGTGTTAGGAGTGTGACTGCTCACAGAAAACGTCAACACAATCTCTCTGTTTCAGTAGCTAGTCTGTAGACAAGGTAAATTAGTTTAGAAACTCCAGTGGTCTGTTTTGTACCAATCTTGTGTCAGTTGTCAATCTGTTACATAGGGCCCTAAATCAATTGCTGTGTGTGATTGAGGAAATAGAACAACAGTTGCTATAGACATTTAGATTCCTATATCAAGGACCCGATAATTAGTTCTATAACTAATGTTAGGAGTGTAACTGCACACAGAAAACGTCAACTACACTCTCTGTATCATTAGCTAGTCTGCAGACAACGTAATTGCTTTAGAAAACTCAAGCGGTCTGCCATGTACCATGCGGTGTGAAGGATGTATCTGCATTTCTCTCATTGACTTCTATCTTTACGAATAATATAGGAACATTCTGACGTTTAAGCAAAAAAACATAACAAAATCTATATTGGAGAGGATGATCTTCCAGCAACGGTGTAGCAAAAGGAATATTAGCGAATGATGTGGATTAATTCCAATAGCTATTGATATATACAGTTAGGTCGTCAAAGATATCATTCATGAAACATGCTTAACGATGACGTCAGGTTAAGATATATAAGGCTGAGAATGTTTCTGTAATTAATAATAAAGCTGTTGATATCATAAATTACTGTCCCTGAAAATTTATATCTGACCTTATTATGTCTTCTAACCAAAAAATATAAACTTCAAATATATGCTAAGGAATATGATATATGTTACGAAGATTGTGATTAATTGAATTTTTCAGAATCCCAGTCACGAAAGTGTCAATAGCACCTAAAATCTTTCAATTTTTTTAGACAAAAATATATAAGAATTAATGTATACATTTCTAGATGACGGAACGCCAAAAGAGTATAATAGCGTTTAAGAGACTTAGATTCACCAACAGGAATCGACTTGTACTCTTTATTTTAATACAGAATACCTTTTCTGAAATGTATAAAGCTTAGTAATAACTACTTTTAGTTTGTTTACATAAACTATATAATTTTAATTGCTTTTTTTCCCAAATGCAATTAAATGTTTCACTAAAATGCTTGGATTTTAAAAACTGTGATTGCCAAAATAGTGGTTCTAATGAGAACTAACCCAACATATTGGCATCGGGACACATACGGATTACACAGGTTTAGTTGAGTATACATTGTGATGGAGCCAGAGTATATAAGCTATATCCACAACGTTGATAGCTGATTATTGTGTTGACTTATCAGAACTACGTGTTCAATATTGTGGATCACTGGTCAATCACAAATTGATCTTTCCTGATGATATATAACTTGGTTCTCTGTACGTGCGGTACAACATAATTTCAATATATATCACAAGTTTGTGAACACAAATTTCAAAGTGTCAAACACTAATCAGCATGTTTATATAGTTGTCTACTTTAGCGGCCTTATTCAAAGTTGGTTAAAGTAGATGTGCAAAAGAGCTTTATTTTCTCTAGAACGAATTGGCTATACAGTTGTACAATTATTGTTACAATGCGTGGTTTATGGACTACCAAAATACTTTAGTTCAAGGGTTCGCCTAAGAGCTTTTTTCCTCTTTCGTATATATTGTTATTTTAAATTGAGTGTTACATTTACTGTAACAGTAACGATACTTACCAGTGCAGATAGTAATATCAATCTTTGAGTCAGTAACTTTGCCACTCGGCTTGCACTAATTAGAATTATACGGCTTGATTTTCCAGTGCTTCAATTGGAAAGATGTCGTGAGGTGTAGTATGAAACCATATAAAAAATATTACAACAAATTTTATTCTACTATATAAGTTGATTTTTTACTGTGTTTTATATGAATATTCATCAAATGAATTAAGACAGTAGGTTCACATTATAATCACTGCTAAAATAAAGTTTAAAATTAACTTTTAAACATTGCACATGATAGTAAAGAACACTAAGATGTAAAGCAATACAATAATTTAGTTTTAAATCTATATATATAAAAATGAAACTGTTCGTGTGTAACAGCATCACTCACAAACGGCTGGACGGATTCGCCTAATTTTTTTTTTAATTTGTTCGTCTTGATCTATAGAAGGTTATAGGATACTTTTTATCCCTTTCCCGATTCAGGATTCCGCCCCACTGGTTACAGAAATACCCGTAAGAAATGCATTGCAGCAAACATATGTTATTAAGTGAAAGAGTCTTTTCAAATTTTTAATAAGCTGTTCTTTGTAAACATATATAATGCGACAAAAAATTGTTGTTATTTTTGACAGTAACTAAGTAAACATAAATATTTTTGACGTTTCTATGTAAACAAACATTTTTTAAAAATTTTACGACGTGTCACAAATGTCAAATTTTTGATAAACGTGATTTGATATCTTTTTTACAATTTCCAAGAACAGTGTTATTTTCCATCAGTAAAAGGTTTAAAAAAATAGGCAAGTATTTTTGTTTTCTCATGTAAATATTCTTTGAAGAATGTTTTTCTCAACATTTTTTTTACAGAATTCCTTTGAGCAGTTTTTTGACGAATTTTATTGGAAAATAACATAATGCCCGCCAAGAAAAAAAAGTGCTTTATGCCGTCACATCAATTACTCTTGAAAGTAGGATCGCCGATAATGATGTTGAGAAACTTACGACCACCAAAATTGTGCAACGGCACTCGACTAACCGTCAAAAATTTACATCCAAATATCATTGAAGCAACGATTTTGTCGGGAACATCTGCCGGGGAAGATGTCTTCATCCCTCGCATCCCCTTAATTCCATCCGACTTGCCATTTGAATTTAAGAGACTTCAGTTCCCCGTTCGACTTGCGTTCGCAATGACGATTAATAAGGCACAAGGACAATCACTTAACGTCGCAGGAATCCATCTGGAACCCTCATGTTTCTCGCACGGTCAATTATACGTCGCTTGCTCAAGAGTCGGAAACCCGAAGAACCTTTATATTTATGCTCCAAATAATACAACTAATAACGTTGTTTACCAAAACGCATTAAAATAAACAAAAAACTTTTATAATAGATTTTATGATATGCTACGATGTATTAGTAGAGCAATAAATTAATTGGAAAAACGTATAATAAAATTAGTATTTCTTTTCGATGCTTGATTGATGTAGCCCTCTCTACTGCCACGCGAGCGGAGCCGCGGGTTTAGGCTAGTATCATAATAAAGCTTTCAAAATTTGTTCAAATAGTTATTGATAGAAAAAAAAATGTTAAAGGCATACAATAACGATATTGTGAAAAATATCTTAAACTGTTACATTTTGAAGAACAAAGAAAAAAATTTGCAATGACTAATTGTTGTTCAAAGACAGATTAAATTGAAACAGTAGGCAAAATAATAAATAACTAATATAAATATGTTTGACGTTATACTTGTTTATGAAGAATACAACATGGTCGTATGTTCTCATACGAAATCATATTAAAACTAATTCTCAAATAGGCATGACCCACAAGGTATATTATCAACGTATGTAAAATCTAAGTGAAATACATGATATGCAATTACCATCAGAAGGAAACACTTAGGTTGGGAACTAATTAGAAATTAATGTAATTATCATTATAATTATATGAAACATTAAAGTGTGATATTGTTGAGTTGAGTGAGATACGCTGAGTTTAAAACTGCTTACATCATAAAGTACAAGAAACAAGTCTCAGTAAGAGCAAACTTTCAGCAGCTTCTGCATTACACGTGAGGCTACCCAACACTGGTGCTGCCTCACTTTAAGGAATTGGCCACACTTCCACCCATACGTTAGGAACCGTCTAGCCATTCCATGACACTTTGTATGTAATCACACTGTGCTACTCCTAACATTACGTAATCCACTGATTCTTTGTCCTTAAATTTCGTCTTTGCGAAGGTCAATGGTACCTCGTTGATAACTAGATATCAGGCGACACAATAAAATTAATTGGTAACATTATTTATATTGTGAATATTTGTTACCCGCTGGATAGTAAATGAACAATAATTAGGCATGATATCTTGAACACTGTACAGATATAGACATAGAGTTCCGAATAAATTAGTCCCATTTTGGTGGCCGTCCATTTATGGAACTAGCCGTGCTTCTTCCACGTTTTACTACCTAATTAGAATAAAATAAGATATGGTTAATTATTACATGTGGAACAAGTAAACAATACTTTAACCTAACATTAGCAACGTACTTGAGCCGTCTTTTCACTTCAGTGTTGGGCAAACATATCTTCTGGTTTCTACAGTGATTATTAATGGTATGAGACGTTATAATCTTTTTACCATTATTAGCGTATAAGGGTAATTTTGAAATATAAACTGTGCAAATAGCTAAATTTCAAGACACTGTACATTTATATGTACATAAAAGAAGCAAAATATTACTGGTTGAGTCGACCCAAAATTTGCATAACCACAGTACGGATTTAAATGGAATTTTGTGTTCATGTAAGTCCTCTACTTGAATACAAAATTTAATCACAAAAGTCCGTGAAAACATTACATTGTAACTAAGAACTTGCATTACATTCAGAGTTGTCATATCATAAAAATTACTTTTTGGGTTCTACTTAAATTCTAGATTATACATTACAGTGGTCATAGGAGCCCTTCCTCCATGCAGAAGAGGCTATAAAAGCATGAAGTGAAAACTTACATAACATCTCACCAAACACTGGAATATCACCATCCCTCTACAGTAGACACAAGAGATAAGAGTCATAGCCAAAGTTAGAGGGGCAGAATGATTCTGCAATAAATAATATTAAAAACTATTGTTGTAAAATTTAATTTTTAGATGAATTATAAAATACCTCTTCGGTTATATACGTCTATTCTTACACTGTATATATTAATTAATATGGTTTTAATTTCGTTTTGAAGTACTGTGACTATAGTATTAGTATTAAACAAAAATACGTTTTTAATATTGATAAAACTTTGTACGTTGTAATGATATTTGCTCTTCATTCACAGAGTGCTTTCATCAAATGCAATTCATAATAAATGTTACAGGTTTGGGTTAGCAATATCTCTGATTTCAATCCTGACCTGAAAAAGCTGCAAGTAAATTAGATTGAGTTTCCGAACACTATAATGAAATAGATATCTGCAATATATTTACTTTCACTACAAGTAAACAATAATGTTCGTGCGCAGAAGGTTGCTGTTGGCAACATTGCATCAGTAATATATGCGTTTATAAATAGTTTTATTACCACCCCGTTACGTTTAACTTTCATAAATTACATTTGGTTGTTCCATTACCATGAATACTACTATTACTGGAAGTATAAAGATGCTAATGGCTATAGTTCTTACATTTTGCCTTAGATTTCTGTAATCACAAATATTGATGAAGATTTCAATTACAATTTCTAATTGTTTTCTTAGGAAACATATTATTCTCCTTTACACGGGTTGGCATGACTAGTGATATCTGGTAAACATCTTTCTTCAATATTTTTTTCCTTCATACCTATTAGACAGGTTTACGAACCTTAAAAGATTAGTTTTTTATTTAATAACATGCTTAATTATTAAATAACAAAATAAATAAAAGTGAATTGAATACTAATTTTTTAGACTGATTTGCCGGATAGCCTGACTAACAAAACTATCAAACATAGATCTGTGTTTAGCTAATAAAGGTAGCATTTTATACTAGCTCAGTACCGGCATCTAGAAAACTAGATTTACAGCTTTCGAGTTCGCAGAATCCATTTCTGGATCTTGAATACGTACGTAATGTCGCAATGGGATCGTCCTTTTCATGATGGCAGTGAAATGGACTTTAGACGTGTTTCTGTACTCTTATTTGTTCAGACACACTAGTATTAAATATTTCCACTATAATGTTTTGCTACTTAAGGTTTACCATTTCAAAAGAATTCTGCAAAAACAAATATGTAATATTTATTTATTGAAAGTGACTTAATTTATTTAATTTTATATTTCTTGTTATCAAATTCGTATATGTTATGTTAAAAGTATAATATGTATTACTTGAAAAGGAAATAAAAACTACTTATTATTTTATAACACTTCAAACACCACTGAAATTCAGATATGGAAAAGAACATTCGCTTTGTCTTGAAATAAAAATGAAATTCACGTAACGGAAATGGCTGTAATACACATACTCTCACATATCTTCTTTTGTCTTTGGTACGTCTGAGGACACCAGTCGTACCAATACGTTTGAAAGGAAAAAAAGAATTTGAAACGTTATTTAGTTTCATCTATATAATACATATTTTCGCTACCGCGTTACTCGTTATTGCTTAGCATAAAATTAATCTGATGTTCTTGGAACTTAATTCTTGGCGGATTAATGACCTAATTGGCACGCTTAATAATCTTGTCTCTCTCGAACTTTGAAACTAAACATCTTAATGCCAATCAACACCTCGCGCGCCTTATCCATAAGTAAAATTTATATTTTTGTATAGTAACTTAGACTTTTTATTTGATAATTTAAATTTAATATAAAGCAAAATTGTAAATAGTAGAGTAACTTACCGTCGATGATGTTTTATTTGGAAGATTAATACAGATAATGAAAAATATTAAATGAAAAAGTTGTTATTGCTATGTATAAAAATCTATATTGTTGTAGTCCATCACATTGCATTTTATCATTAACTCGTGTTATATTAATATGTTACTTACTATCTAACTTACGTTACTTACTATACTATAATAGTTAGTATCTCATTTTTAATATTATTAATTAAATAAATATTCAACCATTTTTCTTAGATATTTATAGCAATACAGTATTTCTCACGTATTAACCAAACACAACACGATTTTCATTAGCAAGGTAAACGCAATGCACCAATATTTCCCGGGTAAATGTTTTCATACAACAAACCGCCATCTTCCTGTCTTGAATTTGTTGCTCCCCTCCTCTCATCGTTCAGGGAGATCCACGTGTGACAAAGTGGAGAGATTTGAGTGCATTCACACAGATGATATGCTAAGCTGGGAGTCCCCGTCGTGTCTCTTATAAAAAAGAGAGCCCTTGTCAGCTTTATTCTATCCATTTACTTAATAATCTGTCATTTCCTGCATTCTTATAGGCACATAATAAATGGCAATTTCTATTCCTATTGTTAGTGCAAATAACTTAAAATAATAGCAAATTGTTAAATAATATTTGGTAGTTAATTAGTAAAGTTAAATTAACATATTTAAAAACTTAGTTTTAACTAGCTCACTCAGCATGTGAAAGGAAGTTCTGACCAATCTTTTATTCTTTTTTATAGTGCAAATACATTACAATCATTGAAACATTTTATATATAACCATTGATAATTAATTCACTTTCATATAAACTTAGTGTTAGCCAGCTGTCTCACCAAATGAGAGAAAGTTTTGATGAAACATTTATTTTGAGAATTCATCAGAAAGGAAATTAAAATAATTTTCGGCGTATTGTCTAAGAAAATATTATACTCCATGATCACAGACTGTAATATATTGAATTTATTTCATACCAAAAACCCTCATACACGACACTCTTTTCTCTTAGGGCAATACATAAGCTTATACATTGCACCTAGTCCTATAAGGACTATTACACTGTTTCTGGAGTGACAGTATATTCAGGATGTTTTGGGGGTAGGGGCCGCCTTTTATTGGGATCCATTAGAAAGGATTTATGGCACTAATGTAAATACTTCGAGTACACCAAGCTTGTCTAGAAGTAACAAAAGTAATTAAATGGTATTCACTGACATAATGAATTACATCGTAGAATATCTACATGATAAGTGATATGATTAGTTTTATCCTACTGGAACATGACATTAATAGTTAATCTGGTTTCATACCCCTAACTATAAGACGATAAAGACCTGAGCCGGATGTAGCAACAGCAATAAAGGACAAATTAGATTGTCGGTGGGAACGGTGTGGCCGACTCCAAGTGTCAATTTGGTGGCAACTGCGAGATAGGGGTACCACATTTAGTTTTACCTAACTCTCAAAATGGCTACAGTTTAATTTTATTCGCATCCTTCATCTGAAGATTATACTATATTATTAGTTGCACATATTTAAATACTAATTAAATCTAATAATGGATTCTCTAATAAGAAGGTAGCCTTGTTTGTCTAATAAAGAAAACTATCTAAAGCTCTTTACAGTTTGGACCTCATAAACATTTTTACGAGTAACTGTAAATGTGGTTAATGTTTCTAATATAACACACACACACAATTATAACATAAAATATGGTCAGAAAATAAATTATGAAAAATAGGAAAGTTACAGAACTGACTAACAGAAATGCATACTTCTTATAACGGACTGTGGTTATATCTTGAAAAATTACAGTTATTAATTATTAAAAAAGTTATTTTTTATCTTTTTAAATAACGTGAGACATTAAATATTTTAACATAAAAATTTATACATTTTATAATTTTTATACATATTTTGTGATATTATTTGTACATTTCATATATTATATAACGATCACTGATTTCTAATTATTAAATTAATAATATTTATACATTTTTCTTACCATCATTTATATTATTTTTATAATTTTGGCCAATATCATTTTCACTTCAATTTTTTAGAAATAATTACTTATATATAAGGTAAACGTGAAAATATGGGTTTGTGATTACTAAAATAAGAAATAACAATTCTGAAATTCAATCTTGCAGAATATCTTGAAAACACAACATTTATTGTTGTTCAATATCTCGTTGCTCTTGTGTCTTTATTGTTTTGTCTGTACTACAAATATTTCAACTTCAGTAAATTTATTTTAAAGTACTAACTAAAACAAATAATTAACTGAATTCAATTTGTATTTAATTATACAGTTTTGTATTGTTTAAAAGTTTATAAAATAATAATTTTTTAGTGAACAATTCAATATATATTAAAATTTGTGTCAGTATTATAACAATACAATTAACAATTAATTTCAATAATAGGTTAATAATGAGAAAAGAGTAAATACGCTTTATATAGGGTCTACAAATGTAATGGAAAAGAACATTATTATAAATTTCAATAACTTTCATTTTAACTGGATATCTAGTTTAAATATAGAGTGTGCTAAGTGTAATGGAACTGTAAGCGGGGAATAACATAGTGATAACTAACTGATAACAAGGAGAAATTACGATTACATACTCTGTTAATCAATTAGAAGAAATGGCAAAATTAAAAACGGGTCATTATAATTATAGTAAATGTTGGATAGATTATAACTTCTACAAATTCTAAATCATGTAAACAAATGTTATTTGAAAGATGTAAGGAACTAAAGGTATGCGGGAGGCAGTGGGCTATCCACATAGTGGTGTGTCACCTGGAGAGATATGTTTAGTGAAGTGAACTGCGGATATATTCCGTTTTCCCAAGAGGGAAGCCGTCAAACCAGAAACAGTCAAGTTCTCTACCTTTGTATCCATATGTTTGAAATCTATCTACTCCAGTTCTCCAAAACATCACGGGATTATTGTATGACATTACAAAAGAAAGAAATACGCTCAGTACTTTTGACAGTGCCTTTTACACAACTAGTGATGTATTACAGTATTTTCATGGAGTGATTTAAAAATAGTGTATACATAAAGAGAAATGGTACAAAATAAGGGCGACTCTAAAAAATATTTAGATAAACAAAACCATAAAAAGAATATGTCCTGGGTATAGGACAACTTGTTAAAAAATATCAGTCTTACTCATATTTACTATCGTGTTTACCTGCGGTACGTCATAAGAATTGCTGAAAAAATACACAAAAAATAAATATAATTATTTTTGCACAAGCAATGAAGTACCATATTCAGGCAACAAGTTTTAATCCTTTCTGTATAATACATTTGGGATGAGTGACAATAATTGAAACAATAGTAAAACGCAACACCGTGAGGAAACTAACGCAAAGATGTTCTTTCTAAAATTATGTAAAAAATTATTCATGGAATCAGTATTAGTGAGATTAACGGCCGGAGTAAACAATCAAAATTGCAACGTTATTAAATTATTCTGCTCTTCTTCCCTAACAAAAATATATATGGTTTTAGGGAATGCAAACCACAAGTAACTATTATATTAAATAGTTGGAGTGTAAATGTACATTTGCGGTTATATTTGTGTACTGTGCTTCTATTTATCTACGATTTATAGCATTATCTGCCCCCGATAGCTTATCTGAGCGTTGTGGTCAAAACAGGTTGGTAGAGCACCTTCCTGTGACGTAGCATCCACTTTCTCTTTGTTAACCTTGACGTCCTTTACGCGCGTAATTCTAAAAGCGTCCATTATTTTTGAAAGTTTTTTATATGCCTGATTTGGTTTACGTGAGTATTCAAAGTATTTTTAAATAATTGTTTTCTTTTTTATTTTTTATCGTTTTTTTGTAATGAAATTAGGTATGGGTTTGCAGTGTTTTTATTTTTATAAAACATGTTTGGGTGTTATTTTTATAGCTATTTTATGTGGTAAAAACTTACCTTGTACGTAAGTACGTACATACGAAATCATAAAGTTATTTTTACGTTATTTTTCCTTATTAATAAACTTACGTTTGTTTTTTTAAATTTGTATATTCTCAAGAAATAGAAAAATGTTTGGTTCGATTTCAAATTTATTTTTATCCTCATCGGTAATGAGATTCGCGTTATTAACCTATTACAATCGTCCTTTTGAACAAAATAATATAGCTTTTTACGGGATGAAAATAACAAATAATAAATTTTAGAACTACTCATTTTAGAAGATAGTAGGAGATTATGGTTAGTTGAATTTACAAAAACTTCTGTTTTGTCAAGTTGTGTTGCAGTGATGGCCGGACGCATTCGTGGTTAAACTATCTAAATTTAATCTGTTAGTAATAGTTACTATCTCGAGGGATGTTGTTTGTATATTTCTTTCTTCGGTACTGCCCCGCGCTGATGACCGGAGGAAATTGTGTCTGGCTGAATTTTTACTAAGAGGGTCTAATACCCTAATTTCAGCATTAATATTATTTTACGTACCGTATCCAAAGATGGCGTAATGGCTGACGTCAGCAACAACCAGGTTGACTCATGATCCTAATAAGACCACGCGACGCCTGTGGAACTAAAAAATATTACTCCGTGCAAGAAAAGTAGTTTGACTCTCAATTTTCTATAACTTCGTTGTTTGTCATTTTCACCTCTTGAGACCCTGTATCGTGTTGTTCAGAAATAATGCTTAATAACGCGAAGTCATATTCGCCATTTCGACCGTTAAGTGTATAACAACTTTTGAATCTTTATAATCTACTTACATTTTGACCCAATCCATTACAATTTTATTACGGCATTTTCATACGCACAAAAAATCAAAAACACAAAATAAATCAAAAACACAGCGTAGTCGTGCCTACATATACAAAAACATAACATTAAATATATAAATTAAAAGTTCACTTAAGTGTTACGTTAAGCTTAAAACTGTTTAAATTGTGCAGGGAGATATAAGAGTACGGCCGAGTTGTGCCTCGTATACTGACTGGTCGGTTTGCTCGCGTACATATTCCTCTTTATGGCATCTTTTTCAATCATTTCTATCGATTTCCTCGAGTTGACTACTTAGTTTTTATTCCTATAATTGAAGCCTGAATTTTATTCCTCCATATTACCTTCTATTCTTCTATAACAATGGTTGGTTGTAATTATTCAGGTGTTAAACCTATTTAGACTGTCAGTAAGTTTCATTAAGGGCTGACACGTGCTATAAATTCCTAAACTAAACGACAATGACCCTACTGAATACTATTAAATATAAACAAGCAACAAAAATTTAAAGGGCTAATTAAATCGATTTTAGATTATCAATCTTTTGTCTCAACGAAATACTCTACAGCTAAATACTTCGGTATAAAAAATAGAAGTACAGTAAAGACTTTGATATATACTGGACGAAACTCTTACATAATGGGTAAGCTGTGGATCTCAAAGTTTTAGTCTCCTTTCGAACTGATCCAGGTCGGTTACGTCAGAAGCAAGTTTGTTATAAACAAGATTTCTTTCGTCCTCAGGTTCAGTATATCTTTCTCATGGTCTTTACATTTAGTAAAAAATTCCATAAATAGTTACCTTGTTTAAATAGTTATTCACTTATTGCTTGTTTTAGTATTGTGGTGTTTGCCAATAAGATCCTACAGATTTCGTTGCCTAATCTCACTGTCACCATTTCAGCCGAAGGCCAATATCACTGTCGACCACTGTCTGAGATGTAACTTTTTTATTATTTTTACTTGTAGCAAGTACTCAACGAAATATTACTTTTTTCTGTTTCTGAAACTATTTAGGTAAGCAGTATTAAGTGTATTTCTAACGATTGGGATAAAGAGATGTTGTTCTCTTTACAAAGAGAACTTCGTAAAGCTACAGATAAGTGTAGAAACTATTGCATGAAAATTAAATACATTTTTTACTATAAAATATATATGTAAATTCTCCAAGAAACTGCGAGAACCGGTGTATTAGTATGTTTTTCTCATTAAGTAAGTTTCCCAAAATAGCTGCCGTTTCTTTTAAGTCTAAATATACTTATGAAATATCTACAATGTGAATGTTTACTTAAGGACTGATCAAGTTTTAGGAGATTATTATATACCTTATATTATATTTTCATACATATACACAAGAATCTATTGAGAATGATGATGGGGCGGAGTGGAAATTTTTATGTAACAAAATATTTTAGCTGCTATGGTCTGGCATTTAGTATCAGGTGAATGCAAAATGTAATATCGGTGAGCATCTAGACAGCTCTCTAGGGGAACATTATATAAGTATAACTTTTTTTACCTGTATATAATATATTTCAGAAATAGTTGACTTTTTGAGAGAAAGCGGTGGGGATTACTGTTCTGTTTCTCCGAAAATCACCAGAAAGAGAGATCATGGAAAGGATGAGAGAGTTCCACTTACGGTAAGTACCTTCTTACTCTGTTTCTCCATTTGGCGAATGCAGCTTTACTTTTCTCTCGAAGTGATTTTACGGTCAGGTATTCAAAGCTTGATATGTACTTCATGTATCGACAATTATTCAACTTGCACTGTAAAAAAGAAGCATTTATAAAAACTAACAATGGGAATAATAGAACAATTATATGCCTTTTTGAAGAAAATTAGATTGAACGTTTTTTATTATATTGAATAATAGCCCAATAATAATGTTTATGCCAACTCGTACAAAGGGATCTGACTCATGGCTGAAATGCTGCCATGAGATTTCCGCCATTAAATTATTCCTGGGCGCACACTACCTTAGAAATTGGAGTGCGGTAATTATTTCTACTTGATATTACGTCATGAATTAAATTAATATACAGTAATTCAAACAACATCTTCTAAAAATAGTTCAATAGTGATCTAAGGTTAAGAAAGTTACAAAATAATGTTACAAGGATTTGAACTTGTAACGGTGGCAAATGTCCAAAACCCTGCTTCCCTTTAAAAGTTCCATTGTCAGTAAAAAAACTTTAAATACAAATATTAATTATAAAGTACAGGGAGGTGCAGAGAAACGGGAAATTTTGAAGTTGTTGTTGGTACACCTGCAAGTCTCATAGGAGTTGGGGACAGAAGTCATGATGCCAAGTAGTAACGCTCATTTAGTTGAGATGGAGCAGTGGAGTGGTGCGTTGCCGTGAGAGCGTATTACAAAAATGGCGATAGTGTAACAGCTGCACAACGAGTGTTCCGACACCATTATAATATTCCTCCCCGCGGTTGAGTCCCTTCTTCACATGCCATATCATCATGGGTTTGGAATTTTTAAGAGACTGGTTCGGCCTTAAAGAAAAAACCTCCTGGGCGTTCGAACCTCAGAAAATGTTGATGCAGTGCGAGTCACAGTGGAAAGGAGTCCGCGTCGTTCTGTACGAAAAAATCGTCTCATCATTGCGACTTGAGCATCGGAGTGTGCAAAGAACATAGCACAGCCTGTGGTTTCATCCTTACAAGCTTCAGATTTTTCTAGCTCTAAAACCAAATTACGGTGAATTACGCTTACAATTTTGTGAACAGCTACTGACTAAAATCAATGAGGACGCAAATTTCCTTGAAAATCTTTGGATGACTGATGAGGCCCACTTTCATTTAAATGGGCATAAACATAAGCAGAACATGCGTTACTGGGCTCACAGAAACAACGGTGAACTTCAACAACGTCCGTTACACAGCCTTAAAGTTACTGTGTGGTCTTGACGAGGGATAATTACTTCTTTGAGGATGGTAATGGTTCCACTGTAACAGTCACATCTGAACGTTACATTCATATGCTGAAGACATTTTTTACTCCACGGCTTCATGCTTTTCTAGATATTGACATTCAGCAATCCTAGTTTCAACAGGATGGAGCCACCTCATACACTGCCAATCTGTCAATGGTAGCACTGAGGCGATTGTTTGGGGAGCGCATAATTTCAAGGAACACTAACGTCACTTGGCCTCCACGGTCTCCAGACCACTCATTATGCGACTTCTTTTTATGGAGACTTCAAAAGAGCGTTGTGTAGCAGAATAGGCCAAGAAATCTTCTTGAGCTAAAGACTCAGATTGAAGAACACATCGCCAACATCCCAGAGAACAGGGGAAGTTTTCGAAATTGAATACATGTGTTAGGCGCAATGGACAGCACTTAAACGATGTTATTTTTAAAAAGTGACTTTGGATTTATTGTTATTTCCAACATTTCTCTTGTAATTTCTACTCTTGCCTAACACATTTTAAGCATTAGAGCTGTTTATACAATTCATTGGTTTATTATGATTATTTCAAATTTCCCGTTTCTCTGCGCCACCCTGTACAATTAACTAATACTGTGTCCGTACAATTACCATAATATATTTAAATACAATATTATAATCTTCAATGTAGTAATCTTATTTATATAAAAATAATTTTATATTATTACTATGATCAAGTTGTATAAATTATCTCCTTCCGTCTTTATCGCGTGGATATGAAAGAAACATCTTAAATCCTGTAAGATTTGTATGATGTTTCGGCCGTCTCAAAAATGTCTCATATGATGTTAAAGAAAATTTAAAAATATGTAGATTAAACATATATATATATACAATAATTATTTATGGAATATTAATTTTCAACAGGACCATCTCTCCATGATAGCAACTTAAGTTTATGATCAGACCAGTTGCTATATATTGATGACTGCTGCTAAAGTGATCAGATGGTGAAGCCATCCAAGTTTCTGATTTCATTTGCGATCGTACCAATTAAATGTTGCCCAGAAGTACTAGATCGATATTTTCAAAGAACATCTGTGTAAGTCTGTAAGTGATAGAACAAAAGTTAGGGAATGATATGAGTTGTTTCCATTCAACAAAGACGCAGAAATCGTACTTTTAGAAGTTATTAAATTTATTTTAATATCATATACATCAAATTATTTCTTCGATATTTCCAACTGTGTTGTAGTGATAGTGGAAAACAATTAGGTTGATATAAGTAGTAAATAGATCTATATTTGCATTTATTTCTTGTTAGTTTACCACCATACCAAAACAGAATGTTGCAAGAAACATAACTTCTTATGTACTTACATTTACGGAGTTTAGCAAAACTCTGGAGTTTTAGCAAACTTGAAAACTCACATGGATGAATACCGTTTTACGATAACGTGGGTATATATCTGCCCACTAGATTACTCTCTGTACATAATAAATTATGTAATTTCCGGGAAAGGCAGATCGTTGCGGTGAAGCTCAGCAAATCTTTATTTTGGAATAAGTACTTCAATACTTCCACAAGCCAAAATTAGGAATTCATACATAATACGGAATCATTTTATTTCAGATGTTCGCATTATATTCTTCAATAAAATTAACTAGGAAGTAGACAATTGAAAATATTGCGTTATAAGAGTCATATTTAACCATGCCTTTAAAGCAAGATTTACAGCAAAAAGGTGTTTAAGGTACTACAGTACCGACTGCTATCTGAATTGCAGAGTTTGGTATGACAAGAATTATAATTCGTTTTAGGTTTGCGTTCAGAAAGAAATGGTGAGAGTTCACCGTAAAATATAATCATTCACTCTCATGATAGAGACTGTAATTATTTGTATTATTTCCTAATTATTAAGACGGTAATATGATCCTACGCCCTTAGCTATCGTTCCCGATGACTGTGTTCCACGCATACTGACAAGAAAAAAGAAAAATTAACTACAAGCAATTATTATATTTCGATTTTTGTATAATTATCTGTTCTCACCTATTCTTACAAAAGCAAAGTAATTGTTATCACTGTATAGGTTCTACCACTGTATATATATATATATATATATAATATATATATATATATATATATACCAGACTTTTCACACAAAATTAGGACTAAAATAAAACTTTCTGAGAGTCACTAGATTGTTTACCACCCATTCACGCAAAAGAAGAATGCGAAGAATTAATAGGTTCGTCATGCCTACTGTCGTGGTATTTATTCTTATTGACCAACTATCCGCATGTTAATGGATAAAAAAAATAGAAACACTTAGTATATCCTTGCCAGCTATTTCATTGAAAGTTATAATAAATTTATCAAAACAAATATAGGGACAAACATTACACGTTTCACATTATTGAAGCTCTTTTCTTATTGGAAAGTGTATATTAATTTAAACAAACTCTCCAATAATATAAGTTTTTACCTTTTTGAGGCTTTTCGTACTCAATGAGAACATCTTCGGACCCACACAACTGAATACAAGTAGGCTAATAATAACAATAATAACATAATCAATTTTGTACTAAATAAAAACATATGTCATTAAAAATACTAAGAGATAATATTCCATGACAGCACAGTATGTTATATGTATATAAAAAATAAAGTTGATATTTAGTTAGATCAAATAAAGTAACGGTGAATTTTGAAAAAACTTTTTATACATATAACATACTCTGCTCTCATAGAATATTATCTCTTTGTATATTTAATGATATATGATTTTATTCAGTACAAAATTTTTTATGTTATTATTACTTGCATTCAGTTGTGTGGGTCCGAAGATGTTCTCCTTGAGTACGAAAGGCCTCACAAAAAATAAAAATGTATATTATTGGAGAGTTTGTTTAAATTAATATATTACACTTTTTAATTGCTTTCCTGTAAATTTACATTCATATTCTGACAAAATAACCGTGGACTACTACTTCAGTATTTTAATGTCTAACTATGTTCAAAATATCCGTGTATCGGTGTGGTTTTAGCATCTCTTAGATATTCAATAAGAAAGTTCTTTCATGGTAACCAATAAAAAAAATATATATATATTTTTTAGCAATTAGCTAAATCCCATGTAGTGAAATGCACTATAATCGCACTCAGTTAAGCCCATACAGAAATGACACTTCATACAAATTATCGTCTATACTGAAGATCTGTTCGTTATTGAGATTGTGCGATCAGATAGTCTGACAGAGAGAAATAAAATAAATAATATATATATATATGTTTCTACTCCTTCAAGTGATGTATCTTACTAACGCTAAGCCAATCATAAACACTTAACAAGATAAAAATTTTATCTTATAAATCTATATTTAGTATTTATTTTAACACTCATACTCTCTAGATAAATAATTTTGTAATGCACACAGTATGTTCAGTAATACCAAAAGGCATTGTTGAGGTTTCACCTATCACAATAATCAACATTACACGCAGTTCTCATTGAACTATAATATAAAATAATAATTAAAATGTACTCACATTCAATTTATTCGTTGCATCATAGGATCTCATTGCAAAGACAAGTTGAAGGTATCAGTTCAACAATACAATCACAGCCCAAGTCCGGACACCATCGCCAATACGTCGCTTGGCTGCGAGCCAGCAGTTTGTAACTTGATGCTCTTTTGTGGGCTGCAATAAAACATTGGAGCTGCGCAATTTATGATGCTTCTAGTGCCGAACTCCAGATAAATGTTTTAACTTTGCTATTGAAATGTTTCCATTATTCTATTGACAAACGTGATTTTTATTCCTAGCTTTGTTTGTTTATTTACTGTCACAATTGTACCGTTAATATACACACACCAGTGTTCTATACTAGCTTAAATGAAAGTTTTATATAAAAGTTAGACTGACTATAAAAACCAGTTATATTATTAATCCAAGATTATTTTCATGCCTTTAAAACGACCCAGTGTGTTAGTCCCCAATCATTACACCCCTGACCCTAGTTGCTCAATGTGTTTGTCACAATAATTTTAGCAAAGTATTATAAGTACCTTTATTCTTATCTATACCGATTATAATACTGTATAATATAGTACGTAATGACAAGACAGTCATTACTGAACACCGCAGAGTATATAGACATGTGGAGCTAAACAACCACTTCCTGTGTAATTGTGGTGATATCCGATCGACAAATTGGCCTGTCTCAGTCACAAAGACAAATTACTGCTATTTATGTCATGGGTTCATAGGCAACATCTCATAACTTTCAAGTTACATAGCAGAAAAATATTGTGGCTGTATCTTCGTAGTCTTCGTAAAAGCATTTTGTGGTTATCAGCTTTCATGATCATCACCATCCGTGGAATATAGACTCATAGTCAAGTTGAAAGGAAGTAGTATTATTACGGAAATTATTTAGGCCACTTTGTAATGTCAGTAAATAGTGAATTACAAGTAAAAAGGTAATGTCTTATTTTACAAGGTCCATTAGGTGAAGCCGTATCTAAAAAAACATGGGAACCAACCATTTTAAGATGACTTCCGAACCATCACCAATGGCCGGGCAAGCGGACTGCTTGCAAGGACATCTTCTCTCAGCGGTCACCCATCCAAGCAACAGCCACGCTCGATGTTGCTTTATTCAGTTTTCTCGCGATAACCACCATACCCAATTTTCAATGTCATCAGGAAAGTGTGGGAGTTTTCGACGTTTGTGTGGTATCCCTTTCAAGTTAGCCATATCAGTACTCTTCAACAAATTCAAGTGAGAATTGTGCGTTTGTGAGAGTTGTAGAAGTGAGGCACGGCCTTCAATACAGAGATGTGCTGATCGAATAAATAGCATCGGACAAGACTTGTGCTTGGTGACACCTGAAGGTAGTAGAAAGATCCAGAATGCCATGTTCATATACAAGATCTTAAATGCTCTCATAGACTGCCCCCAACTGCTCGAAAGAATTGACTTTAAAATGCCTTTAAAAACTAGGTCTCAGGAGCTTTTTGTGAGGCTGCAGATGTATAGGCACTTCAGACAAAACAGCCAAATACTTAGTATGCTGTGAATTATGTAGTTTCTGTTTTCTAGTTTGTAGGACATTGTTAACGTGAAGAATGCATGAACTTTAAAACTAGTAGTAGCAATCTTGTAAGTTTTTTATTTCTTATTTTTCTCACATTGGAAAATGGTATACTTTTGGAAATAAAATAAATAAATAAATGGCCCAGAGTAGTGCGTACAGTATTAGAGGGCTATACTATACTGTATATTTCTATACTAAATAAAGCTTTGTTAGATCAGTGAACAATATATGTCCTAGCAAAGTATTAGTACATAACATCAGAATGTTATAGTTAATGATTATCAGATTTGGAGACCTATTTTTTAATATTAGTGTACAATGTTCACTACTGTATAAAACATTTGTTGTTGATATAAATTATAAAATGAAAATATATTTACTAAGAATTTCTACAAAATAAAGAAAAGATAAGTACAAGAATTATTTTTACAGTTATGAATATTTATTTTACTTACATATATTTAATTTAGCATGTTATTTATATTAGAAAGAGAGGATTCTCTAAGGTTGGTACAATAAGAAGTGATTTATAGTTTAAAATTTTGTAACAAATAAATGAACATTAAATTTTATAGTTTCATTAATTATTAGTAATAAAGAGTCACATTTTAATGAATTGAAATGATATCCAGCTGTTAATTACATGTTTAAACTTTCTATGTTCGTGTATCTAAAATAATTTGACATTACTTATGTTCTGATTTGTACGAGTATATATTAATTAAAATATCGATTAAAACTAAACTGATCCAAAATAATTAGGTATTTTATAAATTAATTAAGGCGAAAGAAGATTAGGTAAAGGACTTTTGTGAAGAAAGAAAATTAGAGGATGCAATTCAATTTCTTATAAAAGTTGTGAAATAAATCCTCAAACACAACTCCAAATTAGTTTTCAAGAAGGAAGTGGAGTGCCAGTGTGACAGGAAGGCAGGTGTTCTCTCAAGAAGACGTTTCTTGCCACTAAAAATGGTCAATAAACTTGTGACAAAGTTATTTCCGAACAGATAAATATAATTCCGGAAGGAGTTATAACAGCCTATACATAACCTAATACTTACATTATATAGCTGACAACCACTAACACGTTTGATATTATGTGTTTTATTGAGACAAATAATTTTTACATTACTGATTATTGTATTCTATTTATAGTACAAAACTTATATCTATCAAAAGTGTAGCCTGTAATATTCTTTTAACCACAGACTTTTATTAACTAACGAGGTTCATTGAACAATCAATACTATGGTGCATTGAAATTACTCAGACAATTTCCAAGCTAAAACTTATGTCCTTTATATATATATATATATATATATATATATATATATATATATATATATATATATATATATATATATTATATATATATATATATATAATATATATATATATATCAAGTACTTATTTATATTATGCACGTCACATTACTTATCGCTTAACAGCCTTCACTCAGAATGCATGCAAAATTTCACGTTCATAACTTATTTTAATCTTGAGATATTTTTCGGACTCATAAACACAGACAGACAATCATTCAGAGAGATGTTTTGTCTTCAATATCAGCGTATTTACTGTTAGGCTTCAATGGCGCTAAATCAAAGGCCATGGTGGGGTCTTCATAGAAGTTATTCATGTGTATGTAGAAAATTAAGGTTCGTGCTAAACTTAAAGTCTATAGATCGAATGTTTCTTAAGATGTGTCACTACAGGATAGATTGAGATTTTTGTTAGTTCTGTTGTGTAGAAATGTCTTAGTCTAGGGTTTCATGAAACAAATCTGTATACCATGTTCCAGAAAGATATTAATATATGCATTTAGGCTACATGTATAAATTAATTACATATATTACCTCATTATATTCTTTGTTGACAAATGTATTTCTTTTTCTTTTTATTTGTTGTCAACATGGTTAACAAAAATGCAAATATACAAGTTTTCAAGTAAAAAATTATAATATTTTTAATTAATTAAGTATATAGTAGGCCTATTGCACTTTTAATAACGAACTGAAGTTTACGTCATGTTACATTTAATATAACTTATATATGTAATAACAAGAAAAAAGTGTTATTTTTAATTTTCTTTATTAAAGATACATTGTGATAATTAAAGCTTACAAAATAGCTTTTTTGTTTTATTTATTCTTTTTATCTTGACATTTTGAATAGATAAAGATGTTTCATACAAAGACAAATCCTACCCCAGGGTAAATGTGGCGTGCAAACTCAGTGAACTGGACAAAATGTCAGTGTTAAGCTCTTTGGCATGGAACCTTGCCTTGGAGACTTCACTGGTTTGTGTTCCCCATTTCGATAAGACGCTTGAAAGTCACGTTTATTTTCTACTTTGATTATTTGACGCGTAAAATAAAATAATTTTATGCGTGATTGATTTCGTTCAACAATAAATGCTTTATGTTATTTTAGTTTTTATATAGTCTGAAAAAGGGTATTTGAATGTGTCTCAAATACCAAGTGATATAATGAGAAATTTTTTTTCAAACCTAAAAAATGTATTATCCCCAGAAATAATCAACGTTGTTAATTACTCACTAAATCTCAAATATAATATGTTGGTTTCTGAAATATTTTTACAATATTCTTTGTTTGAATGTTATTAAGACTTCATGAAAAAAACATTCGCAGAAATGCTCCTAACTAACAAAAATCAAAGAAAAACTTATAGAGGCTGTTAAAGAGATTTAACCAAAATGTAAATGTTAGTAATAATGTAATATTCTAAGTAATTTAATTACAACTAATCTCCCCAAATAATGTTCTAGTAGCAACAGGAAACCATTAAAATACAAACCTTTTGAATGAAAAGATGGTATAGTATTGATCCAATATGAATATTTTACAATATAACAACATACATTTATCAATACACATAGTTTAGAATAGCGCATATTTTTTTAGTTTTTCTAACACTCTTTAATCCCTAGGTATTCATTGAAATAAGTGAACATTGATAATTATTTTCATCTCACAAATTATATATAGATATTTTTTTAGTTTATGTCTGCATTTCAAAATTGCGCCACATTATAAATTTCAATCTTAAACAACTCAAACTCGGCAGACCTGTATAAAACAGGGTTTTAAGGATATGTATGATATCCTTGCAGGATAAACTTGCAGGAAGGTTTAACTTACGCTTTTTATTTATAAAATAATTTATTGTTTTAACTTAGAAAATTATTTCAAAAGATAAAAATGTAAATTTAATATGCAAATTAATTGGCATTCAATCATATATTAGTTCTAAGGTCAGCTATTTTACAAAATAAGGCTGGCGGCAAAGTCAAAGCCTAGTCAGAAACGTACCATAGTGCCACCACACTTTGCAATGTTTGCAACGTCCCATTGGGGTTTTACTAAACTTTTAATGAATACTTTTTGGAATTGGGTTTCCTGCAAACATTCGCCCACAGAATTCTAGTACTTCCTTTTAAAAGTGTACCTAAAACTTTAAACTGGATTTAATTCCCTCGTAAAGGTCATTAAAATATATTTATTCTTCTGAGTAAGTTCACCCATAATTTTATATCTCTGACACTCTATACTGTAACATAAATACTTAATAATTTATTTCTGTGTGTTTTAAGATCTTAGTACGATTTAGTTACTTAGAGTCCACTGATCTATTCCACTATACTGAAAGTATGTTCGTAACAAACGGACACATCCTTTTAAAATTATCAGATTATAAGACCACGGAAGTATCTCTTTACTCTAATTTGTCATTACGCATTATTATTCAATATTGCCGTAGTTTTTCCTTACAGTTCCGCAGTGCTTCTTCTTATACAAATATATAAATTTATTTACTGTTACTTAATGTACAGTAGTATATGAAAATCTTAAATATAAGTGCACATTTCACCTTATTGGGATATGAGTACAAAGTGGAGTGACCTCACTACGCAGAATCTATTATAGAACATCACATGCACCTATGAGGTGAAATTAGCACAGTTTCTCCTGACTAGGGATATTTAATCTGTAATCTGTATACACGACAGTTTCAACAAATTCCACCTTTTACGGAGGTGTGTACTAAGCGGGGTGACTTCATTTCGCAGAATTGGTTATCGAACCACTGAACTATACATCTATCAGTTGAAATTAGCATAGTTTCTCCTGACTAGATATCTTTTACCTGTAATCTGTATACACGACAGTTTTAACAAATTCCACCTTTTAGGGAGGTGTGTACTAAGCGGGGTGACCTCATTTCGCAGAATCGGTTATCGAACCGCTGAACTATACATCTATCAGTTGAAATTAGCATAGTTTCTCCTGACTAGATATCTTTTACCTGTAATCTGTATACACGACAGTTTTAACAAATTCCACCTTTTACGGAGGTGTGTACTAAGCGGGGTGACTTCATTTCGCAGAATTGGTTATCGAACCACTGAACTATACATCTATCAGTTGAAATTAGCATAGTTTCTCCTGACTAGATATATTTTACCTGTAATCTGTATACACGACATTTTTAACAAATTCCACCTTTTAGGGAGGTGTGTACTTAGCGGGGTGACCTCATTTCGCAGAATCGGTTATCGAACCGCTGAACTATACATCTATCAGTTGAAATTAGCATAGTTTTCTCCTGACTAGCTATCTTTTATCTTTAATCTGTATACACGACAGTTTCAACAAATTCCACCTTGTATGGAGGCGTGTACTACGCAGGGTGACCTCATTTTGCAGAATCGAAAAACACATACATCTATCAGGTGAAATTAGCATATTTTCCACTGACTAGGTATGTTTAACCTGCAATATGTATACACGCTATTTAGGACAACTTCCATCACGTTGTGGTACGAACCCTTTTACACATACTGTATCAGTTAGTTACTTTCTACCTGTAAGAAGTTGGGAGAAAAATATCCGCACCAAAGTGTGATGAATATCACGCGATGTGAGGACATCTAGCTGCGACTATTGTACAGTAGATGATGTCAACACGTGCCTTGAGTTAAATTACCTTAAAGAAAGAAGAATCTCTATTACAAATTAACTTTAGCTCAATAAGTAGATGACTGTCCTAGCTCTACGTTATATAGCATCTACTGTATTAAATGAATTATGACCATTAAAATAATTCCTCTGACAACCAATAACCATTAGCAGAGTAGTGAATTATTTAATTTATTGAGTTATGGTAAGTAACTACTAATAAGGATAAAAGTTTCTTTGATGTATGTAAAACAACTTGACCTATCAGTTTAGAAAACATGATAATTGTAAGCATATTTGTATATTTTAAGTGTTTTCATAAATTCAAATGCAACATTGACTGATTCGTGAAATAAATAACACTCAGCATAGAATTTCAGTAAAAGTATTCTGGATTGATATTTATACATTGATATTCGCTGTAGAATATCATTCAGGTAAAGTAGGTCTGATAGTGTATGTATATTGTGGCAATCAACTAACAACTTTTGTCTTTTCATATAAAGATATCGTATCTTTCACATTGCTTAAATGTCTATTTTAAAGGAATGCTCTATAAATAAATTGAACTCACAACTACACTGACATTTAACTTATACTAACAATGTTTACTATCGTACACAACCCTCGGACAATTTTTCGATGGTTAAAAAACAGCTTAAACGGGTGCAAAAAACTCTGGCTAGCGCTGTCGTAACCAGTGCCGAAAAATCTTAGTGTCGATAAAGTAAAGAGATCCGTACCGTGAGAGGTGTCGCGACTAGTGCCGGACAGTAAAACTGTCTAAAGTAAACAGATCCGTACCGCGAGTAGTGTCGCGACTAGTGTCGGACAGTAAAACTGTCTAAAGTAAACAGATCCGTACCGCGAGTAGTGTCGCGACTAGTGTCGGACAGTAAAAACTGTCTAAAGTAAACAGAACTGTACCGCGAGTGGTGTCGCGACTAGTGCCGGACAGTAAAACTGTCTAAAGTAAACAGATCCGTACCGTGAGAGGTGTCGCGACTAGTGCCGGACAGTAAAACTGTGTAAAGTAAACAGATCCGTACCGCGAGTAGTGTCGCGACTAGTGTCGGACAGTAAAACTGTCTAAAGTAAACAGATCCGTACCGCGAGTGGTGTCGCGACTAGTGTCGGACAGTAAAACTGTCTAAAGTAAACAGATCCGTACCGCGAGTAGTGTCGCGACTAGTGCCGGACAGTAAAACTGTCTAAAGTAAACAGATCCGTACCGCGAGTGGTGTCACGACTAGTGTCGGACAGTAAAATTGTCTAAAGTAAACAGATCCGTACCGCGAGTGGTGTCGCGACTAGTGTCGGACAGTAAAACTGTCTAAAGTAAACAGATCCGTACCGCGAGTAGTGTCGCGACTAGTGTCGGACAGTAAAACTGTCTAAAGTAAACAGAACTGTACCACGAGTGGTGTCGCGACTAGTGCCGGACAGTAAAACTGTCTAAAGTAAACAGATCCGTACCGTGAGAGGTGTCGCGACTAGTGCCGGACAGTAAAACTGTCTAAAGTAAACAGATCCGTACCGCGAGTAGTGTCGCGACTAGTGTCGGACAGTAAAACTGTCTAAAGTAAACAGATCCGTACCGCGAATGGTGTCGCGACTAGTGTATAGACAGTAAAACTGTCTAAAGTAAACAGATCCGTACCGCGAGTGGTGTCGCGACTAGTGTCGGACAGTAAAACTGTCTAAAGTAAACACATCCGTACCGCGAGTAGTGTCGCGACTAGTGTCGGACAGTAAAACTGTCTAAAGTAAAGAGATCCGTACCGTGAGAGGTGTCGCGACTAGTGCCGGACAGTAAAACTGTCTAAAGTAAACAGATCCGTACCGCGAGTAGTGTCGCGACTAGTGTCGGACAGTAAAAACTGTCTAAAGTAAACAGATCCGTACCGCGAGTGGTGTCGCGACTAGTGTCGGACAGTAAAACTGTCTAAAGTAAACAGATCCGTACCGCGAGTGGTGTCGCGACTAGTGTCGGACAGTAAAACTGTCTAAAGTAAACAGATCCGTACCGCGAGTAGTGTCGCGACTAGTGTCGGACAGTAAAACTGTCTAAAGTAAACAGATCCGTACCGCGAGTAGTGTCGCGACTAGTGCCGGACAGTAAAACTGTCTAAAGTAAACAGATCCGTACCGCGAGTAGTGTCGCGACTAGTGTCGGACAGTAAAAACTGTCTAAAGTAAACAGATCCGTACCGCGAATGGTGTCGCGACTAGTGTATGGACAGTAAAACTGTCTAAAGTAAACAGATCCGTACCGCGAGTGGTGTCGCGACTAGTGTCGGACAGTAAAACTGTCTAAAGTAAACAGATCCGTACCGCGAGTAGTGTCGCGACTAGTGTCGGACAGTAAAACTGTCTAAAGTAAAGAGATCCGTACCGTGAGAGGTGTCGCGACTAGTGCCGGACAGTAAAACTGTCTAAAGTAAACAGATCCGTACCGCGAGTAGTGTCGCGACTAGTGTCGGACAGTAAAACTGTCTAAAGTAAACAGATCCGTACCGCGAGTGGTGTCGCGACTAGTGTCGGACAGTAAAACTGTCTAAAGTAAACAGATCCGTAGCGCGAGTAGTGTCGCGACTAGTGCCGGACAGTAAAACTGTCTAAAGTAAACAGATCCGTACCGTGAGAGGTGTCGCGACT
The DNA here is from genome assembly GCF_021130785.1 of Homalodisca vitripennis. Classification (NCBI taxonomy): domain Eukaryota; kingdom Metazoa; phylum Arthropoda; class Insecta; order Hemiptera; family Cicadellidae; genus Homalodisca; species Homalodisca vitripennis. Next base: position 219,221,503 of record NC_060208.1, on the reverse strand, counting down.
AGTGCCGGACAGTAAAACTGTCTAAAGTAAACAGATCCGTACCGCGAGTAGTGTCGCGACTAGTGTCGGACAGTAAAACTGTCTAAAGTAAACAGATCCGTACCGCGAATGGTGTCGCGACTAGTGTATGGACAGTAAAACTGTCTAAAGTAAACAGATCCGTACCGCGAGTGGTGTCGCGACTAGTGTCGGACAGTAAAACTGTCTAAAGTAAACAGATCCGTACCGCGAGTAGTGTCGCGACTAGTGTCGGACAGTAAAACTGTCTAAAGTAAAGAGATCCGTACCGCGAGTAGTGTCGCGACTAGTGTCGGACAGTAAAACTGTCTAAAGTAAACAGATCCGTACCGCGAGTGGTGTCGCGACTAGTGTCGGACAGTAAAACTGTCTAAAGTAAACAGATCCGTACCGCGAGTAGTGTCGCGACTACTGTCGGACAGTAAAACTGTCTAAAGTAAACAGAACTGTACCGCGAGTGGTGTCGCGACTAGTGTCGGACAGTAAAACTGTCTAAAGTAAACAGATCCGTACCGCGAGTAGTGTCGCGACTAGTGTCGGACAGTAAAACTGTCTAAAGTAAACAGATCCGTACCGCGAGTAGTGTCGCGACTAGTGTCGGACAGTAAAACTGTCTAAAGTAAACAGATCCGTACCGTGAGAGGTGTCGCGACTAGTGCCGGACAGTAAAACTGTCTAAAGTAAACAGATCCGTACCGCGAGTAGTGTCGCGACTAGTGTCGGACAGTAAAACTGTCTAAAGTAAACAGATCCGTACCGCGAGTGGTGTCGCGACTAGTGTCGGACAGTAAAACTGTCTAAAGTAAAGAGATCTGTACCGCGAGTAGTGTCGCGACTAGTGTCGGACAGTAAAGCTGTCTAAAGTAAAGAGATCCGTACCGCGAGTAGTGTCGCGACTACTGTCGGACAGTAAAACTGTCTAAAGTAAACAGAACTGTACCGCGAGTGGTGTCGCGACTAGTGCCGGACAGTAAAACTGTCTAAAGTAAACAGATCCGTACCGTGAGAGGTGTCGCGACTAGTGCCGGACAGTAAAACTGTCTAAAGTAAACAGATCCGTACCGCGAGTAGTGTCGCGACTAGTGTCGGACAGTAAAACTGTCTAAAGTAAACAGATCCGTACCGCGAATGGTGTCGCGACTAGTGTATGGACAGTAAAACTGTCTAAAGTAAACAGATCCGTACCGTGAATGGTGCCATGCTATTACTGTAAATAGTCAAATACAAAGAGTAATACTAACCGTTTGAAACCTAATTGGGGGTAAGTTCAAGTCCCAAACTATATTTACGTAATGTGCTTGACAGTGTGAATGTCCTCTACAGTCCGTTTTGTCTGTTTACTCGTTCTCTTTATGAAATTTCGACAACGGCGACAAAAGGGACAAATTGAATTAGTTGTTAGGATATTAACATCCGTTCTTAAATTGGCTTCACCCACTCACTTCCATATATGGAATCAGACTCAGATTTATGATAATGAATTACCATTAAAAAGCAAACCTAGGTTGTGAACTAATTAGAAACTACCTTATTGACCATTGATATTATAATTATTACAAGTGTGATATTGTGAGTTGAGTGAGATACGCTTATTTTTAAAAATTTCAGGGTGATGTTACATAACAAGTCTCAGTAATAGCAAACTTTCAGCAGCTGCTGCATTACACATGAGGCTACCCAACACTGGTGCTGCCTCACTTTAAGGAATTGACCACACTTCCTCCCATACGTCTGAAACAGTTTAGTTATTCCATGACATTTTGTATGTAATCACACACTGACATTCCTATACTACAGAATCCACGGATTTTTCGACCTTAACTTTCGTCTTTGCAAAGGCCATTGGTACCTCGTTCATAACTAGATATCAGGCGACACAATAAAATGAATTGGTAACATTATGTATATTGTGAATATTCCCTATCGGCTGGATAATAAATTAACAAAAAACGCGTGATATCTTGAACACTCTACATGTATACACATTGAGTTCCGAATAAATTAGTGAAATTCTGGTAGACGTCCATTTCTGAAACTAGCCGTGCTCTTCCATTTAATACTACCTAATTAGTCTTCAATAAGACAAAGTGCATTATTAAATGTGGAACAAATAAACAATACTTTAACCTAACGTTGACAACGTACTTGAGCCATCTTTTCATATTAATGTTGGGCAAACATATCTTCAATTGCATGAGATTTTATAATCTTTTTACCATCATTAGCGCATAAGAGTAATTGTAAAATATAAACCGTGTAAATAGCCAAATTTCGAGACACTGTACATCTATATGTGCATAAAAGAAGCCAAATATTACTGATTGAGTTGCCCCCCCCCCAAATTTTCGTAACCACAGCATGGATTTAAATGGAAATTTGTGTTCATGTAAGTCCTCTACTTGCAACGAAATCGGTTTTTAAATGTAATCACTAAAGTCCGTGAAAACATTACATTGTAACTAAGAACTTACATTACATTCAGAGTTGTCATGACATAAAAATTACTTTTCGGGTTCTACTTAAATTCTAGATTATACATTGCAGTGGTCATAGGAGCACTTCCACCATGCAGCAGAGGCCATAAAAGCATGAAGTGAAAACTTTCATAACACCAAACACTGGAACATCACAATCCCTCTACAGTAGACACAAGAGATAAGAGACATAACCACAGTTAGAGGGGCAGAATGATTCTGCAATAAATAATATTAAAAATTATTCTTGTAACATTTAATTTTTTGATAAAGTATCAAAAACCTCTTCTGTTATATACGTCTATTCTTACATTGTATCTATTAATTAATATGGTTTTAACTTCGTTTTGAAGTACTGTGACTATAGTATTAGTATTATACAAAAATCCGTTTTTGATATTGATAAAACTTTGTACGTTGTAATGATATTTGCTCTTCATTCACAGAGTGCTTTCATCAAATGCAATTCATAATAAATGTTACAGGTTTGGGTTAGCAATATCTCTGATTTCAATCCTGACCTGAAAAAGCTGCAAGTAAATTAGATTGAGTTTCCGAACACTATAATGAAATAGATATCTGCAATATATTTACTTTCACTACAAGTAAACAATAATGTTCGTGCGCAGAAGGTTGCTGTTGGCAACATTGCATCAGTAATATATGCGTTTATAAATAGTTTTATTACCACCCCGTTACGTTTAACTTTCATAAATTACATTTGGTTGTTCAATTACCATGAATACTACTATTACTGGAAGTATAAAGATGCCAATGGCTATAGTTCTTACATTTTGCCTTAGATTTCTGTAATCACAAATATTGATGAAGATTTCATTTACAATTTCTAATTGTTTTCTTAGGAAACATATTATTCTCCTTTACACGGGTTGGCATGACTGGTGTTATCTGGTAAACATCTGTCTTCAATATTTTTTTTCGTTTATACCTATTAGACAGGTTCACGAACCTTAAAAGATTAGTTTTGTATTTAATAACATGCTTAATTATTAAATAACAAAAATAAATAAAAGTGAGTTAAATACTAATTTTTTAGACTGATTTGCCGGATAGCCTGACTACCAAAACTATCAAACATAGATCTGTGTTTAGCTAATAAAGGTAGCGTTTTATACTAGCTCAGTACCGGCATCTGGAAAACTAGATTTACAGCTTTCTAGTTCGCAGAATCCATTTCTGGATCTTGAATACCTAATGTCACAAAGGGATCGTCCTTTTCATGATGGCAGTAAAATGGACTTTAGACGTATTTCTGTACTCTTATTTGTTCAGACACACTATTATTAAATATTTCCACTATAATGTTTTGCTACTTACGGTTTACCATTTCAAAAGAATTCTGCAAAAACAGATATGTAATATTTATTTATTTAATGTGACTTAATTTATTTAATTTTATATTTCGTGTATATCAAATTCGTATGTGTTATGTTAAAAATATAATATGTATTACTTGAAAAGTTAATAAAAACTAATTATTATTTTATAACACTTCAAACACCACTGAAATTCAGATATGGAGAAGAACATTCGCTTTGTCTTGAAATAAAACTGAAATTCACGAAACGGAAATGACTGTAATACACATATTCTCACATATCGTCTTTTCTCTTCGGTACGTCTGAGGACACCAGTCGTACCAATACGTTTGAAAGGAAAAAATAATTTGAAAAGTTATTTAGTTTCATTTATATAATACATAATTTCGCTACCCTGTTACTCGTTATTGCTTAGCATAAAATTAATCTGATGTTCTTGGAACTTAATTCTTGGCGGATTAATGACCTAATTGGCACGCTTAATAATCTTGTCTCTCTCGAACTTTGAAACTAAACATCTTACTGCCAATCAACACCTCGCGTGCCTTGTCCATAAGTAAAATTTATATTTTTGTATAGTAACTTAGACTTTTCATCTGATAATTTAAATGTAATATAAAGAAAAATTGTAAATAGTAGAGTAACGTACCGTTGATGATGTTTTATTTGGAAGATTAATACAGATAATGAAATAGATGAAATGAAAAAGTTGTTATTGCTATGTATAAAAATCTATATTGGTGTAGTCCATCACATTGCATTTTATCATTAACTCGTGTTATATTAATATGTTACTTACTATCTAACTTACGTTACTTACTATACTATAATAGTTAGTAACTTATTTTCTATTCTTATTAATTAAATATTCAAGCATTTTTTGAGATATTTATAGAAATACAGTATTTCTCACGTATTAACCAAACATAACACGATTTTAATTAGCAAGGTAAACGCAATTCTCCAATATTTCCCAGGTAAATTTTTCATACAACAAACCGCCATCTTCCTGTCTTGAATTTGTTGCTTCCCCCCCTCATCGTTCAGGGAGATCCACGTGTGACAAAGTGGAGAGATTTGAGTGCATTCACACAGATGATATACTAAGCTGGGAGTCCCCGTCGCGTGTCTCTTATAAATAAGAGGGCCCTTGTCAGCTTTATTCTATCCATTTACTTAATAATCTTTCATTTCCTGCATTCTTATAGGACATAATAAACGGTAATTTCTATTCCTATGGTTAGTGCAAATAACTTAAAACAATAACAAATTGTTAAATAATATTTAGTAGTTAATAAATAAAGTTAATTAACATATTTAAAAACATAGTGTTAACCAGCTCACTGAGCATGTTTCAGGAAGTTCTGACCAATCTTTTATTCTTTTTTATAGTGCAAATACATTACAAGCATTGAAAAAGGTTATATATAACCATTGATAATTAATTCACTTTCATATAAACTTAGTGTTAGCCAGCTGTCTCACCAAATGAGAGAAGGTTTTGACGAAACATTTATTTTGAGAATTGATCAGAAAGGAAATTAAAATGATTTTTCGGCGTATTGTCCAAGAAAATATTATACTCCATGATCACAGACTGTAATATATTGAATTTATTTCATATTAAAAACCCTCATACGCGACACTCTTTTCTCTTAGGGCAATACATAAGCTTATACATTGCACCTAGTCCTATAAGGACTATTACACTGTTTCTGGAGTGACAGTATATTCAGGATGTTTTGGGGTAGGGGCCGCCTTCTATTGAGATCCATTAGAAAGACTTTATGGCACTAATCTCAATACTTCGCGTACGCCAAGCTTGTCTAGAAGTAACAAAAATAATTAAATGGTATTCACTGACATAATGAATTACATCGTAGAATATCTACATGATAAGTGATATGATTAGTTTTATCCTACTGGAACATGACATTAATACTTAATCTGGTTTCATACCCCTAACTATAAGAGGATAAAGTCCTGAGCCGGATGTAGCAACAGCAATAAAGGACAAATTAGATTGTCGGTGGGAACGGTGTTGCCGACTCCAAGTGTCAATTTGGTGGCAACTGCGAGAAAGGGGTACCACATTTAGTTTTACCTAACTCTCAAAATGGCTACAGTTTAATTTTATTCGAATCCTTCATCTGAATATTATACTATATTATTAGTTGCACATATTTAAATACTAATTAAATCTAATAATGGATTCTCTAATAAGAAGGTAGCCTTGTTTGTCTAATAAAGAAAACTATCTAAAGCTCTTCACAGTTTGGACCTCATAATCATTTTTACGAGTAACTGTAAATGTGGTTAATGTTTCTAATACAACACACACACACAATTATAACAAAAAATATGGTCAGAAAATAAATTATAAAAAAATAGGAAAGTTACAGAACTGACTAACAGAAATGCATACTTCTTATAACGGACTGTGGTTATATCTTGTAAAATTACAGTTATTAAATATTAAAAAGGTTATTTCTTATCTTTTTAAATAAAATGAGATATTAAATATTTTAAAATAAAAATATTTATATTTTGTAATTTGTATACATATTATGTGATATTATTTTTACATTTCATATATGATATAATGATCACTGACTTCTAATTATTAAATTAATAATATTTATACATTTTTCTTACCATTGTTAATATTATTTTTATAATTTTGGCCAATATTATTTTCACTTCAATTTTTTTAGAAATAATTACTTATATATGCTTATAAGGTAAACGTGAAAATATGGGTTTGTGATTACTAAAATAAGAAATAACAATTCTGGACTTCAATCTTGCAGAATATCTTGAAAACACAACTTTTATTGTTGTTCCATATCTCGTTGCTCTTGTGTCTTTATTGTTTTGTCTGTACTACAAATATTTCAACTTCAGTAAATTTATTTTAAAGTACTAACTAAAACAAACAATTAACTGAATTCAATTTGTATTTAACTTATATTGTTTAAAAATTTATAAAATAATAATTTTTTAGTGAACAATTCAATATATATATTAAAATTTGTGTCATTAGTATAACAATACAATTAACAATTAATTTCAATAATAGGTTAATAAAGAGAAAAGAGTAAATACGTTTTATGTTGGGTCTACAATTGTAATGGAAAATAACATTATTATACATTTCAATAACTTTCATTTTAACTGGATATCTAGTTTAAATATAGAGTGTGCTAAGTGTAATGGAACTGTAAGCGGGGAATAACATAGTGATAACTAACTGATAACAAGGAGAAATTATGATTGCATACTCTGTTAATCAATTAGAAGAAATGGCAAAATTAAAACGGATCATTATAATTATAGTAAATGTTGGATAGATTATAACTTCTACAAATTCTAGATCATGTAAACAAATGTTATTTGAAAGATGTAAGGAACTAAAGGTATGCGGGAGGCAGTGGGCTATCCACATAGTGGTGTGTCACCTGGAGAGATATGTTTAGTGAAGTGAACTGGGGATATATTCCGTTTTCCCAAGAGGGAAGCCGTCAAACCAGAAACAGTCAAGTTCTCTACCTTTGTATCCATATGTTTGAAATCTATTTACTCCAGTTCTCCAAAACATCACAGGATTTTTGTATGACATTACTAAAGAAATAAATACGCTCAGTAGTTTTGACAGTGCCTTTTACACAACTTGTCATGCATGACAGTATTTTCAAGGAGTAATTTAAAAATAGTTGTACACATAAAGAGAAATGTTACAAAATAAGGGCGACTCAAAAAAAGATTTACATAAACAAAACCATAATAAGAAATATGTCCTGGACATAGGACAAATTGTTAAAAAATATCAGTCTTACTCATATTTACTGTCGTGTTTACCTGCGGTACGTCATAAGAATTGCTGAGAAAATACACAAAAAATAAATATAGTTATTTTTGCACAAGCAATGAAGTACCATATTCAGGCAACAAATTTTAATCATTTCTGTATAATACATTTGGGATAAGTGACAATAATTGAAACAATAGTAAAACGCAACACCGTGAGGAAACTAACGCAAAGATGTTCTTTCTAAAATTATGTAAAAAATTATTCATGGAATCAGTATTAGTGAGATTAACGGCCGGAGTAAACAATCAAAATTGCAACGTTATTAAATTATTCTGCTCTTCTTCCCTAACAAAAATATATATGGTTTTAGGGAATGCAAACCACAAGTAACTATTATATTAAATAGTTGGAGTGTAAATGTACATTTTCGGTTATATTTGTGTACTGTGCTTCTATTTATCTACGATTTATAGCCTTATCTGCCCCCGATAGCTTATCTGAGCGTTGTGGTCAAAACAGGTTGGTAGAGCACCTTCCAGTGACGTAGCATCCACTTTCTCTTGGTTAACCTTGACGTCCTTTACGCGCGTAATTCTAAAAGCGTCCATTATTTTTGAAAGTTTTTTATATGCCTGATTTGGTTTACGTGAGTATTCAAAGTATTTTTAAATAATTGTTTTCTTTTTTATTGGTTATAGTTTTTTTTTCATAATGAAATTAGGTATGGGTTTGCAGTGTTTTTTTTTTATAAAACGTGTTTGAGTGTTATTTTTATAGCTATTTTATGTGGTAAAAACTTACCTTGTACGTAAGTACGTACATACGAAATCATAAAGTTATTTTTACGTTATTTTTCCTTATTAATAAACTTACGTTTGTTTTTTTAAATTTGTATATTCTCAAGAAATAGAAAAAATGTTTGGTTCGATTTCAAATTTATTTTTATCCTCATCGGTAATGAGATTCGCGTTATTAACCTATTACAATCGTCCTTTTGAACAAAATAATATAGCTTTTTACGGGATGAAAATAACAAATAATAAATTTTAAAACTACTCATTTTAGAAGATAGTAGGAGATTATGGTTAGTTGAATTTACAAAAACTTCTGTTTTGTCAAGTTGTGTTGCAGTGATGGCCGGACGCATTCGTAGTTAAACTATCTAAATTTAATCTGTTAGTAATAGTTACTATATCTCGAGGGATGTTGTTTGTATATTTCTTTCTTCGGTACTGCCCCGCGCTGATGACCGGAGGAAATTGTGTCCGGCTGAATTTTTACTAAGGAGGGTCTAATACCCTAATTTCAGCATTATTATTATTTTACGTATCCAAAGATGGCGTAATGGCTGACGTCAGCAACAACCAGGTTGACTCATGATCCTAATAAGACCACGTGACGCCTGTAGAACTAAAAAATATTACTCCGTGCAAGAAAAGTAGTTTGACTCTCAATTTTCTATAACTTCGTTGTTTGCCGTTTTCACCTCTTGAGATCCTGTATCGTGTTGTTCAGAAATAATGCTTAATAACGCGAAGTCATATTCGCCATTTCGACGGTTAAGTATATAACAACTTTTGAATCTTTATAATCTACTTACATTTTGACCCAATCCATTACAATTTTATTACGGCATTTTCATACGCACATTAAAATAAATAAAAAACACAGCGTAGTCGTGCCTACATATACAAAAACATAACATTAAATATATAAATTAAAAGTTCACTTAAGTGTTACGTTAAGCTTAAAACGGTTTAAATTGTGCAGGGAGATATAAGAGTACGGCCGTGTTGTGCCTCGTATACTGACTGGTCGGTTTGCTCGCGTACATATTCCTCTTTATGGCATCTTTTTCAATCATTTCTATCGATTTCCTCGAGTTGACTACTTAGTTTTTAATCCTATAATTGAAGCCTGAATTGTATTCCTCCATATTACCTTCTATTCTTTATAACAATGGTTGGTTGTAATTATTTAGGTGTTAAACCTATTTAGACTGTCAGTAAGTTTCATTAAAGGCTGACACGTGCTATAAATTCCTAAACTAAACGACAATGACCCTACTAAATACTAATAAATATAAACAAGCAACAAGAATTTAAAGGGCTAATTAAATCGATTTTAAATTATCAATCTTTTGTCTCAACGAAATACTCTACAGCTATAATACTTCGGTATAAAAAATAGAAGTACAGTAAAGACTTTGATATATACTGGACGAAACTCTTACATAATGGGTACGCTGTGGATCTCAAAGTTTTGGTCTCCTTTCGAACTGATCCAGGTTGGTTAAGTCAGAAGCAAGTTTGTTATAAACAAGATTTCTTTCGTCCTCAGGTTCAGTAAATCTTTCTCAAGGTCTTTACATTTACTACAAAATTCCATAAATAGTTACCTTGTTTAAATAGTTATTCACTCATTGCTTGTTTTAGTATTGTGGTGTTTGCCAATAAGATCCTATAGATTTCGTTGCCTAATCTCACTGTCACCATTTCAGCCGAAGGCCAATATCACTGTCGACCACTGTCTGAGATGTAACTTTTTTATTATTTTTACTTGTAGCAAGTACTCAACGAAATATTACTTTTTTCTGTTTTTGAAACTATTTAGGTAAGCAGTATTAAGTGTATTTCTAACGATTGGGATAAAGAGATGTTGTTCTCTTTACAAAGAGAACTTCGTAAAGCTACAGATAAGTGTAGAAACTATTGCATGAAAATTAAATACATTTTTTACTATAAAATATATATGAAAATTTTCCAAGAATCTGCGAGAACCGGTGTATTAGTATGTTTTTCTCATTAATTAAGTTTCCCAAAATAGCTGCCGTTTCTTTTAAGTCTAAATATACTTATGAAATATCTACAATGTGAATGTTTACTTAAGGACTGATCAAGTTTTAGGAGATTATTATATACCTTATATTATATTTTCATACATATACACAAGAATCTATTGAGAATGATGATGGGGCGGAGTGAAAATTCTTATGTAACAAAATATTTTAGCTGCTATGGTCTGGCATTTAGTATCAGGTGAATGCAAAATGTAATATCGGTGAGCATCTAGACAGCTCTCTAGGGGAACATTATATAAGTATAACTTTTTTTACCTGTATATAATATATTTCAGAAATAGTTGACTTTTTGAGAGAAAGCGGTGGGGATTACTGTTCTGTTTCTCCGAAAATCACCAGAAAGAGAGATCATGGAAAGGATGAGAGAGTTCCACTTACGGTAAGTACCTTCTTACTCTGTTTCTCCATTTGGCGAATGCAGCTTTACTTTTCTCTCGAAGTGATTTTACGGTCAGGTATTCAAAGCTTGATATGTACTTCATGTATCGGCAACTATTCAACTTGCACTGTAAAAAAGAACTATTTATAAAAACTAACAATGGGAATAATAGAAAAATTATATGCCTTTTTGAAGAAAATTAGATTGAACGTTTTTTATTATATTGAATAATAGCCCAATAATAATGTTTATGCCAACTCGTACAAAGGGATCTGACTCATGGCTGAAATGCTGCCATGAGATTTCCGCCATTAAATTATTCTTGGGCGCACACTACCTTGGAAATTGGAGTCCGGTAATTATTTCTACTTGATATTACGTCATGAAATAAATTAATATACAGTAATTCAAACAACATCTTCTGAAAATAGTTCAATAGTGATCTAAGGTTAAGAAAGTTACAAAATAACGTTACAAGGATTTGAACTTGTAACGGTGGAAAATGTCCAAAACCCTGCTTCCCTTTAAAAGTTCCATTGTCAAAAAAACTTTAAATACAAATATTATTAATAAAGTACAGGGAGGTGCAGAGAAACGGGAAATTTTGAAGTTGTTGTTGGTACACCTGCAAGTCTCATAGGAGTTGGGGACAGAAGTCATGATGCCAAGTAGTAACGCTCATTTAGTTGAGATGGAGCAGTGGAGTGGTGCGTTGCCGTGAGAGCGTATTACAAAAATGGCGATAGTGTAACAGCTGCACAACGAGTGTTCCGACACCATTATAATATTCCTCCCCGCGGTTGAAACCCTTCTTCACATGCCATATCATCATGGGTTTGGAATTTTTAAGAGACTGGTTCGGCCTTAAAGAAAAAACCTCCTGGGCGTTCGAACCTCAGAAAATGTTGATGCAGTGCGAGTCACAGTGGAAAGGAGTCCGCGTCGTTCTGTACGAAAAATCGTCTCATCATTGCGACTTGAGCATCGGAGTGTGCAAAGAACATAGCACAGCCTGTGGTTTCATCCTTACAAGCTTCAGATTTTTCTAGCTCTAAAACCAAATTACGGTGAATTACGCTTACAATTTTGTGAACAGCTACTGACTAAAATCAATGAGGACGCAAATTTCCTTGAAAATCTTTGGATGACTGATGAGGCCCACTTTCATTTAAATGGGCACGAAAATAAGCAGAACATGCGTTACTGGGCTCACAGAAATCCCGGTGAACTTCAACAACGTCCATTACACAGCCTTAAAGTTACTGTGTGGTCTTGACGAGGGATAATTACTTCTTTGAGGATGGTAATGGTTCCACTGTAACAGTCACATCTGAACGTTACATTCATATGCTGAAGACATTTTTTACTCCACGGCTTCATGCTTTTCTAGATATTGACATTCAGCAATCCTAGTTTCAACAGGATGGAGCCACCTCATACACTGCCAATCTGTCAATGGTAGCACTGAGGCGTTTGTTTTGGGAGCGCATAATTTCAAGGAACGCTAACGTCACTTGGCCTCCACGGTCTCCAGACCACTCATTATGCGACTTCTTTCTATGGAGACTTCAAAAGAGCGTTGTGTAGCAGAATAGGCCAAGAAATCTTCTTGAGCTAAAGACTCAGATTGAAGAACACGTCGCCAACATCACAGAGAACAGGGGAAGTTTTCGAAATTGAATACATGTGTTAGGCGCAATGGACAGCACTTAAACGATGTTATTTTTAAAAAGTGACTTTGGATTTATTGTTATTTCCAACATTTCTCTTGTAATTTCTACTCTTGCCTAACACATTTTAAGCATTAGAGCTGTTTATACAATTCATTGGTTTATTATGATTATTTCAAATTTCCCGTTTCTCTGTGCCACCCTGTATAATTAACTAATACTGTGTCCGTACAATTACCATAATATATTTAAATACAATATTATAATCTTCAATGTAGTAATCTTATTTATATAAAAATAATTTTATATTATTACTATGATCAAGTTGTATAAATTATTTCCTTCCGTCTTTATCGCGTGGATATGAAAGAAACATCTTAAATCCTGTAAGATTTGTATGATGTTTCGGCCGTCTCAAAATGTCTCATATGATGTTAAAGAAAATTTAAAAATATGTAGATTAAACATATATATACAATAATTATGGAATATTAATTTTCAACAGGACCATCTCTCCATGATAGCAACTTAAGTTTATTATCAGACCAGTTGCTATATATTGATGACTGCTGCTAAAGTGATCAGATGGTGAAGCCATCCAAGTTTCTGATTTCATTTGCGATCGTACCAATTAAATGTTGCCCAGAAGTACTAGATCGATATTGTCAAAGAACATCTGTGTAAATCTGTAAGTAATAGAACAGAAGTTAGGGAATGATATGAGTTGTTTCCATTCAACAAAGACGCAGAAATCGTACTTTTAGAAGTTATTAAATTTATTTTAATATCATATAGATCAAATTATTTCTTCGATATTTCCAACTGTGTTTGTAGTGATAGTGGAAAACAATTAGGTTGATATAAGTAGTAAATAGATCTATATTTGCATTTATTTCTTGTTAGTTTACCACCATACCAAAACAGAATGTTGCAAGAAACATAACTTCTTATGTACTTACATTTACGGAGTTTAGCAAAACTCTGGAGTTTTAGCAAACTTGAAAACTCACATGGATGAATACCGTTTTACGATAACGTGGGTATATATCTGCCCACTAGATTACTCTCTGTACATAATAAATTATGTAATTTCCGGGAAAGACAGATCGTGCGGTGAAGCTCAGCAAATCTTTATTTTGGAATAAGTACTTCAATACTTCCACAAGCCAAAATTAGGAATTCATACATAATACGGAATCATTTTATTTCAGAGGTTCGCATTATATTCTTCAATAAAATTAACTAGGAAGTAGAGAATTGAAAATATTGCGTTATAAGAGTCATATTTAACCATGCCTTTAAAACAAGATTTACAGCAAAAAGGTGTTTAAGGTACTACAGTAACCGACTGCTATCTGAATTGCAGAGTTTAGTATGACAAGAATTATAATTCGTTTTAGGTTTGCGTTCAGAAAGAAACGGTGAGAGTTCACCGTAAAATATAATCATTCACTCTCATGATAGAGACTGTAATTATTTGTATTATTTCCTAATTATTAAAACGGTAATATGATCCTACGCCCATAGCTATCGTTCCCGATGACTGTGTTCCACGCATACTGACAAGAAAAAAGAAAAATTAACTACAAGCAATTATTATATTTTCGATTTTTGTATAATTATCTGTTCTCACCTATTCTTACAAAATCAAAGTAATTCTTATTATTGTATAGGATCTACCACTGTATATATATATATATTATATATATATATATATATATATATATATATACACCAGACTTTTCACACAAAATTAGGACTAAAATAAAACTTTCTGAGAGTCACTAGATTGTTTACCACCCATTCACGCAAAAGAAGAATACGAAGAATTAATAGGTTCGTCATGCCTACTGTCGTGGTATTTATTCTTATTGACCAACTATCCGCATGTTAATGGATAAAAAAAATAGAAACACTTAGTATATCCTTGCCAGCTATTTCATGGAAAGTTATAATAAATTTATCAAAAACAAATATAGGGACAAACATTACACGTTTCACATTATTGAAGCTCTTTTCTTATTGGAAATGTATATTAATCTAAACAAACTCTCCAATAATATAAATTTTTACCTTTTTGAGGCTTTTCGTACTCAATGAGAACATCTTCGGACCCACACAACTGAATACAAGTAGGCTAATAATAACATAATCAATTTTGTACTAAATAAAAACATATGTCATTAAAAATACTAAGAATATTCCATGACAGCACAGTATGTTATATGTATATAAAAAAATAAAGTTGATATTTAGTTAGATCAAATAAACGGTGAATTTTGAAAAACTTTTTATACATATAACATACTCTGCTCTCATAGAATAGTATCTCTTTGTATATTTAATGATATATGATTTTATTCAGTACAAACATATTTTATGTTATTATTACTTGCATTCAGTTGTGTGGGTCCGAATATGTTCTCCTTGAGTACGAAAGGCCTCACAAAAAATAAAAATGTATATTATTGGAGAGTTTGTTTAAATTAATATATTACACTTTTTAATTGCTTTCCTGTAAATTTACATTCATATTCTGACAAAATAACCGTGGACTACTACTTCAGCATTTTAATGTCTAACTATGTTCAAAATATCCGTGTATCGGTTTGGTTTTAGCATCTCTTAGATATTCAATAAGAAAGTTCTTGCATGGTAACTAATAAAAAAAAATATATATTTTTTATTAATTTAGCTAAATCACATGTAGTGAAATGCACTATAATCCGCACTCAGTTAAGCCCATACAGAAATGACATTTCATACAAATTATCGTCTATACTGAAGATCTGTTCATTATTGAGATTGTGCGATCAGATAGTCTGACAGAGAGAAATAAAAAAAATAATATATATGTTTCTACTCATTCAAGTGATGTATCTTACTAACGCTAAGCCAATCATAAACACTTAACAAGATAAAAATTTTATCTTATAAATCTATATTTAGTATTTATTTTAACACTCATACTCTCTAGATAAATAATTATATAATGCACACAGTCTTTTCAGTAACACCAAAATGCATTGTTGAGGTTTCACCTATCATAATAATCAACATTACACGCAGTTCTCATTGAACTGCAATATAAAATATTAATTGCAATGTACGCACATTCAATTTATTCGTTGCATCATAGGATCTCATTGCAAAGACAAGTTGAAGGTATCAGTTTAACAATACAATCACAGCCCAAGTCTCCAATACTGGACTCCAATAGATGGACACCATCTCCAATACGTCGCTTGGCTGAGAGCCAGCAGTTTGTAACTTGATGCTCTTTTGTGGGCTGCAATAAAACATTGGAGCTGCGCAATTTATGTTGCTTCTAGTGCCGAACTCCAGATAATGTTTTTAACTTTGCTATTGAAATGTTTCCATTATTCTATTGACAAACTTGATTTTTATTCCTAGCTTTCTTTGTATATTTACTGTCACAATTGTACCATTAATATACACACCAGTGTTCTATACTATCTAAGTTTAATATAAAAGTTAGACTGACTATAAAAACCAGTTATATTATTTATCTAAGAATTTTTTATGCCTTTAAAACGACTCAGTGTGTCAGCCCCCAATCATTACACCCCTGTGTCTAGTTACTCAATTTGTTTGTCACAATAATTTTTGCAAAGTATTAGAAGTACCTTTATTCTTATCTATACCGATTATAATACTGTATAATATAGTACGTAATGACGAGATAGTCATTACTGAACACCGCAGAGTATATAGACATGAGGAGCTAAACAACCACTTCCTGTGTAATTGTGGTGATATCCGATCGACAAATTGGCCTGTCTCAGTCACAAAGACAAATTACTGCTATTTATGTCATGGGTTCATAGGCAACATCTCATAACTTTCAAGTTACATAACATAAACATATTGTGGCAGTCTCTTCGTAGTCAGGAGTATTTCGTGGTTATCAGCTTACATGATCATTACCATCCGTGGAATATAGACTCATAGTCAAGTTGAAAGGAAGTAGTATTAATACGGAAATTATTTAGGCCACTTTGTAATAACAGTAAATAGTGAATTACATGTAAAAAGGTTATATCTTGTTTTACAAGGTCCATTAAGTGAAGCCATACCTAACAAAACATGGCAACCAACCATTTAAAGATGACTTCCGAACCATCACCAATGGCCGGGCAAGCGGACTGCTTGCAAGGACATCTTCTCTCAGCGGTCACCCATCCAAGCAACAGCCACGCTCGATGTTGCTTTGTTCAGTTATCTCGCGATAATCACCATACCCAATTGCCAATGTCATCAGGAAAGTGTTGGAGTTTTCGACGGTTGTGTGGTAGCCCTTTCAAGTTAGCCATATCAGTACTCTTCAACAAATTCAAGTGAGAATTGTGCGTTTGTGAGAGTTTTAGGAGTGAGGCACGGCCTTCATTACAGAGATGTGCTGATCGAATAAATAGCATCGGACCAGACTTGTGCTTGGTGACACCTGAAGGTAGTAGAAAGATCCAGAATGCCATGTTCATATAGAAGATCTTAAATGCTCTCATAGACTGCCCCCAACTGCTCGAAAGAATTTACCTAAGGATGCCTTCAAAAACTAGGTGTCAGGAGCTATTCGTGAGGCTGTAATAGGCTTGTTGTAATATTACCACGTAAGAAAGAGCTCTTCAATATGTATATTGAAAGGATGTTGTAACTTTTATAGTAAATATATGCAACATTCGTTGTATATAACATTTTATCAACGGTATCGGAAGGAACTTAATGTAAGCTTCTATAATAAATATTAAGAATAACAATATTGCAATTATAATTACTATACAATATATTTCTTTTAATTTTATTCGTTGTCGCCACAGTTTTACATAAGGCCGTGATAGACAGTTTGATAACACGTCATTAAATTTATAATTTTCAAATATTTTTATCTCAAACTATCTGTTTTTACGTGCTAATAAATTTTAAACCAGTTCCTAAATAGTAGGCGCATTATCTTTGCATTAAAATGTATTTATGACGTAACGGTATATTATAAATTATTATTATTTTATTAAAATTCAAAATTTATAACAGACATAATATCATGAAGGTGTTGTCTTAACTAATTTTTAAAAATAAATGTAAAGATTATTGAACGTTTGCTCGTAATAGGAACCTATAGACATTAAATGTTAATATACAATAACATAATATGTAATAATAGATATTTATTCATTGTATTTAAGATACATATAATAGCGAAAAATCTAAATTGAACTAAATTATTATTATTGTTTAGAATTATTATACAGAAATACGAAAATAATCTTACCTTAGAGATAACCGAATTTCGGACCTCCCGCCCAGCTATCGGAATGAAGAAGGTAAGAACCTCGAATCCAGTCTCTCAGGTAAGAAAAAAAAATAGCAAGATAAGATTGCTTCCGAATGCAGAGAAGACTCGTTACTGGAAATAAAGATAAAGCTATCTTTCCGCTCCATTAACCAAGAAATAAATGTCGAGTTTTGGTCAAGCTTTAAACAGTTTAAAGACTATCTAAACTATAAAGTTGCTAAGATTAGTTCTATATATTTCCCTAATTATTAAGTTCGTATTAGAGGTTAATGTAAATGAGCTATATTCTTCCTAAGAAGTTACAAAGGTCCTACAAAATTTTATGACTACGACTTTTATAATATAACTTCCTATACGAATAACTTAGTTGTGTTATATTAACTGAATGTACCTGTCAAATGTAACCAACTGTTCTGTGTAAACATTGTTCATTAGTTGTTTATTATAAATTGTTTACATTTGCAGTGAGTAAATCGTCTGCATAGTAACTTTAATTTTTAATGTCATTATGGATTCCAGGGATTAGGTAAGTATTTTCTAAAACTTAATCAGAATTTGACTCCGAAAACCCCCTTTGAAGCAGTCGACAAGAACTATCTCGATGATATTTCACTGGACTGTTCTTTTGAACTAACGTACCAGTCCTAGGTCTAAATGTTTCAACAGTATTTAAACATTTTGCCATACATGTAAAGACTGAAATAAAACCTATCTTAGTTATCTTTTGACGGAAATAGACTTCTAAGATCTGTGATGTGTTTTCTTAATCGGTAAATAAAACAAAATCAATTATGGAATAAAAAATATTAAGAACAAAGTAAGCTACAATGGCCTTAATTCTCATATTATCTTGATCACCAGAAGAAGGTAAACACAATATTGGCGTCGGAAATATATTTAACTAGAACCAGAAGTTCTCATAGAGATGCAAAACAAACGAAATTTTGTGCAAAACCGCTGGTAACGGCTAGTCGAATACAAATCTAGTAAAATATGTATGATGCTATTAACATAAATACATGTACCACCGTTTGTAGGTGTCTAGTGTTTAGTAGGGGTGTTAGATAGACAACAGAGATACTCGGTCATTGTCAACCATTGGAATGTAGGACACCACAGGGAAATACCTGACAACCTCATTCTCCACGAAACTTCACTGCATTGTTGTCATATTCCATCCATTTTTAAATAGTCTTCTGAGCAATAAATATAACACAATACTCGTATACTACTGTACTGTACATGGTGTACATTCTTCTGCATTTATAATGTTCAGAAACACTATTAAAAACTATTCATAATAGAAAACACATATTACACTCAATTTCTTATTTCATTACAATTGCCGTTTGTCTAGTTATTTGAGTGAACATCCGAGAGTTTTTCTCCCTTAATGTTAAACCAAAATATAATGTGATTATTTACATAAATATTTGTTATATATTTGTTAACCCTGAGCTATTTTAAAACTTTCTTAATTATTATAAAATATGTGCAACTCGAGTTTTTTAAATTTTTGTACTATCGTTTGTAAATTGTAGTAGAAAATTATTAAAAAAATGAATGCAATACATTCAAGAATTGAGCTGAAACTGTGTCTCTGCGAATTATATAAAAAGGTAAACTAAATATAATTAAAGCTGAAACTACTTAGAATTGGCAAAAGCTGAATTTTGCACTCATTATTTTAAATATCAAAAGTTTTTCGAAATGTTAGTGGACTAGCACAGGCAAACCTAATGGCTGAAAATTTAATGATTGAAAGTGATTTTATTACTTATTTAAGTAAGATGTAAAATATTTTCAGCGTAACTGATATTACCAAGTTGTATTGTGTAAATAATACAACTTGGAATGTATATTGCGCTATGTGTGTAGAACAATCACAACAAACAGTGATGGGTCTATGAGCCTGGATATGTTTTGTCAACAGGGATCAAAGTGCCAACACCCTGGCTTGCAGCATCTAGGCACATCCACAGTTGTTTGTTTACTGTTTCAGCGTGTCTTAGTCTTTGGTAATGTTTTGTATCCTTATTGGCTGAGCGCCAGCGAAGCCTATCACTTGTGGGGCTTTATAAACTTCATGTCTGTATACCTTTCAACCTGTCTGTCTGCACGGTACATAGAAAAACGAACTGACTTATAGACTGGAAGTTGATCATGAAGCTTGAATTTATATGAATGTTGATATATAAACATTCATATAAATTCAAGCTTCATGATCAACTTCCAGTCTATAAGTCAGTTCGTTTACTATGTACCGTGCAGATAGACAGGTTATGAGAAACACTAATTTTGATGATGGTGATTTCATTCCATAGGAATCGGTTAAGCATTTGCGAATATCTTTATTCACCTAATGGGTAACGATGATGGCAACAATAAATTAGCAGGATCAATTCATTTTAAATGGATACAATAATACGTGATTTAAAAATGTTACATTTTAATTTATATAGTAAAACGAAAAAGTAGTAAGCTAGAAATTCAATTTAAAAATCTGTTTAAATATTAATTTTTTGTGCATTCGTTCGTTCTATTACCTCCCCTAGGTCATTCGAACGATAATAGTGCATGTCACTTCATTGCAATTTGGCTGAGCGATAGCGAATAGTTTTACTTTGATATAATATATGACCATGACAGCATTGAGATAATTTCAGAATAACTAATGTATAAAAAACTTAGTATATTCATAATAGGTTTAAACACGTGGCATAATACACGTGCACCTAATTATCACAACACATCCAACTTTTTTATTTGATTTGGTGCGTGGATTAATGACGAATGGTTAGGAATGGTTAATTTAATATGAATGCTGAGTAGATGTTCTAAATTTTTGTATTATTCATCGAACAATGGTTTAAAATGGGTTTACTTCAACAAATTAAAAAGAGTCTTGTCGGTAAGAACCTTGTTTAACATTTGAGAAAAAACTAATGACGTAATTTTCTTATGCAATATCTATACAATATACCATGATTTTATACAGTAGTAATATTTTTGCGGGTGTTTTTGGTCGGGCACTGAATTAAGGTAACTATTAATTTAAGAGTATTGGTACATATAAATATGAAATGTTGTAATTAAAAGCATTTTTTTATTTCTTGTTATCCAAGTAAAGTGGTAATCTCTACCAATTGTGTTCCTCTCTTCTATATGCCAGTTTGGGTTTAAATTGGTAACTGATTCCAGATGAAAACCTCCAGGTTTAAATTTTAACTGATATTTATTGCTATTTAACTCTCGAATATTTTTGTTTCGCATATATCGTTCGTTCCTATTGACAAATAATCTACGTACTAGGTATTAATGCTTATTTTGACTTAGTGCATTTTTAAAGATCACAACCAGTCAAACCTTCCGTAGTAATAATACGGAAGAAATTTAATTTTAAGCATGCGGAGAATTCATAAACTTCAACTAAAATTCATTTTCCAATCAAAGAACATTTTTCCAAAAAATAGCAAAAAGAATTTTTAACATTCAAGGAGAGATTTGCACTATTGAACCTAACAAACGGTAATTCTGAAACAAAAGTTCCCGTAAAATTATATTTATTAGCATACACGTGTGTTAAATTAAATTATTAAAAAATTCAGACTATAGTCCATTAATACAAGATACACTATTTTACAAAGAACAATTTAAAAGTTTGAACAACAATATTAATATTTTTCTGAGATTTTTAAAACGTTGGCTTTTAATTTTACGTCATTAGTATTAATGACTTAGTTTTGTATTTATAAACGACATCACTCGGCAAACGTAAAATAGTATTAAATTAGTGTCATTTGAATATTCTTCCGCTTTGAGAAAGAATCCCGAACCTAAGACTAATAAAACAAGAGAGCCTCTCTTATCAATAATCAGCTGAGCGCTACCGATAAGGCTTTGAGGTCACTGCTCTGTTCTGATAAACAGCTTTCTTTCTCGTTAAAATTATAACTTATATTTGCCCTGAAATATGAAATTACCGTCTATGTGTTAGACACTTATATTCTGTGAAACGCAAACTATTAATTGCGAGTTCCTATTTATGATTACTAGTCTCTAAATTTAATAGTGTTGCAGTTTTCAACGAACGGACATTTTTTCGGCATAAAAATAAACTTAATTAGCGTCTCTCAATTAATGTGTACTAGCCATTAATGTTGAAGTTAACAAAGTTAATTAATTACCTGAAGTAACTGCTAACTTTTATTATACCCTACAGTTTATTTAAATAAAAATGTATCTTAACAGTAAAAGATTTAAATACCGCACATTCTAAAATGTTTTCTTATCGACATTCTGAAAATTTTATTATTATTTCTCTTTTCTCTAACTAAGGTACAATTAGCAGAATGAGCTATACTTCCAGCTCCAACAAAGTCTTTAAACTATGTTTTCCTTTCGTTTAATCGTTTTAATCCTTAAATTTTTAAAGATTTTGGGAAGGTTGTTGGCGTGTATTTCCAGACGAACACAATATTATTATTTATTTCTTGACAAAAGTGAATTCGAGTGTTAATTACGTCTTAAAACAAACCTCCCACATGAGACGTATACGCTAAAATATGTGTTTTGAAAAACAGTGTTTATTATTTAGCGTACCATAAAAACTATAATTTATTAGATTGAAAGTTAAACATTAAATTAAATTAAGTAAGGTAAATGAGTTCTTTATTATTGTAATAAAAATATATTATTAATGGCATATACTATGTAATCAGAGAGGAACCACCAATTCACCGCTTCCCATTGTAACATGCAACTACAGCAGTAACATTGGCAAAGACCTCAAACCCTCTGTTCTCTCATGTTCTCTGTACTTGTTTATTTTTACACAAAGTAATTATTTACAAGCGGCATACATTTACTAAAGAAATATAATTTTTGAAGGTGTATATTTTGTTCTAAGTTGGGTGTTTTAGTACTTATCTATTTAAGTTCCGGTTTTTATTAAAGGTGTCCTGCTGCTGTATCGTTGAAATTGAAAGAAAACAATATAGCGTTTCGAAATTAAATCTGGCTTCTCTATTAAATGTGTAATAATAGCAGGTGCATTGTTTACATCACATAAAGGTTATTGTAATAATTAAGAAACTGAGTAGAACTGCAAGGTGAAGTTTGGCATAGTAATTGGTATGTAAATCCGTTAGCCACTTGATATTAGATCCCAAAGAAATGTTTTATAATTAAATACCAAAGAAAAGTATAGTTCTCGCTTATTTTTCCTTCACGGCCGATCCTGTAGACAATTTTCTGTGTCTGATAAATAGTTTCCTTTATACATAGCCTGGAATATGGATTTTTGACATTAAATTCTAAGCACTCCATCATTACAAAATAAAGCAACAATAAATCACCAATCATAGATAAGTTAATAACTGGTAAACTCAGTTGGAGATTGACAGATTTTTTTGCTTTCTCTTCGAGTACCATCTCAACAAGTGTAGGAGATTAACCTCTACAAGGCTACTACAAATCTCCTGTCTAGTACGATTTGATAGCTTGCAACACGTCCTATCTCTTCATAGATCTGTTCTTAGTAGTTTAAACTTGAATTATATAAATAAAGAGAAGTCCTCTGTCACAGAGTAATATTTTAGGTTTAAAAACTACAACAGATCAGCAGAAGAGTCAGTTCAATAGATCCCTTGAACTATCTCAGCACTTATTGAAGGAGTCAAACCGACCTTATTTGGTACAGGTTTGAGAATAAAACGTTATACTTTACAAAAAACATATTTAGTGCAAATTTTTTATAAAAAAGGTGTATGGAACAAAAAATAAATGTGAGAATATAGGCGGAAATATAGCTAAGACTCTCTACGGAATTTTGTCTCCCGGCCTTCTAGAGTTTAGTACGATGTCAATAACTACGTGGTTTCATGATAATAATACATCAGTTAGCACCAAATCTCGATTTATAAAGAAGTTAAAGCGAAGTGAACGTTAATACATTTTGGTGGAATCAATGAAATAACAAAGCTTTAAACGCAATACTTTTGAATACAACGAAATAACGACAAGGGCAAGGGTGAGACGATAAATAATTTTTACCAAATCCACTAGAGTGACCTGACCCAAGAGAAGGTAGCGACTGACAGATAGTATACGCTGATATCAGCTACAGGTATATAGGCAGGGCGAAACGTTATATATTTTTTAAAATCTGAAGGAGAGTGACCCAACCCGAATGAAGGTAGTAGAGGACAGATAGGATACTCTGATATCAGCTGGAGAGCTGTAGGCAGGAGCAGACGCTCGTATTTCATCACTGTCTGTCACTAGGATTTAAGACTCACCTGGGAAATACTGAGAACAGCTTTTGATAAACTACAAAGTGTTTCACGATATTATATTTACTAGACGTCATAATTAGGGACGGATTATCTAGTAAGTAATATAATATTAATAAACTTTTAACACTTTTAAACTTTTATTCTTCTTACTATGTACATTTCGGAATCATTGATTCCATCTTCAGGTACAAAATAAGGTTAAGTTAATTATAAAAATAAATAATTAAAATCAATTTGTCATGTGTCTTTTACTACCTTGGTGGCTAAATTTGTTGTATTTAATTTTATGTGAGATCATTGTATATTGTTTAAAAGTCTATCGAATAATAAATTTTTTGTTAGAAAATCTTTGTCATTTAATAATATATTATGATTAATTTTGGCACTTTTGTAAATTTCAAAATGTTCTAAAGTAGATAATAAGCGACTTTTTTTGCTTGTGTGTAAAATTTCAAGATTGTTTTCGATGTTAGTGTATGTATGGCCGGTGTTATCTGAATGGTCTGCATATTTTGAATTTGATGATGTTTTCAATGCTTTTATGTGTTCATTAAATCAAATTTTGAATGATCGGCCGGTTGGTCCAATATAGTGGGATTGACAATCGTTGCAATTTAATTTGTATACTCCACTATTGTTGAATTTTAAATTCTGATTTTGGTTTGTTGAATTGCTTTTGTTTTTGATTAAAATTCCAATGTTGTTCGATGTTTTGAATGCCAATTGATATCCTTGTTTATAAAATGATTTGTTAATTTTGTGACAATGTTTACCAAGGTAGTCTGATTGAATGTATTTGATATCTCTTTCTTCTTTCTTCTTGTTTTCTTTCTTTTTGTAGTTCTTCAATAATATATCAATCATGCTTGGTTTATATCCATTATTTTGGGCTATGTATTTAATAATGTTTAATTCTTTATAAAAATCTTCAGTTGTCATTGGAATTTTGTGTAATCTGTCGATCATTGATTTGAATGCAGCAATTTTTTGGTGATATGGGTGATTCGATGAGGAAGGAATAACTAAATCTGGGTATGCCGGTTTTCTGTAAATTTTGAAATTGTGTTTTTTGTTGATCTTGGTTATAGTCAAATCAAGGTAGTTTATTGCATTATTTTCTTCAATTTCATTGGTAAAATTTAGATTATGATGGATTTGGTTTAAGTAGTTTTTGAACAAGTCTATTTGTCTTTCATTTCCTTTGAATAGACATATTATATCATCAACGTATCTGTAATTATAAATTATTTGTGTTAGATGTTTATCTAGTAAGTGTTTAAAAAAACGCTCATAACCTTTTCATAAGACTAGTAATAATTATTTATCACTCGCCATCACCGTTATGAGCACGTACTGGCTGAGCGTTAGCGAAGCCTATAATACGAGAAGTTGGAAAAGTGTATTTATGTTTGTTTGACTGTCTGTCTTTTCACACATATCTAGGAAACAAACTGACATATAAACTTGGAATTTGCAATAAAATTAATTTTTATATAAGCTGAGCGTGAAGTAATACTTTTACATTGGTCTTACGGAATCAATGATAGAAACGAGAAAATAGCAGAATAAATAAAATCATACACACCTGAGTAATACTCAAAACAGATTTGAACATATGGTTTATTAACATGTGTAGCCTAACTATCCCAACACAACCAAAATTATTTTACACACGTGATTAGGCGTACTCTTATCTTTTCTTTAGATTGCGTGTTATTTGGCTTGTTGAGCTCTATTGTTTTCACACTGCTCAAGTGGCTAAGTAAACATTATTATAAATAACCATTTAAGCGTAGAATTAATTGGCCGAACTTAAGCGACGTACGAGTTTAACTATCTTTCAGTTGGATAGCATTTCTCTTCTGTCTAACTGTAAAATAAGCAATGCAAGCTGCGCAAATTGTTATCGAGTTTTCAGCTGATTATTGGCTGATCATTAGCGTTATAGGAGTATAAATATCGACCTACAGCATTTCCCTTCTGTCTGACTGTAGAATAAGCGATACAAGCTATATACGTTGATAAACGTCATGCTTTAAGCTTTGCATGATACTAAATTTATACACTAACAAAATAGAGTTCGATAATGTAGCATATACCGCCTGACACATGGCTAGCATAGTTATACTGTCCACAGGGATTTCGAGATTGAATATGTATTACAGATTTTGAATAATGCATAGTGGAAATTCATTGAATGTAAAGGAAGGTAGAGTTCTATAATGTAGCATATACCGCCTGACACATGGCTAGCATAGTTATACTGTCCACAGGGATTTCGAGATTGAATATGTATTACAGATTTTGAATAATGCATAGTGGAAATTAAATGAATGTAAAGGAAGGTAGAGTTCTATAATGTAGCATATACCGCCTGACACATGGCTAGCATAGTTATACTGTCCACAGGGATTTCGAGATTGAATATGTATTACAGATTTTGAATAATGCATAGTGGAAATTAAATGAATGTAAAGGAAGGTAGAGTTCTATAATGTAGCATATACCGCCTGACACATGGCTAGCATAGTTATACTGTCCACAGGGATTTCGAGATTGAATATGTATTACAGATTTTGAATAATGCATAGTGGAAATTAAATGAATGTAAAGGAAGGTAGAGTTCTATAATGTAGCATATACCGCCTGACACATGGCTAGCATAGTTAGACTGTCCACAGGGATTTCGAGATTGAATATGTATTAGAGATTTTGCGTAGTGGAAATTTATTGATTTTTACGATGTCGTAATTCATATATATATATATATATATATATATATATATATATATATATATATATATATATACATATAAATATTTCTTAAATATATCGAAAAACATTAAAATTACTTACTATTAAAAGTACTATTTGAAATTGTGTTTTTGTTATTCTTGATGGATAACAGTAATTTGATGTTTAAAATTTACTCTTGGGACTGAGAACAGTACTTGAGAGTGTAATATAAAATACGATGTGTCACGTAACAGGCTACATGCAAAATTTCCAGCCTACAGCTAATTTTTTTCGAAATTTCTTGATAGTCATACAATCATACACAAAATTAAGATTTATGTTTTCGAGTTATCAAAAAGAAATTGTTTCCACCTACTTAATGGCAGGCTTCGATGACGTTAAGCCAAATTTATGGTTGTACGTGCCTTACCTGAAAATTAATTCTTGCCTATGTTAAAATGCAGTTTCTTTCATATTTTGCAGTCTGCAGATTAAAATGTGTCTCAAGATATACTTCCACACAATATATTATATTATATTTTACTGGGTCAGGTTTCGTAGCAGTGTTTAAGTAATAAAAGTAGGCTTACGGTAAGCTGTGGAGGATACGTAAAAGAACACTTTTCACGAATTTTCGCATTGACTATCGAATTTGCTGTTTTAACTTACTGTATCAATAACCTACTTATATTAATACGTTACTGTTATATTTTTATATAGTTATATTCAGCTCCGTTACAAATTTATTTAATATGCTATTTCCTCTTTGCAATCATAGTTACCCACTAGACCACTGTAAAAATATATTATAACGCTCAGCCACATTCCATCGATTGAGAAAGTCCGTCTTCAAACACAGCGATGCGTATATATAAAAGTCCAGTGGATAGTTCGTTTTCCAAATATTGTGCGCACAGACAGATAAAAAACAATGCTATTTTTCGAACCCCTCGAGTGATAAGCTTCGATAACGGGTGCCAAGTATATTATTACATAAAAATATTTATTGTTCTTATATGTAATATTTAAGATTTGTACATCTCGTTCCCTAGTTCGGAATGAAAATATATAAATGTCAAAAAAGTTTTGAATGAAAAAAGGTCAGTATAATAATGATTTCATTAAAATATATTGACTTTTTCACGTTTCACGTGTCAAGTGAAGTCTTAAAGTTATTTAGAAACTATAGTAAAAGATAGTCATTATTGTTACTTTGTTATACAATAGCCTAACGGTTTAATGTATTTTGCTATAAAACAGATTGTTAATATTTAATTAAAAAATTTACATAAATGGACATTCTTTTTGAATTTTGTACTGTTCATTTTCAAGGAAAATAAAATATATTTCCAGCTCAATTACGTAACCAAGATTTAGAAAATTATGGCGCTTGTAACTGATATTTTACCAGGACAGCAAGACATAAATGTCTGATCAATTTCATGTCCTGCATCCCTGTTTGATTAGGTTAGTTAGTGTAGTTCAGAAAACAATATCTGACACGATGGAACTCGCTGATTACCATGCAAACTGCGGACGCTCAGAGTTGACAAGAGTAACTGATATTTTACCAGGACAGCAAGACAGACATGTTTGATAAGTTACATGTACTGCATCAACTGTTTGATTAGGTTAGTTAGTGTAGTTCAGAAAACAATATCTGACACGATGGAACTCGCTGATTACCATGCAAACTGCGGTCGCTCAGAGTTGACAAGAGTAACTGATATTTTACCAGGACAGCAAGATAGACATGTTTGATCAGTTACATGTACTGCATCTCTGTGTGATTAGGTTAGTTAGTGTAGTTCAGAAAACAATATCTGACACGATGGAACTCGCTGATTACCATGCAAACTGCGGTCGCTCAGAGTTGACACGAGATACTCGTAACTGTGACGCTTGTGTGTGGTAAACTTTGCCAGTTCAAGTTGAAATTTGTTCGCTAATTGAACTTATCCTACTGTTTAATTTCTTCCTTAATTGTGTTACAACTGGGTTGTTGCTCGCTAACTGGGTACATTAAAAACTAACTTGCCTCTCTTAATCTACTGTTGTCTGTTGCTCCGCCTTTATATTTATCACTCAGTAGATAAAATTTGAGCCAGAAATCAGTTAAATGACAGTGCACCTTCCGCATAAGCATAATATTGACACGTCATATTTTTTGTAAGCCTTTAAATAAACAATAGTACAATGAAAATCCATTTATAAAAACAATTCTGATTATCATATGTATTAAAATGGTTATGTTATGTTAGATAACTATTTGAATTGTTTGAGATAATTTACAGCACTAACTAGGTTTATTATAATAAATTTACAATTCCATCTATCTAGCAGTTGAAATTTTGAAGCACTGTCAGAGTGATTTTTTTGAAACTTTGGATATTATTTACTGTTACTATATTTTTATGTGAAAATGTTAATTTATTTTCAGGATTAAATAGTTCATCTCTCACAGGAATTAATAATTATAGTGGCAATAATATGCATGACCTCTACACATTCAATCTATTGTGGACCATATCAGCAGTGTTGCGGATACAACGATTATCGCAAGATAACCAGATCAAGCAACATCGAGCGTGGCTGTTGCTTGGATGGGTGACCGCTGGGCGATCCTGTCCTTGCAAGCATCCCGCTTGCCCGGCCATTGGTGGTGGTGGTTCACCCTTAAGCCGTTGGTCACCAGATAGGTTGTGTTAGAAAGCGCTTCTTGCCTTAACTTTGGCTGGTAAAATAAGAAATATTTACTTTACTTTTCTATCATACGAAACAAAATAAACAATCGCCGGTATATTAATATAACTTTCATCAACCCATGATTTAATTTAAATGCATTGAATGCATAACATTTTATGTAATTATCGTATATATTTCCTTCCGTTAATGATAATAATATTTTTATTCTTTCCTTTAGAGTATCCTGAAGAAAAAATCGTTTCAAAGTTTGCGTCCAGTTTTGAAGTGTCAAGAACACCGAGGAGATGTGTAAAACACACTTTCTTAACTCGGCAGTACGATGTGGGTTATTATTTTGTACGCAGTCAATTCCGTTATGTAAATCACATAGAACGAGATAATTGCTCCCAATACCGAGAATAACCTCCTCTTCTGTACTTCCCCGACTGCGATCACGACCGTTATATAGCTGTAGGCTACATTGTACTGGTCTCAAAGCA
Organism: Homalodisca vitripennis; assembly: GCF_021130785.1. Lineage (NCBI taxonomy): Eukaryota > Metazoa > Arthropoda > Insecta > Hemiptera > Cicadellidae > Homalodisca > Homalodisca vitripennis. Next base: position 219,191,420 of record NC_060208.1, on the reverse strand, counting down.
AGAACGATCTTACACCAGTTGAGAGGAAAATGTACGAGAGAACATGTCTCATCTTGTGTGTGCTTTTGTTTGTGGTCTCAGCCGTTCCTGTACATCAGCAGGCTTTGATATCTGGTATGTTTTACTATTTTCTCGTTTAAATATGGATAGTTGTTACTTTAATCCTCTATAAGACGTGGAATTATATATTTTATAATTACATGGTATCTAAGTTAAATCTGTAATTTATTGGTCAATTGGTTTTTCATAAATTATTATAATATTTTAATTAGTAAAATATAAAATAAAAGAAGGAAAGCATATTCTAAATTACGTAGAGTGGTTGCAATGTTTTCTGCTATTATTGTAAATATACTAAGTTTGTGTACAATAGTTATTTAAATTAATAATAATTGTATAATTCTAAACACAATTCCAAATGATATTTCATTCGTTAAGTGTTTATTGTGGTAATGCATAACAATAATATGAAACAGAAATACGTGCCACATAGTTAAAACAAATATAATGATTGTGTTGTATTTACAAAATATGAATGTAGTTACAGTACATTTTGTTACTTTACTAATACACTACTTGTAGTTATAATACTAGTTTATACAAACTTTGTTTACATTTACTAGCAATATTATTGAGGGATCAGACACATCCTTTACAACAGCATTCATCTTTTCAATTTTAGTGACGTAATCAGAGATAACTGTTATCCTTTTGATATGTCCACCTGTTCCACACTACATAATTCATGAACTTTATCCCGCGAAATTGTTTAGAAAGTCTCTCTTTAAGTTCGTAAATTACCAAGACTTATGTGACCAGTAATAATTTTTCTCATAATCCTTAAGCTTACATATACATTTTATACTAAAATATAAAAGTGTATTTCATAAGTTGTGATATCACAAAAAGTTGCATTTACAGAACTTCAATATTAATTTTCAGAAAAAATATATCTTGTCTACCTATTTAACTGCTACGAATTCCATATTCCAGGAGTCAAGTCTGTGAAAGCGTGATTTCAAACGCTGAACTAAGCGGAAAGTGAGCTAAAGCAGAATTAAAAATATTTATTGAAAAAACCTTTCTCACTACATATATGGTACGAGATATATGGTATATACTCGGTATGCAGTATATATCTACGGAAACCACGTCTTTTCTCGGAATGCGAAAATGTAATACAAAGGCCCTGGCGCGGGACCCTCATTCATAAATAGTTTGTTTCAAAATACAATTACACTACCGGTATAGCTAATGATGATATCATGGTCTAAGTATCATTTTGATGAATTCTAAGCCTTAAGTAATAACTTATATTTTTATGTATTAATTTATTTGGTATATTTTCACTGATTTGTGGAAAAAAAAACAACTTAGTGAAGAAAAATTATAATAACTAATAAAGTACCTGGATCTATTCTGACAATGCTAAGACAACATATAACACAGTACCACCTTCACTACCAATGCATCAACATGTTATAGCCTCCTCATAGTGTTAGTGCTGTCCCTTGGTGTTCTACCAAGCCAGCTAATACGCCAGTGGAATGTACTTTAATGGTGTGTGAGTATTATTCTAATACATCGTATGTTCTAGAAATAGATATAGAAGAAAGGAGAAGCCCTTGCATCACCTATCTCTGGACTGCCGTCAGTATCTACAATGTCTCTACAGAGTTTCACGTTGGCTGTGGGGCCCATTGCCAGTTCCAGGATCGTGGCTATACCAGTGGTCATTGTGTCAATGGCATTTGTCATTGTATAACATAACCTGATTGTTATATCAAATAGATTATATATAAGAATACATTCAATAAATCGTGCATTCTATAAATAGAATTATTAATTATCCTCATTGAATTAGGGGTGGTTTTAAATTCGACCTCTTTTATATAATTTTATCCAGGGGTTATTCTGTAAGATAATATTTCTGACGGCCAGGTCAGGATCAACATGTGGACAGTAATTCATTTTCTAAGTCATAATATAAATCGTGGTTGACGATCGGGGAAAAATTACAGTACAGTTGGGTTTTGCGTATGACGACTTACCTGACTAGTACAAAGAAAAATATCCTTATTTTTCTTTGGTTTGGAAGATTTCAATGGCTGTAATTTTCAATGGCTATTTGATAGAGCAGATAGACAGGATGGAATGCATAGATTTAAATTTTCTAAATAAGGATATATTTACCTAAGATGTAATATGGAAAATTCCAAATTTATTTCAGTATTAAGGTGACGGTCCTTTAGAAGCATTTGAAACAAAACTCGTATTCCACCCAATCAGAGCACGATGCGGTTGTTAAAGTTAGACGATGTTCACTTTATGATAGCTATCGAGATCAGTAAATGAATCAGTCTAGTTCAATATTACTGGCCCGCACACAATCTGTCCGTTCTTATCTCCAATTTCATCTTGTAATATTATTACCTCTCTCAAGTATTTTGGATTAGGCCCTTTAGAATTTTTAATACTTAACAGCTCTATACTATCTCAAAATATGTTTTTCTTTCGTTGCCATTATTGAGGTGCACTAGTTTTTTTCGCTTGAAGAGACACAGAAAACTCGACGGCACAAGATAAAAATATCTCTCGAGATTGCAAAGATCAGTAAACTATGAAAACTCCTCTAGAGGATCTAATTACAAACATAGGCGTATCTAGGATGACCAAATGGGGGGTTAGGGTTCTTACAAACACCAAGCAGTTGGGGAATCTTCCGCACTTCCCAGTCAAGCTGGGCTCTGGGGCACTCCCTTAGAGCAAGTTTAAAAGCTTTATTATTAATAAATTGTTAGATTGAGACATTTCTGAGAGAATATGTTTTATTTCATGTTCTATAAAAACAACTATAATGTAAGTGAGCGTTTTATATTTGGGAAATCGTTCGACACGATTTATTCCCATTGTGAGCTATCCCCGTTTTCATAAAGAATTTATAATTTTTTAGTACAGTAGCCAAGTAAGCTAATAGGCATAGTTTAAAATGGTAAAAGAAGTAGTATCATAACTTTTGTTTATGGAAAGAGTGTTTAAAATAATATAGAATTACTGGTAGTGTGTCCATTGAACCACGTCTCTGGCAAGACAATGATAAATTTATAATGCATAGTTTCATGAATAGTGCAATCTCTTGTATGCATAAATAATTACCATAATTATATTATCCACCTAACGGTAACTACTGCTACTAATGTAGATTGTAGCTACTAATATGGCGTCATCATCAATATTCTATTACCGCAGGCGCTTTTATAATTGTCATACTTTAAATGACTCTTTAATTTTTAAATTTATATAAAGACTAAGTATGTGCCGAGTATGTTGATAATGGTTGATTCAAAATGATTTATCACCAGAAATAATTTTTTTTTTAATTTGCATTGTTTATAAATTCTTTAAAGTAATAAAATTACATGATATATAAATTTTATTTCCTGATTTTCTATTTTAATAATAAATAAATTTTTTGTAAATAAATATAAATCGCTTCTAAGTTTCCATAATGTGTACGTAATTTTGGTTTAAATAGGAATAGAAGGATAATTTAAGTGTTCATGTTTAGTGCTATTAGAATTGTAGCGTTCTCTCACCACTAGTTATTTATTAATTAACATGTAAATCTGAAAAAAATAAATTAGCATTGACAACAGTAAAAATTAAAGTAAAGTAATGTCTTATTTTACCAAGCAAAGTTGGGGCTAAGATGCACTCTCTAACAGTTAATCTGGTGACCGCGGTTTAAATATGACTTCAGAACCACCAGCAAAGGCCAGGCAGCAGACTGCTTGCAAGGACAGGATCGCTCAGCGGTCACACATCCAAGCAGCAGCCAAGCTCGACGTTGCTTAATTTCGTTATTTCGCGATGACCGCCATACCCACTGCAATATACCATTCTACAACAATGGTAACGGTAGATGTACCGGAGATACAATAATTGCGATAGTAAGCTTACCCGTTCTGCTTTATTTTAATATTATAATTATTGTTGTATAAAATATCAGTTTTATCATAATTTTGAATGATAACCTTATTGATTATAACCTTTTATCTACAGCATGAAAATTTTTGACTTTAGCCGCTGTGCCAAATTATAACTACATTCTGCGCGTTTACTGCATCGCAGTAACATTACTGTAATATTTTTGTACACTAATTCAAGAATACTAATTATGCTGTGGTTTAAATATAGTTAGAATAGACTTGATAACATGTAGATTTTTACGTGTTCACCGCATTATTGTAAAATTTTAAATATTTTGAAAGTCAAAAGTCACTATTTATTTTTTTTAATGTAAATACTATTAAACTAAATACGGTATCTTACCTAAATTAATTCATACAAATTCTCTGACCTTAGTCAGTTATTAATAATACAAAAGTTATCAATAATCTTAACTATTAGACCCCATGAAACTTAATCCCTGGACTTTAAACTATGACAATTCTTCAGCAAACATTATGTGGCATTATTTGTCCTGTACTAAAATAATATACTGACATGACCGACTCGCTATACGTTGCTGTATTTAAAGACGACATATTTAATTTATCATGGCATCCTTTGTATACAGCATAAAGATTTAAGTACTTTTAAACGTGAAAAATGAGTTATGCTTTGAAGATTTTCTTAGGGTTAGGTTATATTTTCAAAAAATCTTACCAGTAATAATATTTTTACTATACAGTTAAGGTCCATCTTGTAAATAAACGTATTACCAAGAGCAAACAAGGACATTTTACGAATGCAAAACGTTTGAAGTCAACTGTTTTTATTACTTAACTCACAAACAAAATGCATCTTGTCGGAACACTTGCCGATCCACCACTTAAATACGTCATTGACTGCCAGACAGCGGTATTCACCGAACACATCCGGCTCATCTGTGTCCCAGTTGGAGTAACACACTCTGGCTCCGGTCGACTTCCAGTAGATGCCATGTGTACTGCAGCGGTTGCAGCGGTGTCTATGGCTATCTTTGTCCTTACCCTTGTGTTTATGAGCTCGCCCTGATGTCCATACGAATTCCCCAGGAACTGAAAATATTTATGTATTTTAGTCATTTTCGTAGTTTTATGTTAAATATATTGCAATACAAATGAGTAATATTTAATTTTATGGAGGTTTAAATTTTTTAGACTTTAGATATCTGATACTTCATGCAAATATATAGTGATTTGTAAGAGCAGTTTTCAAATACCTAAGTATCTATGGCTTATTATAAGCCTCGATTTTGGATACAGCCAAAGTAATGAATTCAGCTATTATAAAAGAGGCGAGTCAAATATAGCTACTCTAAATATATCAAGAAAAACGTTAGAGTTATAAAAAAGAAACAAAATGGAATACATTTAAATTACTTATAGAGAAATTAAGTAAACTTTTATCGTCCAATTTGAGAAAAAAGACGTTCCAAAAGTGGAGGACCTATTACATGTTGAAAGTTTTTGACTAAGAATCGGTAAGTTTGTTATCTAAAATATTAATTTTCAAAATAAGGGACTAAAACAAAATTTAGAATTCAACGTAGAATTAGTTTGTTTACAAATTTTTATAATAAAACAGTGAATCTATGACATTAATAATCTGTAGCAAATATATAAGTAAATTAAGTGTCATAATATCGTTTTGTTTAAATTTTGCACGCAAAAAAGTAGGTTTTTCAATATTTAAATGAGAGTAACTATAATACTTTAATGTAAATTGGTAGATACATCATGTTATACTTGAATTTTAAGCAATTAAAAACATGGTTCCGTAAATAAATACTAAGTAACAAAAACCAAACATAAGTCCAAGAAACATACCGCAACGCAACAAATTCTGAAATAAACTAACCGGAAATAACTAACTAACCCCTGGGACACCCAACCATCTGCCCACCAGGCCACATGATTACCTGACTACCAGAAACTATAAAGATCTGCACACCTAACCATCTCAATCATTTAACCTGCATTATGCAAGATATGGTAAAGATACGTAACTAATATAACATAAAGTAATTTACACTAATCTATCATACCAGCAAGCTAACAAACAATTTAACCAATTAACCACCTTACTACTGAACAAGAAAACGAACACAACGTAACCTAACTTGGTCTAACATAAGCTAAACTAACCTAACCTAACTAAATATAACCTAACCTAAACTAAGACAACCGAACCGAAACTAACTAAACCTAATATAACATAAGCCAACCTAACTTTACCTAACCTAATATAAACCTATTCGTACGAATTTTTAAATTACAACAGTATTTACCTATTTTTAATATTTTCTGTAACAAATGCATCATACAACTTAAACTCAGTTAATTTATAATTTTATTTTTATTTTAAGCTAAATATTTTGTTTATGTTACTGATATGTTTTTAATATTGAACATGTGCGAACCTAATTTGAAATATATTTCCATTTATAAAATAAATTCCTTTAATTATAGACATATATATGTCGTATATTTATCACTCGTTGGGTGTTTATTTCTTATTTGTTACTTACTACTTAAGAAAAAAAAATATTGTTAAATTTATTTATTTCACTCTTTAACTTACCTTTTAGATCTATTAATTTTTCCAAAAGTATTTGTTCCTGCTTACTGTTGATCGCAGCTAGTTTCATGCCCAGTGACTTGCAGACTCTGAGAGCATCGGCCCAGCTGGCCTGCACGAAAAGTTATCATATTTATTTTAAATATATTTACCACAGAACAGCAATATATTTGCAGATATAAGTTTGATTTATAACCATAACTTCCATTTAATCATTTCCTTATATATCAAAATTAAAACTATATACTTAGGAATTAAAAAAAAGAATACATTTTGGGTAATGCTAATTTTAATATTATAAAAGTATTATCCAATTTGATTCATGAAACTTGTTAACAGGTGAAACTAATGCATCTATTTAAAAAATGTCTTATAATATTATGGGTTTTACACACTATATGTTGAGAAATCTTATTTAAGTTCTGGTATAACATTATATGAGGCATTTAACTTGATATTTGCCAATGTAGTATATATCTTGTCAATTTTTCAAACTTATTACAAAAAGGGTTGTTAGTCCCAATCCCAGTTTTTTGTTTTGGTTTTGTTCCTATTATGTCAAATTCTTTGAAATAATAATGTGTTGTCTTTTAGAGCGTGAACGCATTACGCGTTTGCTTGTCCAATAATATCTATAGAAACATAGAAATAATTAAGAGAAAGAACAATTCAGTTATTTAATTTTTAAATAATATCAAATTGAATTCTTCAGCTATTATATTTTATACGAACAGTAATTTCATAAAAAATAATCGTCATCACCTAATCTAACATTCTAACCATTTGGCTCATTTTCATGAGATTCCAAAAAATGTTTTAAATCGTTTCTAGTTTTGAAGCCATATAATATCATTTTAAAATTAACACATTTTAAAATAAAATGTATTAGCTTGAGCTTCTTGAAAATTAGAGTAAATACATTTCAACATGTAATTTTAATAATACAATAAATAAAATTTGATTACCTCATAACAATATTATATTAAACATAATTATTGTGTTTTTTAACTACACCCGTACTAAGTAAATTAGCCTATAAATTATAAATCAAATTTTAACTATTATTACCTTTAGTGAAGAGTTGATATGGAATTGTTTGTCCTCCAACTGCGATGTAATCAAGTTTATATCTAGAAACACGGTACAATGTCATCTCAAAGCCCTGTATTTCAATGCTAAAATTAAATATAAATAGTTTTAAATTCAATTCATTGCATTACTATATTATATAATAAATTAGCTAATTGCCTAATTAAAATGTATGAAACACTTTATTGTTAATATCGATCTATTTACGTTTAATCAGTGTAACAAGTAACCTGTAAAGTAATATCCAGTTGCCCACGTAATTGTAAGTCTTCCCGATGGTAACGAGTACAAGGCCATTACCATCCTCACTCGCGAACAACTCGCTGATCAGTTGGCCGAGTCTCCGTCCGAGACTGTTATCACAGTCACTTTTGAATGACCTTTACTGATTAACCATTCTCTAAATAGAATATTGGTATCAGTTAAACAACTTTTGGTACTCTATATTACTGCAAACAGCAATGTCTCATTGACGGGTTCAAATTGATATGCAAGTAAATATTCAGTATATATAAAATCCATTCTATATATTCTACCTGTAATATATTTAGCCTGTAAGGACCAAATCGAGCAACAGTTCTTAGTAAGAAATTACTCTACATCAAATACAAACATAAAAACTATAATTATAGAATACTCAGCACACACACGTGGTAAGGACACATTTTTCTTTAAAGTTATATTTATTAAACAATTTTATAAACAAATACTGTGCTTTGAGCAGTAGTGAGAAAGGTCAAATAAGTGAGCAAACAGTGCAGTTCACTCTGTACTCTTTTAGTGTGAGTAATCTGACTATATCTCATAAATTGATCCTGAAATCTGATGTCGGTGAGTTGACAAAATCGGAATTCAGTGTGAACTGAATAATTTAAGAAACGTGCCATTCACAACAATAGTAGCATTCTCTTTTGAACACGGAACGTGTATTGCACTGCAGTAATAAATGTGAACCATAATTGTCAGAAGGAATCTTTTCTTCCTTAGTAACCTTTGAGTAAAACCTATCGATAGTGGAATGCCTTCAGAGCTACTGGAATATCCTGTTAACGATTTACTTCCCTTACTAATGTGTTATTGTTTCGATCTTCCTAGATCTTCTCCCACAGACAACGAATTACGGTTTGCTATCAGTGACAGTGATCTGGAATCATGTACGTCACAAACGCTGAACAAATAGAAATGAAATTATGAAATAAATATATAAGTAAGTAATTTACATGGTAGGAATACCACACCGCATGTTGGGTAACCCATCCTCAATAGTTCTGGCAGACAGATAAAGTTTGTCAGCCAACTGTGTGATCAGTGATTAAATAAAATGCTACAGTTAGGTAGGCAGGGTGTACAACAAAAGTGGTTTGAAATGAAATCTTTTCAGAGTCTTTCAAAATTTCCTATATGTTACGTGTTAATAGATGCAATTGTCAAATTCTCATATGAATTAAAACAGGTCGTTTTTAAATTTATTTATCATGTAATTTACTCCCTGCCATCTTTTTTACTCAAAAGGGTAATGTAAAAAATACTAGCTCTTGCTCAGCCAAATCCTATAGAGTAACATGCACCACCATCAAACTGTGTTGTTTATAAAGAAATGAAGATTCATTTAAAATTTCAAGTCTATATGACAGTTTCTTTTCGAGATATCGAATAGACAGACAGGTAGACACAAATTAAATATTCACAGCCTCCCGAGTAATACATAATTGTTTCATTGAAATTGAATTCGGCTATTGCCATTTATACAAATGTAATGAATGTAAATAAAAGTTCTTGACAGGTATTTGGTCTTCTTATGTTAAGCTGGTTATTTTAACGTACGTATATGGGACAAAGACTTTAATGATTGAATGGTAAAAAGTAAGGACTCTTTAATGTAGTGGTAGCGCACTTTCCTGGTAAAGTGGAAGAATTAAATTACGCATTGTAACTTACCAATTGAAAAATAAACGTTCTTACGAGGGTCAGTGGTGGGATAAGGATACTATTAGGTTTTATAACCAACAAAGTATCTTTGTTTTGTTGCGTAACTTTAGATTCATAAAGTTACAATTGATAAATACATGTTAGAACTAAATTGAAATACTCAGAAGTGAAAACAATACATGAAGAGAGGTCTTCAATAATTTCTAGTCTCACATCTGATAAGAACAACGTTTTTCCACCATTCCAGTAACTTTTGGTATTCAGTGGAAGAGATTCCGGATGTTGTGGTCTACTTACTCCATCTATAAGCTTTATAAATGTTGAAAATTAGTAACGTATTGGCGAAATATACAAATATTTTATAAGTGGAAGGAGCTATATCAAGTTAGAATAAACTGTATTAACGTCGTTAGTCTAACACTTCTTTGAGTAACAAGTTAAAATAAAAATTATAATAATTCAATCTGAAATATTTCTAAAACAGATGCTATTATTTAGTTCCACCTTAAATACTATAACACCCTGTCAAATTAGTCACTGTGATTTAATAAGTGTGTCTATAACAACAACACGTTTGACACCACTTTTGTCATACTACGAGGCAAATCTCTAAATCCCTTTGTAAAGCAAGGATCTCTGTGAGCCTTTGTCACTTACGTTTCTGGACTAAGGACTTTGATCCTTAGATGTCACAGCACATCTTTCTCATGAGTCGGTCCACAATCCCGACAGAAATACTGTGAAAATCCAGCTGTTGAATTGTAAAGGAAAGAAAAGTTAAATACGATATAATTAAGCAATAAATTAACTGTAACAATCTATATCAGTTTAGTTAAAGATAAGATGGTTAACCAGGAAATAATTTTAAATATTCTTGTTTTGTTTTGATGTTTGTTATAAAATTAAGGCTATTTACTTCTTAGAATAAGTGCCAAAATATAATTATAACCATTCACAGAAATCTATGTATAACAGTATTCACAAATGTATTGGATTAGGCAGTCTCGTCATCCAACCATTTCTGAAAATATTATTTATTATTACCATTACAATTTTCAGTTTACGTAACATGATGACATACATTTTGGCATGATAATGAATGATGATTGTACAACTATTGTATTTGCTCAACAGCTGTATTATTTTATGATTGTGTGAAGCATTGCTATAAATAGTTAAGCTACCAAGTGCTGCCCGTTCGCGTTAAATATTTTAAATAATTTACTAACACAATAGACAACTGACTTTTCACCACTAGTGGGAATATTATCCCACTTCTGGAAGTATCTAACACTCTCTCTTGTAGTATAGGAAAACCAATAATATTCTGTTGCTATCGTGAAAATAACAATTTTCCAAACTCTTGAGTAACAGACTATAACTGGGATACTACCAATATTGGATAAAACGGTAAAGCTTTCGTCGTACATTATAATAGTTAAAACCTTTCTTGTTAGGCGATACTTGTACCGTCATAAACACCAAGTAGTGACCTTTAGCATAACACTTTCCTCATATTTCTTTTTTCCGTTCAATATTGTTTAAACGTAACATCACTGATGCCCATTAGCCTTTTATTTGTTTTTTTTTTAACAAAAAGACGGAATGAAAGTTTCTCGTCGTACCGTCGCACAAGCGATCGACGCGCCGGTATCTGATCCGGAGCAGAGCATCACTTCCAGCTAATGAACAAGAATCATCAAAGGTAAAATATGTTAACGAGACTAATAAGCCCTTAACTGTAACTTCATCCCTTTGACTGCAATTCGTTTGTAAGAATCAATCTGACATTCGCTTCTTAGAGCTTAATAAATCATTTATACTGCTTCTCAGAAGTGCCTGCTTGCTGATAATTTAATTTAAATCAATTTAATAATTTTAATCAAAGAAAATTCGCAGTGTCGGGAGATGAAGGCAAATTTAATATTCAGAGATGGGCAAATAACTGCCTAACATAAAAGTAAAACGTTGTAACTATGAGGGAACAAGCAACAATTGCCATATGTCATGGACTTCTATAACTGCCAGGCACCCACATGTTCCGTGTTGGTTTTTATTGTAAATGCGCTGTTCTTGCTGTGGAGTGTACTTTTTATTGTAACTATTGACATACTACTTACTCCAAAAATATATAGTGTTTAATTGATATGTAATTGTATATTACAAGCAAAATAAAGATTTAAAGTAAACTATAAAGTTATTCTAAATACTTGTAGGAGATTGAACCACATTGGATATTTAAAACTGTCGTTGTTATTTATTAAGAAAATATATTGTTAAACTTTTAACACATTTTTCGCCTGTTAGTACGTATAATTATGTTACAAGTTAATTAATATAACAACTACAACTACTGCTTATCCGTTATCTTTATATGTATATATATATATATATATATATATATATAAAATGTGTGTGTGTGTGTGTGTGTGTGTGTGTGTGTGTGTGTGTGTGTGTGTGTGTGTGTGTGTGTGTGTGTGTGTGTGTGTGTGTGTGTGAACACTCTATCTAAATATTAAAAAAATATTAAAAGGCAGTATGTACTGAGAAGTGAATCAAGATTTATACTTTACAGAAACTGTTTTGGACCGTTTTGGATACCGACGATTTGGATGATTGCAGAAGAGAGTAGGTTACATTCCACATTCCTTTTTGATATGAATATACAAAGATTTATCCGAATTGAAATTGATCAAAATATATAAAAATAACGAAGATAGAATATAATATAAAATAATTTGAATAGAATAAAAATATTATTAAAACAATTTTTATTTGTCGTGAATTATCTCGGGAAAATGTCCATGAAATTGAAAATGCTGCTAAAATTCTCCCAGAAATAAATCCATTTGAAAAGAGTACAACAATCCCAATTCAGATATAAATGATGCCTTTCTTATAGAAAAACTAAATAAACTTGGACAAATTGCTAAACAAATAAAATATAACGTGAAACCTTTTTAAGATCTAGATATATCACGTTCAAATTTTGCCCGTTCATTTAGAAAACAGTTCTGTGCTAAATATTATATATGTAATAATAATAATAATATGTACGCTCCATCACAGCTGATTAAAGACACTATTCTCATTGCCTAGTTGTTAACTGCTGGTAGTTCCATATTTATTTGTTGTATTTATTATCCCATTGTTAATTTATTATTTTTTGTTTATTTATTTTAGGTATATTAATAATTTTTATTTAAATTTTAAATTTTCAACAAATTCCTACTTTGCCTTTATTATTGCTAAATTTCTATTCTTAAGGTTCATAATTATTCGAATTATTATTATATAATTTGCGTAATGTGTAAAAAGGCACACCGATGGCCAAATAAATAAAGATGCAATATGTACTATTTTATATAACCTTTTGTACTGCATCCATTGATACGAAAGACAAATCTTTTGAAAAGTTCATCCAAACTACAAATTTAACAGCGTACATGTTAGACAAGAAACAAGCACGTCTCCGATATTACACCTCCCCTAATGAGGCAAAGCAGGGAGGCCTCTGATAAGATAACAGACTTGTTACACCAACACGAGCTGTCTCACTATCTTAATGCGTTATCATGTTACCTCCGTTGTCTAATTAGAAAAAGAAAAATGTCCTAAATATAAATTATACATTTAAATTAAAATATTTCGTAGTGTTTTATAATGTTCAGATTCAGTAGACGTCTATGTTGTATTTGTCTATTTTAACCTTATTATTTGCTCATCCACCATATTCACCAAAATTTACGTAAATTAATATACGTCGTGTTTAGAAACTGTTAAAATTTTTAATGCCATTTATCATTTATATATTTGCTAGGAAATATTTTCTCCTCCTAATCTAAACAAGCTATTATAAGATCACATGTTTTCTACTGATTATTGCTTTATTGACAGAGACATTAGGCTTTTTTAATTTTGAAATTTTAATTATTAATCGGACATTTTAGCTGCAACCAGTTAAAATAGACAAATATTTATATAGACTAATAACTTTAGTAGTTTGGAAAACACTCAGTCTCTATTTGAATTAGTCATAACTTCGTATAATTTATTTTAATTTAGTCTAACTCATTATTTTACAATTTCTGTTGATTGAACAGACTTAGTCTCCCATTGTATAGGTTCTAATTTCTATTAGGTTATTCTTATTCTAGTGTTATAGCTAACCACTATTATAAATAACAAACATTGATTGGCTAAACAGTAACATTCAACTAGAACTAATGAAGTAATGTGACTACTTAATCAGGTTTCGAGTACAATTAGAACCTCTCAACACCGTTTATTGTCCAACCGGCTATCTTGCCTCTCCAAGAATGTATATTTTCCATACAAATCTACCCCTCCATCAAGGGAACTAAACTGGTGATTATTACTAATTGATATCGTGATGTGATCACCATATTTGAGAATCCTGAGATTATCGCTCATAGACACAGAAACTGTAATGTATTTTTAATGATTTGGAAATTACCAATTTTCACACGCAGTCTTGTCCCGTTACTACGACATTCATGTTTCAATTATCTCATATACTGACGTCACTTACATGAGACCACTATAGGAACGCCATATTTCGCTTGAAAATTTTTCATTTAAAATCTGTTTAGTAATTTCCAAAAATGTGCTCACACATAACAAGGAACATATAAATAAGTAAAAACATATATCCACAGGTTTTTAATATGGTAGAAAAATCATATACACAACGCATTTATATTAACATTATATAAACAAGACACAAACAAGCAGATTGTTTTTCTGCTGTTTTATTGTGGCTGTATCTGTTTTTTTTACCAAAACATAGGCTATTGTGCTGTGTCTTATGATATTGTGAATATTATAACATATTTTCAGTGATAAATAGTTATTGATAAAGGAAAATGACGAGGCGTAAAAGTGTGTTCAAGAAAAGGAAAAATGTTGGGGTTCAAAAACACAAGCCAGAAAGTGATCAACAAGTTGATTCAACAATGTAGTCCTAGGCCTAACCCCAAAACAAGATGACTTACCTAAAAAGATGAAAATAGGTGATAGAGAACTAAGTTACAGTGATTATGAAGCAGAGAACATATATGACCTAGTAGATATAGAGTCACTTGTAGATATGAGAAAGTTCCTGGAAATTAGTGCCTGTAGCTTTTGTGGCGCAAAACTAGAGAGAACACATCAAATAATGGAGTTGTGACTGTAACAAGTGTCGATAAGGGTTGTGTTATTGTTGTGGCCATTGTAAGTAAGTTCTGTACATGCAAATTTAAATTACAAAACATACACAATGAAATCTGTAAAGCTAATTTCATAGGCTCTAGTGGGGCTATAGAAGTACATGGAGCAAAATAAATCTCTGGTAGGTCAGAAACTGAGATTGGCGTAAAATATAAATATTATTTAGGGGATGGCGATTCCGGTGCGTTTAGTTCTGTTGCTGACAGTAAGCCTTATGGAGATGACTATGTGATTGAGAAAATGGAGTGTTGTGGACATGTACTAAAAAGAATGGGTGCTCGCCTAAAGAAATTAAAACTAAAATCAGGAAAACATGTCCTTGCCGATGGAAAAAACCATTGGTAAAAGAAATCGCCTTACAGATGAACGCATCTTAGCCATTCAGAAATATTACGGATACAACAACTCCGAACAAATCCCTCCTAACTCCTTTACAACTAACTCCTTATATTGTTTCGGAGGAATACTGGAAATGTAGATAAAATGAGGCAAGCAGTATGGGCTGAATATTTTCATTTGTTGTCCACTAATGAAAATCCACAGCACAGGCTCTGTGAAGAAGGCAAAGAGAGCTGGTGTAAATATCAGCGAGCTGTCGCCAAACAATGAAATATATGATCATTTGAAACACATGCATATACCTGAAGTTATTATGCGCCAGATCAAGCCTATTTTCAGGATTTGGAAGATCCTGCCCTGTTGAAGAAATGCCTGCCTGCATGGTAAGTCCAAAAATCCAAATGAGTCGGACCAAATTAAAATTTGGTCACCACTACCCAAAACGGTGTTTGTAAGTCTGCAAACCTTGGAGTTTGGTGTTTATGAAGCCATTTTAAGTTTTAACAGAGGAAATGCCAGTTTTAACTCGAAAGAACTTGGAATGACTGTTAGTAAAAACACAGCTTCAGTGATGAGTGAACTAGACAGACTGCGAGTGCAAAGGGGTGAGCGAGAACTTTCAAAACTCCAGAAAAAAGACAGGCATCGACGTGAAAGTGCCAAAAAGATGGTTGGAAGAAGCTATTGCTGAAGAACAGGACCCAGACCATCCATCGTATGGTGCTGGATTGCACTAAACTAATTTTATAGGTCAGCAATTGAATAATTTCTTTTAGGCCAAATCTTTATTTGCGTTTTCCCGAAAACCGTGATATTTTACAGAAATGACCCGTTATCTCAGAAAACTGCAAGAGATACAACTCTACAATTTTTACCACATCATTTTGTATTTATTATAAAAACTTAACATTGGCTTTTTTATTTGTATGCTTTAGTTTTTTTTTACAGCAAAAAGTATAGGATTTTTTCGGGTTTTTTATAATAAAAGTTCATAAAAATGTAAAGAAAGAAGTTAAAAGCAAACCCTTGTGTTAAAATCTTTATTACACGACATATAAGTACCAAAAACATTTTCACCTCTTTAACTTTAGTAGTTTTTGAGAAAACGGGTAACCGTATAATTTAACATGGTAAAGATAGTGCTATCCGAACCCCCTTAACATTCATGGAGAGAGTTACACTATTGAATCTAACAAACGGTAATTCTGAAACAAAAGTTCCCGTAAAATTTAATTTTATATTTGCATACACGTGTTGTTAAATTAAATTAATAAAAAATTCAGACTATACTCCATTGATATAAGATACACACTTTTACAAAGAACAATTTAAAAGTTTGAACAACAATATTAATATTTTTTCTGAGATTTGTAAACGTTGGCTTTTAACTCTACGTTATTAATCTTAATGACTTAGTTCTGTATTTATAAACGACATCACTCGGCAAACGTAAAATAGTATTAAATTACTGTCATTTAAATATTCTTCCGCTTTGAGAAAGAATCCTAAACCTAAGACTAATAAAACAAGAGGGCCTCTCTTATCAACAATCAGCTGAGCGCTAGCGATAAGGCTCTGATGTCAATGCTCTGTTTCTGTTAAACGTCTAGGTGTTAGACACTTATATTTTGTGAAACGCAAACTATTAATTAGGAGATAGTATTAATGATTACTAGTCTCTAAATAGTGTTATAGTTTTCAATTAACTGTAAAATATTCTGTATAGAAATAAACTTAATTAGCGTCTCTCAATTAATGTAGTACTAGTAGTAGCCATTAATGTCGATGTTAACAAAGTTAATTAATTACCCGGAGTAACTGCCAACTTTTATTATACCCCACAATTGATTTTAATAAAAATGTATGTTAACAGTAAAAGATTTAAATACCGCACATTCTAAAATATTTTCTTCTCGACATTCTGAAAATTTAATTATTATTTCTCTTTTCTCTGACTAAGGTACAATTAGCAGAATGAGCTATACTTCCAGTTTTCCTTTTGTTTAATAGTTTTAATCCTTAAATTTTTAAAGATATCAGGAAGGTTGTTGGCGTATTTCCAGACGAACACAGTATTATTATTTATTTTTTGACAAAAGTTAATTTGAGTGTTAATTCCGTCTTCAACCAAACCTCCCACATAAGACGTATATACGCTAAAACATGTGTTTTGAAATACAGTGTTTATTACTTTGCCTACCGTAAAAACTATAATTTATTAGATTGAAAGTTAAAAAATTAAATTATATCAAGTAAGGTAAATGAGTTCTTAACGATTGTAATTTTCCAAAAATATGTTGTTAATGGCATCTACTATGTACTCAGAAAGGAACCACCAATTCACCCGCTTCCCATTGTAACATGCAACTACAGCAGTAACATTGGTAAAGACATCAAATCCCATGTTCTCTCACGTTGTCTGTACTTGGTTCTTTTTACACAAAGTAGTAATTTACAAGCGGCATACATTTACTAATGAAATATAATTTTTGAAGATGTATATTTTGTTTTAAGTAGGATTTTAGTATTTATCTGATTTAAATTCTGGTTTTATTAAAGGTGTCCGGCTGCTGTATCGTTAAAACAAAAAGAAAACAATAAAGCGTTTCGAAATTAAATCTGGCTTCTCAGCCAATGTGTAATAATACCAGATACATTATTTACATCACATAAAGCTATTTGGTTGAATTAAGAAACTGTGGAGTACTTCAAGGTGAAGTTTCGTAAAATAATTGGTATGCAAATCCGTTAGCCAATTTATATTAGATCCCAAGGAAAAGTTATATAATTAAATACAACAAAAAGAATCATTCCAGCTTATTTTCCGTTTACGGCCGATCCATTGGACAAATATTTGTGTCTGATAAATAGTGTCTTTAATAGATAGCCTGGAATTTGAATTTTTGACAGTAAATTCTAAGCACTCCAATTTTACAAAATAAAGCAACAATAAATCACCAATCATAGATAAGTTAATAACTGAAAAACTCAGTTGGAGATTGACAGCTTTCTTTGCATTCTCTTCGAGTACCATCTCAGCCAGTGTAGGAGACTAAACTCTACAAGGCTACTACAACTCTCCTATCTAGTACGATTTGATAGCTTGCAACACGTCCTGTTTCTTCATGGATCTTTTCGTAGTAGTTTAAACTTGAATTATACATAAGAAGAGGAGTGTTCTGTCAGAAAGTAATATTTTAGGTTTAAAAACTACAACAGATCAGCAGAAGAGTCAGTTCAATAGATCCCTTGAACGATCTCGGCACTTATTGAAGGAGTCAATCCGGCCTAATTTGGTACAGGTTTGAGAATAAAAGTTATACCTTACAAAAAACATATTTAGTGCAAGTTGTTTATAAAAAAGGGTGTATGGAACAAAAAATAAATGTGAGAATATAGGCGGAAATATAGCTGAGACTATCTACGGAATTTTGTGTCTCCCGGCCTTCTAGAGTTTAGTACGATGTCAATAACTACGTGGTTTCATGATAATAATACATCAGTTAGCACCAAATCTCGATTTATAAAGAAGTTAAAGCGAAGTGAACGTTAATACATTTTTGTGTAATCAATGATATAACAAAGCTTTAACGCAATAATACTTTTGAATGAAATGAAACAACGAGTTTACTTTTGACGTTTATATCATTTTTACCAACTGAAGGACAGGGACCCGACCAGCGTGAAGAAAGAGGCGGACTGATAGGATAATTCAATTTCAGCTAGAGGGTTGTAGGCAGGGGGCGACGATAAATACTTTTACCAAATGAAGGAGAGTGACTTGACCCAAGAGAAGCTAAAGACTGACAGGTAGGATACTCTGAGAAAGGCTAGGGGGCTAAAGAGCTAAGGGGATGTAGGGATGTTGGAGGTCGTTATATACTTTTAACAAATGCAGGATAGTGATGCGACCCTAGTGAAAGTAGTGGATGACAGATAATATACTCTGATATTAGCTACAGGGATATAGGAAGGGGAAAAAGTATTATAAATAGTATATTTTTTACAATCTTAAAGGATAGTAACACAACCCGAGTGAAGGTAGTGGAGGACAGATAGGATACTCTGATATCAGCTAGAGGGTTGTAGGCAGGAGAAGACGATAAATAATGTTTAGCATCTGAAGGATAGTAACCCAACCCGAGTGAAGTAGTAAAGGACAGATAGGATACTCTGATATCCAGCTGGAGTGCTGTAGGCAGGAGAAGGACGAAATAAATAATGTTTAGCATCTGAAGGATAGTACCCAACCCGAGTGAAGGTAGTGAGGACAGATAGGATACTCTGATATCAGCTAGAGGGTTGTAGGCAGGAGAAGACGATAAATAATGTTTAGCATCTGAAGGATAGTAACCCAACCCGAGTGAAGGTAGTAGAGGACAGATAGGATACTCTGATATCAGCTGGAGTGCTGTAGGCAGAGGAAGACGATAAAATAATGTTTTTTAGCATCTGAAGGATAGTAACCCAACCCGAGTGAAGGTAGTAGAGGACAGATAGGATACTCTGATATCAGCTGGAGCGCTGTAGGCAGGAGGAGACGATAAATAATGTTTAGCATCTGAAGGATAGTAACCCAACCCGAGTGAAGGTAGTAGAGGACAGATAGGATACTCTTCTATCAGCTGGAGAGCTGTAGGCAGGGGGAGACGCTCGTATTTCATCACTGTCTGTCACTTGGATTTAGGACTCACCTGGGAAATACTGAGAACAGCTTTTGATAAACTACAAAGTGTTTCACGATATTTTATTTACTTGATGTAACATTTACGTATGGATTATCTAGTAAGTGGGTAAAAAAACTCTCATAACCTTTTCATAAGACTATTAATAATTTTTTATCACTCGCCATTACCGTTATGAGTATGTACTGGCTGAGCGTTAGCGAAGCCTATAATACGAGAAGCTGGAAATGTTTATTTATGTTAGTTTGTCTGTCTGTCTTTTCACACATATCAGAAAACAAACTGACATAATATACTTGGAATTTGCAATAAACTTCAATTTTATATAAGCTGAGCGTTATGTAATAGTTGTACATTGGACTTACGGTATCAATGATGGAAACGAGAAAATAGCAGAATAAATAAAATCGTACAAAACTGATTAATACTCAAAACAGATGTAAACATCTTGTATATCAACACATGTAGCCTAATTATTGCAAACAACCATTACCATTTTAAAGACGTGGTTTGGCGTACTCTTATCGTTTCCTTAGATTGCGCGTTGTTTGGCATTTTGTGCTTTATTGTTTTTACTCTTAACAAGTGGCTATCATTCGGATAGCGTTTCTCTTCTGTCTGACTGTAGAATAAGCGTTGCAAGCTCTTGTTACACTGTGGATATACTAGCCTAAATACTTTAAACTTTGTATGATACTTAATTTTAAACGCTGACAAAGTATAGTTCAATAATGGAGCATATACCGCCTGACACGTGGCCAGCACAGTCATACTGTTCACATGGAGAATGGAGAATGGTAGAATTGTGAGAATGAATAAGTAATACAGATTTGAAACAATGGTAATTTAGTGCAGTCTGTTACGCGACACACAGAACTTACAAAATATCATCGTTTAATTTAATAAGTACATTACTATTTTAATAAATTATATTTTTATCCTCCAAAATATATAGAACAGTTTTAAAACTAGTTACTATTAAAATAACATTACTATTTTAAATTGTGTTTTTATAGTTTCTTGATGGATGTCAGTAATTCGATATTTTACTCTTGCGATTGAGAAATGTTCTTGAGAGTGTACTACAAGATACGATGTGTTACGTAACAGGCTTTTTCTTAGGCTAGATGCAAAATTTCAAGCTCTAGCTCATTGTTTTTTATATTTCTTGTGGAATGATGGACATACAGTTACACAGAAAAGAAAGATTTATGTTTTCGGGTAAATAAAACAAAGAATTGTTTCTACCTATTTAATGGTAGGCTTCAATGATGCTAAGCCTAATTTATGGTTGTACGCGCCCTATATGAAAATTAATACTTGTCTAGGTAAAAATTAAGTTCCTTTCATATTTTGAAGTCCTCAGATTAAGTGATTATCAATATATATTTTTACACAATAAATTATCTTTTAGTTTACTGAGTCAGGTTTCGTAGCAGTGTTTAAATAATAAAAGTGTCAGTGAGCTGGGGTGAATACGTAAGAGAACACTTTTCACGAAGTTCCGCATTGACATTCCAGTTTATTGTTTTTACTTACTGTGTATCAATAACCTAATTATATTAATACTTCACTTATCTATTTTGCATTCAGATTCGTTACAAATTTATTTACTCTGCTATTTCCTCTTTGCCATCATAGAGGAAACCAGGATTGGCCACCAGACAAATGTAAAACTATTTTATAACGCTCATCCATATCCCATCAATTGAGAAGCAATGACTTAAAACTCAGTGATGGCTATATATAGAAGTTTAATGGATAGTTTTTTTTCTAAATATTGGGCTCACAGACAGATAAAAACCAATTAAATTTATTTAAAACATCAATATAAGCTTCGGTTACGAGGGCCAAGTATATAATACCTAAAAATATGTATTGATCTTATATGTAATATTTAAGATTTGTATGTTAATTTTACTTTATAAATAATTTTTTAGAAAAAAACTATATAAATGCCCAGTAAAAACTTTTTGAATAAAGAAATTATCAGTCTAATAATGATTTTATTAAATATATTACTTATTAGTGTTTCACATGTCACGTGTTAATGTTAAGTTAAGTCTTAAAGTTATTTAGAAACTGTAGTTAAAGAGATAGTCATTATTGTTTAACTTTGTTATACAATAAATGTTTATCTTATTTTGCTATACAACAGATTGTTAATATTTAATGAAAGAATTATATAAATGGGCAGTCTTTTTGAATTTAGTACCGTTTGTTTAGAAGGAAAATAAATATATTATCAGTACAATTAGGTAATCAGATGTGGAAAATAATATCGATTGTAACTGATATTTACCATGACAGCAAGACAGACCTGTGATCAGTTACATGTACTACATATCTGTGTGATTAGGTTAGTTAGTGTAGTTCAGAAAACAATATCTGACACGATGGAACTCGCTGATTACCATGCAAACTGCGGTCGCCCAGAGTTGACAAGAGTAACTGATATTTTACCAGGACAGCAAGACAGACATGTTTGATTAGTTACATGTACTGCATCTCTGTGTGATTAGGTTAGTTAGTGTAGTTCAGAAAACAATATCTGACACGATGGAACTCGCTGATTACCATGCAAACTACGGTCGCTCAGAGTTGACACGAGTAACTGATATTTTACCAGGACAGCAAGACAAACATGTTTGATCAGTTACATGTACTGCATCTCTGTGTGATTAGGTTAGTTATTGTAGTTCAGAAAACAATATCTGACACGATGGAACTCGCTGATTACCATGCAAACTGCGGTCGCTCAGAGTTGACAAGAGTAACTGATATTTTACCAGGACAGCAAGACAGACATGTTTGATCAGTTACATGTACTGCATCTCTGATTGATTAGGTTAGTTATTGTAGTTCAGAAAACAATATCTGACACGATGGAACTCGCTGATTACCATGCAAACTGCGGTCGCTCAGAGTTGACAAGAGTAACTGATATTTTACCAGGACAGCAAGACAGACATGTTTGATTAGTTACATGTACTGCATCTCTGATTGATTAGGTTAGTTAGTGTAGTTCAGAAAACAATATCTGACACGATGGAACTCGCTGATTACCATGCAAACTGCGGTCGCTCAGAGTTGACACGAGTAACTGATATTTTACCAGGACAGCAAGACAGACATGTTTGATTAGTTACATGTACTGCATCTCTGATTGATTAGGTTAGTTAGTGTAGTTCAGAAAACAATATCTGACACGATGGAACTCGCTGATTACCATGCAAACTGCGGTCGCTCAGAGTTGACAAGAGTAACTGATATTTTACCATGACAGCAAGACAGACATGTTTGATTAGTTACATGTACTGCATCTCTGATTGATTAGGTTAGTTAGTGTAGTTCAGAAAACAATATCTGACACGATGGAACTCGCTGATTACCATGCAAACTGCGGTCGCTCAGAGTTGACAAGAGTAACTGATATTTTACCAGGACAGCAAGACAGACATGTTTGATTAGTTACATGTACTGCATCTCTGATTGATTAGGTTAGTTAGTGTAGTTCAGAAAACAATATCTAACACGATGGAACTCGCTGATTACCATGAAAACAGCGGTCGCTTAGAGTTGACAGGAGTAACTGATATTTTACCAGGACAGCAAGACAGACATGTTTGATCAGTTACATGTACTGGATCTCTGTTTGATTATGTTAGTTATTGTAGTTCAGAAAACAATATATGACACGATGGAACTCGCTGATTACCATGCAAACTGCGGTCGCTCAGAGTTGACACGAGTAACTGATATTTTACCAGGACAGCAAGACAGACGTGTTTGATCAGTTTCATGTACAGCATCTCTGTTTCATTAGGTTAGTTATTGTAGTTCAGAAAACAATATCTGAAACGATGAAACTCGCTGATTACCATGCAAACTGCGGTCGCTCAGAGTAGACACGAGTAACTGATATTTTACCAGGACAGCAAGACAGACGTGTTTGATCAGTTACATGTACTGCATCTCTGTTTGATTAGGGTAGTTATTGTAGTTCAGAAAACAATATCTGACATGATGGAACGTGCTGATTACCATGCAAACTGCGGTCGCCCAGAGATGACACGAGTAACTGATATTTTACAATGACAGCAAGACAGACATGTTTGATCAGTTACATGTACTGCATCTCTGTGTGATTAGGTTAGTTAGTGTAGTTCAGAAAACAATATCTGACACGATGGAACTTGCTGATTACCATGCAAACTGCGGTCGTTTAGAGTTGACACGAGTAAGTGATATTCTACCAGGACAGCAAGACAGACATGTTTGATCAGTTACATGTACTGCATCTCTGTGTGATAAGGTTAGTTATTGTAGTTCAGAAAACAATATCTGACACGATGGAACTTGCTGATTACCATGCAAACTGCTGTCGCCCAGAGTTGACACGAGTAACTGATATTTTACCATGACAGCAAGACAGACATGTTTGAACAGTTACATGTACTGCATCTCTGTTTGATTAGGTTAGTTAGTGTAGTTCAGAAAACAATATCTGACACGATGGAACTCGCTGATTACCATGCAAAACAGCGGTCGCCCAGAGTTGACAAGGAGTAACTGATATTTTACCAGGACAGCAAGACAGACATGTTTGATCAGTTACATGTACTGCATCTCTGTTTGATTAGGTTAGTTAGTGTAGTTCCAGAAAACAATATCTGACACGATGGAACTAGCTGATTACCATGCAAACAGCGGTCGCCCAGAGTTGACACGAGTAACTGATATTTTACCAGGACAGCAAGACAGACGTGTTTGATCAGTTACATGTACTGCATCTCTGTTTCATTAGGTTAGTTAGTGTAGTTCAGAAAACAATATCTGACACGATGGAACTCGCTGATTACCATGCAAACAGCGGTCGCCCAGAGTTGACACGAGTAACTGATATTTTACCAGGACAGCAAGACAGACATGTTTGATCAGTTTCATGTACAGCATCTCTGTGTGATAAGGTTAGTTATTGTAGTTCAGAAAACAATATCTGACACGATGGAACTCGCTGATTACCATGCAAACTGCGGTCGCCCAGAGTTGACAAGAGTAACTGATATTTTACCAGGACAGCAAGACAGACATGTTTGATCAGTTACATGTACTGCATCTCTGTGTGATTAGGTTAGTTATTGTAGTTCAGAAAACAATATCTGACACGATGGAACTCGCTGATTACCATGCAAACTACGGTCGCTCAGAGTTGACAAGAGTAACTGATATTTTACCAGGACAGCAAGACAGACATGTTTGATCAGTTACATGTACTGCATCTCTGTTTGATTAGGTTAGTTAGTGTAGTTCAGAAAACAATATCTGACACGATGGAACTCGCTGATTACCATGCAAACAGCGGTCGCTCAGAGTTGACAAGAGTAACTGATATTTTACCAGGACAGCAAGACAGACATGTTTGATCAGTTACATGTACAGCATCTCTGTTTCATTAGGTTAGTTAGTTGTAGTTCAGAAAACAATATCTGACACGATGGAACTCGCTGATTACCATGCAAACTACGGTCGCCCAGAGTTGACAAGAGTAAGTGATATTTTACCAGGACAGCAAGACAGACATGTTTGATCAGTTACATGTACTGCATCTCTGTGTGATAAGGTTAGTTATTGTAGTTCAGAAAACAATATCTGACACGATGGAACTCGCTGATTACCATGCAAACTGCGGTCGCCCAGAGTTGACAAGAGTAACTGATATTTTACCAGGACAGCAAGACAGACATGTTTGATCAGTTACATGTACTGCATCTCTGTGTGATTAGGTTAGTTAGTGTAGTTCAGAAAACAATATATGACACGATGGAACTCGCTGATTACCATGCAAACTGCGGTCGCTCAGAGTTGACAGGAGTAACTGATATTTTACCAGGACAGCAAGACAGACATGTTTGATTAGTTTACATGTACTGCATCTCTGTTTGATTAGGTTAGTTAGTGTAGTTCAGAAAACAATATCTGACACGATGAAACTCGCTGATTACCATGCAAACTGCGGTCGCCCAGAGTTGACAGGAGTAACTGATATTTTACCAGGACAGCAAGACAGACATGTTTGATTAGTTACATGTACTGCATCTCTGTTTGATTATGTTAGTTATTGTAGTTCAGAAAACAATATCTGACACGATGGAACTCGCTGATTACCATGCAAACTGCGGTCGCCCAGAGTTGACACGAGTAACTGATATTTTACCAGGACAGCAAGACAGATGTGTTTGATTAGTTTCATGTACAGCATCTCTGTTTGATTAGGTTAGTTATTGTAGTTCAGAAAACAATATCTGAAACTATGAAACTCGCTGATTACCATGCAAACTGCGGTCGCCCAGAGTTGACACGAGTAACTGATATTTTACCAGGACAGCAAGACAGACATGTTTGATTAGTTACATGTACTGCATCTCTGTTTGATTAGGTTAGTTAGTGTAGTTCAGAAAACAATATCTGACACGATGGAACTCGCTGATTACCATGCAAACTGCGGTCGCTCAGAGTTGACAAGAGTAACTGATATTTTACCAGGACAGCAAGACAGACATGTTTGATCAGTTACATGTACTGGATCTCTGTTTGATTAGGTTAGTTATTGTAGTTCAGAAAACAATATATGATACGATGGAACCCGCTGATTACAATGCAAACAGCGGTCGCTCAGAGTTGACACGAGTAAATGATATTTTACCAGGACAGCAAGACAGACATGTTTGATCAGTTACATGTACTGCATCTCTGTTTGATTAGGTTAGTTAGTGTAGTTCAGAAAACAATATATGACACGATGGAACTCGCTGATTACCATGCAAACAGCGGTCGCTCAGAGTTGACACGAGTAACTGATATTTTACCAGGACAGCAAGACAGACGTGTTTGATCAGTTACATGTACAGCATCTCTGTTTCATTAGGTTAGTTATTGTAGTTCAGAAAACAATATCTGACACGATGGAACTCGCTGATTACCATGCAAACTGCGGTCGCTCAGAGTTGACAAGAGTAACTGATATTTTACCAGGACAGCAAGACAGAAGTGTTTGATCAGTTACATGTACTGCATCTCTGTTTGATTAGGGTAGTTATTGTAGTTCAGAAAACAATATCTGACATGATGGAACTTGCTGATTACCATGCAAACTGGGGTCGCCCAGAGTTGACAAGAGTAACTGATATTTTACTGTGACAGCAAGACAGACATGTTTGATCAGTTACTTGTACTGCATCTCTGTTTCATTAGGTTAGTTATTGTAGTTCAGAAAACAATATCTGACACGATGGAACTCGCTGATTACCATGCAAACTGCGGTCGCCCAGAGTTGACAAGAGTAAGTGATATTTTACCAGGACAGCAAGACAGACATGTTTGATCAGTTACATGTACTGCATCTCTGTGTGATAAGGTTAGTTATTGTAGTTCAGAAAACAATATCTGACACGATGGAACTTGCTGATTACCATGCAAACTGCGGTCGCTCAGAGTTGACACGAGTAACTGATATTTTACCATGACAGCAAGACAGACATGTTTGATTAGTTACATGTACTGCATCTCTGTGTGATTAGGTTAGTTAGTGTAGTTCAGAAAACAATATCTGACACGATGGAACTCGCTGATTACCATGCAAACTGCGGTCGCCCAGAGTTGACAAGAGTAACTGATATTTTACCAGGACAGCAAGACAGACATGTTTGATTAGTTACATGTACTGCATCTCTGATTGATTAGGTTAGTTATTGTAGTTCAGAAAACAATATCTGACACGATGGAACTCGCTGATTACCATGCAAACTGCGGTCGCCCAGAGTTGACAAGAGTAACTGATATTTTACCAGGACAGCAAGACAGACATGTTTGATTAGTTACATGTACTGCATCTCTGATTGATTAGGTTAGTTAGTGTAGTTCAGAAAACAATATCTGACACGATGGAACTCGCTGATTACCATGCAAACTGCGGTCGCACAGAGTTGACAAGAGTAATTGATATTTTACCAGGACAGCAAGACAGACATGTTTGATTAGTTACATGTACTGCATCTCTGTGTGATTAGGTTAGTTATTGTAGTTCAGAAAACAATATCTGACACGATGGAACTCGCTGATTACCATGCAAACTGCGGTCGCTCAGAGTTGACAAGAGTAACTGATATTTTACCATGACAGCAAGACAGACATGTTTGAACAGTTACATGTACTGCATCTCTGTTTGATTAGGTTAGTTAGTGTAGTTCAGAAAACAATATCTGACACGATGGAACTCGCTGATTACCATGAAAACAGCGGTCGCTCAGAGTTGACAAGAGTAACTGATATTTTACCAGGACAGCAAGACAGACATGTTTGATTAGTTACATGTACTGCATCTCTGATTGATTAGGTTAGTTAGTGTAGTTCAGAAAACAATATCTGACACGATGGAACTCGCTGATTACCATGCAAACTGCGGTCGCTCAGAGTTGACAAGAGTAACTGATATTTTACCAGGACAGCAAGACAGACATGTTTGATTAGTTACATGTACTGCATCTCTGATTGATTAGGTTAGTTATTGTAGTTCAGAAAACAATATCTGACACGATGGAACTCGCTG
Source organism: Homalodisca vitripennis (assembly GCF_021130785.1). Lineage (NCBI taxonomy): Eukaryota > Metazoa > Arthropoda > Insecta > Hemiptera > Cicadellidae > Homalodisca > Homalodisca vitripennis. The sequence continues at coordinate 219,162,974 of NC_060208.1, read as the reverse complement.
ATTACCATGCAAACTGCGGTCGCTCAGAGTTGACAAGAGTAACTGATATTTTACCAGGACAGCAAGACAGACGTGTTTGATCAGTTTACATGTACTGCATCTCTGTGTGATAAGGTTAGTTATTGTAGTTCAGAAAACAATATCTGACACGATGGAACTCGCTGATTACCATGCAAACTGCGGTCGCCCAGAGTTGACAAGAGTAACTGATATTTTACCAGGACAGCAAGACAGACATGTTTGATTAGTTACATGTACTGCATCTCTGTGTGATTAGGTTAGTTAGTGTAGTTCAGAAAACAATATCTGACACGATGGAACTCGCTGATTACCATGCAAACTGCGGTCGCTCAGAGTTGACAAGAGTAACTGATATTTTACCAGGACAGCAAGACAGACATGTTTGATCAGTTACATGTACTGCATCTCTGATTGATTAGGTTAGTTAGTGTAGTTCAGAAAACAATATCTGACACGATGGAACTCGCTGATTACCATGCAAACTGCGGTCGTCCAGAGTTGACACGAGTAACTGATATTTTACCAGGACAGCAAGACAGACATGTTTGATTAGTTACATGTACTGCATCTCTGATTGATTAGGTTAGTTAGTGTAGTTCAGAAAACAATATCTGACACGATGGAACTCGCTGATTACCATGCAAACTGCGGTCGCCCAGAGTTGACAAGAGTAACTGATATTTTACCAGGACAGCAAGACAGACATGTTTGATTAGTTACATGTACTGCATCTCTGTGTGATAAGGTTAGTTATTGTAGTTCAGAAAACAATATCTGACACGATGGAACTCGCTGATTACCATGCAAACTGCGGTCGCTCAGAGTTGACACGAGTAACTGATATTTTACCATGACAGCAAGACAGACATGTTTGATTAGTTACATGTACTGCATCTCTGATTGATTAGGTTAGTTAGTGTAGTTCAGAAAACAATATCTGACACGATGGAACTCGCTGATTACCATGCAAACTGCGGTCGCCCAGAGTTGACAAGAGTAACTGATATTTTACCAGGACAGCAAGACAGACATGTTTGATTAGTTACATGTACTGCATCTCTGTGTGATAAGGTTAGTTATTGTAGTTCAGAAAACAATATCTGACACGATGGAACTTGCTGATTACCATGCAAACTGCGGTCGCCCAGAGTTGACACGAGTAACTGATATTTTACCAGGACAGCAAGACAGACATGTTTGATTAGTTACATGTACTGCATCTCTGATTGATTAGGTTAGTTAGTGTAGTTCAGAAAACAATATCTGACACGATGGAACTCGCTGATTACCATGCAAACTGCGGTCGCTTAGAGTTGACAAGAGTAACTGATATTTTACCAGGACAGCAAGACAGACATGTTTGATCAGTTACATGTACTGCATCTCTGTTTGATTAGGTTAGTTAGTGTAGTTCAGAAAACAATATCTGACACGATGGAACTCGCTGATTACCATGCAAACAGCGGTCGCCCAGAGTTGACAAGAGTAACTGATATTTTACCAGGACAGCAAGACAGACATGTTTGATTAGTTACATGTACTGCATCTCTGTTTCATTAGGTTAGTTATTGTAGTTCAGAAAACAATATCTGACACGATGGAACTCGCTGATTACCATGCAAACAGCGGTCGCCCAGAGTTGACAAGAGTAACTGATATTTTACCAGGACAGCAAGACAGACATGTTTGATTAGTTACATGTACTGCATCTCTGATTGATTAGGTTAGTTAGTGTAGTTCAGAAAACAATATCTGACACGATGGAACTCGCTGATTACCATGCAAACTGCGGTCGCCCAGAGTTGACAAGAGTAACTGATATTTTACCAGGACAGCAAGACAGACATGTTTGATTAGTTACATGTACTGCATCTCTGATTGATTAGGTTAGTTAGTGTAGTTCAGAAAACAATATCTGACACGATGGAACTCGCTGATTACCATGCAAACTGCGGTCGCCCAGAGTTGACAAGAGTAACTGATATTTTACCAGGACAGCAAGACAGACATGTTTGATTAGTTACATGTACTGCATCTCTGATTGATTAGGTTAGTTAGTGTAGTTCAGAAAACAATATCTGACACGATGGAACTCGCTGATTACCATGCAAACTACGGTCGCCCAGAGTTGACAAGAGTAACTGATATTTTACCAGGACAGCAAGACAGACATGTTTGATTAGTTACATGTACTGCATCTCTGATTGATTAGGTTAGTTAGTGTAGTTCAGAAAACAATATCTGACACGATGGAACTCGCTGATTACCATGCAAACTACGGTCGCCCAGAGTTGACAAGAGTAACTGATATTTTACCAGGACAGCAAGACAGACATGTTTGATTAGTTACATGTACTGCATCTCTGATTGATTAGGTTAGTTAGTGTAGTTCAGAAAACAATATCTGACACGATGGAACTCGCTGATTACCATGCAAACTACGGTCGCCCAGAGTTGACAAGAGTAACTGATATTTTACCAGGACAGCAAGACAGACATGTTTGATTAGTTACATGTACTGCATCTCTGATTGATTAGGTTAGTTAGTGTAGTTCAGAAAACAATATCTGACACGATGGAACTCGCTGATTACCATGCAAACAGCGGTCGCCCAGAGTTGACAAGAGTAACTGATATTTTACCAGGACAGCAAGACAGACGTGTTTGATTAGTTACATGTACTGCATCTCTGATTGATTACTTTAGTTAGTGTAGTTCAGAAAACAATATCTGACACGATGGAACTCGCTGATTACCATGCAAACTACGGTCGCCCAGAGTTGACAAGAGTAACTGATATTTTACCAGGACAGCAAGACAGACATGTTTGATCAGTTACATGTACTGCATCTCTGATTGATTAGGTTAGTTAGTGTAGTTCAGAAAACAATATCTGACACGATGGAACTCGCTGATTACCATGCAAACTACGGTCGCCCAGAGTTGACAAGAGTAACTGATATTTTACCAGGACAGCAAGACAGAGACATGTTTGATTAGTTACATGTACTGCATCTCTGATTGATTACTTTAGTTAGTGTAGTTCAGAAAACAATATCTGACACGATGGAACTCGCTGATTACCATGCAAACTACGGTCGCCCAGAGTTGACAAGAGTAACTGATATTTTACCAGGACAGCAAGACAGACATTGTTTGATTGATTTGATGTTTGGTTAGTTACATGTACTGCATCTCTGATTGATTAGGTTAGTTAGTGTAGTTCAGAAAACAATATCTGACACGATGGAACTCGCTGATTACCATGCAAACTGCGGTCGCCCAGAGTTGACAAGAGTAACTGATATTTTACCAGGACAGCAAGACAGACATGTTTGATTAGTTACATGTACTGCATCTCTGATTGATTAGGTTTAGTTAGTGTAGTTCAGAAAACAATATCTGACACGATGGAACTCGCTGATTACCATGCAAACTGCGGTCGCCCAGAGTTGACAAGAGTAACTGATATTTTACCAGGACAGCAAGACAGACATGTTTGATTAGTTACATGTACTGCATCTCTGATTGATTAGGTTAGTTAGTGTAGTTCAGAAAACAATATCTGACACGATGGAACTTGCTGATTACCATGCAAACTACGGTCGCCCAGAGTTGACAAGAGTAACTGATATTTTACCAGGACAGCAAGACAGACATGTTTGATTAGTTACATGTACTGCATCTCTGATTGATTAGGTTAGTTAGTGTAGTTCAGAAAACAATATCTGACACGATGGAACTCGCTGATTACCATGCAAACTACGGTCGCCCAGAGTTGACAAGAGTAATTGATATTTTACCAGGACAGCAAGACAGACATGTTTGATTAGTTACATGTACTGCATCTCTGATTGATTAGGTTAGTTAGTGTAGTTCAGAAAACAATATCTGACACGATGGAACTCGCTGATTACCATGCAAACTACGGTCGCCCAGAGTTGACAAGAGTAACTGATATTTTACCAGGACAGCAAGACAGACATGTTTGATTAGTTACATGTACTGCATCTCTGTTGATTAGGTTTAATTATTGTAGTTCAGAAAACAATATCTGACACGATGGAACTCGCTGATTACCATGCAAACTACGGTCGCCCAGAGTTGACAAGAGTAACTGATATTTTACCAGGACAGCAAGACAGACATGTTTGATCAGTTACATGTACTGGATCTCTGTTGATTAGGTTAGTTATTGTAGTTCAGAAAACAATATCTGACACGATGGAACTCGCTGATTACCATGCAAACTACGGTCGCCCAGAGTTGACAAGAGTAACTGATATTTTACCAGGACAGCAAGACAGACATGTTTGATTAGTTACATGTACTGCATCTCTGATTGATTACTTTAGGTTATTAGTGTAGTTCAGAAAACAATATCTGACACGATGGAACTCGCTGATTACCATGCAAACTACGGTCGCCCAGAGTTGACAAGAGTAACTGATATTTTACCAGGACAGCAAGACAGACGTGTTTGTTTGATCAGTTACATGTACTGCATCTCTGTTTTGATTAGGTTAGTTATTGTAGTTCAGAAAACAATATCTGACACGATGGAACTCGCTGATTACCATGCAAACTACGGTCGCCCAGAGTTGACAAGAGTAACTGATATTTTACCAGGACAGCAAGACAGACATGTTTGATTAGTTACATGTACTGCATCTCTGTTTGATTAGGTTAGTTAGTGTAGTTCAGAAAACAATATCTGACACGATGGAACTCGCTGATTACCATGCAAACTGCGGTCGCCCAGAGTTGACAAGAGTAACTGATATTTTACCAGGACAGCAAGACAGACATTGTTTGATTAGTTACATGTACTGCATCTCTGATTGATTAGGTTAGTTAGTGTAGTTCAGAAAACAATATCTGACACGATGGAACTCGCTGATTACCATGCAAACTGCGGTCGCCCAGAGTTGACAAGAGTAACTGATATTTTACCAGGACAGCAAGACAGACATGTTTGATTAGTTACATGTACTGCATCTCTGATTGATTAGGTTAGTTAGTGTAGTTCAGAAAACAATATCTGACACGATGGAACTCGCTGATTACCATGCAAACTGCGGTCGCCCAGAGTTGACAAGTGTAACTGATATTTTACCAGGACAGCAAGACAGACATGTTTGATTAGTTACATGTACTGCATCTCTGATTGATTAGGTTAGTTAGTGTAGTTCAGAAAACAATATCTGACACGATGGAACTCGCTGATTACCATGCAAACTGCGGTCGCCCAGAGTTGACAAGAGTAACTGATATTTTACCAGGACAGCAAGACAGACATGTTTGATTAGTTACATGTACTGCATCTCTGATTGATTAGGTTAGTTAGTGTAGTTCAGAAAACAATATCTGACACGATGGAACTCGCTGATTACCATGCAAACTGCGGTCGCCCAGAGTTGACAAGAGTAACTGATATTTTACCAGGACAGCAAGACAGACATGTTTGATTAGTTACATGTACTGCATCTCTGATTGATTAGGTTAGTTAGTGTAGTTCAGAAAACAATATCTGACACGATGGAACTCGCTGATTACCATGCAAACTGCGGTCGCTCAGAGTTGACAGGAGTAACTGATATTTTACCAGGACAGCAAGACAGACATGTTTGATTAGTTACATGTACTGCATCTCTGATTGATTAGGTTAGTTAGTGTAGTTCAGAAAACAATATCTGACACGATGGAACTCGCTGATTACCATGCAAACTGCGGTCGCCCAGAGTTGACAAGAGTAACTGATATTTTACCAGGACAGCAAGACAGACATGTTTGATTAGTTACATGTACTGCATCTCTGATTGATTAGGTTAGTTAGTGTAGTTCAGAAAACAATATCTGACACGATGGAACTCGCTGATTACCATGCAAACTGCGGTCGCCCAGAGTTGACAAGAGTAACTGATATTTTACCAGGACAGCAAGACAGACATTGTTTGATTGATTTGATGTTTGGTTAGTTACATGTACTGCATCTCTGATTGATTAGGTTAGTTAGTGTAGTTCAGAAAACAATATCTGACACGATGGAACTCGCTGATTACCATGCAAACTGCGGTCGCCCAGAGTTGACAAGAGTAACTGATATTTTACAGGACAGCAAGACAGACATGTTTGATTAGTTACATGTACTGCATCTCTGATTGATTAGGTTAGTTAGTGTAGTTCAGAAAACAATATCTGACACGATGGAACTCGCTGATTACCATGCAAACTGCGGTCGCCCAGAGTTGACAAGAGTAACTGATATTTTACCAGGACAGCAAGACAGACATGTTTGATTAGTTACATGTACTGCATCTCTGATTGATTAGGTATAGTTATTGTAGTTCAGAAAACAATATCTGACACGATGGAACTCGCTGATTACCATGCAAACTACGGTCGCCCAGAGTTGACAAGAGTAACTGATATTTTACCAGGACAGCAAGACAGACATGTTTGATTAGTTACATGTACTGCATCTCTGATAGATTAGGTTAGTTAGTGTAGTTCAGAAAACAATATCTGACACGATGGAACTCGCTGATTACCATGCAAACTACGGTCGCCCAGAGTTGACAAGAGTAATTGATATTTTACCAGGACAGCAAGACAGACATGTTTGATTAGTTACATGTACTGCATCTCTGATTGATTAGGTTAGTTAGTGTAGTTCAGAAAACAATATCTGACACGATGGAACTCGCTGATTACCATGCAAACTACGGTCGCTCAGAGTTGACAAGAGTAACTGATATTTTACCACGACAGCAAGACAGACATGTTTGATTAGTTACATGTACTGCATCTCTGATTGATTAGGTTAGTTAGTGTAGTTCAGAAAACAATATCTGACACGATGGAACTCGCTGATTACCATGCAAACTACGGTCGCCCAGAGTTGACAAGTGTAATTGATATTTTACCAGGACAGCAAGACAGACATGTGTGATCAGTTACATGTACTGCATCTCTGTGTGATTAGGTTAGTTAGTGTAGTTCAGAAAACAATATCTGACACGATGGAACTCGCTGATTACCATGCAAACTACGGTCACCCAGAGTTGACAAGAGTAATTGATATTTTACCAGGACAGCAAGAGAGACATGTTTGATTAGTTACATGTACTGCATCTCTGATAGACTAGGTTAGTTAGTGTAGTTCAGAAATCAATATCTGACACGATGGAACTCGCTGATTACCATGCAAACTACGGTCGCCCAGAGTTGACAAGAGTAACTGATATTTTACCAGGACAGCAAGACAGACATGTTTGATTATTTACATGTACTGCATCTCTGATTGATTAGGTTAATTAGTGTAGTTCAGAAAACAATATCTGACACGATGGAACTCTCTGATTACCATGCAAACTGCGGTCGCCCAGAGTTGACAAGAGTAACTGATATTTTACTAGGACAGCAAGACAGACATGTTTGATCAGTTACATGTACTGCATCTCTGTTTGATTAGGTTAGTTAGTGTAGTTCAGAAAACAATATCTGACACGATGGAACTCGCTGATTACCATGCAAACTACGGTCGCCTAGAGTTGACAAGAGTAATTGATATTTTACCAGGACAGCAAGATAGACATGTTTGATCAGTTACATGTACTGCATCTCTGTTTGATTAGGTTAGTTAGTGTAGTTCAGAAAACAATATCTGACACGATGGAACTCGCTGATTACCATGCAAACTGCGGTCGCTCAGAGTTGACACGAGATCTCGTAACTGTGACGCTTGTGTGCGGCAAACTTCGCCAGTTCAAGTTGAAAATTGTTCGCTAATTGAACTTATCCTACTGTTTAATTTCTTCCTTAACTGTGTTACAACTGGGTTGTTGCTCGCTAACTGAGTACATTAAAAACTAACTTGCCCTTGCTAATCTACTGTTGTCTGTTGCTCCGCCTTTATATTTAACGCTCGGTAGAGAAAATTGGAGCCAGAAATCTGTTAAATGTCAGTACACCTTCCGCATAAGCGTAATATTCAATGAAAACATCCTATTTTTTGTAAGAATTTTAATAAACAATAGTATAATGAAAATCCGTTCATAAAAACCAATTCAAATTATAATATATATATATTACAATGTTTATGTTCTGTTAGATAATTATTTGAATTGTTTGAGATAATTGACAGCACTAACTAATTTTATTACGCGTATAATTAATTTTCCATACCATCTATGTAGCAGTTTAAAGTTTGAAGCACTGACAGAGTGTTTTTTGCAACTTTGGATATTATTTACTGTTACTATATATGTCAAAACGTTAATTTATTTTCAGTATTAAATAGTTCATCTCTCACAGGAATTAATATTTATAGTGGCAATACTATGCATGACCTCTACACACATTCAATCTATTGTGGACCATATCAGCAGTGTTGCGGATACAACGGTTATCGCAAGATAACCAGATCAAGCAACGACGACTGCTGCTGCTTGGATGGGTGACCGCTGAGCGATCCTGTCCTTGCAAGCATCCCCGCCTGCCCGGCCATTGGTGGTGGTTCACCCTTAAGCCGTTGGTCACCAGATAGGTTGTGTTAGAAAGCGCTTCTTGCCTTAACTTTGGCTGGTAAAATAAGAAATATTTTACTTTACTTTTCTATCATACGAAACAAAATAAACAATCGCCGGTATATTAATATAACTTTTATCAATCCATGATTTAATTTAAATACATTGAATGCATAACATTTTATGTAATTATTGTATATATTTCCCTCCGTTAATGATAATAATATTTTTATTATTTCCTTTATAGTATCCTGAAGACAAAATCGTTTCAAAGTTTGCGTCCAGTTTTGAAGTGTCAAGAGCACCGAGGAGATGTGTAAAACACACATTCTTAACTCGGCAGTACAATGTGGGTTATTATTTTGCACGCAGTCAACTCCGTTATGTAAATCACAGAGATCGAGATAATAATTGCTCCCAATACCGAGAATCACCTCCTCTCCCGTACTTCCCCGACTGCGATCACGACCGTTATATAACTGTAGGCTACACTGTACTGGTCTCAAAACAACAACGGTCTTACACCAGTTGAGAGAAAAATGTACGAGAGAACGTGTCTCATCTTGTGTGTGCTTTTGTTTGTGGTCTCAGCCGTTCCTGTACATCAGCAGGCTCTGGAATCTGGTATGTTTTTACTATTTTCTCGTTTAATCGTGAACAGTTGTTACTTTAATTTTCTATAATATATGGAATTAAATATTTTATAATTTAATGGTATTATATATTATCTAAGCTAAATCTGTTATTAATTGATGAATTGGTTTTCATAAACTATTATAATATTTTAATTAGTAAAATATAAATTAAAAGAAGGAGAGCATATTCTGAATAACGTAGAGTGGTTGCAATGTTTTGCTGCTATTATTGTAAATATACTAAGTTTGTGTACAATAGTTATTTAAATTAATAATAATTGTATAATTCAAAACACAATTCCAAATGATATTTCATTCGTTAAGTGTTTATTGTGGTAATGCATAACAATAATATGAAACAGAAATAGGTGCCACATAGTTAAAGCAAATATAATGATTATGTTGTATTTACAAAATATGAATGTAGTTACAGTACATTTTGTTACTTTACTACTACACTACTTGTAGTTACAGTACTAGTTTGTACAAACTTTGTTTACGTTTACCAGCAATATTATTATTGAGAGTACAGGTACAACCTTTACAACAGCTTTCATCTTTTTGATTTTAGTGACGTAATCAGAGATAGCTGTTATCCTTTTGTTATGTCCACCTGTTCCACACTGCATAATTCATGAATTTTATCCCGCGAAATTGTTTAGAAAGTCTCTCTTTAAGTTCATAAATTACCGAGACTTATGTGGCGAGTAATGATTTCTCTCAATAACACTTAAGTTTACGTATACATTTTATACTAAAATATAAAAGAGTATATCATAAGTTGTGATATCACATATAGTTGCAATTACAGAACTTTGACATTAGTTTTCTGAAAAAATATATCTTGTCTACCTATTTAACTACTACGAATTCCATATTCCAGGAGTCACGTCTGTGAAAACGTGATTTCAAATGCTGAACTAAGCGGAAGGAGAACTGAAGCAGAATTTAAAATATTTATTGAAACAACCTCTCTCTCACTACATAAAAAAAATATGGTATATGCTCGGAATGCAGTATATATCTACGGAAACCACGTCTATTCTCGGAATGCGAAAATGTAATACAAAGGCCCTGACGCGGGACCCTCATTTATAAATAATTTGTTTCAAAATACAATTACACTACCGGTATAGCTAATGATGATTTCATGGCCTAAGGATAATTTTAATTAATTCTAAGCCTTAAGTAATAACTTGTGTTTTTACGTATTACTTTATTTGTTTGACTTTCACAGATTTGTGGAAAAAACAACTTAGTAAGGAAATTTATTATAACTAATAAAGTACCTGGATCTATTCTGACAATGCTAAGACAACATGTAACACAGTACCACCTTCACTACCAATGCATCAACGTGTAATAGCCTCCTCATAGTGGTAGTGCTGCCCCTTGGTGTTCTACCAAGCCAGCAATTACGCCAGTGGAATGTACTTTAATGGTGTGTCAGTATCATTCTAATACATCGTATGTTCTAGAACCAGATATAGAAGAAAGGAGAAGCGCTTGCACCACCTATCTCTGGACTGCCGTCAGTATCTACAATGTCTCTACACAGTTTGACGTTGGCTGTGCGGCCCATTGCCAGTTCCAGGATCGTGGCTATACCAGTGGTCATTGTGTCAATGGCATTTGTCATTGTATAACATAACCTGATTGTTATATCAAATAGATTATATATAAGAATACATTCAATAAAGCGTGCATTCTATAAATAGAATTATTAATTATCCTCATTGAATTAGGGGTGGTATTAAATTCGACCTCTTTTATATAATTTTATCCAGGGTTATTCCGTAAGATAATATTTCTGACGGCCAGGTCAGGATCAATATGTGGACAGTAATTCATTTTCTAAGTCTTAATATAAATCGTGGTTGACGATCGGGGCAAAATTACAGTACAGTAGGGTTTCACGACTTACCTGACTAGTACAAAGAACAGTATCCTTATTTTTCTTTCGTTTGGAAGATTTCAATGGCTGTAATGTTCAATGGCTATTTGATAGAGCAGATAGACAGGATGGAATGCATAGATTTAAATTTTCTAAATAAGGATATATTTACCTAAGATGTAATATGGAAAATTCCAAGATTATTTCAGTCCTTTAGAAGTATTTGAAACAAAACTCGTATTTCCACCCAATCAGAGCACGATGCGGTTGTTAAAGTTGGACGATGTTCACTTTATGATAGCTATCGAGATCAGTAAATGAATCAGTCTAGGTCAATATTACCGGCCCGCACACAATTTGTCCGTTCTTATCTCCAATTTCCTCTTGTAATATTATTGCCTTTCTCAAGTATTTTGGATTAGGCCCTCTAGAATTTTTAATACTTAACTGCTCTATACTATCTCAAAATATGTTATACTTTCGTAGCCATCATTGAGGTGCACTAGTTTTTTTCGCTTGTAGAGACACAGAAATCTCGACGGCACAAGATACAAATATCTCTCGAGATTTCAAAGATCAGTAAACTATGAAAACTCCTCTAGACGATCTAATTACAAACATAGGCGTATCTAGGATGACCAAATAGGGAGTGAGGGTTGTTACAAACACCAAGCATTTGGAGAATCTTCCGCAATTCCCAGTTAAGCTGAGGTCTGGGGGACTCCCTTGAAGCAAGTTTTAAAAGCTTTATATTTTAATAAATTGCTAGATTGAGAACCATCTGAGAGAATATTATTTTTGTGTACTCTAAAAACAACTATTATCTAATTGAGAGTTTTATATTTGGGAAATCGCTCGACACAATTTATTCACATTGTGAGCTATCCCCTGTTTCATAAAGAACATATAATTATTAGTACAGCAGCCAAAAAAAGCTGATATGCCTATTTTAAAATGGTAAAAGAGGTGGTAGCATGTCTTTTGTTTATGCACAGCGTGTTTACAGTATTGTAGAATTATTGGAAGTGTGTCTATTGAACCACGTCTCTGGCAAGACAATGATAAATTTATAATGCATAGTTTCATGAATAGTGCAATCTCTTGTATGCATAAATAATTACCATAATTATATTATCCACCTAACGGTAACTACTGCTATTAATGTTGATTGTAGCTACTAATATGGTGTCATCATCGATATTCAATTATCGCAAGCGCTTTATTGTAATTATCATACTTTAAATAACTCTTTGTTTTTTTACAATTACATAAATATACTAAGTATGTACGATAATTGTTGATAGCGGTTGACTCGAAATGATTTATCATCCAAAATATATGTTTTGAACATTTATCGTTTATAAATGCTTTAAAATAATAACGTTACATTAAATAAAAATTGCTGGTTATTATTTAAAAAGTCTTACAAATCCTCGTAAACTATATATTTTGTATAAATAATACAAATCACTTCTACGTGTCCATGACGTGTACGTCATTTTGGTTTAAATAGGCATATGAGAATCATTTAAATAATAATTTTTAGTGTTATCAGAATTTTAGCGTTATGGAAACACTAGTATTTATTAATTAACAGATCAATCGAAAAATACATCACATTTATTGTTAATGTTAATGATGTAAAAGAGGAATAGTAATGTCATATTTTACCAGGCGACGTAAGAGCTAAGTTTTTTACGTGTTCACCACATAAATTTTAAATTGTTAATATTTTGCTATTATGATAGTGAAAAGTTACAATTTATTTTTTTAATGTTAACAATATTCCAATAAATTCGTTGTCATATCTAAATTAATTATACAATACCTGTGACCGTAATTAGTTAAAAATAATAAACTATTTATTAATCATCTTAATTAATTATTAACCACAATAAAACTTAATCCATAACTTTATTAAACTATGGAGTTTCACAGGAAACATGACCTGGCATTCTTTATCCTGTGGCAAGATAATAAACTTACGTGATCGACTACGTTGGACGAAAACTGTATTTAAAAACTACATACTAAATAAATCATGGCATCCTTTGTAAACAGAATAAGGCTTAAACTATTGCAAAACATGAGGTTTACATTATGCTTTAAAGATTTTCTTAAGGTTATGTTACATTTTCAAAAAAATCTTGCTATTACATATTTCTACTCGACTTTTAAGATCTATCTTGTAAATAAACGTATTACAAAGAGCAAACAAGTGCATTTATGACAGCAACACTTTAATATTTTTTATTAATTAACTCACAAACGAAATGCATCTTGTCGGAACACTTGCCGATCCACCACTTAAATACGTCATTGACTGCCAGACAGCGGTATTCACAGAACACATCCGGCTCGTCTGTGTCCCAGTTGGAGTAACACGCTCCAGCTCCGGTCGACTTCCAGTAGATGTCGTATTGTGTACTGCGGCGTCTGCAGAGTTGTCTATGGTTATCTTTTTCCTTTCTTTTGTATTATTGAGCTCGTCTTGATGTCCATACAAATTTCCCTGAAAATATTTATGTATTTTATTCAAAATCGTAGTTTTATATTAAATATATTGCAATACAAACAGAGAATATTTAATTTTAAGGAAGTTAAAAATGACTGTAGAAATCTGATATTTAATACAAGTATATAGTGATTTGTAAGAGCAGTTTTAAATACCTATGTATCTATGGCTTTATTATAAGTCTAGGATACAGCCAAAGTATACTAAATATATCCGGAAAAGCGTTAGAGTTATAAAAATATGTAAAACTACTAAATCGCATAGAAAAATTAAGAAAGCTGGTATCATCTAATTAAAAAAGACATTCCAAATGTGGGACTCTCAAATTCAAATCTCAAAATTAACCCATTACATGTAGAGAATTTTAGACTAAGAATTAGGTAAGTTTGTTATCCAAAATATTTTAACTTTCCAAACTGAGGGACTAAAACCGTAATTTAGAAAAAAATATATTTTAGAAAATATAAAAATTATAACAAAACTCATTCACGAAACTTGCCAATGGGTGAAATTAATGCCTTTATATCAAAATTGCCTCTTAATATCAAGGGTGTATAACTTTTTGAACACTATCTGTTTAAAAATCATACTTAGTTTATGCTATGTAGTTATATCAGGCATTTCATTACATTTAGTCTATTTAGCATAAAGCTTGACAGTTTTTGTAATCTTATAACAAAAAAAGTATGTTAGTCCCAATCCCAGATTTTTATTTAGGTTTTGTTCAAATCGTATTCTTGGCGCACAGTACAGCAAATTTTTATATTTTTTTCCAAATTCTAAGCAATATTAATGTATTACTGCTTTATATAATTTGTAAATATGAACATATTTTAGAAGAAAATCTAGTAGTAGTAGACTTTTTAAAATAAGGGTGAACATCTACGAATCATTAATTTAATAATGTAATACATAATATTTAACTACCTCATAACAATATAATCTTAAATATAATTATTGTAATATTTTAACTACATCCATACTATATAATTTTAAATATAAAGATATAGGAAATGTATTTATATATAAGTATATATATTTTCCAAATAGAAATATTAACGTTCTTAGAAGGCTCAGTGTTGGGATATGGATACTATTTGGTTTTATGACCAACAATGTATCTCTGTTTGGTTCAATAACTTTAGATTCATGAATTTAACATTTAATAAATAAATGTTGCAACCACAACTGAAATACTTTGATTCATCAGTAATAGATGAAGAGTGACCTGCAATAAATTTTATCCTCACATCTGATAAGAACAATGCTTTCCTCTATCCTAGTTGCTTTTTGATATTCAGTTGAAGATATGCCGGTTGAAGTTACGCTTTATAAATGTGAAGCTTACTCATGTGTTTGCGAAGGATGCAACAATTTTATAAATTGAAAGAACCACATCAGTTTAGAATAAAGCGTACCAACGTAGTTTAGATCCGACAGTTCTTTCAGTAACAAATTAAAATTTAAATTGTAATAATTAAATCTGAATACTACTATGCTATTTTCTATTATTTACTTATTTTACCACCTTTTAATACAAGACACCCTGTAAAAAGTTAAAAACAGTGATTAAATCTTTGTGTCAATAAAAACATGTTTGACACCACTTTTGTCATTCTGCGAGGGTAATCTCTAAATCCCTTTGTAAAGCAAGGATCTCTGTGAGCCTTTGTCACTTACGTTTCTGGACTAAGGACCTTGATCCTTAGATGTCACAGCACCTCTCCTTCATGTGTCGGCCTATTAATCTTGATAGAAAAATTGTGAAAAGCCAGCCGTTGAATTGGAAAGGAAAAACTAAGTTAAGTACAACACAATTAAGGAATAATTTACTTTAAAATTCTAGATTAGTTTAATTAAAAATAAGTTGGTTTACAAGGAAATAATTTTAAATATTCTTGTTATATTTTTAAGGATGTTATACAATTAAAGCTATAATTCGGCCTATACCCAGAAATGTACGTCTTATCGTTCTTACAAATAAATTGAAATAGGCAGTTTCATCATGAAATCATTTCTGAAAACGTGACGTACTACCATTACAGTTTTAAATTTACGTAAAATGGCGACATACTTTTTTGGTTTAATAATGTATGATAATTGTACATTTTTTATTATTTGCTCTGAACCTGTATTATTTCTTTATTGTGTGAAGCATTGCTATTAATAGTTAAGTTCCCAAGTGCTGCCTGTTTGGTTTTTAAATATTTAAAATAATTTAATAACATAATAGAATCAACAGCTGACTTTTCACAACTAGTGGGAATGCCATACCCCCACTTGTTGATGTATTTTGTCTGTTTGGTATCGGAAAACCAATAATATTCTGGTAGTACCGTGAAAATAACACCTTTCTAGACTCTTGAGTGATAGGTAATAACTAAGGTATTAAACATTTCGAATAATACAAAATTCAATAAAGCAGTAAAGCTTTAGTCCCACATTATAATAGTTTATGTCGCACTTTGCCTGTTTATGTAAACGAATTTTCATTTTTCATTTCATTTATACCTTTATAGTTAGACGATACTTGTATTGTAATTAATGCTATGTAAAAGTTTCCTTATTTTGTTAAAACCTAATATGATTAAAGCCTATTAGTAATATCTTTTTTTATCAGCCTAACGACGGTTTTCCAATAGTATAGGAAAACCAATATTATTCTGTTGCTATCGTGAAAATAACAATTTTCCAGACTCTTAGTGACAGACTATAACTAGGATACTACCAATATTCGATAAAACTGTAAAGCTTTCTTCGTACATTCTAATAGTTAAAATCTTTCTTGTTAGGCGATACTTGTCATCAACACCAAGTAGGGACCTTTGGTATAACACTTTCCTCATATTTCTTTTTTCCGTTCTTTATTGTTAAAACGTTTTAATGGTGTCCATTAGCATTTTATTTGTTTGTTCAGCAAAGAGACGGAATGAACGTTTCTCGTCGTACCGTTGCACAAGCGATCGACGCGCCGGTATCTCTACTGATCCCGAGCAGAGCATCACTTCCAGCTAATGAACAAGAATCATCAAAGGTAAAATATGTTAACGAGACTAATAAGCCCTTAACTGTAACTTCATCTCTTTGACTGCCATTCGTTTGTAAGACTCAATTTGACATTCGCTTCTTAGAGCTTAATAAATCATTTATACTGCTTTTTAGAAGTGACTGCTTTGTGATAATTTAATTTAAATCAATTGAATAATTTTATTATAAAGACAATTTGCGTTGTCGAGAGATGAAGCCAAATTTAATATTCAGAGGTGGGCAAATAACTGCCTAACATAAAAGTAAAACGTTGTAACTATGAGGGAACAAGCAACAATTGCCATATATCATGGACTTCCATAACTGCCAGGCGCCCAAATGTTCCGTGTTGGTTTTAATTGTAAATGCACTGTTCTTGCTGTGGAATGTACTTTTTATTGTAACTATTGATATATTGCTATAAAATATACATTATTAAGAGATATGTAATTGTATATTGCAAGCAATTGATAAAGAGTTTAAAGTAAATTGTAATATTATATTAATTACATGATGGAGGTACAACCACATAGGATATTTAGAACTTTCGTTGTTTATTATTAAGTAAGTATTTTGTTAAATTTTTTCATGTTTAAATATATACTTATACAATCACTACTTAACCATTACTATATTTAATAAATAGCTATAAGAATTTTCCAGGATAAAAATAAAGCAGTCGCGGGACTGACCGATAGAAGTTACTACTACTTATAAGGAGCTTTGAATATATATCTTGAAAAAATACGTTTGCTAATTATTAAATGATTTCTTAACGATATAAACTAAATTTTTAAATATAAAATTACACTCGTTATCAACTTGTTTTATTTTTGTAATAAAATATTTAATTGTAAACCATTATTGTTTCTATTCCAATATTATGGCTCATTGAACGACAAGGAAACAAAAAGACTATAAAAGAAGTGAGTAACCTAGAGAATGATGAACCGGTCATTTTTAGAAACAGAGTCAGTTTGATAAATTTGAAAAATATCAGATAATTTGATACATTTTGTATCTAGGTATTACAAAGATAATAAAGGAGAATACATACTGAGAAGTGAACCAAGAGTTACAGAACCTTAAGTTGCAGAGTTACAGAAACTGTAAGATAGCCGACGACTTCAATGAATACAGAAAAAAGATAGTTACATAGCACATTCCTTTACGACGTGATGAGACACAAATCTTATCAGAAATGAAATTGATCAAAATGTATGAAAATAATTAAAATCGAAGATTACATCGTCGAAAGAAATTTAATTCGAATGCAGAAATTGCTAAATCAATTAAGATTTGATGTGAATTATGTCACGAAGAAACTCCATGTTATGTAGCTGATATTGAATATGTTGCTAACCATTTTACAATTTGAAAAAATGTACAACGATCCCAATTCTGATATAAACGATGATTTTAGTATATCAATGCTCAATGAACTTTGACTATTCGCTAAAAAAAGAAAATTTAATGTAACACTTCTTGCTATATCACGTTGAAATTTACCCAATTTTTTTAGAAAAGAGGTCTGTGCTAATATATAATAAATATATATATGCTCCGTCACACATCATTACATTTCCTCATTGCAGACACCGTTCTCATTGCCTAGTTGTTGACTACTTGTAGTTTCAGTAAAACATGCATGAAATGACATGTTAGTTCAGATCAGATGTTTATATAACGGACTGTTTAAGTTTTGGTGAAGATTGTACTTTAAAAGCATGTGAAAACATAAACAAAAGTTATTCCCTGCGCAAAACATACAGTCCATAGCCCGCCAAAAGAAGTACTCACTTCAAGAATATTCAAACTTACCTTTTAAATTGCCATTTGTTAAAAATAGGCATTGTTGGGGACGCTTATGTGGAACACTGACTCACGATCTGGGCAAGCGATATAATACCTACGCTTAATTTAGGTGAAATTGCATTAACGGTGTAGTATGCATTACAAAGTCACATACCCGCAACAAATATTGTTTTCACAACATTCCTCAAAACTGTAACGTTCAGAAACATGCTGGGATCGAATAACCCTGTCGATGGATGTGTTAAGGCTATTTGTGAGTTTTACGTAATAAATGTGCTTACGCTCATTTTTCATGTGACACAACACAATTATAGTTTTAGAATACAACATTTCGGTTCCTTGAAATCTATGGAGTAATTTTGTCTAAATGTGAAATCCGCCGTCAAGTGCGCTAGTTCTGGTAGAAGCCAAAAGGGAGAGTATAAAAACGTTCATTTTTCCCCATAATTAGTGAAGTGAATAAAATGAAGCAATGCCTATGAAGCACTAGCCACGAGTTTAAAAATATTCTCAATTTGGTGTGAATAAACAAGTGCTTGACACGTGAAGCAATTGCTCAATGAATAGAAGATTCCGGAAAATTCTTGAGCAATTGCTTTACATACGTATTGCTTGCTTCTCAATTTTGAAGCAATTGCTTCAATCCGACCCCGATGGAGCACCGATTCGGGATTTGTAGGAAGGCGAAAACGTCTTTGCCACAACAGTTTTGCTTCATTAATTTCATTATTCCTTTCAGGAAAGTGAATCCAGTTGCCCGATCTTTCCACAATATTATTCAGAACTGAATCAATTGTCTTACATACAGGTGTATGCCCAAATCTTCGCCAATACCACTTTGAAATCCGGGATCACCAACAAATCCAAAAAAAACTTCCATCTTTTGTCTTGGTAATAGAGCTTTACCTCTAGTTTCTTCATTTTCGGGCAAAAAACTCATGGGCTAAGAAGTCCACACTTTCACTCTCAAACCGGAGCAACTCCTTACAACGGGGAATTTCTCTTCGTTCACCATAAAATTTGCGAGTTCGCACGTGCATGAACTCGGCAATGTTGACAGTACCGCCTAAGTCGAGAAATGAAGCGTGCCCTATGGCTTGCTTCATTTTTATCTAGCAATTGCTCCAAAATAATGAAGCACCACCGTTTTATTCACTTCATATTATGTGCAATTACTTCACTCCAGGAAAACTCGAGCAATTGCTCGGCTAAGAATTTGTTAGCTGTTTTATTCACTTTAAATGAAGCAATTGCTCAAATATACCCAAGTAGAAGCAATTACTTCACTTTATTCACATCACCAAATATGTTTTTTCCCACCTTAACATTAACATTAACACTGACCGTCAGACACATAAATATAATATTTGCATCACCGTCAGAAAACTAAATAAACAGATTTATAGTTGCCACTTTAACAGTATGAATGTGGATAGCTACATTATAATGGTTTTTAATTGTGAAGCTATATAGTATATTGTATTTCGCTTATTGAAATAAATTTACCAGCGATCGATTAGCTTTTGCATTTTGTGGGATCCTATATCCACATTTCGGGAAGCATAACTGTTTATATGTATAAGATAAAAAATAAACTTAAAGCTATGATGAATTGTGGCTAGTGCGTTTTTTATGCATTAGGGTTTATACACCTGTAGAAGAGACTTGATTTAAATACTGTAACGTAGTATTATAATTTTTTATAACCTTTATCGATCCACAAGTTACCTTTAAGGAAAGAGCATTGTTTATTTACGTTTATATTACTCTATATTTATTTATTGTTTATTTATTATTTTGTGTGAATTTATTTTTGTTATATTCATTAATTTGTATTCAATGTCTAAATTTACACCCAAGTCCTACTTTCTCATTATTAACTTCATTGTTGTTAAATTAAATGTATATTTTAAAAAGTTTGTTATTATAATTAATATTATATAATTTGTATTCACACGGTTTTTGTTTGTTTAAAGAGGCATTGCCGTTAATCAAATATATAAACAAATAAAGATAAATTATTGAGTGTGTTATCTGACCTGATGAAATATATCCAGTAATACAAAAGAACAATATTATCAAATTTGTGAAAAGTTCCTCCAAAGTATAAATGTAACAACGTACATGTTAGACAAGAACAAGCACGTCTCCGACATTACACCTCCCCTAATGAGGCAAAGCAGGGAGGCCTCTGATAAGATAACAGACTTGTTACAGCAACACGAGCTGTCTCACTATCTTAATGACTTATCATGTTACTTCCGTTGCCTAATTTGAAAAATGTAAATTTTATACAAACAAATTATGTTTTTAATTAAAATATTTATAAGGGTTATGATTCTTTATATTCAATAGACACATGATGTTACATTTGTCTATTTTATCCTTATTATATGCTTATCCACCATAGTCACTGGAAATTTACTTTAATTCATCAAATCAGATGTATATTAGAATAATAGGTCACCTAATAGTACTTATTCTGACCAAATTTAACGTTAGTTAATATACGTCGTAATTAGAACCTGTTGATGTTTAATTTTTCAATAAAATTTAAGACATATATTTGCTAGGAAAATTTTCCTCCTCCTGGACTAAAAAGCTATGTTAAGAGCACGTGGTTCTCCTGATTTTTACCGTACTAAAAGAGCATTAGGCTATTGAAAATTTGAAGTTATAATGGTAAAACGCGCCAGACAGGCAGCTTTGTATCTCATAGTTAGGTATTAGTGTGCAAACGACTGCCGTGGCACGAAACAATATACCGTCCTTCTGAATCTTACCTTGGTGATAGCTTAGGAATAGTGGTAGGAATAACTGGTCTGTTTGGTTATTTAATTTCAGCAATTAATCGGATATGTTACCTGCAACCATACAGTCTTAGGAGAAATTTTTCTACGAACCAATCATTTTAGTTGTTTGGAATGACTTATTCTCTATTTGGATTAGTCATAACTTCACATCATTTATTGAAACTAATTTTAAATATTAATTTTACTTTTTTTGTTGATTGAAGAGACTTAGTCACCTATTGAACACGTCATAATTCAGCATTGATTTCACTAAAATTAGTGAAGTATTGTAACTACACAATCAGGTTTTCAAGTACAATTAGAACCTCTCAACATAGTTTATTGCCCCTAGCGGCGAACTAGCTTCAACAAGAATGGATATTTTCCTTATTCTCTAACTCTATCCCTCCGTCTAACGGTACTAAAGAGGTGATTATTATTAGTTGATACCGTGGTGTGATCACCATATTCGTGACATCCTGAGATTATCACTCATAGACAGAGAACTCTAATGTATTTGATAATTTTTATAAAAAAATCCAGTTTCTGCACTCATTCCTGTCCTACATTCGTTACTACAGGATGGATTTTTATATTATCTCAAGTGATGTCGTCACTAAGAATATTACTATAAAAGATTATATGTTACCTGTTATCCACGGGGTAAGTTATGATCATTAGATGAAAACTATGTCCTGTCATCTTATTCAGCGTCGTTCCTTATGTCGTGATTCAAAGTACACCTTCAGAAGTTTCTTTTCGGACACTGATCTAGACTAGGAGTCTTCCCACTTGAGGTATGTTACAGTAGTTTGAAAGATTCCAATTTTCAAGATAATTTTGAGCCTTGGCTCCAGAGCACATTTTTCATATCCCCTTTAGTAATGACACCACTAGGTCATTAACCCGCCATTAGGCTTGTCTACCTGGACACGCCTGTAGGCTTGTGTATAGTTTGCATCTAACATTTTACAAATTTATCGTTTAATTTTAAATTGTTTTCTGTTAAAGCAGTTTTTTTCTATTTCATTTAATTTATTGGTTTTATTGTTTTTTTTATAAATATGTATGATTTTGTAATAGTTGTATATATTTAACAAAATAAAATAACTAAGCCTGTATTTGTAATTCAAACGTTAAATCTCTTGCATAGAATTGCATTGAGACGTACTGAAGCACATATTTATTATAAAATATTCATATTAAAAATAAAGTTTACTACAAATTATGTTTAATATGTCAACAAAATTTTTAAAAAGTTACATGCCAATGTATATTACTCTGTACAGATTACTCGTCTACGGCGGCAATGTATGTGTTGCTTTGTGTAAAGTTGATTTAGTGTGTTCTGCACATATGGATCTTCTGCAGCTGTCGAATTTACATACTGTAAATATGTGTTTCTGCACCGGACAATTAAATACTATGAAATTCGCCGAGTTGTTCTGGAGCATCTATCCAATTTATAATTAGACATTCGTCAACAGGTCCTGCCATTATAAAAATACAAACTTAAACTAATAAATAATCAGACAACACGAATATAATATTAAAGCATATGACGACAACAAACATCAATAGGCTTGCGCGTAGACGGTACCTAACAGTAAGACTGACACGGTCAGGCTGGAGCGTAGATGGCATCTAACATTACTGACCCGGTGATATTCCGTTACCCCCCACCACTGTAGATAAAATATCCTAATTTAAAGTTTAACATGTTCATAATAAAGCCTTCTGAGCACTTAAGGACGCTCAGGTGGCAGGACTAGCTATTAAAATAAGTTTCTATTTTTGTTAGATCCCATCTAATAAGGAGCCTGATATCAGGGTTAACATAATCAATGATATATTCCTTAGCACCTGAGAGTTAAGTTATTGTCTTTCAAAGAAAACTAAATTTAGCCATTATATTCCATCTCGTTATTCCATGTTATTTGTTGTTCATTTAAAGGACACCTACAGAAGAATTATTTAAAAACATAACGTATATAAGAAGCTTCTCACATAAATTCTGACGTGCCTTATATTTATTTCGTAAATTCCCTTCTCTGCATTTAATCCTGATTTGCCACTCTAGGACGGATTTGTGATATTGCTTCAAATAAAGACGACACTTCAATTCAAACATGAAAAATTATGTTTTGTCGCAATTTTGAAGGAATTTATTTTGAGAACTGTATCTCCGCAAATTACTTTTTCTCGATTCCCCATACGGTTTTAAATGTGAAAGTTCCAAGGTAATTTCCTGGTCAAGTACTTGTTTAATATATAATAAAACCTTAAGTCAGATCACTTTAGGGTATCACATTTTGTTTGAAAAGTTTTCATTAAAATCAGTTTAGTAATTTCGAAAATATCTGTGGTCACACATAACTAGGAACATACAAATAAGTAACAATATATAACCACAGTTTTTTTTAATTTAGTAGAAAAATCATATACACAACGCGTTATATGGAGACATATTTTTGCCTGTTAAATATAACTGAAATACAATGTCCACATACTGTTATTTAAAATATTTTAAGAAGAGAGTTCAGATATTTTAAGAATTACAACATCTATTCGACTAAAAAGAGCACATATCCACCACACCCTGTACTGTGCCCACTTCGTCACACTAATGACCTTCATAAATATTTATCTAAAGTTTCCGTTCTTTTCTCTCAGTCATTTATCACAACCGCTCAGTTTGGTCATTTGTGGGCTCTGAGAATTGGTGTAAAGAAACTGCAAGAAAAACATAAGCTTATCCTCTATTCACTAAGTGTTGTGTACATAACCTAATATTACACGTCATCGTGCACCTATCCTGTATTTTGCATTTGTACACGATATCCTATATTTAAATGTATGTAATTTTTATTTAACTTTACTCTTTGGTTAAATTCGTTTAACTTTTATTTAAAAATTATTGTGTTACTGAATTAGTAAAGCTATTTGATAGTAGTAAAATTAAACCGTATGATTCATTAATGTAATGTTAGGACTGTTAATAACTGGATATTTTTATATACTTGTACTGTCTTATACAAGTATTTTGTACATATACATTGCGATGTCTCATTCTCGTCATTTTATGCACCAGAAATATTAACATTTTCAAAAGAACTACATTGCCTGCTAGCCTCCATCAAAATATTCCTACAATTGATTATCTTCTTGTTATGGTGACCTGATTCAAATTTCTTTTTCTCTTTAATCTTCAAACCTCAGATAAGTAAGTGCTGTAAAGAAGACAGTTAATCACACACACAAAACACATAAGAACACTGGAATTCGTACACCAGTACACAAGGAAGTTGCATATTGTTGCACATAGATACAAAAGTAAGTGTTCTTTTTCATGTTTAACATTACATATTTTGTCCCTTGAATAATGTAATGTCTTATTGAATAGAAAGAATGTGTTATTCTTTATTTTGTGGATAGCTACATTGCATATTTGATAATTCTGAACACTTAAAATTTTGAGTTGGTGAGAATTTTCGAGACGATATGAATGTATATACATTTTCATATAATTTTAAAGTAATGTATTACTTAAAAAGGTACATAAAATTTATTACTTGTTAATAAGTTCACAATAAATATTGTTATATCAAATTCTTTTTCAGCCTATAAAGTTTGGTACTTTGATATGCAATTTTATTCAGAATTATTATATTGAAAACGTTATATAGCACTATAGTATTCAAGTAAATGTTCAATTGATGTGTTCAGAAAATCATGAACTTTCAGACTATTTGGAGCCTTCTGACTGGAATGTGGCACTGATCCAAGGCAGTAACTGACAACATATTTCCCTTTAGCTTATTCTATGCGAACTGTTTTTACAATTGTTTGGAACTTTCACTTGAGAGTATTAGACATACATGCGAGTTATAATAACAATGTATGTGATGTAATGTATGATATATGTATATTAATAATGTTTACCAGAGGCTTACATATCATATAATTAAAAATGTATTTTTGCCTTTCTCTTGAATTAGATAGAGACCTGAATAAAATTTACGGCTTTTTCCTAACTTCTCCTCAAAGTTCCATTTTGTATTAGATTGATCTCCAATACACAGGGAAAAATTAAACTACTAAACCAAATTCTTTAACTAAGAATTTCTTAATAAAGGCGAAGTCAATACAACTCTTATCAAATAAATTTCATGTACTAAATTATATTAAAATTGCAAAATTAAAGTGCAGACGTCAGTTCAAAGAAAAGGGAAAATTAAATCCTTTAAACTATGACTTGAAATCTGGGACCTGAAGAAGAGGGTGGATTGCAATACTCAAAACGTATTGTTTTATTATTTAATTTATCAATGAAAAATGTTAAAAATCTCTTATCTTTTCAAATTATCTATCATAAATTACAAAACTTTTGAATGGAGTTTTTTATAATATTAATTTAATCATAGGCTATTTTATTGGCCTTTGAACCAACAATATTATACATAATTATATTTTTTCACATTTAGTGACGGAATACTTAGTATAATAACTATAATTTATTTAAGAAAAATTTATATAATAGTTAAATAACTTTAAACATTAGGAATGCTTTATTAAAATCTATCAATAAATTTAATCTATTCTTGAATTTTTTTCTGTTCTTGACCTACGAAAATGCTCTAGGCAGTATTCATAATGAGCATGAGAAGCACTTCGAGGACCTCTTTTAGTTCACATGTCTTCTTATGGGTACTCTGTAAACCACTGCACTTTTAAACAAATAAAGATTGTCCTTGTAACCTTGAAGTACACATTTTTTATCAATACCTAAGGATATGACATTCGGTTATTTATAAATATAGTAATGGGAAGGAATTTAGAAACTTTGAAAAGTATGTCCCTGGTCTATAATCCAATAACTGAAAGACCAAAAGTGGAATCATTTTATTCCTGTTTGGGGATAAAGTTCTTTAT
The DNA here is from genome assembly GCF_021130785.1 of Homalodisca vitripennis. NCBI lineage: Eukaryota > Metazoa > Arthropoda > Insecta > Hemiptera > Cicadellidae > Homalodisca > Homalodisca vitripennis. The sequence goes on along the minus strand of NC_060208.1, from coordinate 219,136,815 downwards.
CGACTTCCCAACTGTCATAGCGAGTCCCGAGGTGACCATCTGTCTCTGGTCGCTTATTTCTCTTCTTTATACGGGACTTTACCTAGAATTGTATTATTCATCGTTGAGAATTATGTGCTTTACAAGACTACGTTGTAAAATATACAGATATATTTCACAGGCTTGGCTATTAGCTTTTAAAATGTGTGTAGAATATATAGAGATTTTCACTTATGATATGGATGATCCCGTTTTAACTTTATTCCGGATTTTTACTAGAATTGTATTTAGAATTGTGTGTATTACAAGATTAAGTAGTAAAATAAAAATACGTTATGAAGGCTCAGCTATTAGCTATTAAAATGGATGTAGACTATATCGTGTATCTTTACTTAGAATATGGATGATCCCTTTTTGACTCTTTTCCAGACTTTACCTAGAATTTTATTATTGATTTTTTAGAATTGTGAGTGTTACACGATTAAGTTGTAAAATAAAAATACATTACAAATGCTCAGCTGTTAGCTTTTAACATACATGTGGACTTTAATATCGAATTTTTACTTTGAATAAGGATAATCCATTTAATTCTTTATCATTGTTTAAAAACAGAAGAATTATATTAATCAATTCAGTTTTCCCTCTTTAACTCAAGGCTACTCCATAATTTAATTGTTTACAATATATAACTCTAAGAATATACTAAATAAAACAGTCACTGTAGTCGTTGTAAGTAACATAATTGTACAATAGAAACTAAGCTAACAATATTCGTGAGTTTCTGAACCCCAGTCCACTGTCTCAGAGTTGATGTCAAACGACGCGTAAAAATGGTTAAGTGACAAAGTTTAACTAATTTAAAGTTCCTTATCCTATTAAAAGTTTGTGCCCACGTTAACCATCAATCTCCCATAAGTCACAAGTATTTACAGTAAACCCAAGTCTATTAATTCTTCTGGAATATAAACAACAAACAATTTGTGGTATTTAGCGATTAATCTCTAAGTAAATACGAGTGAAAGAATATAACAAATAAAATCGAAAAATTACTTAATGTAGGATATTAAATTTCTTTACAGGTATTGTTTGGATAACTTTTGAAATTGCGTACAATGGTGAAAGATTTCAAAATTACGTGATCTTCCGTAAGGATTTTTGGAACCTACTTGGCACAAAGGTTGTGGTATCCAAGCTTCCCTATATCAATTAAATGAAGTAAACTTCGTGAAATATATGGGAAATGTTTCAAGAGTTCAGTCATTGTGAAACAACGATTTTATGAACTTTGTCATTGATTTTCAACATCAAATCTTCATTCAGTAGGCCAGGCCGACCGCTCCGACTATCGTGATAGAAATTTTTAGAGTCAATACACTTCTGCCTTACTCTGCTTTCATTAATTATTCATTTCCATAAACTTCATACAATTGGCAATAGATTTTATTTCGTTTATGGTTATTTGGCAAGAATAACCTTGTCACTGAATGCACTTCACAAATTTCGTGAATTTCAATTGCAGCACACATTTTAATTAATCATAGTGAGAAAAGTAAAAGAGATGCAGACCGCACGCGACTAAAGCTCGATTCGTACTGAATGCCAGAGTGTTTTGACACCGAGATGGCGGCTGTAGCCCCGTTCACTGCCGCACCATTTAAAAAACGTCTGTTACTTCTGGATAGCCAGTACTGGCCAATCGTCTTGATATTGATGAGAGACTTACCACTAAGCAAAGCCCTTCAGTACACTCTTGTTATTTGCTCTAAATTCTCTGTTGAAATGTTTTGTTAGTAATTTTTAGTTGTAAATTATTTTCGACTCTATTTAGCCAACAAATGTACGTATCATCATTATCACGTCAATGGTCGTCACGCCTAAATATATTTAGGAATCTGAAACCGTCACAGACTTGATCCCCAGAATGTGGCCATATTCAGACGCTACACTGAGAGGAAGATGAAAATAAGCTGAAATATACATTCAAACAGAATCAACCCTTCCCACCTACGTCAGTGGGAATAGACCTGGTTGCTTTACCGTGCTATGGTATCTTCTCTAAAACATGGTAGTGCACATGAAGAGTTAGTGGGCTGAGCGTTAGCAAAGTCTATCACTTGAGGGGCAGGACATATTTCACTTCCGTCTGCCTTTCGGCCCGATATCTCCAGAAAAAATCTACCACAGTTTTGAAATTTTTCCAAAACTTTAAATTTTAATATATATCTTGAGTTTGATGACGATCCTAGTCACTCAATGAGATTTGCTGTCTATGAGTCACTGTGATTGTTGCAGTTCATGTGCACCAAATTACTGAAAAAGTAGCTCTTCTGCTGCTGCCTTTCTATTGTAAGTTCTGTAGTATTACCTTAATGGTATTTTATACTTTGAATAATGTAAATAACACTATTCAAAAGACACTCATTATTGTGGTAATTTAATTATAAAACGGCATGAAGATAACTACGATAAGTTAAACGTAGTAACAATATAACAACTACCACAAAATGTTAGAGTACATTCATATTGTCGTAAATGTTAAATGTATAAATATACATGGATTTTAACAGGATTATAAAGTACCATTTACCCATCTTTAGTAACGTATATTATATCAACGATAAATTTTAGGGTGAAACCCAATCTCAATGATTACCGAAACGTAACCGGTATGTGGGTTTATCGTTCATTTAATTTACATATCATAATGACAATAAACCAGATGGAAAATAATCTACATGGTGCAATGGGTGGTGTACCATTCGAACCTCCCTTTATGAGATATGCAAATGTTTGTTCATGTGGGAATGAACGCGTTATAACGTTGAAACTGGGTGGTTATACATTATTAAAGTAGTTAAACAGTGTATTCCAAGATGCGTAGGCTCATTTCAACATGTTCAGTAAATGTTATATTTAAATCCATGTACTGCGTTAAAAGATAAGATATCCATCCAAAGCATAAAATATAACAAATAACCTCATATGTTTTTCACAATAGCGTTTTATGAAATGTCTGGGGGTTTTGAAAACTATAAACTAATAGTTTTAAAAATTCGCCTAACAGCACAAAATAAAAACAACAAAAATTTCAGACTATAACATAAATACATCAATATTATTGTTTATGTCTGCAAAACAAATACAATTACGAAAAATCTCTCAGAATTCACCTTGACTGGGGATATTATGAAGTGTGAAAACAAGTAAAAAAAGTAACATTTACTCAATGTTATCATTGAATGTACAAATACAGTGAGTTGAATAATAATTCCAATAGGATAGTTTTATTGATAAACGAGCTATGATTGAATTTCTCATTAAAATTACTCAAATATTAAAAATAATTGACCTAATATGGAAGTGACCCATTGCCATTTATTTCAAATATTTTTTACACATGACAATAATGGCTAAATAAAACTTAAATAAAAATAAACAAGGAAACTTATATAAAACCTCAGATATACACAAAGATAATTAATTCTATACAGATTCTCTGCATTAATTTTATTTCCGCCCAATCATTTAATGATTCCGGTAAAATACATTGTTGTGTGCAACAATATTTTGAATTTACAATAATAAATAACAAACAACGACTTGATTTACAGTTAAGTTTTTTAAATGACAGACTGTACTCCATGAGAAGGTAAGCAATTCAGATTTGGAGATAAATCCATTCTTGAATCTTATATCTGTTATATGTAAATTATTTAAAATTACAGTATCCACTTTTTGAATAACCTACATACATGTGCATCTTTGAATTATAATGTTGTAAGTATCAATGTTTATAAATCAACACTACAGATGGTAACTTTTGTGGAAATCCCAGATCCCCACAGTTTGGCGGTCTATGGACTCATACACTGAGGAAAATACTATTAGTTTTAATACGGATATCTCCCGCCTATTGTTCAGCTATTGTGTGTTCCTAGACAATATGGAACTAACAAAGAAATACGTTAAATTTAAGTTGACTGTTGCCAGCTGTCAACCTAACTAGACCGAAGTGTCAGTATCATTCTCTAATACAAACAAACTAGTGAACTTGTGGGTTCCTAGACAATATGGACACTAACAGAGAAATATGATAAATTCAAGTTGACTGTTGCTGGACGTCAACCTAACTAGACCGAAGTGACAGTATCATTCTCTAATACAAACAAACTAGTGACTTGTGGGTTCCTAGACAATATGGACACTAACAGAGAAATATGATAAATTCAAGTTGACTGTTGCTGGACGTCAACCTAACTAGACCGAAGTGACAGTATCATTCTCTAATACAAACAAACTAGTGACTTGTGGGTTCCTAGACAATATGGACACTAACAGAGAAATATGATAAATTCAAGTTGACTGTTGCTGGACGTCAACCTAACTAGACCGAAGTGACAGTATCATTCTCTAATACAAACAAACTAGTGACTTGTGGGTTCCTAGACAATATGGACACTAACAGAGAAATATGATAAATTCAAGTTGACTGTTGCTGGACGTCAACCTAACTAGACCGAAGTGACAGTATCATTCTCTAATACAAACAAACTAGTGACTTGTGGGTTCCTAGACAATATGGACACTAACAGAGAAATATGATAAATTCAAGTTGACTGTTGCTGGACGTCAACCTAACTAGACCGAAGTGACAGTATCATTCTCTAATACAAACAAACTAGTGACTTGTGGGTTCCTAGACAATATGGACACTAACAGAGAAATATGATAAATTCAAGTTGACTGTTGCTGGACGTCAACCTAACTAGACCGAAGTGACAGTATCATTCTCTAATACAAACAAACTAGTGACTTGTGGGTTCCTAGACAATATGGACACTAACAGAGAAATATGATAAATTCAAGTTGACTGTTGCTGGACGTCAACCTAACTAGACCGAAGTGACAGTATCATTCTCTAATACAAACAAACTAGTGACTTGTGGGTTCCTAGACAATATGGACACTAACAGAGAAATATGATAAATTCAAGTTGACAGTTGCCAGCTGTCAACCTAACTGGACTGAAGTGAAAACCGTAAATTGTGGATTCGTAGGCAGTATGGAAATTATCATTAATCTTATATTTTTTAATGTGTGTGACTAATAATAGGTTTAAAAACCTATTTGATGTAAATTGTATACTTACGTAGCTGATTTTATTATGTAAATATCATTACGTATAAATGTTGGTTTCCATTTGAGCTTACTTTATAAAAACATTGTAATATTTTAATATATAGAAAAGTCTTTATTTTGTATATTGTAACAGAGTTATTAGCGGTTTTTTAGGAGACCTTTGAAAAATTCATCTAAAAGCAAATCCAGACGAACTTTAAATACAGAATTAATGGATAATATTAATATTTTCTCCGTGTTTAATTAGAAAACTCATTATAAATAGTTACCTAACACAAAGGTTAATAAATACACAAATGGAATAAATTCAAACTTATTTCTACAATATTTGTACAATAGAGGTACAGTTTACTAAACTTAACTGTTTTCACATAATATAATGCGTTATTTATGTTACAAAGCCTGCGTTGGGGACCATAATATGTCTTCCACTGGACTCTAATACAATTTCACCCAGATGTCATTGTCCAGGACCAAGCGTGATATATTGTCCAGCACACTTCGTAGCTTCTCCAGTAATTATACTCTTGAGAGCTTCTCAGCTGCATTTTTTCAGTTTTATTTAATATAAAGCAGATATAATGATATAAACAATAGTTATAGCCATTTACCTTTTCAATAACAAGGAAACTATCATACGAGATCAATATTCGTAAATGAGAAAAATTTCTATTAAAATAGTCTTAAAAAACTATGATATCCGTATAATATATCAAACTATAAATTATAAATAATATTACTTTATTCAATATTTTCAATGCTTTGAATTTTAAGATTGGTCTGACTAAAATGTTTATTATTTTTATAGCGATAAACTGTAAAATATCTCCCTTGTTCCTTCTATATAAATAATGAGTCAGGTCTCATCTCAAGTTCAAGACTAAGGTGATGCGTTGTTGTAACATAGAGTCGGAGTCAGGCGCCTTTACCTATTCCCCTTCCCGCCCATCGCCTTCCTGTCTCATTGCTTCGGAGGACTCGCTGCGAGGCCGCAGGAAGTGCCGACTTTAATTTTCTTCTTAGTATCCCACTTTCGCCTGTGCTGGTGTGATGTTTAATTGTGCTCTTGACTTCTCATGCTCGTGGCTTGTGCCCATGTGTATCCTATGCTGTGATAACGCCTGGTTTATTTTGTCCTGTATGAACTTAAAAAAGTTGCCGCGTATTAATTTTCTATGGAAGTTAATTGTCAGAAGTTGTAGGTTTTAAGGACTTTTTCACGCATTAAATTTCTTACACTTGACGAAGAGGGTAGATTTATATCCACGAAACGCAGTGTTACACATTATATGATATATATCGTAACGTTGGCAGATATCCACAATGCTATTGCTCTAGAAATTCTATACCAATGGACACAGCCACAGAGAAGAGAACTAGAACAGATTAAACAACTACAGAGTTTGCAGAGCTTGTAAGGTTAAGTATTGTTTATTAACTGCACTAACTAGCGTCACGCTTCCCTGATTAGTATCACTGGACACAACTGATGATTAGGCCTCTCTGTACAAGTTGACTCTATCCCTAAGCTTATATACAGTGTAATGTCACTGAGTGCTCTGGACAACCGTGATAGTAATGAGCCATCTAACAAGCACAGGAATGTTTACAGTAACAGTACTGTAAACATTCTACTCCTACTTTTGTATAACAACAGCTGTCAGGTTGAGGTAAATTTTGTAAGCAATTAATTTAATATCATTGCATAGATAATTGGAACAGGGTGACTTGTAAGCACAACCTTATTTAATCCACATTTCATAATGTATTTAGTATTTATACGTTTAAGATATTTTTATTACTGTAAACATAAGTTTTACTTTGTAGTATTGAAATTGCTAGAATATACTGCTAATTTGTTTTAGTAATTATATATAATTATTGTTCTAGTAGCGATGCTTTACACTCAAAGATAAGAAATGTAAGAAATATATCTGTAAAAGAAAATTCAAGTTTTTTTTAATTGTACTTTTTAGCTCAACTCTTGATATAAATACCTAGGTTGACGGAAAGTTTATAGTAAGTAACTTATAGTGGTAGGTATACTTACGTTTCGTGTATATAAGGGATAATTTAAGTAAGGTTTAATAAGTTTTTTTTTGTAATTTGTTTATTATTTACCAAACATGATTGTTAATAGATTGATAATCACTAACAGAATGCGTTTGTTAGAGAACGTTTTGACTAAAGTAACTTATAGAGTTTGTATATTGTAAATTTGTTGTAATTTAAAATCCAAATGCTATTATTTTATCAATTAAGTATTATTTTAACGCTTTTAAGGTTCGTTTCATCAAATTGGTTATTATCGAATTTATGTGACGGTAAAACTCAATTCTAATATAACATAGCTTCAGACAATCCCGAACCAAAACCTCTTGAACTGAACTATATCGCAAGATAAAGACTATGATTGATAAATGCCGTTTGTGCCAGGTTACTTGCTTTTGTGGGTGGAATGTAAAATATACCTTATGAAGATTATAATTTAGGATGTAGTTAATGAGCTGTAACAAACCGCTATAGTTTCTTACGCTCAAACTGACAAGAGTTAAAAAAATTTCGTACCTTGATTTTTTTACTAAAATCCAAAATGTGGTGTTCTGCCATAGTTATTTCCTCTAAGTGTAGTATAAAGTAATAGTATAGTATAACATTTTTATGAAGAATGTAGGGTAAACATGGCCTTAATTTTATAAAAAGCTTTTATTTTTATGTAAAGCTTTTAAAGGCTCCCACAATGGAAAGGTTATGTAGAGAAATTATTTCTTTTCTCTACATGAAAAATGTATGTTTTAAGAGTAAACTGTCATTAAAAATTTTCTGTATATATATATATATATATATATATATATATATATATATATATATATGTATATATATATATGTATATATATACATATATATATATATATATATATATATATATATGTATATATATATATATATGTATATATATATATGTATATATATACATATATATATATATATATATATATATATATGATCTTTATAATATCTTTCTCTTTCACATTTATGGCACGAGAAAACCACCAATCGATATGTAAGCGTGAAGTTAAATTATTGGTGACACCAGGAATAAATATTTCATAGTTTACGAAGTTAATTTTGTATTTGTTTTAGCAAGATATTACATGCTCATAAGATGTCATAAACAATAAAGTAATAATGTTTTTGTTTTTGACACAATTTTGAGGAAGTTATTAGTCCGGAAACACCGTTTCAAAGAAAGCAGCCAGAACAGAGTCCAGCTAGTACATTTGCATTTATATTGCTGGGTTGGAATGTAATGAATACAACAGTCGTGGGTATGAGGGTTATAAAAGTTAGAAACGAATGTAAAAAAACTACAGTAGTTACCGCTGTGTTATTAAGCCGTATATTTATTGTAAGAGATTCCCCGTTGGTAGAAGTGTTTATGAAGTAAACATAATTGAATTACAGTCTTTAGTGAAAATAATTTCGTCTACAAGTTTGTGAACAATGCTTACGAAGGTTAAGTGAAAGATTTGGCTCATATCGTTCCAAAATAAAGAAATGTACATAGGTAAAGTTCAAAATCTTTTCGTGAATCTACATAATCGTTATTATATTAAATGATTATTGTGTTCCCTAACATAAAAAAATATTATAATATATATATATATATATATATATATATATATATATATATATATATCTCATTTATGAAATGATTTTAGCTCATATAATTGCTAACATTTCTTTAAACCTGTAGTTTTAACACTGCGTTGGCCACACCTGACTGCTAAACCGGATGCTCTACAGTCGGTACATAAGTATAGTCACAGTTAATGTGGTAAAACGTATTATTTAGTTGTATATATAAAACATAGTTTAATACATTGACTGCGTTGGAAGCACCTGGCTGCTACACCGGATGTTCTAAAGTCGGTACATAAGTACAGTCACAGTGAAGGTGTTGAAAACGTATTATTTAGTTGTATATAAAACATAGTTTAACACATTGACTGCATTGGCAGCACCTGGCTGCTATACCGGATGTTCTGCAGTCAGTACATACAGTAAGTAGAGTCACAGTTAATGTGGTAAAACGTATTATTTAGTTGTAGATAAAACATAGTTTAATACATTGACTGCGTTGGCAGCACCTGGCTGCTACACCGGATGTTCTACCAGCCAGCTCAGACCACTGGAGACGGTAGAGTACCAACTGCTGAAACTGAAATTACTTGTATTTTCGCTCAAAATTTTCCCTCACGGTGGGAAATCATCTGGTGTGTCATTTTACCCAAGTGTGTCATTTTAGACTGGTCTCCCCTACGAAGGCATTTACGAAGGAGAATCAGCTATGAAAAAATATCTAATATATTTAAGTAAACCTAAATATTTAATACTGGATGGAATAAAAAAAACATTATATTATTAGGAGTATTCTTTGTAAACGATTCTTTGCTAGATTTTGTTTTACCCAAAGGCGTTATTAAATTTTAAAATTAAATCCAGATCGCTACAACACATAGGCCGCTTTAATGTTGCACTTGGAGTATCCGTGGTTTACAACATTACATAATAATCATGGACGATTTATTCATAATAAATTAATATACCAATACCTTATGTATTTTACATAATAACTCAATATACAGGGGGTAATAAATGTGGGCTTGATAATTCCCGAAAGATTACAGGTAAATCAATAAAAATTTATACATCATTACTCCACCTATAAATCTACTTTTGAAGTAACTTCAATTTTCTTGGTCAAATCAGGGAGATGGTCCTATAGAAGTTAGAAAACATCTTAAATAAGAGCATAGGTCGAATTTTACATCAAATTAAAGGTCTATATTAGTAGAGTACAGTGCCACAAATCCAATATCAAAGAGGTGACTATATAATAATTACGTTGGTTTAAATTTTCGTTGGTATTAGTTTTTAAGGTACTTAGTTGGAGGATGGTCTAAAAGTAGTTGCGGGGAAAATTGAACTTACGCATAGTTAAAAATGTACCTACATTATTTTCAAATTGTTAGACCATCCTTCATTGTAATTTAAGAGTCATTAACTACCTTAAAACTTTTTTTCTTAAGTCCCGTTTTCATTTAATAAGTTTAAATTTCATAACTTGAGCGAAGATAGACAAGAATATTAAACCACCTAGACCAGGGTCTTCATTGTAAATGTTTCAAATTTTAAACGAGCATAATATTTTAAAGATTCAACTTTTTCAGGTTGGTTTTTCTGTATTTTACTCAACTAATTCCTTTAATTTGATGTTCTACTCGACCAATCTTTTAATTTAAGACTTCCTTTTGACTCTTTGCGGGTCGCCCTGATATGGTAAAAATATTAGTTACTTCAAAATGTAGTAAAGTAATTTATAGGTGCCGTAATGATGTATGAAGTTTTATTGTTTCACCAAACGATCAGTTCGGGATTTTTTACAACCTTTACATTTAAAATCTAAAAAGAACATTATTCTTATATTTTAGTTTTTTTAGACAGCCCCACTTAAAGTGCTTTTCATTACTTGATAGAATTTATATTTCTTATATATATATATATATATATATATATATATATATATATATATCCTGTCAGTACGTTTTTATCTCCTTCAAAAATCGTCGTCCGGAGTAATAAGGACACCACAAGTAGTAACTGACAGATGTTGGATGACATGCGAGATGGATCACACACCGTGTGAACTTTGAGGACGTTTTATCTCATTTAGAATCTTCTCATAATAAATTTCTAGTAAGTGACATATCACATCCTTATTTATGATTCTGAAAAATTAATTATTATGATACAAGTAAGAGAGCTTTAATGGAAATGGTTTTATTACAAAAATAGTTATGCTGAAGTAAAACTCATCAATGTTTTTCACTGGATGTAAAAATACTATATTATATTAGTTTGATTATTTAAAATCATATGTGACAGATAAGGCCAAATATTAAATAATTGAATAGTCAAAAGTAAGGGCTCTGTGGTATAATGATAGCACATACACCTGGCCAGTGAGAGATACGGGTTCGAGTTCCGGTGGAGCAAGTACTTTTGTGATTCAATGTTTATTGAAATTATATATATATATATATATATATATATATATCAATCTTCAATAAGAAATCATCAAATTTTTAAATTGAACAGTTTCTATATTTCGGCTTAAGCCGTCTTCAGGAAATTACAAAAATATTAATAGGGCTATAAGAAAAAAATAATATAAAACATCAACAAAGGAAAATTAAAATGGAAAAATGAATTAAGTCGATTGGTAAACATATGATTTAATTTTATAAATTTACTTTGTTGACTAAAGTTAACACCTTAAATTTAATCCACTTTGAAATTTTGATTTAGTGACTAGTTGATGGGCTTGTTCCATGGTTCTAAGACTGTTTCTATTTAAATGTTCTGATATTTTTCTAATTTTTTTCACTGAATATGTTTCTTCCAAATTTTTTATTATGTATTAATCCATGTGCTACTACAGGTTGCTCTGTCTTTTTATGTTTATATGCATACCTGTGCCCTGTCATCCTGGTTCTAAGAGAATTTATCGTTGGGCCAATATAATCTTTAGGGCATAACTTGCACTGAATTTGGTAAACAATATTTTTTTTATTCACATGTTAGGCTTTAAATATACTGTATGATTTTTTTAGAACTTCATATAAATGTTTTTGAAGTAGAGCACATGTTGCAAACTAAACACCTAGGTTTATTGCAATTATTTTACCCAACTATCACGTTTTCTTGGTCTTTGTGTTTAGGTAATTTTGGATGGATGAGAATATTTTTAAAAACTGGTGGTTTTTTTCTAAATGTTATTTTTGAAATGTATTTGAAATGTTTTAGTTCAAGCAGAGCTGTCCAATAAACTGTATGCTACTCAAAGTATATTGTTAATTTTATAAAGTCCTGGGTGGTAATTTGTTAAAGCTTTGGATTATTATTGTCAAAATTTAGATTTATTGTTCCAATTGATAGTTATATAGTGTTTAGTTTGTTGTTTAAAGGTTTGCGTGGATAACCCTTTTTGAAAATGCTCATAATAAATTATCAATATATTCTTCTAAGTGATATTTGTCACTGCATAAATTTTGGGCTCTTTTAGCTAAACTCTTTGGAATGGCTTTTTTGACATGGGACGGATGACAACTGTCATAATGTAGGTATTGAAATGTTTTGGTGTTTTTTTATATTGATCTTAGTTTTCAACTTCTCATTTTTAATAAAACTATCTATATCCAGGAAACTCACAATTGAATCAGATACCTCCTACGTAAATTTTAAGTTGCAGAAAGTGTTCATTGATCGTAAAAAATGTTGTAATTGTTCGTTACCATATGTCCATATCATGAAGACATCGTCAACGTAACGTTTCCAAAATATGTGTTTGTATGTTTGTGTTTCTAGAAAATCATGTTCAAGCTTCCCCATCACAAGATTAGAATAAGAAGGAGCCATTCTTGTTCCCATGGCTGTCCCATTTTGCTGTAGATAAAAGTTATTTTAAAACCTAAAGCAATTCATAGTTAGAATGAAATTTATTAATGTTAAAAGAAAATCTGACGAAGGAAGTGTATTTTTGGGACGTTTGTTTATAAGTAGTATCTCACAAAATCAATTCATTGTTGGTGTTCAATATTTGTGTACAGCGATTGAACATGGATTGTTACTAATTTAGGAGGAGTTTTTCAGGAGGAGGTTGAGCTACATATTTCACAAGGTGCCAAAAATCATTAATATTTTTAATGAAAGAAGGAAGATCAGTCACAAATTCTTTTAAATGGTCGTCAACAAAAGAAGAAATTCTTTCAGTTGGAGAAGATATTGAAGCTACAATTGGTCTTCCTGGTGGATTTGAAATATTCTTGTGGATTTTGGGCAATACTCGTATGTAGAATGTTGGTGTTTTCGGAGATTTCTTTACTAGTAAATAATTGATGGAATGATCACTTAAGCTTTCTTGTAAGTCATTTTTTCTTTATTTGATTAGATATTTTTGAACAAAATTCTTCATTAAGATCTCTATTTAAAATGTTATAAGTAGTTGTGTTACTTAGTTGTCTTTCTGCTTCAGCAATGTAATCCTTTATATTCATTATTACAGTCACATCCCCCTTGTCAGCAGGAAGTATTATTATGTCCATGTTATTTTTAAAAAATGTATAGCTTTTTTTGGTTAAATTATGGTTTTTTGGTAAATTATCTGCAAATGAAGGATCAGAAATAATTATATTTAAAAACTGCTCTATAGTGTGATCTGGATTCAAAGCTGGGGGATCCTATTCTGAAGGTAGCTAAAATTTCAAGAGAGATTTATGAATCTGCTTCTTCATTTTGATTGTTATTTAAAAAGTAATGCTTAATTCTAACTTTTCTTGAAAACTCTAACGCATCAGAAACTAATTTTATGTGGTCGAATTTTGGAGTTGGTGCAAAGTTAAGCCCTTTTTTAATAATATAAATTTAATTTTTTTTTAAAGTTTAGTTGGATATATTAATATAGTTTGCTTTTAGTAAATTGATATCTTTAAATTCACAACAATCATCTATGTTTATAGTTGGTTCTAAGTCATCAAAAATTGGAAGTAAATAGTAATGATAGAGCAAAGACATGTTTGTTTGAAGTAGGCCTCTTAAACCAATTATGTGCATAGTTTGGATCATGGCATCAAGGCTAACTTGAAACTTGACTGAGTTGCAAATATATTGATTGAAACTATTAATACTTCTTCACGCACTAAACATAAAATAAGATCCAATGTTTGTGGATTTTTTTTAAGCTTTTAACCACCTAATAATGAACACTGAAGTTGAACACATATCTCAAATATGTCTACTTCCGATTCAAAATTATCACAGTGCTCCATCGTATTACATCTTATGAGAATTGACTAAGATTAATATACGGACTCTGGTCTATAATGGTTTTAGTTACTGAAATAGTTAAACTTATTCAATTCAATCTTATATCATTTTATAGAAATTTGTTCATCGATATTCTTATAAAAATCACTCTCCAACTCTATGGCCCCAAAACCTTTGACTGCTCTTTAAACTCAAAATCGAATTACTCTGGAAGGGATGAGGAGATTGAAATATCTCCAGTGGTTTTCACTTATGTAGGTGTATATATTATACAATGATGTGCCTTTGACATATCTGTTACTCAATAGGAAATCGCGTCCTAAGCCGCGGGTAACTACTAGTTAATATATTTAAAGGAAATGAATAGTTATACTATCCAAGCTAGTTTCTATCGATGACACATTCATTAACAATGTCAATTCAGTATTTTTAACAGTACTATTAAAAATATTTTAATACTATACCATATTGTCCAAAGACACAAGCGATTAACCGTTTCCACTTTTACAGAAGTGTAAGTTTAACGCTATAACCATGTTCTTCTTAGAAGAGTTCAAATCGAAATATTATTCTATTAAAAATCTAAAGCAAAACAGACTATGCATAGTAAGTATTTGTAAATAATGAAATATAAAGTTTGGTTAATAACTAATCTAAACCCATTTTTAAGTACTTAAGTAAATTTATAATGTATATACATTTTAAGACAATAATTGATTTGAGGAGTGGACGGAAATATAATTATAAATCCCAGGACATCCGCAGGAAGTACAAACCGATCGTATTCTGGTGCTGTGGGAATCCGGATGTCCAAATCTTTTAACAAATGCAGTGGGGGAGGAAATAAATAAATCACGTGGTTATTAGAACAAATTATATTACAATGAAGCCCTAAGGGCAAAACCCATTCCAGGAAGGTGGAATTTGATAAGAGAGGAAAGTCAGTCCATAGGTCAATACTCCGAGGCAAAAGGGTCGTATTTCGGGTTACTACAGTATCGATATTTTACGGTGCTACGAACGTAGCTGGAATAGCCGAATGAGAAGAACAGCAACACATAAAGAACAGCTGCATTAGTATTGCTACAAAGAACACGTAGCTAGTTTGATTAGCAAAGTAAAAATTTTAAGTGGAGACTGAGAAGCGTGGTGTGTCGGAACTTTGACTTTAAATCGCAGAACAATCGAGGTGAAGTGAGTAGCTTCGATTTTATTTTATTGGCTAAACGAAATACCATTAATCGACAATGTCGTCGCTTTCTCCTTTATTATGGCCATTTACACCTGGGATTTGCCTATCAAATAATACGACTCCCGTGACATCACCCACTATTAAGCTTACTTTCATCTTATTTAATTTTTGAAATAATTTTTAGTTACTTTAATACAATTAAGTCAATTATTACTTCAAAAAGGTAAACAAGATTTGTTAAATTAATATTGTAAATTAACAAGTAAAAACAAAGTTTCTGTATTTTCATAATTACATTTTGTTAATAAAAGAAAATAAATATTATAAAGCTGCGACTCTGAGTTTCATATATCATTTCCTGTAATGATAATTAACTGAACTAGTCGGAAACTAATTAACCAATTAATGAAATAAGAGGAAAGAGAAACGTCATAATTTTAAGCATTCCTTTTTTCCAATTGTGTTATAGCAAAGGCTTCATCTCAATAGTATCGTCAGAACACCTACTGCACGTAAAGTTCAGTAAGAGCAATGTAAGTTGGGGTAAAGAAAGACAAATACCTTGAATAGCTGTGAAAAGCTGAATTCTCTTACTATACACCTTTGTATTATCAGTTTTCCTGCCATATTTATAAAATATAGATCTATTACTCATTTAAAGTTTTGCCTGTTAAATATGCTACGGTCAGAAAATTCAGTTGTGGAATTACTCCCAATTGGAATTTAAAACTCCTCTATTCACAAATGATCATCTTGAAGAATTTTACGGGCTGTGACTTTTAACCAAACAATACTGTATTTCTATTATAAAACACAATTTTACACAGAGTAGACATAGTGCTCTTATACATAAAATGTATTAAAATTTGCATAGATTTTTGTACTATTTGTGGCAATAGAATAAATTTTACTTTCTCCGCAAATACTTGAACCCGCAACTCTCGTTGCGAAGTTAGAATGCTGAATATGTTACCACAGAATCCTACTTGTTATACGTTGGTTAAATGATTTTTTTTTATCTATTATATCACTCATTGTGGACTGGCTTCGTTTTTTCCAGGAAATTTTAACAGTAAAAAAAGTTTGTTGTAATTTAATGTTTTATTGTATAATTATTATTATTGCAATATAATTTATGTTCACTCACTTTCAAGGGTACCCAGATAAAATATTTACCAAACTTGACTAGTTATAACGGATTGAATAATACTTTAATTATTTTTGTGTAGTACCTTAAGGTTTTTGAATAAGACGACATTTTTTCTATTTTATCATAGATTAATTTTAATAATGACACAAATAGTACAAAAATAAATAAATCGACCAATTTTAGTACGCCCTTCTATTACATATTATATATAATATTTTAAGTCAATTACAATAAAACAATAAGTTAAAAACCCCCACTATTTCGAAGTATAATATAAAAGAGTTTTATGATTAAATTCTTAAAGAGCATCTTGGCTACATCGCAGTTAATTAAAGTAACTTTCTTTGCCCCGGAGAGTACCCGCTAAATCACCATCTGATAAGGACTTTGTCTCCTAATTACTGTCCTTTAATTAAAACCGATCTCTCAAGCGTCCTCAAATAGATTATTTGGTTACGTTTAACTAAAAGTGTAATATGGATTTAATTATTGAGATTGTAGAGATCGTATTTAACACTTAATACGAAATGTACAGATGACATATGACTTAATATGTGTAATCGGTTTAGCGCAAGTTTGTATAAGACGTTTATATTTGAGAGCTTGACTGTAGTGGCTCTGTATAACCACATGACTTCAATATTAATATAACAGTATCCTTATATTAGAGTTGGGATATCCTTATATAGCAATCCTGCTAACATGCGATATTCTCATTTACGGCTTCATAATATAACCCATTATCTATGTTTCAATACATATTAAACTTTTTACTATAAAACAACTTGTCATAAGTATTTACAACAGACTGTTAATTTACAAATAAAAACAAAAATTGTTTAGAGAAAATCGCAATTATTTTATATTATACCAGGACAACTTGTATGCAAAAGACAATCTTAACGTAGTTATAATTTATGAAGATACTGCATTGGCTGAATTTTAGTTTATATGATTACATCAAACATCTTTGTCTTTAAAAAATATTTATTATGTAGGTTTTTTCAATTTAATGAGCGTTGAGACATGGTTAACAGTAATACAATTTTTAAATATTTTGTTTCATTGGGGAGATACGTTTTTCAGTAATACATGTCTACTTATACGGGTTACTTTGGGGGGGAGGAGTTGTATCGTAATTAGATGAAGCCTAGCAATAAACAACTAATTTAAACAAAAAAGTAATCAGTGTGGATTCAAAAATAAATAAAAATTTTAACAATAAAATCTGTCAAATTATTCCAAACAACATATATGTCTACCTTTTTCAATAACTATTCCGATTTTAGATAGAGACCATTTATAGTTACAGATATTTAAAATTGAACGATTTATACAAAATATGTTAATTTAATATTAACTGTAATTAAATCAAGTAATGTATATATTGTCTAAAGTTTTGGCTGGTAATGATTAAATATTATGGACTTTTCAAATGTTTAACAGTGTTACAATTATGATCACATGTCAACATTGATGGTTACCGTCCGATCACTGTGTAAACTAATGATGCAGATTAAGTTTCTAGATGACAGCCACATTTGAAATCTACTTTTCTTTTAATGAAGCCGAAATGAATTTTTATAATGTGGTGCCATGTCTTATTTGTTTATTTTCATTTATTTATTACGCATCTTATGTTTTGAAGAATTTTCATAGACAACCAAGTTTATCATATAGACGATCAATGAATTGTAACTTTTACACTTCTTAGCAGACAATAATGTAAACTATTATTCGTCTATTATAAATGTATACACTGCTGCGTGTGTGTTTTGTTTTGTTACTTTATATAGATCTAATCCGACTATTCCACAAAGCAAACGGGATTATTGTAAATAATAGAAGTTTTTATCGTCAAGTCTCTACCAACAGCACTTCTGTGTCACGCCACGTCGGCTAAGATAACATCATTAACGTCCACAAAATCAACCTTACAACCTACAAAGTTAAATTAGTTGTCAGGTAACTAAAGACAAGCTGAAGACTTGAGGACGTTTTCCCTATTAGCTACTTATTCCTGTGTCCCAAATGAGATTTTATATCTCCTTAAAAGGTTCGTCTTCTGTACTGTAATTTTAAAACTCATTTTCTTATTCAAAACAACTAAAAAATATGTAATTTTTTATTATTTATTAGTTTCTTTTTTAAGGAGAATCCGATATCCTTTAAGCTCTGCTGTGCCCTTCCTCATTGGCTACTAACCTGTGAGGATCTTATCAAACAGAATAAGGGGGATGGTACTGATAAAAAAGTGCAACGGTCACAGACAGGATACAAAGTCCAACGTCTTAGACCGCTCGGCAATCGGCACTCCCAATGTTATTTAGCTGTAATAGGCTTATTGTAATATTACCACGTAAGAAAGAGCTCTTCAATATGTATATTGAAAAGAATGTTGTAAATTTTCTAATAAATATATGCAGCATTCGTTGTATATAACATTTTATCAACGGTATCGGAAGGAACTTAATGTAAGCTTCTATAATAAATATTAAGAATAACAATATTGCAATTATAATTAATATACAATATATTTCTTTTAATTTTATTCGTTGTCAGCACAGTTTTAGATAAGGCCGTGATAGACAGTTTGATGTCACGTCATTAAATTGATAATTTTCAAACATTTTTATCTAAAACTATCTGTTTTTACTGCTAATAAATTTTAAACCAGTTTCCTAAATAGTAGGCGCATTGATCCTTGCATTAAAATGTATTTATGACGTAAACTGTATATTATAAATTATTATTATTGTATTAAATTCAAAATTTATAACAGACATAATATCATGAAGGTGTTGTCTTATCTAATTTTTTGAAAAATAAATGTAAAGATTATTGAACGTTTGCTCGTATAGGAAGATATGTACATTAAATGTTAATATACAATATCATAATATGTAATAATAGTTATTTATTCATTGTATTTAAGATACATATAAAAGCAAAAAATCTAAATTGAACTAAATTATTATTATTGTTTAGAATTAGTATACAAAAATACGAAACTAATTTTACCTTAGAGATAACCGAATTTCGGACCTCCGCCCTGCTATCAGACTGATGAAGAAGGTAAGAACCACGAATCCAGTCCCTCAGGTAAGAAAAAATTAAATAGCAAGATAAGATTGCTTCCGAATGCAGAGAATAATCGTTACTGGAAATAAAGATAAAGCTATCTTTCCGCTCCAATAACCAAGTAATAAATGTCGAGTTTTGGTCAAGCGTTTAAACAGTTTAAAGACTGTTCTAAACTATAAAGTTGCTAAGAATAGTTTCTATATATTTCCTAATTATTAAGTTCGTATTAGAGGTTACTGTAAATGAGCTATATTCTTCCTAATAAGTTACAAAGGTCCCAAAAAAGTTTATGACTATGACTTTTATAATATAACTTACTATACGAATAACTTAGTTGTGTTATACTTAACTGAGTGTACCTGTCAAATGTAACCAACTGTTCTGTGTAAAACATTTGTTCATTAGTTTGTTTATTATAATTTTTTTTACATTTGCAGTGAGTAAAACGTGTGCATAGTAAACTTTAATTTTTAAACGTCATTATGGATTTCGTAGATTAGGTAAGTATTGTCTAAAACATAATCAGAAATTTGACCACCGAAAACCCCTTTGAAGCAGTCGGCAAGAACTAGCTAGATAATATTTCACTGGAATGTTCTTTTGAACTAATGTACCAGTCCTAGCTCTAAATGTACAACAGTAATTTAACCATTTTGCCATACATTTAAAGACTGAAATAAAAACACATCTTTTATCTTTTGACAGAATAGACTTCTAAGATCTGTGATATGTTTTTTCTTTATCGGGAAACAGAACAAAATCAATTATGGAACAAAACATATTAAGAACAAAGTAAGCTACAATGGCCTTAATTCTCATATTATCTTGATCACCAGGAGAAGGTAAACACAAATATTGGCGTCGGAAATATAATTAACTAAAACCAGAAGTTCTCGTAGAGATGCAAAACCGACGAAATTTCGTTGCGATACCGTGGGTAAACGGCTAGTCGAATATAAATCTAATATATGTTATGCCACTATTAACATAAATACGTGTAACACCGATTGCAGGTGTCGAGTGTCTAATGGAGATGTTAGATAGACAAACGGAGATACTCGGTCATGTCAACCATTGGAATATAGGGGGACACTTACAGGGAAATATGCCAACCTCATTCTCAAGAAACGTCAATTGCATTGTTGTCATATTCCATCCATTTTTAACTAGTCTTCTGAACAATAAAATAAAAACACAATACTCGCATATAAAACAGTACATGGTGTACATTCTTATGATTCTTTGTTCAGAAACACTATTTAAACTATTCATAATAGGGTAAATTACCTAATACACCCAATTTACTATTTCTTACAAATTGGAGTTTGTCTAGTTATTTGAGTGAACATACGGGAGTTTTTCTCTTTAATATTAAACCCAAAAATTAATGTGATTATTGCATAAAGTGTTGTTATTATATTTGTTAACGCTGAGCTATTTTAAAAACTTTCTTAATTATTATGAAATATGTGCAAACTCAAGTTTTATACTTTTGTACTATCATTTGTAATTGTATTAGAAAATTATTTAAAAAATAGGAATTCGATACAGTTAAGAAATGAGCTGAAACTGTGTTTTCTCCTCAGCAATTATATAAAAAGTTTTTTATATAATTTGCTGAGGACACAGTTTTCAAGGCTCATTTTCTAAATTAAACTGTATCGAATTCATATTTTTTAAATAATTTTCTAATACAATTACCAAATGATTACGTACACAAAAGTTTTTAATTAAACAAAACTTGAGTTGCAACACATCATTTCATACATAATTAAGAAAGTTTTTATAAATAGCTCAGCGTAAACAAATATAATAACAAACAACTTTATGGTCAATAATCACATTATATTTGGTTTTAATAAGTTAAGATGAGAAAAAAACTCCTCGGATGTTCACTTCAAATAACTAGGACAAAAACGCTCAATTTGTAAGGAAATAGGAAATTGGGTGTATTAGGTATTTTCTATTATGAATAGTTTTTAATAGTGTTTCGTTGAACCATCAAGAAATGCTCAATAAGAATGTACAGCCCATGTACTGTTATATGCGGAGTTATTGTGGTTTTATTTTATTGGTTCAGAAGACTATGTTTAAAATATGGAAAATGGAATATGTACATACAATTGCAGTGGACTGTTTCTTGCGAGAATGGAGGTTGGCAGTATTCCCCTGTAGGTGTCCATATATTCCAATGGTTGGACATGAAATGACCGAGTTATCTCCGTTTTGTCTATCTAAACATCTCGCCAATTAGTAGACACTCGACACCTGCAATCGGTGTTACACGTATTTTATGTTATTAGGTGGCATAACATATATTAGATTTATATTCGGACCTAGGCCGTTAACCCTACGGTTATACGCACGAAATATTACGTCGGTTATTGCATCTCTACCGAGAACTTTCTGGTTTTTTAGTTAATTATAGAGTTCCGACGCCAATTTTATGTTGTGTTTACCTTCTTCCTGGATGATCAAGATAAATATGAGAATTAAGGCCATTGTAGCTTACTTTGTTCTTAAATATGTTTTTGTTCCATAATTGATTTTGTTTCTGTTTCCCGAATAGAAAGAAAAAAACATATCACAGATCTCTAGAAGTCATCATTCTGTCAAAAGATATTAAAAGATGTGTTTTTAAAATTTCAGTCCTTTTAAAATGTATGGCAAAAATGGTGTTAAATACTGTTGTAACATTTAGAAGCTTAGGACTGGTTACCAATTAGTTCAAAAGAACATTCCAGTGGAAATATTATCTAGCTAGTTTCTTGCCGACTGCTTCAAAGGGGGTTTTTCGGTGTCAAATTCTGATTATGTTTTAGACAATACTTAATCTACGAAATCCATAATGACGTTAAAAATTAAAGTTACTATGCACACGTTTTACTCACTGCAAATGTAAAAAAAATTATAATAAACAACTAATGAACAATGTTTACACAGAACAGTTGGTTACATTTGACAGGTACAACTCAGTTAGTATAACACAACTAAGTTTATTTCGTATAGTAAGTTATATTATAAAAGTCATAGTCATAAACTTTTTTGGGACCTTTGTAACTTATTAGGAAGAATATAGCTCATTTTTACAGTAACACTCTAATACGAACTTAATAATTAGGAATATATATAGAACTATTCTTAGCAACTTTATAGTTTAGACAGTTCTTTAAACTGTTTAACGCTTGACCAAAACTCGACATTTATTACTTGGTTATTGGAGCGGAAAGATAGCTTTATCTTTATTTCCAGTAACGATTATTCTCTGCATTCGGAAGCAATCTTATCTTGCTATTTATTTTTTCTTACCTGAGGGACTGGATTCGTGGTTCTTACCTTCTTCAGTCTGATAGCAGGGCGGAGGTCCGAAATACGGTTATCTCTAAGGTAAAATTAGTTTCGTATTTTTGTATACTAATTCTAAACAATAATAATAATTTAGTTCAATTTAGATTTTTTTGCTTTTATATGTATCTTAAATACAATGAATAAATAACTATTATTACATATTATGATATTGTATATTAACATTTAATGTACATATCTTCCTATTACGAGCAGCTCCTCAATAATCTTTACATTTTTTTTTCAATAATTCGTGTTACAAAAAATAAAATATCCATAATTTATATGCAATTTGAAAACAGATAGTTTTAGAATAAAAATGTTTGAAAATTATCAATTTAATGACGTGACATCAAACTGTATATCACGGCCTTATCTAAACTGTGCTGACAACGAATAAAATTAAAAGAAATATATTGTATATTAATTATAATTGCAATATTGTTATTCTTAATATTTATTATAGAAGCTTACATTAAGTTCCTTCCGATACCGTTGATAAAATGTTATATACAACGAATGCTGCATATATTTTATTAGAAAATTTACAACATTCCTTTTCAATATACATAATTGAAGAGCTCTTTCTTACGTGGTAATATTACAATAAGCCTATTACAGCTAAATAACATTGGGAGTGCCGATTGCCGAGCGGTCTAAGACGTTGGGACTTTGTATCCTGTCTGTGACCGTTGCACTTTTTTATCAGTACCATCCCCCTTATTCTGTTTGATAAGATCCTCACAGGTTAGTAGCCAATGAGGAAGGGCACAGCAGAGCTTAAAGGATATCGGATTCTCCTTAAAAAAGAAACTAATAAATAATAAAACATTACATATTTTTTTAGTTGTTTTGAATAAGAAAATGAGTTTAAAAATTACAGTACAGAAAGACGAACCTTTTATAGGAGATATAATCTCATTTGGGACACAGGAATAAGTAGCTAATAGGGAAAACGTCCTCAAGTCTTCAGCTTGTCTTTAGTTACCTGACAACTAATTTAACTTTGTAGGTTGTAAGGTTGAATTTTGTGGACGTTAATGTTTATCTGAGCCGGACGTGGCGTGGACACAGAAGTGCTGTTGGTAGAGACTTGACGATTAAAAACTTCTATTATTTACAATAATCCCGTTTGCTTTGTGGAATAGTCGGATTAGATCTATATAAAGTAACAAAACAAAAACACACACGCAGCAGTGTATACATTTATAATAGACGAATAATAGTTTACATTATTGTCTGCTAAGAAGTGTAAAAGTTACAATTCATTGATCGTCTATATGATAAACTTGGTTGTCTATGAAAATTCTTCAAAACATTAAGATGCGTAATAATAAATAAATGAAAATAAACAAATAAGACATGGCACCACATTATAAAAATTCATTTCGGCTTCATTAAAAGAAAAGTAGATTTCAAATGTGGCTGTCATCTAGAAACTTAATCTGCATCATTAGTTTACACAGTGATCGGACGGTAACCATCAATGTTGACATGTGATCATAATTGTAACACTGTTAAACATTTGAAAAAGTCCATAATTATTTAATCATTACCAGCCAAAAAACTTTAGACAATATATACATTACTTGATTTAATTACAGTTAATATTAAATTAACATATTTGTATAAATCGGTTCAATTTTAAATATCTGTAACTATAAATGGTCTCTATCTTAAAATCGGAATAGTTATTGAAAAAAGGTAGACATATATGTTGTTTGGAATAATTTGGAACAGATTTTATTGTTAAAAATTTTTATTTATTTTTGAATCCACACTGATTACTTTTTTGTTAAATTAGTTGTTTATTGCTAGGCTTCATCTAATTACGATACAACTCCTCCCCCCAAAGTAGTAACCCGTATAAATAAGACATTGTATTACTGAAAACGTATCTCCCCAATGAAACAAAAATATTTAAAAATTGTATTACTGTTAAACCATGTCTCAACGCTCATTAAATTGAAAAAACCTACATAATAAATATTTTTTTAAAGACAAAGATGGTTTGATGTAATCATATAAACTAAAATTCAGCCAATGCAGTATCTTCATAAAATTATAACTACGTTAAGATTGTCTTTTGCATACAAGTTGTCCTGGTATAATATAAAAATAATTGCGATTTTCTCTAAACAATTTTTGTTTTTATTTGTAAATTAAACAGTCTGTTGTAAATACTTTATGACAAGTTGTTTATAGTAAAAAGTTTAATATGTATTGAAACATAGATAATGGGTTATATTATGAAGCCGGTAAATGAGAATAATCGCATGTTTAGCAGGATTGCTATATAAGGATATCCCAACTCTAATATAAGGATACTGTTATATTAATATTGAAGTCATTGTGGTTTATACAGAGCCACTACAGTCCAAGCTCTCAAATATAAACGTCTTATACAAACTTGCGCTAAAACCGATTACACATATTAAGTCATATGTCATCTGTACATTTCGTATTAAGTGTTAAATACGATCTCTACAATCTCAATAATTAAATCCATATTACACTTTTAGTTAAACGTAACCAAATAATCTATTTGAGGACGCCTTGAGAGATCGGTTTTTAATTAAAGGACAGTAATTAGGAGACAAAGTCCTTATCAGATGGTGATTTAGCGGGTACTCTCCGGGGCAAAGAAAGTAGTTACTTTAATTAACTGCGATGTAGCCAAGATGCTCTTTAAGAATTTAATCATAAAACTCTTTTATATTATACTTCGAAATAGTGGGGGTTTTTAACTTATTGTTTTATTGTAATTGACTTAAAATATTATATATAATATGTAATAGAAGGGCGTACTAAAATTGGTCGAATTTATTTATTTTTGTACTATTTGTGTCATTATTAAAATTATATCTATGATAAAATAGAAAAAATGTCGTCTTATTCAAAAACCTTAAGGTACTACACAAAAATAATTAAAGTATTTATTCAATCCGTTATAACTAGTCAAGTTTGGTAAATATTTTATCTGGGTTACCCTTGAAAAGTGAGTGAACATTAAATTATATTGCAATAAATAATAATTATACAATAAAACATTAAATTACAACAAACAAACTTTTTTTACTGTTAAATTTCCTGGGAAAAAACGAAGCCAGTCCACAATGAGTGATATAAATAGATAAAAATCATTTAACCAACGTATAACAAGTAGGATTCTGTGGTAACATATTCAGCATTCTAACTTCGCAACGAGAGTTGCGGGTTCAAGTATTTGCGGAGAAAGTAAAATTTATTCTATTGCCACAAATAGTACAAAAATCTATGCAAATTTAATACATTTTATGTATAAGAGCACTATGTCTACTCTGTGTAAAATTGTGTTTTATAATAGAAATACAGTATTGTTTGGTTAAAAGTCACAGCCCGTAAAATTCTTCAAGATGATCATTTGTGAATAGAGGAGTTTTAAATTCCAATTTGGAGAGTAATTCCACAACTGAATTTTTCTGACCGTTAGCATATTTAACAGGCAAAACTTTAAATGAGTAATAGATCTATATTTATAAAATATGGCAGGAAAACTGATAATACAAAGGTGTATAGTAAGAGAATTCAGCTTTTCAACAGCTATTCAAGGTATTTGTCTTTCTTTACCCCAACTTTACATTGCTCTTACTGAACTTTTACGTGCAGTAGGTGTTCTGACGGATACTATTGAGATGAGAGTCTTTGCTATAACACAATTGGAAAAAAGGAATGCTTAAAATTATGACGTTTCTCTTTCCTCTTATTTCATTAATTGGTTAATTAGTTTCCGACTAGTTCAGTTAATTATCATTACAGGAAATGATATATGAAACTCAGAGTCGCAGCTTTATAATATTTATTTTATCTTTTATTAACAAAATGTAATTATGAAAATACAGAAACTTTGTTTTTACTTGTTTAATTTACAATATTAATTTAACAAATCTTGTTTACCTTTTTGAAGTAATAATTGACTTAATTGTATTAAAGTAACTAAAAATTATTTCAAAAATTAAATAAGATGAAAGTAAGCTTAATAGTGGGTGATGTCACGGGAAGTCGTATTATTTGATAGGCAAATCCCAGGTGTAAATGGCCATAATAAAGGAGAAAGCGACGACATTGTCCGATTAATGGTATTTCGTTTAGCCAATAAAATAAAATCGAAGCTACTCACTTCACCTCGATTGTTTCTGCGATTTAAAGTCAAAGTTCCGACACACCACGCTTCTCAGTCTCCACTTAAAATTTTTACTTTGCTAATCAAACTAGCTACGTGTTTCTTTGTAGCAATACTAATGCAGCTGTTCTTTATGTTGTTGCTGTTCTTCTCATTCGGCTATTCCAGCTACGTTCGTAGCACCGTAAAATATCGATACTGTAGTAAACCCGAAATACGACCCTTTTGCCTCGGAGTATTGTGACCTATGACTGACTTTCCTCTCTTATCAAATTCCACCTTCCTGGAATGGGTTTTGCCCTTAGGGCTTCATTGTAATATAATTTGTTCTAATAACCACGTGATTTATTTATTTCCTCCCCCACTGCATTTGTTAAAAAGATTTGGACATCCGGATTCCCACAGCACCAGAATACGATCGGTTTGTACTTCCTGCGGATGTGTCCTGGGATTTATAATTATATTTCCGTCCACTCCTCAAATCAATTATTGTCTTAAAATGTATATACATTATAAATTTACTTAAGTACTTAAAAAATGGGTTTTAGATTAGTTATTAACCAAACTTTATATTTCATTATATTACAAATACTTACTATGGCAATAGTCTGTTTTGCTTTAGATTTTTAATAGAATAATATTTCGATTTGAACTCTTCTAAGAAGAACATGGTTATAGCCGTTAAACTTACACTTCTGTAAAAGTGGAAACGGTTAATCGCTTGTGTCTTTGGACAATATGGTAATAGTATTAAAATATTTTTAATAGTACTGTTAAAAATACTGAAATTGACATTGTTAATGAATGGTGTCATCGATAGAAACTAGCTTGGATAGTATAATAACTATTCATTTCCTTTTAAATATATTAACTAGTTAGTTACCCGCGGCTTAGGACGCGATTTCCTATTGAGTAACAGATATGTCAAAGGCACATCATTGTATAATATATACACCTACATAAGTGAAAACCACTGGAGATATTTCAATCTCCTCATCCCTTCCAGAGTAATTCGATTTTGAGTTTAAAGAGCAGTCAAAGTTTTGGGGCCATAGAGTTGGAGAGTGATTTTTATAAGAATATCGATGAACAAATTTCTTATAAAATGATATAAGATTGAATTGAATAAGTTTAACTATTTCCAGTAACTAAAACCATTATAAGACCAGAGTCCGTATATTAATCTTAGTCAATTCTCATAAGATGTAATACGATGGAGCACTGTGATTAATTTTGAATCGGAAGTAGACATATTTGAGATATGTGTTTCAACTTCAGTGTTCATTATTAGGTGGTTAAATAGCTTAAAAAAAATCCACAAACATTGAGATCTTATTTTATGTTTAGTGCGTGAAGAAGTATTAAATAGTTTCAATCAATATATTTGCAACTCAGTCAAGTTTCAAGTTAGCCTTGATGCCATGATCCAAACTATGGCACATAATTGGTTTAAGAGGCCTACTTTCAAACAAACATGTCTTTGCTCTATCATTACTATTTTACTTTCCAATTTTTGATGACTTAGAACCAACTATAAAACATAGATGATTGTTGTGAATTTAAAGATATCAATTTACTAAAAGCAAACTATATTAATATAACCAACTAAAACTTTAAAAAAAATTAAATTTATATTATTAAAAAAGGGCTTAACTTTGCACCAACTCCAAAATTCGACCACATAAAATTAGTTTCTGATGCGTTAGAGTTTTCAAGAAAAGTTAGAATTAAGCATTACTTTTTAAATAACAATCAAAATGAAGAAGCAGATTCATAAATCTCTCTTGAAATTTTAGCTACCTTCAGAATAGGATCCCCCAGCTTTGAATCCAGATCACACTATAGAGCAGTTTTTAAATATAATTATTTCTGATCCTTCATTTGCAGATAATTTACCAAAAAACCATAATTTAACCAAAAAAAGCTATACATGTATTTTAAAAATAACATGGACATAATAATACTTCCTGCTGACAAGGGGGATGTGACTGTAATAATGAATATAAAGGATTACATTGCTGAAGCAGAAAGACAACTAAGTAACACAACTACTTATAACATTTTTAAATAGAGATCTTAATGAAGAATTTTGTTCAAAAATATCTAATCAAATAAAGAAAAAATGACTTACAAGAAAGCTTAAGTGATCATTCCCATCAATTATTTACTAAGTAAAGAAATCTCCGAAAACACCAACATTCTACATACGAGTATTGCCCAAAATCCACAAGAAATATTTCAAATCCACCAGGAAGACCAATTGTAGCTTCAATATCTTCTCCAACTGAAAGAATTTCTTCTTTTGTTGACGACCATTTAAAAGAATTTGTGACTGATCTTCCTTCTTTCATTAAAAATATTAATGATTTTTGGCACCTTGTGAAAATATGTAGCTCAAAACCTCCTCCTGAAAAACTCCTCCTAAATTAAGTAAACAATCCCATGTTCAAATCGCTGTACACAAATATTGAACACCAACAAATGAATTGATTTTGTGAGATACTACTTATAAAACAAACGTCCCAAAAATACACTTCCTTCGTCAGATTTTCTTTTAACATTAATAAATTTCATTCTAACTATGAATTGCTTTAGGTTTTAAAATAACTTTTATCTACAGCAAAATGGGACAGCCATGGGAACAAGAATGGCTCCATTCTTATTCTAATCTTGTGATGGGGAAGCTTGAACATGATTTTCTAGAAACACAACATACAAACACATATTTTGGAAACGTTACGTTGACGATGTCTTCATGATATGGACATATGGTAAACGAACAATTACAACATTTTTTACGATCAATGAACACTCTTCTGCAACTTAAAATTTACGTAGGAGGTATCTGATTCAATTGTGAGTTTCCTGGATATAGATAGTTTTATTAAAAATGAGATGTTGAAAACTAAGATCAATATAAAAAACACCAAAACATTTCAATACCGTACATTATGACAGTTGTCATCCGTCCCATGTCAAAAAAAGCCATTCCAAAGAGTTTTTAGCTAAAAGAGCCCAAAAATTTATGCAGTGACAAATATCACTTAGAAGAATATATTGATAATTTATTATGAGCATTTTCAAAAAGGGGTTATCCACGCAAAACCTTTAAACAACAAACTAAACACTATATAACTATCAATTGGAACAATAAATCTAAATTTGACAATAATAATCCAAAGCTTTAACAAAT
Source organism: Homalodisca vitripennis (assembly GCF_021130785.1). NCBI lineage: Eukaryota > Metazoa > Arthropoda > Insecta > Hemiptera > Cicadellidae > Homalodisca > Homalodisca vitripennis. The sequence goes on along the minus strand of NC_060208.1, from coordinate 219,106,682 downwards.
TACCACCCAGGACTTTATAAAATTAATCAATATACTTTGAGTAGCATACAGTTTATTGGACAGCTCTGCTTGAACTAAAACATTTTTTCAAAAATAACATTTTTGAAAACCACCAGTTTTTAAAAATATTCTCATCCATCCAAAATTACCTAAACACAAAGACCAAGAAAACGTGATAGTTGGGTAAAATAATTGCAATAAACCTAGGTGTTTAGTTTGCAACATGTGCTCTTACTTCAAAAAACATTTATATGAAGTTCTAAAAAAAATCATACAGTATATTTAAAGCCTAACATGTGAAATAAAAAAATATTGTTTACCAAATTCAGTGCAAGTTATGCCCTAAAGATTATATTGGCCCCAACGATTAAATTCTCTTAGAACCAGGATGACAGGGCACAAGGTATGCATATATAACATAAAAAATGACAGAGCAACCTGTAGTAGCTCATGGATTAATACAATAATAAAAAATTTGGGAAGAAGAAACATATTCAGTGAAAAAAATTAGAAAAATATCAGAAACATTTAAATAGAAAACAGTCTTAGGAACCATGGAAACAAGCCCATCAACTATGTCACTAAATCAAAATTTCAAAAGTGGATTAAATTTAAGGTGTTTAACTTTAGTCAACAAAGTAAATTTATAAAAATTAAATCATATGTTTACCAATCGACTTAATTCATTCTTAATTTTCCTTTGTTGATGTTTTTATTTTATTTTTTTCTTATAGCCCTATTAATATTTTTGTAATTTCCTGAAGCACGGCTTAAGCCGAAATATAGAAAACTGTTCAATTTAAAAAATTTGATGATTTTTCTTATTGAAGATTGATATATATATATATATATATATATATATATAATTTCAATAAACATTGAATCACAAAAGTACTTGCTCCACCGGAACTCGAACCCGTATCTCTCACTGGCCAGGTGTATGTGCTATCATTATACCACAGAGCCCTTACTTTTGACTATTCAATTATTTAATATTTGGCCTTATCTGTCCACATATGATTTTAAATAATCAAACTAATATAAATATAGTATTTTTACATCCAGTGAAAAACATTGATGAGTTTTACTTCAGCATAACTATTTTTGTAATAAAACCATTTCCATTAAAGCTCTCTTACTTGTATCATAATAATTAATTTTTTCAGAATCATAAATAAGGATGTGATATGTCACTTACTAGAAATTTATTATGAAGAAGATTCTAAATGAGATAAAACGTCCTCAAAGTTCACACGGTGTGATCCATCTCGCATGTCATCCAACATCTGTCAGTTACTACTTGTGGTGTCCTTATTACTCCGGACGACGATTTTTGAAGGAGATAAAAACGTACTGACAGGAATATATATATATATATATATATATATATATATATATATATATAAGAAATATTTTAAATTCTATCAAGTAATGAAAAGCACTTTAAGTGGGGCTGTCTAAAAAAAACTAAAATATAAGAATAATGTTCTTTTTTTTAGATTTTAAATGTAAAGGTTGTAAAAAATCCCGAACTGATCGTTGGTGTGAAACAATAAAACTTCATACATCATTACGGCACCTATAAATTACTTTACTACATTTTGAAGTAACTAATATTTTTACCATATCAGGGCGACCCGCAAAGAGTCAAAAGGAAGTCTTAAAATTAAAAGATTGGTCGAGTAGAACATCAAATTAAAGGAATTAGTTGAGTAAAAATACAGAAAAACCAACCTGAAAAAGTTGAATCTTTTAAAATATTATGCTCCGTTTAAAATTTGAAACATTTACAAATGAAGACCCTGGTCTAGGTGGTTTAATATTCTTGTCTTTCTATCTTCCGCTCAAGTTTATGAAATTTAAACTTATTAAATGAAAACGGGACTTAAGAAAAAAAGTTTTAAGGTAGTTAATGACTCTTAAATTACAATGAAGGATGGTCTAACAATTTGAAAATAAGGTACATTTTTAACTATGCGTAAGTTCAATTTTCCCCGCAACTACTTTTAGACCATCCTCCCAACTAAGTACCTTAAAAACTAATACCAACGAAATTTAAACCAAACGTAATTATTATATAGTCACCTCTTTTTTTATTTTTTTTTTGATATTGGATTTGTGGCACTGTACTCTACTAATATTAGACCTTTAATTTGATGTAAAATTCGACCTATGCTCTTATTTAAGATGTTTTCTAACTTCTATAGGACCATCTCCCTGATTTGACCAAGAAAATTGAAGTTACTTCAAAAGTAGATTTATAGGTGGAGTAATGATGTATAAATTTTTATTGATTTACCTGTAATCTTTCGGGAATTATCAAGCCCACATTTATTACCCCCGTGTATATTGAGTTTATTATGTAAAATACATAAGGTATTGGTTATATTAATTTATTATGAATAAATCGTCCATGATTTATTATGTAATGTTGTAAACCACGGATACTCCAAGTGCAACATTAAAGCGGCCTATGTGTTGTAGCGATCTGGATTTAATTTTAAAATTTAATAACGCCTTTGGGTAAAACAAAATCTAGCAAAGAATCGTTTACAAAGAATACTCCTAATAATATAATGTTTTTTTTATTCCATCCAGTATTAAATATTTAGGTTTACTTAAAATATAATTAGATATTTTTTCATAGCTGATTCTCCTTCGTAAATGCCTTGTAGGGGAGACCAGTCTAAAATGACCCACACTTGGTAAAATGACACACCAGATGATTTTCCCACCGTGAGGGAAAATTTGAGCGAAAATACAAGTAATTTCAGTTTCAGCAGCAGTTGGTACTATACCGTTCGTCCAGTGGTCTGAGCTGGCTGGTTAGAACATCCGGTGTAGCAGCCAGGTGCTGCCAACGCAGTCAATGTATTAAACTATGTTTTTATCTACAAAACTAAATAATACGTTTTACCACATTAACTGTAACTCTACTTACTGTATGTCATGTACTGGACTGCAGAACATCCGGTATAGCAGCAAGGTGCTGCGCCAATGCAGGTCAATGTGTTAAACTATGTTTTATATACAACTAAATAATACGTTTTCAACACCTTCCACTGTGACTGTACTTATGTACCGACTTTTTAGAACATTCCGGTGTTTTGTTTCTTGTAGCAGCCAGGTGCTTTCCAACGCAGTCAATGTATTAAACTATGTTTTATATACAACTAAATAATACGTTTTACCACATTAACTGTGACTATACTTATGTACCGACTGTAGAGCATCCGGTTTAGCAGTCAGGTGTGGCCAACGCAGTGTTAAAAAACTACAGGTTTAAAGAAAATGTTAGCAATTAATATGAGCTAAAATCATTTCATAAATGAGATATAATATACGTATATATATATAGATTTATATTATATATATATATATTATTTTTATTTTTTTTATGTTAGGGGAATCACAAATAATTAATCATTTTAATTATAATAACGATGGATTATTGTAGATTCACGAAAAAGATGTTTTGAACTTTATCCTATGTACATTTCTTTTTTATTTATGGTTGATACGATATGAGCCAAATTCTTTCACCTCTTAACCTTCAGTAAGCATTGGTTCACCAAACTTGTAGACGAAATTATTTTTCACTATACTAAAGACCTGTAACTATCAATTATGTTTTAACTTCATAAACACTGTCTTACCAACGGCGGAAATCTTCTTTATCAATAAATATACGGACTTCTGCTCTTAATAACATCATGCGGGGTAACTACTGTAGTTTTTTTTAACTATTTTCGTTTTCTAACTTTTTTTATTAACCTAACGATCATAAATCAACCCACACGACTGTTTGTAGTTCAGTTACATTCCCAACCCAGACCAATTATAAATGCAAATGCGTACTATGCTTGATCCTCTGGTTCCTCTTGTTTTGCCTTGCTTTTCTTTGATTGAAACGAGGGTTGCTGTTGGGTTTCCGAGACGGACTAATGAACTTCCTCAAAAATGTGTGGTTGGGTCGTGTGTCCAAAAACAAAAACATTATTACTTTATTGTTTAATTGACTTCTTGATAAGGAGCCATGTATATTATTCTTGCTTTTAGTTTAAAAACAAAATACAAAAATTTTTAACTTCGGGTAAACTATGAAATATTTATTCCTAGTGTCACCACAAATAATTTAAACTTCACGCTTAAATTTAATCGGATTTGGTGGTTTTCTGCCGTGCCATAAATGTGCTTCGTAGGTGAAATATATTATAAAAAGATCATATATATATTTATCACTATAAAATGTATATAGTAGGTACATGTATATATTATATACCATATATATATATACATATATATATTATATATACATATATATATATATATATATATATATATATATATGTAATATATATATATCATATATTATATAGTACATATATAAATATATTATATATAATTATTCAATTGATTTAAATTAAATTATCACAAAGCAGTCACTTTGTAAAGCAGTATAAATGATTTATTAAGCGCTAAGAAGCGAATGTCAAATTGAGTCTTACAAAACGAAATGGCAGTCCAAAGGGATGAAGTTAAAGTTTAAGGGCTTATTAGTCTCGTTAACCATATTTTACCTTTGATGATTCTTGTTCATTAGCTGGAAGTGATGCTCTGCTCGGGATCAGTAGAGATACCAGCGCGTCGATCTGCTTGTGCAACGGTACGACGACAAACGTTCTTTCCTTTGTTCCCGTCGTTTGGCTGATAAAAAATGATATTACTAATAGGCTTTAATCATATTATGGTTTTTTAACGAAATAAGGAAACTTTTACATAGTATTAACCCTTTGAAAGCACGTTTTACAAAAAATGAATATTTTAGTGATTTTATATTGTTTTTCCCTATAGAAATAACCTTTGTAAGTACAGTTACAATTTATTTTTAGATTTTGTCAATCATAATTTATATTTATTTTTGAGGTGGTTTCACTGCATAACCACTATGCAAGTACGGTCTTTTGGGGTGTATGCAAATTAAATTAAATTTTCTCCACCAACTTTTATTTAATACAATCAATAAATGACTATTCTAACAATCTAAAACTGATTGTGTTGATAATGTTTATTATTACTTTCATATGTGGCGACACTTTATTATTTATTCCTTTCGGTGATAGGCTCGGAAAACAATCTTTTAGTTCACTCAAACAAAGGGCAACACCACACGTTTCACATACCCATTTCGACCGATGAACTTCTTCTTTGCTGGAGCATTGAGCACAACGTCGAGACGTTCCTCTTACTGGCATGTGTGCATTTTCCGTAAAACGAAGTTCTTGTGGAACCTTTGGTTTGTAGTTGTTGATTGGAGTTGAAGAACTTCGTCTTCCTCTAGTTTCTCCACGAGGTACTCCCAGAAGGGCTTTTGACACGCTTCTCCTAAACTCTTTTAGTGTCAGTGGTTTTCCCTGGGATAGCATTGAAAATATGATAAAAGAGTTTACTATGGTTGTGTCCAGAAAGTGCCAGAAGATTCTGTGCCACCACTTTTTGGACTTGCGATCTATTGAGTAGGTAGATTTCAACATGTCTGCCTTATCGACATAGCCCATGTGAGCATTGTAGTCCTTTACTAATATATGGGCATGGAACAGCTACAATTTCACACCGTTTGCCTGTTTTCTGTTTACAGTATATTGTCACTTCGTTAGGATTGTGGTAATTAGAAAGAAAGTAGATACCTCTCTTGTCTTTCCATTCGACAGCTAAAATTCCAGTCATAGTTGACATGAAAGTCATGTTCTCCTTGATTCAGATCATGTTTCCCCTTCAGGCAAACACTCTTTTGGAAAAAATTGTCTGTCAGCTCTTGTTGTACCACAAGCTTGAATATTGTTTTTTCTGTAAGTAAATCATTAGATTGACTGAGCTAAAAAAATTGTCACAATATATTACATAATTCTTATTTACTAATTCTTCAGTGAGTTCTGTTACTACCCTTTGCCCAAGATTCTTTTCAACTATTCCAGCCCTTTTACCTTCGTAGATTTGAAATTGGCTGATAAAGCCTTTTTCATCAGCCCTCACCCAAACTTTGTACCCACGTTTGGTTGGCTTATCTGGCATATATTGCTTGATTCCACTCCGACCTTTGAATGGAATCATGCTCTCATCAATTGATTGAAATCGAGATGGAGCATAGCATGCTTTGTAGGTTTCTTGAAACTTGTTTAGGAGAGGCCTGATCTTATATAGTTTGTCATAATTAGGAGAATCTCGTTCGGGCATGTCATTATTATTGTTTATATGTAAATTTGTTAAAAGCCAGCCAAATCTGTTCACAGACATGTATGAAGATATGTAGTCATCTCTCAAATCTGCCTCTGAAGACCAGTAATCACGGTAGGAGGGAAGTTTTTTTTATTCCCATTAGGATATTTAGGCCTAGAAACACTTTCATTTCTTTCCTTGTTGTTGGAAATCTGATAACGCCCCCACCTATTTGGGTAGCGTAAACATTGGTTTCAAACACAAGTTTGTCAACTAGATCGTCGGGAAAAAGAGCTGAAAACACATCAACTGGGGTTGAAGCGTCAATTAGGGGACCTGTGCGTTCATTGAAATCATACGACTTATTGGGTGAGTAGTACTTTTGATACCACGTAACACTATCTTTGTAAAGTCTGTTAGCCAAAGGCTCAGAGTCCTCATCAAATTGAACGTCCATAGGCTGATTTTGAACGTCCAAGACTGCATTACCTTCGGGAATGCCAGGCTCTACCCCCTCTGCACTATGATTATCTTGAAAGTCATTTTCATTAATAATTAAAATCGGGATTTCATTACCTTCAGCTGTTTGGGCTAGGTCCAAATAATCTACCTCTAAGATTCCATTTTCTGCAACTGTGTATATTCCTTCAGCAACATCCGGGTATACTTGATCTTCGTCGTCCTCTGATTCAGGGTCAGATGGGATGTCTTCAGTTTCCGCCAGCCAAGCCTCTATGGATTTGTTCTCCATGGTTATAGTACCCCCTGAAATCAATAAGCAGTTGTAAAAAATGTAATAAGTAGTTTTTATATAGTAAAAATAACAATATAAAACAGGTTTAGCAACTGGTACGTAGTATAAAACGACGGCCGACCCCAAATGCATGGTGGTCATGTGGTGAAACCACCACAATAACGCCTAATATTTATTCGCCTGGCATCTCAAATCTAATTATTATAGTTTATATGTATATATTTAAGTACATTTATACTGAAAATATATGTTTGTACTTACCAAAAGTGATCAAAGCACAAAAGAAATACAAATATGTCACACTCAGTCAAGGCATGGACTCTTCTTTCACCCAGTCGTGGCAAACAACGCTCCTGCCGGGATTTGGGCGAATCTAGTGGAGCGGTTACGTAATTTGCCGCTAGAATGCGTCCTAAATCACTTCTGGAAGGTGGTTTCGTATATGCACCACTATGCGGGAAAGGAATAGAAATAAAAAACATAGGTGGTTTCACTATGATGCCACTGTGCTTCAAAGGGTTAATGACAATACAAGTATCGTCTAACTATAAAGGTATAAATGGAATGAAAAATGAAAATTCGTTTATTTAAACAGGCAAAGTGCGACATAAACTATTATAATGTGCGACCAAAGCTTTACTGCTTTATTGAATTTTGTATTATTCGAAATGTTTAATACCTTAGTTATTACCTATCACTCAAGAGTCTAGAAAGGTTTTATTTTCACGGTACTACCAGAATATTATTGGTTTACCGATACCAAACAGACAAAATACATCAACAAGGGGGGTATGGCATTCCCACTAGTTGTGAAAAGTCAGCTGTTGATTCTATTAAGTTATTAAATTATTTTAAATATTTAAAAACTAAACAGGGAGCACTTGGGAACTTAACTATTAATAGAAATGCTTCACTCAATCAAGAAATAATACAGGTTTCCGAGCAATAATAAAAAATGTACAATTATCATACATTATTAAACCAAAAATTATGGCACCATTTTACGTAAATTTAAAATTGTAATGGTAGTATTTTACGTTTTCATAAATGATTTCATGATGAGACTGCCTTTTTCAATTTATTTGTAAGAACGATAAGACGTACATGTCTGGATATAGGCCGAATTATAGGTTTAATTGTAGAATATCCTTAATAATACAACAAGAATATTTAAAATTATATCCTGGTAAAACCATCTTATCATAAATTAAAACTCATGTTGAATTTTACAGTAAATAATTTCTTAACTGTGTTGTATTTAACTTACTGTTTCCTTTCCAATTCAAACAGCTGGATTTTTACAATGTTTCTATCAAGATTAATAGGCCGACACATGAAGGAGAGGTGCTGTGACAACTAAGGATCAAGGTCCCTAGTCCAGAAAAGTAAGTGACAAAGGCTCACAGAGATCCTTGCTTTACAGAGGGATTTTCCGATTTGCCTCCGAGAATGACAAAAGTGGTGTTAAACATGTTTTTATTGACACAAAGATTTAATCACTGTTTTTTTAATTTTTTACAGGGTGTTGTTTTGTATTAAAGGTGGTAAAATAAGTAAATAATAGCATAGTAGTAGTCAGATTTAATTATTACAATTTAAATTTAAATTTGTGACTGGAAAAACTGTCGGATCTAAACTACGTTGGTACGCTTTATTCTAAACTGATGTGGTTCTTTCAATTTATAAAATTGTTATATCCTTCGCAAACACATGAGTAAGCTTCACATTTATAAAGCTTAACTTCAACCGCCTTCTTTTGAACTTAATATAAAAAGAAACTAGGATGGAGGGAAGCATTGTCCTTATCAGATGTGAGGATAATAGTTATTGCAGGTGACTTCATGTATTATTGACGCTTCAAAGTATTTCACTGTCGTTCCAAAATTTATTTATTAAATTTTAATTTCATGAATCTAAAGTTATTCAACGTGTCAAAGATACATTGTTGGTCATAAAAACTAAGTACGGTCAATATTCCAACACTGTGCCTTGAAAGAACATTAATTTTTTTATTTGGAATTTATTTTATATGTATATATATATATATAATATATATAATATATATATATATATATATATATATATATTTATATTTCCTATAAATTTATTTTTAAATTCTATAGTATGGATGTAGTTAAAATACCACGATAATTATATTTAATATTATATTGTTATGAGGTAGTTAAATATTATTTATTACATTATTAAATGATACGTTAAAATCTATACTCTTATTTTAAAACGTCTATACTAATACATTTTCTTCTAAAATATGTTCATGTTTACAAATTATATAAAGCAGTAACACATTAATACTGCTTAGAATTTGGAAAAAATCTAAAATTTTGCTGTACTGTGCGAAGTACAAGAATACGATTTGAACAAAACCTAAACAAAAATCTGGGATTGGGACTAACAGACTTTTTTTGTTATAAGATTACAAAAACTGTCAAGCTTTATGCTAAATAGACTAAATGTAATGAAATGCCTGATATAACTACATAGCATAAACTAAGTATGATTTTTAAACAGATAGTGTTCAAAACGTTATACACCCTAGATATTAAGAGGGAATTGTAGATATAAAGGCATTAATTTCACCCATTGGAAAGTTTCGTGAATGAGTTTTGTTATAATTTTATTGATAAAATGGTATTTTCCGAAATTTTAAATTTGTTCTAAATTACGGTTTTAGTCCCTCAGTTTGGAAAGTTAAAATATTTTAGATAACAAACTTACCTAATTCTTAGTCAAAAATTCTCTACATGTAATGGGTTAATTTTTAGATTTGAATTTGAGAGTCCCACATTTGGAATGTCTTTTTCAATTAGATGATACCAGCTTGCCTAATTTTTCTATGCGATTTAGTAGTTTTTACACTTTTTTATAACTCTAACGCTTTTTTTCCGGATATATTTAGTATACTTTGGCTGTATCTTAGACTTATAATAAAGCCATAGTTACTTAGGTATTAAAAACTGCTCTTACAAATCACTATATACTTGTATTAAATATCAGATTTATACAGTCATTTTAAACTTCCTTAAAAATTAAATACTATCTCTTTGCATTGCAATATATTTAATATAAAACTACAATATTAAAATAAAACACATAAATATTTTTAGGGAAATCTGTATGGGCATCAGAACGAGATTATAAACACAAGGGCAAGGACAAAGATAACCATAGAAAACTCTGCAGACGCCGCAATACACAACATGACATCTACTGGAAGTCGACCGGAGCTAGAGTTTGTTACTCCAACTGGGACACAGACGAGCCGGATGTGTTTCTGTGAATACCGCTGTCTGGTAGTCAATGACGTATTTAAGTGGTGGATCGGCAAGTTTTCCGACAAGATTGCATTTATTTTGTGAGTTAATTAATAAAAAATAGAAAAGTGTTGCTGTCATAAATGTACTTGTTTGCTCTTTGTAATACGTTTATTTACAAGATAGATCTTAAAAGTCGAGTAGAAATATTTAATGGCGAATTTTTTTTTGAAAAATGTAACATAACCCTAAGAAAATCTGTAAAGCATAATGTAAAACTCATGTTTTGCAATAGTTTAATCCTTATTCTGTTTACAAAGGATGCCATGATTTATTTAGTATGTAGTTTTTAAATACAGTTTTCGTCCAACGTAGTCGATCACGTAAGCTTATTATCTTGCCACAGGATAAAGAATGCCAGGTCATGTTTCCTGAGAAACTCCATAGTTTAATAAAGTTATGGATTAAGTTTTATTGTGGTTAAAAATTAATTAAGATGACTAATAAATAGTTTATTATTTTTAACTAATTACGGTCACAGGTATTGTATAATTAATTTAGATAAGACAACGAATTTATTGGAATATTATTAACATTAAACAAATAAATTGTAACTTTTCACTATCATAATAGCAAAATATTAACAATTAAAAATTTATGTGGTGAACACGTAAAAAACTTAGCCCTTACGTAGCCTGGTAAAATATGACATTACTATTCCTCTTTTACATCATTAACATTAACAATAAATATGATGTATTTTTCGATTGATCTGTTAATTAATACATACTAGTGTTTCCATAACGCTAAAATTCTGATAACACTAAAAATTATCATTTAAATGATTCTCCTATGCCTATTTAAACCAAAATGTTTTTACGTACAGGTCATGGACACGTAGAAGTGATTTTTATTATTTATACAAAATATATAGTTTACGAGGATTTGTAAGACTTTTTAAATAATAACCAGCAATTTTTATTTAATGTAACGTTATTATTTTAAAGCATTTATAAACGATAAATGTTCAAAAAATATATTTTGGATGATAAATCATTTCGAGTCAACCGCTATCAACAATTATCGTACATACTTAGTATATTTATGTAATTGTAAAAAAACAAAGAGTTATTTAAAGTATGATAATTACAATAAAGCGCTTGCGATAATTTAATATTGATGATGACACCATATTAGTAGCTACAATCAACATTAATAGCAGTAGTTACTGTTAGGTGGATAATATAATTATGGTAAATTATTTATGCATACAAGAGATTGCACTATTCATGAAACTATGCATTATAAATTTATCATAGTCTTGCCAGAGATGTGGTTCAATAGACACACTTCCAATAATTTCTACAATACTGTAAAACACGCTGTCCATAAACAAAAGACATGCTACCACCTCTTTTACCATTTTAAAATAGGCATATCAGCTTTTTTTGGCTGCTGTACTAATAATTATATGTTCTTTATGAAACAGGGGTTAGCTCACAATGTGAAGAAATTGTGTCGAGCGATTTCCCAAATATAAAACTCTCACTTAGGTAATAGTTGTTTTTAGAGTACACAAAAATAATATTCTCTCAGATGGTTCTCAATCTAGCAATTTATTAAAATATAAAGCTTTTAAACTTGCTTCAAGGGAGTCCCCCAGACCTCAGCTTAACTGGGAAGTGCGGAAGATTCTCCAAATGCTTGGTGTTTGTAAGAACCCTCACCCCCTATTTGGTCATCCTAGATACGCCTATGTTTGTAATTAGATCCTCTAGAGGAGTTTTCATAGTTTACTGATCTTTGAAATCTCGAGAGATATTTGTATCTTGTGCCGTCGAGATTTCTGTGTCTCTACAAGCGAAAAAAAAACTAGTGCACCTCAATAATGGCTACGAAAGTAAAACATATTTTGAGATAGTATAGAGCAGTTAAGTATTAAACATTCTAGAGTGCCTAATCCAAAATACTTGAGGGAGGCAATAATATTACAAGATTAAATTGGAGATAAGAACGGACAGATTGTGTGAGGGCCAGTAATATTGACCTAGACTGATTCATTTACTGATCTCGATAGCTATCATAAAGTGAACATCGTCTAAATTTAACAACCGCATCGTGCTCTGATTGGGTGGAATACGAGTTTTGTTTCAAATGCTTCTAAAGGACCGTCACCTTAAATACTGAAATAAACTTGGAATTTCCCATATTACATCTTAGGTAAATATATCCTTATTTAGAAAATTTAAATCTATGCATTCCATCCTGTCTATCTGCTCTATCAAATAGCCATTGAACATTACAGCCATTGAAATCTTCCAAACCAAAGAAAAATAAGGATACTGTTCTTTGTACTAGTCAGGTAAGTCGTGAAACCCTACTGTACTGTAATTTTGCCCCGATCGTCAACCACGATTTATATTAAGACTTAGAAAATAATTACTGTCCACATATTGATCCTGACCTGGCCGTCAGAAATATTATCTTACGGAATAACCCCTGGATAAAATTATATAAAAGAGGTCGAATTTAATACCACCCCTAATTCAATGAGGATAATTAATAATTCTATTTATAGAATGCACGCTTTATTGAATGTATTCTTATATATAATTTATTTGATATAACAATCAGGTTATGTTATACAATGACAAATGCCATTGACACAATGACCACTGGTATAGCCACGATCCTGGAACTGGCAATGGGCCGCACAGCCAACGTCAAACTGTGTAGAGACATTGTAGATACTGACGGCAGTCCAGAGATAGGTGGTGCAAGCGCTTCTCCTTTCTTCTATATCTGGTTCTAGAACATACGATGTATTAGAATGATACTGACACACCATTAAAGTACATTCCACTGGCGTAATTGCTGGCTTGGTAGAACACCAAGGGGCAGCACTACCACTATGAGGAGGCTATTACACGTTGATGCATTGGTAGTGAAGGTGGTACTGTGTTACATGATGTCTTAGCATTGTCAGAATAGATCCAGGTACTTTATTAGTTATAATAAATTTCCTTACTAAGTTGTTTTTTCCACAAAACTGTGAAAGTCAACCAAATAAAGTAATACGTAAAAACACAAGTTATTACTTAAGGCTTAGAATTAATTAAAATTATCCTTAGGCCATGAAATCATCATTAGCTATACCGGTAGTGTAATTCTATTTTTAAACAAATTATTTATAAATGAGGGTCCCGCGTCACGGCCTTTGTATAACATTTTCGCATTCCGAGAATAGACTTGGTTTCCGTAGATATATACTGCATTCCGAGCATATACCATATTTATTTTATGTAGTGAGAGAGGTTGTTTCAATAAATATTTTAAATTCTGCTTCAGTTCTCCTTCCGCTTAGTTCAGCATTTGAAATCACGTTTTCACAGACGTGACTCCTGGAATATGGAATTCGTAGTAGTTAAATAGGTAGACAAGATATATTTTTTCAGAAAACTAATGTCAAAGTTCTGTAATTGCAACTACATGTGATATCACAACTTATGATATACTCTTTTATATTTTAGTATAAAAATGTATACGTAAACTTAAGTGTTATGAGAGAAATCATTACTGGCCACATAAGTCTCGGTAATTTATGAACTTAAAGAGAGACTTTCTAAACAATTTCGCGGGATAAAATTCATGAATTATGCAGTGTGGAACAGGTGGACATAACAAAAGGATAACAGCTATCTCTGATTACGTCACTAAAATCAAAAAGATGAAAGCTGTTGTAAAGGTTGTACCTGATCTCTCAATAATAATATTGCTGGTAAACGTAAACAAAGTTTGTACAAACTAGTACTGTAACTACAAGTAGTGTAGTAGTAAAGTAACAAAATGTACTGTAACTACATTCATGTTTTGTTAATACAACACAATTATTATATTTGTTTTAACTATGTGGCACGTATTTCTGTTTCATATTATTGTTATGCATAATCACAATAAACACTTAACTAATGAAATATCATTTGGAATTGTGTTTTGAATTATAAAATTATTAGTAATTTAAATAGCTATTGTAAACGAACTTAGTATATTTACAATAATAGCAGCAAACATTGCAACCACTCTACGTCATTCAGAATATGCTTTCTTTCTTTTATTTTATATTTTACTAATTAAAATATTAAAATAATTTATGAAAACCAATTCATCAATTAATAACAGATTTAGCTTAGATAATATATAATACCATTGAATTATAAAATATTTAATTCCACATACTATAGAAAATTAAAGTAATAACTATCCATATTTAAACGAGAAAATAGTAAAAACATACCAGATTCCAGAGCCTGCTGATGTACAGGAACGGCTGAGACCACAAAACAAAAGCACACATAAGATGAGAAACGTTCTCCCGTACATTTTCCTCTCAACAGGTGTAAGACCTTTGTTGCTTTGAGGCCAGTACAGTGTAGCCTACAGCTATATAACGGTCGTGATCGCAGTCGGGGAAGTACGGGAGAGGAGGTGATTCTCGGTATTGCTAGCAATTATCTCGTTCTATGTGATTTACATAACGGAGTTGACTTCGTGCAAAATAATAAACCACGTCGTACTGCCGAGTTAAGAATGTGTGTTTTACACTTCTCCTCGGTGCTCTTGACACTTCAAAACTGGACGCAAACTTTGAAACGATTTTTTCTTCGGGATACTCTAAAGGAAAGAATAAAAATATTATTATCATTAACGGAGGGAAATATATACAATAATTACATAAAATATTATTGTATAATTAATTATTTAATTAAATATTTTATAGTTTTAATGGTATTATATATTATCTAAGCTAAATCTGTTATTAATTGATGAATTGGCATTCAATGTATTTAAATTAAATCATGGGTTGATGAAAGTTATATTAATATACCAGCGATTGTTTATTTTTTTTCGTATGATAGGAAAGTAAAGTAATTATTTGTTATTTTACGCACGGTAAATTTATTATAATAAAATTAGTTAGTGCTGTCAATTATATCAAACAATTCAAATAATTATCTAACAGATCATAACCATTGTAATACATATTATAATTTGAATTGGTTTTATGAACGGATTTTCATTATACTATTGTTTATTAAAATTCTTACAAAAAATAGGATGTTTTCATTGAATATTATGCTTATGCAGAAGGTGTACTGACATTTAAATACCGAACGTTAAATATAAAGGCGGAGCAACAGACAACAGTAGATTAGCAAGGGCAAGTTAGTTTTTAATGTACTCAGTTAGCGAGCAACAACCCAGTTGTAACACAGTTAAGGAAGAAATTAAACAGTAGGATAAGTTCAATTAGCGAACAATTTTCAACTTGAACTGGGCGAAGTTTGCCGCACACAAGCGTCACAGTTACGAGATCTCGTGTCAACTCTGAGTGACCGCAGTTTGCATGATAATCAGCGAGTTCCATCGTGTCAGATATTGTTTTCTGAACTACACTAACTAACCTCGTCTATCAGAGATGCAGTACATGTAACTAATCAAACATGTCTGTCTTGCTGTCCTGGTAAAATATCAATTACTCTTGTCAACTCTGGGCGACCGTAGTTTGCATGGTAATCAGCGAGTTCCATCGTGTCAGATATTGTTTTCTGAACTACACTAACTAAAGTAAAAATGTCTGTCTTGCTGTCCTGGTAAAATATCAGTTACTCTTGTCAACTCTCGGCGACCGTAGTTTGCATGGTAATCAGAGAGTTCCATCGTGTCAGATATTGTTTTCTGAACTACACTAATTAAAGTAATCAATCAGAGATGCAGTACATGTAACTAATCAAACATGTCTGTCTTGCTGTCCTGGTAAATATCAGTTACACTTGTCAACTCTGGGCGACCGCAGTTTGCATGGTAATCAGCGGGTTCCATCGTGTCAGATATTGTTTTCTGAACTACACTAACTAAAGTAATCAATCAGAGATGCAGTACATGTAACTAATCAAACATGTCTGTCTTGCTGTCCTGGTAAAATATCAGTTACTCTTGTCAACTCTGGGCGACCGCAGTTTGCATGGTACTCAGCGAGTTCCATCGTGTCAGATATTGTTTTCTGAACTACACTAACTAACCTAATCAATCAGAGATGCAGTATATGTAACTAATCAAACATCAAATCAATCAAACAATGTCTGTCTTGCTGTCCTGGTAAAATATCAGTTACTCTTGTCAACTCTGGGCGACCGCAGTTTGCATGGTAATCAGCGAGTTCCATCGTGTCAGATATTGTTTTCTGAACTACACTAACTAACCTAATCAATCAGAGATGCAGTACATGTAACTAATCAAACATGTCTGTCTTGCTGTCCTGGTAAAATATCAGTTACTATTGTCAACTCTGGGCGACCGCAGTTTGCATGGTAATCAGTGAGTTCCATCGTGTCAGATATTGTTTTCTGAACTACACTAACTAACCTAATCAATCAGAGATGCAGTACATGTAACTAATCAAACATGTCTGTCTTGCTGTCCTGGTAAAATATCAGTTACTCCTGTCAACTCTGAGCGACCGCAGTTTACATGGTAATCAGCGAGTTCCATCGTGTCAGATATTGTTTTCTGAACTACACTAACTAACCTAATCAATCAGAGATGCAGTACATGTAACTAATCAAACATGTCTGTCTTGCTGTCCTGGTAAAATATCAGTTACTCTTGTCAACTCTGGGCGACCGCAGTTTGCATGGTAATCAGCGAGTTCCATCGTGTCAGATATTGTTTTCTGAACTACACTAACTAACCTAATCAATCAGAGATGCAGTACATGTTACTAATCAAACATGTCTGTCTTGCTGTCCTGGTAAAATATCAGTTACTATTGTCAACTCTGGGCGACCGCAGTTTGCATGGTACTCAGAGAGTCCCATCGTGTCAGATATTGTTTTCTGAACTACACTAACTAACCTAATCAATCAGAGATGCAGTACATGTAACTAATCAAACATGTCTGTCTTGCTGTCCTGGTAAAATATCAGTTACTCTTGTCAACTCTGGGCGACCGTAGTTTGCATGGTAATCAGCGAGTTCCATCGTGGCAGTTATTGTTATCTGAACTACACTAACTAACCTAATCAATCAGAGATGCAATACATGTAACTAATCAAACATGTCTGTCTTGCTGTCCTGGTAAATATCAGTTACACTTGTCAACTCTGGGCGACCGCAGTTTGCATGGTAATCAGCGGGTTCCATCGTGTCAGATAATGTTTTCTGAACTACACTAAGTAAAGTAATCAATTAGAGATGCAGTACATGTAACTAATCAAACATGTCTGTCTTGCTGTCCTGGTAAAATATCAGTTACTCTTGTCAACTCTGGGCGACCGCAGTTTGCATGGTACTCAGCGAGTTCCATCGTGTCAGATATTGTTTTCTGAACTACACTAACTAACCAAATCAAACATATATGTAGTACATGTAACTGATCTGTCTTGCTGTCATGGTAAATATCAGTTACAATCGATATTATTTTCCACATCTGATTACCTAATTGTACTGATAATATATTTATTTTCCTTCTAAACAAACGGTACTAAATTAAAAAAGACTGCCCATTTATATAATTCTTTCATTTTATATTAACAATCTGTTGTATAGCAAAATAAGATAAACAGTTATTGTATAACAAAGTTAAACAATAATGACTATCTCTTTAACTACAGTTTCTAAATAACTTTAAGACTTAACTTAACATTGACACTTGACATGTGAAACATTAATAAGTAATATATTTAATAGAAATCATTATTAGACTGATAATTTCTTTATTCAAAAAGTTTTTACTGGGCATTTAACAGTTTTTTTCTAAACAATTATTTATAAAGTAAAATTAACATACAAATCTTAAATATTACATATAAGATCAATACATATTTTTAGGTATTATATACTTGGCCCTCGTAACCGAAGCTTATATTGATGTTTTAAATAAATTTAATTGGTTTTTATCTGTCTGTGAGCCCAATATTTAGAAAAAAAACTATCCATTAAACTTCTATATATAGCCATCACTGAGTTTTAAGTCATTGCTTCTCAATTGATGGGATATGGATGAGCGTTATAAAATAGTTTTACGTTTGTCTGGTGGCCAATCCTGGTTTCCTCTATGATGGCAAAGAGGAAATAGCAGAGTAAATAAATTTGTAACGAATCTGAATGCAACACAAATAAGTGAAGTATTAATATAATTAGGTTATTGATACACAGTAAGTAAAAACAATAAACTGGAATGTCAATGCGGAACTTCGTGAAACTTCTCTTACGTATTCACCCCAGCTCACTGACACTTTTATTATTTAGACACTGCTACGAAACCTGACTCAGTAAACTAAAAGATAATCTATTGTGTGAAAATATATTTTGATAATCACTTAATCTGAGGACTTCAAAATATGAAAGGAACTTAATTTTTACCTAGACAAGTATTAATTTTCAGATAGGGCGCGTACAACCATAAATTAGGCTTAGCATCATTGAAGCCTACCATTAAGTAGGTAGAAACAATTCTTTGTTTTATTTACCCGAAAACATAAATCTTTCTTTTCTGTGTAACTGTATGTCCATCATTCCACAAGAAATATATAAAAAACAATGAGCTATAGCTTGAAATTTTGCATCTAGCCTAAGAAAAAGCCTGTTACGTAACACATCGTATCTTGTAGTACACTCTCAAGAACATTTCTCAATCGCAAGAGTAAAATATCGAATTACTGACATCCATCAAGAAACTATAAAAACACAATTTACAATAGTAATGTTATTTTAATAGTAACTAGTTTTAAAACTGTTCTATATATTTTGGATAAAAAAATATAATTTAATAAAATCGTAATGTACTTATTAAATTAAACAATGATATTTTGTAGTTCTGTGTGTCGCGTAACAGACTTCACTAAATTTCCATTGTTTAAAATCTGTAATACTTATTCATTCTCACAATTCTACCATTCTCCATTCTCCCTGTGAACAGTATGACTGTGCTGGCCACGTGTCAGGCGGTATATGCTCCATTACTGAACTATACTTTGTCAGCGTTTTAAATTAAGTATCATACAAAGTTTAAAGTATGAAGGCTAGTCTATCCACAGTGTAACGAGCACAGCTTGCAACGCTTATTCTACAGTCAGGCAGAAGAGAAACGCTATCCGACTGATAGCCACTTGTTAAGAGTCAAAACAATAAAGCAAAATAAGCCAAACAACACGCAATCTAAAGAAAAGATAAGAGTACGCCAAACCACGTGTTTAAAATGGTAATGGTTGTGTTGGGATAATTAGGCCACATGTGTTAATATACAGATGTTTAAATCTGTTTTGAGTATTAATCAGTTGTTTACGATTTTATTTATTCTGCTATTTTCTCGTTTCCATCATTGATACCGTAAGTCCAATGTTCAACTATTACATAACGCTCAGCTTATATAAAATTGATGTTTATTGCAAATTTCAAGTATATATGTCAGTTTCTTTTCTGATATGTGTGTAAAGAGACAGTCAAACATACATAAATAAACTTTTCCATCGTATCGTTTTATATGCTTCGCTGACGCTCAGCCTGCACATACTCATAAAGGTAAAGGCGAGTGATAAACAATTAGTACTAGTCTTATGAAACGGTTATGAGTGATATTTACCCACTTACTAGATAATCCGTACCCAAATATGACGTCTAGTAAATAAAATATCGTGAAACACGTTGTTGTTTATCAAAGGCTGTTCTCAGTATTTCCCAGGTGAGTCTTAAATCCAAGTGACAGACAGTGATGAAATACAAGCGTCTCTCCCTGCCTACAGCCCTCTATCTGATATCAGAGTATCCTATATGTCTCTGATACCTTCACTCGGGTCGGGTCACTATCCTTCAGATTGTATGACATATATAACATTTCGCCCTGCCTACATCCCTGTAGCTGATATCAGAGTATCTTATCTGTCCTTATTACCTTCACTCGGGTCGGGTCACTATCCTTCAGATTGTAAAAAATATATAACCTTTCGCCCTGCCTACATCTCTGTAGCTTATATCAAATTATGTTATCTGTCCTTATTACCTTCACTCGGGTCAAGTCACTATCCTCCAGATTGTAAAAAAATATATACCTTTCCCCCTGCCTACATCCCTGTAGCTGATATCAGAGTATCCTATCTGTCCTGATTACCTTCACTAGGGTCGAATCACTATCCTTCATTTTGTAAAATTTTATAATGACTCCCCCTGCCTACATTCCTCTAGCCTTTAACAGAGTATCCTACCTGTCAGCCACTATCTTACTCGAGTCAGGTCACTCTCCTGCATTTGGTAAAACTTATTTATCGTTTCCCCCTGCCTCTAGCTGAAATCGACATATCCTGTCAGTCCTTCTCTTTCTTCACTCGGATCGGGTCCCTGTCCTTCAGTTGGTAAAAATGATATAAACGTCAAAAGTAAACTCGTCGTTTCATTTTATTCAAAAGTATTGCGTTTAAAGCTTTATTGTTTCATTGATTCCACAAACATTTATTAACGATCACTTCGCTTTAACTTCTTTTTAAATCAAGATTTGGTGCTAACTGATGTATTATTATCATGATCCCACGTAGTTATTGATATCGTACTAAACACTAGAAGGCCAGGAGACACAAACTTCCGTAGAGATTCTCAGCTATATTTCCACCTATATTGTCACATTAAGGTTTTGTTCTATACACCTTTTTTATAAACAACTTGCACTTTTTTTTGTAAGTTGTAACGTTTTATTCTCAAACCTGTACCAAATTAGGTTGGTTTTACTCCTTCAATAAGTTCTGAGATCGTTCAAGGGATCTATTGAACTGAGTATTCTGCTGAACCGTCGTAGCTATTACACCTAAAATATTACTTTCTGGGAGAACACTCCTGTTCTTATATACCATTCATGTTTAAACTTATCCGAACAGGTCCATGAAGAGACAAGGCGGGTTGAAAGTTATCAAATCGTATTAGATAGGAGAGTTGTAATACCCTTGTAGAGTTTAGTCTCCTACACTTGTTGAGATGGTACTTGAAGATAATGCAAAGAAAGCTCTCAATCTCCCACTGAGTTTCCCAGTTATTAACTTATCTGTGATTGGTGGTTTATTGTTGCTTCATTTTATAATATTGGAGTGCTTAGAATTTACTGTCAAAAATTCAAATTCCAGGCTATCTATTAAAGACACTATTTATCAGACACAAATATTTGTCCAATGGATCGATTAAACGGAAGAATAAGCTGGAATGATTCTTTTTGTTGTATTTAGTTATATAAATTTTCCTTGCGATCTAATATTAATTGGCTAACGGATTTGCATACCAATTATTTTACGAAACTTCACCTTGAAGTACTCCACAGTTTCTTAATTCAAACAAATAGCTTTATGTGATGTAAATAATGTATCTGGTATTATTACACATTGGCTGAGAAGCCAGATTTAATTTCGAAACGCTTTATTGTTTTCTTTTAGTTTTAACGATACAGCAGCCGGACACCTTTAATTAAACCAGAATTTAAATCAGATAAATATTATACATCCTACTAAGAACAAAATATACATCTTCAAAAATTATATTTCATTAGTAAATACATGCCGCTTGTAAATTACTACTTTGTGTAAAAAGAACCAAGTACAGACAACGTGAGAGTACATGGAGTTTGATGTCTTTACCAATGTTACTGCTGTAGTTGCATGTTACAATGGGAAGCGGTGAATTTGTGGTTCCTTTCTGATTACATAGTAGATGCCATTAACAACATATTTTTTGAAAATTACAATCGTTAAGAACTCATTTACCTTCATTTATTTAATTTTTAATTTTCAATCTAACAGATTATATTCTGTACATATTTTAGCGTATATACGTCTTATGTGGGAGGTTTGGTAGAAGACGGAATTAACACTCAAATTAACTTTTGTCAAGAAATAAATAATAATACTGTGTTCATCTGGAAAAAAAACCTTCCCGATATCTTTAAAATGTAAGGCTTAAAACTATGAAACAAAAGGAAAACTGGAAGTACAGCTCATTCTGCTAATTGTACCTTAGTCAGAGAAAAGAGAAATAATAATTAAATTTTCAGAATGTCGAGAAGAAAATATTTTAGAATGTGCGGTATTTAAATCTTTTACCGTTAAAATAAATTTTTATTAAAATCAATTGTGGGGTATAACAAAAGTTGGCAGTTACTCCAGGTAATTAATTAACTCTGTTAACATCAACATTAATGGCTAGTACTACATTAATTGAGAAACGCTAATTAAGTTTATTTTTATACAGAAAATTGTACAGTTAATTGAAAACTATAACACTATTTAGAGACTAGTAATCATTAATACTATCTCCTAATTAATAGTTTGCGTTTCACAAAATATAAGTGTCTAACACCTAGACGTTTAACAGAATAGAGCAGTGACATCAGAGCCTTATCGCTAGCGCTCAGCTGATTGTGGTTAAGAGAGGCCCTCTTGTTTTATTAGTCTTAGGTTTGGGATTCTTTCTCAAATCGGAAGAATATTTAAATGACACTAATTTAATACTATTTTACGTTTGACGAGTGATGTCGTTTATAAATACAGAACTAAGTCATTAAGATTAATAACGTAAGCCAACGTTTACAAATCTCAAAAAAATATTAATATTGTTGTTCAAACTTTTAAATTGTTTTTTGTAAAAGTGTGTATCTTATATCAATGGAGTATTGTCTGAATTTTTTATAAATTTAATTTAACAACACGTGTATGCAAATAAATTTAATTTCACGGGAACTTTTGTTTCAGAATTACCGTTTGTTAGATTCAATAGTGTAACTCTCTACATGAATGTTAATGGGGTTCGGATAGCTCTATCTTTACTATGTTAATGATACTGTTACCCGTTTTCTCAAAAACTACTAAAGTTAAAGAGGTGAAAATGTTTTTGGTACTTATATGTCGTGTAATAAAGATTTTAACACAAGGGTTTGCTTTTAACTTCTTTATTTACATTTTTATGATTTTCTAAAATTTTATTATATAAACCCGAAAAAAATCCTATACTTTTGCTGTAAAAAAACTAAAGCATACAAATAAAAAAGCCAATGTTACGTTTTTATAATAAATACAAGAGGATGTGGTAAAAATTTTAGAGTTGTATCTCTTGTAGTTTCTGAGATAACGGGTCATTTATATAAAAAATCACGGTTTTCGGGAAAACGCAAATAAAGATTTGGCCTACAAGAAATTATTCAATTGCTGACCTATAAAATTAGTATTGTGCAATCCAGCACCATACGATGGATGGTCTGGGTCCTGTTCTTCAGCAAAAGCTTCTTACAACCATCTTTCGGCACTTTCACGTCGTTGCATGTCTTTTTTCTGGAGTTTTGAAAGTTCTCGCTCGCCCCTTTGCACTCGCAGTCTGTCTAGTTCACTCATCACTGAATCTGTGTTTTTACTAACAGTCATTCCAAGTTCTTTCGAGTTAAAACTGGCATTTCCTCTGTTAAAACTTAAAATGGCTTCATAAACACCAAACTCCAAGGTTTGCAGACTTACAAACACCGTTTTGGGTAGTGGTGACCAAATTGTAATTTGGTCCGACTCATTTGAATTTTTGGACTTACCATGCAGGCAGGCATTTCTTCAACAGGGCAGGATCTTCCAAATCCTGAAAATAGGCTTGATCTGGCGCATAATAACTTCAGGTATATGCATGTGTTTCAAATGATCATACATTTCATTGTTGGCGACAGCTCGCTGATATTTACACCAGCTCTCTTTGCCTTTTTCACAGAGATGTGCTGTGGATTTTCTTTAGTGGACAATAAATGAAAATATTCAGCCCATACTGCTTGCCTCATTTTATCTACATTTCCAGTATTCCTCCGAAACAATATAAGGAGTTAGTTATAAAGGAGTTAGGAGGGATTCGTTCGGAGTTGTTGCATCCGTAATATTTCTGAATGGCTAAGATGCGTTCATCTGTAAGGCGATTTCTTTCACCAATGGTTTTTCCATCGGCAAGGACATGTTTTCCTGATTTTAGTTTTAATTTCTTTAGGCGAGCACCCATTCGTTTTAGTACATGTCCACAACACTCCATTTTCTCAATCACATAGTCATCTCCATAAGGCTTACTGTCAGCAACAGAAATAAACGCACCGGAATCGCCATCGCCTAAATAATATTTATATTTTACGCCAATCTCAGTTTCTGACCTACCAAAGGCTCCATGTACTTCCATAGCCCCACTAGAGCCTATGAAATTAGCTTTACGGATTTCATTTTGTATGTTTTGTAATTTATCTTTGCATGTACAGAACTTACTTACAACGGCCACAACAATAACACAACCCTTATCGACACTTGTTACAGTCACAACTCCATTATTTGATGTTTGCCCCCTAGTTTTGCGCCACAAAAGCTACAGGCACTAATTTCCAGGAACTTTCTCATAAGTGACTCTATATCTACTAGGTCATATATGTTCTCTGCTTCATAATCACTGTAACTTAGTTCTCTATCACCTATTTTCATCTTTAAAGAGCTTACACTAGGTAAGTCATCTTGTTTTGGGGTTAGGCCTAGGACTACATTGTTGAATCAACTTGTTGATCACTTTCTGGCTTGTATTTTTGAACCCCAACGTTTTTCCTTTTCTTGAACACACTTTTACGCCTCGTCATTTTCCTTTATCAAAAACTATTTATCACTGAAAATATGTTTTAATATTCACAATATCATAAGACACAGCACAATAGCCTATGTTTGGTAAAAAAAAACAGATACAGCCACAATAAAACAGCAGAAAAACAATCTGCTTGTTTGTGTCTTGTTTATATAATGTTAATATAATGCGTTGTGTATATGATTTTTCTACCATATTAAAAACCTGTGGATATATGTTTTTACTTATTTATATGTTCCTTGTTATGTGTGAGCACATTTTTGGAAATTACTAAACAGATTTTAATGACAAATTTTCAAGCGAAATATGGCGTCCCTATAGTGGTCTCATGTAAGTGACGTCAGTATATGAGATAATTGAAACATGAATGTCGTAGTAACGGGACAAGACTGCGTGTGAAAATTGGTAATTTCCAAATCATTAAAAATGCATTACAGTTTCTGTGTCTATGAGCGATAATCTCAGGATTCTCAAATATGGTGATCACATCACGATATCAATTAGTAATAATCACCAGTTTAGTTCCGTGGATGGAGGGGTAGATTTGTATGGAAAATATACATTCTTGGAGAGGCAAGATAGCCGGTTGGACAATAAACGGTGTTGAGAGGTTCTAATTGTACTCGAAACCTGATTAAGTAGTCACATTACTTCATTAGTTCTAGTTGAATGTTACTGTTTAGCCAATCAATGTTTGTTATTTATAATAGTGGTTAGCTATAACACTAGAATAAGAATAACCTAATAGAAATTAGAACCTATACAATGGGAGACTAAGTCTGTTCAATCAACAGAAATTGTAAAATAATGAGTTAGACTAAATTAAAATAAATTATACGAAGTTATGACTAATTCATATAGAGACTGAGTGTTTTCCAAACTACTAAAGTTATTAGTCTATATAAATATTTGTCTATTTTAACTGGTTGCAGCTAAAATGTCCGATTAATAATTAAAATTTCAAAATTAAAAAAGCCTAATGTCTCTGTCAATAAAGCAATAATCTGTAGAAAAATGTGATCTTATAATAGCTTGTTTAGATTAGGAGGAGAAAATATTTCCTAGCAAATATATAAATTATAAATGGCATTAAAAATTTTAAAAGTTTCTAAACACGACGTATATTAATAATTTACGTAAATTTTGGTGAATATGGTGGATGAGCAAATAATAAGGTTAAAACAGACAAATACAACATAGACGTCTACTGAATCTGAACATTATAAACACTACGAAATATTTTAATTTAAATGTATAATTTATATTTAGCACATTTTTCTTTTTCTAATTAGACAACGGAGGTAACATGATTACGCATTAAGATAGTGAGACAGCTCGTGTTGGTGTAACAAGTCTGTTATCTTATCAGAGGCCTCCCTGCTTTGCCTCATTAGGGGAGGTGTAATATCGGAGACGTACTTGTTTCTTGTCTAACATGTACGCTGTTAAATTTGTAGTTTGGATGAACTTTTCAAAAAGATTTGTCTTTCGTATCACTGGATGCAGTACAAAAGGTTATATAAAATAGTACATATTGCATCTTTATTTATTTGGCCATCGGTGTGCCTTTTTACACATTACGCAGATTATATAATAATAATTCGAATAATTATGAACCTTAAGAATAGAAATTTAGCAATAATAAAGGCATAGTAGGAATTTATTGAAAATTTAAAATTTTAATAAAAATTATTAATATACCTAAAATAAATAAACAAAAAATAATAAATTAACAATGGGATAATAAATACAACAAATAAATATGGAACTACCAGCAGTTAACAACTAGGCAATGAGAATAGTGTCTTTAATCAGCTGTGATGGAGCGTACATATTATTATTATTATTACATATATAATATTTAGCACAGAACTGTTTTCTAAATGAACGGGCAAAATTTTAACGTGATATATCTAGATCTTAAAAAGGTTTCACGTTATATTTTATTTGTTTAGCATTTTGTCCAAGTTTATTTAGTGTTTCTATAAGAAAGGCATCATTTATATCTGAATTGGGATTGTTGTAGTACTCTTTTCAAATGGATTTATTTCTGGGAGAATTTTAGCAGCATTTTCAATTTCATGGACTTTTTCCCGAGATAATTCACGACAAATAAAAATTGTTTTAATAATATTTTTATTCTATTCAAATTATTTTCTATTATATTCCACATATTCTATCTTCGTTATTTTTATATATTTTTATCAATTTCAATTCGGATAAATCTTTGTATATTCATGTCAAAAAGGAATGTGGAATGTAACCTACTCTCTTCTGCAATCATCCAAATCGTCGGTATCCAAAACGGTCCAAAACAGTTTCTGTAAAGTATAAATCTTGATTCACTTCTCAGTACATACTGCCTTTTAATATTTTTTTAATATTTAGATAGAGTGTTCTCTCACACACACACACACACACACACACACACACACACACACACACACACACACACACACACACACACACACACACACACACACACACACACACACACACACACACACACACACACACACACACACACACACACACACACACACACACACACACACACACACACACACACACACACACACACACACACACACACACACACACACACACACACACACACACAAACACACACACACACACACACATATTTTATATGTATATATACATATAAAGATAACGGATAAGCAGTAGTTGTAGTTGTTATATTAATTAACTTGTAAAATAATTATACGTACTAACAGGCGAAAAATGTGTAAAAATTTTAACAATATATTTTCTTAATAAATAACAACGACAGTTTTAAATATCCAATGTGGTTCAATCTCCTACAAGTATTTAGAATAACTTTTTTTAGAGTTTACTTTAAATCTTTATTTTGCTTGTAATATACAATTACATATCAATTAACACTATATATTTTGGAGTAGTACCGTATGTCAATAGTTACAATAAAAAGTACACTCCACAGCAAGAACAGCGCATTTACAATAAAAACCAACACGGAACATGTGGGTGCCTGGCAGTTATAGAAGTCCATGACATATGGCAATTGTTGCTTGTTCCCTCATAGTTACAACGTTTTACTTTTATGTTAGGCAGTTATTTTCCCATCTCTGAATATTAAATTTGCCTTCATCTCCCGACACTGCGAATTTTCTTTGTAATAAAATTATTAAATTGATTTAAATTAAATTATCAGCAAGCAGGCACTTCTGAGAAGCAGTATACATGATTTATTAAGCTCTAAGAAGCGAATGTCAGATTGATTCTTACAAACGAATTGCAGTCAAAGGGATGAAGTTACAGTTAAGGGCTTATTAGTCTCGTTAACATATTTTACCTTTGATGATTCTTGTTCATTAGCTGGAAGTGATGCTCTGCTCCGGATCAGATACCGGCGCGTCGATCGCTTGTGCGACGGTACGACGAGAAACTTTCATTCCGTCTTTTTGTTAAAAAAAAAACAAATAAAATGCTAATGGGCATCAGTGATGTTACGTTTAAACAATATTGAACGGAAAAAAGAAATATGAGGAAAGTGTTATGCTAAAGGTCACTACTTGGTGTTTATGACGGTACAAGTATCGCCTAACAAGAAAGGTTTTAACTATTATAATGTACGACGAAAGCTTTACCGTTTTATCCAATATTGGTAGTATCCCAGTTATAGTATGTTACTCAAGAGTTTGGAAAATTGTTATTTTCACGATAGCAACAGAATATTATTGGTTTTCCTATACTACAAGAGAGAGTGTTAGATACTTCCAGAAGTGGGATAATATTCCCACTAGTGGTGAAAAGTCAGTTGTCTATTGTGTTAGTAAATTATTTAAAATATTTAACGCGAACGGGCAGCACTTGGTAGCTTAACTATTTATAGCAATGCTTCACACAATCATAAAATAATACAGCTGTTGAGCAAATACAATAGTTGTACAATCATCATTCATTATCATGCCAAAATGTATGTCATCATGTTACGTAAACTGAAAATTGTAATGGTAATAATAAATAATATTTTCAGAAATGGTTGGATGACGAGACTGCCTAATTCAATACATTTGTAAATACTGTTATACATAGATTTCTGTGAATGGTTATAATTATATTTTGGCACTTATTCTAAGAAATAAATAGCCTTAATTTTATAACAATCATCAAAACAAAACAAGAATATTTAAAATTATTTCCTAGTTAACCATCTTATCCAGCGACCAAAGAAGAACATAGACTGGCAATCGGGGCGCGAGGCTGAAGCCGGTCATCACCAGAGTGGTGGGGATGGCAGTGGATGAGTCACCCACTACCGAGCGTCCGTGTGGCGGCAGGATGGGCTCGCTCTCGTTGTTTACTTTTGCTTGCCACCGATTATAGAATTTGTATTATTGGAAATTGGATGTTTTTTTAAGAATGATCAACTAAAATATACTTCGCTTGAATTTGTGTACATTTTATTTCATTGTAAGTAAGGGATATAAACTAAATACCATAAAGAAACTGTAAAAACTATACTGTAACCTGTATAGAATGTTAGAAATCATTCATTGATATATACTGTAACACCAAATAAACAGTAACATTGTAAACTGTAACATCACATAAAAAGTAAATTAACTATTTAAGTTAGACATTTAAGTTATTCCGTATTGTAAAAGGTTTAATTTATAGGCTTTAATTACATATAATGTTTCATTTTATTATGTACTTGTTGGTTTTGAAGCCCGCTACAACGATTAGTTGATTTAATCAAATTTAGATATATTCCCATAATAAGTTGCTAATGTTTATAGATTTGAGTATAATAAAGGTTGAGCATTTAAACATTAAACCTATTTGCAGCGTATGGAGGCGAGGCGGCGGGTACGTTTTTGCGCTGCAT
Source organism: Homalodisca vitripennis (assembly GCF_021130785.1). NCBI lineage: Eukaryota > Metazoa > Arthropoda > Insecta > Hemiptera > Cicadellidae > Homalodisca > Homalodisca vitripennis. Next base: position 219,076,894 of record NC_060208.1, on the reverse strand, counting down.
GAAATTTGTTTCTGATTTATACCTCGTTTCTCGACAAACTGTTCACTCCAAACATTTATAAAAAATACTACGGTAAAATTTGGTTTATTATCTCAAACTTTCTCGCAGACGAAACTCGCCTGACCAATAAATAAAAAAAGTAGCAGCCGACTCATTATTTCATGTCCATCGCCAAAGCTCAATTTGGTTTTTAATTAATAATATTTATTTTATAACACTTGTAATAAACTTTTAAAATGTTTATCTACTACATCATCATTGGCATAGTATTGACTACAAAATTGTGAAATTTCAAGTTCTTATCCCAACTCTAACTGTATAATCCAACGGTGTTAATGAAACGCGGCGAATTAAAATGCATACTCGCCGCGAGCTGGTGCCCGGCCGGTTTGTCACCAGAGTGGGTGTGGGTTGGCTTCAACTGCCGTAATGTATTGGGTATAGGGATTTCCAGTCTATGTTCTTCTTTGGTCGATGATCTTATCTTTAACTAAACTGATATAGATTGTTACAGTTAATTTATTGCTTAATTATGTCGTATTTAACTTTTCTTTCCTTTACAATTCAACAGCTGGATTTTCACAGTATTTCTGTCGGGATTGTGGACCGACTCATGAGAAAGATGTGCTGTGACATCTAAGGATCAAAGTCCTTAGTCCAGAAACGTAAGTGACAAAGGCTCACAGAGATCCTTGCTTTACAAAGGGATTTAGAGATTTGCCTCGTAGTATGACAAAAGTGGTGTCAAACGTGTTGTTATAGACACACTTATTAAATCACAGTGACTAATTTGACAGGGTGTTATAGTATTTAAGGTGGAACTAAATAATAGCATTTGTTTTAGAAATATTTCAGATTGAATTATTATAATTTTTATTTTAACTTGTTACTCAAAGAAGTGTTATACTAACGACGTTAATACAGTTTATTCTAACTTTATATAGCTCCTTCCACTTATAAAATATTTGTATATTTCGCCAATACGTTACTAATTTTCAACATTTATAAAGCTTATAGATGGAGTAGACCACAACATCCGGAATCTCTTCCACTGAATACCAAAAGTTACTGGAATGGTGGAAAACGTTGTTCTTATCAGATGTGAGACTAGAAATTATTGAAGACCTCTCTTCATGTATTGTTTTCACTTCTGAGTATTTCATTTTAGTTCTAACATGTATTTATCAATTGTAACTTTATGAATCTAAAGTTACGCAACAAAACAAAGATACTTTGTTGGTTATAAAACCTAATAGTATCCATATCCCACCACTGACCCTCGTAAGAACGTTTATTTTTCAATTGGTAAGTTAAAATGCGTAATTTAATTCTTCCACTTTACCAGGAAGTGCGCTACCACTACATTAAAGAGTCCTTACTTTTTACCATTCAATCATTAAAGTCTTTGTCCCATATACGTACGTTAAAATAACCAGCTTAACATAAGAAGACCAAATACCTGTCAAGAACTTTTATTTACATTCATTACATTTGTATAAATGGCAATAGCCGAATTCAATTTCAATGAAACAATTATGTATTACTCAGGAGGATGGAAATATTTAAATTGTGTCTAACTGACTGCCTATAGATATCTCAAAAAGAAACTGCCATGTTAACTTGAAATTCTATATGAATCTGCATTTATTTATAAACAGCACTGTTTGATGGGGGTGCAGCTATAGGATTTGGCTGAGCAGGTGCTAGTATTTTTTATTTACCCTTTTGAGTAAAAAAGATGGCAGGGAGTAAATTACATGATAAATAAATTTAAAACGACCTGTTTTAATTCATATGAGAATTTGACAATTGAATCTATTAACACGTAACATATAGGAAATTTTGAAAGACTCTGAAAAGATTTCATTTCAAACCACTTTTGTTGTACACCCTGCCTACCTAACTGTAGCATTTTATTTAATCACTGATCACACAGTTGGCTGACAAACTTTATCTGTCTGCCAGAACTATTGAGGATGGGTTACCCAACATGCGGTGTGGTATTCCTACCATGTAAATTACTTACTTATATATTTATTTCATAATTTCATTTCTATTTGTTCAGCGTTTGTGACGTACATGATTCCAGATGACTGTCACTGATAGCAAACCGTAATTCGTTGTCTGAGGGAGAAGATCTAGGAAGATCGAAACAATAACACATTAGTAAGGGAAGTAAATCGTTAACAGGATATTCCAGTAGCTCTGAAGGCATTCCACTATCGATAGGTTTTACTCAAAGGTTACTAAGGAAGAAAAGATTCCTTCTGACAATTATGGTTCACATTTATTACTGCAGTGCAATACACGTTCCGTGTTCAAAAGAGGAATGCTACTATTGTTGTGAATGGCACGTTTCTTAAATTATTCAGTTCAAACTGAATTCCGATTTTGTCAACTCACCGACATCAGATTTCAGGATCAATTTATGAGATATTGTCAGATTACTCACACTAAAAGAGTACAGAGTGAACTGCACTGTTTGCTCACTTATTTGAACTTTCTCACTACTGCTCAAAGCACAGTATTTGTTTATAACATTGTTTAATAAATATAACTTTAAAGAAAATGTGTCCTTACCACGTGTGTGTGCTGAGTATTCTATAATTATAGTTTTTTTTGTTTGTATTTGATGTAGAGTAATTTCTTACTAAGAACTGTTGCTCGATTTGGTCCTTACAGGCTAAATATATTACAGGTAGAATATATAGAATGGATTTTATATATACTGAATATTTACTTGCATATCAGTTTGAACCCGTCAATGAGACATTGCTGTTTGCAGTAATATAGAGTACCAAAAGTTGTTTAACTGATACCAATATTCTATTTAGAGAATGGTTAATCAGTAAAGGTCATTCAAAAGTGACTGTGATAACAGTCTCGGACGGAGACTCGGCCAACTGATCAGCGAGTTGTTCGCGAGTGAGGATGGTAATGGCCTTGTACTCGTTACCATCGGTAAGAGAGTTGAGTGTGCGGTGTTTGGTCTGTATATTCATCTATGGACTTACAATTACGTGGGCAACTGGATATTACTTTACAGGTTACTTGTTACACTGATTAAACGTAAATAGATCGATATTAACAATAAAGTGTTTCATACATTTTAATTAGGCAATTAGCTAATTTATTATATAATATAGTAATGCAATGAATTGAATTCAAAACTATTTATATTTAATTTTAGCATTTAAATACAGGGCTTTGAGATGACATTGTACCGTGTTTCTAGATATAAACTTGATTACATCGCAGTTGGAGGACAAACAATTCCATATCAACTCTTCACTAAAGGTAATAATAGTTAAAATTTGATTTATAATTTATAGGCTAATTTACTTAGTACGGGTGTAGTTAAAAAACAAAATAATTATGTTTAATATAATATTGTTATGAGGTAATTAAATTTTATTTATTGTATTATTAAAATTACATGTTGAAATGTATTTACTCTAATTTTCAAGAAGCTCAAGCTAATACATTTTATTTTAAAATGTGTTAATTTAAAAATGATATTATATGGCTTCAAAACTAGAAACGATTTAAAACATTTTTTGGAATCTCATGAAAATGAGCCAAATGGTTAGAATGTTAGATTAGGTGATGACGATTAATTTTTATGAAATTACTGTTCGTATAAAATATAATAGCTGAAGAATTCAATTTGATATTATTTAAAAATTTAAATAACTGAATTGTTCTTTCTCTTAATTATTTCTATGTTTCTATAGATATTATTGGACAAGCAAACGCGTAATGCGTTCACGCTCTAAAAGACAACACATTATTATTTCAAAGAATTTGACATAATAGGAACAAAACCAAAACAAAAAACTGGGATTGGGACTAACAACCCTTTTTGTAATAAGTTTGAAAAATTGACAAGATATATACTACATTGGCAAATATCAAGTTAAATGCCTCATATAATGTTATACCAGAGCTTAAATAAGATTTCTCAACATATAGTGTGTAAAACCCATAATATTATAAGACATTTTTTAAATAGATGCATTAGTTTCACCTGTTAACAAGTTTCATGAATCAAATTGGATAATACTTTTATAATATTAAAATTAGCATTACCCAAAATGTATTCTTTTTTTAATTCCTAAGTATATAGTTTTAATTTTGATATATAAGGAAATGATTAAATGGAAGTTATGGTTATAAATCAAACTTATATCTGCAAATATATTGCTGTTCTGTGGTAAATATATTTAAAATAAATATGATAACTTTTCGTACAGGCCAGCTGGGCCGATGCTCTCAGAGTCTGCAAGTCACTGGGCATGAAACTAGCTGCGATCAACAGTAAGCAGGAACAAATACTTTTGGAAAAATTCATGGATCGAAAAGGTAAGTTAAAGAGTGAAATAAATAAATTTAACAATATTTTTTTTTCTTAAGTAGTAAGTAACAAATAAGAAATAAACACCCAACGAGTGATAAATATACGACATATATATGTCTATAATTAAAGGAATTTATTTTATAAATGGAAATATATTTCAAATTAGGTTCGCACATGTTCAATATTAAAAACATATCAGTAACATAAACAAAATATTTAGCTTAAAATAAAAATAAAATTATAAATTAACTGAGTTTAAGTTGTATGATGCATTTGTTACAGAAAATATTAAAAATAGGTAAATACTGTTGTAATTTAAAAATTCGTACGAATAGGTTATATTAGGTTAGGTGAAGTTAGGTTGGCTTATGTTATATTAGGTTTAGTTAGTTTCGGTTCGGTTGTCTTAGTTTAGGTTAGGTTATATTTAGTTAGGTTAGGTTAGTTTAGCTTATGTTAGACCAAGTTAGGTTACGTTGTGTTCGTTTTCTTGTTCAGTAGTAAGGTGGTTAATTGGTTAAATTGTTTGTTAGCTTGCTGGTATGATAGATTAGTGTAAATTACTTTATGTTATATTAGTTACGTCTCTTTACCATATCTTGCATAATGCAGGTTAAATGATTGAGATGGTTAGGTGTGCAGATCTTTATAGTTTCTGGTAGTCAGGTAATCATGTGGCCTGGTGGGCAGATGGTTGGGTGTCCCAGGGGTTAGTTAGTTATTTCCGGTTAGTTTATTTCAGAATTTGTTGCGTTGCGGTATGTTTCTTGGACTTATGTTTGGTTTTTGTTACTTAGTATTTATTTACGGAACCATGTTTTTAATTGCTTAAAATTCAAGTATAACATGATGTATCTACCAATTTACATTAAACTATTATAGTTACTCTCATTTAAATATTGAAAAACCTACTTTTTTGCTTGCAAATTTAAACAAAACGATATTATGACACTTAATTTACTTATATATTTGCTACAGATTATTAATGTCATAGATTCACTGTTTTATTATAAAAATTTGTAAACAAACTAATTCTACGTTGAATTCTAAATTTTGTTTTAGTCCCTTATTTTGAAAATTAATATTTTAGATAACAAACTTACCGATTCTTAGTCAAAAACTTTCAACATGTAATAGGTCCTCCACTTTTGGAACGTCTTTTTTCTCAAATTGGACGATAAAAGTTTACTTAATTTCTCTATAAGTTATTTAAATGTATTCCATTTTGTTTCTTTTTTATAACTCTAACGTTTTTCTTGATATATTTAGAGTAGCTATATTTGACTCGCCTCTTTTATAATAGCTGAATTCATTACTTTGGCTGTATCCAAAATCGAGACTTATAATAAGCCATAGATACTTAGGTATTTGAAAACTGCTCTTACAAATCACTATATATTTGCATGAAGTATCAGATATCTAAAGTCTAAAAAATTTAAACCTCCATAAAATTAAATATTACTTATTTGTATTGCAATATATTTAACATAAAACTACGAAAATGACTAAAATACATAAATATTTTCAGTTCCTGGGGAATTCGTATGGACATCAGGGCGAGCTCATAAACACAAGGGTAAGGACAAAGATAGCCATAGACACCGCTGCAACCGCTGCAGTACACATGGCATCTACTGGAAGTCGACCGGAGCCAGAGTGTGTTACTCCAACTGGGACACAGATGAGCCGGATGTGTTCGGTGAATACCGCTGTCTGGCAGTCAATGACGTATTTAAGTGGTGGATCGGCAAGTGTTCCGACAAGATGCATTTTGTTTGTGAGTTAAGTAATAAAAACAGTTGACTTCAAACGTTTTGCATTCGTAAAATGTCCTTGTTTGCTCTTGGTAATACGTTTATTTACAAGATGGACCTTAACTGTATAGTAAAAATATTATTACTGGTAAGATTTTTTGAAAATATAACATAACCCTAAGAAAATCTTCAAAGCATAACTCATTTCTCACGTTTAAAAGTACTTAAATATTTATGCTGTATACAAAGGATGCCATGATAAATTAAATATGTCGTTTTTAAATACAGCACGTATAGCGAGTCGGTAATGTCAGTATATTTAAAATAATACATAATAATAATAATGCCACATAATGTTTGCTGAAGAATTGTCATAGTTTAAAGTCCAGGGATTAAGTTTCATGGGGTCTAATAGTTAAGATTATTGATAACTTTTGTATTATTAATAACTGACTAAGGTCAGAGAATTTTTATGAATTAATTTAGGTAAGATACCGTATTTAGTTTAATAGTATTTACATTAAAAAAATAAATAGTGACTTTTGACTTTCAAAATATTACAAATTTTACACTAATGCGGTGAACACGTAAAAATCTACGTGTTATCAAGTCTATTCTAACTATATTTAAACCACAGCATAATTAGTATTTTTGAATTAGTGTACAAAAATATTACAGTAATGTTACTGCGATGCAGTAAACGCGCAGAATGTAGTTATAATTTGGCACAGCGGCTAAAGTCAAAAATTTTCATGCTGTAGATAAAAGGTTATAATCAATAAGGTTATCATTCAAAATTATGATAAAACTGATATTTTATACAACAATAATTATAATATTAAAATACAGCAGAACGGGTAAGATTACTATCGCAAATATTGTATCTCCGGTACATCTACAGTTACCATTGTTGTAGTATTGTATATTGCAGTGGGTATGGCGGTCATCGCGAAATAACGAAATTAAGCAACGTCGAGCTTGGCTGCTGCTTGGATGTGTGACCGCTGAGCGATCCTGTCCTTGCAAGCAGTCTGCCTGCCTGGCCTTTGCTGGTGGTTCTGAAGTCATATTTAAACCGCGGTCACCAGATTAACTGTTAGAGAGTGCATCTTAGCCCCAACTTTGCTTGGTAAAATAAGACATTACTTTACTTTAATTTTTACTGTTGTCAATGCTAATTTATTTTTTTCAGATTTACATGTTAATTAATAAATAACTAGTGGTGAGAGAACGCTACAATTCTAATAGCACTAAACATGAACACTTAAATTATCCTTCTATTCCTATTTAAACCAAAATTACGTACACATTATGGAAACTTAGAAGCGATTTATATTTATTTACAAAAAATTTATTTATTATTAAAATAGAAAATCAGGAAATAAAATTTATATATCATATAATTTTATTACTTTAAAGAATTTATAAACAATGCAAATTAAAAAAAATTATTTCGGGTGATAAATAATTTTGAATCAACCATTATCAACATACTCGGCACATACTTAGTCTTTATATAAATTTAAAAATTAAAGAGTCATTTAAAGTATGGTAAGTACAATAAAAGCGCCTGTGGTAATAGAATATTGATGATGACGCCATATTAGTAGCTACAATCTACATTAGTAGCAGTAGTTACCGTTAGGTGGATAATATAATTATGGTAATTATTTATGCATACAAGAGATTGCACTATTCATGAAACTATGCATTATAAATTTATCATTGTCTTGCCAGAGACGTGGTTCAATGGACACACTACCAGTAATTCTATATTACTTTAAACACACTTTCCATAAACAAAAGTTATGATACTACTTCTTTTACCATTTTAAACTATGCCTATTAGCTTACTTGGCTACTGTACTAAAAATTATAAATTCTTTATGAAACAGGGGATAACTCACAATCTGAAGAAATTGTGTCGAACGATTTCCCAAATATAAAACGCTCACTTACATTATAGTTGTTTTTATAGAACATGAAATAAAACATATTCTCTCAGAAATGTCTCAATCTAACAATTTATTAATTATAAAGCTTTTAAACTTGCTCTAAGGGAGTGCCCCAGAGCCCAGCTTGACTGGGAAGTGCGGAAGATTCTCCAACTGCTTGGCGTTTGTAAGAACCCTCACCCCCCATTTGGGCATCCAAGATACGCCAATGTTTGTAATTAGATCCTCTAGAGGAGTTTTCATAGTTTAATGATCTTTGCAGTCTCGAGAGATATTTTTATCTTGTGCCGTCGAGTTTTCTCTGTCTGAATAAGGGAAAAAAACTAGTGCACCTCAATAATGGCAACGAAAGAAAAACATATTTTGAGATAGTATAGAGCAGTTAGTATTGAAAAATTCTAGAGGACCTAATCTAGAATACTTGTGAGAGGTAATAATATTACAAGATGAAATTGGAGATAAGAACGGACAGATTGTGTGCGGGCCAGTAATATTGACCTAGACTGACTTGATCCGTTTTCTGGTATTGATAGCTATCATAAAGTGAACATCGCCTAACTTTAACAACCGCATCGTGCTCTGATTGGATGGAATACGAGTTTTGTTTCAAATGCTTCTAAAGGACCGTCACCTTAATACTGAAATAAACTTGGAATTTCCCATATTACATCTTAGGTAAATATATCCTTATTTAGAAAATTTAAATATATGCATTCCATCCTGTCTTATCTGCTCTATCAAATAGCCATTGAACATTAGAGCCATTGAAATCTTCCAAACCAAAGAAAAATAAGGATACTGTTCTTTGCACTAGTCAGGTAAGTCGTCGTCATACGCAAAACCACACTGTACTGTAATTTTGCCTTGATCGTCAACCACGATTTATATTAAGACTTAGAAAATAATTACTGTCCACATATTGATCCTGACCTGGCCGTCAGAAATATTATCTTACGGAATAACCCCTGGATAAAATTATATAAAAGAGGTCGAATTTAATACCACCCCTAATTCAATGAGGATAATTAATAATTATATTTATAGAATGCACGCTTTATTGAATGTATTCTTATATATAATTTATTTGATATAATAATCAGGTTATGTTATACAATGACAAATGCCATTGACACAATGACCACTGGTATAGCCACGATCCTGGAACTGGCAATGGGCCGCACAGCCAACGTCAAACTGTGTAGAGACATTGTAGATACTGACGGCAGTCCAGAGATAGGTGGTGCAAGCGCTTCTCCTTTCTTCTATATCTGGTTCTAGAACATACGATGTATTAGAATGATACTGACACACCATTAAAGTACATTCCACTGGCGTAATTGCTGGCTTGGTAGAACACCAAGGGGCAGCACTACCACTATGAGGAGGCTATTACACGTTGATGCATTGGTAGTGAAGGTGGTACTGTGTTACATGTTGTCTTAGCATTGTCAGAATAGATCCAGGTACTTTATTAGTTATAATAAATTTCCTTACTAAGTTGTTTTTTCCACAAATCTGTGAAAGTCAACCAAATAAAGTAATACGTAAAAACACAAGTTATTACTTAAGGCTTAGAATTAATTAAAATTATCCTTAGGCCATGAAATCACCATTAGCTATACCGGTAGTGTAATTGTATTTTGAAACAAATTATTTATAAATGAGGGTCCCGCGTCACGGCCATAACATTTTCGCATTCCGAGAATAGACTTGGTTTCCGTAGATATATACTGCATTCCGAGCATATACCATATTTTTTTTATGTAGTGAGAGAGGTTGTTTCAATAAATATTTTAAATTCTGCTTCAATTCTCCTTCCGCTTAGTTCAGCATTTGAAATCACGTTTTCACAGACGTGACTCCTGGAATATGGAATTCGTAGTAGTTAAATAGGTAGACAAGATATATTTTTTCAGAAAACTAATGTCAAAGTTCTGTAATTGCAACTATATGTGATATCACAACTTATGATATACTCTTTTATATTTTAGTATAAAATGTATACGTAAACTTAAGTGTTATGAGAGAAATCATTACTGGCCACATAAGTCTCGGTAATTTATGAACTTAAAGAGAGACTTTCTAAACAATTTCGCGGGATAAAATTCATGAATTATGCAGTGTGGAACAGGTGGACATAACAAAAGGATAACAGCTATCTCTGATTACGTCACTAAAATCAAAAAGATGAAAGCTGTTGTAAAGGTTGTACCTGATCTCTCAATAATAATATTGCTGGTAAACGTAAACAAAGTTTGTACAAACTAGTACTGTAACTACAAGTAGTGTAGTAGTAAAGTAACAAAATGTACTGTAACTACATTCATGTTTTGTTAATACAACACAATCATTATATTTGTTTTAACTATGTGGCACGTATTTCTGTTTCATATTATTGTTATGCATTACCACAATAAACACTTAACTAATGAAATATCATTTGGAATTGTGTTTTGAATTATAAAATTATTAGTAATTTAAATAGCTATTGTAAAGGAGCTTAGTATATTTACAATAATAGCAGCAAACATTGCAACCACTCTACGTCATTCAGAATATGCTTTCTTTCTTTTATTTTATATTTTACTAATTAAAATATTAAAATAATTTATGAAAACCAATTCATCAATTAATAACAGATTTAGCTTAGATAATATATAATACCATTGAATTATAAAATATTTAATTCCACATACTATAGAAAATTAAAGTAATAACTATCCATATTTAAACGAGAAAATAGTAAAAACATACCAGATTCCAGAGCCTGCTGATGTACAGGAACGGCTGAGACCACAAACAAAAGCACACACAAGATGAGAAACGTTCTCCCGTACATTTTCCTCTCAACAGGTGTAAGACCTTTGTTGCTTTGAGGCCAGTACAGTGTAGCCTACAGCTATATAACGGTCGTGATCGCAGTCGGGGAAGTACGGGAGAGGAGCTGATTCTAGATATTGGTAGCCATTATCTCATTCTCTGTGATTTACATAACGGAGTTGACTGCGTGCAAAATAATAAACCACGTCGTACTGCCAAGATAAGAATGTGTGTTTTACACATCTCCTCGGCGCCCTTGAGACATCAAAACTGGACGCAAACTTTAAAATGATTTTGTCCTCAGGATTCTCTAAAGGAGAGAATAAAAATATTATTATCATGATCGGAAGGAAATATATTTTATAATACAAAAAATACTAAGCAGTACATGTATTTAAATTAAATCATGGATTGATAAAATTTATATTAATATACCGGCAATTGTTTATTTTGTTTTGGATGATATAAAAGTAAAGTAAAGATTTCTTATTTTACCAGGCAAAGTTAAGGCAAGAAGCCCTCTCTAACACAACTTACCCGGTGACCAACGGCTTAAAGGTGACTTCCGATCCACCACCAATGGCCAGGCTGGCGGGCTGCTTGCAAGGACAGGATCTCTCAGCGGTCACCCATCCAAGCTGCAGCCACGCTCGATGTTGCTTGATCTGGTTATCTTGTGATAACCATTGTACCCGCTACACTGCTGATATGGTCCACAATGGATTGAATTTGTGTAAAGGTCATGCATAGTATTGCTACTATAATTATTAATTCCTGTGAGAGATGACCTATTTTATCCTGAAAATAAATTAACGTTTTGACATATATAGTAACAGTAAATAATATCCAAAGTTGCAAAAAACACTCTGTCAGTGCTTCAAATTTTAAACTGCTACATAGATATGGTAAATTAATTATACGCGTAATAAAACTAGTTAGTGCGGTCAATTATCTCAAACAATTCAAATAATTATCTAACACAACATAACCATTGTAATATATATATATGATCATTTTAATTGTTTTTATAAACGGATTTTCATTGTACTATTGTTTATTTAAATTCTTACAAAAAATAGGATGTGTTCATTGAATATTATGCTTATGCGGAAGGTGTACTGACATTTAACAGATTTCTGGCTCCAATTTTCTCTACCGAGCGTTAAATATAAAGGCGGAGCAACAGACAATAGTAAATTAGCGAGGGCAAGTTAGTTTTTAATGTACTCAGTTAGCGAGCAACAACCCAGTTGTAACACAGTTAAGGAAGAAATTAAACAGTAGGATAAGTTCAATTAGCGAACAATTTTCAACTTGAACTGGCGAAGTTTGCTGCACACAAGCGTCACAGTTACTTGTATCTCGTGTCAACTCTGAGCGAACCGCATTTTGCATGGTAATCAGCGAGTTCCATCGTGTCAGATATTGTTTTGTGAACTAAACTAACTAACCTAATCACACAGAGATGCAGTACATGTAACTAATCAAACATGTATGTCTTGCTGTCCTGGTAAAATATCAGTTACAAGCGACATAATTTTCCAAATCTTAGTTACGTAATTGAGCTGGAAATATATTTATTTTCCTTGAAAACGAACAGTACAAAATTCAAAAAGAATGTCCATTTATGTCAATTTTTCAATTAAATATTAACAATCTGTTTTATAGCAAAATAATTTAAACCGTTATTGTATAACCAAGTTAAACAATAATGACTACCTTTAACTATAGTTTCTAAATAACTTTAAGACTTCACTTGACACGTGAAACGTGAAAAAGTCAATATATTTTAATGAAATCATTATTATACTGACCTTTTTTCATTCAAAACTTTTTTGACATTTATATATTTTCATTCCGAAACATTATTCACAAAGTAAAAATAGAACGCCTAAAAGGGAAGAATATGTAAAAATCTTAAATATTACATATAAGAACAATAAATATTTTTATGTAATAATATACTTGGCACCCGTTATCGAAGCTTATCACACGAGGGGTTTATAATTGTTATTATAATTGTTTTTATAATTGTTTTTTTTATCTGTCTGTCCACACAATATTTCGAAAACGAACTATCCACTGGACTTTCATATATACGCATCGCTGTGTTTGAAGACGGCCTTTCTCAATCGATGGAATGTGGCTGAGCGTTATAAAACATTTTTACATTGGTCTAGTGGGTAACTATGATGGCCAAGAGGAAATAGCATATTAAATAAATTTGTAACGGAGCTGAACATAACAATATAAAAATATAACAGTAACGTATTAATATAAGTAGGTTATTGATACAGTAAGTTAAAACAGTAAATTCGATAGTCAATGCAAAAATTCGTGAAAAGTGTTCTCTTACGTATCCTCCACACCTTACCGTAAGCCTATTTTTATTACTTAAACACTGCTAGTAAACCTGACCCAGTAAACTATAATATAATATATTGTGTGGAAGTATATCTTGAGACACATTTAATCTGCGGACTGCAAAATATGAAAGAAACTGCATTTTAACATAAACAAGAATTAATTTTCAGATAGGGCACGTACAACCATAAATTTGGCTTAGCGTCATCAAAGCCTACCATTAAGTAGGTGGACACAATGTCTTTTTGATAACTCGTAAACATAAATCTTTATTTTGTGTATGATTGTATGACTATCAAGATATTTCGAAAAAAATTAGCTGTAGGCTGGAAATTGTGCATGTAGCCTCAGAGAAACCTGTTACGTAACACATCGTATTTTATATTACACTCTCAAGTACTGTTCTCAGTACCAAGAGTAAATTTTAAAAATCAAATTACTGTTATCCATGAAGAAATAACAAAAACACAATTTAAAATAGTAATGTCCTTTTAATAGTAAGTAATTTTAATGTTTTTCGATATATTTAAGAAATATATATATATATATATATATATATATATATATATGATTTTATAACATCGTAAAAATCAATAAATTTCCAATATGCATTATTCAAAATCTGTAATACATATTCAATCTCGAAATCCCTGTGGACAGTATAACTATGCTAGCCATGTGTCAGGCGGTATATGCTACATTATCGAACTCTACCTTCCTTTACATTCATTGAATTTCCACTATGCATTATTCAAAATCTGTAATACGTATTCAATCTCGAAATCACTGTGGACATTATAACTATGCTAGCCATGTGTCAGGCGGTATATGCTACATTATAGAAATCTAACTTCCTTTACATTCATTGAATTTCCACTATGCATTATTCAAAATCTGTAATACATATTCAATCTCGAAATCCCTGTGAACAGTATAACTATGCTACCCATGTGTCAGGCGGTATATGCTACATTATAGAACTCTACCTTCCTTTACATTCATTGAATTTCCACTATGCATTATTCAAAATCTGTAATACATATTCAATCTCGAAATCACTGTGGACAGTATAACTATGCTAGCCATGTGTCAGGCGGTATATGCTACATTATATAACTCTACCTTCCTTTACATTCATTGAATTTCCACTATGCATTATTCAAAATCTGTAATACATATTCAATCTCGAAATCCCTGTGGACAGTATAACTATGCTAGCCATGTGTCAGGCGGTATATGATACATTATCGAACTCTATCTTCCTTTACATTCATTGAATTTCCACTATGCATTATTCAAAATCTTTAATACATATTCAATCTTGAAATCACTGTGGACAGTATAACTATGCCAGCCATGTGTCAAGCGGTATATGCTACATTATCGAACTCTACCTTCCTTTACATTCATTGAATTTCCACTATGCATTATTCAAAAATCTGTAATACATATTCAATCTCGAAATCCTGTGGACAGTATAACTATGCTAGCCATGTGTCAGGTGGTATATGTTACATTATATAACTCTACCTTCCTTTACATTCATTGAATTTCCACTATGCATTATTCAAAATATGTAATACATATTCAATCTCGAAATCCCTGTGAACAGTATAACTATGCTAGCAATGTGTCAGGTGGTATATGTTACATTATATAACTCTACCTTCCTTTACATTCATTGAATTTCCCACTATGCATTATTCAAAATCTGTAATACATATTCAATCTCGAAATCCCTGTGGACAGTATAACTATGCTAGCCATGTGTCAGGCGGTATATGCTACATTATAGAACTCTATCTTCCTTTACATTCATTGAATTTCCACTATGCATTATTCAAAATCTGTAAATAA
This sequence comes from Homalodisca vitripennis, assembly GCF_021130785.1. Taxonomy (NCBI): domain Eukaryota; kingdom Metazoa; phylum Arthropoda; class Insecta; order Hemiptera; family Cicadellidae; genus Homalodisca; species Homalodisca vitripennis. The sequence goes on along the minus strand of NC_060208.1, from coordinate 219,061,787 downwards.
ATATTCAATCTCGAAATCACTGTGGACAGTATAACTATGCTAGCCATGTGTCAGGCGGTATATGCTACATTATAGAACTCTACCTTCCTTTACATTCATTGAATTTCCACTATGCATTATTTCAAAATCTGTAATACATATTTAATCTCGAAATCACTGTGGACAGTTATAACTATGCTAGCTATGTGTCAGGTGGTATATGCTACATTATAGAACTCCACCTTCCTAGACATTCATTGAATTTCCACTATGCATTATTCAAAATCTGTAATACATATTCAATCTCGAAAATCCCTGTGGACAGTATAACTATGCTAGCCATGTGTTCCAGGCGGTATATGATACATTATTCGAACTCTATCTTCCTTTACATTCATTGAAATTTCCACTATGCATTATTCAAAATCTGTAATACATATTCAATCTTGAAAATCACTGTGGACAGTATAACTATGCTAGCCATGTGTCAGGCGGTATATGCTACATTATCGAACTCTACCTTCCTTTACATTCATTGAATTTCCACTATGCATTATTCAAAATATGTAATACATATTCAATCTCGAAATCCCTGTGGACAGTATAACTATGCTAGCCATGTGTCAGGCGGTATATGCTACATTATCGAACTCTACCTTCCTTTACATTCATTGAATTTCCACTATGCATTATTCAAAATCTGTAATACATATTCAATCTCGAAATCCCTGTGGACAGTTATAACTATGCTAGCCATGTGTCAGGTGGTAGATGTTACATTATATAACTCTACCTTCCTTTACATTCATTGAATTTCCACTATGCATTATTCAAAATCTGTAATACATATTTCAATCTCGAAATCCCTGTGGACAGTATAACTATGCTAGCCATGTGTCAGGTGGTATATGTTACATTATATAACTCTACTTTCCTTTACATTCATTGAATTTCCCACTATGCATTATTCAAAATATGTAATACATATTCAATCTCGAAATCCCTGTGAAACAGTTATAACTATGCTAGCCATGTGTCAGGTGGTAGATGTTACATTATATAACTGTACCTTTCCTTTACATTCATTGAATTTCCACTATGCATTAATTTCAAAATATGTAATACATATTCAATCTCGAAATCCCTGTGGACAGTATAACTATGCTAGCCATGTGTCAGGTGGTATATGTTACATTATAGAACTCTACATTCCTTTACATTCATTTGAATTTCCACTATGCATTATTCAAAATATGTAATACATATTCAATCTCGAAATCCCTGTGGGACAGTATAACTATGCTAGCCATGTGTCAGGCGGTATATGCTAACATTATCGAACTCTACCTTCCTTTACATTCATTGAATTTCCACTATGCATTATTCAAAATCTGTAATACATATTCAATCTCGAAATCCCTGTGGACAGTATAACTATGCTAGCCATGTGTCAGGCGGTATATGCTACATTATAGAACTCTACCTTCCTTTACATTCATTGAATTTCCACTATGCATTATTCAAAATCTGTAATACATATTCAATCTCGAAATCACTGTGGACAGTATAACTATGCTAGCCATGTGTCAGGCGGTATATGCTACATTATAGAACTCTACCTTCCTTTACATTCATTGAATTTCCACTATGCATTATTCAAAATATGTAATACATATTTCTCGAAATCTCCTGAATCCCTGTCTACCTTCTTTACTTAACATATGCTAGCTAGCCATGTCAGGTGGTATATGTTACATTATATAACTCTACCTTCCTTTACATTCATTGAATTTCCACTATGCATTATTTTCACTAATCTCGAAATCACTGTGGACAGTTCACTAGCTATCAAATATCTGATAATCACTATGCATTCAATCTCGAAATCCCTGTGGACAGTATAACTATGCTAGCCATGTGTCAGGCGGTATATTCATATCTATGCATTACGATACATATTCATCTTGATGGACTATACTCTACCTGTGTCCTTTACATTCATCGAACTATCCACATTCATTGAATTTCCACTATGCATTATTCAAAATCTGTAATACATATTCAATCTCGAAATCCCTGTGGACAGTATAACTATGATAGCCATGTGTCAGGCGGTATATGCTACATTATAGAACTCTACCTTCCTTTACATTCATTGAATTTCCACTATGCATTATTCAAAAATCTGTAATACATATTAAATCTCGAAATCACTGTGGACAGTATAACTATGCTAGCTATGTGTCAGGTGGTATATGCTACATTATAGAACTCCACCTTCCTTTAGACATTCATTGAATTTCCACTATGCATTATTCAAAATCTGTAATACATATTCAATCTCGAAATCCCTGTGGACAGTATAACTATGCTAGCCATGTGTCAGGCGGTATATGATACATTATCGAACTCTATCCTTCCTTTACATTCATTGAATTTCCACTATGCATTATTTCAAAACTCTGTAATACATATTCAATCTTGAAATCACTGTGGACCAGTATAAACTATGCTAGCCATGTGTCAGGCGGTATATGCTACATTATCGAACTCTAACCTTCCTTTACATTCATTTGAATTTCCACTATGCATTATTCCAAAATCTGTAATACATATTCAATCTCGAAATCCCTGTGGACAGTATAACTATGCTAGCCATGTGTCAGGTGGTATATGTTACATTATATAACTCTACCTTCCTTTACATTCATTGAATTTCCACTATGCATTATTCAAAATATGTAATACATATTCAATCTCGAAATCCCTGTGAACAGTATAACTATGCTAGCCATGTGTCAGGTGGTATATGTTACATTATATAACTCTACCTTCCTTTACATTCATTGAATTTCCACTATGCATTATTCAAAAGATCTGTAATACATATTCAATCTCGAAATCTCTGTGAACAGTATAACTATGCTACCTATGTGTCAGGCTGTATATGCTACATTATCGAACTCTACCTTCCTTTACATTCATTGAATTTCCACTATGCATTATTCAAAATATGTAATACATATTCAATCTCGAAATCCCTGTGAACAGTATAACTATGCTAGCTGTGTCAGGCTGTATATGCTACATTATCGAACTCTACCTTCCTTTACATTCATTGAATTTCCACTATGCATTATTCAAAATATGTAATACATATTCAATCTCGAAATCCCTGTGACAGTATAACTATGCTAGCCATGTGTCAGGCGGTATATGCCTACATTATCGAACTCTACCTTCCTTTACATTCATTGAATTTCCACTATGCATTATTCAAAATATGTAATACATAGTTCAATCTCGAAATCACTGTGGACAGTATAACTATGCTAGCCATGTGTCAAGGCGGTATATGCTACATTATAGAACTCTACCTTCCTTTACATTCATTGATTTCCACTATGCATTATTCAAAATCTGTAATTACATATTCAATCTCGAAAATCCCTGTGGACAGTATAAACTATGCTAGCTATGTGTCAGGCTGTATATGCTACATTATCGAAACTCTACCTTCCTTTACATTCATTGAATTTCCCACTATGCATTATTCAAAATCTGTAATAACATATTCAATCTTGAAATCACTGTGGACAGTATAACTATGCTAGCCATGTGTCAGGCGGTATATGCTACATTATCGAACTCTACCTTCCTTTACCATTCATTGAATTTCCACTATGCATTATTCAAAATATGTAATACATATTCAATCTCGAAATCCCTGTGAACAGTATAACTATGCTAGCCATGTGTCAGGTGGTATATGTTACATTATATAACTCTACCTTCCTTTACATTCATTGAATTTCCACTATGCATTATTCAAAATATGTAATACATATTCAATCTCGAAATCCCTGTGGACAGTATAACTATGCTAGCCATGTGTAAGGCGGTATATGCTACATTATCGAACTCTACCTTCCTTTACATTCATTGAATTTCCACTATGCATTATTCAAAATCTGTAATACATATTCAATCTCGAAATCCCTGTGGACAGTATAACTAATGCTAGCCATGTGTCAGGTGGTATATGCTACATTATAGAACTCATACCTTCCTTTACATTCATTGAATTTCCACTATGCATTATTCAAAATCTGTAATAACATATTCAATCTCGAAATCACTGTGGGACAGTATAACTATGCTAGCCATGTGTCAGGCGGTTATATGCTACATTATAGAACTCTACCTTCCTTTACATTCATTGAATTTCCACTATGCATTATTCAAAATCTGTAATACATATTCAATCTCGAAATCACTGTGGACAGTATAAACTATGCTAGCCATGTGTCAGGCGGTATATGCTACATTATAGAACTCTACCTTCCTTTACATTCATGAAATTTCCACTATGCATTATTCAAAAATCTGTAATACATATTCAATCTCGAAATCACTGTGGACAGTATAACTATGCAGCCATGTGTCAGGCGGTATATGCTACATTATAGAACCTCTACCTTCCTTTACATTCATTGAATTTCCACTATGCATTATTCAAAATATGTAATACATATTCAATCTCGAAATCACTGTGGGCAGTATAAACTATGCTAGCTATGTGTCAGGTGGTATATGTTACATTATATAACTCTACCTTCCTTTACATTCATTGAATTTCCACTATGCATTATTCAAAATCTGTAATACATATTCAATCTCGAAATCCCTGTGGACAGTATAACTATGCTAGCCATGTGTCAGGCGGTATATGCTACAATTAATAGAACTCTACCTTCCTTTACATTCATTGAATTTCCACTATGCATTATTCAAAATCTGTAATACATATTCAATCTCGAAATCACTGTGGACAGTAATAACTATGCTAGCCATGTGTCAGGCGGTATATGCTACATTATAGAACTCTACCTTCCTTTACATTCATTGAATTTCCACTATGCATTATTCAAAATCTGTAATACATATTCAATCTCGAAATCACTGTGGACAGTATAACTATGCTAGCTATGTGTCAGGTGGTATATGCTACATTATAGAACTCCACCTTCCTAGACATTCATTGAATTTCCACTATGCATTATTCAAAATCTGTAATACATATTCAATCTCGAAATCCCTGTGGACAGTATAACTATGCTAGCCATGTGTCAGGCGGTATACGATACATTATCGAACTCTATCTTCCTTTACATTCATTGAATTTTCCACTATGGCATTATTCAAAATCTGTAATACATATTCAATCTTGAAATCACTGTGAACAGTATAACTATGCTAGCCATGTGTCAGGCGGTATATGCTACATTATCAAACTCTACCTTCCTTTACATTCATTGAATTTCCACTATGCATTATTCAAAATCTGTAATACATATTCAATCTCGAAATCCCTGTGGACAGTATAACTATGCTAGCCATGTGTCAGGTGGTATATGTTACATTATATAACTCTACCTTCCTTTACATTCATTTGAATTTCCACTATGCATTATTCAAAATATGTAATACATATTCAATCTCGAAATCCCTGTGAACAGTATAACTATGCTAGCTATGTGTCAGGCTGTATATGCTACATTATCGAACTCTACTTTCCTTTACATTCATTGAATTTCCACTATGCATTATTCAAAATATGTAATACATATTCAATCTCGAAATCCCTGTGAACAGTATAACTATGCTAGCTATGTGTCAGGCTGTATATGCTACATTATCGAACTCTACCTTCCTTTACATTCATTGAATTTCCACTATGCATTATTCAAAATATGTAATACATATTCAATCTCGAAATCCCTGTGGACAGTATAAACTATGCTAGCCATGTGTCAGGCGGTATATGCTACATTATCGAACTCTACCTTCCTTTACATTCATTGAATTTCCACTATGCATTATTCAAAATATGTAATACATGTTCAATCTCGAAATCACTGTGGACCAGTATAACTATGCTAGCCATGTGTCAGGCGGTATATGCTACATTATAGAACTCTACCTTCCTTTACATTCATTGATTTTCCACTATGCATTATTCAAAATCTGTAATACATATTCAATCTCGAAATCCCTGTGGACAGTATACTATGCTAGCTATGTGTCAGGCTGTATATGCTACATTATCGAAACTTTACCTTCCTTTACATTCATTGAATTTCCACTATGCATTATTCAAAATCTGTAATACATATTCAATCTTGAAATCACTGTGGACAGTATAACTATGCTAGCCCATGTGTCAGGCGGTATATGCTACATTATCGAACTCTACCTTCCTTTACATTCATTGATTTTCCACTATGCATTATTCAAAATCTGTAATACATATTCAATCTCGAAATCCCTGTGGACAGTATAACTATGCTAGCCATGTGTCAGGTGGTATATGTTACATTATATAACTCTACCTTCCTTTACATTCATTGAATTTCCACTATGCATTATTCAAAATATGTAATACATATTCAATCTCGAAATCCCTGTGAACAGTATAACTATGCTAGCCATGTGTCAGGTGGTAGATGTTACATTATATAACTCCTACCTTCCTTTACATTCATTGAATTTCCCCTATGCATTATTCAAAATATGTAATTACATATTCAATCTTGAAATCCCTGTGGACAGTATAAACTATGCTAGCCATGTGTCAGTGGTATATGCTACATTATCGAACTCTACCTTTCCTTTACATTCATTGAATTTCCACTATGCATTATTCAAAATATGTAATACATGTTCAATCTGGAAATCACTGTGGACAGTATAACTATGCTAGCCATGTGTCAGGCGGTATATGCTAACATTATCGAACTCTACCTTCCTTTACATTCATTGATTTTCCACTATGCATTATTCAAAAATCTGTAATACATATTCAATCTCGAAATCCCTGTGGACAGTATAACTATGCTAGCTATGTGTCAGGCTGTATATGCTACATTATCGAACTCTACCTTCCTTTACATTCATTGAATTTCCACTATGCATTATTCAAAATCTGTAATACATATTCCAATCTTGAAATCACTGTGGACAGTATAACTATGCTAGCTATGTGTCAGGCGGTATATGCTACATTATCGAACTCTACCTTCCTTTACATTCATTGATTTTCCACTATTTTCCATTATTCAAAATCTGTAATACATATTCAATCTCGAAATCCCTGTGGACAGTATAACTATGCTAGCCATGTGTCAGGTGGTATATGCTACATTATCGAACTCTACTTAGTTAGTGTATAAATTAAGTATCATGCAAAGCTTAAAGCATGACGTTTATCAACGTATATAGCTTGTATCGCTTATTCTACAGTCAGACAGAAGAGAAATGCTGTAGGTCGATATTTATACTCCTATAACGCTAATGATCAGCCAATAATCAGCTGAAAACTCAATAACAATTTGCGCAGCTTGCATTGCTTATTTTACAGTTAGACAGAAGAGAAATGCTATCCAACTGACAGATAGTTAAACTCGTACGTCGCTAACGTTCGGCCAAATAATTGTACGCTTAAATGGTTATTTATAATCATCTTTACTCAACCACTTGAGAAGTGTGAAAACAATAGAGCACAACAAGCCAAATAACACGCAATCTAAAGAAAAGATTAAGAGTACGCCAAACCACTTGTGTAAAATGGTTTTGGTTGTGTTGTGATAGTTAGGCTACACATGTTAATAAACCATATTTTAAACTCTGTTTTGAGTATTACTCAGTTGTGTACGATTTTATTTTATTCTGCTATTTTCTCGTTTCCATCATTGATGCCGTAAGACCAACGTAAAAGTATTACTTTACGCTCAGCTTATATAAAAATTAATTTTATTGCAAATTCCAAGTTTATGTCAGTTTGTTTCCTAGATATGTGTGAAAAGACAGACAGTCAAACAAACATTAATAAACTTTTCCAACTTCTCGTATTATAGGCTTCGCTAACGCTCAGCCAGTACATACTCATAACGGTAATGGCGAGTGATAAATAATTATTACTAGTCTTACGAAACGGTTATGAACGTTTTTTAAACACTTACTAGATAATCCGTACCTAAATATGACGTCAAGTAAATAAAATATCGTGAAACACTTTGTAGTTTATCCAAAAGCTGTTCTCAGTATTTCCCAGATGAGTCTTAAATCCAAGTGACAGACAGTGATGAAATACGAGCGTCTCGCCCTGCCTACAGCTCTCCAGCTGATATCAGAGTATCCTATCTGTCCTCTACTACCTTCATTCGGGTTGGGTTACTATCCTTCATATGGTAAACATTATTTATCGTCTTCCCCTGCCTACAGCTCTCCAGCTGATATCAGAGTTTCCTATCTGTCCTCTACTACCTTCACTCGGGTTGGGTCACTCTCCTTCAGATTGTAAAAAATATATAACTTTTCGCCTTGCCTACATCCCTGTAGCTGATATCAGAGTATCCTATCCGTCCTCCACTACCTTCACTCGGATTGAGTTACTATCCTTAAGATGGTAAACATTATTTATCGTCTTCCCCTGCCTACAGCTCTCCAGCTGATATCAGAGTATCCTATCCGTCCTCCACTACCTTCACTCGGATTGGGTTACTATCCTTAAGATGGTAAACATTATTTATCGTCTTGCCCTGCCTACATCCCTCTAGCTGATATCAGAGTATCCTATCCGTCCTCTACTACCTTCAATCGGGTTGGGTTACTATCCCTCAGATGGTAAACATTATTTATCGTCTTCCCCTGCCTACAGCGCTCCAGCTGATATCAGAGTATCCTATCTGTCCTCTACTACCTTCACTCGGGTTGGGTTACTATCCTTAAGATGGTAAACATTATTTATCGTCTTCCCCTGCCTACAGCCCTCTAGCTGATATCAGAGTATCTTATCTGTCCACCTATATATTCACTCGGGTCGGGCCCTTGTCCTTCAGTTGGTAAAACTGATATAAACGCCAAAAAAGTCGTTATTTCGTTGTATTCAAAAGTATTGCGTTTAAAGCTTTGTTATTTCATTGATTCCAGAAACATTTATTAACGATCACTTCGCTTTATAAATCGAGATTTGGTGCTAACTGATGTATTATCATCGTGAAACCACGTAGTTATTGATATCGTACTAAACTCTAGAAGACCAGGAGACACAAAATTCCGTAAAGAGTCTCAGCTATATTTCCGCCTATATTCTCACATTTATTTTTTTCCATACACCTTTTTTTATAAACAACTTGCACTAAATCAATTTCTCACAAAGTATAACATTCTATTCTCAAAACTTCTACCAAATTAGGTCGGTTTGACTCCTTCAATAAGTTGTGAGATCGTTCAAGGGATCTATTGAACTCACTCTTCTGCTGAACTGTTGTAGCTTTTAAACCTAAAATATTACTTTCTGGCAGAACACTCCTCTTCGTATGTACAATTCGACTAAACTAAGTCCAAACTAGTCCAAACAGATCCATGAAGAAACAGGACGAGTTGTAAGTTATCAAATCGTATTATATAGGAGAGTTTTAATACCCTTGTAGAGTTTAGTCTCCTACACTGGCTGAGAGAAAGCTCCCAATCTCCAACTGAGTTTTTCAGTTAGTAACTTATCTATGATAGGTCCTTTATTGTTGCTCTATTTTATAATGTTGTAGTGCTTCGAATTTAATATCCAAAATCCGAATTCCAGGCTATGTATAAAATAAACTATTTATCAGACACAGAAAATGTCCACAGGATTGGTCGTCAAGACAAAATAAGTTGGAATTATTCCTTTCTTTAGTACTTAATTATATAACATTTCCTTGGGATCTAATATCAAGTAGCTAAAGGATTTACATACCAATTATTTTGTGAAACTTACCCTTGCAGTTCTGCTCAGTTTCTTAATTATTACAAATACCTTTATGTGATGTAAACAATGCACCTGGTATTATTACACATTGGCGGAGAAGCCAGATTTAATTTCGAAACGCCTTATTGTTTTCTTTTAGTTTCAACAATACAGCAGCAGGACACCTTTAATAAAACCAGAACTTAAATAGATAAGTACTAACACCCAACTTAGAACAAAATATACATCTTCAAAAATTATATTTCGTTAGTAAATATATGCCGCTTGTAAATTAATACTTTGTGTAAAAATAAACAAGTACAGAGAACATGAGAGAACAAAGGGTTTGAGGTCTTTCTAATGTTACTGCTGTAGTTGCATGTTACAATGGGAAGCGGTGAATTGGTGGTCCTCTCTGATTACATAGTAGATGCCATTAATAATATACTTTTTTATTAACATCATAAAGAACTCATTTACCTCACTTAATTAAATTTAATTTTTAACTTTCAATCTAATAAATTATAGTTTTTACGGTAGGCTAAGTAATAAACACTGTTTTTCAAAACACACCTTTTAGCCTATACGTCTTATGTGGGAGGTTTGGTTGAAGACGTAATTGACACTCAAATTCACTTTTGTCAAGAAATAAAAAATAATATTGTGTTCGTCTGAAAATACGCCTACAACCTTCCCGATATCTTTAAAAATTTAAGGATTAAAAACGATTAAACGAAAGGAAAACATAAAGTCAGTCAGAGAAAAGAGAAATAATAATAAAATTTTCGGAATTTCGATAAGAAAATATTTTACAATGTGCGGTATTGTTTTACTGTTAAGATACATTGTTAATAAAATACATTTTAGTGTATAGTAAAAGTTGGCAGTTAATACAGGTAATTTGTTAAATGTTTTAACATGAACATTAATAGCTAGTACCACTTTAATTGTCAGACGGTAATTTAGTTTATTTGTTATATCGAAATATTTACAATTCATTTAAAACTAAATTTTTCCCTAATGTATGAATAATAACTTCTAATTAATAGTTTCAATTTTGCAAAATATGTGTTTATTTCTTAAACAGTAATTTATTTCATACTTCAGTGCAAGTATGAGTAATAATAGACGAGAAAGAAAGCTGTTTATCAGAACAGAGCAGTGACCTCACGACCTTATCACTAGCGCCCAGCTGTTGTTGATAAGAGAGGCCCTCTTGTTTTATTAATCTTAGGTTAGGGATTCTTCCTAAAGCAGAAAAATATTAAAATAGCACTATTTAATACTGTTTTACCTATAATAAGTCATATCGTATGTAAATACAGAATTAATTCTTTACAATTATTAACGAAAAATTCAAATTCAACGTTTAAATATTGCAGAAAATATTAATATGCTTGTTAAAACCTTTACATTTTCCTAGTAATAGTATGTATCATGTATGAATTTAGAATAGTTTGAGTTCTTGAATAATTTAATTTAAATCACGTGTATGAAAATATATTTAAATTTACGAGAACCTTTGGTTAAGAATTACCGTTTTTTAGATTCAAAAGTGTACATGAATGTTTAAAACATTTTTGGCTATATTAAAACAAATTTTTCGATTGGAATACTTCTTGTGTCTTCTTTCCTGTTAAATGAGAAGGTAATGTATGTGTTTTTATTTGGAATTTATATTAAAATGTCTTTATGAATATTACGCATGGTAAAAAAAATTTCTTCTGTATTATTACTACTGGAGTGTTTACTGGTTGTGACCTTAAAAAATGTGTTAAGTTAAAACAAGCATTAATACCTAATACGTAGATTATTTGTCGGTCGGAACGAACGATATTTGCGCAACAAATATCTTCGGAAGTTATAGGACAATATTGATTAATTTTAATTTAAACCTTGTAGTTTTCATCTGGAAGCAGTTAACGATTTCAACACATACTTGTAAACATATAGAAGTGAGGGTAACATTTGGTAGAGATCACCGCTAACTCAAGGCTATACTTGGATAACAAGAAACCAAAATTTCCTTGAATTGCAATATTTCATATTTATATGCACTAATTCACTTAAATTAATAAATTTATAAATTCAGTGCCTGACTAAAAATAACCGCAAACACTACACTAATATAAAATCACGTAATATAGTATAGCTATTTTATAAGTATATTACGTTAGTTGTTTTTTATCAAATGTTAAACAGTACCATCATAAAAAAATAGTGTTTCTCATATTCAATTGAACCTTCATGATCAATTTCAATTTTATAAGTCAGCTCGTTTTCGATGTATGGAGCGAACAGACTGATAAATGATGTGCAATTTTTCTAGCCCCAAAAGTGATAGGCTTCGCTGACGCTCAGCCAGTAAGAACACAAAACATTACCAAAGACAAAGACAAGTTCAAACAGTAAGCAAACAGCTGTGGATATACCTAGATGCTGCAAGCCAGGGTGTTGGCACTTTGATCCCTGTTGACAAAACATATCCAGGCTCATAGACCCATCACTGTTTGTTGTGATTGTTCAACACATACAGTATATTACACATTCCAAGTCGTATTATTTACTCAATACAACTTAGTAATATCAGTTACCTCAGTACATTACGCTGAAAATATTTTCCATCCTACTAAAATAAGTAATAAAATCACTTTCAACCATTACATTTTCAGCCATTATGTTTGCCTGTGCTAGCCCACTAACATTTCAAAACACTTTTGATATTTCAAATAATGAGTACAAATTCAGCTTTTAGCCAATGCGAAATTGTTTCAGCTTGAATTTTTTTTAGTTTACTTTTTTATATAATTTGCTGAGACACAGTTTCAGCTCATTTCTTAACTGTATCGAATTCATATTTTTTAAATAATTTTCTAATACAATTACAAATGATAGTACAAAAGTTAAAAAAAACTTGAGTTGCACATATTTCATAATAATTAAGAAAGTTTTAAAATAGCTCAGCGTTAACAAATATATAACAACACTTTATGTCAATAATCACATTATATTTTGGTTTAATATTAAGAGAGAAAAACTCCCGGATGTTCACTCAAATAACTAGACAAACGCCAATTGTAAGGAAATAGGAAATTGGGTGTATTAGGTATTTTCTATTATGAATAGTTTTTAATAGTGTTTCTGAACATAAGAAATGCAGAAGAATGTACACCATGTACTGTAATATGCGAGTATTGTGTTTTATTTATTGCTCAGAAGACTAGTTAAAAATGGATGGAATATGACAACAATGCAGTGACGTTTCTTGGAGAATGAGGTTGTCAGTATTTCCCTGTGGTGTCCTACATTCCAATGGTTGACAATGACCGAGTATCTCCGTTGTCTATCTAACATCTCCATTAGACACTCGACACCTACAATCGGTGTTACACGTATTTATGTTAATAGTGTCATATATATTTTATTAGATTTATATTCGACTAGCCGTTACCCACGGTATCGCACGAAATTTCGTCGGTTTTGCATCTCTACGAGAACTTCTGGTTCTAGTTAATTATATTTCCGACGCCAATATTGTGTTTACCTTCTTCTGGTGATCAAGATAATATGAGAATTAAGGCCATTGTAGCTTACTTTGTTCTTAATATGTTTTGTTCCATAATTGATTTTGTTTTGTTTCCCGATAAAGAAAACATATCACAGATCATAGAAGTCTATTCTAAACTAAAACGATAACTAAGATATGTTTTATTTCAGTCTTTAAATGTATGGCAAAATGTTTAAATACTGTTGAACATTTAGAGCTAGGACTGGTACATTAGTTCAAAAGAACATTCCAGTGAAATATTATCTAGCTAGTTCTTGCCGACTGCTTCAAAGGGGGTTTTCGGTGTCAAATTCTGATTATGTTTTAGAAAATACTTACCTAATCTACGAAATCCATAATGACGTTAAAAATTAAAGTTACTATGCAGACGATTTACTCACTGCAAATGTAAACAATTTATAATAAACAACTAATGAACAATGTTTACACAGAACAGTTGGTTACATTTGACAGGTACATTCAGTTAATATAACACAACTAAGTTATTCGTATAGGAAGTTATATTATAAAAATCGAAAAAATTTATTTATTAATTATTTTTTAGTCATAAAATTGTGTAGGACCTTTGTAACTTCTTAGGAAGAATATAGCTCATTTACATTAACCTGTAATACGAACTTAATAACTAGGAAATATATATAACTATTCTTAGCAACTTTATAGTTTAGATAGTCTTTAAACTGTTTGAAGCTTGACCAAAACTCGACATTTATTACTTGGTTATTGGAGCGGAAAGATAGCTTTATCTTTATTTCCAGTAACGAGTCTTCTCTGCATTCGGACGCAATCTTATGTTGCTATTTGTTTTTCTTACCTGAGAGACTGGATTCGTGGTTCTTACCTTCTTCAGTCTGATAGCAGGGCGGAGGTCCGAAATTCGGTTAACTCTAAGGTAAAATTATTTTCGTATTTTTGTATACTAATTATAAACAATAATAATAATTTAGTTCAATTTAGATTTTTTGCTATTATATGTATCTTAAATACAATGAAAAAATAACTATTATTACATATTATGTTATTGTATATTAACATTTAGTGTCCATATGTTCCTATTACGAGCAGCTTCTCAATAATCTTTACATTTTTTTTTTTCAAAAATTCGTGTTATGAAAAATAAAATATCCATAATTTAATGCAATTAGTAAGAAGGAAATAGATTAAACCAAAGTAATTTGCAAATAAAAGTTTTCTGACTACGATTAGATCATTCTAGACATTTTCAAAGCATAGCGCAGGATTTTGCCAGTTTATATTATTCTCAAGTCAAAAGCAAAACATCATGAGTTCTGTAAGTGATGACTTAAAACAACACCTTCATGATATTATGTTTTTTTGATATAAATTTTTAATATAATAATAAAATTATAATATTTTATAATATACCGTTTACGTCAAAAAAACATTTTAATACAAGGATAATGCGCCTGCTATTTAGGAACTGGTTTAAAATTTAATAGCACGTAAAAACAGATAGTTTGAAATAAAAATGTTTGAAAATTATCAATTTAATGACGTGCTATCAAACTGTCTATCACGGCCTTATCTAAACTGTGCTGACAACGAATAAAATTAAAAGAAATATATTGTATAGTAATTATAATTGCAATATTGTTATTCTTAATATTTATTATAGAAGCTTACATTAAGTTCCTTCCGATACCGTTGATAAAATGTTATATACAACGAATGTTGCATATATTTACTAGAAAATTTACAACATTCTTTTCAATATACATATTGAAGAGCTCTTTCTTACGTGGTAATATTACAATAAGCCTATTACAGCTAAATAACATTGGGAGTGCCGATTGCCGAGCGGTCTAAGACGTTGGACTTTGTATCCTGTCTGTGACCGTTGCACTTTTTTATCAGTACCATCCCCCTTATTCTGTTTGATAAGATTCTCACAGGTCAATAGCCAATGAGGAAGGGCACAGCAGAGTTTAAAGGAGATCGGATTATCCTTAAAAATTAAACAAATAAATAATAAAAAATTACATATTTTTTAGTTATTTTGAATAAGAAAATGTGTTAACAACAAACAATGAGACTAAAATTACATACAGATGACGAACCTTTTAAGGAGATATAATCTCATTTGGGACACAGGAATAAGTAGCTAATAGGGAAAACGTCAAGTCTTCAGCTTGTCTTTAGTTACCTGACAACTAATTTAACTTTGTAGCTTGTAAGGTTGATTTTGTGGACGTTAATGTTATCTTAGCCGACGTGGCGTGACACAGAAGTGCTGTTGGTTGAGACTTGACGATAAAACTTCTATTATTTACAATAATCCCGTTTGCTTTGTGGAATAGTCGGATTAGATCAATATAAAGTAACAAAACAAAACACACACGCAGCAGTGTATACATTTATAATAGACGAATAATAGTTTACATTATTTTTTGCTAAGAAGTGTAAAATTTACCATTTATTGATCGTCTATATGATAAACTTGGTTGTCTATGCAAATTCTTAAAAACATAAGATGCGTAATAAATAAATGAAAATAAACAAATAAGATATGGCACCACATTATAAAAATTCATTTCGGCTTCATTAAAAGAAAAGTAGATTTCACATGTGGCTGTCATCTCGAAACTGAAGCTGCATCATTAGTTTACACGGTGATCGGACGGTAACCATCAATTTTGACATGTTATCATAATCGTAACACTGTTAAACATTTGAAAATTCCATAATATTAATAGCTTACCACATTAGACGTTTAAAAATATATACATTACTTGATCTAATTACGGTTAATCTTAAATTAAAATATTTGCCTAAATTGGTTCTATATTATATTTTTGTAACCATAAATGGCCACCATCTCAAAACCGGAAGAGTTATCGAAAAAAGTAAACATACTTGTATATGTTGTTTGGAATAATTTGACAGATTTTATTGTTTAAATTTTTATTTATCTCTGAATCCACACTGATCACTTTTTGGTTAAATTATTTGTTTATTGCTAAGCTTCATCTAATTACGATACAACTCCTCCCCCTAAAATAACCCTTATAAGTAGACATGTATTACTGAAAACGTATCTCCCCAATGAAACAAAATATTTAAAAATTGTATTACTGTTAACCATGTCTCAACACTCATTAAATTGAAAAACCTACATAATAAATATTTTTAAAATACAAAGATGTTTCATGTAATCATATAAACTAAAATACAGCCAATGCAGTATCTTCATATACTATAACTACGTTAAAATTGTCTTTTGCATACAAGTTGTCCTGGTATAATATAAAATAATTGTGATTTTCTCTAAACAATTTTTGTTTTTATTTCCAAATTAACAGTCTGTTGTAAATACTTGTGACAAGTTGTTTATAGTAAAAAGTTTTATATGTATTGAAACATAGATACGGGTTATATTATGAAGCCGTAAATGAGAATATCGCATGTTAGCAGGATTGCTATATAAGGATATTCCAACTCTAATATAAGAATACTGTTATATTAATATTGAAGTCATGTGGTTATACAGAGGCACTACAGTCAAGCTCTCAAATATAAACGTCTTATACAAACTTGCGCTAAACCGATTACACATATTAAGTCATATGTCAGCTGTACATTTCGTATTAAGTGTTAAATACGATCTCTACAATCTCAATAATTAAATCCATATTACACTTTTAGTTAAACGTAACCAAATAATCTATTTGAGGACGCTTGAGAGATCGGTTTTAATTAAAGGACAGTAATTAGGAGACAAAGTCCTTATCAGATGGTGATTTAGCGGGTACTCTCCGGGGCAAAGAAAGTTACTTTAATTAACTGCGATGTAGCCAAGATCCTCTTTAAGAATTTAATCATAAAACTCTTTTATATTATACTTCGAAATAGTGGGGGTTTTTAACTAATTGTTTTATTGTAATTGACTTAAAATATTATATATAATATGTAATAGAAGGGCGTACTAAAATAGGTCGATTTGTTTATTTTTGTACTATTTGTGTCATTATTAAAATTAACCTATGATAAAATAGAAAAAAATGTCGCCTTATTCAAAAAACTTAAGGTACTACACAAAAATAATTAAAGTATTATTCAATCCGTTATAACTAGTCAAGTTTGGTAAATATTTTATCTGGGTACCCTTGAAAGTGAGTGAACCTAAATTATATTGCAATAATAATAATTATACAATAAAACATTAAATTACAACAAACTTTTTTTACTGTTAAATTTCCCGGAAAAAACGAAGCCAGTCCACAATGAGTGATATAATAGATAAAAATACTAATCATTTAACCAACGTATAACAAGTAGGATTCTGTGGTAACATATTCAGCATTCTAACTTCGCAACGAGAGTTGCGGGTTCAAGTATTTGCGGAGAAAGTAAATTTTATTCTATTGCCACAAATAGTACAAAAATTTATACAAATTTAATACATTTTATGTATAAGTGCACTATGTCTACTCTGTGTAAAATTGTGTTTTATAATATAAATATTGTTTGGTTAAAAGTCACAGCCCGTAAAATCCTTCAAGATGATCATTTGTGAATAGAGGAGTTTTAAATTCCAATTGGGAGTAAATCCAGAACTGAATTTTCTGACCGTAGCATATTTAACAGGCAAAACTTTAGATGAGTAATAGATCTATATTTATAAATATGGCAGGAAAACTGATAATACAAAAAAGGTGTAGAGTAAGAGAATTCAGCTTTTCACAGCTATTCAAGGTATTTGTCTTTCTTTACCCCAACTTACATTGCTCTTACTGAACTTTACGTGCAGTAGGTGTTCTGACGATACTATTGAGATGAAGCCTTTGCTATAACACAATTGGAAAAAAGGAATGCTTAAAAATTATGACGTTTCTGTCTTTCCTCTTATTTCATTAATTGGTTAATTAGTTTCCGACTAGTTCAGTTAATTATCATTACAGGAAATGATATATGAAACTCAGAGTCGCAGCTTTATAATATTTATTTTCTTTTATTAACAAAATGTAATTATGAAAATACAGAAACTTGTTTGTACTTATTAATTTACAATGTTAATTTAACAAATCTTGTTTACCTTTTTGAAGTAATAATTGACTTAATTGTATTAAAGTAACTAAAAATTATTTCAAAAATGAAATAAGATGAAAGTAAGCTTAATAGTGGGTGATGTCACGGGAGCCATATTATTTGATAGGCAAATCCCAGGTGTGAATGGCCATAATAAAGGAGAAAGCGACGACATTGACGATTAATGGTATTTCGTTTAGCCAATAAAATAAAATCGAAGCTACTCACTTCACCTCGATTGTTCTGCGATTTAAAGTCAAAGTTCCGACACACCACGCTTCTCAGTCTCCACTTACAATTTTTACTTTGCTAATCAAACTAGCTACGTGTTCTTTGTAGCAACACTAATGCAGCTGTTCTTTATGTGTATTATCTTCTCATTCGGCTATTCCAGCTACGTTCGTAGCACCGTACAATATCGATAGTGTGGTAACCCGAAACACGATCCTTTTGCCTCGGAGTATTGACCTATGACTGACTTTCCTCTCTTATCAAATTCCACCTTCCTGGAATGGGTTTTGCCCTTAGGGCTTCATTGTAATATAATTTGTTCTAATAACCACGTGATTTATTTATCTCCTCCCCCACTGCATTTCTTAAAAGATTTGGACATCCGGATTCCCACAGCACCAGAATACGATCGGTTGGTACTTCCTGCGGATGTCCTGGGATTTATAATTATATTTCCGTCCACTCCTCAAATCAATTATTGTCTTAAAATGTATATACATTATAAATTTACTTAAGTACTTAAAAATGGGTTTAGATTAGTTATTAACCAAACTTTATATTTCATTATTTACAAATACTTACTATGCATAGTCTGTTTTGCTTTAGATTTTTAATAGAATAATATTTCGATTTGAACTCTTCTAAGAAGAACATGGTTATAGCGTTAAACTTACACTTCTGTAAAAGTGGAAACGGTTAAACGCTTGTGTCTTTGGACAATATGGTATAGTATTAAAATACTTTTAATAGTACTGTTACAAATACTGTATTGGCATTGTTAATGAATGTGTCATCGATACAAACTAGCTTGGATAGTATAACTATTAATTTTCTTTAAATAATATATTAACTAGTAGTTACCCGCGGCTTAGCACGCGATTTCCTATTGAGTAACAGATATGTCAAAGGCACATCATTGTATAATATATACACCTACATAAGTGAAAACCCCTGGAGATATTTCAATCTCCTCATCCCTTCCAGAGTAATTCGATTTTGAGTTTAAAGAGCAGTCAAAGTTTTGGGGCCATAGAGTTGGAGAGTGATTTTTATAAGAATATCGATGAACAAATTTCTATAAAATGATATAAGATTGAATTGAATAAGTTAACCTATTTCAGTAACTAAAACCATTATAGACCAGAGTCCGTATATTAATCTTAGTCAATTCTCATAAGATGTAATACGATGGAGCACTGTGATAATTTTGAATCGGAAGTAGACATATTTGAGATACATCAAAACTTCAGTGTTCAATATTAGGTGGTTAAAAGCTTAACATTACTAAAAGCAAACTATATTAATTTATCCAACTACACTTTAAAACAAAATGAAATTTATATTATTACCAAAGGGCTTAACTTTGCACCAACTCCAAAATTCGACCACATAAAATTAGTTTCTGATGCGTTAGAGTTTTCAAGAAAAGTTAGAATTAAGCATTACTTTTTAAATAACAATCAAAATGAAGAAGCAGATGAGAAGATTCATAAATCTCTCTTGAAATTTAAGCTACCTTCAGAATAGGATCCCCCAGCTTTGAATCCAGATCACACTATAGAGCAGTTTTTAAATACAATTATTTCTGATCCTTCATTTGCAGATACTTTACCAAAAAACAATAATTTAACAAAACAAAAAGCTATGAATTCTTTAAAAAAATAACAAGGACATAATAATACTTCCTGCTGACAAGGGGGATGTGACTGTAATAATGAATATAAAGGATCATATTTCTGAAGCAGAAAGACAACTGAGTAACACAACTACTTATAAAATTTTAAATAGAGATCTTAATGAAGAATTTTGTTCAAAAATATCTAATTAAATAAAGAAAAAATGCCTTACAAGAAAGCTTAAGTGATCATTCCATCAATTATTTACTAGTAAAGAAATCTCCGAAAACACCAACATTCTACACGTTGCCCAAAATCCACAAGAATATTTCAAATCCACCAGGAAGACCAATATTGTAGCTTCAATATCTTCTCCAACTGAGAGAATTTCTTCTTTTGTTGATGACCATTTAAAAGAATTTGTGACTGATCTTCCTTCTTTCGTGAAAAATATTAATGATTTTTTGCACCTTGTGAAAAATGTAGCTCAACCTCCTCCTGAAAAACTCCTCATAAATTAGTAACAATCGATGTTCAATCACTGTACACAAATATTGAACACCAACAATGAATTGATTTTGTGAGATACTACTTATAAACAAACGTCCCAAAAATACACTTCCTTCGTCAGATTTTCTTTTAACATTAATAAATTTCATTCTAACTATGAATTGCTTTAGGTTTAAAAATAACTTTTATCTACAGCAAAAAGGGACAGCCATGGGAACAAGAATGGCTCCTTCTTATTCTAATCTTGTGATGGGGAAGCTTGAACATGATTTTCTAGAAACACAAACATACAAACCCATATTTTTGAAACGTTACATTGACGATATCTTCATGATATGGACATATAGTAACGAACAATTACAACATTTTTTACAATCACTGAACACTTTCTGCAACTTAAAATTTACGTGGGAGATATCTGATTCAATTGTGAGTTTCCTGGATATAGATATTTTTATTAAAAATGAGAAGTTGAAAACTAAGATCAATATAAAAAACACCAAAACATTTCAATACCTACATTATGACAGTTGTCATCCGTCCCATGTCAAAAAAGCCATTCCAAAGAGTTTAGCTAAAAGAGCCCAAAATTTATGCAGTGACAAATATCACTTAGAACAATATATTGATAATTTATTATGAGCATTTTCCAAAAGGGGTTATCCACGCAAACCTTTAAACAACAAACTGAACACTAAATAACTATCAATTGGAACAATAAATCTAAATTTGACAATAATAATCCAAAGTTTTAACAAATTACCACCCAGGACTTTATAAAATTAACAATATACTTTGAGTAGCATACAGTTTATTGGACAGCTCTGCTTGAACTAAAAACATTTTCAAGTACATTTCAAAAATAGCATTTAGAAAACCACCAGTTTTTAAAAATATTTTCATCCATCCAAAATTACCTAAGCACAAAGACCAAGAAAACGTGATAGTTGGGTCAAATCATTGCAATAAACCCAGGTGTTTAGTTTGCAACATGTGCTCTACTTCAAAAACATTTACAAGTAGTTCTAAAGAAAATCATACAGTATATTTAAAGACTTAATCATGTGAATAAAAAAATATTGTTTACCAAATTCAGTGCAAGTTATGCCCTAAAGATTATATTGGCCCAACGATAAATTCTCTTAGAACCAGGATGACAGGGCACAGGTATGCATATAAACATAAAAAGACAGAGCAACCTGTAGTAGCACATGGATTAATACATAATAAAAAATTTGGAAGAAACATATTCAGTAAAAAAAATTAGAAAAATATCAGAAAATTTAAATAGAAACAGTCTTAGAACCATGGAACAAGCCCATCAACTCGTCACTAAATCAAAATTTCAAAGTGGATTAAATTTAAGGTGTTAACTTTAGTCAACAAAGTAAATTTATAAAATTAAATCATATGTTTACCAATCGACTTAATTCATTCTTAATTTTCATTTTTTGTGATGTTTTATTTTATTTTTCTTATAGCCCTATTTATATTTTTGTAATTTCCTGAAGACGGCTTAAGCCGAAATATAGAAACTGTTCAATTTAAAAATTTGAAGATTTCTTATTGAAGATTAATACTTACATACGCACATATACATATACATATATATATAATTTCAATAAACATTGAATCACAAAAGTACTTGCTCCACCGGAACTCGAACCCGTATCTCTCACTGGCCAGGTGTATGTGCTATCATTATACCACAGAGCCCTTACTTTTGACTATTCAATTATTTAGTATTTGGCCTTATCTGTCACATATGATTTTAATTAACCAAACTAATATAATATAGTATTTTTACATCCAGTGAAAAACATTGATGAGTTTGTACTTCAGCATAACTATTTTTGTAATAAAACCATTTCCATTGAAGCTCTCTTACTTGTATCATAATAATTAATTTTTCTGAATCATAAATAAGGATGTGATATGTCACTTACTAGAAATTTATTATGAGAAGATTCTAAATGAGATAACACGTCCTCAAAGTTCACACGGTGTGATCCATCTCGCATGTCATCCATCATCTGTCAGTTACTACTTGTGCTGTCCTTATTACTCCGGACGACGATTTTTTAAGGAGATAAAAACGTACTGACAGGAAATATATATATATATATATATATATATATATATATATATATAAGAAATATAAATTCTATCAAGTAATGAAAAGCACTTTAAGTGGGGCGGGTACGGTCCAATAAGCGGACCCGGTTTTTTATATCGAAGAATATAATCATCGATACCTAATATTCGCATATCGAATCATAGACTATCAATCGATATAAAAGTAATAACAATCATATGTTTAAATTAAAATGTGAATTTAATGATAACATATAATAAATGAACATAACCAAAATCAGGGAAACTCATAACTTTAACTAAATGAAACAGAACGAAAACGTTTTTACTAAAGTTGTGTCCACCATTACCTTCTTTTTTTGCATCTGAAGACGACCATGTTAGCTCCTCTGACAGTTACATTTGTTACCTTTCCACAAATATCACATAATGGATTCTTAGGTACTAACCCAACATCCTGAAGCCATAAAAAACATATTTTATCGTCTTTTAAAGCAATTTCGTGAAGCTTCCTAAGATTGACGGCCATTTTAATACACAATGTTACGTGAAATTTAAAATATTACCTTGTATTATTTGAAAGTGTTTACAGCTGTTCATATAGATTATTTAAGTTGTTAAAAATAATTCATCAGTATCGATTGATTATATCGATGGTTATGATTAAGTCATATCGTTTGCCAATTTCGATATAAAAAACCGGGTCCGCTTATTGGACCGTACCCAGTGGGGCTGTCTAAAAAAACTAAAATATAAGAATAATCTTCTTTTTAGATTTTAAATGTAAAGGTTGTAAAAAATCCCGAACTGATCGTTTAGTGAAACAATAAAACTTCATACATCATTACGGCACCTATAAATTACTTTACTACATTTTGAAGTAACTAATATTTTTACCATATCAGGGAGACCCGCAAGGAGTCAAAAGGAAGTCTTAAATTAAAAGATCGGTCGAGTAGAACATCAAATTAAAGGAATTAGTTGAGTACAATACTGTAAAATAAACCTGAAAAGGTTGAATCTTTAAAATATTATGCGCGTTTAAAATTTCAAACACTTACAATGAAGACCCTGGTCTAGGTGGTTTAATATTCTTGTCTATCTTCGCTCAAGTTATGAAATTTAAACTTATTAAATGAAAACTGGACTTAAGAAAAAAAGTTTTAAGGTAGTTAATGACTCTTAAATTACAATGGAGGATGGTCTAACAATTTGAAAATAATGTACATTTTTAACTATGCGTGAGTTCAATTTTCCCCGCAACTACTTTTAGACCATCCTCCAACTAAGTACCTTAACCCTAGAGTAGACGGGCTGGGTCTGTGAGACCCAGGCGGTTTTGTTTTGTTCAGAGCTTTAAGGTCAAAGTGACTTACGGTGGCGAGACTCCGTGTAGCTTTCCAAAACACTCCACATAGTGCTCTGCCGTAATTGTTTTTGTTTCCCACGTCTCAGTCTTTGCGTAGTAAGTGATTGATTACGATTTGGGTCTGGTAGGCCTAGCCCGTCCGTTGGCGTCACGTTTTTACAGATATTTCGAATTATTCTTATTTTATTTCATCGCCTATTTTACATCGGAAAAGTGTTTATATACGATTTTTTTTTATTGTAATGAAGTTTTAGACCATTAAAATAAATATGTCTAATAGACATATTGACAGAAGCAGTGAAATTGACAGACTATTGTTACGAGACAGTGAGAGTGAATCTCATGACGCTGATCCAAACTTATACAGTGACCATGATACAGAAAGTGAATTCGATTTGGATGAAGTTTGTGAAGCAGGACAACATGAAGAGGAAAGTGACAGGAAGGGACGGTCACTCTTAAAACCTTACATGTAACTTCGGGCACAACAAGGCGACTTACCTAAGGAAATTTGAGCCTTAGCTGCAAAATTCCTATTCCTGCAAAAGAAAACCCTGAACCAGGAAAACGAGGCAGGTGCTCTTTGTGCAAAGACAGCAAAACCAAATATTTTTGTAAGCAGTTTAAAGCGTGGCTGTGCTTGTCTCACGCGGAGCTGCTGTGCCGGGATTGCGCTGAGTCGTTCTAAAAGATAAGGATACAACCGACACCTACAGCTTGTATCTATGATTGTGAAAGTAATTTAGTATTTTTCCCCCTTCTTAAGTTAGTTATAGTGATAAAATGATAGTTTTTATTGTGTAAATATCTATTTGTAGAGTAAGAACAGTACTTGTCTTCATTTTGCTTTTCTGTATACGGAAATGTACATTTGCAAAAGTAGATTTTTTACGCCTATATAATAAGAAATCGGTTTTATTTCAGAAAGATTTTACATTTTTATTTTATTATTTAGGTCTTTCTTATTTCAAAAATATGTATAGTTTAATTTTTATATACACATCATGGTAAGATAACATTTAATATTTAAAGTAAATTTGTAAGATCTAATTAGCTATTTTTTTATAAAAGCTCTTCATTAAATTACGACATTAAAACTAGCCAATACTAATACAGCCATGCTTGTATTTTAATGTAAAAATAAATTTGTATTAATAAACTGGTTAAAACATATTTTTTTTAATTGTTTTTATTTGGGTCTGTCAGACCCAGCCCGTCCTGATACGTAACTTTTTTGCCCGTCTACTCTAGGGTTAAAAACTAATACCAACGAAATTTAAACCAACGTAATTATTATATAGTGACCCCTTTGATATTGGATTTGTGGCACTGTACTCTACTAATATAGACCTTTAATTTGATGTAACATTCGACCTATGCTCTAATTTAAGATGTTTTCTGACTTCTATAGGACCATCCCCCTGATATGACCAAAAAAATGGAAGTTACTTCAAAAGTAGATTTATAGGTGGAGTAATGATGTATAAATTTTTATTGATTTACCTGTAATCTTTCGGGAATTATCAAGCCCACATTTTTACCCCCTGTATATTGAGTTATTATGTAAAATACATAAGGTATTGGTATATTAATTTATTATGAATAAATCGTCCATGATTATTATGTAATGTTGTAAACCACGGATACTCCAAGTGCAACATTAAAGCGGCCTAGGTGTTGTGGCGATCTGGATTTAATTTTAAAATTTAATAACGCCTTTGGGTAAAACAAAATCTAGCAAAGAATTGTTTACAAAGAATAATCCTAATAATATAATGTTTTTTTATTCCATCCAGTACTAAATATTTAGGTTTACTTAAATATATTAGATATTTTTCCATAGTTGATTCTCCTTCGTAAATGCCTTCGTAGGGGAGACCAGTCTAAAATGACACACTTGGGTAAAATTACACACCAGGTGATTTCCCACCGTGAGGGAAATTTTGAGCGGAAATACAAGTAATTTCAGTTTCAGCAGTTGGTACTCTACCGTCTCCAGTGGTCTGAGTTGGCTGGTAGAACATCCGGTGTAGCAGCCAGGTGCTGCCAACGCAGTCAATGTATTAAACTATGTTTTATCTACAACTAAATAATACGTTTTACCACATTAACTGTGACTGTACTTATGTACTGACTGTAGAACATCCGGTATAGCAGCCAGGTGCTGCCAACGCAGTCAATGTATTAAACTATGTTTTATATACAACTAAATAATACGTTTCACCACATTAACTGTGACTGTACTTATGTACCGACTTTAGAACATCCGGTGTAGCAGCCAGGTGCTGCCATCGCAGTCAATGTATTAAACTATGTTTTATATACAACTAAATAATACGTTTTACAACATTAACTGTGACTGTACTTACTGTATGTACCGACTGTAGAGCATCCGGTTTAGCAGTCAGGTGTGGCCAACGCAGTGTTAAAACTACAGGTTTAAAGAAATGTTAGCAATTATATGAGCTAAAATCATTTCATAAATTATATATATATATATATATATATATATATATATATATATATATAATATTATAATATTTTTTTATGTTAGGGAACACAATAATCATTTAATATAATAACAATTATGTAGATTCACGAAAAGATTATAACTTTACCTATGTACATTTCTTTATTTTGGAACGATATGAGCTAAATCTTTCACTTAACCTTCGTAAGCATTGTTCACAAACTTGTAGACGCCATGATTTTCACTAAAGTCTGTAATTCAATTATGTTTACTTCATAAACACTTTTACCAACGGGGAATCTCTAACAATAAATATACGGCTTAATAACACAGCGGTAACTACTGTAGTTTTTTACATTCGTTTCTAACTTTTATAACCCTCATACCCACGACTGTTGTATTCATTACATTCCAACCCAGCAATATAAATGCAAATGTACTAGCTGGACTCTGTTCTGGATGCTTTCTTTGAAACGGTGTTTCCGGACTAATAGCTAAAGGTGTCAAAACACAACATTTATTACTTTATTGTTTATGACATCTTATGAGCATGTAATATCTTGCTAAAACAAATACAAAATTAACTTCGTAAACTATGAAATATTTATTCCTAGTGTCACCAATAATTTAACTTCACGCTTACATATCGATTGGTGGTTTTCTCGTGCCATAAATGTGAAAGAGAAAGATATTATAAAGATCTTATATATATATTATATATATATATATATATATATATATATATATATATATATATATACAGAAAATTAATAATGACAGTTTACTCTTAAAACACATCTTTTTCATATAGAGAAAAGAAATAATTTCTCTACATAACCTTTCCATTGTGGGAGCCTTTAAAAGCTTTACATAAAAATAAAAGCTTTTTATAAAACTGAGGCCATGTTTACCCTACATTATACATAAAATTTTATACTATACTATTACTTTATACTACACTTAGAGGAAATAACTATGGCAGAACACCACATTTTGAATTTTAGTAAAAAAAATCAAGGTACGAAGTTTTTATTAACTCTTGTCAGTTTGAGCGTAAGAAACTATAGCGGTTTGTTACAGCTCATTAACTACATCCTAAATTATAATCTTCATAAGGTATATTTTACATTCCACCCACAAAAGCAAGTAACCTGGCACAAACGGCATTTATCAATTATAGTCTTTATCTTGCGATATAGTTCAGTTCAAGAGGTTTTGGTTCGGGATTGTTTGAAGCTATGTTATATTAGAATTGAGTTTTACCGCCACATAAATTCGATAATAACCAATTTGATGAAACGAACCTTAAAAGCGTTAAAATAATACTTAATTGATAAAATAATAGCATTTGGATTTTAAATTACAACAAATTTACAATATACTTGTACAAACTGTACAAATTACTTTAGTCAAAACGTTCCCTAACAAACGCATTCTGTTAGTGATTATCAATCTATTAACAATCATGTTTGGTAAATAATAAACAAATTACAAAAAAAACTTATTAAACCTTACTTAAATTATCCCTTATATACACGAAACGTAAGTATACCTACCACTATAAGTTACTTACTATAAACGTTCCGTCAACCTAGGTATTTATATCAAGAGTTGAGCTAAAAAGTACAATTAAAAAAAACTTGAATTTTCTTTTACAGATATCTTTCTTACATTTCTTATCTTTGAGTGTAAAGCATCGCTACTAGAACAATAATTAAATAAAATTACTAAAAAAATTAGCAGTATATTCTAGCAATTTCAATACTACAAAGTAAAATTTATGTTTACAGTAATAAAAATATCTTAAACGTATAAATACTAAATACATTATGAAATGTGGATTAAATAAGGTTGTGCTTACAAGTCACCCTGTTCCACTTATCTATGCAATGATATTAAATTAATTGCTTACAAAATTTACCTCAACCTGACAGCTATTGTTATACAAAAGTAGGAGTAAAATGTTTACAGTACTGTTACTGTAAACATTCCTGTGCATTTTAGATGGCTCATTACTATCACGGTTGTCCAGAGCACTCAGTGACATTACACTGTATATAAGCTTAGGGATAGAGTCAACTTGTACAGAGAGGGCTAATCATCAGTTGTGTCCAGTGATACTAATCAGGGAAGCGTGACGCTAGTTAGTGCAGTTAATAAACAATACTTCACCTTACAAGCTCTGCAAACTCTGTAGTTGTTTAATCTTTTCTAGTTCTCTTCTCTGTGGCTGTGTCCATTGGTATAGAATTTCTAGAGCAATAGCATTGTGGATATCTGCCAACGTCACGATATATATCATATAATGTATAACACTGCGTTTCGTGGATATAAATCTACTCTCTTCGTCAAGTGTAAGAAATTTAATGCGTGAAAAAGTCCTTAAAACCTACAACTTCTGACAATTAACTTCCATAAAAAAGTAATACGCGGCAACTTTTTTTAAGTTTATACAGGAGAAAATAAACCAGGCGTTATCACAGCATAGTATACACACGGGCACATTCCACGAGCATGAGAAGTCAAGAGCACAATTAAACATCACACCAGCACAGGCGAAAGTGGGATACTAAGAAGAAAATTAAAGTCGGCACTTCCTGCGGCCACGCAGCGAGTCCTCCGAATCTTTGAGACAGGAAGGTGATGGTCGGGAAGGGGAATAGGTAAAGGCGCCTGACTCCGACTCTATGTTAAATAACGCATCACCTAAGTATTGAACTTGAGATGAGACCTGACTCATTATTTATATATAAGGATCAAGGGAGACATTTTACAGTTTATCGCTATAAAAATAATAAAAATTTTAGTCAGAGGAATTTTAAATTCAAAGCATTGAAAATATTGAATAAAGTAATATTATTTATTATTTATAGTTGATATATTATACGGATATCATAGTTTTTTAAGCCTATTTTAATATAAATTTTTATCATTTACGAATATCTCGTACGATTAATCTCGTATGTTAGTTTCCTTGTTGTTGAAAAAGTAATTGGCTATAACTATTATTTATATCATTGTAGTTGCTTATGTATTAAATAACACTGAAAAAATGCAGCTGAGAAGCTCTCAAGAGTATAATTACTGGAGAAGCTACGAAGTGTGCTGGACAATATATCACGCTTGGTCCTGGACAATGACATCTGGGTGAAATTGTATTAGAGTCCAGTGGTAGATATATTATGGTCCCCAACGCAGGCTTTGTAACATAAATAACGCATTATGTTACGTGAAAATAGTTAAATTTAGTTAACTGCACCTCTATTGTACAAATAAGTTTGAATGTATTCCATTTGTATATTTATTAGCCTTTGTGTTAGGTAACTATTTATTACGAGTTTTCTAAATAAACACGGGGGAAAAATTATAATATTTTGCGTTAATTCTGAATTTCAAGTTCGTCTGGTGAATTTTTCAAAGGTCTCCTAAAAAACTGCTAAGAACTCTGTTACTGTATACAAAATAAAGACTTTTCTATATATTAAAATATTACAATGTTTTTATAAAGTAAGCTCAAATGCAAATCAACATTTATACGTAATGATATTTACATAATAAAATCAGCTACGTAAGTATTCAATTTAAATCAAATAGGTTTTAAACCTATTATTAGTCACACACATTAACAAAAATATAAGATTAATGATAATGTCCATACTACCTACGAATCCACAAGTTACGGTTTTTCACTTCAGTCCAGTTAGGTTGCAACAGTTGCTGGCAACTGTCAACTTGAATTTATCATATTTCTCTGTTAGTGTCCATATTGTCTAGGAACCCACAAGTTACTAGTTTGCTTATATTAGAGAATGATACTGTCACTTCGGTCTAGTTAGGTTGACGTCCAGCAACAGTCAACTTGAATTTATCATATTTCTTTGTTAGTGTCCATATTGTCTAGGAACCCACATGTTACTAGTTTGCTTATATTAGAGAATGATACTGTCACTTCGGTCTAGTTAGGTTGACGTACAGCAACAGTCAACTTGAATTTATCATATTTCTCTGTTAGTGTCCATATTGTCTAGGAACCCACAAGTCACTAGTTTTTTTTGTATTAGAGAATGATACTGTCACTTCGGTCTAGTTAGGTTGACGTCCAGCAACAGTCAACTTGAATTTATCATATTTCTCTGTTAGTGTCCATATTGTCTAGGAACCCACAAGTCACTAGTTTGTTTATTATAGAGCATGATACTGTCACTTCGGTCTAGTTAGGTTGACGTCCAGCAACTGTCAACTTGAATTTATCATATTTCTCTGTTAGTGTCTATATTGTCTAGGAATCCACAAGTCACCGGTTTGTTTGTATTGGCTGACGTCACTCTCACTTTGTTCCAGTTAGGTTGACAGTCAGCAACAGTCAACTTGAATTTATCATATTTCTCTGTTAGTGTCTATATTGTCTAGGAATCCACAAGTCACCGGTTTGTTTGTATTGGACGACGTCACTCTCACTTTGTTCCAGTTAGGTTGACAGTCAGCAATAGTCAACTTGAATTTATCATATTTCTCTGTTATTGTCTATATTGTCTAGGAATCCACAAGTCACCGGTTTGTTTGTATTGGACGACGTCACTCTCACTTTGTTCCAGTTAGGTTGACAGTCAGCAACAGTCAACTTGAATTTATCATATTTCTCTGTTAGTGTCTATATTGTCTAGGAATCCACAAGTCACCGGTTTGTTTGTATTGGACGACGTTACACTCACTTTGGTCCAGTTAGGTTGACAGTCAGCAACAGTCAACTTGAATTTATCATATTTCTCTGTTAGTGTCTATATTGTCTAGGAATCCACAAGTCACCGGTTTGTTTGTATTGGACGACGTTACTCTCACATTGGTCCAGTTAGGTTGACAGTCAGCAACAGTCAACTTGAATTTATCAGACTTCTCTGGTAGTGTCCATATTGTCTAGGAACCCACATGTTACTAGTTTGCTTATATTAGAGAATTATACTGTCACTTCGGTCTAGTTAGGTTGACGTACAGCAACAGTCAACTTGAATTTATCATATTTCTCTGTTAGTGTCCATATTGTCTAGGAACCCACAAGTCACTAGTTTTTTTGTATTAGAGAATGATACTGTCACTTCGGTCTAGTTAGGTTGACAGTCAGCAACAGTCAACTTGAATTTATCATATTTCTCTGTTAGTGTCCATATTGTCTAGGAACCCACATGTTACTAGTTTGCTTATATTAGAGAATGATACTGTCACTTCGGTCTAGTTAGGTTGACGTACAGCAACAGTCAACTTGAATTTATCATATTTCTCTGTTAGTGTCCATATTGTCTAGGAACCCACAAGTCACTAGTTTTTTTGTATTAGAGAATGATACTGTCACTTCGGTCTAGTTAGGTTGACAGTCAGCAACAGTCAACTTAAATTTATCATATTTCTCTGTTAGTGTCTATATTGTCTAGGAATCCACAAGTCACCGGTTTGTTTGTATTGGACGACGTCACTCTCACTTTGTTCCATTTAGGTTGACAGTCAGCAACAGTCAACTTGAATTTATCATATTTCTCTGTTAGTGTCTATATTGTCTAGGAATCCACAAGTCACCGGTTTGTTTGTATTGGACGACGTTACACTCACTTTGGTCCAGTTAGGTTGACAGTCAGCAACAGTCAACTTGAATTTATCATATTTCTCTGTTAGTGTCCATACTGTCTAGGAACCCACAAGTCACTAGTTTTTTTTGTATTAGAGAATGATACTGTCACTTCGGTCTAGTTAGGTTGACGTCCAGCAACAGTCAACTTGAATTTATCATATTTCTCTGTTAGTGTCCATATTGTCTAGGAACCCACAAGTCACTAGTTTGTTTATTATAGAGCATGATACTGTCACTTCGGTCTAGTTAGGTTGACGTCCAGCAACTGTCAACTTGAATTTATCAGACTTCTCTGTTAGTGTCTATACTGTCTAGGAATCCACACGTCACCGGTTTGTTTGTATTGGCTGACGTCACTCTCACTTTGTTCTAGTTAGGTTGACAGTCAGCAACAGTCAACTTGAATTTATCATATTTCTCTGTTAGTGTCTATATTGTCTAGGAATCCACAAGTCACCGGTTTGTTTGTATTGGACGACGTCACTCTCACTTTGTTCCAGTTAGGTTGACAGTCAGCAACAGTCAACTTGAATTTATCATATTTCTCTGTTAGTGTCTATATTGTCTAGGAATCCACAAGTCACCGGTTTGTTTGTATTGGACGACGTCACTCTCACTTTGTTCCATTTAGGTTGACAGTCAGCAACAGTCAACTTGAATTTATCATATTTCTCTGTTAGTGTCTATATTGTCTAGGAATCCACAAGTCACCGGTTTGTTTGTATTGGACGACGTTACTCTCACTTTGGTCCAGTTAGGTTGACAGTCAGCAACAGTCAACTTGAATTTATCATATTTCTCTGTTAGTGTCTATATTGTCTAGGAATCCACAAGTCACCGGTTTGTTTGTATTGGGACGACGTTACTCTCACATTGGTCCGGTTAGGTTGAACAGTCAGCAACAGTCAACTCTTGAATTTATCAGACTTCTCTTGTAGTGTCACCATATTGATACTAGGAACCCAAATGTTTATAGTTTGCTTATCATTAGAGAATGGTACTGTCACTTCGGTTCTAGTTAGGTTGACGTATTACAGAAACAGTTCTACTTGAATTTATCATATTTCTCTGTTAGTGTCTATATGTCTTAGGAATCACAAGGTCCACCGGTTTGTTTGTATGGACGACGTTACTCTCTCCACTTTGGTCCAGTTAGGGGGACAGTCAGGCAACAGTCAACTTGAATTTATCATATTTCTTGTTAGTGTCTATATTCGTCTAGGAATCCAAAAGTCACCGGTTTGTTTGTATTTGGACGACGTTTCTTCACTTTGGCCAGTTAGGTTGACAGTCAGCAATCAGTCAACTTGAATTTATTCAGACTTCTCTGGTATTGTCCATATTGTCTAGGAACCCACATGTTACTAGTTTGCTTATTTAGAGAATGATACTGTCTCTTCGGTCTAGTTAGGTTGGACCGTACAGCAACAGTCAACTGCATTTTTCAATATTTTCTTGTTAGTGTCCATATTGTATAGGACACACACATAGGTCACTAGTTTTTTTGTTATTTTAGAGAATGATTCTGTCACTTCGGTCTAGTTAGGTTGGACAGTCAGCAACAGTCAACTTTGAATTTATCATAATTCTTGTTAGTGTCCATATTGTCTAGGAACACCATGTTACATAGTTTGGCTTTATTAGAGAATGATATGTCCATTCGGTTCTATTAGGTTGACGTACAGCAACAGTCTAACTTGAATTTTTCATATTCTCTGTTAGGTCATATTGGCTAGGAACCCACAAGTCACTAGTTTTTTTGTATTAGAGAATGATACTGTCACTTCGGCCTAGTTAGGTTGACAGTCAGCAACTAGTCAAACTTTAATTTATCATATTTCTATGGTAGTTGTGAGACGTATATTGTCTAGGAATCCACAAGTCACCGGTTTGTTTGTTATTGGAACGACGGTCACTCTCACTTTGTTCCATTTAGGTTGACAGTCAAGCAAATTCAGTCGAACTTGAATTTATCATAGTTCTCTGTTAGTGTCTTTTTTTGTCTAGGAATGTCAAAGTCACGGTTTGGTTGTATGGACGACCGTTACACTCACTTTGGTCAGTTAGGGTGACTGTCAGCATACAGTTCAAAGTCAATACTTGTCTTTATCTATATTTCTCTGTTAGTGTAACATAGTGTCTAGGTATCCAAATAAGTCACTTGTTTTTTTTGTTGGTATGTGTATTGATACATGTCACTGCGGTCTAGTTAGGGTTGACGTTACAGCAACAGTCAACTTGAAATTTTATCATATTTCTCTGTTAGTGATCCATTATTGTTCTAGGAACCCACAAAGTCACTAGTTTGTTTATTATAGAGCTATGATACTGTCACTTCGGTCTTGTTAGGTTGACGTCCAGCAACTGTCAACTTTGAATTTATCAGACTTCTCTGTTAGTGTCTATACTGTCTAGGAATCCACACGTCACCGGTTTGTTTGTATTGGCTGACGTCACTTCTCACTTTGTTCTGTTAGGTTGACAGTCAGCAAACAGTCAACTTGAATTATATATATTCTCTGTTAAGTGTTTCTATATTGTCTAGGGAATCCAACAAGTCACCGGTGTTGTTTGTTTATTGGACGGACGTCACTCTCACTTATGTTACAGTTAGGTTGACAGTCAGCAACAGTCAACTGAATTTATCAGATTTCCTCTGTTAGTGTTATTTGTCTAGGAATCACAAGTCACCGGTTTGTTTGTATTGGACGACGTCACTCTCAACTTTGTTCCATTTAGGTTGACAGTCAAGGCAACAAGCAACTTGAATTTAACATTATTTCTCTGTTAGTGTCTATATTGTCTAGGAATCCACAAGTCACCGGTTTGTTTTGTATTGGAGACGTTACTCTCACTTTGGTCAGTTAGGTTGACAGTCAGCAACAGTCCACTTGGATTTATCATATTTCTCTTGTTAGAGTCTATATTGTCTAGGGAAATTCCAACAAGTCACCGGTTTGTTTGTATTGGACGCGTTACTCTCACATTGGTTTCCGGTTTAGGTTGACTGTCAAGCAGCAACAGTCAACTTGAATTTATCAGACTTCTCTGGTAGTGTCCATTTTTTTTTTTTTTTTTTTTTTTTTTTTTTTTTTATGTCTAGGAAACCCACATGTACCTAGTTTGCTTATATTAGATGAATGATACTGTCACTTAGGTCTAGTTAGTTGACGTTACGAGCAACAGTCAACTTGGATATTTTATCATATTTCTCTGTTAGTGTCCATATTGTCTAGGAACCCACAAGTCACTAGTTTTTTTGTATTAGAGAATTGATACTGTCACGTCGGTCTAGTTAGGTTGACAGTCGAGCAAACAGTCAACTTGAATTTATCATATTTCTCTGGTTAGTGTTCCATATTGTCTAGGTACCCACATGTTCAATAGTTTTTTTTTGTATTAGGAGAATGATACTGGCACATCGGTCTAGTTAGGTTTGAACTGTCAGCAACAGTCAACTTAAATTGATTCATATTTCTGCTGTTAGTGTCTATATTGTCTAGGAATCAAACAAGTCACGTGAATGATCGTTTGTATTGGACGACCGTCACTCTCACTTTGTTTGCCTTTTAGGTTGGGTCAGTCAGCAACAGTCACTTGAATATATCATATTTCTCTGTTTTAGTGTCTATATTGTCTAGGAATCCACAAGTCACCGAGTTTGGTTTTGTATTGGCGACGGTCACACTTCACTTTGGTCCAGTTAGGTGACAGTCAGCATCAGTCAACTTGAATTTATCATAATTTCTCTGTAAGTGTCCATAATTGTATAGGAACCCACAAGTCACTAATTTTTTTGTATTTAGAGAATGATAACTGTCACTTCGGTCTAGTTAGGTGACGTCCTGCAACTGTCAACTTGATTTTATCAAATTTCTCTGTTAGTGTCCATTTGTCTAGGAACCCACATTGTCCCTAGTTTGTTTATTATAGAGCATGATATTGTCACTTCGGTTAGTTAGGTTGACGTCAGCAACTGTCAACGTGAATTTTATCAGACTACTCTGTTAGTGTTATACTGTCTAGGAATCCACAGTCCCGGTTTGTTTGTATTGGCTGACGTTCCTCTCACTTTGTTTAGTTAGTTGACAGTCAGCAACAGTCAAATTGAATTTATTCACTTATTTCTCTGTTGTGTCTTATTGTCTAGGAATCACAAGTACCGGTTTGTTTGTATTGACGACCGTCACTCTCACTTTGTTCCAGTTAGGTTGACAGTCAGCAAACAGTCTAATTGAATTTATCATATTTATCTATTAGTGTCTATATTGACTAGGATTCCACAAGTAACCGGGTTTGTTTGTATTGACGGACGTCATCTCACTTTGTTCCATTTAGGTTGACAGTCAGCACAGTCAACTTGAAATTATCATATTCTTGTTAGTGTCTATATTGTCTAGGAAATCCTTACAAGTCACGGTTGTTTGTATGGAACGACGTTACACTCACCTCTGGTCCTGTTAGGTTGACAGTCAGCAAACTGTACAACTTGAAGTTATCATATTTCTCTGTTAGTGTCATATTGTCTAGGAACCAAAGTCACTGTTTTTTTGTATTAGAGAATGGAGTCTGTCACTTACGGTCTAGTTAGGTTGACAGGTCAGACAACGGTCAAACTTTGAAATAATTTAAAATTCATATTTCTCTCGTTAGTGTTCATATTGTCTAGGAACCACAAGTCACTAGTTTTTTTGTTATTAGAGAATGGATACTGTCACATCGGTCTAGTTAGGTTGCAGTCAGCAACAGTCAACTTATATTTTATCATTATTTCTCTGTTAGTGTCTATATTGTCTAGGAATCCACAAGTCACCGGTTTGTTTGTATTGACGGAGTCACTCTCACTTTGTTCCATTTAGGTTTGACTGTCAGCAACAGTCAACTTGAATTTATCATATTTCTTGTTAGTGTCTATATTGTCTAGGAATCCACAAGCACCGATTTGTTTGTATGGACGACGTTTACAACTCACTTTGTCCAGTTAGGTTGACAGTCAGCAACGTCAACTTGAAATTTATCATATTTCTCTGTAAGTGTCCATATTGTCTAGGGGAACCCACACAGTCACTAATTTTTTTGTATTAGGAGAATGATACTGTCACTTCGGGTTAGTTAGGTTGACGTCCTAGCAACAGTCAACTTGGAATTTATCTATTTCTTCTGTTAGTGTCCATATTGGTCTAGGAACCCACAAGTCATAGTTTGTTTATTATTAGAGCGATCGATATTGTCACTTCGGTCTAGTTAGGTTGACGGCCAGCAACTGTCAACTTGAATTTATCAGACTTCTCTGTTAGTGTCTTATATGTCTAGGTATCCAACTCCGTCACCGGTTTGTTTGTATTGGCTGACGTCATTCACTTTGTTCTGTTAGGTTGACGTCAGCAAACAGTCAAAATTGAATTTATCATATTTCTCTGTTAGTGTCTATATTTGTCTAGATAATCCACAAGTCACCGGTTTGTTTGTATTGGACGACGTCACTCTCACTTGTTCCTGTTAGGTTGACAGTCAGGCAACAGTCAACTTGAATTTATCATAATTTCTCTATTAGTGTCTATATTGTCTAGGGAATCCACAAGTCACCGGGTTTGTTGGTATTGGAACGACGTCTCTCTCACTTTGTTCCATTTAGGATGACAGTCGCAACAGTCAACTTGAAATTATCATATTTCTCTGTTTTGTGTCATATTGTCTAGGAATCCACAAGTCACGGTTTGTTTGTATTGCACGACGTTTACACTCAACTGTGGTCCAGTTAGGTTGACAGTCAGCAACAGTCAACTTGAATTTTAATCAATTTCTCTGGTTAGTGTCATATTGTCTTGGAACCCACAAGTCACTAGTTTTTTTGAATTAGAGAATGATACTCGTCACTTCGGTCTAGTTAGGTTGACGTCCTGCTAAAGTCAACTTGAATTGTTTCATATTTCTCTGTTAGTGTCCATATTGTCTAGGAACCCACAAGTCACTAGTCTTTGTTTATTATAGAGCAATGATACTGTCACTTCGGATCTAGTTAGGTTTGACGTCCAGCAACTGTCAACTTGATTTATCAGACTTCTCAGTTAGTGTCTATACTGTCTAGGAAATCCACACGTCACCGGTGTGTTTGTATTGGCTGACGTCACTCTCACTTTGTTCACAGTTAAGGTTGATCAGTCAGCAACAGTCAATTGAATTTATCATATTTCTCTGTTAGTGTCTAATTGTTAGAATCCACAAAGTCCAACAGGTTTGTTTGTATTGGACGACGTTACTCTCACTTTGGGTCCAGTTAGGTTGACAGTCGCAAACAGTTCAACTTGAATTTCTATCAATTTCTCTGTTGTGTCTATATTGTCTAGGAATCCACAAGTCACGGTTTTGTTTGTAATTGGACATCGTCACTCTCACTTTGTTCCGAGTTAGGTTGTAACAGTCAGCAACAGTCAACTTGAATTTATCATATTTCTCTGTTAGTGTCTATATTGTCTAGGAATCCACAAGTCACCGGTTTGTTTGTATTGGACGACGTCACTCTCACTTTGTTCCAGTTAGGTTGACAGTCAGCAACAGTCAACTTGAATTTATCATATTTCTCTGTTAGTGTCTATATTGTCTAGGAATCCACAAGTCACCGGTTTGTTTGTATTGGACGACGTTACACTCACTTTGGTCCAGTTAGGTTGACAGTCAGCAACAGTCAACTTGAATTTATCATATTTCTCTGTTAGTGTCCATATTGTCTAGGAACCCACAAGTCACTAGTTTTTTTGTATTAGAGAATGATACTGTCACTTCGGTCTAGTTAGGTTGACGTCCAGCAACAGTCAACTTGAATTTATCATATTTCTCTGTTAGTGTCCATATTGTCTAGGAACCCACAAGTCACTAGTTTGTTTATTATAGAGCATGATACTGTCACTTCGGTCTAGTTAGGTTGACGTCCAGCAACTGTCAACTTGAATTTATCAGACTTCTCTGTTAGTGTCTATACTGTCTAGGAATCCACACGTCACCGGTTTGTTTGTATTGGCTGACGTCACTCTCACTTTGTTCCAGTTAGGTTGACAGTCAGCAACAGTCAACTTGAATTTATCATATTTCTCTGTTAGTGTCTATATTGTCTAGGAATCCACAAGTCACCGGTTTGTTTGTATTGGCTGACGTCACTCTCACTTTGTTCCAGTTAGGTTGACAGTCAGCAACAGTCAACTTGAATTTATCATATTTCTCTGTTAGTGTCTATATTGTCTAGGAATCCACAAGTCACCGGTTTGTTTGTATTGGACGACGTCACTCTCACTTTGTTCCAGTTAGGTTGACAGTCAGCAACAGTCAACTTGAATTTATCATATTTCTCTGTTAGTGTCTATATTGTCTAGGAATCCACAAGTCACCGGTTTGTTTGTATTGGACGACGTCACTCTCACTTTGTTCCATTTAGGTTGACAGTCAGCAACAGTCAACTTGAATTTATCATATTTCTCTGTTAGTGTCTATATTGTCTAGGAATCCACAAGTCACCGGTTTGTTTGTATTGGACGACGTTACTCTCACTTTGGTCCAGTTAGGTTGACAGTCAGCAACAGTCAACTTGAATTTATCATATTTCTCTGTTAGTGTCTATATTGTCTAGGAATCCACAAGTCACCGGTTTGTTTGTATTGGACGACGTTACTCTCACATTGGTCCAGTTAGGTTGACAGTCAGCAACAGTCAACTTGAATTTATCAGACTTCTCTGGTAGTGTCCATATTGTCTAGGAACCCACATGTTACTAGTTTGCTTATATTAGAGAATGATACTGTCACTTCGGTCTAGTTAGGTTGACGTACAGCAACAGTCAACTTGAATTTATCATATTTCTCTGTTAGTGTCCATATTGTCTAGGAACCCACAAGTCACTAGTTTTTTTTGTATTAGAGAATGATACTGTCACTTCGGTCTAGTTAGGTTGACAGTCAGCAACAGTCAACTTGAATTTATCATATTTCTCTGTTAGTGTCCATATTGTCTAGGAACCCACATGTTACTAGTTTGCTTATATTAGAGAATGATACTGTCACTTTCGGTCTAGTTAGGTTGACGTACAGCAACAGTCAACTTGAATTTATCATATTTCTCTGTTAGTGTCCATATTGTCTAGGAACCCACAAGTCACTAGTTTTTTTGTATTAGAGAATGATACTGTCACTTCGGTCTAGTTAGGTTGACAGTCAGCAACAGTCAACTTAAATTTATCATATTTCTCTATTAGTGTGTCTATATTGTCTAGGAATCCACAAGTCACCAGTTTGTTTTGTATTGGACGACGTCACTCTCACTTTGTTCCATTTAGGTTGACAGTCAGCAACAGTCAACTTGAATTTATCATATTTCTCTGTTAGTGTCTATATTGTCTAGGAATCCACAAGTCACCGGTTTGTTTGTATTGGACGACGTTACACTCACTTTGGTCCAGTTAGGTTGACAGTCAGCAACAGTCAACTTGAATTTATCATATTTCTCTGTTAGTGTCCATATTGTCTAGGAACCCACAAGTCACTAGTTTTTTTGTATTAGAGAATGATACTGTCACTTCGGTCTAGTTAGGTTGACGTCCAGCAACAGTCAACTTGAATTTATCATATTTCTCTGTTAGTGTCCATATTGTCTAGGAACCCACAAGTCACTAGTTTGTTTATTATAGAGCATGATACTGTCACTTCGGTCTAGTTAGGTTGACGTCCAGCAACTGTCAACTTGAATTTATCAGACTTCTCTGTTAGTGTCTATACTGTCTAGGAATCCACACGTCACCGGTTTGTTTGTATTGGCTGACGTCACTCTCACTTTGTTCTAGTTAGGTTGACAGTCAGCAATAGTCAACTTGAATTTATCATATTTCTCTGTTAGTGTCTATATTGTCTAGGAATCCACAAGTCACCGGTTTGTTTGTATTGGACGACGTCACTCTCACTTTTTTCCAGTTAGGTTGACAGTCAGCAACAGTCAACTTGAATTTATCATATTTCTCTGTTAGTGTCTAAATTGTCTAGGAATCCACAAGTCACCGGTTTGTTTGTATTGGACGACGTTACACTCACTTTGGTCCAGTTAGGTTGACAGTCAGCAACAGTCAACTTGAATTTATCATATTTCTCTGTTAGTGTCTATATTGTCTAGGAATCCACAAGTCACCGGTTTGTTTGTATTGGACGACGTTACTCTCACTTTGGTCCAGTTAGGTTGACAGTCAGCAACAGTCAACTTGAATTTATCATATTTCTCTGTTAGTGTCTATATTGTCTAGGAATCCACAAGTCACCGGTTTGTTTGTATTGGACGACGTCACTCTCACTTTGGTCCAGTTAGGTTGACAGTCAGCAACAGTCAACTTGAATTTATCATATTTCTCTGTTAGTGTCTATATTGTCTAGGAATCCACAAGTCACCGGTTTGTTTGTATTGGACGACGTCACTCTCACTTTGGTCCAGTTAGGTTGACAGTCAGCAACAGTCAACTTGAATTTATCAGACTTCTCTGGTAGTGTCCATATTGTCTAGGAACCCACAAGTCACTAGTTTGTTTGTATTAGAGAATGATACTGACACTTCGGCCTAGTTAGGTTGACAGCTGGCAACAGTCAACTTAAATTTAATGTATTTCTTTGTTAGTTCCATATTGTCTAGGAACACAAAATAGCTGAACAATAGGCGGGAGATATCCGTATTAAAACTAATAGTATTTTCCTCAGTGTATGAGGCCATAGACCGCCAAACTGTGGGGATCTGGGATTTCCACAAAAGTTACCATCTGTAGTGTTGATTTATAAACATTGATACTTACAAAATTATAATTCAAAGATGCACATATATGTAGATTATTCAAAAAGTGGATACTGTAATTTTAAATAATTTACATATAACAGATATGAGATTCAAGAATGGATTTATCTCCAAATCTGAATTGTTTACCTTCTCATGGAGTACAGTCTGTCATTTAAAAAACATAACTGTAAATCAAGTCGTTGTTTTTTATTTATTATTGTAAATTCAAAATATTGTTGCACACAACAATGTATTTTACCGGAATCATTAAATGATTGGGCGGAAATAAAATTAATGCAGAGAATCTGTATGGAATTAATTATCTTTGTGTATATCTGAGGTTTTATATAAGTTTCCTTGTTTATTTTTATTTAAGTTTTATTTAGCCATTATTGTCATTTGTAAAAAATATTTGAAATAAATGGCAATGGGTCACTTCCATATTAGGTCAATTATTTTTAATATTCGAGTAATTTTAATGAGAAATTCAATCATAGCTCGTTTATCAATAAAACTATCCTATTGGAATTATTATTCAACTCACTGTATTTGTACATTCAATGATAATATTGAGTAAATGTTACTTTTTTTACTTGTTTTCACACTTCATAATATCCCCAGTCAAGGTGAATTCTGAGAGATTTTGCGTAATTGTATTTGTTTTGCAGACATAAACAATAATATTGATGTATTTATGTTATAGTCTGAAATTTTGTTGTTTTTATTTTGTGCTGTTAGGCGAATTTTTAAAACTATTAGTTATAGTTTTCAAAACCCCCAGACATTTCATAAAACGCTATTGTGAAAAACATATGAGGTTATTTGTTATATTTTATGCTTTGGATGGATATCTTATCTTTTAACGCAGTACATGGATTTAAATATAACATTTACTGAACATGTTGAAATGAGCCTACGCATCTTGGAATACACTGTTTAACTACTTTAATAATGTATAACCAACCCAGTTTCAACGTTATAACGCGTTCATTCCCACATGAGCACACATTTGCATATCTCATAAAGGGAGGTTCGAATGGCCCACCATCCATTTCACCATGCAGATTATTTTCCATCTGGTTTATTGTCATTATGATATGTACATTAAATGAACGATAAACCAACATAGCGGTTACGTTTCGGTAATCTTTGAGATTGGGTTGCGCCCTAAAATTTATCGTTGAGATAATATACGTTACCAAAGATTGGTGAGTGATAATTTATAATTTTATTGGAATCCATTTATACGTATAAATTTAACATTTAATAACTTAATACAGCATTAATGTACCCTAACATGTTTTTATAGCTGCGATATTGTTACGTTTAGTTATCTTGTTACTTATCGTAGTTATCTTCATGCCGTTGCATACTTAAAAGACCACAATAATGAGTATCTTAGAATAGTAGTATTTACATTATTAAAAGTATAAAATACCATTAAGGTAATATTATATAATTTATAATAGAAAACCCGGCAGCAGCAGAACAGCTACTTTTGCAGTAACGTGGTGTACATGAACAGAAACAATTACATAGTGACTCATAGACTCCACATCGCATTGAGTAACATGGATCTTCGTAAAACTCTATGTCTACATCAAAATTTAACTTTTGCAAAATGTAAAAACTATGAAAGAGTTTTTTCTGGATATATCAGGCCTAAAGACAGACAGAAGTGAAATATGTCCTGCCCTTCAAGTGATATATTTTGATAACGCTCAGCCAGTGCCCAGTGCACTGCCACGTTTTAGACACAATACCATAGTACGGTAGAAAAACCGGGTCTTTTCACACATACGTAGGTAGGTAGGATTATTTCAATATGAATGTATAGCTCAATTTAATCTTTTTCTCAGTGTAGCGTCTGAATCTGAGAACATTCCGGGAGTCAAGCCTGTGACAGTTTCAAATTCCTAAATATACTTAGGCGTAACGACCATTAGCGTGGTAGTGATGATACATACGTTTTTTGGCTAAATAGAGTCGAAAATGATTTGCAACTTAACATCACATGTTAACAAAACATTTCAACAGAAAATTTAGAGCAATTAACAAGAGTGTACTGAAGGGCTTTGCTTAGTGGTAAGTCTCTCGAGTCCATATCCAGACGATTGGCCAGTACTGGCTATCCAGAAAGTAACAGACGTTTTTAAAAGGTGCGGCAGTGGACGGGGCTACAGGTGCCATCTTGGTATCAAAACGCTCTAGCGTTCAGTACGTATCGAGCTGTAGTCAAGCATGCGGTCTGTATCTCTGTTACTTATCTCACTGTGATTAATTAAATGT
This sequence comes from Homalodisca vitripennis, assembly GCF_021130785.1. NCBI lineage: Eukaryota > Metazoa > Arthropoda > Insecta > Hemiptera > Cicadellidae > Homalodisca > Homalodisca vitripennis. The sequence continues at coordinate 219,017,413 of NC_060208.1, read as the reverse complement.
GTGCTGCTATTGAAAATCACGGATTGTGAAGTGCATTCAGTGATAAGGTTATTGCTAAAAAAACCATAAACCAAATTATATATATATATATATATATATATATATATATATATATATTGCCAATTTTACGAAGTTTATGGAAATTGAATAATTAATGAAAGCAGAGTAAGGCAGAAATGTATTGACTTTAAAAACGTCTGCACCTATGTTGATTACCATAGTCGGAGCGGTCGGCCTGACATACTGAATGAATATTTGATGTTGAAAATGAATGAAAAAGTTCATAAAATCGTCGTTTCACAATGAATAAACTCTTGAAACATTTCCCACGAATTCATGTTTACTTCATGTATTTGATATAAGGAAGCTTGGATACCACAACCTTTGTGCCAAGTGGGTTCCAAAAATCCTTACGGAAGATCACGTAATTTTGAAATCTTTCACCATTGTACGCAATTTAAAAAGTCATCGAAACATTACTACTAAATGCATTTAATATTCTACATTAAGTACTGGTTTTCGATTTTATAAATTATATTCTTTCACTCGTATTTATATAGAGATAACGTGTTTGCACATCGGCCACTAAATACCACAAATTGTTTTTGTTTATATTCCGGAAGAATTAAAGACTTAGGGTTACTGTAAATACTTGTGACTTATGCGAGATTGATGGTTAACGTGGGCACAAACTTTTAATAGGATAAGGAACTTTAAATTAGTTAAACTTTGTCACTTAACCATTTTTACGCGTCGTTTGACATCAACTCTGAGACAGTGGACTGGGGTTCAGCAACTCACGAATATTGTTAGCTTAGTTTCTATTGTACAATTATGTTACTTAAAACGACTACAGTGACTGTTTTATTTAGTATTTTCTTAGAGTTATATATTGTAAACAATTAAATTATGGAGTAACCTTGAGTTAAAGAGGCTAAACTAAATTCAAAAATATAATTCTTGTGTTCTCAAACAATGATAAAGAATGAAATGGATTATCCTTATTCAAAGTGAAAATTCGATATTTAAGTCCACATGTATGTTAAAAGCTAACAGCTGAGCATTTGTAATGTATTTTTATTTTAAAACTTAATCGTGGAACACTCAAAATTCTAAAACACAAATAATAAAATTATAGGTAAAGTCCGGAAATAAGATAAAAAGGGATCATCCATATCCTAAGTCAAAATCAAGATATGGACTACACCTATGTCCAATAACTAATAGCCAAGCCTGTGCAATATATCTGTATATTTTACAACGTAGTCTTGTAAAGCACATAATTCTCAACGATGAATAACACAATTCTAGGTAAAGTCCCGTAGAAAGAAGAGAAATAAGCGACCAGAGACAGATGGTCACCTCGGGACCCGCTATGACAGTTGGGAAGTCGATAAAGAACTTTATCCCCAAACAGGAATAAAATGATTCCACTTTTGGTCTTTCAGTTATTGGATTATAGACCAGGGACATATTTTTTAAAGTTTCTAAATTCCTTCCTATTACTGTATTTATAAATAACCAAACGTCATGTCCTTAGGTATTGATAAAAAATGTGTACTTCAAGGTTACAAGGACAATCTTTATTTGTTTCAAAGTGCAGTGGTTTACAGAGTACCCATAAGAAGACATGTGAACTAAAAGAGGTCCTCGAAGTGCTTCTCATGCTCATTGTGAATACTGCCTAGAGCATTTTCGTAGTTCAAGAACAGAAAAAATTCAAGAATAGATTAAATTTATTGATAGATTTTAATAAAGCATTCTAATTTTTAAAGTTATTTAACTATTATATAAATTTTTCTTAAATAAATTACAGTTATAAGTATGCCGTCACTAAATTTGAAAAAATATAATTATGTATAATATTGTTGGGTCAAAGGCCAATAAAATAGCCTATGATTAAATTAATATTATAAAAAACTGTATTCAAAAGTTTTGTAATTGATGATAGATAATTTGAAAAGATAAGAGATTTTGAACATTTTTCATTGATAAATTAAATAATAAAACAATACGTTTTAGTATTGCAATCAAACCTCTTCTTCAGGTGTCAGATTTCAAATTATAGTTTAAAGGATTTAATTTTCCCTTTTCTTTGAACTGACGTCTGCACTTTAATTTTGCAATTTTAATATAATTTAGTACATGAAATTTATTTGATAAGAGTTGTATTGACTTCGCCTTTATTAAGAAATTCTTAGTTAAAGAATTTGGTTTAGTAGTTTAATTTTTCCCTGTGTATTGGAGATCAATCTAATACAAAATGGAACTTTGAGGAGAAGTTAGGAAAAAGCCGTAAATTTTATTCAGGTCTCTATCTAATTCAAGAGAAAGGCAAAAATACATTTTTAATTATATGATATGTAAGCCTCTGGTAAACATTATGAATATACATATATCATACATATATCACATACATTGTTATTATAACTCGCATGTATGTCTAATACTCTCAAGTGAAAGTTCCAAAACAATTGTAAAAACAGTTCGCATTTTCGCATTGAATAAGCTAAAGGGAAATATGTTGTCAGTTACTGCCTTGGATCAGTGCCACATTCCAGTCAGAAGGCTCCAAATAGTCTGAAACTTCATGATTTTCTGAACACATCAATTGAACATTTACTTGAATACTATAGTGCTATATAACGTTTTCAATATAATAATTCTGAATAAAATTGCATATCAAAGTACCAAACTTTAAAGGCTGAAAAAGAATTTGATATAACAATATTTATTGTGAACTTATTAACAAGTAATAAATTTTATGTACCTTTTTAAGTAATACATTACTCTAAAATTATATGAAAATGTATATACATTCATATCGTCTCGAAAATTCTCACCAACTCAAAATTTTAAGTGTTCAGAATAATCAAATATGAAATGTAGCTATCCACAAAATAAAGAATAACACATGCTTTCTATTCAATAAGACATTAAATTATTCAAGGGACAAAATATGTAATGTTAAACATGAAAAAGAACACTTACTTTTGTATCTATGTGCAACAATATGCAATTCCTTGTGTACTGGTGTACGAATTCCAGTGTTCTTTTGTGTTTTGTGTGTGTGATTAACTGTCTTCTTTACAGCACTTACTTATCTGAGGTTTGAAGATTAAAGAGAAAAAGAAATTTGAATCAGGTCACCATAAAAAGAAGATAATCAATTGTAGGAATATTTTGATGGAAGCTAGCAGGCAATGTAGTTCTTTTGAAAATGTTAATATTTCTGGTGCATAAAATGACGAGAATGAGACATCGCAATGTATATGTACAAAATACTTGTATAAGACAGTACAAGTATATAAAAATATCCAGTTATTAACAGTCCTAACATTACATTAATGAATCATACGGTTTAATTTTACTACTATCAAATAGCTTTACTAATTCAGTAACACAATAATTTTCAAATAAAAGTTAAACGAATTTAACCAAAGAGTAAAGTTAAATAAAAATTACATACATTTAAATATAGGATATCGTGTACAAATGCAAAATACAGGATAGGTGCACGATGACGTGTAATATTAGGTTATGTACACAACACTTAGTGAATAGAGGATAAGCTTATGTTTTTCTTGCAGTTTCTTTACACCAATTCTCAGAGCCCACAAATGACCAAACTGAGCGGTTGTGATAAATGACTGAGAGAAAAGAACGGAAACTTTAGATAAATATTTATGAAGGTCATTAGTGTGACGAAGTGGGCACAGTACAGGGTGTGGTGGATATGTGCTCTTTTTAGTCGAATAGATGTTGTAATTCTTAAAATATCTGAACTCTCTTCTTAAAATATTTTAAATAACAGTATGTGGACATTGTATTTCAGTTATATTTAACAGGCAAAAATATGTCTCAATATAACGCGTTGTGTATATGATTTTTCTACTAAATTAAAAAAATGTGGTTATATATTTTTACTTATTTGTATGTTCCTAGTTATGTGTGACCACAGATTTTTTTCGAAATTACTAAACTGATTTTAATGAAACCTTTTCAAACAAAATGTGATACCCTAAAGTTATCTGACTTAAGGTTTTATTATATATTAAACAAGTACTTGACCAGAAATTACCTTGGAACTTTCACATTTAAAACCGTATGGGGAATCGAGAAAAAGTAATTTGCGGAGATACAGTTCTCAAAATAAATTCCTTCAAAATTGCGACAAAACATAATTTTTCATGTTTGAATTGAAGTGTCGTCTTTATTTGAAGCAATATCACAAATCCGTCCTAGAGTGGCAAATCAGGATTAAATGCAGAGAAGGGAATTTACGAAATAAATATAAGGCACGTCAGAATTTATGTGAGAAGCTTCTTATATACATTATGTTTTTAAATAATTCTTCTGTAGGTGTCCTTTAAATGAACAACAAATAACATGGAATAACGAGATGGAATATAATGGCGAAATTTAGTTTTCTTTGAAAGACAATAACTTAACTCTCAGATGCTAAGGAATATATCATTGATTATGTTAACCCTGATATCAGGCTCCTTATTAGATGGGATCTAACAAAAATAGAAACTTATTTTAATAGCTAGTCCTGCCACCTGAGCGTCCTTAAGTGCTCAGAAGGCTTTATTATGAACATGTTAAACTTTAAATTAGGATATTTTATCTACAGTGGTGGGGGGTGGGGTAACGGAATATCACCGGGTCAGTAATGTTAGATGCCATCTACGCTCCAGCCTGACCGTGTCAGTCTTACTGTTAGGTACCGTCTACGCGCAAGCCTATTGATGTTTGTTGTCGTCATATGCTTTAATATTATATTCGTGTTGTCTGATTATTTATTAGTTTAAGTTTGTATTTTTATAATGGCAGGATCTGTTGACGAATGTCTAATTATAAATTGGATAGGTGCTCCAGAACAACTATCAAGGTATTTAATTGTCCGGTGCAGAAACACATATTTACAGTATGTAAATTCGACAGCTGCAGAAGATCCATATGTGCAGAACACACTAAATCAACTTTACACAAAGCAACACATACATTGCCGCCGTAGACGAGTAATCTGTACAGAGTAATATACATTGGCATGTAACTTTTTAAAAATTTTGTTGACATATTAAACATAATTTGTAGTAAACTTTATTTTTAATATGAATATTGTATAATAAATATGTGTTTAAATACGTCTCAATGCAATTCTATGCAAGAGATTTAACGTTTGAATTACAAATACAGGCTTAGTTATTCTATTTTGTTAAATATATACAACTATTACAAAATCATACATATTTATATAAAAAAAACTATAAAAACCAATAAATTAAATGAAATAGAAAAAAACTGCTTTAGCAGAAAACAATTTAAAATTAAACGATAAATTTGTAAAATGTTAGATGCAAACTATACACAAGCCTACAGGCGTGTCCAGGTAGACAAGCCTAATGGCGGGTTAATGACCCTAGTGGTAGCCTAGTGGTGTCATTACTAAAGGGGATATGAAAAATGTGCTCTGGGGCCAAGGCTCAAAATTATCTTGAAAATTGGAATCTTTCAAACTACTGTAACATACCTCAAGTGGGAAGACTCCTAGTCTAGATCAGTGTCCGAAAAGAAACTTCTGAAGGTGTACTTTGAATCACGACATAAGGAACGACGCTGATTAAGATGACAGGACATAGTTTTCATCTAATGATCATAACTTACCCCGCCGATAACAGGTAACATATAATCTTTTATAGTAATAGTCTTAGTGACGACATCACTTGAGATAATATAAAAATCCATCCTGTAGTAACGAATGTAGGACAGGAATGAGTGCAGAAAACGGATTTTTCTCAAAAATTATCAAATACATTAGAGTTCTCTGTCTATGAGTGATAATCTCAGGATGTCACGAATATGGTGATCACACCACGGTATAAACTAATAATAATCACCTCTTTAGTACCGTTAGACGGAGGGATAGAGTTAGAGAATAAGGAAAATATCTCATTCTTGTTGAAGCTAGTTCGCCGCTAGGGGCAATAAACTATGTTGAGAGGTTCTAATTGTACTTGAAAACCTGATTGTGTAGTTACAATACTTCACTAATTTTAGTGAAATCAATGCTGAATTATGACGTGTTCAATAGGTGACTAAGTCTCTTTAATCTTAGTCTCTCCGGATTTCATCTGCCTATCGTACCGTTTCGGAGCCAGCCGTCCTTGTGATTGCGGGGGTAATTCCCATCGATCTTCTTGCTCTTGAGCGGAAGCATGTATACGATGGGAATGGCACTGTCAGCCGTGCTACTGCCCGTTCGCACACAATGTATGAGTGGCAAACTCAATGGGAGACGGAGAGTCGAGGGACGTTGGTCTTTTAGGCTCATAGGTGATCTGAGGGGATGGACCGAAAGAGAGCATGGAGAGGTAGACTTCTACCTTACCCAGCTTCTCACTGGGCACGGTTGTTTCGGCTTCTACCTTAACAGAATGGGGAAGATCCCGAGTCCGGAATGCCAGTACGGGGATTCGGATGCGGACGATGCCCTGCACACCTTCTTCAAATGTAGAAGGTGGGAAACGGAGAGAAGGGAGCTGGAGGCAGCTATCGGGCATGTTTCGCCGGAGACTCTTATAGAAGAGATGTTGTCCAGTCCCGAATCGTGGAACGCTGTCGCTGCGTTCTGCAAGAGGGTGCTAAGGCAAAAAAGAAGAGAGCAGCTATAAAGCACCAGAATAGCTCATGCTGGTGGATTTTAGAATGAAGTAATGCCCATTGGGCGAACGATGGCACCCTCTTGAAGTAGTTGCAGAGATGCGTTCCCGAGAGGGTTTTCCAATGCCTGGACCGGTAGGTTTTTAGTGGGTGAGAGTCCCACACACCAGGGCGAACACCTGTCCCTGACGGTGCATAATGCATTTTCCTATCGCAAAAAAAAAGGTCTCTTTAATCAACAATAAAAGTAAAATTAATATTTAAAATTAGTTTCAATAAATGATGTGAAGTTATGACTAATCCAAATAGAGAATAAGTCATTCCAAACAACTAAAATGATTGGTTCGTAGAAAACTTTCTCCTAAGACTGTATGGTTGCAGGTAACATATCCGATTAATTGCTGAAATTAAATAACCAAACAGACCAGTTATTCCTACCACTATTCCTAAGCTATCACCAAGGTAAGATTCAGAAGGACGGTATATTGTTTCGTGCCACGGCAGTCGTTTGCACACTAATACCGAACTATGAGATACAAAGCTGCCTGTCTGGCGCGTTTTACCATTATAACTTCAAATTTTCAATAGCCTAATGCTCTTTTAGTACGGTAAAAATAAGGAGAACCACGTGCTCTTAACATAGCTTTTTAGTCCAGGAGGAGGAAAATTTTCCTAGCAAATATATGTCTTAAATTTTATTGAAAAATTAAACATCAACAGGTTCTAATTACGACGTATATTAACTAACGTTAAATTTGGTCAGAATAAGTACTATTAGGTGACCTATTATTCTAATATACATCTGATTTGATGAATTAAAGTAAATTTCCAGTGACTATGGTGGATAAGCATATAATAAGGATAAAATAGACAAATGTAACATCATGTGTCTATTGAATATAAAGAATCATAACCCTTATAAATATTTTAATTAAAAACATAATTTGTTTGTATAAAATTTACATTTTTCAAATTAGGCAACGGAAGTAACATGATAAGTCATTAAGATAGTGAGACAGCTCGTGTTGCTGTAACAAGTCTGTTATCTTATCAGAGGCCTCCCTGCTTTGCCTCATTAGGGGAGGTGTAATGTCGGAGACGTGCTTGTTCTTGTCTAACATGTACGTTGTTACATTTATACTTTGGAGGAACTTTTCACAAATTTGATAATATTGTTCTTTTGTATTACTGGATATATTTCATCAGGTCAGATAACACACTCAATATTTTATCTTTATTTGTTTATATATTTGATTAACGGCAATGCCTCTTTAAACAAACAAAAATCGTGTGAATACAAATTATATAATATTAATTATAATAACAAACTTTTAAAGATATACATTTAATTTAACAACAATGAAGTTAATAATGAGAAAGTAGGACTTGGGTGTAAATTTAGACATTGAATTCAAATTAATGAATATAACAAAATAAATTCACACAAAATAATAAATAATAAACAATAAATAAATATAGAGTAATATAAACGTAAATAAACAATGCTCTTTCCTTAAAGGTAACTTGTGGATCGATAAAGGTTATAAAATATCATAATACTACGTTACAGTATTTAAATCAAGTCTCTTCTACAGGTGTATAAACACTAATGCATAAAAATCGCACTAGCCACAATTCATCATAGCTTTAAGTTTATTTTTTATCTTATACATAAAAACAGTTATGCTTCCCGAAATGTGGATATAGGAACCCACAAAATGCAAAAGCTAATCGATCGCTGGTAAATTTATTTCTAATATGCGAAATACAATATACTATATAGCTTCACAATTAAAAACCATATAATGTAGCTATCCACATTCATACTGTTGAAGTGGGAACTATAAATCTGTTTATTTAGTTTTCTGACGGTGATGCAAATATTATATTTATGTGTCTGACGGTCAGTGCTAATGTTAATGTTAAGGTGGGAAAAGACATAATATAGGGAAAATGACGTTTTTATACTCTCCCTTTCGGCTTCTACCACAACTAGCGCAGTTGACGGCGGATTTCACATTTAGACAAAATTACTCCATAGATTTCAAGGAACCAAAATGTTGTATTCTAAAACTATAATTGTGTTATGTCACATGAAAAATGAGCGTAAGCACATTTATTACGTAAAACACACAAATAGCCTTAACACATCCATCGACAGGATTATTCGATCCCAGCATGTTTCTGAACGTTACAGTTTTGAGGACTGTTGTGAAAACAATATTTGTTGCGGGTATGTGACTTTGTAATGCATACTACACCGTTAATGCAATTTCATCTAAATTAAGCGTAGGTATTATATCGCTTGCCCAGATCGTGAGTCAGTGTTCCACATAAGCGTCCCCAACAATGCCTATTTTTAACAAATGGCAATTTAAAAGGTAAGTTTGAATATTCTTGAAGTGAGTACTTATTTTTGCGGGCTATGACTGTATGTTTTGCGCAGGGAATAACTTTTGTTTATGTTTTCACATGCTTTTAAAGTACAATCTTCACCAAAACTTAAACAGTCCGTTATATAAACATCTGATCTGAACTAACATGTCATTTAATGCATGTTTTACTGAAACTACAAGTAGTCAACAACTAGGCACTGGTGTATGTAATGAGGTGTGACGGAGCATATATATATATTTATATATATATTAGCACAGACCTCTTTTCTAAAAAATTTTGGTAAATTTCAACGTGATATAGCAAGAAGTGTTACATTAAATTTTCTTTTTTTAGCGAATGGTCAAAGTTCATTGAGCATTGATATACTAAAATCATCGTTTATATCAGAATTGGGATCGTTGTACATTTTTTTCAAATTGTAAAATTGTTAGCAACATATTCAATATCAGCTACATAACATGGAGTTTCTTCGTGAGATAATTCACATCAAATCTGAATTGATTTAGCAATTTCTACATTCGAATTAAATTTTTTTCGACGATGTAATCTTCGATTTTAATTATTTTCATACATTTTGATCAATTTCATTTCTGATAAGATTTGTGTCTCTTCACGTCGTAAAGGAATGTGCCATGTAACTATCTTTTTTCTGTATTCATTGAAGTCGTCGGCCATCTTAGTTTCTGCAACTTATAACTCTTGGTTCACTTCTTAGTATGTATTCTCCTTTATTATCTTTGTAATACCTAGATACAAAATGTATCAAATTATCTGATATTTTCTCAAATTTATCAAACTGACTAAAAATGACCGGTGCATCATTCTCCAGGTTACTCACTTCTTTTATAGTCTTTTTGTTTCCTTGTCGTTCAATGGGCTATAATGTTGGAATTGAAACAATAATGGTTCACAATCAAATATTTTATTATAAATATATAAAACAAGCTGGTAATGAGTGTAATTTTATATTTAAAAATTTAGTTTATGTCGATAAGAAATCATTTAATAATTAGCAAACGTATCTTTTCAAGATATATATATATTCAAAGCCCGTTAGAAGAGGTAGTAACTTCTGTCGGTCAGTCCCGTGACTGAGTCCCGTAAATGCCTTTTTCTTATCCTGGAAAATTATGAATTCTAGTAAAAATATAGTAATGGTTAAGTAATGATTGTATAACTATATATTTAAACATGAACATTGAAACAAAATACTTACTTAATAATAAACAACGACAGTTCTAAATATCCTACGTTGTGGTTCTACCTCCAAAATGTAATTAATATAATATTACAATTTACTTTACACTCTTTAAAAATTGCTTGTAATATACAATTACATATCTCTTAACACTGTATATGTCTGTAGCAATATGTCAATAGTTACAATAAAAAGTACATTCCACAACAAGAACAGCGCATTTACAATAAAAACCAACACGGAACATGTGGGCGCCTGGCAGTTATGGAAGTCCATGATATATGGCAATTGTTGCTTGTTCCCTCATAGTTACAACGTTTTACTTTTATGTTAGGCAGTTATTTGCCCACCTCTGAATATTAAATTTGGCTTCATCTCTTGACACTGTAAGTTGTCTTTGTAATAAAATTATTCAATTGATTTATATTAAATTATCAGCAAGCAGTCACTTTTGTAAAGCAGTATAAATTATTTATTAAGCTCTAGGAAGCGAATGGCAGATTGAGTCTTACAAACGAATGGCAGTCAAAGAGATGAAGTTACAGTTAAGGCCTTATTAGTCTCGTTAACATATTTTACCTTTGATGATTCTTGTTCATTAGCTGGAAGTGATGCTCTGCTCGGGATCAGTAGAGATACCGGCGCGTCGATCGCTTGTGCGACGGTACGACGAGAAACGTTCTTTCCGTCGTTTGGCTGAAAAAACAAAGATAATGCTAATAGGCTTTAATCATATTAGGTTTTAACAAAATAAGGAAACTTTTACTAGGTATTGATTACAATACAAGTATCGTCTAACTATAAAGGTATAAATGAAATGAAAAATGAAAATTCGTTTACATAAACAGGCAAAGTGCGACATAAACTATTATAATGCGCGAAGAAAGCTTTACTGCTTTATTGAATTTTGTATTATTTTAAATGGTTAATACCTTAGTTATTAGCCTATCACTTAAGAGTCTGGAAAGGTGTTATTTTCACGATACTACCAAAATATTATTTGTTTTCCGATAAAATACCTACAAGAGAAAATACATCAACATGTGTGGATATGGCATTCTCACTAGTGGTGAAAAGTCAGCTGTTGATTCTATTCTGTTATTAAATTATTTAAAATATTTAAAAACCAAACAGGCAGCACTTGGGAACTTAACTATTAATAGCAATGCTTCACACAATCAAGAAATAATACAGGTTCCGAGCAAATAATAAAAAATGTACAATTATCATACATTATTAAACCAAAAAAGGATGTTGCCATTTTACGTAAATTTAAAACTGTAATGGTAGTACGTCACGTTTTCAGAAATGATTTCATGATGAAACTGCATATTTCAATTTATTTCTAAGAACGATAAGACGTACATTTCTGGGTATAGGCCGAATTATAGCTTTAATTGTATAACATCCTTAAAAATATAACAAGAATATTAAAAATTATTTCCTGGTAAACCAACTTATTTTTAATTAAACTAATCTAGAATTTCAAAGTAAATTATTCCTTAATTGTGTTGTACTTAACTTAATTTTTCATTTCCAATTAAACAGCTTGATTTTACAATATTTCTATCAAGATTAATGGGCCGACACATGAAGGAGAGGTGCTGTGACACCTAAGGATCAAGGTCCTTAGTCCAGAAACGTAAGTGACAAAGGCTCACAGAGATCCTTGCTTTACAAAGGGATTTTGAGATTTGCCTCGCGGAATGACAAAAGTGGTGTCAAACATGTTCTTATTGACACAAAGATTTAATCACAGTGGCTATTATTACTGGGTGTTTTGTATTAAAGGTGGTAAATTAAGTAAATAATAGAATATAGCATAGTAGTATTCAGATTTAATTATTACAATTTTAATTTTAATTTGTGACTAAAAGAACTGTCGGATCTAAACTACGTTGGTACGCTTTAGTCTAAACTGATATGGTACCTTCAATTTATAAAGCTTAACCGGCATCTCTTCAACTGAATAACAAAAAGCAACTAGGATAGAGGAAAGCATTTTTCTTATCAGATGTAGGGATAAAAGTTATTGCAGGTTCATCTATTATGGAGGCTTCAAGTATTTCATTGTGGTTCCAACATTTATTTATTAAATGTTGATTTCATGAATCTAAAGTTATTGAACCAAACAAAGATACATTGTTGGTCATAAAACCAAATAGTATCCATATCCCAACACTGAGCCTTGTAAGAATGTTAATATTTCTATTGGGTTTAGTTTTATATATATATATATATATATATATATATATATATATATATATATATATATATATATTTCCTATATCTTTATATTTAAAGATATATAGTATGGATGTAGTTAAAATATTACAATAATTATATTTAAGATTATATTGTTATGAGGAGGAAGTTAAATATTATGTATTACATTATTAAATTTATACATTCGTAGATTTTTACCCTTATTTTAAAAAGTCTACTACTACTAAATTTTCTTCTAAAAGATGTTCATTATTACAAATGATATAAAGCAGTAACACATTAATATTGCTTAGAATTTGGAAAAAATCTTAAAATTTTCTGTACTGTGCGCCAAGAATACCATTTGAACCAAACCAAAACAAAAATATTGGATTGGGGCTAACAAACTTTTTGTAATAAGTTTACAAAAACTGACAAGCTTTATGCTAATTAGACTAAATTTCAAGAAATGCGTGATATAATTATGTAGCATAAACTAAGTATGATTTTTAAACAGATAGTGTTCAAAAAGTTATACACACTTGATATTAAGAGGCAATTTTGCTATAGAGGCATTAATTTCACCCGTTGGTAAGTTTTGTGAATGAGTTTTGTTATAATTTTTATCGTTAAAATGGTATTTCCCGAAATTAATTTTTTCTAAATTTATTATGGTTTTAGTCCCTCAGTTTGGAAAGTTAAAATATTTTAGACAACAAACTTACCTAATTCTTAGTCAAAAACTCTCGACATGTAACGGGTTGATATTGAGATTCAAATTTGAGTGTCCCACTTTTAGAATGTTTTTTTTTAATTAAATGATACCAGCTTACCTAATTTCTCTATGTGATTTAGTAGTTTTAAACTTTTTTTATAACTCTAACGCTTTTCCGGATATATTAAGTATACTTCGGCTGTATCTTAGACTTATAATAAAGTCATAGTTACTTAGGTATTAAAAACTGCTCTTACAAATCACTATACATTTTGTATTATATATTAGATTTCTACAGTCATTTTAAACTTCCATAAAATTAAATACTATCTGTTTGCATTGCAATATATTTAATATAAAACTACAATATTGAATAAAACACATAAATATTTTTAGGGGAATCTGTATGGGCATCAGAACGAGCTTATAAACACAAGGGCAAGGACAAAGATAACCATAGACAACTCTGCAGCCGCCGCAGTACACAGTATGACATCTACTGGAAGTCGACCGGAGCTAGAGTGTGTTACTCCAACTGGGACACAGACGAGCCGGATGTGTTCTGTGAATACCGCTGTCTGGCAGTCAATGACGTATTTAAGTGGTGGATCGGCAAGTGTTCCGACAAGATGCATTTATTTTGTGGGTTAATTAATAAAAAATAAAAAAGTGTTGCTGTCATAAATGTACTTGTTTGCTCTTTGTAATATGTTTATTTACAAGATAGATCTTAAAAGTCGAGTAGAAATATTTAATGGCGAATGTTTTGAAAATATAACATAACCCTAAGAAAATCTGTAAAGCATAATGTAAAACTCATGTTTTGCAATAGTTTAATCCTTATTCTGTTTACAAAGGATGCCATGATTTATTTAGTATGTAGTTTTTAAATACAGTTTTCGTCCAACGTAGTCGATCACGTAAGCTTATTATCTTGCCACAGGATAAAGAATGCCAGGTCATGTTTCCTGAGAAACTCCATAGTTTAATAAAGTTATAGATTAAGTTTTATTGAGGTTAATAATTAATTAAGATGATTAATAAATAGTTTATTATTTTTAACTAATTAAGGTCACAGGTATTGTATAATTAATTTAGATAAGACAACGAATTTATTGGAATATTATTAACATTAAACAAATAAATTGTAACTTTTCACTATCATAATAGCAAAATATTAACAATTTAAAATTTATGTGGAGAACACGTAAAAAACTTAGCTCTTACGTCGCCTGGTAAAATATGACATTACTATTCCTCTTTTACATCATTAACATTAACAATACATATGATGTATTTTTCGATTGATCTGTTAATTAATAAATACTAGTGTTTCCATAACGCTAAAATTCTGATAACACTAAAAATTATCATTTAAATGATTCTCCTATGCCTATTTAAACCAAAATGACGTACACGTCATGGACACGTAGAAGTGATTTGTATTATTTATACAAAATATATAGTTTACGAGGATTTGTAAGACTTTTTAAATAATAACCAGCAATTTTTATTTAATGTAACGTTATTATTTTAAACGATAACGATAACGAAACGAAAATAATAAACGATAAATGTTCAAAACATATATTTTGGATGATAAATCATTTCGAGTCAACCGCTATCAACAATTATCGTTCATACTTAGTATATTTATGTAACTGTAAAAAAACAAAGAGTTATTGTAAAGTATGATAATTACAATAAAGCGCTTGCGATAATTGAATATTGACGATGACACCATATTAGTAGCTACAATCAACATTAATAGCAGTAGTTACCGTTAGGTGGATAATATAATTATGGTAATTATTTATGCATACAAGAGATTGCACTATTCATGAAACTATGCATTATAAATTTATCATAGTCTTGCCAGAGACGTGGTTCAATAGACACACTTCCAATAATTCTACAATACTGTAAACACTCTGTCCATAAACAAAAGATATGCTACCACCTCTTTTACCATTTCAAAATAGGCATATTAGCTTTTTTTGGCAGCTGTCCTAATAATTATATGTTCTTTATGAAACAGGGGATAACTCACAATGTGATGAAACTGTGTCGAGCGATTTCCCAAATATAAAACTCTCACTTAGGTAATAGTTGTTTTATTGTACACAAAAAATATTCTCTCAGATGGTTCTCAATCTAGCAATTTATTAAAATATAAAACTTTAAAACTTGCTCCAAGGGAGTGCCCCAGACCTCAGCTTAACGGGGAAGTGCGGAAGATTCCCCAACTGCTTGGCGTTTGTAAGAACCCTCACCCCCCATTTGGTCATCCTAGATACGCCTATGTTTGTAATTAGTTCCTCCAGAGGAGTTTTCATAGTTTAATGATCTTTGCAATCTCGAGAGATATTTTTATCTTGTGCCGTCGAGTTTTCTCTGTCTGTACAAGGGGAAAAAACTAGTGCACCTCAATAATGGCAACAAAAGAAAAACATATTTTGAGATAGTATAGAGCAGTTAAGTATTAAAAATTCTAGAGGGCCTAATCAAAAATACTTGAGAGAGGTAATAATATTACAAGATGAAATTGGAGATAAGAACGGACAGATTGTGTGCGGGCCAGTAATATTGACCTAGACTGATTGATCCGTTTACTGATCTCGATAGCTATCATAAAGTGAACATCGCCTAACTTTAACAACCGCATCGTGCTCTGATTGGGTGGAATACGAGTTATGTTTCAAATGCTTCTAAAGGAGCGTCACCTTGAATACTGAAATAAACTTGGAATTTCCCATATTACATCTTAGGTAAATATATCGTTATTTAGAAAATTTAACCCTTTAAGCGTCATGAAAAATTGGACCTGATCATTGATTAAGTTACAATGTTTTTAAATTTCCAATGTGTAAAGTTAAATTTATTTTCTTTTCTATATGTCAAAATAGAGTTGTTTAACGGTAAATAAAATTTTTTTAGCCCTTTTTGGATTTCCTAGGCTAATTTTTAACTTTGAGAATATCGTAGAATAGCAGTATAGTTGTCACTATATTTTTTATAATTTATTCAGTAAATAGGGGAATGAAACACAGTTTTACAGATAAACATATACTACATTACAAGCTAATAAAATTTGAAAAATACAAAAGTAGACAAAGAGTGTTTATTTGGTGGCGGGCTGCCACAACTAGCATTCCGCACGTCTCCCGCAAGCCACTGTTATCGCGTGGACTTTGAACCTTCTTATCGCTCGGAAACCTGTAGGACGGCCTTGCGGGGCTTGAATTATGTTTCTTGCTTTCTGATAACATCCTTATGACCGTATTAAAATATGAAAAAGTTTGGGGTTGATCAAGTAATTGCTCAGAATTACCAAATCTTGAAATTCCGAATCGTCTGGATTTGCTATTCACACGAATAATGGTAACAAACACTAAATAAACACTGGACACTGCTGAATATAATATGAATAATTTACTTTAAAAAGAATAGGACACAACAGAAAATTAGCGATAACCGAAATACATGTGCGTGTACCGGACGCTTCTCACTAACTAACTGACTACATGCCTTGACGGGAGCTCCCGTTAATGACTTTATGAAAGGCGCGGGGCCACGCCCGCTGGACAGTGTTTGGCCAATTACAAGTCACTGCCACTCCCATTGTAATAGAATTTGAGGCAGGGCAACCCGTCTGTATGTCGCATGACTACTAGAACCATCTAGCAGCAAAATATTCAACTAACATAGCAGTAAGAAAATAAAGAACGCAAAAACGCGGATCCACGGCAATAACGTTTTGAGCTTGTAGTGGCCCTCCGCGGATCCGTGTCAATAACGCTAGTAAGGTTAAATCTATGCATTCCATCCTGTCTATCTGCTCTATCAAATAGCCATTGAAAATTACAGCCATTGAAATCTTCCAAACCAAAGAAAAATAAGGATATTGTTCTTTGTACTAGTCAGGTAAGTCGTCGTACGCAAAACCCAACTGTACTGTAATTTTGCCCCGATCGTCAACCACGATTTATATTATGACTTAGAAAATGAATTACTGTCCACATATTGATCCTGACCTGGCCGTCAGAAATATTATCTTACGGAATAACCCCTGGATAAAATTATATAAAAGAGGTCGAATTTAAAACCACCCCTAATTCAATGAGGATAATTAATAATTCTATTTATAGAATGCACGATTTATTGAATGTATTCTTATATATAATCTATTTGATATAACAATCAGGTTATGTTATACAATGACAAATGCCATTGACACAATGACCACTGGTATAGCCACGATCCTGGAACTGGCAATGGGCCGCACAGCCAACGTGAAACTCTGTAGAGACATTGTAGATACTGACGGCAGTCCAGAGATAGCTGATGCAAGGGTTTCTCCTTTCTTTTATATCTAGTTCTAGAACATACGATGTATTAGAATGATATTAACACACCATTAAAGTACATTCCACTGGCGTATTAGCTGGCTTGGTAGAGCACCAAGGGGCAGCACTACCACTATGAGGAGGCTATAACATGTTGATGCATTGGTAGTGAAGGTGGTATTGTGTTATATTTTGTCTATGACTTGTCAGAATAGATCCAGGTACTTTATTAATAATAAATTTCTTCACTAAGTTGTTATTTCCACAAATCTGTGAAAGCAAACCAAATAAAGTAATACATAAAAATATATGTTATTACTTAAGGCTTAGAATTCATAAAAATTATCCTTAGACCATGATATCATCATTAGCTATACCGGTAGTGTAATTTTATTTTGAAACAAACTATTTATGAATGAGGGTCCCGCGTCAGGGCCTTTGTATTACATTTTCGCATTCCGAGAAAAGACGTGGTTTCCGTAGATATATACTGCATTCCGAGTATATAGCATATATGTAGTGAGAAAGGCTGTTTCATGAAATATTTTTAATTCTGATTCAGCTCACCTTCCGCTTAGTTCAGCGTTTGAAATCACGCTTTCACAGACTTGACTCCTGGAATATGGAATTCATAGTAGTTAAATAGGTAGACAAGATATATGTTTTCAGAAAATTAATGTCGAAGTTCTGTAAATGCAATTTTTTGTGATATCACAACTTATGAAATACACTTTTATATTTTAGTATAAAATGTATATGAAAGCTTTAGGATATGAGAAAAATTATTACTTGCCATATAAGTCTTGGTAATTTATGAACTTAAAGAGAGACTTACTAAACAATTTCGCGGGATAAAATTCGTGAATTATGCAGTGAGGAACAGGTGGACATAACAAAATGGTAACGGTTATCTCTGATTACGTCACTAAAATCAAAAAGAAGAATGCTGTTGTAAAGGTTGTGTCTGATCCCTCAATAATATATTGCTGGTAAATGTAAACAAAGTTTGTATAAACTAGTATTGTAACTACAAGTAGTGTAGTAGTAAAGTAACAAAATGTACTGTAACTACATTCATATTTTGTAAATTCAACACAATCATTATATTTGTTTTAACTATGTGGCACGTATTTCTGTTTCATATTATTGTTATGCATTACCACAATAAACACTTAACGAATGAAATATCATTTGGAATTGTGTTTTGAATTATACAATTATTATTAATTTAAATAACTATTGTACACAAACTTAGTATATTTACAATAATAGCAGCAAACATTGCAACCACTCTACGTAATTCAGAATATGCTTTCCTTCTTTTATTTTATATTTTACTAATTAAAATATTATAATAGTTTATGAAAACCAATTAATCAATTAATAACAGATTTAGCTTAGATAATATATAATACCATTAAATTATAAAATATTTAATTCCACATATTATAGAAAATTAAAGTAACAACTGTTCACGATTAAACGAGAAAATAGTAAAAACATACCAGATATCAAAGCCTGCTGATGTACAGGAACGGCTGAGACCACAAACAAAAGCACACACAAGATGAGACATGTTCTCTCGTACATTTTCCTCTCAACTGGTGTAAGATCGTTGTTGCTTTGAGACCAGTACAGTGTAGCCTACAGTTATATAACGGTCGTGATCGCAGTCGGGGAAGTACGGGAGAGGAGGTGATTCTCGGTATTGGGAGCAATTATCTCGTTCTATGTGATTTACATAACGGAGTTGACTGCGTGCAAAATAATAACCCACATCGTACTGCCGAGTTAAGAATGTGTGTTTTACACATCTCCTCGGTGTTCTTGACACTTCAAAACTGGACGCAAACTTTGAAACGATTTTTTCTTCAAGATACTCCAAAGGAAAGAATAAAAATATTATTATCATTAACGTGTAACGCGACCGATTTGGGGATTAATTGGTATCCGCTGCCACCACCGGATGATTCCGGAAAAAGAAATAAAGTTTATGCAACAACGTTTGAATTTTAAAAACACTGTTTATTAATGATTAATCTATAAAAATTACTCAATTTAGATTGGTTAAAAAGGGGAGAGCACTTCTGAATGATATAAAGTATTGAATTACATTTCTGAAAGAATTTAGAAAAGTTTTAAAATAGGGCAACAGAGAGTTACATGTCTACGAGTCTGAGGCCTGAACTAGACTAGCTTCCCAGCACACGCAGGTGCTGACTCTGCATTGTCAGCAGTCTTACTGCTGACCTCCTCAACAGTGCTGTACACTTTACAATTATTATTACGTCTTTAGTTAAATTTTACTAAATGAATGAAATTTGTATATAACCAAACAAAGCATAATTTCTTGAATTATTGTTAATATTGG
Source organism: Homalodisca vitripennis (assembly GCF_021130785.1). Taxonomy (NCBI): domain Eukaryota; kingdom Metazoa; phylum Arthropoda; class Insecta; order Hemiptera; family Cicadellidae; genus Homalodisca; species Homalodisca vitripennis. The sequence continues at coordinate 218,997,515 of NC_060208.1, read as the reverse complement.
GTTCGGGTCGTTACATCACCCTCTCCTCTGGAAAAGATGTGTCATAGGATTAAAGTGATGGCACATCTTGAATCTATTACATTCGTATATTAATGACTTATTTGTAACTTTAAAACGTTTTTTTTTTTCTTTGAAGTGTTCCCCAAATTATTAATACATATTTCTAATCTAAGTTTACATAATCATGATACTATTAAGATTTAGGATTATTACTAATATACAATATTTCTTTTCAGAGTCACAAGCCGGTCAGAGTCTTTTGATTTGTCACTCTAAAGATTTTAAAAATTTTCACATTTTTTTTCACTATTTAATCATGAGGGGGGGGTCACCCGAACAAAGGAGGCTTCGTGGATGATCTCTGCTAATGGAGTTCCTTCCTCCACCCTCACTGTCAGTTGGCTCTGGTCTGGGCCGCTTGTGCTCTGAGTTTGTCTTTGCCGCCGACTGGTCGTGCAAAGGCGTCTTATTCTCCTATGACATATAAAAACTACGAGCAGTACACAATTTAAACTTACAACTACATACATGACAATAAAATTATAATTCTTATTTACATTAATGACGACAGGTCGGTTTATATTAGATCCTTGCAATAATGAATTTAGTCCTATTTCTATATGATCATCAATTAGATTCTTTTTTATATCTTTTAGCGTTTCAAAAGTTAAGTTATTGTTTAATAATATAAGAGCGGTTTCATTCGGCTGCAATATGTTTATTTTCGGTATATGAAGGTGCGTAATATTTCTTTTATAAACTATATTCCCTCTGATTCTTGAAAATATCTTACCAATTTTTCCAAAAATATCACACCTTGATACTTGTTTTATGATACCTGAGGTATTAACAACGACTTCTAAATAATCTTTTACAATGTCTGTTTTAATTACAGATGTATCATCTTCAATATTTCTAAAACAATTTAATATTACTTTGTAGGGTTCTGCAACACTATAAATCCAATCATTACCATTTTGTAACCAAAACGGTGAGTTTACATTCTCAGTTAGAACTCTGTTACACTTTTGAGTTACAGAACTTAATCCCATAAACAGTGAATAGATGCAACCATCGACTGTATGGTGTAGTACACTTATTGAATTTGGACAAATGTTAACATAACTGTGCCTACATTGAACATATTCATCTGAGGTGAGAGGTACATAGTACTGCCTATCTTTAGATATCAACAAGTAATCGTGTTCAATTTTCCAAACTAACCAATGTCTTAACCTAGGTTGATAAAGTGGTATCACTTCGATTTTATAGGTTTCAAATTGTCTATCAATTGAGCTTAATGGTACTGTAACAATCAATCTTATGCTAGCTGGGTTAGCTAATGCTTGTGCTGTACAAAGATCATAATACAAAAATATATCTTCATTATTTACAGGAACAATTAGTTTCAAATGAGATGGTATAATCTTTTCAATTTTATTCAACACTTTTGGGAAATCATGTGGATTTAGTAATTTACTGCTTATATTACCAGAGTATATAAGTTCTAATGCTTGCCTAAACTCTAATACTATTAGCTTAGCTTCATCAACAGTTTGACCTAAATGTCTTAACATTGTTGTAATTGCCATATGTTTTGCTAAGGACTGATGCATCATTATATTCTGTTCATTGAAGTTCGTTAATGATGTTATTAACCTGTCGTTGGCTGTAGATAACTTAATCATTATCTCATGAATGGCTTTAGTGTTACTTACAATTCTAGAATTAATATATTTCATCAAAGTTATTTGTGTATGACGCGAACTAACAACTGTACCACTTATTAACTTTAGTTCGTCTACTTTGGTATTTACATGTTCTAAATCTTCACTAGTCGGTACACCAAATAACCACTTTAATGCATAACCTCCTGCATTTATAAGTCCACGCTTATTTCTAGAATTTCCAGCAGGTGGCAAAAGTTTTAATAAGTCAGTTATATCACTCTCATACTGCTCGATTCCTTCCTTCACTCTTATATATTCAAACTCGAAGTCTTCATCCCAGACGTTCACACTGATATTTTTAAACTGTTCTAATTCTACACATCTTTCTTTTAATGGTATCAGTTCATCAAGGATGTCTACTAGATCAAAGTCTAAAACGATTGTCCATTCATCTCCGGATATCACAGAGTCTTCTAGCTTCCTAAACACAACTCCTTGGCTCATTTCAGCTGCTTTGACCAACGTAATAATCATTAGTCCTGTAACAAAGGTTATACTTGACATCCATAATCTAACCTTTAATTTATGTTATGCATATTCAATGTTGTTTAACTAACTTCTCCTTATTATAATATAACACAATTAATCTTCTTAAAGTAACTCGATTTGTCCTTTCACTTCTTACAACTTTTTTTCTTCTGGCCTTCTGTGTTAGTACTCACAGTAATCTCATGTGCTTGTGTGGATATACTCAGACAATTTTTGATCTTCAGAGTACTCCTTTTTTTTCTCTCACACAACATTCATACCCATTCAGCAACATTCGTTTTACATTTTCACTTCTGTCAAACTGATCATTTTCACTTCATTCGCTACTGAGTTGTTATCCTACAAGATGAAATTTCGAGAATATACAACAACTTCGGATTTTTTTCTTACTTCTCTCATGATATAACACTTTACTTCTACATTATTATAGTACAACTTGTATGCTTCTATTTACAACTCAACTTCATAGTCTTTCAGTCTGGACGGCTTCCTCCTTTCCCTGACTGGTCTTTCATTGTTTCCTTCTTGGGCAGGTTGTAATCCACTCGGTCCGGCTTGCTCTGCTGCTTGGCTTGGTACTGTTGGATCTTCAACCTCCTCTTCTGCATCACTTGCTTCTTCTTCGAGGTTTACTCCTCTTCTTGCTTCCTTGCTAGGAACTTCTAGTGCTTCTTCATTTTCATTCCCATGGAATTCTTCTACGCTGTCTTCGTTTTCTTCTTCTTTGTTTTTCAGTTCAAATACTGGCTTGATTCTATTCACGTGCACTTTGACGTTTTTCCCTCTTATTCTTAAATCTACATTTAACTCAGATACGATTTCTAATATTTTGTATCGACCTTTCCATAACTGTGAGAGTTTTTTAACTCTGCCCTTTTTTATGTGTGGTACATGCAGGTACACTAACTGTCCGACATAATACTCACTTTCTTTCGACTTCTTGTCGTAATGCTTCTTTTGAGCTTTCCTTGCCTTTTCCTGGCAGTGTTTCGATACTTCTTGAATCTCTTTTAATCTGGTTCGTAGATCTTCTACGTAATCTGAGTAGACATCTGTGTCCTCAGTTATAGTGAGATCTGCTTCTAAGGGTGTTTCCATCTTCTTTCCGTACACCATTTCAAAAGGTGTGTACCCTGTACACTCGTGTTCTTGGCTGTTGTATGCCATGTTCATGGGTAACAGTTCGTCCCAGTCTGACTGGTTTTTGTTGACAAAGTGGCTCAGCATTTTAGGGATGGTTCGGTGTACTCTCTCTGTCCGTCCGTTACTCATAGGATGGTAAGCAGTTGTCTGTAATTTTTTTATTTTCAGTAGTTTGCAAACATTCTGAATCAGTTCTGATGTGAAATTCTTCCCTTGGTCTGTAATTAATTCTTTTGGTACTCCGATTGACGTTATAACTTTCTGAACAAATGCTCGTGCTATGGTTTCAGCTATTTGATCTGGTAATGCTATAAATATTCCGAATCTTGTGAAATGGTCGATAACAGTTAATATGTACTTGTTATTTGATCTAGTTAACGGTAAGGGACCTACTATGTCGCATGCTAATCTATAACCAAATTCACTCACTTCTTGAAACTTCCCTAATGGTGCTTTTGATTTTCCATAGTCTGTTCGTCTGTTGCATGAGTCACATGATCGTACGAATGCTGTTACATCTGCTCTCATTTTTGGCCAGTAGAATTTGTCTTGAATTCTTAATATGGTCTTCTTTATTCCTCCATGTCCACTCGTTGGTAAATCATGATGTAGTCGTATTACTTTCTCTCTCAATTCTCTTGGTATTACAATTAATTTTTCATCTTTTTTCTTGAAGTACACTACTCCTTGGGGACTTGTTTTGAAATGTTCATGCATTTTCAGTTTTTGACATTCTTTATCTTTCTTTTGAGCTGCTTTAATCGCGTCTATATCTAATAAAGGTAACTTTTCACACTCGTTTTTGTATACTACTCTACTTAGACAATCTGCATTTTTGTTTTTCACACCGGGTTTGTGGTAAACTTTGTAATCATACTCAGCTAATTTCAAAGCCCATCTGGTTAATCTACTTGAAGGATCTTTTAATGATAGTAGCCATTTGATTGCACTGTGATCCGTGTAAAGAGAAAACGATCTTCCATAAAGATAACATCTGAAGTATTTAACTGCCCAAACTACAGCTAATAACTCTCTCTCGGTTACACTGTAGTTCTGTTCTGCGGAATTCAACTGTCTTGATGCATACGCTATAGGATGTTCTACACCGTTTATTTCTTGTCCTAGCACTGCACCAATCGCTACGTTGCTGGCATCTGTGCTAAGAATGAAAGATTTTGAAAAATCTGGGTAGATCAACAAGGGTTCAGTGGTTAGTTTTTCTTTTAGTTTTTTGAAAGCTTTCTCACAATCTGGTGTCCAATTAAATTTTTCATTCTTTTTGATCAATTTAGTTAATGGTTTGGCTATGTCCGCAAAGTTTTGAACATGCCTTCTGTAGTAACTGCATAATCCAATGAATCCTCTGATTTCTTTCTCATTCTTTGGCTGAGGGAACTCCCTTACAGCTTCAATCTTTTTCGGACAAGGCTTTACTCCTTGATTCGTGATTATATGTCCTAAGAAATTAATTTCGGGTTTTGCAATTTGGCATTTCTTTAGCTGCACACTTAAGTTTACCTCCTTAAACCTCTCTAGCACGTCACTCAAATCTTGTGCATGCTGTTCTATTGTCGGGCTGTAGACTAAGATGTCATCCATGTATGGTAAACAAGACTTTCCTTTCAGTCCTGATAAAGTGGTATCAATTAACCTCTGGAAAACTGCAGGGGAGTTTATAAGACCCATGGGAATTCTGGTATATTCATAATGTCCTGTTGGAGTACTGAAAGCTGTTTTCTCTTGGCTGTCAGGATGCATTTTAATTTGGAAAAATCCCGAATTCATATCTAGCGCAGTAAAGAATTTACTTCCACCAAGCATGTCAAGTGTTTCGTGGATATCTGGTAAAGGATAAACTTCTGGTACTGTGCATGAGTTCAGATCTCTGTAGTCGATGCACATTCTGTGAGTTACAACACCATCTAGACCAGGTTTCTTTGGAACTATGACCACTGGTGCTGACCATGGTGATACACTCGGTATTATGATTCCCTTATCCACTTGTTCCTCTATCAGCTCTTGTATCACTTGTTTCTGTGCATGCGGCACTCTGTATTGCCTTTTGTTAATGGGAGGGTGGTCTCCTGTGTTAATTTTGTGGCTTACTTTTGCTGTGCATCCTAAATTTTCAATTCCTCCAAGGCTAAACAAATTTCCAAACCGATAAAGTACGTTTCTAATCTTTGCTTTTTCTTCTGGTCTCAAATGCTCTATCTTTTCTTCTACTTTTCTTCTGAATTCGTCGCTTTTTTTTGATACTGTGTTGACCCTTTTTGGTTCTGTCGAATTCTTTGGTTTTAAATGAGGTTCTTCTAATTTACAGATCAAAGTGTTCTTGTACATTACTAAATCTTCTGGGCTTGTATTAACTACTTTCGTCCAACAAGTTCCATTTCTTACTGTAGTTAGACTTCTGGCTACATAAATTCCATGAATTTTTACGAGTGCTGGTTCTGTAATTACAACTTTGTTCTCAATTTCTTGCTTTCGTTGTTTCACATTTTTCCCCAATTTTAGTTGTACTAACATTTCTGAACGGGCAGGTATGTTGAGGTTAGTTCTGCAGTATGCTGGAAGATTTTCAGGCAAGTTTTCGTTTTCGTTATGCTTCACTTGCGCGTTGATTGAGCGATCGGGTTCTACTTGGAAGGTTTGAGTTCGCTTGGTGGCTATACCAAGTCCACTCACACAATCATTTGTAGTTTCTTTGTCTCGTTCGTATAGGTCGACTGCGTCACAACCTTCGATACTTAAGACATATCGTTCTAAATCAATGACAGCTCTTTTCCACCTAAGCACATCATAACCTATAACTGCAATATAATCGTCAGGCAAGTCTGCTACTATGAACGTACACATCATTTCTGTGTCTCCTAGCTTTATAGTCTGTTTTACTTGACCGTAGGGGTGCATTACGGCTCCTGTGATGCCATGTACACGAACATCAGTCGGTGAGATAGGTCCTTGGGTGACCGTTTTCTCTATCATCGAGATTTGTGCCCCAGTATCAATTATGACTGGCCCATTGACACTCCCAATGGTTCCATGAGCTAGTAGTTCATAGTTGTTTTCCTGCTCAGTGATGTATGCAATTTTAGGTTTTTTCTTCGCCTGTCCAAACCTTATCTTGTGTAGGTTCAGATTTACTTCCTCACGGGGTTGCCAGCGGCGCTTCTGGGTTCCCCGCTGTAGTTTAACGGTAGAGCGTTTCTTGAACTATAACCGCTTCCTGAAGGTTGACCTCTTTCGTTACCCGTGTTCTTTGTTCTGGCCCAGCAATTATCAGCTGTATGACCTTGCTTCTTGCAGAAGCTGCAGTGAGGACGTGTGGAGTTTGCCTTCGATTTACATTCTGATTCTCTGTGCCCTTTTCTACGGCAATATCCACATTCCTTCATCTGCCTGTCTGTAGAGCTTCTACATCTACAGTCTTTTGCTACGTGTCCTATCTTTCCACAATTGTAGCATTTACTTGTTAAATTGTTTCCAAAAACTTTCCTTGGTTTTTCTTCAAATGGATTTGGCCTTTTTTCTAAGTTATTTATAGCTATCGCGGTAGTCACTGCTTCTCTAAAATTCTTTGGAAACTTAATCCTTGTTTGTCTGCCAATTTCTCCGTAAAGTCCTCTGACAAAGGCTTCCATTGTTCTTCGGTCAGCTTCTTCTCTTAATACTCTATTTACTTCTTCGTTATTGGTGGTTCTCAGTGTTTTGTCACTGACCCTCTTTACTCTGTCAGAAAATTGTTCGATGGTCTCTCCTTTGTTTTGTCTGATGCTAGCTAACTGTTCAAAATAATAGTGATCTGGTAGGCTATCTCCAAACCTTTCTGTTAGAGCAGACTTAATTTCTTTAAGTGTTGTGGCGTTTTTGCATTTTTTATCTGATTTTGAAAACTGTAGTGCACTACCAATTAACTTTAATTTTAATACTTGTAATGTTTGTGTTTCGTTCCAATTGCTCAGTTCTCCTATGCCTTGAATGCTGTCGAAGAATGGCATGAGTAGATCGGCTCTCTCTCCGTCGTAGGGAGTAATGCTAGACACTAGCTCAAATGATGGCCTGCTTGCTGCTCCGATTGTCATATCCATAGCGGATGGTGACATTTCTGTTCTGTTCAGCACAGAATTTCCCGCGATGGTTTCGTCTATGCAGTCTTGAAGAGACCTGACTTTGGTTGAAATTGCATCAAAAGCCTCTTGAAATTCAATGGTTTTTCCTTCAAACGTTACTGTAGAACTCATGATTGTTGATTTGTTATAATGATCTTAATAATCTAACATTTAATTTAGGAAACTCTACAAAATTTTACGAAGTTCGATTTAAAATATACGACTGAATTTATGACTAATAATACTATTTTTTTCTTCAAAATCCCAAAGTTCTATATCAAAATAAATTTTCTGATAACCAATCAATGATTGATAACCTATCTATACCCAATCCTATCAATCAATCATCATCAATTGATGTTAGTGATAATAATCCATATACATCATATAAAACTAATTAGTAGATTAGCAATGCCTAACCAATTAACAATATCGATTTACACAGTACAAGTATACTAATGTGACGTATAGATTTTGAATAACGCACTGGAATAGCGTCTAACTTCAAATTCAAATTAATTTTAAAACATAAATATTTCTCAATAACAATTATCTAAACTCAAAATATTAATTTTATCAAAACTATGACACTTCTTTTAAAGAGTGCTTCTACATTACAAAGATTTAATAAATAATTTTTTATCTGGAAACATTGGCATTTCTTCCTGAATATTATTTAATAATTATTCTTATCTTAATTTTAAAATGAGAAATAGGTGCCCTGGAAGTGACGACCTGACATTGAAGTACACATTGTTACTCCATGTTAGAGTAATTCAATTTAATTTACTTATTACTTAATAATCAATCACAAAATTTGCCAAAAAAATGTGTTTATTCAATGCTGCATTCACTATTATACCACAGCACCTTTATTCTCTCTTATTTCTATGTCTTATTTTATTATATAATTAACGTAGAATATTTGGTAAAATTAGTTTAAAAGTATAGCCAATGTTTCTTCATTATATTTATTTAATTTCTGAACGTGAACAAAGGCTCACCAAATATCGCCGCCATTGTGACTGCCATGGTTGCTAAGGCTGTGGACAGATGATGTTGGTTGTTGACAGCGTCACCCACGATGTTGGTTGGTTGCTCCGCTTCCGTCTCCTAGGCTGGCGACGTGATGAAGATGGCAAAATGGCGTCCTTTCTCGGCTTGGCGTCTTCACGTGTAGATTCCTTTATCCAATTCCATCGTCTTCCTGTTGCACTTTTTACTCCAAAATTCTGAAAGATCCAACTTGGAAACACTTTTCCTAACTGTTAAACTATACTTGACACTGGATTACACTGTTTAAGTAATTTTGATGATCACGTGGTCACTTCGGCGTCGGGAAAACAATCAACTGTACAGCTAAATTGTCCCAAAGTTACGCGATAATCCCACCGCGCTGCTACCAAATCTGTAACGCGACCGATTTGGGGATTAATTGGTATCCGCTGCCACCACCGGATGATTCCGGAAAAAGAAATAAAGTTTGTGCAACAACGTTTGAATTTTAAAAACACTGTTTATTAATGATTAATCTATAAAAATTACACAATTTAGATTGGTTAAAAAGGGGAGAGCACTTCTGAATGATATAAAGTATTGAATTACATTATTGAAAGAATTTAGAAAAGTTTTAAAATAGGGCAACAGAGAGTTACATGTCTACGAGTCTGAGGCCTGAACTAGACTAGCTTCCCAGCACACGCAGGTGCTGACTCTGCATTGTCAGCAGTCTTACTGCTGACCTCCTCAACAGTGCTGTACACTTTACAATTATTATTACGTCTTTAGTTAAATTTTACTAAATGAATGAAATTTGTATATAACCAAATAAAGCATAATTTCTTGAATTATTGTTAATACTGGGTTCGGGTCGTTACAAACGGAAGGAAATATATACAATAATTACATAAAATGTTTTGCATTCAATGCATTTAAATTAAATAATGGGTTGATGAAAGTTATATTAATATACCGGCGATTGTTTATTTTGTTTCGTATGATAGAAAAGTAAAGTAAATATATCTTATTTTACAGCCAAAGTTAAGGCAAGAAGCGCTTTCTAACACAACCTATCTGGTGACCAACGGCTTAAGGGTGAACCACCACCACCAATGGCCGGGCAGGCGGGATGCTTAAAAGGACAGTCACTCAGCGGTCACCCATCCAAGCAACAGCCACGCTCGGTGTTGCTTGATCTGGTTATCTTGCGATAATCGTTGTATCCGCAACACTGCTGATATGGTCCACAATGGATTGAATTTGTAGAGGTCATGCATATTATTGTTACTATAATTATTAATTCCTGTGAGAGATGAACTATTTAATCCTGAAAATAAATTAACATTTTCACATATATAGTAACAGAAAATAATATCCAAAGTTTCAAAAAATCACTCTGTCAGTGCTTCAAACTTTAAACTGCTAGATAGATGGTATGGTAAATTTATTATAATAAACCTAGTTAGTGCTGTAAATTATCTCAAACAATTCAAATAGTTATCTAACATAACATAACCATTTTAATACATATGATAATCAGAATTGTTTTTATAAACGGATTTTCATTGTACTATTGTTTATTTAAAGGTTTACAAAAAATAGGACGTGTTCATTCAGTATTATGCTTATGCGGAAGGTGTACTGACATTCAACTGATTTCTGGCTCAAATTTTATCTACTGAGTGATAAATATAAAGGCGGAGCAACAGACAACAGTAAATTAACAGAGGCAAGTTAGTTTTTAATGTACCCAGTTAGCGAGCAACAACCCAGTTGTAACACAACTAAGGAAGAAATTAAACAGTAGGATAAGTTCAATTAGCGAACAAATTTCAACTTGAACTGGCAAAGTTTACCACACACAAGCGTCACAGTTACGAGTATCTCGTGTCAACTCTGAGCGACCGCAGTTTGTATGGTAATCAGCGAGTTCCATCGTGTCAGATATTGTTTTCTGAACTACACTAACTAACCTAATCACACAGAGATGCAGTACATGTAACTGATCAAACATGTCTGTCTTGCTGTCCTGGTAAAATATCAGTTACTCTTGTCAACTCTGAGCGACCGCAGTTTGCATGGTAATCAGCAAGTTCCATCGTGTCAGATATTGTTTTCTGAACTACACTAACTAACCTAATCACACGGAGATGCAGTACATGTAACTGATCAAACATGTCTATCTTGCTGTCCTGTTAAAATATCAGTTACTCTTGTCAACTCTGAGCGACCGCAGTTTGCATGGTAATCAGCAAGTTCCATCGTGTCAGATATTGTTTTCTGAACTACACTAACTAACCTAATCACACAGAGATGCAGTACATGTAACTGATCAAACATGTCTGTCTTGCTGTCCTGGTAAAATATCAGTTACTCTTGTCAACTCTGAGCGACCGCAGTTTGCATGGTAATCAGCAAGTTCCATCGTTTCAGATATTGTTTTCTGAACTACACTAACTAACCTAATCAAACAGAGATGCAGTACATGTAACTGATCAAACATGTCTGTCTTGCTGTCATGGTAAAATAGCAATTACAACCGACATAATTTTCCAAATCTGTTTACGTAATTGAGCTGGTAATATATTTATTTTCCTTGAAAACGAACAGTACCAAATTCAAAAAGAATGTCCATTTATGTCAGTTTTCAATTAAATATTAACAATCTGTTGTATAGCAAAATAAGTTAAACAGTTATTTTATAACAAAGTTAAACCTATCTTTAACTATAGTTTCTAAATAACTTTAAGACTTCACTTAACACGTGAAACGCGAAAAAGTCAATATATTTTAATGAAATCATTATTATACTGACCTTTTTTCGATTCAAAACTTTTTGTGACATTTATATATTTTCATTCCGAACTAGAGAACGAGGTTTTATAACATATAAGAACAATAAATATTTTTATGTAATAATATACTTGGCACCCGTTATCGAAGATTATCACTCGAGGGGTTCGAAAAATATCGTTGTTTTTTATGTGTCTGTCCGCACAATATTTCGAAAACGAACTATCCACTGGACTTTTATATATACGCATCGCTGTGTTTGAAGACGGACTTTCTCAATCGATGGAATGTGGCTGAGCGTTATAAAATATTTTTACATTGGTCTAGTGGGTAACTATGATGGCCAAGAGGAAATAGCATATTAAATAAATTTGTAACGGAGCTGAATATAACAATATAAAAATATAACAGTAACGTATTAATATAAGTAGGTTATTGATACAGTAAGTTAAAACAGCAAATTCGATAGTCAATGCAAAAATTCGTGAAAAGTGTTCTTTTACGTATCCTCCACAGCTTACCGTAAGCCTACTTTTATTACTTAAACATTTCTACGAAACCTGACCCAGTAAACTAAAATATAATATATTGTGTGGAAGTATATCTTGAGACACATTTTAATCTGTGGACTTTAAAATATGAAAGAAACTGCATTTTAACATAGGCAAGAATTAATTTTCAGGTAGGGCACGTACAACCATAAATTTGGCTTAGCGTCAACGAAGCCTGCCATTAAGTAGGTGGAAACAATTTCTTTTTGATTACTCGAAAACATAAATTTTTATTTTCGTATGATTGTATGACTATCAAGAAATTTCCAAAAAAAATTAGCTGTAGCCTTGAAATTGTGCATGTAGCCTCAGAGAAACCTGTTACGTGACACATCGTATTTTATATTACACTCTCAAGTACTGTTCTCAGTCCCAAGAGTAAATTTTAAACATCAAATTACTGTCATCCATCAAGAAATAACAAAAACACAATTTAAAATAGTAATGTCCTTTTAATAGTAAGTAATTTTAATGTTTTTCGATATATTTAAGAAATATATAAGTGTACATATATATATTTGATTTTATGTTCATCGTAAAAATCTATAAATTTCCACTATGCATTATTCAAAATCTGTAATACATATTCAATCTCGAAATCCCTGTGGAGAGTACAACTATGCTAGCCATGTGTCAGGCGGTATATGCTAAATTATCGAACTCTACCTTCCTTTACATTCATTGAATTTCCACTATGCATTATTCAAAATCTGTAATACATATTCAATCTCGAAATCCCTGTGGACAGTATAACTATGCTAGCTATGTGTCAGGCGGTATATGCTACATTATCGAACTCTACTTTGTTAGTGTATAAATTAAGTATCATGAAAAGTTTAAAGCATGACGTTTATCAACATATATAGCTTGTATCGCTTATTCTACAGTCGGACAGAAGAGAAATGCTGTAGGTCGATATTTATACTCCTATAGCGCTAACGATCAGCCAATAATCACCTGAAAACTCGATAACAATTTGCGCAGCTTGCATTGCTTATTTTACAGTCAGACAGAAGAGAAATGCTGTAGGTCGATATTTATACTCCTATAGCGCCAACGATCAGCCAATAATCACCTGAAAACTCGATAACAATTTGCGCAGCATGCATTGCTTATTTTACAGTCAGACAGAAGAGAAATGCTGTAGGTTGATATTTATACTCCTATAACGCTAACGATCAGCCAATAATCACCTGAAAACTCGATAACAATTTGCGCAGCTTGCATTGCTTATTTTATAGTTAGACACAAGAGTAATGCTATCCAACTGACAGATAGTTAAAATCGTACGTCGCTAACGTTCGGCCAAATAATTGTACGCTTAAATGGTTATTTATAATCGTCTTTACTCAACCACTTGAGAAGTGTCAATAGAGCACAACAAGCCAAATAACACGCAATCTAAGCGTTTAAGAGTACGCCAAACCACTTGTGTAAAATGGTGTTGGTTGTGTTGGGATAGTTAGGTACACATGTTAATAAACCATATGTTCAACTCTGTTTTGAGTATTACTCAGGTGTTTATGATTTTATTTATTCTGCTATTTTCTCGTTTCCATCATTGATGCCGTAAGACCAATGTAAAAGTATTAATTTACGCTCAGCTTATATAAAAATTAATTTTATTGCAAATTCCAAGTTTATATGTCAGTTTGTTTCCTAGATATGTGTGAAAAGACAGACAGTCAAACAAACATAAATACACTTTTCCAACTTCTCGTACTATAGGCTTCGCTAACGCTCAGCCAGTACGTACTCATAACGGTGATGGCGAGTGATAAATAATTATTACTAGTCTTATGAAACGGTTATGAGCGTTTTTTAAACACTTACTAGATAAACATCTAACACAAATAATTTAGTATTCGTATGTCTATTCAAAGGAAATGAAAGACAAATAGACATGTTCAAAAACTACTTAAACCTAATCCATCATAGTCTAAATTTTACCAGTGAAATTGAAGAAAATAATGCAATAAACTACCTTGATTTGACTATAACCAAGATCAACAAAAAACACAATTTCAAAATTTACAGAAAACTGACATACACAGATTTAGTTATTCCTTCCTCATCGAATCACCCATACCACCAAAAAATAGCTGCATTCAAATCAATGATCGACAGATTACACAAAATTCCAATGACAACTGAAGATTTTTATAAAGAATTAAACATTATTAAATACATAGCCCAAAATAATGGATATAAACCAAGCATGATTGATATATTATTGAAGAACTACAAAAAGAAAGAAAACAAGAACAAAGGAGAAAGAGATATCAAATACATTCAATCAGACTACCTTGGTAAACATTGTCACAAAATTAACAAATCATTTTATAAACAAGGATATCAATTGGCATTCAAAACATCGAACAACATTGGACTTTTAATCAAAAACAAAAGCAATTCAACAAACCAAAATCACAATTTAAAATTCAACAATAGTGGAGTATACAAATTAAATTGCAACGATTGTCAATCCCACTATATTGGACAAACCGGCCGATCATTCAAAATTAGATTTAATGAACACATAAAAGCATTGAAAACATCATCAAATTCAAAATATGCAGACCATTTAAATAACACCGGCCATACATACACTAACATCGAAAACAATCTTTAAATTTTACACACAAGCAAAAAAAGTCGCTTATTATCTACTTTAGAACATTTTGAAATTTACAAAAGTGCCAAAATTAATCATAATATATTATTAAATGACAAAGAGTTCCTAACAAACAATTTATTACTCGATAGACTTTTAAACAATATACAATGATCTCACATAAAATTAAATACAACAAATTTAGCCACCAAGGTAGTAAAAAACACATGACAAATTTATTTTAATTATTTATTTTTATAATTAACTTAACCTTATTTTGTACCTGAGGATGGAATCAATGATTCCGAAATGTACATAGTAAGAAGAATAAAAGTTTAAAAGTGTTAAAAGTTTATTATTACTATATTACTTACTAGATAATCCGTACCTAAATATGACGTCTAGTAAATATAATATCGTGAAACACTTTGTAGTTTATCAAAAGCTGTTCTCAGTATTTCCCAGGTGAGTCTTAAATCCTAGTGACAGACAGTGATGAAATACGAGCGTCTCCTCCTGCCTACAGCACTCCAGCTGATATCAGAGTATCCTGTCTGTCCTCTACTACCTTCACTCGGGTTGGGTCACTCTCCTTCAGATTTTAAAAAATATATAACGTTTCGCCCTGCCTATATACCTGTAGCTGATATATGTAAATATGTTTTTTGTAAAGTATAACGTTTTATTCTCAAACCTGTACCAAATTAGGTCGGTTTGACTCCTTCAATAAGTGCTGAGATCGTTCAAAGGATCTATTGAACTGACTTTTCTGCTGATCTGTTGTAGCTTTTAAACCTAAAATATTACTCTGTGACAGAGGACTACTCTTCATTTATATAATTAAAGTTTAAAGTACTACGAACAGATCTATGAAGAGATAGGACGTGTTGCAAGCTATCAAATCGTACTAGAAAGGAGATTTGTAGTAGCCTTGTAGAGTTTAATCTCTTACACTTGTTGAGATGGTACTCGAAGAGAAAGCAAAAAAAATCTGTCAATCTCCAACTGAGTTTACCAGTTATTAACTTATCTATGATTGGTGATTTATTTTTGCTTTATTTTGTAATGATGGAGTGCTTAGAATGTAATGTCAAAATCCATATTCCAGGCTATGTATAAAGGAAACTATTTATCAGACACAGAAAATTATCTACAGGATCGGCCGTGAAGGAAAAATAAGTGAGAACTATACTTTTCTTTGGTATTTAATTATATAACATTTCCTTGGGATCTAATATCAAGTGGCTAACGGATTTACATACCAATTATTATGCCAAACTTCACCTTGCAGTTCTGCTCAGTTTCTTAATTATTACAAATACCTTTATGTGATGTAAACAATGCACCTGCTATTATTACACATTTAATAGAGAAGCCAGATTTAATTTCGAAACGCTATACTGTTTTCTTTCAATTTCAACGATACAGCAGCAGGACACCTTTAATAAAACCGGAACTTAATAGATAAGTACTAAACACCCAACTTAGAACAAAATATACACCTTCAAAAATTATATTTCGTTAGTAAATGTATGCCGCTTGTATATAATTACATTGTGTAAAGATAAACAAGTACAAAGAACATGAGAGAACAGAGGGTTTGAGGTCTTTGCCAATGTTACTGCTGTAGTTGCATATTACAATGGGAAGCGGTGAATTGGTGGTTCCTCTCTGATTACATAGTATATGCCATTAATATATTTTTTATTACAATCATAAAGAACTCATTTACCTTACTTAATTTAATTTAATGTTTAACTTTCAATCTAATAAATTATAGTTTTTACGGTAGGCTAAATATTAACCACTGTTTTTCAAACACATATTTTAGCGTATACGTCTCATGTGGGAGGTTTGGTTTAAGACGTAATTAACACTCAAATTCACTTTTGTCAAGAAATAAATAATAATATTGTGTTCGTCTGGAAATACGCCAACAACCTTCCCGATATCTTTAAAAATTTAAGGATTAAAACGATTAAACGAAAGGAAAACATAGTCAGTCAGAGAAAAGAGAAATAATAATAAAATTTTCAGAATGTCGATAAGAAAACATTTTAGAATGTGCGGTATTTAAATCTTTTACTGTTAAGATACATTTTTATTTAAATAAATTGTAGGGTATAATAAAAGTTAGCAGTTACTTCAGGTAATTAATTAACTTTGTTAACATCAATATTAATGGCTAGTACACATTAATTGAGAGACGCTAATTAAGTTTATTTTTTATACCGAAAAAATGTCAGTTCGTTGAAAACTGCAACACTATTTAGAGACTAGTAATCATAAATAGGAACTCGCAATTAATAGTTTGCGTTTCACAAAATATAAGTGTCTAACACGTAGACGGTAATTTCATATTTCATATTCTCGTTAATAAGTAATAATATTAACGTGAAAGAAAGCTGTTTATCGGAATAGAGCAGTAACCTCAGAGCCTTATCGCTAGCGCTCAGCTGATTGTTGATAAGAGAGGCTATCTTGTTTTATTAGTCTTAGGTTCGGGATTCTTTCTCAAAGCGGAAGAATATTCAAATGCCACTAATTTAATACTATTTTACGTTTGCCGAGTGATGTCGTTTATAAATACAAAACTAAGTCATTAATACTAATGACGTAAAGTTAAAATCCAAAGTTTACAAATCTCAGAAAAATATTAATATTGTTGTACACACTTTTAAATTGTTCTTTGTAAAAGTGTGTATCTTGTATGAATGGAGCATAGTCTGAATTTTTTAATAATTTAATTTCACACACGTGTTTGATAATAAATATAATTTTACGGGAAATTTTGTTTCAGAATTACCGTTTTTTAGATTCAATACATAGTGCAACTCTCTTCTTGATTGTTAAACATTTTTTTGCAATTAAAAAAAAAATATTCTTTGATTGGAATATGAATTTTAGTTGAAGTTTATGAATTTTCCGCATGCTTAAAATTAAATTTCTTATTACTACGGAAGGTTTGACTGGTTGTGATCTTTAAAAATGCGCTAAGTCAAAAAAAGCATTAATACCTAGTACTTAGATTATTTGTCAATAAGAACGAACGACATATGCGAAACAGAAATATTCGAGAGTTAAAGAGCAATAAGTATCAGTTAAAATTTAAACCTGGAGGTTTTCATCTGGAAGCAGTTACCAATTTCAACACATATGTACTTGTATATAGAAGAGAGGAACACAATTGGTAGAGATTACCACTTTACTTCGATAACAAGAAATAAAAAAAATGCTTTCAATTACATTTCATATTTATATGTACTAATACTCTTAAATTAATAGTTTCCTTAATTCAGTGCTTGACCAAAAACACCCGCAAAAATATTACTACTGTATAAAATCATGGTATATTGTATAGATTTTGCATAAGAAAATTACGTCATTGGTTTTTACTAAAATGTTAAACAAGGTCCATACCGACAAGACTTTTTTTTAATTTGGAGAAGTAAACCCGTTTTAAACCATTGTTCGATCAATAATACAAAAATTAAGAACATCTACTCAGCAGTCATATTAAATTAACCAATTATTTGCAAGTCTGAACTCATTCTATTATTGATAGATATATAGAAAGACACAATCATATGGTAAAGAATGTCTTGCACCCGTCAATGAAAAGAGAAGTTGTGCCAGCGAACTGAATGCTCTTAAGCGTTAATGATGGTCACCCAATGTCCATGGTTAAAAATCAATATCATAGTACTCATTCTTGTCTATGTTGAAATGAAGTTATGTGTAAACTTTAAGTCTACAGATACTATCATTCCCTAGATATCTTGCCACATGACACATTTACGTTTAAATCGTCATTAATCCACGCATCAAATCAAATTAAAAAGTTGGATGTGTTGTGATAATTAGGTACACGTGTAGTATGCCACATTTTTAAACCTATTAAGAATATACTTAGTTTTTTGTAAATTAGTTATTCTGAAATTATCTCAATGCTGTCATGGTCATCTATTAGATCAAAGTAAAACTATTCGCTAACGCTCAGCCAAATTGCAATGAAGTGACATGCACTATTATCGTTCGAATGACCTAGGGGAGGTAATAGAACGAAAGAATGCACAAAAAATTAATATTAAACAGAGATTTTTAAATTGACTTTCTAGCCTACTACTGTTTCGTTTTACTATATAAATTAAAATGTCACATGTTTAAATCACGTATGATTTTATCCATTTAAATTGGATTGATACTGCTAATTTATTGTTGCCATCATCGTTAACCATTAGTTGAATAAAAATATTCGCAAATGCTTAACAGATTCCTATGGAATGAAATCACCATCATCAAAATTAGTGCTTCTCATATGTATAAACATTCATATAAATTCAAGCTTCATGATCAACTTCCAGTCTATAAGTCAGTTCGTTTTCTATGTACCGTGCAGACAGACAGGTATAAAGACATACAGACTTAAAGTTTATAAAGCCCAACAAGTGATAGGCTTCCCTGGCGCTCAGCCAATAAGGATACAAAACATTACCAAAGACAAAGAGACGTTGAAATAGTAAACAAACAGCTGTGGATGTGCCTAGATGCTGCAAGCCAGGGTGTTGGCACTTTGATCCCTGTTGACAAAATATATCCAGGCTCATAGACCCATCACTGTTTGTTGTGATTGTTCTACACACACAGTATATTATACATTCCAAGGCGTATTATTTACACAATACAACTTGGTAATATCAGTTACCTGCGTACATTACGCTGAAAATATTTTCCATCGTACTAAAATAAGTAATAAAATCACTTTCAATCATAGCATTTTCAGCCATTAGGTTTGCCTGTGCTAGTCCACTAACATTTCGAAACACTTTCGATATTTCAAATTCAGCTTTTAGCCAATGCAAAGTTGTTTCAGCTTGAATTATTTTTAGTTTATTTTTTTATATAATTCGCTGAGACACAGTTTCAGCTCATTCTTAAATGTATCGAATTCATTTTTTTTTTTAAATAATGTTCTACTACAATTTACAAATGATAGTACAAAAATTTAAAAAACTTGAGTTGCACATATTTCATAATAATTAAGAAAGTTTTAAAATAGCTCAGCGTTAAAAAATATATAACAACACTTTATGTCAATAATCACATTATATTTAGGTTTAACATTAAGAGAGAAAACTCTCGGATGTTCACTCAAATAACTAGACAAACGGCAATTGTCATGAAATAAGAAATTGAGTGTAATAGGTGTTTTCTATTATGAATAGTTTTTTAATAGTGTTTCTGAACATTAGAAATGCAGAAGAATATACACCATGTACTGTAATATACGAGTATTGTGTTATATTTATTGTACAAAAGATTATTTAAAAATGGATGGAATATGACAACAATGCAGTGAAGTTTCGTGGAGAATGGGTTTGTCAGTATTTCCCTGTGGTGTGCTACATTCCAATGGTTGACAATGACCGAGTATCTCTGTTGTCTATCTAACACCTCCACTAGACACTCGACACCTACAAACGGTGGTACAAGTATTTATGTTAATTGTGTCATAAATATTTTATTAGATTTATATTCGACTAGCCGTTACCCGCGGTTTCGCACGAAATTTCGTTGGTTGTGATCTCTACGAGAACTTCTTAGTCTAGTTAATTATATTTCCGACGCCAATGTTGTGTTTACCTTCTTCTGGTAATCAAGAAAATGTATTTTGAAGGTTGTCATTTTATTTTACTCCGATCTTAGTATTTTATATTCAAAAGCAGATTTTGCTTCTTTTCCGACCAAGAAAATATATATACATTCACAGTTCTGAGAAGCCTAATTTCAATAGGTTTCATAACAATATATAAATATGTAATAAAAGCTAGACTACATTGTCTCTTATATATGCACTGATAGCAGTTACTCGATGCGCTTGAAACGCTATTTCGAAGGCACATATATGACTACTTGTGGTTCGGGTAAATTATATTTACAAAGGCAATTTTGAGTTTGTTACGATCAAGATAATACCATTAAAAGTTTATAACTATGGTCGTTGTATTTTACTTAATACTTAGTATGTTTAGTTCCATAATTGATTTGATTTTGTTTCACGATCAACAGTTTATATATATATATTGAGCTAGTTCTTGCAAACTGCTTCAAAGGGAGTTTTCGGAGTCGAATTTTAACCTTGTTATGTTTTAGGATATTTTCTAAGGTTAATGAGTACTTACCTAATCACTGAATTATATAATGGCATTAACAATTGTGGTTACTTTGAATAAAATGTACAAACTTTAAAATTTAAAGTATTTGAAAATAAATAATAATGTTTTCACAAAATAGTTGATTACATTTGACAGGCTCATTCAGTTATTATATATATATATATATATATATATATATATATATATATATATATATATATATATATATATAATATATTATTACACACCTTAGTTATTCTCTAAGAAGTTGTATTGTAAAAGTCATAATCATTAAATTGTATATATTATATTATATTTTTATTTTCTATTGTTGTCACTTCTTAGGAAGAACATAGCTCATTTATAGTAACCTGTAATACGACCTTAAAGGAAATATGTCGTGGAGAACTACTCGTAGAAACTTTATAGTTCAGATGCTCTTAAAGCTTGACCAAAACTCGAAATTTATTATTTCATTATTGAAACGGAAAGATAGCTTTATCTTCATTTCCAGTAACGATTCTTCTCTTCATTTAGAAGCAATCTTATCGTGTTTATGTGTTTTCTTACCTGAGAGACTGGATTCGTGGCTCTTACCTTCTCCTGTCTCATAGCGGCATGGAGTTCTGAAATTGGGTTATCTGTAAAGTAAGATTATGTTCGTATTTTTGTAGACTAATTACAAACAACAATAATATTTTTGTTCAATTTGGATTTTCCCTTGTTACGTGTAACTTAATTACAATGAATAAAAGTTTAATATTACAAGTTAAATTATTTTATATTAAAAATAAATGGCTAAAAGTTTTCTATTTTAAGAAAATTTTCAATAATCCTTGTTTAAAAAAGAATTGTTTAGAAAAAAACAAGCCGTTCATAATTTAATACAATGTGTAAAAAGGGAATAGATAAAACCACAGTTACTTGCTAACGTTTTTTAGCTATGAATATAACTCTTAGAACTTGGAGGATAGTGTAGATTTGTGCCAGGTTATATTACTTGTCAACAACCAAAAATTATGAGTTATATAAGTGATAAGACTTTAGATAGCACATTCTTGATATTATTACTGTATGATATAAATCATGAATATAATAAAATAATAATATATCGTTTATGTCATAACATATTATTAATACAATTTTAATCAACATGCTTATTTACAAACTAGTTTAACGTATAATATTAAATACACACAAATAGTTTAAAGGAAGAAAGTAATTATTTTAAGACGTGTTCTCAATTTGTCTATCAATCACTGTCTCATCTAAACTGTGCTGACAGCTTATAAGGTTAAAAGAAAAATATTGTGTACTTGTGGTATTTCCCATTATAATTTTAAATATATTAAAAGAAGATTGACATTAATTTTCTGCTGATACACTTGATAAAATACAAAACGAATTTTGAAAATATTTACTAGAAAATCGACATATTTTTCAATATACATAATGTAAAGCTTATTCTAACGTGATAATACAACAACAATCCTATTAAAGCTGAATAATATTGGGAGTGCCGATTTCCGAACGGTCTAAAGCGTTGGACTTAGTCTAAGTTTAACATAGCGTTGGTTCGAGTCCTGTATGTGACCCTTCAATTTTTATCAGTACCATGGACCTTGTACTGTATCCCTTATTCTGTTTGATAAGATCCTCGCACAGGTTAGTGATCCATGAGGACGGGTAGAATACGGCTTAAAAGGGGATCGGCTTCGACTTAAAAAAATTTAAAACAAAACACTTGTTAAGTTGTTTTGAATATGCAATGTGTTAGCAACAGACAGTGAGGCTAAAATTACAGTAAGGAAGACGAACATTATAAGGAGATAGGGCAAAGGAATATATCTTATAGGGAAAACGTCCTCAAGTCTTCAGCTTGACATTAGTTACCTGACAACTAATTTAACTTTGTAGCTTGTAGGGTTGATTTTGTGGACGTTAATGTTATCTTAGCTGACATGGCATGACACTGCAGTGCTTATAATTGAGACGATAAATTTGTATTTTTTACAATAACTACGCTTGTTTTGCAGAACAGTCGGATTAGAAAAAATATATAAAGAAACAAAACCAGACACAGACGCTGCAGACGTAATATTTATAACAGATGATTACTTTTACATTTGTCTGCTAAGCAATATATATTAAACTTGGTTTTCTATGCTAATCTGTAAAAACATAAGATACATAATAAATAAAGAAAAGTTAACATGGCGCGAATTATAAATATTAATTCCGGCTCAATCGTAAGAAAGGTAGTATTCAAATGTGACTGTCATCTATAAATGTCAAACTGAAACTGCATCATTACTTTACACACCTATGGGACAATAACCCTCAATGTTGACATGTTACCATAGTCGTAACACTGTTAACTATTTGGAAAGTCCATAATCTTTAAACCTTTGCAACATATAAATTTCTTGATTTAATAAATTAAATCTTAAATTAATATATTTAAATCGGTTCATATATATATATATATATATATATATATATATTATATATATATATATATATATATATATATATATAATATATATATATACATATAGTTCAATAACCAAAAAGGACACCTTTTTTAAACCTGAAAAGTTATCAGAAAATAAGTACGCATATAGTTAATTTATACGCATATAGTTTTATATGGGATAACTTGACAGTTTTTATAAATTAAGTGTCGGTTGTTATTTATCTTGTAGGGTATGTGAAAAAGAATCGATACTGATAGCTATTTTTCACACTTGTTTTTTATTAGTAAGATTCAGCCAATTACGGTATAACTCCGCCCCCTGAAGTAAGCCGTATAAGTGGATATGTATTACTGAAAATGTCTCTCCCCTATAAAGTAGAAATATTTCAAGATATTAACTCTGTTAACCATTTATTAACGCTCACTGATATAAAAAACGTAGGTGATAAAAATTTGTAAAAGAAAAACGTTTTGTAAATACAAGTTGTCCTGATATATGATACAGTAATTATCTTCACTTTTTCTAAACTATTTTTATTTTTATTTCTCAATTACCAGTTTGCTGCTAGTGTTTGACAAGTTGTTTAGAGTAAAAAATTTAATATGCATTGAAACATGTAAGAATATTTTATAATAGGTTATATTTTGAACCTCTAAACTAAAACATCGTATGTAGGCAGAATTGTTATATAAGGCAGGTCTAATATAAGAATACTGTCATATTAATATTTATGATCTAAGAATTTCTTTATACAAATATGCCAGGTAATGTTTCTAGGTACAGAACCACCTTATGTCCAGTTCTCGAATATAAACACGAATATAAACGCCTTATAAAAACTTGTGTTAACTCTTTTACACATTTAAACTTATGTGCCAACTGTTATTTGTATGATTTTATGAAGATCCACCCGATTACACATTTTTAACAATGATTTTAGTTGTTAAATACGATGTAGCAATATTCAAAATCTCAATAATTAAATCCATATTACACTTTTAGTTAAACGTGACCAAATAATCTATTTGAAGACGCTTGAGAGATCGGTTTTAATTAAAGGACAGTAATTAGGAGACAAAGTCCTTATCAGATGGTGATTTAGCGGGTACTCTCCGGGGCAAAGAAAGTTACTTTAATTAACTGCGATGTAGCCAAGATCCTCTTTAAGAATTTAATCATAAAACTCTTTTATATTATACTTCAAAATAGTGGGGTGCTTTAACTAATTGTTTTATTTTAATTGACTTGATAAGTCATATAAAAGGATACTAAAATGCAGTGGTCGATATGTTTATTTTGATACTACTAGTGTTATTACAATAAACACATATACACATAATAAAATAAAACAGGTGTTACCTTCTTCAAACTCCTTAGCCTACTGCAGAATAACTATTAGTAATTATTTAATCCGTAATAAATAGTAATGCTTGTTAAATATTTTATCTGGACAAAAACCTTTTACTTGTTCAATTTACCGGCAAACGCACCCAGTCCTCAACGAGTGATAGAATAAATAAAAAAAAAAAACAATTAACTGACTGATAACAAATATGGTTCTGTGGTATAATGGTCAGTATTCTCATTCGGAAATGAGAGATGCGGGTTCGAGTATGGGCTGAGACTTCTTAGGCTATTGCCATTTACACAAATTTAATAAGTTTCAGATACGAGTGCACTACGTCTACTTATTGTCAAATTGTGTTTCATAATATAAATATTGTTCGAATAGCAGTCATAGCAAGAAAAAACCTTCAAGAAGATCATTTCTGAATAGAAGAGTGTTAATCCGAATTGTGAGCAAATGCTGCATTTTCTGACTTTAGCTATATTTAACTGGCAAACTATAGATATTTTATAGATGTATATTTGAATATATGACGTAGGAAAAGTGATAATGCAGAGGTCTAGAATACGTAATTCTGCTTTCGCAGATATTTGAGGTGTTTGTCTTCCTTTAACCCAACTTACATTGCTCTTACTCAACTTTACGCAGTAAGGTGTTCTGATGATAATGTTGAGATAATACTAATGTTGAGATAATACAGTAACTACTAAAAAAAGATAAAACTGAGCTGAATATTGGGATAATCGCTGTAGTCAGATTCCCACGTATGAATGACCACAATGAGGAAGCGAAGACATTGTCGATTAATGGTATTTCGTTTAAGCCAATCAAATAAGATCGAAGCCACTCAAATCACCTTGATTCAGCTGTGATTAAAAGTCAAACTTCCGACACACTACGCTTCTCAGTCTCCACTTAAAACTTATACGCAGGTAATCGAAATAGCTTCGTGTCATTTAGCATTAGCATGTACTCCGCAGTACTTTTCGTGTTCTATCCTCACACTCGGCCGTTTCAGGTCGTAGCATCGTACAAAACCGATAATTTGGTAACCCGAACCACGATCCTCTCGCCTCAAAGGTCTGACCTATGACTGACTTTTTCTCTCTCGGATCAATTTCCATCATCCTGAAATAGGTGTTGCCCTTTGGGCATTATTGTAATTTCATTGCTTCTTATAACCTTGCGCGTTAATTTTTTCCTTCCCTACCGCAATTCTTACGAATCTTTGGGCATGACGTATTGTTGGTATTTCCTACAGATTTCCGTAGATTTATAATTTTATTTCCGTCCGCGCCCCAAATCAATTATTACATCAAAATTTATGTCGACTCAAATGTGATTTAGTACTTAAATCATAATTTTGCCCAGTTATTACATAAAGTTATAAAATTTAATTATTTACAAATACTTACATACATAATCTGCTTCCTTTTGGATTTGTAATAGAATGATTTTCCGATTTTAAATATATAACAAAACTAAGAGGAACTAAGACTACTGTTATCTTTACTAGTTAGGTATCTTTACTAATACTGATTGATTGATTTATTTATTTCCAAAATTTATGTACAGAGTAAAATAGAATACATAACAAATAATATCTTATAGGAAATTATCCCCACATGTGCATCAGCCTGTGTGTGGGCAAACGAGTTCCTCAGTATGCACTGCCAATAACACACAAAAAACTTAAATTAAAATAAGGGAATACTACTATGTAGGTGCAAACGGCTGTTGTCATAGGACAGGCACGTTATAGTATTAAATGTAATTTAATACCTCTGTTTAAAATAGTGCATTTACATTGGTAATGGATGTGGCACAAATACAAACTTGCGTCGCGATAGTAAAAATATAAATCTTTTATGTATATTTTGTAGCATTTACCAGCGGCTATGATGAACATGATTTCCTATTGAGCAAGATATACGTCAAAGCCATATAGTTGCACAATAAACACTCCTAACATAAGTGAAGGCCACAGGTGACATTTGTATATTATAAACCATTCCAAAATACTCCAATTTTAAGTTTAAAAAGCATTCAACGTTTTGGAATATCAATGACATTAACACATTTATATAACATTTAATTGATTAACTCCGACAATTCCAGTAACACTTGAACTATTTTAGACCAATTTCCGTATATTAGCCTTAATAAAATCTCCTAAGATGTAATATGATGGAGCACTATCATAATTTTGAATCAGAAGTAGACATTAAGTAGTTCAAACAAAATTGCGAAACAATGGATGTTATTTTATGTTTAGCGCGTGATGAAACATTGATAGTTCCAATCATATTAAAAATTCCGGCAAGTTAAGAGTTGCCTTGCAGCCATGTTAAAAATTATGCACAAACTAGGTTTGAGAGGCCTACTTTGGACAAAACATGTCTATGTTCAGCCATTGGCACCTGATTCCAACGTTGCAGGGCATTATACATTAGTAAATATACAGTGCCTTTAAGGTTGCAACCCATTTAAACTTTTATTAGTGGGTACTCTTCATAGACATGATCTTTCTTGGATTTTGGTTAGTTGGACTAAATGGGGTTACAACCACATTACAACCCCTATGCGTATTTAATCTGTATCAAAATAACTCAGTTGGCCTATACACGTCATGCGGCATATGCGAATAAAATTTCAACTTTCTGGGATATTGAGAATACGGAGAATTAGTGAGGGGTGTGGGGTATTAGTCTTTTATACATAGACTTTTACATCTCTATTCATTAAATTTAAATTTTATTACCTTAAAATCTTTTATAAAGTATTAAACTTATGGGAATCAAGACCAGACTTCTACTTATAAAATCCAGGTATTTAACTTGAAATTAGAGTTACTAATATGGTATTATTACATTCAATTGAAGTTTTACTTCGGCATAACTATTTTTGTAACAAAAATATTTAAATCGAAGCTCTCTTACTCGTATTATAAAAACTTTTTTTTTAGTTTTAAAATAAGGATGTTATAGGACACTTACGAATATTATGACACTTATCTATTATGAAGAGCTTCTAAATGAGATAACACGTCCTCAAAGTTCACACGGTGTTATCCGTCTCGCTTGTCATCCATCATCTATCAGTTACTAATTGTGCTGTCCTTATTACTCCGTACTACGATATTTAATAAAATACAAAATATACTGCTGGGAAAAAATTTAAGAATTATATAAATATTAACAGACAATTTAAGTGGATTGTCTCATAAAAAAAACATAAGAATGATTTCTATTTAGATTTTAAATATCCAGGGTGTAAAAAAATCCCACGCGGGCTTGATAATTTCCGAACGATTACAGGTACGATGAAATGATAAAAATCTATAATTAAAGATCCTATTCTATAGTTTAAAATTTTCTTCTTACTCCAAATGGGCCATTCCCCTGACATGATAGATTTATAGGTGCAGTAATGATGTATCAAGTTTTATTGCTTTATTTGTAATCTTTCGTGAATTGTAAAGTCAGTGATTGACTTTTTTCCCTACCTATATTGAGTTGGCTGTTATAATAGCCACCTATATTGAACTCATAGTGATTAAGTCGTCAAAGAAGGCTATGTAATATTGTGAAACGCGTAAATTCCCAGTGGAACATTCGAGCGGCCTAGGTGTTTTGGCGACCGGGATTTAATTTTGAAACGTAATAACATCTTTTTTAAAACAAAAGCTATCCAAGAAGTGTTTACAAACAAGGCTCCTAATACTCTGTTATTTTATATTCCATCCAGTATTAAATCCTTAGGTTTGTCTAAAAAGATTAAATGTTTTTCCGTAGTCGATTCCCCTTTGTAAATGCAGTTACATATGATTAGCATGTTACTATTTTACTTAATCGTACGCATTTCCTATTTATTATTTTATAGGAACATATTTTATAGATAATTTAAAATTGTATTATCTTCAGCTTCATCAAGGTTAATTTGCTATAGTCACGCTGAGGCCACTTTTTTGAATATACAGTATACTCAAATAGGCACAACTACTTAAAAAAAACGTGCAAAACTTTACTCTTACAAATTAGTTTACTTTAACAAAGAGCGTTTGTTTATTTCAATTTCTTACTTTTCATATGGAATGTTTTTACTCTACAGAATCTCGTATCTATTTATATACCTAAATTATACGACTACTGGACGGCACAAAGGAAGGTTGATTAATGACAAATGCATGTAGTCTTTAATACAATGATATTTATTTCAATAACTTTCCCATTGGTTGTGAAAGTTGCATTGCAAAATTGGCGTGTTAACGATACTATGCAGGGGTTTTGCAGTGAAAAATTAAAAACACAAGCATCCCAATAAGGTTGAATTTGTTGGAACTGTCGTGTATACAGATTACAGATAAAATATACTTAGTCAGGAGAAAATATGCTAAATTCACATCATAGGTTCATGTTATGTTCGATAATAGATTGTGCGTAGTGAGGTCACTCCGCTTTGCACACACATCCCAATAAGGTTGAATTTGTTGGAACTGTCGTGTATACAGATTACAGATAAAATATACTTAGTCAGGAGAAAATATGCTAAAGTCACATCATAGGTGCATGTTATGTTCGATAATAGATTCTGCGTAGTGAGGTCACTCCGCTTTGCACACATATCCCAATAAGGTCAAATGTGCACTTATATATAAGATTTTCATATACCACTGTACATTAAGTAACAGTAAATAAATTTATATATTCTTATAAAAAGAATCACTGCGTAACTGTCAGGAAAAACTACGGCAGTATTTAGTAATAATGCGTAATGACAAATTCGAGTATGAAAATGACTGACACATTTAAAAGAACTCTCCGTTTGTTACAACATACTTTCAGTATAGTGGAATAGATCAGTGGACTCTAAAGAAGTTAATCGTAATAAGATCTTAAAACACACAGAAATAAATTAAGTATTTATGTTACAGTATAGATTGCCAGAGAAATAAAATTATGGGTGAACTTACTCAGAGGAATAAATATATTTTAATGACATTTACGAGGGAATTAAATCCAGTTTAAAGTTTTAGGTACACTTTTAAAAGGAAGTACTAGAAGTCTGTGGGCGAATGTTTGCAGGAAACCCAATTTCAAAAAGTAATCATTAAAAGTTTAGTATAACCCCAAAGGGACGTGGCAAACATTGCAAAGTGTTGTGGCACTGGAGCACGCTTCTCACTAGGCTTTGACTTTGCCGTCCAGCATTATTTTGTAAAATAGCTGACCTTAGAAGATATATATGATTGACTACTATTTAATTACAATATTAATTTTACTTTTTTTCTTTTGAAATAATTTTCTAATTTAAAACAATAAAATATTTTATAGATAAAAAGCATAAGTTAAACCTTCCTCTAAGTTATCATACATATTCATAAAACCCTGTTTTATACAGGTCTGCCAAGTTTGAGTTACTTAAGATTGAAATTTATAAGGGGGCGCAGTTTTGAAATGCCGACACAAACTAAAAAAATATCTATACCATTTGTGAGATGAAAATAATTATCAATGTTCACTTATTTCAACGAATAACTAGGGATTTAAAGCGTTCGAAAAACTAAAAAAAATATGCGCTACTCTAAACTATGTGTATTGATAAATGTATGTTTTTATATTTTAAAATATTCATATTGGATCAATACTATATCATCTTTTCATTCAAAAGGTTTGTATTTTAATTGTTTCCTGTTGCTACTATAACATTATTTGGGGAGATTATTTGTAATTAAATTACTTAGAATATTACATTATTACTAACATTTAAATTTTGGTTAAATCTCTTTAACAGCCTCTCTAAGTTTTTCTCTGATTTTTGTTAGTTAGGATCATTTCTGCGAATATTTTTTTCATGAAGTCTTAATAACATTCAAACAAAGAATATGTAAAAATATTTTAGAAACCAACATATTATATTTGAGATTTAGTGAGTAATTAACAACGTTGATTATTTCTGGGGATAATACATTTTTTAGGTTTGAAAAAAAAATTTCTCATTATATCACTTGGTATTTGAGACACATTCAAATACCCTTTTTCAGACTATATCGAAACTAAAATAAGATGAAGCATTTATTGTTGAACAAAATCAATCATGTATAAAAATATTTTATTTTACGCGTCAAAGAATCCAAGTAGAACATAAACGTGTCTTTCGCGTCTTATCGAAATGGGGAACACAAACCAGTGAAGTCTTCAAGGCAAGGTTCCATGCCAAAGAGCTTAACACTGACATTTTGTCCAGTTCACTGAGTTTGCACGCCACATTTACCCTGGGGATGGATTTGTATTTGTATGAAACATCTTTATCTATTCAAAATGTCAAGATAAAAAGAATAAATAAAACAAAAAAGCTATTTTGTAAGCTTTAATTATCACAATGTATCTTTAATAAAGAAAATTAAAAATAACACTTTTTTCTTGTTATCACATGTAACATGACGTAAACTTCAGTTCGTTGTTAAAAGTGCAATAGGCCTACTATATACTAAATTAATTAAAAATATTATAATTTTTTACTTGAAAACTTGTATATTTGCATTTTTGTTAACCATGTTGACAACAAATAAAAAGAAAAAGAAATACATTTGTAAACAAAGAATATAATTATTATAATATGCAACCAATTTATACATGTAGCCCCAATGCATATATCAACATCTTTCTGGGACATGGTATACAGATTTTTTTCATGAAACCCTAAACTAAGATATTTCTGCACAACAGAACTAACAAAAATCTCAATCTATCCTTTAGTGACACATCTTAAGAAGCATTCGATTTGTATACTTTAAATTTAGCACGAACCTTCATTTTATACATACACAAGAATGATGAAGAATGATGATTTTATACTTCTATGATGACCCCAACATGGACTTTGATTTAGCGCCATTGAAGGCTAACAGTAAATACGCTGACATTGAAGAAAAAACCTCTCTGATTGATTGTCTGGCTGTGTTTATGAGTACGAAAAACATCTGAAGATTAAAATAAGTTATGAACGTGAAATTTTGCATGCATCCTGAGTGAAGGCTGTTAAGCGATAAGTGATGTGACGTACATAATATAAATACGTACTTGATATATATATATCAACCTCGTTAGTTAATCAAAGTCTGTTGTTAAAATAATTTTTCAGGTTACACTTTTGATCGATATTTTACTAAGTTTTGTACTATGAACAGAATACAATAATCAGTTATGTTTGTAAAAATTATGTGTCCCAATAAAACACATAATATCAAACGTGTTAGAGGTTGTAAGCTATATAATTTAAGTATTAGGTTTTTTATTGGTTGTTATAAATCCTTCCGGAATTATATTTATATGTTCGTAAATAACTTTGTCACAAGTTTCTTGACTATTTTAGTGGCAAGAAACGTCTTCTTGAGAGAACACCTGCCTTCCTGTCACACCGTCTCTTCACTTACTTCTTGAAAACTAATTTGGAGTTGTGTTTGAGGATTTATTTCACAACATTTATAAGGAATTGAATTGCATCCTCTAATTTTTTTTCTTCACAAGAGTATTTTACCTAATCTTCTTTCGCCTTAAATAATTTATAAAATACCTAATTAGTTTTGGATCAGTTTAGTTTTAGTTGATATTTTAATTAATATATACTAGTACAAATCAGGATATAGTTAATGTAAAATTATTTATATAAACAAACATCGAAATGTAATTAACAACTGGATAGCATTTCAAGTCATTAAGATGTGACTCTTAATTACTAATAATTGATGAAACTATAAAATTTATACTATAAACTATAAACTTATTATTTACATAATTGTGAACTATAGATCACTGCTTATTATACCAAACTAAAAGAATTCTCTCGTTATAATATAACATGCTAAATTAAAAATATGTGAGTAAATAAATATTTATAACTATAAAAATGTTTCTTATACTTATCTATTCTTTATTTTGTAGAAATACTTACTAAATATCTTGAAGTAGAAACCGCAGTTGGAGCAATTGGTATCACTTTTCGCTTCTATATCGCGTTAGGATCGACTCCACGGTAGCCAACCTGAAGCCCCCTACTTCATGTTAAAAAATTCCACGCCTGGAGATATTTAGCAGCCCATTCTCTGCATCCTAGGTATTTGGCTTTTTTGCCTGAAGAGCCTATATGCAGCCTCACGAAAAGCTCCTGAGACCTAGATTTGAAGGCACTCTTAGGTCAATTCTTTTGAGCAGTTGGGGGTAGTCAATGAGAGCATTTAAGATCTTGTACTGAAACATGGCATCCTGGATCTTTCTACTACAATCAGGTGACACCAAGCACATGTCCGATGCTATTTATTCGATCAACACATCTCTGTAATGAAGGCCGTGCCTCACTCCTACAATTATCACAAACTCACAATTCTCACTTGAATTTGTTGAAGAGCCCTAATGTGGCTAACTTGAAAGGCGACCACACAAACGTCGAAAACTCCAACAATTTCCTGACGACATTGGCAATCGGGTATGGTGGTTATCGTGAGATAACTGAATAAAGCAACATCGAGCGTGGCTGCTGCTTGAATTGGTGGCCGCTGAGAGATGATGTCCTTGCAAGCAGTCCGCCTGCTCGGGATTGAGCAACAGGGGTGTAATGATTAAGGGCTGACACACTGAGTCGTTTTAAAGGCATAAAAATATTCTTGGTTTAATAATATAACTGGTTTTTATAGTCAGTCTAACTTTTATATTAAACTTTCATTTCAGCTATTATACAACAGTGGTGTGTATATTAATGGTACAGTTGTGACAGTAAATAAACAAACAAAGCTAGGAATAAAAATCACGCATGTCAATAGAATAATGGAAACATTTCAATAGCAAAGTTAAACAATTTATCTGGAGTTCGGCACTAGAAGCATCATAAATTGCGCAATTCCAATGTTTTATTGCAGCCCACAAAAGAGCATCAAGTTACAAACTGCTGGCTCGCAGCCAAGCGACGTATTGGCGATGGTGTTTGGACTTGGGCTGTGATTGTATTGTTGAACTAATACCTTCAACTTGTTGTCTGCGCAATGACAAAGATGCTATGATGCAACGAATAAATTGAATGTGAGTACATTTTAATTATTATTTTATATTGCAGTTCAATGAGACCTGCGTGTAATGTTGATTATTGTGATAGGTGAAACCTCAACAATGCATTTTGTTGTTACTGAACAGACTGTATGCATTACAAAATTATTTATCTTGAGAGTATGAGTGTTAAAATAAATACTAAATATATATTTATGAGTTAAAATTTTCTTCCTGTTAAATTTTTATTATTGGCTTAGCGTTAGTAAGATACATCACTTGAAGGAGTAGAAACATATATACCTTTTTTTATTTCTTTCTGTATGACTATCTGATCGCACAATCTCAATTACGAACAATCTATAGACGATAATTTTTATGAAGTGCCATCTCTGAATGGGCTTAACTGACATTAAAATATTGAATTAGTAGTCCACAGCTGTTTTGTCAGAATATGAATGTACATTTACAGGAAAACAAGTAAAATGTGTAGTTTGACCCTATATTTGTTGTAATAAATTTATTATAACGTGCAATGAAATAGCTGGCTGGCAAGAATAGACGAAGTGTTTCTATTTTTATTTTACCGTAGTCATGTGGATAGTTGTTCAATAAGAATAAATACAGCGACGATGGGCATGACGAAGCTATTAATTGTTGGCATTCTTCTTTTGCGTGAATGGATGGTAAACAATCTAGTAACTCTTAGAAAGTTTTATTTTAGTCCTAATTTTGTGTTAAAAGTCTGGTATATTATACGGTGTTGGAATCTATACAATGATAAAAAATACTTTGCTTTCGTAAGAATAGGCGAGAACACATAATTATACAAAGATCGAAATGAAATAATTGCTTGTAGTTAATGTTTCTTTTTCCTTGTACATGTATTTGTAAAAATGAGGTAGTAACCTAGTATCAATTTAATTATAAATAAATTTCCAAAAAAGTATATTGTATATGAAAACATGGGGCTTTTTGGTCAATTAAAAAAAAGTCATAAATTGAACTTTTTAAAAAAATTTAAATTATTTTACTACAGCGCATTCCTTATTAAAAATAAACAATTTCTAAAAAAGTTAATCCTCCTATTCCAAGTGCTTCTTGAGAAAACGGGTTACCAATATTGACAATTTAACATTGGCGGAATACAAGTATTCAAGTCCCCTTAATATGCGTGTAACACAGTCATCCGGAACGATAGCTAAAGGCGTAGGATTATATTATCTTCTAAATAATTCTGAAATAATACAAATTATTAAATTCCCTATTATGAGAGTGAATGATTATATTTTACGGTGAATTCTCATTATTTCTTTCTGAAAGCAAACCTAATACGATTCATAAATTCCTTGTCATACCAAACTCAGCAGTTCTGATAACATTCGGTATTGTAATCCTCTGAAAACATTTTTTCTGTAAATCTTGCTTTAAAGGAAAGAATAAATGTGATTCCTATAACGCAATATTTTTAATTGTCAACTTCCTAGTTTGGTTTATTGAAGAATATAATACGAACATCAGTCTTGAAATAAAATGATTCTTTATTATGGATGGATACCTAATTTCGGCTTGTGGATATCAAGTATTGAAGTACCTATTCCAAAATAAAGATTTGCTGAGCATCAACGCAATAATCTGCCTTTCCCGGAAATTAAATAATTTATTATGTACAGACACTAATATAGTGGGCAGATATATACTCACGTTATCGTAAAACGGTATCCATCTATGTGAGTCTTTTAGTTTGCTAAAGCTCCAGAGTTTTGGTAAAATCCGGAAATATAAGTACAGAAGAAGTTATGTTTCTTGCAACATTCTGTTTTGGTATGGTGGTAAACTAACAAGAAATAAATGCAAATGTAGATCTATTTACTACTCATATCAACCTAATTGTTCTGCAATATCACTACAACACAGTTGGAAATATCGAAGAAATAATTTGATGTATATGATATTAAAATAAATTTAATAACTTCTACAAGTACGATTTCTACGTCATTGTTGAATGAAAACAACTCATATCATTCCCTAACTTCTGTTCTATCACTTACAGACTTACCCAATTATCTTTGACGATATCGATCTAGTGCTTCTGGGCAACACTTAATTGGTACGATCGCAAATGAAATTAGAAACTTGGATGGCTTCACCATCTGATCACTTTAGCAGCAGTCATCAATATATAGCAACTGGTCTGATCATAATCTTAAGTTGCTAGCATTGAGAGATGATCATGCTCAAAATCAATATTCCATAATTGTTGTATTTATATGTTTAATCTACAAATTTTAAAATTTTCTTTAACATCACATGAGATATTTTTGAGGGGGTTCAAACATCATATAAATCTTACAGGGTGGATATTAGATGTTTCTGTCATATCCACGCGAAAAAGATGGAAGGAGCTGGTTTATTAACTTGATCATAGGCCTAATCTACAATTATTCTTATATAAATAAGATTACTACAAGGAAGATTATATTTGTAAAGACTAAAATATTTTGTGGTAATTGTACGGACACAGTATTAGTTAATTAAACTTTATTAATAATATTTGTATTTAAATTTTGTTACTGACGATGAAACTTTTAAAAGGGTAGCAAGGTTTCGTACATTTGCCATCGTTATAAGTTCAAATCCTTGTAACGTTGTTTTGTAACTTTCTTAACCTATAACGATGGCAAATGTACGAAATCCTGTTATACTTTTAATATTTTTAGATCACTATTGAAATATTTTTAGAATATGTTGTTTGAATTACGATATATTAATTTAATTCATGACATAATGTCAAGTTGAAATAATTACCGTACTCAAATTTCTAAGGTAGTGTGCGCCCAGGAATAATTTAATGGCTGAAATCACATGGTAGCATTTAGCCACAAACGATCCCTTTGTACGAGTTGGTATGAACTATATTATTGTGCTATTATTCAATATAATAATAAAAAGTGTAATCTAATTGTCTTAAAAAAGGCATATAATTTTCTATTATTCCCATTATTAGTTTTCATAAATGCTTCGTATTTTTTTTACAGTGTAAGTCGAATAATTTTCAATACATGACGTACATATCAAGCTTTGAATACCTGACCATAACATCACTTCGAGAGAAAAGTAAAGCTGCATTCGCCAAATGGAGAAACATAGTAAGAAGGTACTTACCGTAAGTGGAACTCTCTCATCCTTTCCCTGATCTCTCTTTCTGGTGATTTTCGGAGGAGCAGAACAGTAATCCCCACCGCATTCTCTCAAAAAGTCAACTATTTCTAAAATATTTTATATATAGGTAAACAAAGTTATACTTATATAATGTTCCCTTAGAGAGCTATCTCGATGCTCACCCATATTACTTTTTGCATTCACCTGATACTAAATGCCAGACCATAGCAGCTAAAATATTTTGTTACGTAACAATTTCCACTCCGCCTCATCATCATCTCAAGAGTGGGTTGTTAATAGATTCTTGTGTATATGTATGAAAAAATAATATAAGGTATAACCTCTAAAAACTTGATCAGTCCTTAAGTTCACATTTACGTTGTAGATATTTCATAAGTAGATTTAGACTTAAAAGAAACGGCAGCTATTTTGGGAAACAAACTTTATGAGAAAAGCAAACTAATACACCGGGTCTAGCAGTTTCTTATAGACTTTCTATATTTCTATCATAGTAAAAACATTTATTTAATTTTCATGCAATAGTTTCCACACTTATCTGTAACTTAAAAAGTTCTCTTTGTAAAGAGAGCAACATCTTTTCATCCCGATTGTTAAAAATACACTTAATACTGCTTACCTAAGTAGTTTCTGAAACAGAAAAAATGTAATGTTTCGTTGAGTACTTGCTAAAAGTAAAAATAATAAAAAAGTGACATCTCAGACAGTGGTCGACAGTGATATGGCCTTCGGCTGAAATGGTGACAGTGAGATTAGGCAACGAAATCTGTAGGACCTTATTGGCAAACTCCACAATACTAAAACGAGCAATGAGTAAATAACTCATCTCAGTGAGAAATGCGGCGCTTTTCTGAAACTATGTATGGCATTTCGTGCTAAAAGTAAGGATCTTAAGTGTGATATAAAGAACCTGAGGACGAAAGAAATCTTGTTTTATAACAATCTTGCTTTTGACGTAACCGACCTGGATCAGTACGAAAGGGGACTAAAACTTTGGGATGCGCAGTTTACCCATTATGTAAGAATTTATTTAATTGGATTTTTACATGGTTGTTGCTTGTTCATTTTGCATACTGTTCACTAATGTCACTGACATTTAGTTCAGGAATTTATAGCATATGTCAGGCCTTAATGAAACTTACTGGCAGTCTAAATACGTTGAGCACCTAAATAATTAAAAAACCATTGTTATAGAAGAATAGAAGATAATATGGAGGAATAGAATTCAGGCTTCAATTATAGGAATGCAAACTAAGTAGTCGACTGGAGCAAATCGATAGAAATGATTGAAGAAGATATAAAGAGGAATATGTACGCGAGCAAACCCACCAGTCAGTATACGAGGCTCAACTCAACCGTACTGTTATGTCTCCCTGCACAATTTAAACAGTTTCAACCTTAACGAAACACTTAAGTAAACTTTTAATTTATATATTTTGTGTTATGTTTTTGTATATGTAGGCACGACTACGATGTGTTTTTCATTTATTTTAATGTGCTTATGAAAATGCCGTAATAAAATTGTAATGGATTGGTTAAAAATGTAAGTAGATTATAAATATTCATAGGTAGTTATACACTTAACGGCCGAATTGGCAAATACGAGTTTCCCGTTATTAAGCATTCTTTCTGAGCAAAACGATACAGGGTCTCAAGAGGTGAAAATGACAAACAACGAAGTTATATAAAATTGAGAGTCAAACTACTTTTCTTGAGTAATAGTTTATAGTTCTACAGGCGTCACGTGGTCTTATTAGGATCATGAGTCAACCTGGTTGCTGCTGACGGCAGCCATTACGCCATCTTTGAATACGTAAAATAATATTAATGTTGAAATTAGGGTATTTGACCCAAGCATACTTCCTTTTTGTTGCTTTAGGCCTTCTTATTAAACATTCAGGGCAGTACCTAAAAAAGAAATATACGAAAAACATCCCTCGAGATAGTAACTACACTAACAGATTAAATTTGGATAGTTTGAACACGAATGCCTCCAGCCATTATTGCAACACCACTTGACAAAACAAAAGTTTTTGAAAATTCAACTAACCATAATCTACTACTATCTTGCAAAATGAGTAGTTCTAAAATTTATTATTTGTTATTTTCATCCCGTAAAAAGCTATATTGATTTGTTCAAAAGGACGATTGTAATAGGTTAATAACGCGAATCTCGTTACCAAATAGCAAAAATTTTTCTATTTCTTGAGAATTTAAAAATGTAAAAAAACAAACGTAAGTTTATTAATAAGGAAAAATTAAGTAAAAATAACTGTTTAATTTCGCATGTACGTACTTATGTACAAGGTAAGTTTTTATCACATAAAATAGCTATAAAAATAACACCCAA
The DNA here is from genome assembly GCF_021130785.1 of Homalodisca vitripennis. NCBI lineage: Eukaryota > Metazoa > Arthropoda > Insecta > Hemiptera > Cicadellidae > Homalodisca > Homalodisca vitripennis. The sequence goes on along the minus strand of NC_060208.1, from coordinate 218,958,536 downwards.
ATATGTTTTATAAAAATAAAAAAACACTGCAAACCAATACCTAATTTTTCTATGAAAAAACGATAACTAATAAAAAAGATATCAATTATTTAAAAATACTTTAAATACTCACGTAAACCAAATCAGGCATATAAATTTCTTTCAAAAATAATGGACCCTTTTAGAATTAAGCGCGTAAAGGACGTTAAGGTTAATCAAGAGAAAGTGAATGCTACTTCACAGGAAGGGGCTCTACTAGCCTGTTTTGACCACAACACTCAGATAAGCTATCGGGGGCAGATAACACTATAAATCGTAGATAAATAGAAGCACAGTACACAAATATAACCGCAACTGTACATTTACGCACCAACTATTTAATGTAATAGTTTCTTGTGATCTTCATTCCCTAAAACCATATATTTTTGTTAAGGAAGAAGAGCAAAATAATTTAATAACGTTGCAATTTTGATTGCCGTTAATCTCAATGATACCGATTCCATAAATCATGTTTTACATAATTTTAGAAGGAACATTTTGCGTTAGTTTCCTCACGGTGTTGCGTTTTAATATTGTTTCAATTATTGTCACTCAACCCAAATGTATTATACAGAAAGGATTAAAACTTGTTGCCTGAATATGGTACTTCATTGCCTGTGCAAAAATAACTATATTTATTTTTTGTGTATTTTCTCAGCAATTCCTATGGCGTAAGGCAGGTAAACACGATAACAAATATGAGTAAGACTGATATTTTTTAACAAGTTGTCCTATACCCAAGACATATTCTTATTATGGTTTTGTTTATCTAAATATTTTTAAGAGTCGCCCTTATTTTTTACCATTTCTCTTTATCTGTACAAAATTTTTAAATCATTCCATGAAAATACTGTAATACATCACTAGTTGTGTAAAAGGCACTGTCAAAAGTACTGAGCATATTTCTTTCTTTTCTAATGTCATACAATAATCCTGTGATGTTTTGGAGAACTGGAGTAGATAGATTTCAAACATATGGTTAAAAAGGTAGAGAACTTGACTGTTTCTGGTTTGACGGCTTCTATCTTGGGAAAACGGAATATATCCCCAGTTCACTTCACTAAACATATCTCTCCAGGAGACACACCACTATGTGGATAGCCCACTGCCTCCCGCATACCTTTAGTTCCTTACATCTTTCAAATAACATTTGTTTAGATGATTTAGAATTTGTAGAAGTTATAATCTATCCAACATTTACTATAATTAAAATGATCCGTTTTTAATTTTGCCATTTCTTCTAATTGATTAACAGAGTATGCAATCGTAATTTCTCCTTGTTATCAGTTAGTTATCACTATGTTATTCCCCGCTTACAGTTCCATTACACTTAGCAAACTCTATATTTAAACTTGATATCCAGTTATGAAAGTTATTGAAATTTATAATAATGTTCTTTTCCATTACATTTCTAAACCCAACATAAAGCGTATTTACTCTTTTCTCATTATTAACCTATTATTGAAATTAATTGTTGATTGTATTGTTATAATAATGACACACAAATTTTAATATATATATTGAATTGTTCACTAAAAAATTATTATTTTATAAATTTTTAAACAATACAAAACTGTATAAGTTAAATACAAATTGAATTCAGTTAATTGTTTGTTTTAGTTAGTACTTTAAAATAAATTTACTGAAGTTGAAATATTTGTAGTACAGACAAAACAATAAAGACACAAGAGCAAAAAGATATGGAACAACAATAAATTTTGTGTTTTCAAGATATTCTGCAAGATTGAATTCCAGAATTGTTATTTCTTATTTTAGTAATCACAAACCCATATTTTCAAGTTTACCTCATAAGCATATTTAAGTAATTATTTGTAAAAAATTGGAGTGAAAATGATATTGGCCAAAATGATAAAAATAAAATAAATGATGTTAAGAAAAATGTATAAATGTTATTAATTTAATAATTAGAAGTCAGTGGTCGTTATATAATATATGAAATGTACAAATAATATCACAAAATATGTATAAAAATTATAAAATATATAAATTTGTATGTTAAAATATTTAATGTCTCACGTTATTTAAAAAGATAAAAAATAACCTTTTTAATAATTAATAACTGTAATTTTTCAAGATATAACCACAGTCCGTTATAAGAAGTATGCATTTCTGTTAGTCAGTTCTGCAACTTTCCTATTTTTTCATAATTTATTTTCTGACCATGTTTTGTGTCATAATTGTGTGTGTGTTGTAATAGAAACATTAACCACATTTACAGTTACTCGTAAAAATGTTTATGAGGTCCAAACTGTAAAGAGCTTTAGATAGTTTTCTTTATTAGACAAAGAAGGCTACCTTCTTATTAGAGAATCCATTATTAGATTTAATTAGTATTTAAATATTTGCAACTAATAATATAGTATAATATTCAGATGAAGGATTCGAATAAAATTATACTGTAGCCATTTTGAGAGTTAGGTAAAACTAAATGTGGTACCCCTATCTCGCAGTTGCCACCAAATTGACACTTGGAGTCGGCCACACCGTTCCCACCGACAATCTAATTTGTCCATTATTGCTGTTGCTACATCCGGCTCAGGTCTTTATCGTCTTATAGTTAGGGGTATGAAACCGAGTTTACTATTAATGTCATGTTCCAGTAGGATAAAACTAGTCATATCACTTATCATGTAGATATTCCACGATGTAATTCATTATGTCAGTGAATACCATTTAATTATTTTTGTTATTTCTAGACAAGCTTGGCGTACGCGAGGTATTGAGATTAGTGCCATAAATTCTTTCTAATGGATCTCAATAAAAGGCGGCCCCTACCCCCAAATATCCTGAATATACAGTCACTCCAGAAACAGTATAATGGTCCTTATAAGCTAGGACTAGGTGCAATGTATAAGCTTATTTATATATAACATTTTTCAATGATTGTAATGTATTTGCACTATGAAAAAGAATAAAAGATTGGTCACAACTTCCTTTCACATGCTGAGTGAGCTGGTTAACACTAAGTTTTTAAATATGTTAATTTAACTTTACTAATTAACTACCAAATATTATGTAACAATTTGCTATTATTTTAAGTTATTTGCACTAACCATAGGAATAGAAATTACCATTTATTTTGTGCCTATAAGCATGTCGGAAATGAAAGATTATTAAGTAAATGGATGGAATGAAGCTGACAAGGGCCCACTTATTTATAAGAGACGCGACGGGGACTCCCAGCTTAGCATATCATCTGTGTGAATGCACTCAAATCTCTCCACTTTGTCATACGTGGATCTCCCTGAAAGATGAGAGGAGGTGAGGAACAAATTCAAGACATTACGATGGCGGTTTTTTGTATGAAAACATTTACCTGGGAAATATTGAAGCATTGCGTTTACCTTGCTAATGAAAATCGTGTTGTGTTTGGTTAATACGTGAGAAATACTGTATTGCTATAAATATCTCAAAAACGCTTGAATATTTATTTATTTATTTAAGAACAAAAATAAGATACTAACTATTATAGTATAGTAAGTAACGTAAGTTAGATAGTAAGTAACATATTAATATAACACGAGTTAATGATAAAATGCAATGTGATGGACTACACAACAATATAGATTTTTATACATAGCAATAACAACTTTTTCATTTCATCTTTTTCATTATCTGTATTAAATCTTCCAAATACAAGATCATCAACGGTAAGTTACTCTACTATTTACAATTTTGCTTTATATTACATTTAAATTATCAGATGAAAAGTCTAAGTTACTATACAATAATATAAATTTTACTTATGGACAAGGCGCGCGAGGTGTTAATTGGCAGTAAGATGTTTAATTTCAAAGTTCGAGAGATAAGATTATTAACCGTGGCTATTAGGTCATTAATCCGCCTAGAATTAAGTTCCAAGAACATCAGATTAATTTTATGCTAAGCAATAACGAGTAACAGTGTAGCGAAAATATGAATTATATAGATGAAACTAAATAACGTTTCAAATTCTTTTTTCCCTTTCAAACGTTTTGGTACGACTGGTGTCCTCAGACGTACCAAAGACAAAGAAGATATGTGAGAGTATGTGTATTACAGCCATTTCCGTTACGTGAATTTCAGTTTTATTTCAAGACAAAGCGAACGTTCTTCTCCATATCTGAATTTCATTGGTGTTTTAAGTGTTATAAAATAATAAGTAGTTTTTATTTCCTTTTCAAGTAATACATATTATACTTTTAACATAACACATGCGAATTTAATAACAAGAAATATAAAATTAAATACATTAAGTCACATTAAATAAATAAATATTACATATCTGTTTTTGCAGAATTCTTTTAAAATGGTAAACTGTAAGTAGCAAAAAATTATAGTGGCAATATTTAATACTAGTGTATCTGAACAAATAAGAGTACAGAAATAAGTCTAAAGTCTAAAGTCCATTTCACTGCCATCATGAAAAGGACGATACCTTTGTGACATTACGTATTTAAGATCCAGAAATGGATTCTGCGAACTCGAAAGCTGTAAATCTAGTTTTCCAGATGCCGGTACTGAGCTAGTATAAAACGCAACCTTTATTAGCTAAACACAGATCTATGTTTGATAGTTTTGGTAGTCAGGCTATCCGGCAAATCAGTCTAAAAAATTTGTTTTTAATTCACTTTTATTTATTTTGTTACTTACTAATTAAGCATGTTATTAAATACAAAACTAATCTTTTAAAGTTCGTAAACCTGTCTAATAGGTATAAACGAAGAAAATATTGAAGACCAAGATAACACCAGTCATGCCAACCCGTGTAAAGGAGAATAATATGTATCCTAAGAAAACAATTAGAAATTGTAATTGAAATCTTCATAAATCTTTGTGATTACAGAAATCTAAGGCAAAATTTAAGAACTATAGCCATTGGCAACTTTATACTTCCAGTAATAGTAGTATTCATGGTAATGGAACAACCAAATGTAATTTGTGAAAGTTAAACGTAACGGGGTGGTAATAAAACTATTTATAAACGAATATATTATTACTGATGCAATTTTGCCAACAGCAACGTTCTGCGCATGAACATTTTTGTTTACTTGTAGTTAAAGTAAATATATTGCAGATATATATTTCATTATAGTGCTCGGAAACTCAATCAAATTTACTTGCAGCCTTTTCAGGTCAGGATTGAAATCAGAGATATTGCTAACCCAAACCTGTAACATTTATTATGAATTGCATTTGATGAAAGCACTCTGTGAATTAAAAGCAAATATAATTACCACGTAAAAAATGTCATCAATATTAAAAATTCATTTTTGTATTATACTAATGATATAAATAAGAGCCACTGTAATTCTAATCGAAGGGAAAACTGAATAAAAATTCAGTGTGAAAATAGAAGTATACAACAAAAAAACTTTTGATAATCAATCTAAAACAATAATTTTAACTATTATTTATTGCGGAATCAGGCTTCCCCTGTAACTGTGGTTAGGTCTTTTTTAGGACTGTAGAGGATTGAGATGTTCTAATGTTTGTTATAATGTTATGAATGTTTTCACTGCCTGCTTTTGTAGCCTCTACTACATGGTATACGGACTGCTATGGCCACTGTCACAGCCTCTATCGTACGATGGAGGAGCTTCTATAGCCACTGTCACAGTCACAACCTCTATTGTATGGTGGTGGAGCTGCTATGGGCACTGTCACAGTAACAGCTTCTACTGTAAGGTGGATAAAGTGTCATTGCGATTGTTACAGTCTCATCTTCTATCGTATGATGTACAGCTACTATGAGCACTGTCACATTCACTGTCTCTATTGCAGGGTGGAGGGCTCATATGACAACTGTCACAGTCACAGCCTGCAATCTATGATGGACGGCCTCTATGAGCACTGTCACAGTCACTGTCTCTATTGCAGGGTGGAGGGCTCATATGACAACTGTCACAGTCACAGCCTGCAATGTATGATGGACGGCCTCTATGACCACTGTCACAGTTACTGTCTATATTGCAGGGTACTAATACTATAGTCACAGTACTTCAAAACGAAGTTAAAACCATATTAATTGATATATACAGTGTAAGAATAGACGTATATAACCGTAGAGTTTTTTTATAATTCATCTAAAAATTAAATGTTAAAACAATAGTTTTTAATATTATTTATTGCAGTATCATTCTGCCCCTCTAACTTTGGCTATGTCTCTTATCTCTTGTGTCTATTGTAGAGGGATTGTGATATTCCAGTGTTTGGTGTTATGAAAGTTTTCACTTCATGCTTTTATAGCCTCTGCTGCATGGTGGAAGGTCTCCTATGACCACTGTAAAGTATAATCTAGAATTTAAATCAAACCCAAGAAGTAATTTTTATGATATGACAACTCTGAATGTAATGCAAGTTCTTAGTTTTAATGTAATGTTTTCACGGACTTTTGTGATTAAATTTTGTATTCAAGTAGAGGACTTACATGAACACAAAATTCAATTTAAATCCGTGCTGTAGTTATGCGAATTTGGGGGCGACTCAACCAGTAATATGTGGATTCTTTTATGTACATATAAATGTACAGTGTCTTGAAATTTGGTTATTTTCACAGTTTATATTCCAAAATTACTCTTATACGCTAATATTGGTAAAGAGATTATAACGTCTCATACCATTATTAATCACTGTAGAAACCAGAAGATATGTTTGCCCAACACTGATGTGAAAAGACGGCTCAAGTACGTTGCTAATGTTAGGTTAAAGTATTGTTGACTTGTTCCACATGTAATAATGAACCATATCTCATTTTATACTAATTAGGTAGTAAAACGTGGAAGAAGCACGGCTTGTTCCATAAATGGACAACCACCAAAATAGGAATAATTTATTCGGAACTCTATGTCTATATCTGTACAGTGTTCAAGATATCACGCGTAATTATTGTTCATTTACTATCCAGTGGGTAACAAATATTCACAATATAAATAATGTTACCAATTCATTTTATTGTGTCGCCTGATATCTAGTTATGAACGAGCTACCAATGGCCTTTGCAAAGACGAAATTTAAGGTCGAAAAATCCATGGATTCTGTAGTATAGGAATGTCAGTGTGTGATTACATACGAAGTGTCATGGAATAACTAAACTGTTTCTGACGTATGGGAGGAAGTGTGGTCAATTCCTTAAAGTGAGGCAGCACCAGTGTTGGGCAGCCTCATGTGTAATGCAGCAGCTGCTGAAAGTTTGCTATAAATGAGACTTGTTGTCTTGTACTTTATGATGTAAGATCATATAAAGTGTCATGGAATGGCTAAATTGTTTCAGACGTATGGGAGGAAGTGTGGTCAATTCCTTAAAGTGAGGCAGCACCAGTGTTGGGCAGCCTCATGTGTAATGCAGCAGCTGCTGAAAGTTTTCTATAAATGAGACTTGTTGTCTTGTACTTTATGATGTAAGATCATATAAAGTGTCATGGAATGGCTAAATTGTTTCAGACGTATGGGAGGAAGTGTGGTCAATTCCTTAAAGTGAGGCAGCACCAGTGTTGGGCAGCCTCATGTGTAATGCAGCAGCTGCTGAAAGTTTGCTATAAATGAGACTTGTTGTGTTGTACTTTATGATGTAAGATCATATAAAGTGTCATGGAATGGCTAAATTGTTTCAGACGTATGGGAGGAAGTGTGGTCAATTCCTTAAAGTGAGGCAGCACCAGTGTTGGGCAGCCTCATGTGTAATGCAGCAGCTGCTGAAAGTTTGCTATAAATGAGACTTGTTGTCTTGTACTTTATGATGTAAGATCATATAAAGTGTCATGGAATGGCTAAATTGTTTCAGACGTATGGGAGGAAGTGTGGTCAATTCCTTAAAGTGAGGCAGCACCAGTGTTGGGCAGCCTCATGTGTAATGCAGCAGCTGCTGAAAGTTTGCTATAAATGAGACTTGTTGTCTTGTACTTTATGATGTAAGATCATATAAAGTGTCATGGAATGGCTAAATTGTTTCAGACGTATGGGAGGAAGTGTGGTCAATTCCTTAAAGTGAGGCAGCACCAGTGTTGGGCAGCCTCATGTGTAATGCAGCAGCTGCTGAAAGTTTGCTATAAATGAGACTTGTTGTCTTGTACTTTATGATGTAAGATCATATAAAGTGTCATGGAATGGCTAAATTGTTTCAGACGTATGGGAGGAAGTGTGGTCAATTCCTTAAAGTGAGGCAGCACCAGTGTTGGGCAGCCTCACGTGTAATGCAGCAGCTGCTGAAAGTTTGCTATAAATGAGACTTGTTGTGTTGTACTTTATGATGTAAGATCATATAAAGTGTCATGGAATGGCTAAATTGTTTCAGACGTATGGGAGGAAGTGTGGTCAATTCCTTAAAGTGAGGCAGCACCAGTGTTGGGCATCCTCACGTCTAATGCAGCAGCTGCTGAAAGTTTGCTATAAATGAGACTTGTTGTCTTGTACTCTATGATGTAAGATCATATAAAGTGTCATGGAGTGGCTAAACTGTTTCAGACGTATGGGAGGAAGTGTGGTCAATTCCTTAAAGTGAGGCAGCACCAGTGTTGGGCATCCTCACGTGTAATGCAGCAGCTGCTGAAAGTTTGCTATAAATGAGACTTGTTGTCTTGTACTTTATGATGTAAGATCATATAAAGTGTCATGGAGTGGCTAAACTGTTTCAGACGTATGGGAGGAAGTGTGGTCAATTCCTTAAAGTGAGGCAGCACCAGTGTTGGGCAGCCTCATGTGTAATGCAGCAGCTGCTGAAAGTTTGCTATAAATGAGACTTGTTGTCTTGTACTTTATGATGTAAGATCATATAAAGTGTCATGGAGTGGCTAAACTGTTTCAGACGTATGGGAGGAAGTGTGGTCAATTCCTTAAAGTGAGGCAGCACCAGTGTTGGGCAGCCTCACGTGTAATGCAGCAGCTGCTGAAAGTTTGCTATTACTGAGACTTATTATGTAACATCACCCTGAAGTTTTTAAAAGTAATCGTATCTCACTCAACTCACAGTATCACACTTGTAATAATTATAATATCAATGGTCAATAAAGTAGTTTCTAATTAGTTTACAACAACCTAGGTTTGCTTTCTAATGGTAATTCATTATCATAAATTTGAGTCTGATTCCATATATGGAAGGGAGTGGTTGAAGCCAATTTAAGAACGGATGTTAATATAATTTCATATGAGAACAGAGGACCATTTCATTTTCGGCCTAAACAAGTACAATAACTTATATGTTTAAACTAGGTTATTTATTTCGACCACTTTTTAGATTTAATCTATCTGTCTTGGAACAACTATTAGCCATTGCAAATGACTGCCTTTGTTCTTCTAACGTAACAGTTTACGATATTCTTTACGATAGTGTTATTGTATGTCTTTAAATGTTTTCTTCATTATCAATAGTTATTTGAAATCATCTTTAAAGCTTTGTTATGACTCTTAAACTAGATTTGATGTATTGCCTTACGTCGTACATTTCTTTGCCAACATTTGCAATGTTGCAAATTTAACTTTACACTTTAGTTTTGAAGTATTTATAATTTGAACCCTACCGTCTTAATTACTTTGGTGAGTATTCTTATTCAGCACAACGTTAACTCAAATAGCGTCGTCGAATACAATTACTTGTCATGTTTGTTAGCGATAGTCTCAATCTTCATTTTCCGAATTCTTTTCCAAGAGAGCACTGAAAGATCAAGCCATGTAAACTTTTAAGCCTTATTTGGAAGGAGCAGAGTCCAAAAGTAATTAACTTAAAGATACATATTATCTGAACCGGTAAAACATCATTACAGTTACTGTAAATGTACTATTAAATTTTAAGTTACGGTATACACCAAACAAGAACAAAGGTATCAGAAAAACTCTGAAACTAAAGGATTTTGCTAGCCCATAAACTAAGTACTGTAACAAATTCGTGCAGGATAAAATAAAAGCTTTTCCTGCACATCTACTTTAAAGAATCTTTGAATAAGAACGCTTAAATAGACAGCTATATAAACCCGACGGTTATTGTGTGCCTCATTAACATTTGTAGAAACAAACATGAGATATCTATCAGTGAATTTAAATGTAGTACCGCACGTACAGAGAACCAAGTTATATATCATCATGTAAGTTCAGTTTGTGATTGGCCAGTGATCCACAATATTGAACACGTAGTTCTGATAAGTCAACACAATAACCAGCTATCAACGTTGTGGATATAGATTATATACTCTGGCTCCATCACAATGTATACTCACATAAACCTGTGTAATCAGATGCCACTATTTTGGGTTAGTTCCTATTAACACCACTATTTTAGCAATCACGGTTTATAAAATCCAAGTATTGTTGTGAAAAGTTTATTGTATTTTGGATAGAAAGCAATTAAAATTGTATAGTTTAGGTAAAATAAATAACATTAATATAATTATTTAACATTAAGATTTGCACACTCCAGAAAACGATTTATATATTGAAATGAATAGTGCAATTAATATAAGTACCGTCCAAGAGTCACATCCAAGACATATTATGTTCATATATAAATATTCAGGGAGCGTTATTATTAGTGTCATGTCCTTATACATCTTAAGCTATTTATGTATGACCTCATTATTAAGAATGTGTCATGGATCTGATGATTATGTAGTAGATATCATACTTCTGTTCCTGTTGGTGAATCGAAAACACCATCATACCTTTTTGGCGTTCTGCCATCTAGAAATTTATAAATGACTTCTTATATAATTTGCTTCCGAAAAAATTGGAAAAGGTTAAATGCTATTGACACTTCTGTGACGGAGGTTCTATAATACATGCAACTTATGCACATAATTGTAGTCTTCGTAACATCTACCATGTCCATACAAAAAATCTTTGAAGATATATTATAATGATCAGATATAAATTTTTAGTAAAAGCAATATGTCATATCAACAGCCTTAAGAATATTTATACAAAAATCCATAGCCTTATGTATATTTTTATCCATTGACGCATGATTCCATTGTCATCTTAATAATGTATCATGAATTAGATCTTTATATACCGACCTAACTGTATATATTACCTATTGGAATGAATCCAAATCATTGACTAATATTTCTTTTGCTTTACCGTTGCTAGAAGATCGTCCTCTCCAATAAAGACGGTGAGATTTAAATATATTTAAATATTGGCACATTGGTAAATTCTAGAATGGCATGTGAAATTTAATTTCTTTGAACGATAAATGCTTTTTCTTGCGGTAAACCCGACATAAGAGCCGGTGGCAATTCATTTAGAATTTGAACCTCTGAGAAATGAACACTGAAAAATATGCATCTTAAATATTTTCCTACCTCAGATTCAAAATAATCACAGAGCTCGATCATATGACATAACAAGAGCTTTCAATAAGATTACTACGGACAGTGGCCTCCACTCTGGCCTACTTCAGGTGTCGAAATTGTGTTCATGCAAATGTTATGTAATTTCATGAAACTTTATTGGTACTTATGAGAATTATTTTACTCTTCGCCTCCTGAACAACAACTCATTTCTATGTAAAATTAAATTGCCATTACTCTGTAACGGATTAGGGTATTGAAATATCTTCCCTCGAACCCTTAGGAATGATTGATTCAAGATTGATACGCCTAAGATTAACTGTTATTTCATAGGAAATAGCCGGTATCTGCTAGTATAAACAATGGGTAAAATTGAAACTATACATATATAACCTCAAATATCAATTATTTTTAGTGTTTATTTTTTATTTTAAAATACTTTTATTTACAAAACTCAAAATATTTTGAACTGTCAAGAATAAGTGAGGTACAATTTCCAACTAATTGACACGATAATTTCCGTAGTATAAATAAGTATAATTAATAATTCATTAAATATAAGTAATAATATAATAAATAATCATTTTCAAGATTTTTTATTTACTTGCAGCCTTATTTGTTGTAAGCAAATGTTTCAATTTCACTTATATATATATATATAATACAAAAAACTAATAATGATAGTTTACTCTTTAAAAATATCTTATTTTTTCATAACGCAAAAGAAATTATTTCTTTATATAACACCATTTTAGAAGCCTTTAAAAGTTTTGGATATATAAAAATGAGGACATTTTTACCCTACGGGATCCATATGACTTGAGCTAACAAGCTAAATATTCTAATTCACTTACATTTTCTTCCGCAGATATCTTTTTTACAATTCTTAGTTTTTAAAGAAGAGATTCATATAAAACTACTACGAAAATTAGGATATATTTTATCAATTTCAATACTTCAAAACAAAACTTTGATTTCAGTGATAAAAATATCAAACCGGTACAAAACGTACAAATATTGGTAAGAGGTTGTGATTACATCTGTTTTTCACATAATGATTCAATGATCTAAGATTAACCATTTTCTAAATTTAAATCAAGCGGACAGCCATTGTTTTACAAAAGTAGGAATAGAATGTTTATAGTTATAGGAATGCTAGATGGCCCATACCATCACGGTTGTCCTGAGCACTCAGTGACAGTACACTGTACATAAGCTTAGGGATAGAGTAAACTTGTACAGAGATAGATAATCATCAGTTGTGTCCAGTGATACTAATCAGGTAAGCGTGACGCTCAAAGTCAAAGTCAAAGTCTTTATTGCAACAAAAACAAGTTGGTAACTCATACAGTTGACGTCAAGTTGCCACAAGGCTTTAAGAAACCAATAATTATAGTTAATACTACTTATATCTTTACAGGTACATCTTCACTTAAAGTTAAAATAGAGTTCAAATAATAAAATCAGTTCTTCTCTGAAAATTAAAACTAACAATTAACACATGGTAACACAAATAAAACGAAGTACAACAATTGAATTTATTCAATATTTGAAGGACAAACTAATTAAGGACTAAGATTCCATTTAAGGTAATGCACAATGATAATAGATAAAAAATAAAACATACAGGTAAAACATCCTTTATATACACAACATTCGAAATAGTTAAACATTATTATTAAAAATAAGGCAAGGTCATCAATTAATAAAAGTAAAAATTATATAAAAAACATTCAAAATAGTTAAACAGTAATATCACAGATAAGGCAAGGTCATCAATTAAAGCTAATGTCAATGGTTGAAAGATCTAAAAACTCATTTATACTGTAAAAAGGATTCCTCAGTAGCCAGCTGTACAATTTTGTTTTAAAACATTTAAAATCAGTATCACAGACATTTCCAGGAAGTTTGTTGAACATATTTAAGCCTACGTAAGAATAAGAGTTTTGTGTTTTGCTAAGCCTGACATGAGGTAAATCAAGTAAATCTCTGTATCTGGTGTTGTAGTTGTGAATGTCATTCCTAAACAAGGAAGAATCAATCCTCAAATTAACTCTAACTAGACAATAAAATATGTACAAGTTAAAAACTGTGGGTATTTGTTCACTTATAAACAGTGGTCTGCAATGAGCTCTATAATCAGAGTAAATAATTATTCTGATTGCTTTTTTCTGGAATAACAAAATATTTTTTGTACTGGTACTACAACCCCTGAGCAGTATAACATAAGAGATTATACAATGAAAAAATGAAAAATAGGCCATTCTCAAATAAAATTTTGGGATATACTTTTTCAAATTACGCAAAATGTATATTACTCTAGAAAGCCTACTACACACACCCTGAATGTGAGGACCCTATGAGAGTTTTGAATCAATGTTGATTCCTAATAGCTTGACATTATCGTTAAAGCCAAGCTCTAGAGAGCTAAGAGTGAAAAGAACAGATTGCGTTTTATTACCATTTAACAAAAGACCATTGCTATCAAACCAGTTTTCAAATTCCTTGAGACTGTTGTAAATTTGGTTGAAAAGAGTTCTTACATTAGAATTCCTACAAAACAATGTTGTATCGTCAGCATACATAATTGACTTACATATAGAAATGTTTTTTGGAAGGTCGTTTATCATGACTAGAAAGAGAAAAGGGCCAAGGACCGAGCCCTGTGGCACTCCACTCTCTACCCCTGCCTCCTTAGAAAGTTTGTTTCTAAAGCTAACTTGCCCAGTGCGATTTTTAAGGTAGCTACGAAATAAGTTAAGCTCGGCACCATCAACGCCATAATGTTCTAGCTTCATGAGAAGAATGTCACGCGGAACACAATCGAAGGCCTTTGTCAGATCACACATGGTGGCGACCGTACCCGCACGAGTTTCAAATCCACCAAGGACGGCCTCCACCAGAACCCCGACCGCATCCACTGTCGACAGGCCACCCCTGAAGCCAAACTGAGATTCTGAAAGTAGTGATTAACTTGGTTGTATCACCACTTTCTCAATAATTTTGGAGAAAACAGGCACCACAGAGATCGGTCGATAACTGGAGGGACTAGACGGGTCGCCCTTCTTAAGAATAGGGACAAATCTGGATAACTTGAGTACATCGGGGAATAATCCCTTATCTACAGGACTGTCAAAGGCTGTACTATCACTAACAGTACTTTTTTTACAAGATCACTGCTGATGTCGAAGATATCTCTACACTTGCTAGGATTAAGACTTTTTACTATTTTTATCACATCATCACAAGACACTTTCTTTAGCCTGAAATTAGCTGAAACAGTTCCATGCATATTCTGTAGGTAGAGCATATCAGTTGCAACAGATGAACCAGTGGAGCTGCGGACCTCTTCCACCGAAGACGCAAAGAAATTGATGAAGATCTCAGGAGTTAGATGGTTGACTTCAGGCGACATTGGCTTTCTTCTCTGTTGAGAATTGGATAGTAATTCCCAAGCTCTTTTACACTGATTTTTAGAAGCAGCGATAGAATCTGCGTTTGCCTTGAACTTTGTCTGAAGAACACATTTTTTATAATCATTCTTCGCATTGAGATACAAACGTCTTGTAGTTTCAACGTAAATGTTGTAGCGTTGGGCCCATAAGTAGATGTCATAACACATTTCTAAATGTCTTTTCTTCATAAATAGGTCAACAGTATACAAATTTTTAGGAACCGATTTCTTATACGTCTGTCCACTGAATGTAACAGTCTAAAAAGGAAAACATTTGTCCATTTTTTCTATGAATAAGTAGAAAAATATATTGAACTTACTAAAATTTTGCTGAAATTCTTCCGCCCAGTTTATACTTCCAAAAGATTGTTCAAAAATGTCAAGATTATAGTTATTAAAATTCCTTAACAAACGCACATTCTGCGCACTAGTGCAGGAGTCAGGCAAGAGTACAGTATTCAAGGAGTTGTAATTGATAATTTTTGCAAATTTGAAAAGACATTGCCAATACATGCTGTACCTCTTGTAGGTTCGAGGTTAAGGCAGTAACAGTTGTGCGAACGAAGCATATCTAAAAACTGTAACGAAAAGTTTCGCGGTAACCTTATATCAATGTTCAAGTCCCCGCACACAATAATGGGTAGGCTATAACTATCTAGTAAATGGATCATTAGCCTATCCAGTCCTTCAAGGAATGATTCATGGTTTCCATCAGTAACAAGACAAAGAGAGACTACGAGGACTTCTAAGTTATCCAACATTACCTTTGCACATACAATCTCAAGGTCACTTTCCTGGCACAAGTGGCTAACGTCTATTTTTTTGGAAAATAAAACCTTCTTTAACATACAATGCAACACCACCTCTTGACTTGGTGTTCCGACAGTACATTGTTGCACACAAATAGCCATTTATTTTGATGCAGTTCTTATTATCTTCATTTAAAACCAGTGTTCACAAACGCAAAAGATAGAGCAATCATTTTCAGAAATTAAAATCTCGACTTCAAACAGTTTATCCGCAAGGGATTGAGCATTGACCGACAGTATTTTACAATGTCTAGATACTTTTTTTAAACTTTCAATAGGCCCAGTCAGATCACTACTACACGAATCATTTACATCACACGACACAGATAATCTTATGTTGGGTTCTTTTCCAAGGAGGTCTTGGGCAAAAGACTCGTCGCCAACTGGTCTTCAAGGAGCTCGAAACATTTTGACAAGGACACCATCTGGCCAAGTATCAGCGTCCAATGCAATATCAATTTTGTTTTCTGGCACGCACACTTTAAAAGCTATGTAAGAGTCATACTTAGCTTTCCATTCTTCACATTCAATTTCACACTCAAATATATCTTTCAAATAGGACAAAAGATCTTCTTTACCTACTTCTACGGAAAGCCGAGACACAAAGAGCCATTTTTTACAAGGCACAGTTTTAATTAGGCAGTCAGTTTTTTTACCAATTATAGGCCTAGGCCTATTCGACACATTAGGCCCAGGTCTACTCTTGTCCACAACGGTAGAACTTAGTTTGTTTGGTTCATTTCTGTTGGCAGAAGAAACACGTCCTTTCCTACCAACAAGAGTAAAACTATCCTTAACATTGGCTTTGTTGGCAGCAGCAGAATCTTTGTTGGATAATAAGGCGTCCTTATAACTAATGCTAGACTGAGATTTCTCATTGCTGCCCTGTGTGGATGTTTTCTTATCGTCCTGCTGAAAAGGTTCAGAATCACTTAGGTTAGGATCATTTGAGCTTAGGCCATGGCCGTTGTCAGATTTTCTAAAATTGTCGTTCCAGAATAATGAAAGTGAGTCCAACTTACCGTTTAATGATACGTTATCTTCAACCTCTCCTTTTACGATATGTAAAAGTTTGTCAACAGCGATTCGTAAACTCAAGAAATCTTCTACGTCAACACGTTTATGAATGATGGAGCTAACCTTACTTGAGCGGGGCTTACAGTACCAAACAACTACGTTTTCCAGCTCTGATATATTTTAGTATAACTCCTTTGTCATGTCTACACATTTAATGTGAAACCATTTTCCACACATCCCGTCACAAAGCAAAGCATCGTCATTATTATTAACTAAATAATCCCAGCAGCCACACTTAGAGTCGTCTTCTCCACCCGCCAAGACACTGTTTTCAAACCCAAATGTTTATTAACGCTAGTTAGTGCAGTTAATAAACAATACTTCACCTTACAATCTCTGCAAACTCTGTGGTTGTTTAATTTGTTCTGGTTTTCTTCTCTGTGGCTGTGTCCATTGGTCTAGCATTTATAGAGCAATATGATTGTGGATATTGCCATAGTTATATGTTATATAATGTATAACACTGCGTTTCGTGGATATAAATGTAACCTCTTCGTCAGGTGTAAGGAATCTAATGCATGAAAAAATTACTTAAAACCTACAACGTGTGGCATATAACTGCCACTGAAAATGTTATATCCGAGGAGAAAATGAACGAGGCGTTATTACACGGGAAGCACAAGGGCACAAGCCACTAGTATGAGAATTCAAGAGCACAATTAACCATTACACAAACGAAAATGGGATACTAACAAGAAAATCAATGTCGGCACTTCCTGCGGCCTCGCGGCGTGGCCTGTGCACCAATAAGACAGAAAGGCGATGGTCGGGAAGGGGAATGTTTAAAGGCACCTAACTCCGGCCCTATGTTACAACAACACATCACCTTACAAACACTGCACCTGTCACATATGATGTTTTATTCTCAATATGTGATTGTGTCTATGTGTACCGATCAGCGATTTGGTCAATTTGACATTAAATATCCCTGGCAATGTGTCATCCATTTTTACTACTCTAATATCCACTGAAGTAAATAATGGTATTACAAACAATTTGTTATAAGAAGATAGGAATACCTTCCAACCATCATTAATTATTTTTAGGCGTGTAATTATGCCAATTAAAAAAGAAAAGGCAATGACAAACCAGTTATTCAATAGGATATCGCGTGCAGAGATTTGGGTAACTACTAGTTAATAATATAAAACAATCCGGATAGAGAAATAGAGTGGTATTGTAGGTTACTACCAAACGTAACATCTACGCAATTTAAGCCATGATTAAATTGTGAACTAGAAGCTTTTCTTATTTTTGTTGTGTTTTGTATCGGAAATCTGAAAGAATACTTCTTAACTCTGTTAAAATAAGTTATTAAGGTTTTGAAGTGACATTGAGTCCATTAGTCTGCCTTGCTATGCTTAAAAAGCAGTTTTAATTCTGCCAAGGAACCATGGTCCTGCCACAGGTATATTCCTGCCACTGCCTGAGATAGAGTGAATGGTGGGCGGCAAACTCAGAGAGGGTGAGCTTTTAGGATTATGTGGTGCAGTGTAATGTCAGGCTAACAGAGTGTTCCAGTGAAGGTCTGCTTGAAGCAGTTTTCAATCTGTAAAATCATTGCTAAACTGATGCCCATTTCATCAATCCATGTAAGGTATTGACATCAACGCAGTCTTACACGGTTCTCCTTAGAATTGGCCTGGGATACGGCCCTTTACAGGGAACGATATCTTGCTCATAGACATGGTGTCTATACAAAATAATTCAGCCAATACATAAATACATACCCAAATTCATAAAAACTAATATTTTATTTGTAATGTACAAAATTGTAACTTAATTGTGATATGTCCGGTCGTAATTAAGTAAACCTGGCTACTTATTTATGTAGGAGGAACAAGGGTAATATTTTACAATTTATAGCTAAAAAATAAAAGAAAATTTTTGCCAGACCATTTAAACATTTCTAAAGCTTTGAAAAAATTTCTTCAAATCATATTATTTAATATTCAAAGTTTACATATTTTTCAGATATCATATTTTACTTATTAATAATAAGAATAACAATGTTTTTCATTAATGAATATTAATGTCGTATATTATGTACCTTGTTATTGACAAGGTAAATGGCCATAACTATTGACCGGTGCAACTATTTTTTATAAGATTAGAACTGTTTATATACTAAGTAAACCAGAAAGAAGTGCAGCTGAGAAGCTCTCAAGAGTATAATTACTGGAGAAGCTACGAAGTGTGCTGGACAATGTATCACGCTTGGTCCTGGACAATGACATCTGGGTGAAATTGTATTAGAGTCCGGTGGAAGACATATTATGGTTCCCAACGCAGGCTTCCTAACATAAATAATTCATTATACAACGTGAAAACAGTTGAATTTAGTAAAGTTTACCTCTATTATACAAGTAAGTTTGAATTTATTTGTTTTGTGCAATTATTAGACTTGGAACAAGGTTAACTATTTATAACTAGTTTTCTAAATCAACAGGGTAAAATAATGATATTTTGTATTGCTTCTATACTTAGAGTTAATTTCAATTTTATTTCAAAATTTCAATTTGCTTTGAAATATATTGTTCAAAGACTTCAAAAACATTCTGTTATGATTTGCAAAATAACCGCTTTTCTAAATCTTAAGACAATGTAATGTTTTTTTTATAAATAAAACTCAAATGAAGCCATCACACTGTACTTTATTTCAAGCAGAAGTGTCCGTAATGATAATTACATCGTGAACTAAACTACATAAGTAAGCAATTTACGTTAATTCGGTTTTAGCCAATTATTAGTCACACACATTATGTAAGATCGTATTAAATTAAATTCATTATTCGTGTTTATTTTGCCTAGGAATCCACAAGTCACCGGCTTGTTTGTATTGGCCGACGTTACTCTCACATTGGTCCAGTTAGGTTGACAGTCAGCAACAGTCAACTTGAATTTATCAGACTTCTCTGTTAGTGTCCATATTGTATAGGAACACTCACTGCTGAAACATAGGTGCCAGAATTCCGTATTAAAACCAAAAGTATTTTCCTAAGTGTATTAGTAAGTAGCCCGCAAAATTCTCTGATTCTGGACATTGAATATCAATTCTGTTGATTTAAAAATATTTATATTTATAATATTTTTATTTAAAGATGCATAGGTATGTAAATTTATTCCAAAATGGGATACTGCATTTTACTTCTTTAAAGTAAAGTAAAGTGAGTGGAATTTTATTTTTGTAATATCATTATTATTTTTCATATCGAACTAAATTTACATAAAAGAGATGAAACATTTGAGTACGGACATGTCTCCTATTCTGAATGGTGTACATTTTCATGGAGTGCAGTTTTTAATTTAAAAAAATGTAACTGTAAATCAAGTTATTTTCGTTTCTAAGTTACTATAAATTCAAAATATTAATGCACACAACAATGCATTTTCACCGATATTTATAAAAGATTGCGCTGAAATAAAATATATTCAGAGAATCGGTATGAATTTCAATGTGTTTATTTTCATTGTAGGTTTTCCTTATTGAAAAGGGTTTAGAAGTAAAGCAAAGCAATTTAAAACTCGGGATGTACTGAATTTTATGTAGCCGAGATTGTCATTTGTAAAAGATGTATTAAATAAATAGCAATGAGTCACTTCTATATGAAATACTAAAGATTTTGCTGAAGATTTTAACTATTATTTTGTTTATAAAAAAAATGGTCTCAGTTAGTTTTTCTATTGGAAGTGTTATTCCACTCACTGTGTTTGGATATTCAGTGTAGAAATTAAGTAAATGATTTTTTACCCGTTTTAACACTCCATAACATTGTATGTGAAGGTCTAAATACATTGTGTGTATTTTGCATCATTGCATTTGTGTTTTCCTAAACGAATAATGATATTGATGTATTTAGGTCATAATCTGAGATATTATATTCATTTTGTGTTATTTGTAAATTGTTTAAAATTATTATTTAGAGATATAAAATTTCCAAGACATTTCATATGACGCACATGAGAAAAACATGAGGTATTTTGTTACATGTTTCAGCTTTGAACAGATTTAATACCTTTTAACGCTTTAAATGGAATTAAATATAAAGTATTTAACATGAAAAATGTTCCTACGCATTCTAAGAAAGGGTACACTGCTTAACATTTTTATTAATGTATAAATATCCGGTTTTAACGTTATAAAGCGTTCATTCCCACATGACCAAACATTTGCATATCTCATAAAGGGGAGTTTGAATGTTCCAGCGCCTATTGCACCATGTAGATTATTTTCCATCTGGTTTATTGTCATTATGATATGTAAATTAAATGAGCGGTAAACCCACGTAGCGGTTACGTTTCAGTAATCATTGAGATTGGGTTACGCCCTAAAATTTTTGCCGTTGAGATAATACAAGTAATTAAACATTGGTGAGTGGTGCTTTATATTGGAATCCATTTAGTTTTATACACATACAATGTAATAACTAACTACAATATTTATGTACGCCAACATTTTGTGGTAGTTGTTATACTTTTTTGTTTATGTTGTCTTAACTTGTTGTCTTATTTTATCTTATGTTGTTGTCTTATGTTGTCAACATACTAACTTGAATAAATCTAGAGGATTCTGAGAAATATCACTCATCAAAGTTTAAAACAAATTTTAGGAACTTTAGACATTTTTACAATAACTTAAGTGTGAAGGGGTTATGTAATGTGAGTGCTTAGTTTAGCTCCATTTTATATTCCTATTAATGCATCGTCTGAAATCTAACGTTGTTATACAGATGACTGCTGGAATCTGGAGTCATGTTCGTCTGAAGGGATCCAAAAAATTCGGTTACTAAGAAGCTCAAAATGAACTCTTTACATGTAGACTACAAAATATAGTGCAATCTAGGTCAAGAGATTTCACTAACTCTTCATGTGCACTACTATGTTTTAGAGACGATATCATAGCACGATGGAGCAAGCGGGCTTTTCACACATACGTACGTGGGAAGGGTTATTTCAATGTGAATGTATAGTTTAGATGAATTTCATTCCATTTCATCTTCCACTTAATGTAGCATCTGAATCTGACCACATTCTAGGTCAAGTCTGTGACACTTTCCTATTCCAAAATACTCATATTCATGACGACCATTGTTGTGGTAGTGATGATACGTACGTTTGTTGGCTAAACAGAGTCAAAATGTTTTGCAACTAAATCCATATGCTTATACAAAATTTCAACAAAGCGTTTAAAGCAATTAAAAAGAAAGTACTGAAGGGCTTACCATAGTGGACAGAGTTTCTCGAGGCTAGATCTAGTCGATTAAGGATCCTCGGTGGCCATAATTTCATTACCCGTGACCAAAATTATGATCTTTGACGCACTGGAAAACCAACTAAAGTAATACGTCAGAATTTAATAATAAATAGGCTCAATCATTTAACTTCATATCGTATCCCATACAATAAATACAGGTATATTATCTGATATGATATGCTTTATTATCGACCATTTTAACTATAACTAATATACGGAATTAGTGCAATTTTTAATTACGATGGCTATCCAGAAAGTAACGTGCGTTTTTGAACGGTGCGGCAGTCAAAGGGGCTACAGCTACCATCTTGGTGTTAAAACACTCTGGCGTTCAGTATTCATTGAGCTCTAGTTGCAAGGTCTGTATCTCTTTTACGTATCTTACTGTGATTAATTAAAATGTGTGTTGTAATTTGTCATACCGTCACTTGTGAACTGCATTGAGTAATAAGGTTTTTGTTGGTAAAAACCATAAACCAATTGAAATATATCGGCAACAATGTGAAGTTTGTGAAAAATGGACTATCGCGTGAAAGTAGAGTAGCGCAGTAGTGTATTGACTTAAAAAATGGCCGCACAGATGATGACGATTTTCGTAGCGTTCGGCCATGCCTAGTGACTGAAGATTTGGTTGTGAAATTCAATGACAAAGTTCGTGAAAATCGTCGATTCACAATGACTGAACTTCGGGACATTTCCTACAAATTCCACGAATTCGACTTGACTTTGAATGTTTATAGTAAAGCTTGGATACCAAAAACTTTGTGCCAGATGGGTTCAAAAAATCCTTACGGAAGATTACGTAATTTTGGAACTTTTCACTAACGCAGGCAATTTCAAAAGTTATTGAAACAATACTTATAAACACATTTAATATTCTAAGAAATTCGTTTCCAGTATCAATTATATTCTTTCACTTGTATTTATATAGAGATTACGTGTTTGCACATCGGCCACTAAATAAATATTTAAAAAATGTTGTATTTTATATTCCATAATAATTAATAGACAGGGTTACTGTAAATACTTGTGACTTATGGGAGATTGATGGTAAACGTGGGCACAAAGTTTTAATAGGATAAGGAACTTTAAATTAGTTAAACTTTGTCACTTAACCATTTTTACGCGTCGTTTGACATCAACTCTGAGACAGTGGACTGGGGTTCAGCAACTCACGAATATTGTTAGCTTAGTTTCTATTGTTCCAATGACGTTACTCACAATGGCTAGAGTTACTGTTTAATTAGGATATTCTTAAATTAACATATTTCAAATAATTTAATTCTGAAGTAAAAAAATTCAATTTGTAAATATAATTCTTATCATCATAAATAATTATAAAAAAATGAAATATATTATCTTTATCTAAAGATAAAATTCAATATGTAGTCTACATGTGTGTGTGTGTGTGTGTGTGTGTGTGTGTGTGTGTGTGTGTGTGTGTGTATTCTTGTAAATCAGATAATTCTCAACTATAAAAAATAAAATTCTCGTTTAAAAAACTGAAAATGGATAATATAAGCCTTTTGAATCTTTGGTTATATTTTACAACTTAATCTTCCAAAGCTTATAATTCTTAACCATGAACAATATATGGTAAGATCAAGTTAAAGTCTCGGCTAAAGCTTGATATGGACCATTGCTATCCTAAATGAAAAGACACTATATATTTGTATGCACATGTTGATAACTAAAAGCTGGACCTTTTGAATATATCTTTATATCTTATAACTTATTCTTGTGCAACACATAATTCCCAACCATTAATAATACAATTCTAGGTAAAGTCCCGTATAAAGAAGAGAAATAAGCGACCAGAGACAGATGGTCACCTTGGGACTCGCTATGACAGTTGGGAAGTCGATAAAGAACTTTATCCCCAAACAGGAATAAAATGATTCCACTTTTGGTCTTTCAGTTATTGGATTATAGACCAGGGACATATTTTAAAAGTTTATAAGTTCCTTTCCATTACTGTATTTATAAATAACCGAATGTCATATCCTTAGGTATTGATGAAAAAATGTGTACTTCAAAGTTACAAGGACATTTTTTTTTTATTAAAAGTGCAGTGGTTTACAAGTAACCATAAGAAGACATGTGAACTAAAAGAGGTCCTTGAAGTGTTTCTCATGCTCATTATGAATACTATGTAGAACATTTTCACAAGTGTAGAGCAGAAACATCTAATTAAGATACTTTTTTAAAAGGATTTTAATGTTTAAAGTTAATTAAATATGTTTATCAATTCGTATGAAATAAATCATAGTTATTATACTAAGTAAAACAACGAAATATTACCATTGAATCCAAAATTGCGAAAAATATGATGGTGTATAATATTGTTAGTTCAAAGGCCAAGAGAATGGCCTTTGATTTAAGGTATATACTAAAAAAACTGCATTATACAGTTTAGTCATTGACGATGAATAATTTGAAAGGATAATGGATTTTGAACACGTTTCATCGATGAATGGAAAAATAGAACACTACGTTTTGATTATTTCAATCTACCCTCTTCTTGAAGTATTAGATTTCAAATCATAGCTAAAAAGTATTTAAATAGTTCCCTTTCTTTAATCTTACGTCTGGACGTATTTTTTGCAATTTTATATTATGTCTTACATAAAAGTAGCTAAAAATAATTTTTTGACTTCACCTTTTTTTAAGAAATTCTCAATTAAAGAATTTTGGTTTAGTAGTGTTTTTTTATTTTCTCGTGTTTTTGAGATTAGTCTATTACAACAACATCGAGTTCCAAGCAGAAGACCGGAAAAACTCCTTAATTTTAATCAGGTCTCTATTTAAATCATGCAAAAGGTAAAAATTACTTTACTAATATAATATGACAGCCTCTGGTGAAAAATTTAAAATTGTGAAAACATATATCACCCATAACATCAGATAAAGAGTTTAGTATAACTCACAGTTTAGTATAACTCACATGTATGTCTAATTCTCTAAATGAAATAATTTTAAACAGCAGTTCACATTGAATAAGCTAAAGGGAAATATGTTGTCAGTTACTGCCTTGGACCTGTGCCATATCCCGGTCAGAAGGCTCCAAATAGTCTGAAAGTTCATGATTTTCTGAATACATCCATTGAATATTTACTTCAATACTATAGTTCTATAAAACGTTTTTTATATAATAATTATTAATAGAGTTACAAATCAATGTACCATACTTTAGATGTTCACTTAGAATTTGTGCATAGGAACATGTACTGTAAACTTATTAAAAAGTATTTTTATAGAATTTTTTTAAGTAATCAATTACTTGTAAATAATACGGCAAAGTATATATACGCGTATAGTCTCGAAAATATCTTCCACCTCAAAATGTTGTGTTCTTAAGTGTATAATATTCAATGGTACTTATCCCCAGAATAAAGAATAACACAACTATGAGGATGTTTTAGTGGTTTAAAAATTTATATCTTCAAAATTTATAGAATATTTTGATGGAGGATGAACTGTTCATTATGTTCAATACATTATTTTAAACATGAACACGAGTACTTCCTTTGGTATTTACGCGCGAAATACGTAGCTTCCTTGTTTACTGGTGTACGGATTCTATTGTACTTGTGTGTCTGACGTTGAAAGATTACAGAGAAAAGGAATTAGAATCAGGTCACCATAACAAGAAAGTAATCAATTGTTGAATTGTTTGATGGAGGCAAGCAGGTAATGTAGTTCTTGTGAAAAAGTTTATTTTTCTGATGCATAAGATTACGAGAATGAGATATCGTAATATATATGTACAAAATTCTCGTATACGGCGATATAATTATATACAAATATAAAGTTATTAACAGCCAAACTATACCCTTAAGAAATGTTCGTTTGAATACTACTACTGTTAAACAGTTTTCATTACCTTAGTAACATATTAATTTTTAGAAACTAATTTAATTGAAACAGTTTAGTTAAACAAAAAGTGCACAAATTTAAATGCAGTATATCGTGTACAAATGTAAAATAGAGTAAGATGCAGACGTGTACAATCACGTGTAAAATTTGTTTACGTATACAACACTTAGTGAATAGAGGATAAGCTTACGTTTTTCTTATCGTTCTTTACACCAATACTCAGAGCCCACAAATGACCAAAGTGAGCGGTTATGATAAATGACTGAGAGAAAAGAACGGAAACTTTAGATAAATATTTATGAAGGTCATTAGTGTGACGAAGTGGTCACAGTACAGTGTGTGGTGGATATGTGCTGTTTTTGGTCGATTGTATGTTGTAAATCTTAAAATATCTGAACTTTCTACTTGAAATATCTTAAATAACTGTATGTAAACATTGTATTTAAGATATTCTTAATAGATAAAAATACGTTTTAATATAATGCGTTGTGTATACGATTTTTCTACCAAATTGAAAAGAAAATTGGTGTGAACTGTTCTTTCCTAAATATCTGAAATTATTTTAAATAAACATTTTTAAGCGAAATATGGCTGTCCCATAGTAGTCCCATTTAAGGTTTATTGTATGTTAAATATATACTAGACCAGGAAATAGCTTTGAAAATTTTACCTTTAAAATCTTATAGGGAAGCCAGAAAAAGCAATTTGCGGGGATAAAGTTTGTTTACAATCAATTTAATCTGCTTAAAAATTGCTAGGAAACATTATATTTCGTGTTCGAATTGGAAAGACGTCCATATTGGAGGCAATATATAAAGACCATCGTCAAGTAACGAGACAATTTAGATTGCGGAGTTTGAAATTTTCCAAATCACTTTAGGTTACATCATGAACACTATAGGGTAGCCTAGTCTACATCATGAATCTAGAAAATGCTCCTATAGGAGTACTTTGAAGCATTAAATAGAACAACGAGACAGAGTGGGATGCCGAGATGTATTTTTCTTTCAATTCGTTCATCTTATGTCGCAGATGATAGGGATCATACTATTGTTTATAGCAATAAAAATATCGTCTTGGAGTGACGAGTCAGGATTAAATACGGCGATAAGAATTTCTTTAATGAATATAATATAAATCAGAATATCTGTGAAAACATTCGTAACCTACATTATGGTTCCAAATAATGATCCTCTAAGTGTATTTTGAATAAACAAGGAACAGGTTGGAACAACGAGACGAAACATAACGAATAGATACAGGTTTCTTGTAATAACCACAACTTATCTCTCAGATGCTAAGGAACATGTCGTTCATCATGTTAAACCGCCACCAGACTCACTGTTAGATGGGATCTAACAAAATACGTATGACTGAAGACATTTTTTTAATAGCTATTGCTGCCACCTGAGCGTTCTTTAGGGTTTGGAAGGCTTTATTAGGAACATTATACACACTGCAATAGTATAATATTTTATCTGCAGGCTAAGGGGTGGGAGGGATTAACGGAAGATCGCCGGGACAGTAATGTTAGTTGCCATCTACGCTAGAGCGTGACCGTGTCCGTCTTACTGTTAGGTACCGTCTAGGCGCAAACCTATTGATTTTTGTGTATTCGTTCGAAGTGGTTTTGTTGTCGACACACGTTTTAATATTTTATTAGTTTTTCCTGATTATTTATTAATTCTGAATTGTATTTTTATAACGATAGGAGCTGTTGACTAGGTTTAATTTTAAGTTTGATAGATATACCAAAACTGTTTGGTGAAATCCATGGTGTTATTATTGTCCGGTGGAGAAAAAATATGTACACTCAATTAATGTGACAACTGCAGATGATCCATATGTAAAGAACATGCTGCATCAACTGTACACAAAGCAACTCATTTCCACCGTAGACTAGTAATCTGTACAGTCCCAGCTAAATTTAAATGTAACTTTTTACACATTTTCGTGATTTATCAACTTTAATTGTAATGAACTTGATTTGCAATCCACATATTTTATAACAAAAACGTGTTCCATTGTGTCTACATGTTATGTTAAATTCTATGCAATGGATTTAACTTTTAAATAAAAAATCAGACTCTAATAAATCAATTATTTATAAATATAAATTTTGTATTTATATATATATATATATATATATATATATATATAAAACAGTCAAATCACTTAATTAATTGACATTGAAAAAATTGGCCAGTAAAAATTGCAATACTAAGTGATAAAGTTATCAAATTTCAAATGTTAGATGCCAGCTATACACGTGTCTACTGACGTGAACCAGTTAGACACACCTGGCGGGTTAATGGCCGAGTAGTAGCATTACTGGAGGTAATATAAAAATACGCTCTGGAGCTACGTTCCCAATTTATTTTGGTTGGATCCAAATCACTGTAAGATAAAATTGCTATGAAAAGATTCCCAGTACAGATCAGTATCAGAAAAGAAACTTCTGTATGAGTACTTTGAATCACGACATAGGTCAACGATGCGGAATGAGATAACGAGATATAGTTTTCATTCATTGGTTATACTTTATACCACAGATAATAGGTAATGTATAATCCTTCATGGTAATAGTCTTAGTGACGTCACTATATGAGATAATTGAAACATTAATGTCGTAGTAACGGGACAAAACTGCGTTTAGTAATTGGTATTTTGCAAATCATTAAAAATACATTAGAGTTTCTGTGTCTATGAGCGATAATCTCAGGATTCTCGAATATGGTGATCACACCACGGTATCAACTAATAATAATCACCTCTTTAGTACCGTTAGACGGAGGGAGAGAATTAGAGAAGAAGGAAAATATCCATTCTTGTTGAAGCTAGTTCGCCGCTAGGTGCAATAAACTATGTTGAGAGGTTCTAATTGTACTTGAAACCTGATTAGGTAGTCACATTACTTCATTAGTTTTAGTTGAATGTTACTGTTTAGACAATCAATGCTCGTTGTTTTATTATAGTAGTTAGCTATAAGACCAGTAAAATATAAATAGTACCGAATAGAAATTATGGTCTATTCAATGGGAGACTAAGTCTGTTCTACCAACAGAAATTGTAAAATAATTAGTTTAAAATAAAGTATCCGAAATTATAACTAATTCAAGTAGAGACTGAACAGTTTCACAACTACTAAAATTATTAGAATATAGAAATATTTGTCTTAAGCGTTATTTAACTGGTTGCAGCTAAAATTAACGATTAAGTAGTAAAATTTAAGTAACCGAACAAACCAGTTAATTTAGTTTAGTTATTCCCACCATCAGCTTTAAACAATCAGCAAGGTAAGATGCAGACGGATAGTATATTACTTAAACATGCCACGGCAGTCGTTTGCACGCTAATACCTAACTAACTATGAGGTACAAGGCTATCTGTCTTAGGCGTTTTACCATTATAAACTTCAAAATTACAAAAGCCTAATGTCTCTGTCAATAAGGCAATAATCAGTAGAAACACGTGCTCTTAATATAGCTTGTTTAGTTTAGGAGGAGGAAATATTTCCTAGCAAATACATAAATGATAAATTGCACTAAGGATTTAAATTCTTAAACAGTTTATAAACAAGACGTATATTAATTTACGTAAATTGTGATTATTGTAAATACTATTAGGTTACCTATTATTTTAATAAACATCTGTATTTGATGAATAAAATGAAAGTCACAGTTAATGTGGTGGATGAGGAAATAATAACATTAAAATAGACAAATGCAACATCAGATTTCTATTGAATCTGAACATTAATAACACTACTAAATATTTTAATTTAAAAAAGTATAATTTATTTTTAGGAAATATTTTTCTAATTAGGCAACGGAAGTAACATGATAAGTCATTAAGATAGTGAGACAGCTCGTGTTGCTGTAACAAGTCTGTATCTTATCAGAGCCCTCCCTGCTTTGCCTCATTAGGGGAGGTGTAATGTCGGGGACGTGCTTGTTTCTTGTCTAACATGTACGTTGTTACATTTATAGTTTGGACGAACTTTTATCAAATTCAAAAAGATTTTTCTTTCGTATCACTGGATGCAGTTGAGCAGGTTAGATAAAATAGTATATATTGTATTTTTATTTATTTGGCCAACGGTGTGCCTTTTTACACATGTAAACAGTGTGAACGCAAATTATATAATAATAATTCTTCTAATTATGAAACTTAAAAATAGACATTTAGCAATAATAAAGACAAAGTAGGACTTTATTGTAAACTAAAATATTGAATACAAAAATAATGAATATACCCAAAATAAATTAACATAAAATAATAAATGAACAATGGTATAATAAATACAAGAAATAAATATGGAAATACCAGCAGTCAACAACTAGGCAATGAGAATAGTGTCTGTAATCAGCTGTGGCGGAGCGTATATATTATTATTATTTTAAAATTTTTAGCACAGACCTCTTTTCTAAATGAACGGAGTAAATTTTAACTTGATATAGCTAGACATTAAAAAGGTTTGACGTTATATTTTATTTATTTAGCGATTTGTCCAAGTTTATTGAGTATTGCTATAAGAAAGACATCATTTATATCTGAATTGAGATTGTTGTACTTTTTTCAAATGGATTCACTTCTGGGACAATTTTAGCAGCATTTTCAATTTCATAGAGTTTATTCACGACATAATTCACCCCCAATATAAATTGTTTGATAACTATTTATATTCAATTCAAATAATTTTCGATTATGTAATAATTATTCAATCTTCATTATTTTTATATATTTTGATAAATTTTATTACGGA
The DNA here is from genome assembly GCF_021130785.1 of Homalodisca vitripennis. Lineage (NCBI taxonomy): Eukaryota > Metazoa > Arthropoda > Insecta > Hemiptera > Cicadellidae > Homalodisca > Homalodisca vitripennis. The sequence goes on along the minus strand of NC_060208.1, from coordinate 218,928,004 downwards.
TAAATCTTTTTTTATTCATGTCAAAAAGGAATGTGCAATGTAACCAACTATCTTCTGTAATCATCGAAATCGACGGCCATGTAACAGTTTCTGTAAAGTATAACTCTTGGTTCACTTCTCAGTACATTCTGTCTTTTAATATTTTTGTAATATTTAGATACGAATTGTGCCAAACCTATGTCTTCCAAATAATCCGGTATGTACACACACACACACACACACACACACACACACACACACACACACACACACACACACACACACACACACACACACACACACACACACACACACACACACACACACACACACACACACACACACACACACACACACACACACACACACACACACACACACACACACACACACACACACACACACACACACACACACACACACACACACACACACACACACACATACACACACACACACACACACACACGCGCGCGCGCGCGCACGGGCACACACACACACACACACACAAGAATATAACCACTAGATATTACCAACAACTGTATTACCACAAGAAGTGTGGTAATATAGTTATACGTACTAACATGTAAAAAATGTTTTAACATTTTAACAATATACTTTCTCAATAAATAAAAACGACAGTTTTAAATACCCAATGTGGTTCGATCTCCTACAAGTAATTAGCCTGACTTTATAATTTACTTTACAATCTTTATTTTGCTTATAATATGCAATAAAATATCTCTTAACACTGTATATCTTGTAAAAATATATAAATAATTACAATAAAAAGTACATTCCACAGCAAGAACAGTGCATTTACAATAAAAACTAACACGGAACATGTGGGCGCCTGGCAGTTATGGAAGTCCATGATATATGGCAATTGTTGCTTGTTCCCTCATAGTTACAACGTTTTACTTTTATGTTAGGCAGTTATTTGCCCATCTCTGAATATTAAATTTGGCTTTATCTCTCGACACTGCAAATTGTCTTTGTAATAAAATTATTCAATTGATTTAAATTAAATTATCAGCAAGCAGTCACTTCTGAGAAGCAGTATAAATTATTTATTAAGCCCTAGGAAGCGAATGTCAGTTTGAGTCTTACAAACGAATGGCAGTCAAAGGGATGAAGTTACAGTTAAGGGCTTATTAGGCTCGTTAACATATTTTACCTTTGATGATTCTTGTTCATTAGCTGGAAGTGATGCTCTGCTCAGGATCAGATACCGGCGCGTCGATCGCTTGTGCGACGGTACGACGAGAAATGTTCATTCCGTCTTTTTGCTGAAAAAAAAACAAATAAAATGCTAATGGGCATCAGTGATGTTACGTTTTAACAATATAGAACGGAAAAAAGAAATGTGAGGAAAGTGTTATGTCAAAGGTCCCTACTTGGTGTTGATGACAGTACAAGTATCGCCTAACAAGAAAGGTTTTAACTATAAGAATGTCTGACGAAAGCTTTACTGTTTATCGAATATTGGTAGTATCCTAGTTATAGTCTGTCACTCAAGAGTCTGGAAAATTGTTATTTTCACGTTAGAAACAGAATATTATTGGTTTTCCTATACTACCAGAGAAAGTGTTAGATACTACCACAAGTGGGATAATATTCCCACAAGTGGTGAAAAGTCAGTTGTTTATTGTGTTAGTAAATCATTTAAAATATTTAAAAACCGAACAGGCAGCACTTGGGAGCTTAATTATTTATAGCAATGCTTCACACAATCAACAAATAATACAGGTGTTGGGCAAATAACAATAGCTGTACAATTATCATTCATTATCATGCCGAAATGTATGTCACCATTTTATCTAAATTGAAAATTTTAATGGTATTAGTAATACATAATATTTTCAGAAATTAACGATGTCATGATGATACTGCCTATTTCAATATATTTGTAAATATATTATTAAACATAGATTTCTGTGAATAGTTCTAATTATATTTTGGCACTTTTACTAAGGAATAGCCTTAATTTTATATCAATCATCAAAACAAAACAAGAATATTTAAAATTATTTCCTGGTTAATAACCATCTTATCTCTAACTAAACTGATGTAGTTTTTTACAGTAAACTATTGCTTAATTATGTTGTATTTAACTTATTTTTTCCATTCCAATTCAACAGCTGGACTTTTACAGTATTTATGTCGAGATTGTGGGCCGACTCATGAGAGAGAGGTGCTGTGACATCCAAGGATCAATGTCCTTAGTCCAGAAACGTAAGTGACAAAGGCTCACACAGATCCTTGCTTTACAAAGGGATTTAGAGATTTGCCTCGCAGTATGACAAAAGTGGTGTCAAACGTGTTCTTATAGACATAATTATTACATCCGAGTGCCTACTTTGACAGGGTGTTATAGTATTTAAGGTGGAAAAATAACTAAATATAAAATGTGTTTTAGAAATATTTCAGATTGAATTATTATAATTTTTATTTAAATTGGTTACTCAAAGAAGTGTTAGACTAACTACGTTGATACAGTTTATTCTAACTTGATAAAGCTCCTTCCACTTATAAAATCGGTATATATCTCGCCAATACGTTACTAATTTTCCACATTTATAAAGCTTATAGATGAAGTAGACAACAACATCCGGAATCTCTTCAACTGAATACCAAAATTACTAGAAAGGAGGCAAGCATTGTTATTATCAGATGTGAGACTAGAAATTAGTGAAGACCTCTCTTCATGTATTTTTTTCACTTCCAAGAATTTCATTGTGTTTCTAACATTTATTTATAAAATGTAACTTTTATGTATCTAAAGTTATTCTACAAAACAAAGATATATTGTTAGTTATAAAACCTAATAGTATCCATATCCCACCACAGACACAAGTAAGAACGTTCATTTTTCTATGGGTAAGTTACAATGTGTCATTTAAATCTTCCACTTTACCAGGAAAGTGCGCTACCACTACATTAAATAGTCCTTACTTTTTACCATTCAATCATTATGTTTTTTGTCTCATATAAAATAAACAACTTCCCATATGATCAGAAGACCAAATACCTGTCAAGGACTTTTATTTACATTCATTACATTTGTATAAATGGCAATAGCCGAATTCAATTTCAATTAAACAATTATGTATTACTCAAGAGGCTGTGAATATTTAATTTGTGTCTACCTGTCTGTCTATTCGATATCACGAAAAGAAACTGTCATATAGATGACAGACATGTCATCTAATAGACAGACACGTAGACACAAATTAAATATTACCAGCCTCCTGAGTAATAACTTAAATTCTATAAAGAAATGAAGATTCATAAAGAATTTCAAGTCTGTACTTGAAATTTTATATGAATCTTCATTTCTTTATAAGCAACACAGTTTGATGGTGGTGCATGTTACTCTATAGAATTTGGCTGAGCATGAGCTAGTATTTTTACATCACCCTTATGAGTAAAAAATATGGCAGGAATTAAATTACACTGATAAATAAATTTAAAACGAGCTGTTTTAATTCATATGAGAATTTGAAAATTGAATCTATTTATTAACACATAGGTTATTCATATAGGAAACAAGTAATCGTGTGTAAAGTAAATGTTGAAAGACTTTGAAAAGATTTAATTTTAAACCACTCTTGTTGGACAAATCAATACCTAACTGTAGCGTTTACTATTTAATCACTGATAAGAAAGCTCATAGCATAAATATAGTAACAAGTCAGTATTTATGTCTATATTCAAATCATGTGGCTAAATAAAGTTTTACCTATTGACTTTAAATGTTATGTGACATTTTATTACTACATAGACAAAAATGAGTTCTACGACGATAGTATGTGTTCAACCATCAAATATGTACAAGCGTCATTGAAGCCTATCACACAGTTGGCTGACAAACTTTATCTACCTGCAAGAACTATTGAGGATGGGTTACCCAACCTGCGGTGTGGAACTCATACCTTGTAATTTACTTACTTGTATATTTATTTCTAAATTTAATTTCTATTTGTTCAGCGTTTGTGACGTACATGATTCCAGATCACTGTCACTGATAGCAAACCGTAATTCGTTGTCTGTTGGAGAAGATCTGGGAAGATCGAAACAATAACACATTGGTAAGGGAAGTAAATCATTACCAGGATATTCCAGTAGCTCTGAACGCATTCCACTATCGATATGTACTACTCAAGGGTTACTAAGGAAGAACAAATTCTTTCTGACAATTATGGTTCACATTTATTACTGCAGTGCAATAAATGTTCCGTGTTCAAAAGAGGAATGCTCCTAGTGTTGTGAATGACACGATTCCTAAATTATTCAGTTCACACTGAATTCCGATTTCATCAACTCACCGACATCAGGTTTCAGCATCAATTTATGAGATATTGTAAGATTATTCACACTAAAAGAGTAGAGAGTGAACTGCACTGTTTGCTCACTTATTTGACCTTTCTCACTACTGCTCAAAGCACAGTTTATAACATTGTTTAATAAATATAACTTTAAAGAAAATGTGTCCTTACCAACTGTGTGTGCTAAGTATTCTATAACTAGAGTTTTTATGTTTATATTTGATGTAAAGTCATTTCTTACTAAGAACTGTTGCTCGATTTAGCCCTTACAGGCTAAAGATCTTACAGGTAGAATATATAAAAAAGATTTTATATATACTGAATATTTACTTGCATATCACTTTGAACCCGTCAATGAGACATTGCTGTTTGCAGTAATATAGAGTACCAAAAGTTACGTAACTGATTCCAATATTCTGTTTAGATAATGGTTAATCGGTAAAGGTCATTCAAAAGTGATTGTGATAACAGTATCGGACGGAGACTCGGCCAACTAATCAGCGAGTTGCCCGCGAGTGAGGATGGTAATGGCCTTGTACTCGTTACCATCGGTAAGAGAGTTGAGTGTGCGGTGTTTGGTCTGTATATTCATCTATGGACTTACAATTACAAGGGCAACTGGATATTACTTTACAGTTTACTTGTTACACTGATTAAATTTAAATATATAAATATTAAAAATAATACCTTTCGTACGTTTAAATTGGGATATTAATTATATAATATAGTAATAATTTAATTGAAAACTGTTTATATTTATTTGTAAAGTTTAAAAATTGGTCTTTGAGATGAAATTGTACCGTCTTTCTAGATATAAACCTGATGACATCGCAGTTGGAAGACAAACAGTTCCATATCAACTCTTCACTACAGGTAATAATAATTCAACTTTTATTTATAATTTATAGGCTAATTTATTCCGTACGGATGTAGTTAAGATAACACAATAAGTGTGTTTAATATAATATTGTTTGTTAAATTATTAAAACTACATGTTGAAATGTATTCACTCTAATTTTCAAAAAAGCCTAAAGTAAGAAATTTTATTTTTACATATGTTCATTTTTAAATACTATGATATGGTTTCGAAATTGGAAACTTTTAAAACGTTTTTTGAAATATCGTAACAAAAATGAGCCAAATGGTATGTTAGGTAGGGTGATGACGATTAATGCCTATGAACATTCTGTTGCTATGAAATATAATCAATCAAAAATTCAATTTCATATTTTGTTAACAATGTAAATAACTGGTTTGTTCTTTATCTTCATTATTTCTACGTTTCTCTAAATAGTATTGGATAAAAAACGCATAATGCGTTCAGGCTGTAAAAGACAACACATTATTATTTCGAAGAATACGACATAATAGGAACAAAACCAAAACAAAAAACTGGGATTGGGACTAAAAACCCTTTTTGTAATTATTTTGAAAAACTGTTGAGCTATACACTGCATTGGCAAATATCGAATTAAATGCCTCATATAATGTTATACCAGAACTTAAATATGATTTTTCAACAGTTAGTGTGTAAAACCCATAATCGTAAAGACATTTTTGAAAAATATGCATCAGTTTCATCTGTTAACAAGTTTCGTGAATGAAATTGAATAATACCTAATTAATTAAATTTGGTATTTTTCAAAATTTATTCTTTTGTTACATTCCTAAATACATAGTTTTAACTTTGATATACAAGGAAATTTTTAAATAGAAATTGTAGTAATAAATCACATTTTCAACTGTTCAGTTGTATAATGCTGTTCTGTGGTAAATATATTCAAAATAAATATATTTTTTCGTACAGGCCAGCTGGGCCGATGCTATCAGAGCCTGCAAGTCACTGGGCATGAAACTTGCTGCTATCAACAGTAAGCAGGAACAAACACTTTTGGAAAAAGTCATGGATCAAAAAGGTGATTTAAAGGTTCATAATAAAAAAACATATAACCACAGAAATTCCTTTTTCTTTAGTAATAAGTAAGGAATAACAAATAAACACCCAACGACTGATAAATATACGAGACATATATGTACAATAAAAGGCAGTTTATTTAATAATTGAAATAATGTTTCAATTTAGTTTTTCACGTGTTTAATAGTCAAAACATATTTGTAACGTAATAAAATATTTAGCTTAAAAAAAATAAACATATAAATTTACTGAATTTAAGTAACATATGACGCATTTAATATACAATAATAAAAATAGGTAAATATAGTTGTAATTTTTTTTAAATCATAAGAATATGTGGGAGAATGTTAGGTTACGTATGGTAGGTTCGGTTAGCTTATATTAGGTTAGGTTTGTTTCTGTTTCGTTACTTTAGTTTAGGTAATATTTAGGTAGGTTAGGTTGGTTTAGCTTACGTTAGGTCAAGATAAGTTAGTTTAGGTTAGTTTTCTTATTTATTAGACATGTGGTTAAGTAGTAAGAACGTTTGTGAGTTTTCCGGTAGGATAGATTAATTTAAAGTATTTTATGTTATGTTAGTTACATATCTTTACCATATCTTTCATAATGCAGGTTAAATGACAGAGATGTTTAGGTGTGCAGATCTTTATGATTTATGGTGGTCAGGTAATCATGTGGCCTGATGGACAGATGTTCCGATGTCTTGGTGGTTTTTTAGTTATTTTAGGTTAGTTTATTTTATAATTCAAATTGCGTTGCTGCTTTCTTTCAGTTATGTTCGGGTTTTGTTACGTAATATTATAGTTATATCTATTTATTTATTGTTAAACTGTCATCAATGTGCTTTTACGGCACTTAATTTAGATGTTTGCTATAGATTAAGACTTTCATAGTTTCACTGTTTAATTATTTAAAATTTAAAGGCATTTATTTTACGTTAAACTCTATATTTTGTGTTTTAGTCCCTAATTTTGAAAAAATAATTTTAGATAACAAACTTTACCTTATTTTTTATTCAAATATTCTACTATATGTCATGGGTTAATCCCGAAAATTTCAGATTGGTATTTAAGACCTATTCTCTTATAACATGATTTTTCCTTAAATTAGATGATTTAATCTTATGTAATCTCTCTGTAAGTTTTTTAGGTGGTTTGCATTATGATTTTTACAGCTCTGACACTTCTCCTAATATGCTTAGAGCAACCATATCTGATTCACCTGCTATATAATAGCTGAATTAATTACTTAGGCTGTAACGAAAATCCAAAAGACTTACTAATAAGCCATAGATCCTTAGGTATTTTAAAACTGCTCTTACAAGTCAGTATACAGTTGAATTTAATATTAGATATCTACAGTCAAATTTAAACTTTGTTACCTTCAAATATTCCTAATTTGTATTGCAATATATTTAACATAAAACTACTATTATGTATAATATACAAAAATATTTTCAGTTCCCGGGGAATTCGTATGGACATCAGGGCGAGCTCATAAACACAAGGGCAAGGACAAAGATAGCCATAGACAACTCTGCAGCCGCCGCAGCACACATGACATCTACTGGAAGTCGACCGGAGCAAGAGTGTGTTACTCCAACTGGGACACAGACGAGCCGGATGTGTTCGGCGAATACCGCTGTCTGGCAGTCATTGACGTATTTAAGTGGTGGATCGGCAAGTGTTCCGACAAGATGCATTTTGTTTGTGAGTTAAGTAATAAAAACAGTTGACTTCAAAAGTTTTGCATTCATAAATGTCCTTGTTAGCTCTTGGTAATAGGTTTATTTACAAGATGGAGCTTAACTGTCGAGTAAAAATATTTACTGGCAAGGTTTTATGAAAATATAACATAACCCTAAAAAAATCTTTAAAGCATAACTCATGTTTCATGTTTAAAGTACTTAAATCTTTATGCTGTATACAAAGGATGCCATGATTAATTAAATATGTCGTTTTTAAATACAGGAACGTATAGCGAGTCGATCATGTCAGTATATTATTTTAATACAGGACAAATAATGCCACATAATGTTTCCTGAAGAATTGTCATAGTTTAAAAAGTCCAGGGATTAAGTTTCATGGGGGCTAATAGTTGAGATTATTGATACATATTTTATTATTAATAACTGACTAAGGCCAGAGAATTTTTACGAATTAATTTAGGTAAGATACCTTATTTATTTCAATAATATTCACATTACAGAAATAAATATGACTTTTGACTATCAAAATATCAAAAACTTTTAAAATTTCACACTAATGCGGTGAAAACGTAAAAATCTACATGTTATCAGGTCTATTCTAACTATATTTAAATCACAGCATAATTAGTATTTTTGACTTAGTGTAACAAAATATAACAGTAATGTTACTGCGATGCAGTAAACGCGGAGAATATAGCTATAATTTGGAACTGCGGCTAAAGTCAAAACGTTCCATGCTGTAGATAAAAGCTAATAATCAATAAGGGTATCATTCAAAATTATGATTAAACTGATCTTTTATAACAATAATTATAATATTAAAATACAGCAGCACGGGTAAGCTTACTATCGCAAATATTGTATCTCCGGTACATCTACCGTTACCATTGTTGCAAAATGGTATATTACAGTGGGTACGGCGGTCATCGCGAAATAACGAAATTAAGGAACGCCGAGCGTGGCTACTGCTTGGATGGGTGACCGCTGAGCGATCCTGTCCTTGCAAAGCATTCTGCCAGACTGGCCTTTGCTGGTGGTTCTGAAGTCATATTTAAACCGTGGTCACCAGATTAATTGTTAGACAGTGCATCTTAGCCCTAACTTTGCTTGGTAAAATAAGGCATTACTTTACTTTTATTTTTACTGTTATCACAGCTGATGTATTTTTTCCGATTGACCTGTTAATTAATAAATAACTAGTTGCGAGAGAACGCTACAATTCTAATAACACTGAAAATGAACACTTAAATTAGCCTTCTATGCCTATTTACCAAAATGGCGTACATGTCATGGACACGTAGGAGCGATTTATATTTATTTACAAAATACACAGTTTACGAGGATTTGTAAGACTTTAAAAATAAAAGAATCAGGAAATAATATATATATATATATATATATATATATATATATATATATATATATATATAATGTAATGTTATTATTTTAAAGCATTTATAAACAATACATATTTCAAAACATTTATTTCGGGTGATAAATCATTTTGAATTAACCATTATCAACATACTCCGCAAGTCTTTATATAAATTTAAAATTAACGAGTCATTTAAAGTATGACAATTACAATAAAAGCGCCTGCGATAATTGAATATTGATTATGACACCATATTAGTAGCTAAATCTACATTAATAGCAGCAGTTACCGTTAGGTGGATAATATAATTATGTTAATAATTTATGCATACAAGAGATTGCACTATTCATGAAACTATGCATTATAAATTTATCATTGTCTTGCCAGAGACGTGGTTCAATGGACACACTACCAGTAATTCTATATTACTGTAAACACTCTTTCCATAAACCAAAGATATGATACCAATTTTTTAACATTTTAAATTACGCCTATTAGCTTATTTGGCTACTGTACTAAAAATTATATGTTCTTCATGAAACAGGGGATATCTTAAAATTTAAACAGATTGTATCGGGCGATTTCACAAATATAAAGCGCTCAGTTAGATTATAGTTGTTTTTATAGAACATGAAATAAAACATATTCTCTCAGAAATGTCTCAATCTAGCAATTTATTAATATATAAAGCTTTTAAACTTGCTCTAAGGGAGTGCTCCAGAACCCAGCTTGACCGGGAAGTGCGGAAGATTCCCCTACTGCTTGATGTTTGTAAGAACACTCACCCCCCATTAGGTCATGCTAGATACGCCTATACTTGTGATTAGATCTTCTAGAGGAGTTTTCAGAGTTTACTGTTCTTTACAATCTCGAGAGATATTTTTATCTTGTGCCATCGAGTTTTTCTGGCTGTACAAGCGAAAACAAACTAGTGCACCTCAATGATGGCAGCGAAAGAAAAGCATCCTTTAAGATAGTATAGAGCAGTTAAGTATTAAACATTTTAGAGGGCCTAATCTAGAATACTTGAGAGAGGTAATAATATTACAAGATGAAATTGGAGATAAGAACGGACAGATTGTGTGCGGGCCAGTAATATTGACCTAGACTGACTTGATCCGTTTTCTGATATTGATAGCTATCATAAAGTGAACATCGCCTAACCTGAACAACCGCACCGTGCTCTGATTGGGTGGAATCCGAGTTTTGTTTCAAATGCTTCTAAAGGAGCTTCAACTTAAATACTGAAATAAACAGTAAATTAACTTATGTAAATATATGCTTACTAACAAAATGTCAGCATTAAATCCTGTATATCTGCGTTATAAAACATATATTAAAGCCATAGGCATCTTGAAAAAATAAGGATATGTTCTTTGTATCAGTCCGGTAAGTCGTGGTCATGTAAAACCCTGTATGTGCTATATGTTTGTCCGGATCGTTCACCACGGTCTATAATATAAGACTTACAAAATTAATTACTATTACTATCCACACATTGATCCTGACTTATCTGTTGGAAGGTTATTCTCTTCTAATAATAAAATGACTAAAAAGAGGTCGTATTTAAAACCGTCCCTTTTTCAAGCAGGTAAATTAATAATTTGATTTATACTCGTAAAAAATACGTTTTATTGAATGTTTTTCTTAAATATATATATACATATATATATATATATATATATATATATATATATATATAATATATATATATATTAGTATATATATATATATAGTCTCTTAAAGCAGTTCAAAAGGAAACTACAATTAATTTTGTACAATATTTCGTTGTAATTAAACAACTTTTTCAAGTACACTTAATAGACACAGAATAAAATAAACAAACATAAGAAGAAACACCTGATAATAAAAACATTCTAAATGTAAATACAATTTGACATGTAAAAAAGTTTTGATTAGTTGTTAATTTTAACATAATATAATATAATTTTGAATTTAGGTAAATTTGTATCACAATATAATTATTCAAGTGGAAAACAATAATTTAGCGAAGGTTTTAGTCCATATGGTTGTTTTGATTTTAATATAAGTTGGTGTGGCCAATTCATTATTCCCTTAAATTTAAATCATTTCTAGAGCTGTTTTCACAAGGAGTAATTTTGCTTACAGCTTTGAGTTTGTAACAATCCTCAAAGCATTTTGCTATGGTGAATAGCGTGTAAGGCTACTGGTTTTTTGTCGTCTTTATGATTGATAGAAAAACGGTGACCGGTCATTCTTACCCGGAAAGAATTTGAGGTTTGCCCAAATTCCTTGGGACAAAACCTACAGGTTAGCTGGTAAATTGAATTGTTGGAGGTACAGTCCAATTTACCAGCTATGGGATAAGTTTTTTTAGTGACACTACTTTGGAATTGATCGGTCTTATCCATAATTTTGCAAATACCATAACGTGGTTTATTACAAGGTTCACAGCCAAAAGATAAATTTTCATAATTTTTTCCAACATGAATTTTGAGGCCTTACAAGCATATTCTTCAAATTTTTTAGGTCTCTTAAATACTATTCTAGGTGGCCTGGACAATAATTTTCTCAGTTAAGGGCGAGTTTTTTAAAATTTCATAGCCAATTTTCATAACTCTATTGAATTTGTGCAAACCAGGATAAAAATTTTGTGATAAATTTAGGATCATTTTGGAAATGATTTGGAATATTTGTAGCCTTTTTCGGTTGTCTGAGCTGCCGGTTCAAAAGTTTTTTTAGGGTATCCCCTGTTAGAAAGAGCTTTAGTAAGTTTTCTTTTGTAAATTTTGAAATCTGAAGCGTTTGTACATAAGGATTTGGCTCTAAGGGAAAGACTTTTTTGGAATGGACTTTTTTACATGATTTGGATGGCAGCTACTGTAATGTAAGTAATTCATTTTATTAGTACCCTTAACATGTATTTTGGTTTTTAAAATATGATTATCTAGAAAAACTTTTTTTGTGATTAATGTTCCAATTAAAGTTAAGACATGAAAAATGTATTTAAACTATCAAGGAAATGATGGAGTTTTCTCTAACAACCCATGATTCCAGACTACAAAAAATGTCATCTATAAATCTTAGCCACAATAAAGCAAGGAAATTTTGAGTTTTAAGAGAAAATTTTTTCTACAAATCCCATAAAAAGGTTGGCGTATGATGGGGCCATTCGAGTACCCATCGCCGTTCCTTTAATTTGGAGATAGTTCTGATCCATAATTTTGAAATTATTCATTGTTAAAATTAAATGAATGAGTGAGGTTAGAAAGTTTGTTGAAGGTTTAGTATTATTTGGCCTTCTTTCAAGAAAATGTGTGGCGGCTTCCAGACCACCTTGATGTGGAATGTTAGTGTAAAGCGATTCTACATCTATCGTTACAAGAATCGTCTCATCAGGAAGTGGCTGGTGAACATCCTTGAGTCTTGATTAAAAGTGTCCGGTGTCTTTGATGTAGGATGGAAGATTTCTCACCAGGGGTTACAGGTTGTCATCTACGAATGCTGAGATTCGCTCTGTAGGAGAACCGATGCTTGCCACGATAGGTCTGCCAGGAGGTGGTCTCGATGGTTTATGTATTTTTGGTAAATGGTAGAAAATTGGTGTTTTCGGTGCTTTTGGGACAAGAAGATTTAGCATATCATCTGAAAGATCCTCATTAGCAGCCTCTTGAGTAAGGGTATTCACGGATTTCTTGGTTAAATGCTGATGTGTTAGTTCTTTATCAATTTGTTTGTACGTAGAACTATCACTTAGCTGTCTTTCTGCCTCTTTTATATAATCAACCTTGTTTAAAATTACAATAGAATTGCCTTTGTCCGAAGGCAAAATCATAATTTGATCATTATTTTGAAGTGACCTAATTGCTTTTCGTTCAGCATGAGATATGTTTTTGGAATTAGGAAGACTGTCTGGCAGATCAGGATTTGAAATATTTGCCAAAATTAAACTTATGAATTGCTCAACAGGGTGTTCTATATATAAGGGATTTTATATAAAAATCATGTTATGTTATACAATGACAAATGCCATTGACACAATGACCACTGGTGTATCCACGTCCCTGGTAGTGGCAATGGGCCGCACAGCCAACGTCTAACTGCGAAGAGACATTGTAGATATTGACGGCAGTCCTGGGGACGTTAGTACAAGGGCTTCTCCTCTCTCGTCTATGAAGTTCTAGAACAAACAGTGTGTTACTATGATAATTACACGCCAACAGAGCACAATCTACTGGCTCATTTACTACCTTAGTACATCACCAAGGGGCAGCACAACCACTACAACACTGATCATTGTTAGGAGATGTTACTGTGTTATATTTCGTCTAGGTATTGTCACAATAGATCCAGGTACTTTATTAGTAATAATCATTTTCTTGACTAATTTGGTTTTCCAAAAATCTGTGAAAGCCTATAAAATACAGTAAAACATCAAATTATAAATTACTTAAGGCTTAGAGTTAATTCAAATTATCCTTAGATCATGAAACCGTCAGATCATTTGCTATAGTATAAATGCATTGTTAAAACAAACTATTCATGAAATAGGATCTAGCGTCACAGCCTTTGTATTACATTTTTGCATTCCTAGAAATGACTTTGTTATATATACGAGTACATAGCGTAGCTATAGTCGAAAGGGTTGACTCAATACTAATGTTGAATTCTGCTCCAGCTCACCTTCCGCTCAGTGCATGCAGCGTATGAAATTACGCTTTCACAGACTTGACTCCTGGAATATTAAATGCGTAGTGGTTAAATAGTTGAGAAAACATATTTTGTCAGAAAACGAATGTCACAGTTCTTTGATTGCCTGCTATTCCACTTTCTGTGATATCAAAGCTTATGAAATACCATTTTATATTAATTCAGGATAAAATGTGATATGTACGTTTAAGCATTATGATAAAAATTATTACTGTCCACATAAGTTTTGCGGTTTATCAACTCAAAAAGCGACTTACTAAACAATTTCGCCGTATACAATTTGTGAATATAATGTGGCACAGGTGGACATAACTAAACGATAACTGTTTTCTCTGATTACGTCAATAAAATCAAAAAGCTTTTGTAAAGGTGCCTGACCCCTCTGTCATATTGCAGATAATATAACCAAGTTGGGTAATAGCTAGTATTGTAACGACACTTAGTGTAGTAGTAGTAACATGTAATATAACTACATTCATACATTGTAAATTCAACGCAATGACTATATTTGTATCAGCTATGTGTTATGCAATTCTGTTTAATATTAGTTGTATGTATCACCCCAATAAAAACTAAAATATTATTTGGAATTGTGTTTTTAATTATAAAAAGATTATTAATTTGAACAACTATTGTACACAAACCTAGAACATCACATTAATAGATGTAAAAATATACAACCACTCTATGTAATTTAGAATAAATGTCTTTCTTTTACTGTATATTTTATTAATTATTACAATATTACAATAATTTATGAAAACCAATTGATCAATAAATATCAGATTTAACTTAGATATCAATTATAATATATAATTCCACGTCTTATAGAGAATTAAAGTAACAACTATAGCCTACATATTTAATCGAGAAAATAGTAAAAACATACCAGATACTAAAGCCTGCTGATGTACAGGAACGGCAGAGACCACAAAAAAAAGCACATAAAAGATGAGACACGTTCTCTCATACATTCTCCTCTCAAATGGTGTAAGACCGTTGTTGTTTTGAGACCAGTACAGTGTAGCCTACAGCTATATAACGGTCGTGATCGCAGTCGGGGAAGTACGGGAGAGGAGCTGATTCTCGGTATTGCTAGCAATTATCTCATTCTCTGTGATTTACATAACGGAGTCGACTGTGTGCAAAGTAATAAACCACATCGTCCTGCCAAGTCAAGAATGGGAGTTTTACAACTCCTCGGTGTTCTTGACACATCAAAACTGGGACAAAGTTCGAAATGATTTTATCTTCAGGACACTCTACAGGATAGAATAAAACTATTGTTATCTTTATCGGAAGGGAATATATACAAGAGTACATAAAATAATACGCTATCAATGTATTTTAATAAAATAATGTGCTGATAATAGTTAAAATAATTTACCGGCGATTGTTTATTTTGTTTCGGATGATATAAAAGTAAAATAAAGTAAACATTTCTTTCTTTACCAGGTGAAGTTAGAGCTGAGAAGCCCTCTCTACCTTAACCGGAGGACCAACGGACTTCCCAACCACTACAAACGGCCGGGCAGGCGGGCTGCTTGCAAGGATAGTATCGCTCATCCTTCCAAGCAGCAGCCACGCTCGAAGTGGCTTGATATGGTTATCTTGCGATATTCGTTGCACCCGCTAAGCTGCTGATATTGTACACAGTGATTAAATCAGTGTGGAACTCATGCAAAATACTGTTACTATAATTGTTATTTCCTGTTAATGATTAATATGTCATCCTGGAAATAAATTAACGTTTTGATATATCAATAAAGTAACAGTAAATAAATATCCAAAGTTTCGAAAAATCACTCTGACAGTGCTTTAAATTTCAAACTATTAGATAGATGGCACGGTAAATTTATTCTAAATAATAGAACTTTTAAGTGATGTTAATTATCTCAAGCAATTAAATTAATTCTAACAGAACATAACCATTGTAATACGTATGATAATTAGAATTGCTTTTATAAAAGCATTTTCTTTGTACTGTTGTTTATTTAAATTATTAAAAAATAGGATGTGTCTATTAAATATTATGCATATTCGGCAGGTCTAGGGAGATTAACAGATTTCTGGCTCAAATTTTTTCTACCGAGCGTTAAATATAAAGGCGGAGCAACAGACAACAGTAGATTAACAAGGGCAAGTTAGTTTTTAATGTAACCAGTTAGCGAGCAACAACCCAGTTGTAACACAGTTAAGGAAGAAATTAAACAGTAGGATAAGTTCAATTAGCGAACAATTTTCAACTTGAACTGGCGAAGTTTGCCGCACACAAGCGTCACAGTTACGAGTATCTCGTGTCAACTCTGAGCGACCGCAGTTTGCATGGTAATCAGCGAGTTCTATCGTTTCAGATATTGTTTTCTGAACTACACTAACTAACCTAATCAAAAAGAGATGCAGTACATGTAACTGATCAAACATGTCTGTCTTGCTGTCCTGGTAAAATATCAGTTACTCTTGTCAACTCTGAGCGACCGCAGTTTGCATGGTAATCAGCGAGTTCCATCGTGTCAGATATTGTTTTCTGAACTACATTAACTAACCTAATGAAACAGAGATGCAGTACATGTAACTGATCAAACACGTCTGTCTTGCTGTCCTGGTAAAATATCAGTTACTCTTGTCAACTCTGAGCGACCGCAGTTTGCATGGTAATCAGCGAGTTCCATCGTGTCAGATATTGTTTTCTGAACTACATTAACTAACCTAATGAAACAGAGATGCAGTACATGTAACTGATCAAACATGTCTGTCTTGCTGTCCTGGTAAAATATCAGTTACTCTTAAGAATAAGAATAAGATTATTTATTTGCCATTCGGCCATAGTAGCAATAGACATCGTCAGTTGTTTAATTTACTTAAAACTAAAAAAAAAATACGGTTTGCCAAGGCACTGGAAATTGACAAACTTAACAGTTTAAAAATATTTTAACAACAACAACAATAAAAACAAGTTAAAAATAGCAAAAATAACAAATATATAGCAACAGCCTTGTCACACAACAATAAAGCAAGAGCTTACGTCATCAAACCAGCAAGGTGCGTCAAAAAGCAAAACTTAACAATTCTAAAATGAATATAAACAGTAACAAAAAAAGACAAAATAAATTCAAAAATAATAATAACAGCCATGTGATTAACAGCAAGTCAGAACAATAACAATAAAAGAAACAACAATAACAAGTCAAAATATAGAGTCAGCAATATCACAGTCCATGAACTCATTTAAAGAATAAAAAGGGTGGTTTACTAACCAGTCCATCAGCTTTCTCTTGAAACTCTTTATATCAACTGTATGGTCTTTATGGCCTAATTTATTAAAAAGTGTAATTGACATTGCATTGGCATTTGACTGTGTTTTACTAAGTCTAGCAAAATCTTTATTTATTTTATAACTATTTCTAATATTGTAGGAATGAAGTCTACCTCTTATAACATAATCACCTAGATTAGATTTCACATTGACAACAAGTAAATAAATATATAAACAAACAACAGTGGGTATAGACTCTCTAATGAATAACGGCTTACAACTAGTTCTTTGGTCTGAGTCAGTGAGCACTCGTACAGCTTTCTTTTGGATTAACAGAACTCTATGTATTTCTGAACCATTACCCCAAAGTTGGAGCCCATACAGTAAAATACTGTTGAAAAAGGCAAAATAAGCACTCCTTAGATATTGCTTAGGAACATTTTTCTTTAGTTGCCTCAACAAAAAAACCACTCTACTAAGCCTTCCACATACATAGTTAATATGATCTACCCATGATAGCTTATTATCTAGATAGATGCCCAATAGCTTAACACTATCAGAGAAAGTACTGGGGGAACTCATGTTTTTCAGTGTAAAGCAAATATTTTGTGTTTTGAGATCATTTAAAACAAGTTGATTGGCATTAAACCAGTTTTTAGCATACACAACATTTTCATCCATAAAAGTGGCTAAGCTATTTATATTAGAGTTAGAACTAAAAAAAGTGGTATCATCTGCAAACATTATCACGTTAGCTTGAACATTGGGAGGGAGATCATTCATTACAACTAAGAACAGCAAGGGACCCAGGACCGATCCCTGTGGTACCCCATACTCAACACAACGCGAAGTAGAGAGAGAACCTCCAACACTTACCCTTTGTTCACGTCCCGTTAGGTATGACTCAAATAATGCCAATTCAGTACCAATTATACCATAGTGAGACAATTTAGAGAGCAGTAGGTCCCTAGGAACGCAGTCAAAAGCCTTGGTTAGATCAAAAAGAGTAGCCACGGTGGAGGCCTTGGCTTCAAAACTATTTATTACAGCTTTCACCAGGACTTCAACTGCATTCACGGTGTTTCTACCTGCTCGAAAGCCAAACTGACAATTTGAAAGAATATTGTTACATTTGAAAAAATTACTCACTTGGTTTTTCATGACAATTTCAAGGAGTTTTGAAAAAATGGGTAACAAAGAGATGGGCCTAAATGAACCAGGTTGGTCCCTGGGACCCTTCTTGTAAATAGGCACAACCTTGGCCGTTTTTAAAACACTTAGGAAATATACCAGTAAACAAACATTGGTTTATACAAATTGTAATAGGTAGCACAATTGAAAAAATAATTTTCTTTAAGAGCTCACTAGATACACCATACGCATCTTTACTTTTGGATGCTTTCATTTTTTTTCACCACACACAGCACCTCCTCACATGACACAGGAGACCACTTGAATTGAGTTGCAGCACCAGGAGCCTTGGCAAGAAGATCACCCGCAGATATCTGGCTTGGAGTGATGACCTCTCTCACCTCATCAATACAGTTGACGAAATGGGCCGAAAATACTTCCGGAGATAAGCTGGGGGCATCTCGGGTAGTCGCACCTCTTTGAGCCGCTATGATGGACCAGGCCGCTTTGCATTTGTTGGAGGAGGTGTTTATAAAATCTTCATTAGCTTTAAGCTTTGCCTTTTTCAGCTCACTTTTGTAGTTGTTCCGCATAAAAACATAAGCTCTTCTGGCTGCCTCTGACTTTGTATCCTTAAACATGGTGTTATATGCCATAACAAGGTTTTTAAGTTCGTTCAATTCATCTGAGAACCACTTCGGCCTACATTTCTTAGCAGATTTTGATACTCGTATCTGCTTATGTTTAACAGGACAACAGATATTTAAAAAACCTAGAAATCTTTCCAGAAATATATCAAACATTGTGACATTAGGCCGAGAATCGGAAAACAGTAAATTAGGCCAGTCTACATCAGACAGAGATGCAATCAGAGACTCGACATTAGTAGGTGATAGGCTTCTACCTACAATTTTCTCACCGAGGTTCCCTTTAACCACATCATCCAGATAAATAGTAACTTCAATAGTGTTATGGTCAGATAAGCATTCATCAAGCACTTCGGCTTGGATAGAATGGTCGTTAAGGTTAGACACCACATTATCTATGCAGGCATCAGCCCTTGTCGGTACATTAACCAGCCATCTGCAATCAACTGATCTCAATAAGTCTCTCAATGCAAAAACTATAGGCCCACTGTCCCTCACCTCGATGTTCCAGTCACCGCACATAATTATTGGGCAATTAAGATTGATCAGATAGACGAAAAACTTCTCAAACAGCTCCATAAAAATTTTTATATCCCCTGAGGGAGGTCTGTATATGGAGATCAACACCAGCTTAAGGTCTACAATAATTATGGCAGACATTTCAATGTTCATTTCACTACAGTAGTCACTAGTGTCAATTTCAGTAAAATTAATACCATTTCTAACTAGTATGCCCGAGCCACCTCTAATATGCTGCCTTCGACAGAACATACTAGCTTGTGTAAAGTTCTGAATAGTAACCAAATCACGAGTATCTTCTAAACACCAATGTTCACTGACACATAAAGCTATAAAGCGAGAGTCAGACAAGTTAACATCGAGCATTTCTACTTTGTCATTTAATGATTGAGCATTTAGATACAAAATACTAGATTTAACAGTCATTTTCGGATTTTCGGAGGCACATCCATTACGTTTATAGGGGTCAGATGGTGACGATTTAATGTTAGGCCTGTCTAACCCCGTTGTACACCTAAAAAATCTACAGGACGTTTTCTCTGAGATGTAACAAACTTACTTACAAGAATTCCTTCGTCCCAGAAGTCCGGGCTTAGTAAAACATGTTCAAGATTCTCACTAACACCAATCTTATAGGACTTGTACCCATCGTATTTGGGTTTGAGTTCAATACAAATAAAATCATCTACTTTAGATTGGGTTAGGAACACCTCCATATCTTCTTTGGTAGTTAGTGCATCTAATCGGGATACAAAAACCCAAGATCTTTTAGAAGCCACTTTTAGCTTAGTTTCACCATTGCATTTGGTCCCTACAATTGGCTTGTAATTATTAGGTTCTTTCCCATAAGATAAAGATTTCACCTGACGAGTCTTAGGCCTACTTCTTCTTCCTTGGTGGGTCACAAAACCATCATTGATGGTTTCATCACTTTTGTCTCCATGTGGGGTAGGGTTTTCGTTTTCTTTGTTAGCCCTGGTATTGTCCGCTACATTGGCTTTTAGTTGCAACGAACTATTCCTTACCACCCTGGAGTACGATAAAGATGATTTAACATGATTATTACCATCCTGTTGTTCCATCACGTTCTTCTTAGGATATTCTTGTCCGTTATCACTTAGGTTAGACTTAGCACAACTAGGCCTATCTTCATAACTTGACTGACGATCCTTAGGCCCTGTCATTTCCGATACTGCTAAGCATTCGCTTGTATTACCTAAAGAAACCAAGTTATCATATTTGGCTCTAATAGCGGCCAAGTCTTCTTTCACTCTAACATATTGCTGGAAGAGTGCGTCCATTCTCTCACAAAGAGCAACATTACTCAAACTAAGTTGATCAAGTTGGTCCAAAACAATATTTAGATATTTAGCACATATTTAGTGTGCTATTTAAAACAGTAAATTCGATAGTCAATGCAAAAATTCATGAAAAGTGTTCTCTTACGTATTTTTTTTTTTTTTGCTTTGGGGTATTGGGGTGGATTCACAGATCCTCACACGTCAACCTGAGCTTATTGTGTGCCCCTTTGATGTTAGAGGGGTAAGCCTATCTTTGTGCCCTTAATTAGGCTAAGAAGCTTTTCCCCGATACTAGCATCTGGTTCGTCGCCTGGTTGTTTATCACCGAAAAGAGCCCTTCTCCTTGCTCCCAGTCTCTCACAGTCCAGTATTATGTGTTTTGCAGTCTCTTCAGACTTATTGCAGAGTCTGCACTCCAAGTCCTCATGTCGTAAACCTAGAGTGTTTAGGTGTTTCCTGAAGTGGCCGTGTCCAGTGATCAAGGCAATCACTTGCTTAACCCGATCCCTGCCCAGCCCCATCAGCCATCTGGTGAAGCCGGAGCTAGAATCAGCAAGCAGTCTTTTGCCGAGTGCTTGTACTTGGTGACTCTGCCACCGCAAGCGGTGTGTCTTCCTGGACCATTTGTTTATACTTTGGTAAGCGGCTGACTTGCTTATACCACAACTCGGTTCTGGACCGGTGTATGGCATGCTTGCTCCGCTTTTGGCAAGCCTGTCGGCGCATTCGTTACCACCTATGCCTGTGTGGCCCGGTACCCAACGAAGACGCACAAAGTTGCGTGATCCAAGCTTGCAGAGAGTGTTAAAGCACTCCCACACAAGCATGGATGAGATGCTGTTGGAGTCAAGAGCTTTAAGAGCTGCCTGACTGTCTGACATTATACAGATGTTCATTCCCTGGTACCCTCTAGTGAGGCCTAGGTTGGCACAGGCTAGGATACCATAGATTTCGGCTTGAAATATGGAGCAGTTCCGAAACAAACTGCCGCAAAGGGCAGTTCTAGGGGATTGACTAAACACTCCATATCCAGTTCTACCCTTAATAAGCGAGCCATCCGTGTACCAGACAAAGCTCTTTCTTATTGTTGGGATGTTATCTTGCGATTTCCACTCATCTCTGGAGTAGAAGTCAACAGAGAATGGCTTATTAAATACGAACTCCGTTCTCATTATGTCGGAGACCATTTCGAGAATAGCGCTTGGGTTTACAGCTTCAGTGATGGCGCCATGGCTCGCGTTAGACGCGCCATTCCTCCACAAGCCAGCAACCACCAGCCGATAACCTGACTTACGCGCTTTTATATGGACATCAAGAGGTAGAAGTCCTAAAGCCACCTCGAGGGTCGCTGAGGGACTGCTCCTGAATGCTCTGGTTGCAAAGATTGTACCAAGCCTTTGTGAGCTTTCAAGCTTGGCTTTGGCAGTTACCTGATTCACCTTTGTCCACCAGACTAATGAACCATAAGTGATTTGAGGCCTTACAACTGCTTTGTAAAGCCATAGTGCTATATGGGGTTTTACGCCCCATGAGATTCCTGCAAGTCTCCTGGACGTCATGAGCGCCCACTTTGCTTTGTGCAGGATATTGTTAAGATGATCATTCCACGTAAGATTATGGTCTAGAGTCAGTCCTAAATATTTGACTGTCTTTGACCACTCAAGCTGTGTGGATGCGAGTTTCAGCCTAGAAAGAGACTCTAGTTTCTTTTTCCTAGTGAATGGTACAACTACTGTCTTAGAGGGATTTACTTTCAGTCCCTCTCCCTGACACCAGTTGTATACATGTTGAAGATTGGTATTCATGATATCAACAACAACATTTGTATATTTTCCCTGTACCATAAGGACTATGTCGTCTGCATATCCTTGGACATAGATTCCATTGTTAGTAAGGTCCTCAAGTAGACCATCTACTACTAGATTCCACAGTAGAGGTGACAGGATGCCTCCTTGAGGACATCCCCTTGTGGGTGCGATCACGAGCGATTCTTCATTGAGATCGGCCCTGATCCGTCTGGAGCACAGCATGGCCCTAAGCCACCGGCACATAGCTGGCTCGAGGCCACGTCGCTGTGCTCCACATACCATTGCAGTGAATTTAGCATTTTCAAAAGCTCCTTCAATGCCTATGAAGGTGCACAATGCCAATTCCTTGGCGGACAGGCTATCCTCAATCCTACTGACTAGTTGGTGCAGTGCTGATTCACAGGATTTGCCTGGCTGGTATGCATGTTGGTTGCGATGAAGGGGAGTGTCTGAGAGAACTCCCTTTCTCAGGTGCCTCTCCACCAGTCTTTCTAATGTTTTCAGTAGAAACGAAGATAAACTGATGGGACGAAAAGATTTAGGGACAGAATAGTCCGCTCTCCCTTTTTTAGGGATGAAGACCACCCTGTTGAGACGCCAGGCTTGTGGTATGTACCCATAAGCTAGGCTCGCCCTGAATAGTTCACATAGAAGGGTAAGGAGATTCTCCGGCCCTTGTTGAAGCAGGGCCGGAAAGATTCCATCCCCTCCTGCAGATTTGAAAGGGGCAAATTTAGAAATTGCCCATTTGGCTTTAGAGAGAGTGACAATCCTTCTGGCAATGGCCCAGCAACCACGATAAGCTGTTGGCCGTGAGCCTGCCTCATGGTTACCAGACGTTCCAGTGTTGTCATTCTCAAAGATACAATCAGGGAAGTGAGTCTCAAGGAGAAGTTTGAGGCTATCACTAGACCCGGAAGTGTGTTGACCTCCCTGGGACCTTAAAGATCCCAAGTGACCGGTTGGACCTGAGGCTAGTAAACGTTGCAGTCTAGCTGCCGCGCTTAACTCATTTACCTTCTGTGTAAACTGCCTCCAGGAACTTTGTTTTGCCTTTTTAATTGCTAGGCTGTATTCTGTTAGAGCTCTATGATAGGACTCCCAGATACGGCTCCTTTTGCATTGATTGTACAGCTTCCTAACATTAGCCCTTTTGCGAGCGAGGTCCGCAGTCCACCACTTAGTATTGGTTCGACTCTTCCCCCGTCGCAATGGACAATTGTCGTGGAAGCTATTGATTATAGCATTCTGCAGGTCAGAAGCTATCTGATCTATATCTGTGAAGCATCACACCCTTCCGCCTACCGATCCCAACTGTGACTGTAGGTCAGACTTATATCCCAACCAGTCAGTCCTCCTGGGATTGCGATAGAGGACCTCTGCAGCCTCATCTTGCAAGTTGAAGCGGATATACCTGTGATCCGATAATGAGGCCTCTTCGCTTACGTGCCACTTATCAACCATTCCAAGTATACCTTGTGTGCAGATTGTTATATCAATAACTTCTTGTCTAGTTCGTGTTGCGAACGTGGGGTGGTTACCTTTATTACATATAAATAGGTCCCTGCTTAGAAGAAATTGTAAAAGTGCCTCACCTCTGGGGTTAGTGTTGGTGCTGCCCCATCCAGCAGAGTGATGGGCGTTGGCGTCACAACCTAGAAGAAGTTGTTGACGTCTAGCTTGTGCTTCTTCCACCAGGAGCTCTAGGTCTCTTGATGGAGGGAGTTCCCTGGCATCAGATGGCAAGTATACGGAGCCTACAATTGTGCTCTGTACTATGCCTCCATTCTTCCAGGTCAGTGTGCCCACAGTGAGATCTCTGGAGCAGAATTCGTTGAGGGTTAGAAAATCCAAGCCTCTCTTCAACAGGATGCAGGTCCTGACATTCCTTAGAGAGGTACAGTAAATTAACTTACCTTTGGTTTCATTTAGGCCCGCCACTCTCCCTTGGTGAAGCCATGGTTCTTGAATCAATGCCAGATCGAATCCCTCCTGGAGGAAGAACTGGCAGAAGGCTGCCGAAGCAGCCCTACTGTGCTGGAGGTTGATTTGTAGAACTCGTGGCATTGTCCTTGACTGTCGAGGAGACAATTGAGACCTGCCAGAGTCCTAGGTTGGCTCTACAGTTGGAAGCCTTCACAGCCTTGTAGCAGACCTCGTCCAGGAAACAGACGAGTCCGTAACCTTTCGGATCTGGCTTGGATAGAAGGATTTTCCACTCGTTTACATTTAGGTTGGGATTCTGCTTTTTGAACATTTCAAGTACCTTTTCAGGTGTCTTCTTCAGAAGCTTCGGGTGAGCTCTGAAAAACACCCTAGTGGACCTCAAGATGTCCTTACGCAGACCCACTCTCAGAGAGATGTCATCTCCCAGAGGTTTTATTCTTTGAATAACTTCTTCCAGCCAACGTTTGGTGTGCTCGTTGATGCAGGAAGCAATTAAAACACCTTTCTCTAGGTAGGTGCCCGCAAACGATGGAACGGAACCATCCTCCAGGGGTTGGATTTCTTCCATAATTGCGTCCTCGATGGCTTCTCCTTGCTCTGCACTAAGCTTCGCCTCTGGGTAGCCTTCGAGGGCTATGGCTATTTTGATCGCCGCGACCTCTCTGTAGGTAGCCTTGGGTGTGCTACCAGAGGCCTCGGGATCGTGGGCTTCGGGCTTTTGGGTTTCCCTCCTAGCCTTCTTTGCGGGCCCCTCAGCGGAGGGTGGGGTGACCGAGGTGCCTCTGGGGCGTTTGGCAGACCCCTCCCCCGCCTTGGTACCCGCAGTTGGGCCCGGAGTTGAGACCTCCTGCCGTTCTGGGTTCTTTTTCTTCTTTTTCCCCCTCCTCCACTTGGAAGGGTCAAAAGCTTCACCCTTTTCAAGAAGTTTAGCCTTTAGTGCTTCTCTCCTTTGAGCAGTGGTGAGATTAGGCCTCTTCATTCTGAGGTTGCCGAGTTGCTCTGTGGCATCATCCAGCGTACCTGTAGACATGGGAGTGCTTGGGCTGTTGAGGAGCTGATCTTCT
This sequence comes from Homalodisca vitripennis, assembly GCF_021130785.1. Classification (NCBI taxonomy): domain Eukaryota; kingdom Metazoa; phylum Arthropoda; class Insecta; order Hemiptera; family Cicadellidae; genus Homalodisca; species Homalodisca vitripennis. The sequence goes on along the minus strand of NC_060208.1, from coordinate 218,902,334 downwards.
ACATCTTGAAGGGCTTTTGCTTCCTCAGCGCTTGTACTACCTTCCTCAGATAAAGCTTTGCCATGTATGGGAGCTTCAGTGTGCAATGGAACCTCCTGTGTTCCTAAGGCACTTTGTTGAGGAGAAGGTAGGGATGTTGGCATAACAACCTCTTGAGTTGTTTTACCAGGTGATGGTGTGTGCGAGGTAGCTTCAGGAGCTACCTCAGCAGGAAGAGGAAGAGGTAGGTTAGGAAACAGCTTCAGGAACTGTTTCAAGGGTTGGTTAGTTTTGGTTTTTGTTTTTGTTTTTTTCCATGATGTTCCCACGAGTAGCTAGGGAATGGAAGGTCGACCCAGACAGAGCCCCGCATGCCTGGGTAAGCTGCTTTTAAACTGGAGGGTCGCCGGTGTCCAGAGTCCGCATAGTAAAGACTGGTTTGCCACCAGCCATTCAGCCCTGGCCTATGCTGTTCCACCGTGGCTTGGCCCCTAGTGGGAGAAATGAAAGGAAAACTAAATCGAAGGGTTGAGGAAGTTTACCTCAAATAGAAGAGAGTGAAGAAGAGAGATAGGCTGACACATAGAAAAGTGTGCCAGCCATAGGCCTCCAGAACAAGAAGAGAAGGGATCTGGAGCATTAGCTAGGGTACCTCGGGGTCGCCACTACCCGTACGGCCTCGAAAGTTTGACCGCCCCGAGGGCAAGATGTCTTACGTATCCTCAACAGCTTACCGTAAGCCTATTTTTATTACTTAAACACTGCTACGAAACCTGACCCAGTAAAATATAATATAATATATTGTGTGGAAGTATAACTTGAGACACATTTAATCTGCAGACTGCAAAATATGAAAGAAACTGCATTTTAACAAACACAAGAATTAATTTTTAGATAGGGCACGTACAACCATAAATTTGGCTTAGCGTCATCAAAGCCTACCGTTAAGTAGGTGGACACAATGTCTTTTTGATAACTCGTAAACATAAATCTTTATTTTGTGTATGATTGTATTACTATCAAGAAATAAAAAAAAAAATTAGCTGTAGGCTTAGAAATTTAGCATGTAGCCTCAGATAAACCTATTACGTGACACATCGTATTTTATATTACACTCTCAAGTACTGTTCTCAGTCCCAAGAGTAAATTTTAAACATCAAATTACTGTCATCCATCGATAAATAACAAAAACACAATTTAAAACAGTAATGTCCTTTTAATAGTAAGTAATTTTAATGTTTTTCTATATATTTAAGAAATATATATGTGTGTATATATATATATATATATATATATATATATATATATATATATATACATATATATTTGATTTTATGAAATCGTAAAAGTCAATAAATTTCCACTATGCATTATTCAAAATCTGTAATACATATTCAATCTCGAAATCCCTGTGGACAGTACAACTATGCTAGCTATGTGTCAGGCGGTATATGCTACACTATCGAACACTACCTTCCTTTACATTCATTGAATTTCCACTATGCATTATTCAAAATCTGTAATACATATTCAATTTCGAAATCCCTTTGGACAGTACAACTATGTGTCAGGCGGTATATGCTACATTATCGAACTACACATTGCTTTACATTCATTGAATTTCCACTATGCATTATTCAAAATCTGTAATACATATTCAATCTCGAAATCCCTGTGGACAGTATAACTATGCTAGCCATGTGTCAGGCGGCATATGCTACATTATCGAATTCTACCTTCCTTTACATTCATTGAATTTCCACTATGCATTATTCAAAATCTGTAATACATATTCAATCTCGAAATCCCTGTGGAGAGTACAACTATGCTAACCATGTGTCAGGCGGTATATGCTACATTATCGAATTCTACCTTCCTTTACATTCATTGAATTTCCACTATGCATTATTCAAAATCTGTAATACATATTCAATCTCGAAATCCCTGTGGAGAGTACAACTATGCTAACCATGTGTCAGGCGGTATATGCTACATTATCGAACTCTACCTTCCTTTACATTCATTGAATTTCCACTATGCATTATTCAAAATCTGTAATACATATTCCATCTCGAAATCCCTGTGGACAGTATAACTATGCTAGTCATGTGTCAGGCGGTATATGCTACATTATAGAACTCTAACTTCCTTTACATTCTTTGAATTTCCACTATGCATTATTCAAAATCTGTAATAAGTATTCAATCTCGAAATCCCTGTGGACAGTATAACTATGCTAGTCATGTGTCAGGCGGTATATGCTACATTATAGAACTCTAACTTCCTTTACATTCTTTGAATTTCCACTATGCATTATTCAAAATCTGTAATAAGTATTCAATCTCGAAATCCCTGTGGACAGTATAACTATGCTAGTCATGTGTCAGACGGTATATGCTACATTATCGAACTCTACTTTGTTAGTGTATAAATGAAGTATCATGCAAAGTTTAAAGAAATGCTGTAGGTCGATATTTATACTCCTATAACGCTAACGATCAGCAAATAATCACCAGAAAACTCGATAACAATTTGTGCAGCTTGCATTGCTTATTTTACAGTCAGACAGAAGATAAATGCTGTAGGTCGATATTTATACTCCCATAACGCTAACGATCAGCCAATAATCAGCTGAAAACTCGATAACAATTTGTGCAGCTTGCATTGCTTATTTTACAGTCAGACAGAAGAGAAATGCTGTAGGTCGATATTTATACTCCTATAACGCTAACGATCAGCCAATAATCACCTGAAAACTCGATAACAATTTGTGCAGCTTGCATTGCTTATTTTACAGTCAGACAGAAGATAAATGCTGTAGGTCGATATTTATACTCCCATAACGCTAACGATCAGCCAATAATCAGCTGAAAACTCGATAACAATTTGTGCAGCTTGCATTGCTTATTTTACAGTCAGACAGAAGAGAAATGCAGTAGGTCGATATTTATACTCCTATAACGCTAACGATCAGCCAATAATCACCTGATAACTCAATAACAATTTGCGCAGCTTGCATTGCTTATTTTACAGTCAGACAGAAGAGAAATGCTGTAGGTCGATATTTATACTCCCATAACGCTAACGATCAGCCAATAATCAGCTGAAAACTCGATTACAATTTGCACAGCTTGCATTGCTTATTTTACAGTTAGACACAAGAGAAATGCTATCCAACTGACAGATAGTTAAACTCGTACGTCGCTAACGTTCGGCCAAATAATTCTACGCTTAAATGGTTATTTATAATCATCTTTACTCATCCACTTGAGAAGTGTCAATATAGCACAACAAGCCAAATAACACGCAATCTAAGAGTTTAAGAGTACGCCAAACCACTTGTTCTAAATGGTGTTGGTTGTGTTGGGATAGTTAGGTACACATGTTAATAAACCATATGTTCAACTCTGTTTTGAGTATTACTCAGGTGTGTATGATTTTATTTATTCTGCTATTTTCTCGTTTCCATCATTGATGCCGTTAGACCAATGTAAAAGTATTACTTTACGCTCAGCTTATATAAAAATTAATTTTATTGCAAATTCCAAGTTTATATGTCAGTTTGTTTCCTAGATATGTGTGAAAAGACAGACAGTCAAACAAACATAAATACACTTTTCCAACTTATCGTATTATAGGCTTCGCTAACGCTAACCCAGTACGTACTGACATGACTGTGGAGCTTTCAAATAAACTCCAGCGTGCTCAGAACTTTTGCATTAGGTTCATTTTTAATCTCAGACGTGATGATCACGTAACGCCCTTCTTCAAACAATTATCTATATTAAAATTACAAGATCTTCGAGACTATCACTCACTCATTCTGTTGCACGCTCTTTTAAATACAAATTGTCCCAGTTATCTTTCAAACAACTTTCAATTTATGTCTGAAATAAGTGAACGAAGTACAAGGAGGGGTACATCCTTATTATCTATACCAATTCATCGAACAACTACCTTTAGTAAGTCGTTTACAGTTTCTGCCTGCCGATTGTGGAATGCCTTACCTATAAACATCAGAGCCATTGATAAGCGCGCTCGCTTTGGGGCGGAGGTCAGGGCCTTGATGCTGGGGGCTCAGGGGGTATAGCGGTTGGCGGCTTTGGAATGTGTTACTTAAGGCAACTGAATGCAAGTTGAATGAATGCATGCGTGTATGTCTTATTATAGTTTTGTAAATATTTATAAAGTTACATTAATTATAGATGTTGTTTTTTATTATTTTAAAGCTAAGATTCTTTTAATGTATAAGGTAAATAAATAGATTTATTTTTAGTTATACATGTATATGTATGTTAGTTTAATTTTTTACGAGGTTAAGTGGTAGAGAGGACTTTATAGTCCTAACTTCGCCTCTAATAAAGACATTTTTCATTTCATTTCATTTCATTTCATTTCATTTCATTTCATTTCATTACTCATAACGGTGATAAATAATTATTACTAGTCTTATGAAACGGTTATGAGCGTTTTTTAAACACTTACTAGATAATCCGTACCTAAATATGACGTCTAGTAAATATAATATCGTGAAACACTTTGTAGTTTATCAAAAGCTGTTCTCAGTATTTCCCAGGTGAGTCTTAAATCCAAGTGACAGACAGTGATGAAATACGAGTGTCTGCTCCTGCCTACAGCTCTCCAGCTGATATCAGAGTATCCTATCTGTCCTCTACTATCTTCACTCGTATTCGGTCACTCTCCTGCAGATTGTAAAAAATATATAACGTATCGCCCTGCCTAAATCCCTGTAGCTGATATCAGCGTATACTATTTGTCAGTCGCTACCTTCTCTTGGGTCAGGTCACTCTCCTGCATTTGGTAAAAACTATTTATCGTCTCACACTTGCCTACAGCCTTCTAGCTGATATCAGAGTATCCTATCTGTCCACCTATATATTCACTCGGGTCGGGCCCTTGTCCTTCAGTTGGTAAAACTTATATAAACGCCAAAAAAGTCGTTATTTCGTTGTATTCAAAAGTATTGCGTTTAAAGCTTTGTTATTTCATTAATTCCACAAAAATTTATTAACGTACACTTCGCTTTAACTTTTTTATAAACCGAGATTTGGTGCTAACTGATGTATTATTATCACGAAACCACGTAGTTATTGACATCTTACTAAACTCTAGAAGGCCAGGAGACACAAAATTCCATAGAGAGTCTCAGCTATATTTCCGCCTGTATTTTCACATTAATTTTTTGTTCGATACACCTTTTTTATAAACAACTTGCACTAAATATGTTTTTTGTAAGGTATAACGTTTTATTCTCAAACCTGTACCAAATTAGGTCGGTTTGACTCCTTCAATAAGTGCTGAGATCATTCAAGGGATCTATTAAACTGACTCTTCTGCTGATCTGTTGTAGATTTTAAACCTAAAATATTACTCTGTGACAGAGGACTTCTCTTTATTTATATAATTCAAGTTTAAACTACTACGAACAGATCTATGAAGAGATAGGACGTGTTGCAAGCTATCAAATCGTACTAGACAGGAGATTTGTAGTAGCCTTGTAGAGTTTAATCTCCTACACTTGTTGAGATGGTACTCGAAGAGAAAGCAAATAAAGCTGTCAATCTCCAACTGAGTTTACCAGTTATTAACTTATCTATGATTGGTGATTTATTGTTCCTTTTTTTTGTAATGATGGAGTGCTTAGAATGTAATGTAAAAAATCCATATTCCAGGCTATGTATAAAGGAAACTATTTATCAGACACAGAAAATTATGAAGGAAAAATAAGTTATAACTGTACTTTTCTTTGGTATTTAATTATATAACATTTCCTTGGGATCTAATATAAAGTGGCTAACGGATTTACATACCAATTATTATGCCAAACTTCACCTTGTTGTTCTGCTCAGTTTCTTAGTTGTTAAAAATACCTTTATGAGATGTAAATAATGCACCTGGTATTATTAGACATTGGCGGAGAAGCCGGATTTAATTTCGAAACGCTGTATTGTTTTCTTTCAATTTCAACGATACAGCAGCAGGACACGTTTAATAAAACCGGAACTTAAATAGATAAGTATTAAACACCCAACTTAGAACAAAATATACACCTTCAAAAATTATATTTCGTTAGTAAATGTATGCCGCTTGTAAATAATTACTTAATGTAAAAATAAACAAGTACAGAGAACATGAGAGAACAGAGGGTTTGAGGTCTTTGCCAATGTTACTGCTGTAGTTGCATATTACATTGGGAAGCGGTGAATTGGTGGTTCCTCTCTGATTACATAGTATATGCCATTAATATATTTTTTATTACAATTATAAAGAACTCATTTACCTTACTTAATTTAATTTAATGTTTAACTTTCAATCTAATAAATTATAGTTTTTAAGGTAGGCTAAATATTAACCACTGTTTTTCAAAACACATATTTTAGCGTATACGTCTCATGTGGGAGGTTTGGTTGAAGACGTAATTAACACTCAAACTCACTTTTGTCAAGAAATAAATAATAATATTGTGTTCGTCTGGAAATACGCCAACAACGTTCCTGATATCTTTAAAAATGTAGGGATTAAAACGATTGAACGAAAGGAAAACATAGTTTAAAGACTTTGTTGGAGCTGAAGTATAGCACATTCTGCTAATTCTACCTTAGTCAGAGAAAAGAGATATAATAATTAAGTTTTCAGAATGTCGAGTAGAAAATATTTTAGAATGTGCGGTATTTAAATCTTTTACTGATAAGATAAATTTTTATTAAAATAAATTGTAGGGTATAATAAAAGTTGGCAGTTACTTCAGGTAATTAATTAACTTTGTTAACACCCACATTAATGGCTAGTACTACATCAATTAAGAGAAGCTAATTAAGTTTATTTTTTATATCGAAAAATTTACAGTTCATTGAAAACTGCAACACTATTTAGAGACTAGTAATTATAAATAGGAACTCCTAATTAATAGTTTGCGTTTCATAAAATATAAGTGTCTAACACATAGACGGTAATTTCATACTTCAGGGCAAATATAAGTTATAATTTTAACGAGAAAGAAAGCTGTTTATCGGAACAGAGCTGTAACCTCAGAGCCTTATAGCTAGCGCTCAGCTGATTGTTGATAAGAGAGGCTATCTTGTTTTATTAGTCTTAGGTTCGGGATTCTTTCTCAAAGAGGAAGAATATTTAAATGACACCAATTTAATACTATTTTATGTTTGCCGACTGATGTCGTTTATAAATACAGAACTAAGTCATTAATACTAATGACGTAAAAGTTAAAAGCCAAAGTTTACAAATCTCAGAAAAATATTAATATTGTTGTACACACTTTTAAATTATTCTTTGTAAAAGTGTGTATCTTGTATGAATGGAGTATAGTCTGAATTTTTTAATAATTTAATTTAACACACGTGTTTGCTAATAAATATAATTTTACGGGAACTTTTGTTTCAGAATTACCGTTTGTTAGATTCAATAGTGCAACTCTCTCCTTGATTGTTAAACATTTTTTTTTGCAATTTTTTAAAAAAATATTTTTTGATTGGAATATGAATTTTAGTTGAAGTTTATGAATTTTCCGCATGCTTAAAATTACATTTCTTATTACTACGGAAGGTTTGACTGGTTGTGATCTTTAAAAATGCGCTAAGTCAAAACAAGCATTAATACCTAGTACGAAGATTATTTGTCAATAAGAACGAACGATATATGCGAAACAGAAATATGCGAGAGTTAAAGAGCAATAAGTATCAGTTCAAATTTAAACCTGGAGGTTTTTCATCTGGAAGCAGTTACCAATTTCAACATATACTTGTATATAGAAGAGAGGAACACAATTGGTAGAGATTACCACTTTACTTGGATATCAAGAAATAAACAAATGCTTTCAATTACAACATTTCATATTTATATGTACTAATACTCTAAAATTAATAGTTGCCTTAATTCAGTGCTCGACCAAAAACACCCGCAAAAATATTACTACTGTATAAAATCATGGTATATTGTATAGATTTTGCATAAGAAAATTACGTCATTTGTTTTTACTAAAATGTTAAACAAGGTCCATACCGACAAGACTTTTTTAATTTGGTGAAGTAAACCCGTTTTAAACCATTGTTCGATCAATAATACAAAAATTAAGAACATCTACTCAGCAGTCATATTAAATTAACCAATTATTTGCAAGTCTGAACTCATTCTATTATTGATAGATATATAGAAAGACACAATCATATGGTAAAGAATGTCTTGCACCCGTCAATGAAAAGAGAAGTTGCGCCAGCGAACTGAATGCTCTTAAGCGTTAATGATGGTCACCCAATTTCCATGGTTAAAAATCAATATCATAGTACTCATTCTTGTCTATGTAGAAATGTAGTTTTGTATAAACTTTAAGTCTACAGATAATATCATTTCCTAGATATCTTGCCACATGACACATTTACGTTTAAAACGTCATTAATCCACGCATCAAATCAAATTAAAAAGTTGGATGTGTTGTGATAATTAGGTACACGTGTAGTATGCCACATTTTTAAACCTATTAAGAATATACTTAGTTTTTTTGTAAATTAGTTATTCTGAAAATTATCTCAATGCTGTCATGGTCATCTATTATATCAAAGTAAAACTATTCGATAACGCTCAGCCAAATTGCAATGAAGTGACATGCACTATTATCGTTCGAATGACCTAGGGGAGGTAATAGAACGAAAGAATGCACAAAAAATTTATATTAAACAGAGATTTTTAAATTGACTTTCTAGCCTACTACTGTTTCGTTTTACTATATAAATTAAAATGTCACATGTTTAAATCACGTATGATTGTATTAATTTAAAATGGATTGATTCTACTAATTTATTGTTGCCATCATCGTTAACCATTAGTTGAATAAAAATATTCGCAAATGCTCAACAGATTCCTATGGAATGAAATCGCCATCATCAAAATTTGTGTTTCTTATATATATCAACATTCATTATAAATTCAAGCTTCATGATCAACTTCCAGTCTATAAGTCAGTTCGTTTTCTATGTACCGTGCAGACAGACAGGTTGAAAGGTATACAGACATGAAGTTTATAAAGCAACACAAGTGATAGTCTTCGCTGGCGCTCAGCCAATGAGAATACAAGACATTACCAAAGACAAAGACACGTTCAAACAGTAAACAAACAGCTGTGGATGTGCCTAGATGCTGCAAGCCAGGGTGTTGGCACTTTGATCCCTGTTGACAAAAGATATCCAGGCTCATAGACCCATCACTGTTTGTTGTGATTGTTCTACACACACAGTATATTATACATTCCAAGTCGTATTATTTACACAATACAACTTGGTAATATCAGTTACCTACGTACGTTACGCTGAAAATATTTTCCATCCTACTGAAATAAGTAATAAAATCACTTTCAATCATAGCATTTTCAGCCATTAGGTTTGCCTGTGCTAGTCCACTAACATTTCGAAACACTTTTGATATTTAAAATAATGAGTACAAATTCAGCTTTTAGCCAATTCTAAGTAGTTTCAGCTTTAATTATATTTAGTTTACCTTTTTATATAATTCGCAGAGACACAGTTTCAGCTCATTTCTTAAATGTATCGAATTCACTTTTTTTTAAATAATTTTCTACTACAATTTACAAATGATAGTACAAAAATTTAAAAAACTAGAGTTGCACATATTTTATAATAATTAAGAAAGTTTTAAAATAGCTCAGCGTTAACAAATATATAACAAATCTTTATGTAAATAATCACATTATATTTTGGTTTAACATTAAGAGAGAAAAACTCTCGGATGTTCACTCAAATAACTAGACAAACGGCAATTGTCATGAAATAAGAAATTTAGTGTAATAGGTGTATTCTATTATGAATAGTTTTTAATAGTGTTTCTGAACATTAGAAATGCAGAAGAATGTACACCATATACTGTAATATACGAGTTTTGTGTTATATTTATTGCACAAAAGATTATTTAAAAATGGATGGAATATGACAACAATGCAGTGAAGTTTCGTAGAGAATGAGGTTGTCAGTATTTCCCTGTGGTGTCCTACATTCCAATGGTTGACAATGACCGAGTATCTCTGTTGTCTATCTAACATCTCCACTAGACACTCGACACCTACAAACGGTGGTACAAGTATTTATGTTAACTGTGTCATAAATATTTTATTAGATTTATATTCGACTAGCCACTACCCGCGGTTTTGCACGAAATTTCGTTGGTTGTGCATCTCTACGAGAGTTTGTGGTTCTAGTTTATTATATCTCTGGCGCCAACATTTTGTATACCTTCTTCTGGCGATCAAGATAATATGAGAATTAAGGTCATCGTAACTTACTTTGTTCTTAATATGTTTTGTTCCATAATTGATTTTGTTTTATTTCCCGATTAAGAAAACACATCACAGATCTTAGAAGTCTATTTCCGTCAAAAGATAACTAAAATAGGTTTTAATTCAGTCTTTACATGTATGGCAAAATGTTTAAATACTGTTGAACATTTAGACCTAGGACTGTTACATTAGTTCAAAAGATCAGTCCAGTGAAATATCATCGAGCTAGTTCTTGTCGACTGCTTCAAAGGGGGTTTTCGGAGTCAAATTCTGATTAAGTTTTAGAACATACTTACCTAATCCCTGGAATCCAAAATGACGTTAAAAATTTTAGTTACTATTTAGACGATTTACTCACTGTAAATGTAAACAGTTTATAATAAACAACTAATGAACAATGTTTACACAGAACAGTTGGTTACATTTGACAGATTCACTCAGTTAATATAACACAACTAAGCTATTCGTATAGGAAGTTATATTATAAAAGTCGTAGTCATAAAATTTTGTAGGACCTTTGTAACTTCTTAGGAAGAATATAGCTCATTTACAGTAACCTCTAATACGAACTTAATAATTAGGAAATATATAGAACTATTCTTAGCAACTTTATAGTTTAGATAGTCTTTAAACTGTTTAAAGCTTGACCAAAACTCGACATTTATTACTTGGTTATTGGAGCGGAAGGATAGCTTTATCTTTATTTCCAGTAACGAGTCTTCTCTGCATTCGGAAACAATCTTATCGTGCTAATTTGTTTTTCTTACCTGAGAGACTGGATTCGTGGTTCTTATCTTCTTCAGTTCGATAGCTGGGCGGAGGTCCGAAATTCGGTTATCTCTAAGGTAAGAATATTTTCGTATTTTTGTATAATAATTCTAAACAATAATAATAATTTAGTTCAATTTAGATTTTTTGCTATTATATTTATCTTAAATACAATGAATAAATATCTATTATTACATATTACGTATGTTATTGTATATTAACATTTAATGTCTATACGGTCCTATTACGAGCAAACGTTCAATAATCTTTACATTTATTTTCAAAAATTAGATAAGACAACACCTTCATGATATTATGTCTGTTATAAATTTTGAATTTAATAAAAATAATTTATAATATACAGTTTACGTCATAAATACATTTTAATGCAAGGATAATGCGCCAGCTATTTAGGAACTGGTTTAAAATAGCACGTAAAAACAGATAGTTTGATATAAAAATGTTTGAAAATTATCAATTTAATGACGTGCTATCAAACTGTCTATCACGGCCTTATCTAAACCGTGCTGACAACGAATAAAATTAAAAGAAATATATTGTATAGCAATTATAATTGCAATATTGTTATTCTTATTATTTATTATAGAAGCTTACATTAAGTTCCTTCCGATACCGTTGATAAAATGTTATATACAACGAATGTTGCATATATTTACTATAAAAGTTACAACATTCTTTTCAATATACATATTTAAGAGCTCTTTCTTACGTGGTAATATTACAATAAGCCTATTACAGCTACATAACATCTTGAGTGCCGATTGCCGAGCGGTCTAAGACGTTGGACTTTGTATCCTGTCAGTGACCGTTGCACTTTTTTATCAGTACCATCCCCCTTATTCTGTTTGATAAGATTCTCACAGGTCAATAGCCAATGAGGAAGGGCACAGCAGAGCTTAAAGGAGATCGGATTCTCCTGAAAAAAGAAACTAAAAAATTAACAATAACAAAACGTTAACAAAAAGAAATGAAACTAAAATTACAGTACAGAAGACGAACATTTTAAGGAGATATAATCTCATTTGGGCCGCAGGAATAAGTAGCTAATAGGGAAAACGTCCTCAAGTCTTCAGCTTGTCTTTAGTTACCTGACAACTAATTTAACTTTGTAGCTTGTAAGGTTGATTTTGTGGACGTTAATGTTATCTTAGCCGACGTGGCGTGACACAGAAGTGCTGTTGGTAGAGACTTGACGATAAAACTTCTATTATTTACAATAATCCCGTTCGCTTTTTGGAATAGTCGGATTAGATCAATATAAAGTAACAAAACAAAACACACACGCAGCAGTGTATACATTTATAATAGACGAATAATAGTTTACATTATTGTCTGCTAAGAAGTGTAAAAGTTACAATTCATTGATCGTCTATATGATAAACTTGGTTGTCTATGAAAATTCTTCAAAACATAACATGCGTAATAAATAAATAAAAATAAACAAATAAGACATGGCACCACATTATAAAAATTCATTTCGGCTTCATTAAAAGAAAAGTAGATTTCACAGGTGGCTGTCATCTCGAAACTGAAGCTGCATCATTAGTTTACACGGTGATCGGACGGTAACCATCAATTTTGACATGTTATCATAATCGTAACACTGTTAAACATTTGAAAAGTCCATAATATTTAATCATTACCAGGCAAAACTTTTGACGATATATACATTGCTTGATTTAATTACAGTTAATATTAAATTAACATATTTGTATAAATCGGTTCAATTTCAAATATCTGTAACTATAAATGGTCTCTATCTTAAAACCGGAATAGTTATCGAAAAAGGTAGACAAATATGTTGTTTGGAATAATTTGACAGATTTTATTGTTAACATTTTTATTTATTTTTGAATCCACACTGATCACTTTTTTTGTTAAATTAGTTGTTTATTGCTAGGCTTCATCTAATTACGATACAACTCCTCCCCATAAAGTAACCCGTATAAGTAGACATGTATTACTGAAAACGTATCTCCCCAATGAAACAAAATATTTAAAAATGGTATTACTGTTAACCATGTCTCAATGCTCATTAAATTGAAAAACCTGCATAATAAATATTTTTTAAAGACAAAGATGTTTGATGTAATCATATAAACTAAAATACAGCCAGTGCAGTATCTTCATAAACTATAACTACGTTAAGATTGTCTTTTACATACAACTTGTCCTGGTATAATATAAAATAATTGTGATTTTCTCTAAACAATTTTTGTTTTTATTTGTAAATTACAGTCTGTTGTAAATACTTATGACAAGTTGTTTATAGTAAAAAGTTTAATATGTATTGAAACATAGATAACGGGTTATATTATGAAGCCGTAAATGAGAATATCGCATGTTAGCAGGATTGCTATATAAGGATATTCCAACTCTAATATAAGAATACTGTTATATTAATATTGAAGTCATGTGGTTATACAGAGGCTCTACAGTCAAGCTCTCAAATATAAACGTCTTATACAAACTTGCGCTAAACCGATTACACATATTAAGTCATATGTCAGCTGTACATTTCGTATTAAGTGTTAAATACGATCTCTACAATCTCAATAATTAAATCCATATTACACTTTTAGTTAAACGTAACCAAATAATCTATTTGAGGACGCTTGAGAGATCGGTTTTAATTAAAGGACAGTAATTAGGAGACAAAGTCCTTATCAGATGGTGATTTAGCGGGTACTCTCCGGGGCAAAGAAAGTTACATTAATTAACTGCGATGTAGCCAAGATCCTCTTTAAGAATTTAATCACAAAACTCTTTTATATTATACTTCGAAATAGTGGGGTTTTTTAACTAATTGTTTTATTGTAATTGACTTAAAATATTATATATAATATGTAATAGAAGGACGTACTAAAATAGGGCGATTTTATTATTTTTGTACTATTTGTGTCATTATTAAAATTAACCTATGATAAAATAGAAAAAATGTCACCTTATTCAAAAACCTTAAGGTACTACACAAAAATAATTAAAGTATTATTCAATCCGTTATAACTAGTCAAGTTTGGTAAATATTTTATCTGGGTACCCTTGAAAGTGAGTGAACCTAAATTATATTGCAATAATAATAATTATACAATAAAACATTAAATTAAAACAAACTTTTTTTACTGTTAAATTTCCCGGAAAAAACGAAGCCAGTCCACAATGAGTGATATAATAGATAAAAATAGTAATCATTTAACCAACGTATAACAAGTAGGATTCTGTGGTAACATATTCAGCATTCTAACTTCGCAACGAGAGTTGCGGGTTCAAGTATTTGCGGAGAAAGTAAATTTTATTCTATTGCCACAAATAGTACAAAAATTTATACAAATTTAATAAATTTTATGTATAAGTGCACTATGTCTACTCTGTGTAAAATTGTGTTTTATAATATGAATTGTTTGGTTAAAAGTCACAGCCCGTAAAATCCTTCAAGATGATCATTTGTGAATAGAGGAGTTTTAAATTCTAATTGGGAGTAAATCCAGAACTGAATTTTCTGACCGTAGCATATTTAACAGGCAAAACTTTAGATGAGTAATAGATCTATATTTATAAATATGGCAGGAAAACTGATAATACAAAGTTGTAGAGTAAGAGAATTCAGCTTTTCACAGCTATTGAAAGTATTTGTCTTTCTTTACCCCAACTTACATTGCTCTTATTGAACTTTACGTGCAATAGGTGTTCTGACGATACTATTGAGATGAAGCCTTTGCTATAACACGATTGGAAAAAAGGAATGCTTAAAAATTATGACGTTTCTCTTTCCTCTTATTTCATTAATTGGTTAATTAGTTTCCGACTAGTTCAGTTAATTATCATTACAGGAAATGATATATGAAACTCAGAGTCGCAGCTTTATAATATTTATTTTCTTTTATTAACAAAATGTAATTATGAAAATACAGAAACTTGTTTGTACTTACTAATTTACAATGTTAATTTAACAAATCTTGTTTACCTTTTTGAAGTAATAATTTTACTTAATTGTATTAAAGTAACTAAAAATTATTTCAAAAATCAAATAAGATGAAAGTAAGCTTAATAGTGGGTGATGTCACGGGAGTCATATTATTTGGTAGGCAAATCCCAGGTGTGAATGGCCATAATAAAGGAGAAAGCGACGACATTGTCGATTAATGGTATTTCGTTTAGCCAATAAAATAAAATCGAAGCTACTCACTTCACCTCGATTGTTCTGCGATTTAAAGTCAAAGTTCCGACACACCACGCTTCTCAGTCTCCGCTTAAAATTTTTACTTTGCTAATAGAACTAGCTTCTTGTCCTCTGTAGCAAAACTTATGCCGCGGTTCTTTATGTGTATTATCTTCTTATTTGGCCATTCCAGCTACGTTCGTAGCACTGTAAAATACCAATAATGAGGTAACCCGAAACAAGATCCTTTTACCTCGGAGTATTGACCTATGCCTGACTTTCCTCTCTTATCAAATTCCACCTTCCTGGAATGGGCTTCATTGTAATATAATTTGTTCTAATAACCACGTGATTTATTTATTTCCTCCCCTACTGCATTTCTTAAAAGATTTGGACATTCGGATTCCCACAGCACCAGAATACGATCAGTTGGTACTTCCTGCGGATGTCCTGGGATTTATAATTATATTTCCGTCCACTCCTCAAATCAATTATTTTCTTAAAATTTATATACATTATAAATTTACTTAAGTACTTAAAAATGGGTTTAGATTAGTTATTAACCAAACTTTATATTTCATTATTTACAAATACTTACTATACATAGTCTGTTTTGCTTTGGATTTTTAATAGAATAATATTTCGATTTGAATTCATCTGAGAAGAACATGGTTATAGCGTTAAACTTATACTTCTGTAAAAGTGGAAACAATTAAACGCTTGTGTCTTTGGACAAAATGGTATAGTATTAAAATACTTTTAATAGTACTGTTACAAATACTGTATTGACATTGTTTATGAATGCGTCATCGATAGAAAGTAGCTTGGATAGTATAACTATTCATTTTCTTTAAATATATTAACTAGTAGTTACCCGCGGCTTAGCACGCGATTTCCTATTGAGTAACAGATATGTCAAAGGCACATCATTGTATAATATATACACCTACATAAGTGAGAACCGCTGGAGATATTTCAATCTCCTCATCCCTTCCAGAGTAATTCGATTTTGAGTTTAAAGAGCAGTCAAAGTTTTGGGGCCATAGAGTTGGAGAGTGAATTTTATAAGAATATCGATGAACAAATTTCTATAAAATGATATAAGATTGAATTGAATAAGTTTACCTATTTCAGTAACTAAACCCATTATAGACCAGAGTCCGTATATTAATCTTAGTCAACTCTCATAAGATGTAATACGATAGAGCACTGTGATAATTTTGAATAGGAAGTAGACATATTTGAGATACATCTAACTTGGATCTAACATTGGATCTTATTTTATGTTTAGCGCGTGAAGAAGTATTAATAGTTCCAATCAATTATATTTCCAACTCAGTCAAGTTTCAAGTTTGCCTTGACGCCATGATCAAAACTATGCACATAATTGGTTTAAGAGGCCTACTTCAAACAAAACATGTCTTTGTTCTGTCATTACTCTCTGCTTTTAATTTTTGATGACTTAGAACCAACTATAAAACATAGATGATTGTTGTGAATTTAAAGATATCAATTTACTAAAAGCAAACTATATTAATTTATCCAACTACACTTTAAAACAAAATGAAATTTACATTATTACCGAAGGCCTTAACTTTGCACCAACTCCAAAATTTGACCACATAAAATTAGCTTCTGATACGTTACAGTATTCAAGAAAAGTTAGAATTAAGCATTACTTTTTAAATAACAATCAAAATGAAGAATCAGATTCACAAATGTCTCTTGAAATTTAAGCTACCTTTAGAATAGGATCCCCCAGCTTTGAATCCAGATAACACTATAGAGCAGTTTTTAAATATGATTATTTATGATCCTTAATTTGCATATACTTTACCAAAAAACAATAATTTAACAAAACAAAAACCTATGAATTCTTTAAAAAATTAACAAGGACATAATAATACTTCCTGCTGACAAGGGGGATGTGACTGTAATAATGAATATAAAGGATTATATTGCTGAAGCAGAAAGACAACTGAGTAACACAACTACTTATAAATATTTAAAAATAGATCTTAATGAAGAATTTTGCTCAAAAATATCTAATTACATAAAGAAAAAATGCCTTACAAGAAAACTTAAGTGATCATTCCATAAATTATTTACTAGTAAAGAAATCTCCGAAAACACCAACATTCTACATATTGCCCAAAATCCACAAGAATATTTCAAATCCACCAGGAAGACCAACTGTAGCTTCAATATTTTCTCCAACTGGGAGAATTTCTTCTTTTGCTGATAACCATTTAAAAGAATTTGTGACTGATCTTCCTTCTTTCGTGAAAAATAGTAATGTTTTTTTGCACCTTGTGAAAAATGTAGCTCAACCTCCTCCTGAAAAACTCCTCCTACATTAGAAACAACCGATGTTCAATCACTGTACACAAATATTGAACACCAACAATGAATTGATTTTGTGAGATACTACTTATAAAAAAAGTCCCAAAAATACACTTCCTTCGTCAGATTTTCTTATAACATTATTAAATTTCATTCTAACTATGAATTGCTTTAGGTTCCAAAATAACTTTTATCTACAGCAAAAAGGGACAGCCATGGGAACAAGAATGGCTCCTTCTTATTCTAATCTTGTGATGGGGAAGCTTGAACATGATTTTCTAGAAACACAAACATACAAACCAATATTTTGGAAACGTTACATTGACGATATCTTCATGATATGGACATATAGTAACGAACAGTTACACCATTTTTTACGATCACAGAACACTTTCTGCAACTTAAAATTTACGTAGGAGATATCTGATTCAATTGTGAGTTTCCTGGATATAGATATTTTTATTAAAAATTAGAAGTTGAAAACTAAGATCAATATAAAAACACCAAAACATTTCGATACCTACATTATGACAGTTGTCATCCGTCCCATCTCAAAAAAGCCATTCCAAAGAGTGTAGCTAAAAGAGCCCAAAATTTATGCAGTGACAAATATCACTTAGAACAATATATTGATAATTTATTATGAGCTTTTTCCAAAAGGGGTTATCCACTTAAACCTTTAAACAACAAACTGAACACTAAATAACTAAAAATTGGAACAATAAATCTAAATTTCACAATAATAATCCAAAGTTTAAACAAATTACCACCCAGGACTTTATAAAATTAACAATATACTTTGAGTAGCATACAGTTTATTGGACAGCTCTGCTTAAACTAAAACATTTTCAAATACATTTCAAAAATAACATTTAGAAAACCGCCAGTTTTTAAAGATATGTTCATCCATCCAAAATTACCTAAGCACAAAGACCAAGAAAACGTGGTAGTTGGGTGAAATCATTGCAATAAACCCAGGTGTTTAGTTTGCAACATGTGCTCTACTTCAAAATCATTTACAAGATGTTCTAAACAAAATCATACAGTATATTTAAAGACTATCATGTGAGTAAAATATATTGTTTACCAAATTCAGTGCAAGTTATGCCCTAAAGATTATATTGGCCCAACGATAAATTCTCTTAGAACCAGGATGACAGGGCACAGGTATGCATATAAACATAAAAAGACAGAGCAACCTGTAGTGGCACATGGATTAAAACATAATTAAAAATTTGGAAGATACATATTCAGTGAAAATAATTAGAAAAATATTAGAAAATTTAAGTAGAAACAGTCTTCGAACCATGGAACAAGCCCATCAACTCGTCAATAAATCAAAATTTCCATGTGAATTAAATTTAAGGTGTTAACTTTAGTCAAGAAAGTAAATTTATAAAATTAAATCATATGTTTACCATTCTACTTAATTCATTTTTCATTTTCATTTTCTGTGTTGATGTTTTATTTTATTTTGTTCTTATAGATCTATTTATATTTTTGTAATTTCCTGAAGACGGCTTAAGCCGAAATATAGAAACTGTTCAATTTAAAAATTTGAAGATTTCTTATTGAAGATTAATACGTATATATATATATATATATATATATATATATATATATATATATATATATATATACATATTATTATATATAATTTCAATAAACATTGAATCACAAAAGTACTCGCCGGGACTCGAACCTGTATCTCTCACTGGCTAGGTGTATGTGCTATTATTATACCACAGAGCCTGTTACTTTTGACTATTCAATTATGAGGCCTTATCTGTCACATATGTTTTTAATTAACCAAACTAATATAATATAGCATTTTTACATCTAGTGAAAAACATTAATGAGTTGTACTTCAGCATAACTATTTTTGTAATAAAACCATTTCAATTGAAGCTCTCTTACTTGTATTATAATAATTCATTTTTCTGCATCATAAATAAGGATGTGATATGTCACTTACTAGAAATTTATTATGAGGAGATTCTAAATGAGATAACACGTCCTCAAAGTTCACACGTTGTGATCCATCTCGCATGTCATCCATCATCTGTCAGTTACTACTTGTGCTGTCCTTATTACTCCGGACGACGATTTTTTAAGGAGATAAAAACGTACTGACAGGATATATATATATATATATAAAAAATATAAATTCTATCAAGCAATGAAAAGCACTTTAAGTGGGGCTGTCTAAATAAACTAAAATATAAGAATAATGTTCTTTTAAGATTTTAAATGTAAAGGTTGTAAAAAATCCCGAACTGATCGTTTGATGAAACAATAAGACTTCATACATCATTACGGCACCTATAAATTACTTTACTACATTTTGAAGTAACTAATTTTTTTACCATATCAGGGAGACCCGCAAGGAGTCAAAAGGAAGTCTTAAATTAGAAGATCGGTCGAGTAGAACATCAAATTAAAGGAATTAGTTGAGTACAATACAGGAAACTAACCTGAAAAGGTTGAATCTTTAAAATATTATGCGCGTTTAAAATTTGAAACATTTACATTGATGACCCTGGTCTAGGTGGTTTAATATTCTTGTCTATCTTGGCTCAAGTTATGAAACTTAAACTTATTAAACGAAAACTGGACTTGAGAAAAAAAGTGTTAAGGTAGTTAATGACTCTTAAATTACAATGGAGGATGGTCTAACTATTTGAAAATAATGTAGGCCCACATTTTTAACTATGTGTACGTTCAATTTTCCCCGCAACTCCTTTTAGACCATCCTCTAACTAACTTAAAAACTAATACCAACGAAAATTAAACCAACGTAATTATTGTATAGTGACTCCTTTGATATTGGATTTGTGGCACTGTACTCTACTAATATAGACCTTTAATTTGATGTACTATTCGACCTATGCTCTAATTTAAGAGGTTTTCTGACTTCTATAGGACCATCCCCCTGATATGACCAAAAACAATGGAAGTTACTTCAAAAGTAGATTTATAGGTGGAGTAATGATGTATCAATTTTTATTGATCTACCTGTAATCTTTCGGGAATTATCAAGCCCACATTTTTACCCCCTGTATATTGAGTTATTATGTAAAATACATAAGGTATTGGTATATTAATTTATTATGAATAAATCGTCCATGATTATTATGTAATGTTGTAAACCACGGATACTCCAAGTGCAACATTAAAGCGGCCTAGGTGTTGTGGCGATCTGGATTTAATTTTAAAATTTAATAATGCCTTTGGGTAAAACAAAATCTAGCAAAGAATTGTTTACAAAGAATACTCCTAATAATATAATGTTTTTTTATTCCATCCATTATTAAATATTTAGGTTTACTTAAATATATTAGATATTTTTCCATAGTTAATTCTCCTTCGTAAATGCCTTCGTAGGGGATTCCAGTCTAAAATGACACACTTGGGTAAAATGACACACCAGGTGATTTCCCACCGTGAGGGAAATTTTGAGCGGAAATACAAGTAATTTCAGTTTCAGCAGTTGGTACTCTACCGTCTCCAGTGGTCTGAGCTGACTGGTAGAACATCCGGTGTAGCAGCCAAGTGCTGCCAAGGCAGTCAATGTATTAAACTATGTATTATTTACAACTAAATAATACGTTTTACCACATTAACTGTGACTGTACTTATATACTGACTGTAGAATATCCGGTATAGCAGCCAGGTGCTGCCAATGCAGTCAATGTATTAAACTATGTTTTATATACAACTAAATAATAGGTTTTACCACATTAACTGTGACTGTACTTATGTACCGACTGTAGAGCATATCGGTTTAGCAGTCAGGTGTGGCCAACGCAGTGTTAAAACTACAGGTTTAAAGAAATTTTAGCAGTTATATGAGCTAAAATCATTTAATAAATTATATATATATATATATATATATATATATATATATATATATATATATATATATATATCTACAAGTTTGTCAACAATGCTTACGAAGGTTAAGTGAAAGATTTGGCTCATATCGTTCCAAAATAAAGAAATGTACATAGGTAAAGTTAAAATCTTTTCGTGAATCTACATAATTGTTATGATATTAAATGATTATTGTGTTCCCTAACATAAAAAAATATTATAATATATATATTTTTTATGTTAGGGAACACATGTTTGTGTGTGTGTGTGTGTGTATTCTTGTAAATCAGATAATTCTCAACTATAAAAAATAAAATTCTCGTTTAAAAAACTGAAAATGGATAATATAAGCCTTTTGAATCTTTGTTTATATTTTACAACTTAATCTTCCAAAGCTTATAATTCTTAACCATGAACAATATATGGTAAGATCAAGTTAAAGTCTCGGCTAAAGCTTGATATGGACCATTGCTATCCTAAATGAAAAGACCCTATATATTTGTACGCACATGTTGATAACTAAAAGCTGGACCTTTTGAATATATCTTTATATGTTATAACTTATTCTTGTGCAACAGATAATTCCCAACCATTAATAATACACTTCTAGGTAAAGTCCCGTATAAAGAAGAGAAATAAGCGACCAGAGACAGATGGTCACTTTGGGACTCGCTATGACAGTTGGGAAGTCGATAAAGAACTTTATCCCCAAACATGAATAAAATGATTCCACTTTTGGTCTTTCAGTTATTGGATTATAGACAAGGGACATATTTTAAAAGTTTATAAGTTCCTTTCCATTACTGTATTTATAAATAACCGAATGTCATATCCTTAGGTATTGATGAAAAAATGTGTTCTTCAAAGTTACAAGGAAATTCTTTTTTTTTATTAAAAGTGCAGTGGTTTACAAGTAACCATAAGAAGACATGTGAACTAAAAGAGGTCCTTGAAGTGTTTCTCATGCTGATTATGAATACTATGTAGAACATTTTCACAAGTGTAGAGCAGAAACATCTAATCAAGATACTTTTTTAAAAGGATTTTAATGTTTAAAGTTAATTAAATATGTTTAGCAATTCGTATGATAAATCATAGTTATTATACTAAGTAAAACAACGAAATATTAACATTTAATCCAAAATTGCGAAAAATATGATGGTGTATAATATTGTTAGTTCAAAAGCCAAGAGAATAACCTTTGATTTAAGGTATATACTAAAAAAACTGCATTATACAGTTTAGTCATTGACGATGAATAATTTGAAAGGATAATGGATTTTGAACACGTTTCATGGATGAATGGAAAAATAGAACACTACGTTTTGATTATTTCAATCTACCCTCTTCTTGAAGTATTAGATTTCAAATCATAGCTAAAAAGTATTTAAATAGTTCCCTTTCTTTAATCTTACGTCTGGACGTATTTTTTGCAATTTTATATTATGTCTTACATAAAAGTAGCTAAAAATAATTTTTTGACTTCACCTTTTTTTTAAGAAATTCTCAATTAAAGAATTTTGGTTTAGTAGTGTTTTTTTATTTTCTAGTGTTTTTGAGATTAGTCTATTACAACAACATCGAGTTCCAAGCAGAAGACTGGAAAAACTCCTTAATTTTAATCAGGTCTCTATTTAAATCATGCAAAAGGTAAAAATTACTTTACTAATATAATATGACAGCCTCTGGTGAAAAATTTAAAATTGTGAAAACATATATCACCCATAACATCAGATAAAGAGTTTAGTATAACTCACATGTATGTCTAATTCTCTAAGTGAAATAATTTTAAACAGCAGTTCACATTGAATAAGCTAAAGGGAAATATGTTGTCAGTTACTGCCTTGGACCTGTGCCATATCCCGGTCAGAAGGCTCCAAATAGTCTGAAAGTTCATGATTTTCTGAATACATCAATTGAATATTTACTTCAATACTATAGTTCTATAAAACGTTTTTTATATAATAATTATTAATAGAGTTACAAATCAATGTACCATATATTACATGTTCACGTAGAATTTGTGCATAGGAACATGTACTGTAAACTTATTAAAAAGTATTTTTATAGAATTTTTTTAAGTAATCAATTACTTGTAAATAATACGGCAAAGTATATATACGTGTAAAGTCTCGAAAATATCTTCCACCTCAAATTGTTGTGTTCTTAAGTGTATAATATTCAATGGTACTTATCCCCAGAATACATAATAACACAACTATGAGGATGTTTTAGTGGTTTAAACATTTATATCTTCAAAATTTATAGAATATTGTGATGGAGGATGAACTGTTCATTATGTTCAATACATTATTTTAAACATGAACACGAGTACTTCCTTTGGTATTTACGCGCAAAATACGTAGCTTCCTTGTTTACTGGTGTACGGATTCTATTGTACTTGTGTGTCTGACGTTGAAAGATTACAGAGGAAAGGAATTAGAATCAGTTCACCATAACAAGAAAGTAATCAATTGTTGAATTGTTTGATGGAGGCAAGCAGGTAATGTAGTTCTTGTGAAAAAGTTTATTTTTCTGATGCATAAGATTACGAGAATGAGATATCGTAATATATATGTACAAAATTCTCGTATACGGCGATATAATTATATACAAATATAAAGTTATTAACAGCCAAACTATACCCTTAAGAAATGTTCGTTTGAATACTACTACTGTTAAACAGTTTTCATTACCTTAATAACATATTAATTTTTAGAAACTAATTTAATTGAAACAGTTTAGTTAAACAAAAAGTGCACAAATTTAAATGCAGTATATCGTGTACAAATGTAAAATAGAGTAAGATGCAGATGTGTACAATCACGTGTAAAATTTGCTTACGTATACAACACTTAGTGATTAGAGGATAAGCTTACGTTTTTCTTATCGTTTCTTTACACCAATACTCAGAGCCCACAAATGACCAAAGTGAGCGGTTATGATAAATGACTGAGAGAAAAGAACGGAGACTTTAGATAAATATTTATGAAGGTCATTACTGTGACGAAGTGGTCACAGTACAGTGTGTGGTGGATATGTGCTGTTTTTGGTCGATTGTATGTTGTAAGTCTTAAAATATCTGAACTTTCTACTTGAAATATCTTAAATAACTGTATGTAAACATTGTATTTAAGATATTCTTAATAGATAAAAATACGTTTTAATATAATGCGTTGTGTATACGATTTTTCTACCAAATTGAAAAGAAAATTGGTGTGAACTGTTCTTTCCTAAATATCTGAAATTATTTTAAATAAACATTTTTAAGCGAAATATGGCTGCCCCATAGTAGTCCCATTTAAGGTTTATTGTATGTTAAATATATACTAGACCAGGAAATAGCTTTGAAAATTTTACCTTTAAAATCTTATAGGGAAGCCAGAAAAAGCAATTTGCAGGGATAAAGTTTGTTTACAATCAATTTAATCTGCTTAAAAATTGCTAGGAAACATTATATTTCGTGTTCGAATTGGAAAGACGTCCATATTGGAGGCAATATGTAAAGACCATCGTCAAGTAACGAGACAATTTAGATTGCGGAGTTTGAAATTTTCTAAATCACTTTAGGTTACATCATGAACACTATAGGGTAGCCTAGTCTACATCATAAATCTAGAAAATGCTCCTATAGGAGTACTTTGAAGCATTAAATAGAACAACGAGACAGAGTGGGATGCCGAGATGTATTTTTCTTTCAATTCGTTCATCTTACGTCGCAGGTGATAGGGATCATACTATTGTTTATAGCAATAAAAATATCGTCTTGGAGTGACGGGTCAGGATTAAATATGGCGATAAGAATTTCTTTAATGAATATAATATAAATCAGAATATCTGTGAAAACATTCGTAACCTACATTATTGTTCCAAATAATGATCCTCTAAGTGTATTTTGAATAAGCAAGGAACAGGTTGGAACAACGAGACGAAACATAACGAATAGATACAGGTTTCTTGTAATAACCACAATTTAACTCTCAGATGCTAAGGAACATGTCGTTAATCAGGTTAAGCCGCCACGAGACTCACTGTTAGATGGGATCTAACAAAATACGTATGACTGAAGACATTTTTATAATAGCTATTGCTGCCACCTGAGCGTTCTTTAGGGTTTGGAAGGCTTTATTAGGAACATTATACACACTGCAATAGTATAAAATTGTATCTGCAGGCTAAGGGGTGGGAGGGATTAACGGAAGATCGCCGGGACAGTAATGTTAGTTGCCACCTACGCTAGAGCTTGACCGTGTCCGTCTTACTGTTTGGTACCGTCTAGGCGCAAACCTATTGATTTTTGTGTATTCGTTCGAAGTGGTTTTGTTGTCGACACACGTTTTAATATTTTATTAGTTTTTCTTGATTATTTATTAATTCTGAATTGTATTTTTATAACGATAGGAGCTGTTGACTAGGTTTAATTTTAAGTTTGATAGATATACCAGAACTGTTTGGTGAAATCCATGGTGTTATTATTGTCCGGTGGAGAAAAAATATGTACACTCAATTAATGTGACAACTGCAGATGATCCATATGTAAAGAACATGCTGCATCAACTGTACACAAAGCAACTCATTTCCACCGTAGACTAGTAATCTGTACAGTCCCAGCTAAATTTAAATGTAACTTTTTACACATTTTCGTGATTTATCAACTTTATTTGTAATGAACTTGATTTGTAATCCACATATTTTATAACAAAAACGTGTTCCAGTATGTCTACATGTTATGTGAAATTCTATGCAATGGATTTAACATTTAAATAAAATATCAGACTCTAATAAATTAATTATTTATAAATATAAATTTTGTATTTATATATATATATATAAAACAGTCAAATCACTTAATTAATTGACATTGAAAAAATTGGCCAGTAAAAATTGCAATACTAAGTGATAAAGTTATCAAATTTCAAATGTTAGATGCCAGATATACACGTGTCTACTGACGTGAACCAGTTAGACACACCTGGCGGGTTAATGGCCGAATAGTAGCATTACTGGAGGTAATATAAAAATACGCTCTGGAGCTACGTTCCCAATTTATTTTGGTGATCAAAATCACTGTAAGATAAAATTGCTATGAAAAGATTCCCAGTACAGATAAGTATCAGAAAAGAAACTTCAGTATGAGAACTTTGAATCACGACATAGGTCAACGATGCGGAATGAGATAACGAGATATAGTTTTCATTCATTGGTTATACTTTATACCACAGATAATAGGTAATGTATAATACTTCATGGTAATAGTCTTAGTGACGTCACTATATGAGATAATTGAAACATTAATGTCGTAGTAACGGGACAAAACTGCGTTTAGTAATTGGTATTTTGCAAATCATTAAAAATACATTAGAGTTTCTGTGTCTATGAGCGATAATCTCAGGATTCTCGAATATGGTGATCACACCACGGTATCAACTAATAATAATCACCTCTTTAGTACCGTTAGACGGAGGGAGAGAATTAGAGAAGAAGGAAAATATCCATTCTTGTTGAAGCTAGTTCGCCGCTAGGTGCAATAAACTATGCTGAGAGGTTTCTAATTGTACTTGAAACCTGATTAGGTAATCACATTACTTCATTAGTTTTAGTTGAATGTTACTGTTTAGACAATCAATGCTCGTTGTTTTATTATAGTAGTTAGCTATAAGACCAGTAAAATATAAACAGTACCGAATAGAAATTATGGTCTATTCAATGGGAGACTAAGTCTGTTCTACCAACAGAAATTGTAAAATAATTAGTTAAAATAAAGTATCCGAAATTATAACTAATTCAAGTAGAGACTGAACAGTTTCACAACTACTAAAATTATTAGAATATAGAAATATTTGTCTTAAGCGTTATTTAACTGGTTGCAGCTAAAATTAACGATTAAGTAGTAAAATTTAAGTAACCGAACAAACCAGTTAATTTAGTTTAGTTATTCCTACCATCAGCTTTAAACAATCAGCAAGGTAAGATGCAGACGGATAGTATATTACTTAAACATGCCACGGCAGTCGTTTGCACGCTAATACCTAACTAACTATGAGGTACAAGGCTATCTGTCTTAGGCGTTTTACCATTATAACTTCAAAATTACAAAAGCCTAATGTCTCTGTCAATAAGGCAATAATCAGTAGAAACACGTGCTCTTAATATAGCTTGTTTAGTTTAGGAGGAGGAAATATTTCCTAGCAAATACATAAATGATAAATTGCACTAAGGATTTAAATACTTAAACAGTTTACAAACAAGACGTATATTAATTTACGTAAATTGTGATTATTGTAAATACTATTAGGTTACCTATTATTTTAATAAACATCTGTATTTGATGAATAAAATGAAAGTCACAGTTAATGTGGTGGATGAGGAAATAATAAGATTAAAATAGACAAATGCAACATCAGATTTCTATTGAATCTGAACATTAATAACACTACTAAATATTTTAATTTAAAAAAGTATAATTTATTTTTAGGAAATATTTTTGTAATTAGGCAACGGAAGTAACATGATAAGTCATTAAGATAGTGAGACAGCTCGTGTTGCTGTAACAAGTCTGTATCTTATCAGAGCCCTCCCTGCTTTGCCTCATTAGAGGAGGTGTAATGTCGGGGACGTGCTTGTTTCTTGTCTAACATGTACGTTGTTACATTTATAGTTTGGACGAACTTTTATCAAATTCAAAAAGATTTTTCTTTCGTATCACTAGATGCAGTTGAGCAGGTTAGATAAAATAGTATATATTGTAATTTTATTTATTTGGCCAACGGTGTGCCTTTTTACACATGTTAACAGTGTGAACGCAAATTATATAATAATAATTCTTCTAATTATGAAACTTAAAAATAGACATTTAGCAATAATAAAGACAAAGTAGGACTTTATTGTAAACTAAAATATTGAATACAAAAATAATGAATATACCCAAAATAAATTAACATAAAATAATAAATGAACAATGGCATAATAACTACAACAAATAAATATGGAAATACCAGCAGTCAACAACTAGGCAATGAGAATAGAGTCTGTAATCAGCTGTGGCGGAACGTATATATTATTATTATTTTAAAATTTTTAGCACAGACCTCTTTTCTAAATGAACGGAGTAAATTTTAACTTGATATAGCTAGACATTAAAAAGGTTTGACGTTACATTTTATTTATTTAGCGATTTGTCCAAGTTTATTGAGTATTGCTATAAGAAAGACATCATTTATATCGGAATTGAGATTGTTGTACTTTTTTCAAATGGATTCACTTCTGGGACAATTTTAGCAGCATTTTCAATTTCATAGAGTTTATTCACGACATAATTCACCCCCAATATAAATTGTTTGATAACTATTTATATTCAATTCAAATAATTTTCGATCATGTAATGTTCAATCTTCATTATTTTTATATATTTTGATAAATTTTATTACGGATAAATCTTTTTTTATTCATGTCAAAAAGGAATGTGCAATGTAACCAACTATCATCTGTAATCATCGAAATCGACGGCCATGTAACAGTTTCTGTAAAGTATAACTCTTAGTTCTCTTCTCAGTACGTACTGTCTTTTAATATTTTTGTAATATTTAGATACGAATTGTGCCAAACCTATGTCTTCCAAATAATCCGGTATGTACACACACATGTACACGCGCACGCGCGCACACACACACACACACACACACACACGCGCGCACGGGCACACACACACACACAAGAATATAACCACTAGATATTACCAACAACTGTATTACCACAAGAAGTGTGGTAATATAGTTATACGTACTAACATGTAAAAAATGTTTTAACAGTTTAACAATATACTTTCTCAACAAATAAAAACGACAGTTTTAAATACCCAATCTGGTTCGATTTCCTTCAAGTAATTAGCCTGACTTTATAATTTACTTTACAATCTTTATTCAGCTTATAATATGCAATAAAATACCTCTTAACACTGTATATCTTGTAGAAATATATAAATAGTTAGAATAAAAAGTACATTCCACAGTAAGAACAGTGCATTTACAATAAAAACTAATACGGAACATGTGGGCGCCTGGCAGTTATGGAAGTCCATGATATATGGCAATTGTTGCTTGTTCCCTCATAGTTACAACGTTTTACTTTTATGTTAGGCAGTTATTTGCCCATCTCTGAATATTAAATTAGGCTTTATCTCTCGACACTGCAAATTGTCTTTGTAATACAATTATTCAATTGATTTAAATTAAATTATCATCAAGCAGTCACTTCTGAGAAGCAGTATAAATTATTATTAAGCCCTAGGAAGCGAATGTCAGTTTGAGTCTTACAAACGAATGGCAGTCAAAGGGATGAAGTTACAGTTAAGGGCTTATTAGGCTCGTTAACATATTTTACCTTTGATGATTCTTGTTCATTAGCTGGAAGTGATGCTCTGCTCAGGATCAGATACCGGCGCGTCGATCGCTTGTAACGACGAGAAATGTTCATTCCGTCTTTTTGCTGAAAAAACAAATAAAATGCTAATGGGCATAAGTGATGTTACGTTTTAATAATATAGAACGGAAAAAGGAAATGTGAGGAAAGTGTTATGTCAAAGGTCCCTACGTGGTGTTCATGACAGTACAAGTATCGCCTAACAAGAAAGGTTTTAACTATAAGAATGTCTGACGATAGCTTTACTGTTTATCGAATATTGGTACTATCCTAGTTATAGTCTGTCACTCAAGAGTCTGGAAAATTGTTATTTTCACGTTAGAAACAGAATATTATTGGGATAATGAGATAGTATTCCCACAAGTGGTGAAATGTCAGTTGTTTATTGTGTTAGTAAATTATTTAAAATATTTAAAAACCGAACAAGCAGCACTTGGGAGCTTAATTATTTATAGCAATACTTCACACAATAAACAAATAATACAGGTGTTGGGCAAATAACAATAGCTGTACAATTATCATTCATTATCATGCCAAAATGTATGTCACCATTTTATCTAAATTGAAAATTTTAACGGTATTAGTAATACATAATATTTTCAGAAATTAGTGATTTCATGATGATACTGCCTATTTCAATATATTTGTAAATATATTATTAAACATAGATTTCTGTGAATAGTTCTAATTATATTTTGGCACTTTTACTAAGGAATAGCCTTCATTTTATATCAATCATCAAAACAAAACAAGAGTATTTAAAATTATTTCCATGTTAACCATTTTATCTCTAACTAAACTGATGTAGTTTTTTACAGTAAACTATTGCTTAATTATGTTGTATTTAACTTATTTTTTCCATTCCAAATCAACAGCTGGACTTTTACAGTATTTCTGTTGAGATTGTGGGCCGACTCATGAGAGAGAGGTGCTGTGACATCCAAGGATCAATGTCCTTAGTCCAGAAACGTAAGTGACAAAGGCTCACACAGATCCTTGCTTTACAAAGGGATTTACAGATTTGCCTCGCAGTATGACAAAAGTGGTGTCAAACGTGTTCTTATAGACATAATTATTACATCCAAGCGCCTACTTTGACAGGGTGTTATAGTATTTAAGGTGGAAAAATAACTAAATATAAAATTTGTTTTAGAAATATTTCAGATTGAATTATTGTAATTTTTATTTAAATTGGTTACTCAAAGAAGTGTTAGACTAACTACGTTGATACAGTTTATTCTAACTTGATAAAGCTCCTTCCACTTATAAAATCGGTATATATCTCGCCAATACGTTACTAATTTTCCACATTTATAAAGCTTATAGATGGAGTAGACAACAACATCCGGAATCTCTTCAACTGAATACCAAAATTACTAGAAAGGAGGCAAGCATTGTTATTATCAGATGTGAGACTAGAAATTAGTGAAGACCTCTCTTCATGTATTTTTTTCACTTCCAAGAATTTCATTGTGTTTCTAACATTTATTTATAAAATGTAACTTATATGTATCTAAAGTTATTCAACAAAACAAAGATATACTGTTAGTTATAAAACCTAATAGTATCCATATCCCACCACAGACACAAGTAAGAAAGTTCATTTTTCTATGGGTAAGTTACAATGTGTCATTTAAATCTTCCACTTTACCAGGAAAGTGCGCTACCACTACATTAAATAGTCCTTACTTTTTACCATTCAATCATTATGTTTTTGTATCATATAAAATAAACAACTTCCCATATGATCAGAAGACCAAATACCTGTCAAGGACTTTTTTTACATTCATCACATTTGTATAAATGGCAATAGCCGAATTCAATTTCAATTAAACAATTATGTATTACTCGGGAGGCTGTGAATATTTAATTTGTGTCTACCTGTCTGTCTATTCGATATCTCGAAAAGAAACTGTCATATAGACTTGAAATTTTACATGAATCTTCATTTCTTTATAAACAACACAGTTTGATGGTGGTGCATGTTACTCTATAGAATTTGGCCGAGCAAGAGCTAGTATTTTTACATCACCCTTATGAGTAAAAAATATGGCAGGAAGTAAATTACATAGTAAATAAATTTAAAACGAGCTGTTTTAATTCATATGAGAATTAGAAAATTGAATCTATTTATTAACACATAGGTTATTCATATAGGAAACAAGTAATCGTGTGTAAAGTAAATGTTGAAAGACTTTGAAAAGATTTAATTTTAAACCACTCTTTTGGGGGTGTCAAATCAATACCTAACTGTAGCGTTTACTATTTAATTACTGGTAAGAGAGCTCATAGCATAAATATAGAAACAAGTCAGTATTTATGTCTATATTCAAATCATGTGGCTAAATAAAGTTTTACCTATTGACTTTAAATGTTATGTGACATTTTATTACTACATAGACAAAAATGAGTTCTACGATAGTATGTGTTCAACCATCACATAATATGATGTGACTATATTATATACAAGCGTCATTGAAGCCTATCACACAGTTGGCTGACATACTTTATCTATCTGCAAGAACTATTGAGGATGGGTTACCCAACATGCGGTGTGGAACTAATGCCTTGTAAATTACTTACTTGTATATTTATTTTTCAATTTAATTTCTATTTGTTCAGCGTTTGTGACGTACATGATTCCAGATCACAGTCACTGATAGCAAACCGTAATTCGTTGTCTGTTGAAGAAGATCTAGTAAGATCGAAACAATAACACATTGGTAAGGGAAGTAAATCATTACCAGGATATTCCAGTAGCTCTGAACGCATTCCAGTATCGATATGTATTACTTGAGGGTAACTAAGGAAGAACAAATTCTTTCTGACAATTATGGTTCAAATTTATTACTGCAGTGCAATAAATGTTCCGTGTTCAAAAGAGCAATGCTCCTAGTGTTGTGAATGACACGATTCCTAAATTATTCAGTTCACACTGAATTCCGATTTCACCAACTCACCGATATCAGGTTTCAGCATCAATTTATGAGATATTGTAAGATTATTCACACTAAAAGAGTAGAGAGTGAACTGCACTGTTTGCTCACTTATTTGACCTTTCTCACTACTGCTCAAAGCACAGTTTATAACATTGTTTAATAAATATAACTTTAAAGAAAATGTGTCCTTACCATCTGTGTGTGCTGAGTATTCTATAACTAGAGTTTTTATGTTTATATTTGATGTAAAGTCATTTCTTACTAAGAACTGTTGCTCGATTTAGTCCTTACAGGCTAAAGTTCTTACAGGTAGAATATATAAAAAAGATTTTATATATACTGAATATTTACTTGCATATCAATTTGAACCCGTCAATGAGACATTGCTGTTTGCAGTAATATAGAGTACCAAAAGTTACGTAAGTGATTCCAATATTCTGTTTAGATAATGGTTAATCGGTAAAGGTCATTCAAAAGTGATTGTGATAACAGTATCGGACGGAAACTCGGCCAACTAATCAGCGAGTTGCCCGTGAGTGAGGATGGTAATGGCCTTGTACTCGTTACCATCGGTAAGAGAGTTGAGTGTACGGTGTTTGGTCTGTATATTCATCTATGGACTTACAATTACGATGGCAACTGGATATTACTTTACAGGTTACTTGTTACACTGATTAAATTTAAATATATAAATATTAAAAATAATACCTTTCGTACGTTTAAATTGGGCTATTGATTATATAATATAGTAATGCATTTAATTGAAAACTGTTTATATTTATTTGTAAAGTTTAAAAATAGGTCTTTGAGATGAAATTGTACCGTGTTTCTAGATATAAACCTGATGACATCGCAGTTGGAAGACAAACCGTTCCATATCAACTCTTCACTAGAGCTAATAATAATTCAAGTTTGATTTATAATTTATAGGCTAACTTATTCCGTACGGATGTAGTTAAGATAACACAATAAGTGTGTTTAGTATAATATTGTTTGTTACATTATTAAAACTACATGTTGAAATGTATTCACTCTAATTTTCAAAAAAGCCTAAAGTAAGAAATTTTATTTTTACATATGTTCATTTTTAAATACTATGATATGGTTTCGAAATTGGAAACTTTTAAAACGTTTTTTGAAATATCGTAACAAAAATGAGCCAAATGGTATGTTAGGTAGGGTGATGACGATTAATGCCTATGAACATTCTGTTGCTATGAAATATAATCAATCAAAAATTCAATTTCATATTTTGTTAACAATGTAAATAACTGGTTTGTTCTTTATCTTCATTATTTCTACGTTTCTCTAAATAGTATTGGATAAAAAACGCATAATGCGTTCAGGCTGTAAAAGACAACACATTATTATTTCGAAGAATACGACATAATAGGAACAAAACAAAAACAAAAAACTGGGATTGGGACTAATATCCCTTTTTGTAATAAGTTTGAAAAACTGATGAGCTATACACTACATTGGCAAATATCGAGTTAAATGCCTCATATAATGTTTTACCAGAACTTAAATAAGATTTTTCAACAGTTAGTGTGTAAAACCCATAATCTTAGACATTTTTGAAAAATATGCATAATTTTCACCTATTAACAAGTTCGTGAATGAAATTGAATAATACTTTAATAATTAAATTTGGTAATTTTCAAAATTTATTATTTTGTTACATTCCTAAATACATAGTTTTAACTTTGATATACAAGGAAATGTTTAAATAGAAATTGTAGTAATAAATCAAATTTTCAACTGTTCTGTTGTATAATGCTGTTCTGTGGTAAATATATTCAAAATAAATATATTTTTTCGTACAGGCCAGCTGGGCCGATGCTTTCAGAGCCTGCAAGTCACTGGGCATGAAACTTGCTGCTATCAACAGTAAGCAGGAACAAACACTTTTGGAAAAGGTCATGGATCAAAAAGGTAAGTTTAAGACTCATAATAAAAAAAAATATAACCACAGAAATTCCTTTTTCTTTAGTAAGAAGTAAGGAATAACAGATAATCACCCAACGACTGATAAATATACGAGACATATGTGCATAATAAAAGGCAGTTTATTTAATAATTGAAATAATGTTTCAATTTAGTTTTTCACGTGTTTAATAGTCAAAACATATTTGTAACGTAACAAAATATTTAGCTTAAAAATATAAACATATAAATTTACTGAATTTAAGTAACATATGACGCATGTAATATGCAATAATAAAAATAGGTAAATATAGTTGTAATTTTTTTTAAATCATAAGAATATGTGGGAGAATGTTAGGTTACGTATGGTAGGTTCGGTTAGCTTATATTAGGTTAGGTTTGTTTCTGTTTCGTTACTTTAGTTTAGGTAATATTTAGGTAGGTTAGGTTGGTTTGGCTTACGTTAGGTCAAGATAAGTTAGTTTAGGTTAGTTTTCTTATTTAGTAGACATGTGGTTAAGTAGTAAGAACGTTTGTCAGTTTGCCGGTAGGATAGATTAATTTAAAGTATTTTATGTTATGTTAATTACATATCTTTACCATATCTTTCATAATGCAGGTTAAATGACAGAGATGGTTAGGTGTGCAGATCTTTATGGTTTATGGTGGTCAGGTAATCATGTGGCCTGATGGACAGATGTTCCGATGTCTTGATGGTTTTTTAGTTATTTTAGGTTAGTTTATTTTATAATTCAAATTGCGTTGCTGCTTTCTTTCAGTTATGTTCGTGTTTTGTTACGTAATATTATAGTTATATCTATTTATTTATTGTTAAACTGTCATCAATGTGCTTTTACGACACTTAATTTAGATGTTTGCTATAGATTAAGACTTTCATAGTTTTCACTGTTTTATTATTTAAATTTTAAAGGCATTTATTTTACGTTAAACTCTATATTTTGTGTTTTAGTCCCTAATTTTGAAAAAATAATTTTATATAACAAACTTTACCTTATCCTTTATTTAAATATTCTACTATATGTCATGGGTTAATCCCGAAAATTTGAGATTGGTATTTAAGACCTATTCTCTTATAACATGATTTTTCCTTAAATTAGATGATTTA
The DNA here is from genome assembly GCF_021130785.1 of Homalodisca vitripennis. Taxonomy (NCBI): domain Eukaryota; kingdom Metazoa; phylum Arthropoda; class Insecta; order Hemiptera; family Cicadellidae; genus Homalodisca; species Homalodisca vitripennis. Next base: position 218,866,464 of record NC_060208.1, on the reverse strand, counting down.
GTCTTATGTAATGTCTCTGTAAGTTTTTTAGGTGGTTTACATTATGATTATTTTTACAGCTCTGACACTTCTACTACTATGCTTAGAGCAACCATATCGGATTCACCTGGTATATAATAGCTGAATTAATTACTTAGGCTGTATCGAAAATCCAAAAGACTTACTAATAAGCCATAGATCCTTATGTATTTTAAAACTGCTCTTACAAGTCAGTATATAGTTGAATTTAATGTTAGATATCTACAGTCAAATTTAAACTTTTTTACTTTCAAATATTACTAATTTGTATTGCAATATATTTAACATAAAACTACTATTATGTATAATATACAAAAATATTTTCAGTTCCCGGGGAATTCGTAAGGACATCAGGGCGAGCTCATAAACACAAGGGCAAGGACAAAGATAGCCATAGACAACTCTGCAGCCGCCGCAGCACACATGACATCTACTGGAAGTCGATCGGAGCAAGAGTGTGTTACTCCAACTGGGACACAGACGAGCCGGATGTGTTCGGCGAATACCGCTGTCTGGCAGTCAATGACGTATTTAAATGGTGGATTGGCGAGTGTTCCGACAAGATGCATTTTGTTTGTGAGTTAAGTAATAAAAACAGTTGACTTCAAAAGTTTTGCATTCATAAATGTCCTTGTTAGCTCTTGGTAATAGGTTTATTTACAAGATGGAGCTTAACTGTCGAGTAAAAATATTTACTGGCAAGGTTTTATGAAAATATAACATAACCCTAAAAAAATCTTTAAAGCATAACTCATGTTTCATGTTTAAAGTACGTAAATCTTTATGCTGTATACAAAGGATGCCATGATTAATTAAATATGTCGTTTTTAAATACAGGAACGTATAGCGAGTCGATCATGTCAGTATATTATTTTAGTACAGGACAAATAATGCCACATAAAGTTTCCTGAAGAATCGTCATAGTTCTTATGGGGTCTAATAGTTGAGATTATTGATACATATTTTATTATTAATAACTGACTAAGGCCAGAGAATTTTTACGAATTAATTTAGGTAAGATACCTTATTTATTTCAATAATATCCACATTACAGAAATAAATATGACTTTTGACTATCAAAATATCAAAATATTTTAAAATTTCACACTAATGCGGTGAAAACGTAAAAATCTACATGTTATCAGGTCTATTCTAACTATATTTAAATCACAGCATAATTAGAATTTTTGACTTAGTGTACCAAAATATAACAGTAATGTTACTGCGATGCAGTAAACGCGGAGAATATAGCTATAATTTGGCACTGCGGCTAAAGTCAAAACGTTCCATGCTATAGATAAAAGCTAATAATCAATAAGGTTATCATTCAAAATTATGATTAAACTGATCTTTTATAACAATAATTATAATATTAAAATACAGCAGCACGGGTAAGCTTACAATCGCAAATATTGTATCTCCGGTACATCTACCGTTACCATTGTTGCAAAATGGTATATTGCAGTGGGTACGGCGGTCATCGCGAAATAACGAAATTAAGGAACGCCGAGCGTGGCTGCTGCTTGGATGGGTGACCGCTGAGCGATCCTGTCCTTGCAAAGCATTCTGACAGACTGGCCTTTGCTGGTGGTTCTGAAGTCATATTTAAACCGTGGTCACCAGATTAATTGTTAGAGAGTGCATCTTAGCCCTAACTTTGCTTTGTAAAATAAGGCATTACTTTACTTTTATTTTTACTGTTATCACAGCTGATGTATTTTTTCCGATTGACCTGTTAATTAATAAATAACTAGTGGTGAGAGAACGCTACAATTCTAATAACACTGAAAATGAACACTTAAATTATCCTTCTATGCCTATTTAAACCAAAATAGCGTACATGTCATGGACACGTAGAAGCGATTTATATTTATTTACAAAATACACAGTTTACAAGGATTTGTAAGACTTTAAAAATAAAAAAATCAGGAAATAAAATCGATATATCATGTAATGTTATTATTTTAAAGCATTTATAAACAATACAAATTTCAAAACATTTATTTGGGTGATAAATCATATTGAATCAACCATTATCAACATACTCCGCACATACTTAGTCTTTATATAAATTCCAAAATTAACGAATCATTTAAAGTATGACAATTACAATAAAAGCGCCTGCGATAATTGAATATTGATGATGGCACCATATTAGTAGCTACAATCTACATTAATACCAGTAGTTACCGTTAGGTGGATAATATAATTATGGTTATTATTTATGCATACAAGAGATTGCACTATTCATGAAACTATGCATTATAAATGTATCATTGTCTTGCCAGAGACGTGGTTCAATGGACACACAACCAGTAATTCTATATTACTGTAAACACTCTGTTCATAAACAAGAGATATGATACCACTTCTTTTACCATTTTAAATTACGCCTATTAGCTTATTTGGTTGCTGTACTAAAAAATATGTGTTCTTTATGAAACAGGGGATAAATGTGAATAAATTGTGTCGGACGATTTCCCAAATATAAAACGCTCACTTACATTATAGTGTTGTTTTTATAGAACATGAAATAAAACATATTCTCTCAGAAATGTCTCAATCTAACAATTTATTAATAATAAAGCTGTTAAACTTGCTCTGAGGGAGTGCTCCAGACCCCAGCTTGACTGGGAAGTGCGGAAGATTCCCCAACTGCTTGGTGTTTGTCGGAACCCACACCCCCATTTGGTCTTGCTAGATACGCCTATACTTGTGATTTAGATCTTCTAGAGGAGTTATCATAGTTTACTGATCTTTACAATCTCAAGAGATATGTTTATCTTGTGCCACCGAGTTTTCTCCGGCTGTACAAGCGAAAACAAACAAGTGCACCACAATGATGGCAGCGAAAGAAAAGCATCTTTTAAAATAGTATAGGGCATTTAAGTATTTCAAATTCTAGAGGGCCTAATGTAGAATACTTGAGAGAGGTAATAATATTACAAGATGAAATTGGAGATAAGGACGGACAGATTGTGTGCGGGCCAGTAATATTGACCTAGACTGACTTGATCCGTTTTCTGATATTGTTAGGTATCATAAAGTGAACATCGCCTAACCTAAACAACCGCACCGTGCTCTGATTGGGTGGAATCCGAGTTTTTTTTCAAATGCTTCTAAAGGAGCTTCACCTTAAATACTGAAATAAACAGTAAATTAACTTATGTAAATATATGCTTACTAAGAAAATGTCAGCATTAAATCCTGTATATATGCGTTATCTAACATATATTGAAGCCACAGGCATCTTGCAAAAATAAGGATATTTTCTTTGTATCAGTCAGGTAAGTCGTGGTCATGTAAAACCCTGTATGTGCTATATGTTTGTCCGGATCGTTCACCACGGTCTATAATATAAGACTTGTAAAATTAATTACTATTACTATCCACATATTGATCGTATCTTATTTGTTGGAAGGTTATTCTCTTCTAATAATAAAATGACTAAAAAGAGGTCGTATTTAAAACCGTCCCTTTTTCAAGCAGGTAGATTAATAATTTGATTTATACTCGTAAAAAATACGTTTTATTGAATGTTTTCTTATATACATATATATATATATATATATATATATATATATATATATATATATATATATATATATATATATATAAGGGACTTTATATAACAATCCAGTTATGTTATACAATGACAAATGCCATTGACACAATGACCACTGGTGTAGCTACGACTCTGGTAGTGGCAATGGGCCGCACAGCCAACGTCAAACTGTGAAGAGACATTGTAGATATTGACGGCAGTCCTGGGGACGTTAGTGCAAGGGCTTATCCTCTCTCGGCTATGAAGTTCTAGAACAAACAGTGCGTTACTATGATAATTACACGCCAACAGAGCACAATCTACTGGCTCATTTACTACCTTAGTACATCACCAAGGGGCAGCACAACCACTACAACACGTTGATGCATTGTTAGGAGATGTTACTTTGTTATATTTCGCCTAGGTATTGTCACAATAGATCCAGGTACTTTATTAGTATTAATCATTTTCTTGACTAATTTGGTTTTCCAAAAATCTGTGAAAGCCTATAAAATACAGTAACACATCAAAATACATAAGTTATTACTTAAGGCTTAGAGTTAATTCAAAATATCCTTAGATCATGAAACCGTCAGATCATTTGCTATAGTATAAATGCATTGTTAAAACAAACTATTCATGAAATAGGATCCTGCGTCACAGCCTTTGTATTAAATTTTTGCATTCCGAGAAATGACTTGTATCTATATATACGAGTACATAGCGTAGCTATAGTCGAAAGGGATGACTCAATACTAATGTTGAATTCTGCTCCAGCTCACCTTCAGCTCAGTGCATGCAGCGTCTGAAATCACGCTTTCACAGACTTGACTCCTGGAATATGAAATTCGTAGTGGTTAAATAGTTGAGAAAACATATTTTGTCAGAAAACGAATGTCACAGTTCTTTGATTGCCTGCTATTCCACTTTCTGTGATATCAAAGCTTATGAAATACTATTTTATATTAATTCAGGATAAAATGTGATATGCACGTTTAAGCATTATGATAAAAATTATTACTGTCCACATAATTTTTTGCGGTTTATCAACTCAAAAAGCGACTTACTAAACAATTTCGCCGTATACAATTTGTGAATATAATGTGGAACAGGTGGACATAACAAAACGATAACTGTTTTCTCTGATTACGTCAATAAAATCAAAAAGCTTTTGTAAAGGTGCCTGACCCCTCTGTCATATTGCAGGTAAATATAACCAAGTTGGGTAATAGCTAGTATTGTAACGACAGTTAGTGTAGTAGTAGTAACATGTACTATAACTACATTCATACATTGTAAATTCAACGCAATGACTATATTTGTATTAGCTATGTGTTATGCAATTCTGTTTAATATTATTTGTATGTATCACCGCAATAAAAACTAAAATATAATTTTGATTGAATTATTAATTTAAAAAAACTATTGTACACAAACTTTGAACAACATATTCATAGATATAAAAACATAGAACCACTCTATGTAATTTAGAATACATATTCTTTCAGTTTATTGTATATTTTATTAATTTACAATATTACAATAATTTATGAAAACAAATTGATCAATAATAACAGATTTGACTTAGATATAATAAAATTAAAAAATATACATAATTTCACGTCTTATAGGGAATTAAAGTAACAACTATCCATACATAAACGAGAAAATAGTAAAAACATACCAGATATCAAAGCTTGCTGATGTACAGGAACGGCTGAGACCACAAACAAAAGCACACACAAGATGAGACACGATCTCTCATACATTCTCCTCTCAAATGGTGTAAGACCGTTGTTGTTTTGAGACCAGTACAGTGTAGCCTACAGCTATATAACGGTCGTGATCGCAGTCGGGGAAGTACGGGAGAGGAGCTGATTCTCGGTATTGCTAGCAATTATCTCATTCTCTGTGATTTACATATCGGAGTCGACTGTGTGCAAAGTAATAAACCACATCGTCCTGCCAAGTCAAGAGTGGGAGTTTTACAACTCCTCCTCGGTGCTCTTGACACATCAAAACTGGGACAAAGTTCGAAATGATTTTATCTTCAGGACACTCTACAGGATAGAATAAAACTATTGCTAACTTTATCGGAAGGGAATATATACAAGAGTACATAAAATAATACGCTATCAATGTATTTTAATAAAATAATGTGCTGATAATACTTAAAATAATTTACCGGCGATTGTTTATTTTGTTTCGGATGATATGAAAGTAAAATAAAGTAAACATTTCTTACTTTACCAGGGGAAGTTAGGGCTGAGAAGCCCTTTCTAGAACCTTAACCTGGTGACCAACGGCTTAAGGACTTCCCAACCACTACAAACGGCCGGGCAGGCGGGCTGCTTGCAAGGATAGTATCGCTCAGCGGTCCATCCAAGCAGCAGCCACGCTCGAAGTGGCTTGATATGGTTATCTTGCGATATTCGTTGCACCCGCTAAGCTGCTGATATTGTACACAGTGGATTAAATGAGTGTGGAACTCATGCAAAATACTGTTACTATAATTGTTATTTCCTGTTAATGATTAATATGTCATCCTGGAAATAAATTAACGTTTTTATATATCAATAATGTAACAGTAAATAAATATCCAAAGTTTCGAAAAATCACTCTGACAGTGCTTTAAATTTCAAACTATTAGATAGATGGCACGGTAAATTTATTCTAAATAATAGAACTTTTAAGTGATGTTTATTAACTCAGCAATTAAATTAATTATCTAACAGAACATAACCATTGTAATACGTATGATAATTAGAATTGCTTTTATGAAAGCATTTTCTTTGTACTGTTGTTTATTTAAATTATTAAAAAATAGGATGTGTCTATTGAATATTATGCATATTCGGCAGGTCTAAGGAGATTAACAGATTTCTGGCTCAAATTTTCTCTACCGAGCGTTAAATATAAAGGCGGAGCAACAGAAAACAGTAGATTAACAAGCAAGTTTGTTTTTAATGTACCCAGTTAGCGAGCAACAACCCAGTTGTAACACAGTTAAGGAAGAAATTAAACAGTAGGATAAGTTCAATTAGCGAACAATTTTTAACTTGAACTGGCGAAGTTTGCCGCACACAAGCGTCACAGTTACGAGTATCTCGTGTCAACTCTGAGCGACCGCATTTTGCATGGTAATCAGCGAGTTCCATCGTGTCAGATATTGTTTTCTGAACTACACTAACTAACCTAATCAAACCGAGATGCAGTACATGTAACTAATCAAACATGTCTGTCTTGCTGTCCTGGTAAAATATCAGTTACTCGTGTCAACTCTGAGCGACCGCAGTTTGCATGGTAATCAGCGAGTTCCATCGTGTCAGGTATTGTTTTCTGAACTACATTAACTAACCTAATCAAACAGAGATGCAGTACATGTAACTAATCAAACATGTCTGTCTTGCTGTCCTGGTAAAATATCAGTTACTCGTGTCAACTCTGAGCGACCGCAGTTTGCATGGTAATCAGCGAGTTCCATCGTGTCAGATATTGTTTTCTGAACTACATTAACTAACCTAATGAAACAGAGATGCAGTACATGTAACTAATCAAACATGTCTGTCTTGCTGTCCTGGAAAAATATCAGTTACTCTTGTCAACTCTGAGCGACCGCAGTTTGCATGGTAATCAGCGAGTTCCATCGTGTCAGATATTGTTTTCTGAACTAAATTAACTAACCTAATGAAACAGAGATGCAGTACATGTAACTGATCAAACATGTCTGTCTTGCTGTCCTGGTAAAATATCAGTTACTCTTGTCAACTCTGAGCGACCGCAGTTTGCATGGTAATCAGCGAGTTCCATCGTGTCAGATATTGTTTTCTGAACTACACTAACTAACCCAATCAAACAGAGATGCAGGACACGTAACTGATCAGATATGTCTGTCTTGCTGTCCTGGTAAAATATGAGTTACAAGCGATATAATTTTACAAATCTTGGTTACGTAATTGAGCTGGAAATATATTTATTTTCCTTGAAAACGAATAGTACCAAATTAAAAAAGAATGCCCATTTATGTCAATTTTTCAATTAAATATTAACAATCTGTTTTATAGCAAAATAAGTTAAACAGTTATTTTATAACAAAGTTATTTAACTATAGTTTCTAAATAACTTTAAGACTTCACTTGACACGTGAAACGTGAAAAAGTCAATATATTTTAATGAAATCATTATTATACTGTCCTTTTTTCGATTCAAAACTTTTTGTGACATTTATATATTTTCATTCCGAACAAGGGAACGAGATCTTATAACATATAAGAACAATAAATATTTTTATGTAATAATATACTTGGCACCCGTTATCGAAGCTTATCACTCGAGGGGTTCAAAAAATATCATTGTTTTTTATGTGTCTGTCCGTACAATATTTCGAAAACGAACTATCCACTGGACTTTTATATATACGCATCGCTGTGTTTGAAGACGGACTTTCTCAATCGATGGAATGTGGCTGAGCGTTATAAAATATTTTTACATTGGTCTAGTGGGTAACTATGATGGCCAAGAGGAAATAGCATATTAAATAAATTTGTAACGGAGCTGAATATAACAATATAAAAATATAACAGTAACGTATTAATATAAGTAGGTTATTGATACAGTAAGTTAAAACAGTAAATTCGATAGTAAAAGCAAAAACTCGTGAAAAGTGTTCTTTTACGTATCCTCCACAGCTTACCGTAAGCCTACTTTTATTACTTAAACATTGATACGAAACCTGACCCAGTAAACTAAAATATAATATATTGTGTGGAAGTATATCTTGAGACACATTTTAATCTGTGGACTTCAAAATATGAAAGAAACTGCATTTTAACATAGGCAAGAATTTATTTTCAGATAGGGCACGTACAACCATAAATTTGGCTTAACGTCATCAAAGCCTACCATTAAGTAGGTGGACACAATGTCTTTTTGATAACTCGTAAACAGAAATCTTTATTTTGTGTATGATTGTATTACTATCAAGAAATTAAAAAACAAAATTAGCTGTAGGCTTAGAAATTAAGCATGTAGCCTCAGAGAAACCTGTTACGTGACACATCGTATTTTATATTACACTCTCAAGTACTGTTCTTAGTCCCAAGAGTAAATTTTAAACATCAAATTACTGTCATCCATCAAGAAATAACAAAAACACAATTTAAAATAGTAATGTCCTTTTAATAGTAAGTACTTTTAATGTTTTTCGATATATTTAAGAAATATATATGTGTATATATATATATATTTGATTTTATGTTCATCGTAAAAATCTATAAATTTCCACTATGCATTATTCAAAATCTGTAATACATAATCAACCTCGAAATCCCTGTGGAGAGTACAACTATGCTAGCCATGTGTCAGGCGGTATATGCTAAATTATCGAACTCTACCTTCCTTTACATTCATTGAATTTCCACTATGCATTATTCAAAATCTGTAATACATATTCAATCTCGAAATCCCTGTGGACAGTATAACTATGCTAGCTATGTGTCAGGCGGTATATGCTACATTATAGAACTCTACCTTCCTTTACATTCATTGAATTTCCACTATGCATTATTCAAAATCTGTAATACATATTCAATCTCGAAGTCCCTGTGGACAGTATAACTATGCTAGCTATGTGTCAGGCGGTATATGCTACATTATCGAACTCTACTTTGTTAGAGTATAAATTAAGTATCATGCAAAGTTTAAAGCATGACGTTTATTAACATATATAGCTTGTATCGCTTATTCTACAGTCGGACAGAAGAGAAATGCTGTAGGTCGATATTTATACTCCTATAGCGCTAACGATCAGCCAATAATCACCTGAAAACTCGATAACAATTTGCGCAGCTTGCATTGCTTATTTTACAGTCAGACAGAAGAGAAATGCTGTAGGTCGATATTTATACTCCTATAACGCTAACGATCAGCCAATAATCACCTGAAAACTCAATAACAATTTGCGCAGCTTGCATTGCTTATTTTATAGTTAGACACAAGAGTAATGCTATCCAACTGACAGATAGTTAAAATCGTACGTCGCTAACGTTCGGCCAAATAATTGTACGCTTAAATGGTTATTTATAATCGTCTTTACTCAACCACTTGAGAAGTGTCAATAGAGCACAACAAGCCAAATAACACGCAATCTAAAGCGTTTAAGAGTACGCCAAACCACTTGTGTAAAATGGTGTTGGTTGTGTTGGGATAGTTAGGTACACATGTTAATAAACCATATGTTCAACTCTGTTTTGAGTATTACTCAGGTGTTTATGATTTTATTTATTCTGCTATTTTCTCGTTTCCATCATTGATGCCGTAAGACCAATGTAAAAGTATTAATTTACGCTCAGCTTATATAAAAATTAATTTTATTGCAAATTCCAAGTTTATATGTCAGTTTGTTTCCTAGATATGTGTGAAAAGACAGACAGTCAAACAAACATAAATACACTTTTCCAACTTCTCGTACTATAGGCTTCGCTAACGCTCAGCCAGTACGTACTCATAACGGTGATGGCGAGTGATAAATAATTATTACTAGTCTTATGAAACGGTTATGAGCGTTTTTTAAACACTTACTAGATAAACATCTAACACAAATAATTTAGTATTCGTATGTCTATTCAAAGGAAATGAAAGACAAATAGACATGTTCAAAAACTACTTAAACCTAATCCATCATAGTCTAAATTTTACCAGTGAAGATATTGAAGAAAATAATGCAATAAACTACCTTGATTTGACTATAACCAAGATCAACAAAAAACACAATTTCAAAATTTACAGAAAACCGACATACACAGATTTAGTTATTCCTTCCTCATCGAATCACCCATATCACCAAAAAATGGCTGCATTCAAATCAATAATCGACAGATTACACAAAATTCCAATGACAACTGAATATTTTTATAAAGAATTAAACATTATTAAATACATAGCCCAAAATAATGGATATAAACCAAGCATGATTGATATATTATTGAAGAACTACAAAAAGAAAGAAAACAAGAACAAAGGAGAAAGAGATATCAAATACATTCAATCAGACTACCTTGGTAAACATTGTCACAAAATTAGCAAATCATTTTATAAACAAGGATATCAATTGGCATTCAAAACATCGAACAACATTGGACTTTTAATCAAAAACAAAAGCAATTCAACAAACCAAAATCACAATTTAAAATTCAACAATAGTGGAGTATACAAATTAAATTGCAACGATTGTCAATCCCACTATATTGGACAAACCGGCCGATCATTCAAAATTAGATTTAATGAACACATAAAAGCATTGAAAACATCATCAAATTCAAAATATGCAGACCATTTAAATAACACCGGCCATACATACACTAACATCGAAAACAATCTTGAAATTTTACACACAAGCAAAAAAAGTCGCTTATTATCTACTTTAGAACATTTTGAAATTTACAAAAGTGCCAAAATTAATCATAATATATTATTAAATGACAAAGAGTTTCTAACAAACAATTTACTACTCGATAGACTTTTAAACAATATACAATGATCTCACATAAAATTAAATACAACAAATTTAGCCACCAAGGTAGTAAAAAACACATGACAAATTTATTTTAATTATTTATTTTTATAATTAACTTAACCTTATTTAGTACCTGAAGATGGAATCAATGATTCCGAAATGTACATAGTAAGAAGAATAAAAGTTTAAAAGTGTTAAAAGTTTATTAATACTATATTACTTACTAGATAATCCGTATCTAAATATGACGTCTAGTAAATATAATATCGTGAAACACTTTGTAGTTTATCAAAAGCTGTTCTCAGTATTTCCCAGGTGAGTCTTAAATCCTAGTGACAGACAGTGATGAAATACGAGCGTCTCCTCCTGCCTACAGCACTCCAGCTGATATCAGAGTATCCTATCTGTCCTCTACTACCTTCACTCGGGTTGGGTCACTCTCCTTCAGATTTTAAAAAATATATAACGTTTCGCCCTGCCTATATCCCTGTAGCTGATATCAGCGTATACTATCTGTCAGTCGCTACCTTCTCTTGGGTCAGGTCACTCTCCTGCATTTGGTAAAAATTATTTATCGTCTCACCCTTGGCTACAGCCCTCTAGCTGATATCAGAGAATCCTATCTGTCCACCTATATATTCACTCGGGTTGGACCCTTGTCCTTCAGTTGGTAAAAACTGATATAAACGCCAAAAAAGTCGTTATTTCGTTGTATTCAAAAGTATTGCGTTTAAAGCTTTGATATTTCATTGATTCCACCAAAATGTATTAACGTTCACTTCGCTTTAACTTCTTTATAAATCGAGATTTGGTGCTAACTGATGTATTATTATCATGAAACCACGTAGTTATTGACATCGCACTAAACTCTAGAAGGCCGGGAGACACAAAATTCCGTAGAGAGTCTTAGCTATATTTCCGACTATATTCTCACATTTATTTTTTGTTCCATACACCTTTTTTATAAACAACTTGCACTAAATATGTTTTTTGTAAAGTATAACGTTTTATTCTCAAACCTGTACCAAATTAGGACGGATTGACTCCTTCAATAAGTGCTGAGATCGTTCAAGGGATCTATTGAACTGACTCTTCTGCTGATCTGTTGTAGATTTTAAACCTAAAATATTACTCTGTGACAGAGGACTACTCTTCATTTATATAATTCAAGTTTAAACTACTACGAACAGATCTATGAAGAGATAAGACGTGTTGCAAGCTATCAAATCGTACTAGACAGGAGATTTGTAGTAGCCTTGTAGCGTTTAATCTCCTACACTTGTTGAGATGGTACTCGAAGAGAAAGCAAATAAATCTGTCAATCTCCAACTGGGTTTACCAGTTAATAACTTATCTATGATTGGTGATTTATTGTTGCTTTATTTTGTAATGATGGAGTGCTTAGAATTTAATGTTAAAAATCCATATTCCAGGCTATGTATAAAGGAAACTATTTATCAGACACAGAAAATTATCTACAGGATCGGCAGTGAAGGAAAAATAAGTTAGAACTATACTTTTCTTTGGTATTTAATTATATAACATTTCCTTGGGATCTAATATCAAGTGGCTAACGGATTTACATACCAATTATTATGCCAAACTTCACCTTGCAGTTCTGCTCAGTTTCTTAATTATTACAAATACCTTTATGTGATGTAAACAATGCACCTGCTATTATTACACATTTAATAGAGAAGGCAGATTTAATTTCGAAACGCTATATTGTTTTCTTTCAATTTCAATGATACAGCAGCAGGACACCTTTAATAAAACCGGAACTTAAATAGATAAGTACTAAACACCCAACTTAGAACAAAATATACACCTTCAAAAATTATATTTCTTTAGTAAATGTATGCCGCTTGTAAATAATTACTTTGTGTAAAAATAAACAAGTACAGAGAACATGAGAGAACAGAGGGTTTGAGGTCTTTGCCAATGTTACTGCTGTAGTTGCATGTTACAATGGGAAGCGGTGAATTGGTGGTTCCTCTCTGATTACATAGTATATGCCATTAATAATATATTTTTTTATTACAATAATAAAGAACTCATTTACCTTACTTAATTTAATTTAATGTTTAACTTTCAATCTAATAAATTATAGTTTTTTATGGTACGCTAAATAATAAACACTGTTTTTCAAAACACATATTTTAGCGAATACGTCTTACGTGGGAGGTTTGGTTGAAGACGTAATAACATTCAAATTCACTTTTGTCAAGAAATAAATAATAATATTGTGTTCGTCTGGAAATACACCAAAAACCTTCCCGATATCTTTAAAAATGTAGGGATTAAAACGATTAAACGAAAGCAAAACATAGTTTAAAGACTTTGTTGGAGCTGGAAGTATAGCTCATTCTGCTAATTGTACCTTAGTCAGAGAAAAGAGATATAATAATTAAATTCTCAGAATGTCGAGTAGAAAATATTTTAGAATGTGCGGTATTTAAATCTTTTACTGTTTAAGATATATTTTTATTAAAATAAATTGTAGGGTATAATAAAATTTAGCAGTTACTTCAGGTAATTAATTAACTTTATTAACATGAACATTAATGGATAGTACTACATCAATTGAGAGACGCTAATTAAGTTTATTTTTATACAGAAAAAATTACAGTTCATTGAAAACTGCAACACTATTTAGAGACTAGTAATTATAAATAGGAACTCCTAATTAATAGTTTGCGTTTCACAAAATATAAGTGTCTAACACATAGACGGTAATTTCATATTTCAGGGCAAATATAAGTAATAATATTAACGAGAAAGAAAGCTGTTTATCGGAACAGAGCAGTAACCTCAGAGCCTTATCGCTAGCGCTCAGCTGATTGTTGATAAGAGAGGCTAAATTGTTTTATTAGTCTTAGGTTCGGGATTCTTTCTTAGCGGAAGAATATTTCTTCGCTTTAGCGGAAGAATATTCAAATGCCACTAATTTAATACTATTTTACGTTTGCCGAGTGATGTCGTTTATAAATACAGAACTAAGTCATTAATACTAATGACGTAAAGTTAAAAGCCAAAGTTTACAAATCTCAGAAAAATATTAATATTGTTGTACACACTTTTAAATTGTTCTTTGTAAAAGTGTGTATCTTGTATGAATGGAGTATAGTCTGAATTTTTTATTAATTTAATTTAACAACACGTGTTTGATAATAAATATAATTTTACGGGAAATTTTGTTTCAGAATTACCGTTTGTTAGATTCAATACATAGTTAAACTGTCTACATAAATGTTAAGACATTTTTTGCTATTATTTGGAAAAAATATTCTTTGATTGGAATATGAATTTTAGTTGAAGTTTATGAATTTTCCGCATGCTTAAAATTACATTTCTTCCGTATTATTACTACGGAAGGTTTGACTGGTTGTGATCTTTAAAAATGCGTTAAGTCAAAACAAGACTTAATACCTAGTACGTAGATTATTTGTCAATAGGAACGAACGATATATGCGAAACAGAAATATTCGAGAGTTAAAGAGCAATAAGTATCAGTTAAAATTAACTTAAACCTGGAGGTTTTCATCTGGAAGCAGTTACCAATTTCAACACATATGTACTTGTCAACATATAGAAGAGAGGAACACAATTGGTAGAGATTACCACTTTACTTCGATAACAAGAAATAAAAAAATGCTTTCAATTACAACATTTCATATTTATATGTACTAATACTCTTAAATTAATAGTTTCCTTAATTCAGTGCCCGACCAAAAACACCCGCAAAAATATTACTACTGTATAAAATCATAGTATATTGTATAGATTTTGCATAAGAAAATTACGTCATTTGTTTTTTACTCAAATGTTAAATTAGGACCATACCGACAAGACTTTTTTTAATTTGGTGAAGTAAACCCGTTTTAAACCATTGTTCGATCAATAATACAAAAATTAAGAACATCTACTCAGCAGTCATATTAAATTAACCATTCCTACGCTGGCTAAGTTGTGTGAAAAACCTAGTTTCTTATGTAATACATCTTGACGCTAGAAGATAACATTAAAAGACCATGTTATTTGGATTTTAATCTAAAACAATTTCTCAATCATATTATTATACAAGTTATGAATACACCACACCAAGTGTCACGTATAAGGCTTCGCTTAGGTTTGTTAAAAATTGCAAGTCTGTAACTCATTTCATTATTGATAGATATATAGAAAGACAGACAATCATATGTTAAAGAATGTCTTGCACCCGTCAATGGAAAGAGAAGTTGTGCCAGCGAACTGAATGCCTTTAAGCGTTAATGATAGTCACCCAATTTCCATGGTTAAAAATCAATATCATAGTACTCATTCTTGTCTATGTAGAAATGAAGTTTTGTGTAAACTTTAAATCTACAGATAATATCATTCCCTAGATATTTTGTCACATGATACATTTACGTTTAAATCGTCATTAATCCACGCACCAAATCAAATTAAAAAGTTGCATGTGTTGTGATAATTAGGTACACGTGTATTATGCCACATGTTTAAACCTATTATGAATATACTTAGTTTTTTATACATTAGTTATTCTGAAATTATCTCAATGCTGTCATGGTCATCTATTATATCAAAGTAAAACTATTCGCTGACGCTCAGCAAAATTTCAATGAAGTGACATGCACTATTATTGTTCGAATTACCTAGGGGAGGTTATACACGGAAAGAATGCACCAAAAATAAATATTTACACAGAGATTTTTAAATTGAATTTCCAGCCTACTACTGTTTCGTTTTACTATATAAATTAAAATGTCACATGTTTAAATCACGTATGATTGTATCCATTTAAAATGGATTGATTCTGCTAATTTATTGTTGCCATTCGTTAACCATTAGTTGAATAAAAATATTCGCAAATACTTAAGATTCCTATGAATGAAATCACCATCATCAAAATTATTGTTTCTCATATATATATATATATACATATATATATATATATATATATATATATATATATATATATATCAACATTCATATAAATTCAAGCTTCATGATCAACTTCCAGTCTATAAGTCAGTTCGTTTTCTATGTACCGTGCAGACAGACAGGTGGAAGGGTATACAGACATGAAGTTTATAAAGCCCCACAAGTGATAGGGCTTCGCTGGCGCTCAGCCAATGAGAATACAAAACATTACCAAAGACAAAGACCAATTCAAACAGTAAACAAACAGCTGTGGATGTGCCTAGATGCTGCAAGCCAGGGTGTTGGCACTTTGATCCCTGTTGACAAAACATATCCAGGCTCATAGACCCATCACTGTTTGTTGTGATTGTTCTACACACATAGGATATTACACATTCCAAGTTGTATTATTTACACAATACAACTTGGTAATATCAGTTACCTGCGTACATTACGCTTAAAATATTTTACATCCTACTAAAATAAGTAATAAAATCACTTTCAATCATTAAATTTTCAGCCATTAGGTTTGCCTGTGCTAGTCCACTAACATTTCGAAACACTTTTGATATTTCAAATAATGAGTACAAATTCAGCTTTTAGCCAATTCTAAGTTGTTTCAGCTTGAATTATTTTTAGTTTACTTTTTTATATAATTCGCTGAGACACAGTTTCAGCTCATTCTTAACTGTATTGAATTCATATTTTTTTAAATAATTTTCTACAACAATTTACAAATGATAGTACAAAAGCTTAAACAACTTGAGTTGCACATATTTCATAATAATTAAGAAAGTTTTAAAATAGCTCAGCGTTAAGAAATATATAACAAAACTTTTTGTCAATAATCACATTATATTTGGTTTTAAAATTAAGAGAGAAAAACTCTCAGATGTTCACTCAAATAACTAGACAAACGCCAATTGTAAAAAAATAGGAAATAGAGTATATTAGGTGTTTTATTTTATGAATAGTTTTTAATAATGTTTCTGAACATTAGAAATGCAGAAGAATTTACACCATGTACTGTAATATACGAGTATTGTGTTATATTTATTGCACAAAAGATTATTTAAAAATGGATGGAATATGACAACAATGCAGTGAAGTTTCGTGGAGAATGAGGTTGTCAGTATTTCCCTGTGGTGTCCTACATTCCAATGGTTGACAATGACCGAGTATCTCCGTTGTCTATCTAACATCTCCACTAGACACTCGACACCTACAAACGGTGGTACACGTATTTATGTTAATACGTAGTGTCATAAATATTTTATTAGATTTATATTCGACTAGCCGTTACCCGCGGTTTCGCACGAAATTTCGTTGGTTTTGCATCTCTACGAGAGTTTGTGGTTCTAGTTTATTATATCTCCGATGCCAACATTTTGTTTACCTTCTTTTGGCGATCAAGATAATATGAGAATTAAGGCCATCGTAACTTACTTTGTTCTTAATATGTTTTGTTCCATAATAATTGATTTTGTTTTATTTTCCCGATTAAGAAAACACATCACAGATCTTAGAAGTCTATTTCCGTAAAAAGATAACTAAGAATAGGTTTTATTTCATTCTTTACATGGTTATCAAAATGTTTAAATACTGTTGAACATTTAGACCTAGGACTGGTACATTAGTTCAAAAGAACAGTCCAGTGAAATATCATCGAGCTAGTTCTTGTCGACTGCTTCAAAGGGGGTTTTCGGAGTCAAATTCTGATTAAGTTTTAGAAAATATACTTACCTAATCCCTGGAATCCATAATGACGTTAAAAATTAAAGTTACTATGTAGACGATTTACTCACTGTAAATTTAAACGATTTATAATAAACAACTAATGAACAATGTTTACACAGAACAGTTGGTTACATTTGACAGATTCACTCAGTTAATATAACACAACTAAGTTATTCGTATAGGAAGTTATATTATAAAAGTCGTAGTCATAAAATTTTGCAGGACCTTTGTAACTTCTTAGGAAGAATATAGCTCATTTACAGTAACCTCTAATACGAACTTAATAATTAGGAAATATATAGAACTATTCTTAGCAACTTTATAGTTTAGATAGTCTTTAAACTGTTTAAAGCTTGACCAAAACTCGACATTTATTACTTGGTTATTGGAGCGGAAAGATAGCTTTATCTTTATTTCCAGTAACGAGTCTTCTCTGCATTCGGAAGCAATCTTATCTTGCTATTTTTTTTTCTTACCTGAGAGACTGGATTCGTGGTTCTTACCTTCTTCAGTCCGATAGCTGGGCGGAGGTCCGAAATTCGGTTATCTCTAAGGTAAGATTATTTTCGTATTTTTGTATAATAATTCTAAACAATAATAATAATTTAGTTCAATTTAGATTTTTTGCTATTATATGTATCTTAAATACAATGAATAAATATCTATTATTACATATTACGTATGTTATTGTATATTAACATTTAATGTCTATACGTTCCTATTACGAGCAAACGTCTCAATAATCTTTACATTTATTTTCAAAAATTAGATAATGACAACATCTTCATGATATTATGTCTGTTATAAATTTTGAAATTAATACACAATAATAATAATTTATAATATACAGTTTACGTCATAAATACATTTTAATGCAAGGATAATGCGCCAGCTATTTAGGAACTGGTTTAAAATAGCACGTAAAAACAGATAGTTTGATATAAAAATGTTTGAAAATTATCAATTTAATGACGTGCTATCAAACTGTCTATCACGGCCTTATCTAAACTGTGCTGACAACGAATAAAATTAAAAGAAATATATTGTATAGTAATTATAATTGCAATATTGTTATTCTTAATATTTATTATAGAAGCTTACATTAAGTTCCTTCCAATACCGTTGATAAAATGTTATATACAACGAATGTTGCATATATTTACTAGAAAATTTACAACATTCTTTTCAATATACATATTGAAGAGCTCTTTCTTACGTGGTAATATTACAATAAGCCTATTACAGCTAAATAACATTGGGAGTGCCGATTGCCGAGCGGTCTAAGACGTTGGACTTTGTATCCTGTCTGTGACCGTTGCACTTTTTTATCAGTACCATCCCCCTTATTCTGTTTGATAAGATTCTCACAGGTCAATAGCCAATGAGGAAGGGCACAGCAGAGCTTAAAGGAGATCGGATAAAAGAAACAAATAAATAATAAAAAAATTACATATTTTTTTAGTTATTTTGAATAAGAAAATGTTTTAACAACAAACAATGAGACTAAAATTACAGTACAGAAGATGAACCTTTTAAGGAGATATAATCTCATTTGGGCCGCAGGAATAAGTAGCTAATAGGGAAAACGTCCTCAAGTCTTCAGCTTGTCTTTAGTTACCTGACAACTAATTTAACTTTGTAGCTTGTAAGGTTGATTTTGTGGACGTTAATGTTATCTTAGCCGACGTGGCGTGACACAGAAGTGCTGTTGGTTGAGACTTGACGATAAAACTTCTATTATTTACAATAATCCCGTTTGCTTTGTGGAATAGTCGGATTAGATCTATATAAAGTAACAAAACAAAACACACACGCAGCAGTGTATACATTTATAATAGACGAATAATAGTTTACATTATTGTCTGCTAAGAAGTGTAAAAGTTACCATTTATTGATCGTCTATATGATAAACTTGGTTGTCTATGCAAATTCTTCAAAACATAAGATGCGTAATAAATAAATGAAAATAAACAAATAAGACATTGCACCACATTATAAAAATTCCTTTCGACTTAATTAAAAGAAAAGTAGATTTCACAGGTGGCTGTCATCTCGAAACTGAAGCTGCATCATTAGTTTACACAGTGATCGGACGGTAACCATCAATTTTGACATGTTATCATAATCGTAACACTGTTAAACATTTGAAAAGTCCATAATATTTAATCATTACCAGCCAAAACTTTTGACGATATACTCATTACTTGATTTAATTACAGTTAATATTAAATTAACATATTTGTATAAATCGGTTCAATTTTAAATATCTGTAACTATAAATGGTCTCTATCTTAAAACCGGAATAGTTATCGAAAAAGGTAGACATTATATGTTGTTTGGAATAATTTGACAGATTTTATTGTTAAAATTTTTATTTACCTTTGAATCCACACTGATCACTTTTTTGTTAAATTAGTTGTTTATTGCTAGGCTTCATCTAATTACGATACAACTCCTCCCCCTAAAGTAACCCGTATAAGTAGACATGTATTACTGAAAACGTATCTCCCCAATGAAACAAAATATTTAAAAATTGTATTACTGTTAACCATGTCTCAACGCTCATTAAATTGAAAAACCTACATAATAAATATTTTTTAAAGACAAAGATGTTTGATGTAATCATATAAACTAAAATACAGCCAATGCAGTATCTTCATAAACTATAACTACGTTAAGATTGTCTTTTGCATACAAGTTGTCCTGGTATAATATAAAATAATTGTGATTTTCTCTAAACAATTTTTGTTTTTATTTGTAAATTAACAGTCTGTTGTAAATACTTATGACAAGTTGTTTATAGTAAAAAGTTTAATATGTATTGAAACATAGATAATGGGTTATATTATGAAGCCGTAAATGAGAATATCGCATGTTAGCAGGATTGCTATATAAGGATATTCCAACTCTAATATAAGAATACTGTTATATTAATATTGAAGTCATGTGGTTATACAGAGCCACTACAGTCAAGCTCTCAAATATAAACGTCTTATACAAACTTGCGCTAAACCGATTACACATATTAAGTCATATGTCAGCTGTACATTTCGTATTAAGTGTTAAATACGATCTCTACAATCTCAATAATTAAATCCATATTACACTTTTAGTTAAACGTAACCAAATAATCTATTTGAGGACGCTTGAGAGATCGGTTTTAATTAAAGGACAGTAATTAGGAGACAAAGTCCTTATCAGATGGTGATTTAGCGGGTACTCTCCGGGGCAAAGAAAGTTACTTTAATTAACTGCGATGTAGCCAAGATCCTCTTTAAGAACTTAATCATAAAACTCTTTTATATTATACTTCAAAATAGTGGGGGTTTTTAACTAATTGTTTTATTGTAATTGACTTAAAATATTACATATAATATGTAATAGAAGGGCGTACTAAAATAGGTCGTTTTGTTTATTTTTGTACTATTTGTGTCATTATTAAAATTAACCTATGATAAAATAAAAAAAATTTCACCTTATTCAAAAACCTTAAGGTACTACACAAAAATAATTAAAGTATTATTCAATCCGTTATAACTAGTCAAGTTTGGTAAATATTTTATCTGGGTACCCTTGAAAGTGAGTGAACCTAAATTATATTGCAATAATAATAATTATACAATAAAACATTAAATTACAACAAACTTTTTTACTGTTAAATTTCCCGGAAAAAACGAAGCCAGTCCACAATGAGTGATATAATAGATAAAAATAGTAATCATTTAACCAACGTATAACAAATAGGATTCTGTGGTAACATATTCAGCATTCTAACTTCGCAACGAGAGTTGCGCGTTCAAGTATTTGCGGAGAAAGTAAATTTTATTCTATTGCCACAAATAGTACAAAAATTTATACAAATTTAATACATTTTATCTATAAGTGCACTATGTCTACTCTGTGTAAAATTGTCTTTTATAATATAAATTATTGTTTGGTTATAAGTCACAGCCCGTAAAATCCTTCAAGATGATCATTTGTGAATAGAGGAGTTTTAAATTCCAATTGGGAGTAAATCCAGTACTGAATTTTCTGACCTTAGCATATTTAACAGGCAAAACTATAGATGAGTAATAGATCTATATTTTTAAATATGGCAGGAAAACTGATAATACAAAGGTGTAGAGTAAGAGAATTCAGCTTTTCACAGCTATTCAAGGTATTTGTCTTTCTTTACCCCAACTTGCATTGCTCTTACTGAAATTTACGTGCAGTAGGTGTTCTGACGATACTATTTGAAGCCTTTGCTTCGTAATTGGAAAAAAATGAATGCTTAAAAATTGTGACGTTTCTCTTTCCTCTTATTTCATTAATTGGTTAATTAGTTTCCGACTAGCTCAGTTAATTATCATTACAGTAAATGATATATGAAACTCAGAGTCGCAGCTTTATAATATTTATTTTCTTTTATTAACAAAATGTAATTATGAAAATACAGAACATTTTTTTTACTTATTAATTTACAATGTTAATTCAACAAATCTTGTTTACCTTTTTGAAGTAATAATTGCCTTAATTGTATTAAAGTAACTAAAAATTATTTCAAAAATTAAATAAGATGAAAGTAAGCTTAATAGTGGGTGATGTCACGGGAGTCATATTATTTGATAGGCGAATCCCAGGTGTGATGGCCGCAATGAGGAAGTGACAACAATGACGATTAATGGTATTTCGTTTAGCCAATAAAATAAGATCGAAGCTACTTAATTTATCTTGATTGTTCCGTGATTTAAAGTCAATGTTCCGACACACCACGCTTCTCAGTCTCCGCTTAAAATTTTTACTTTGCTAATAGAACTAGCTTCTTGTCCTCTGTAGCAACACTTATGCCGCGGTTCTTTATGTGTATTATCTTCTTATTTGGCCATTCCAGCTACGTTCGTAGCACTGTAAAATACCAATAATGTGGTAACCCGAAACACGACCCTTTTGCCTCGGAGTATTGACCTATGCCTGACTTTCCTCTCTTATCAAATTCCACCTTCCTGGAATGAGTTTTGCCCTTAGGGCTTCATTGTAATATAATTTGTTCTAATAACCACGTGATTTATTTATCTCCTCCCCCACTGCATTTCTTAAAAGATTTGGACATTCGAATTCCCACAGCACCAGAATACGATCGGTTGGTACTTCCTGCGGATGTCCTGGGATTTATAATTATATATTTCCGTCCACTCCTCAAATCAATTATTGCCTTAAAATGTATATACATTATAAATTTACTTTAGTACTTAAAAATGGGTTTAGATTAGTTATTAACCCTACATCGGGCGCCGTTCTGATGTTGGCAGTCGTTTCCCGCAGTGTACTTCACGGGCATCTTTCGGGGAAGCGAAACAATAGCCTCCCGCTTATCTTTGTCAAAATCTGTCAGTATGACGTCTACTTCCATGCGAGACTGGACGATTCCTCCGTGAGCGCCCGATGTTGTGTTTGTAGTGCTTGGACGAAATCTCCGTGAGCGCCTTATTGTGTTTAGTTTTTATGGAGTAATAATCCGTGTGCGCCTAAATGTGTGACCTGTGATGGTTTCTTTTTAAGTTTTACGATATATTCTATTTGAATTTTGTGAAATGGAGAATGAAGACGAGAGACTTGCCAGTACAGTACTCGTGTGCTAGGGAAAATTTCAGTACTGTTTATAGAGTGAACATTGTCGTTATAATAATCAGAAGGAAAATGTTTTGAAACTTTGTGTAGTGTTAAACAAATTTTTTTAGTAAAGAATAAATTTTTATTTTATAGAGTAATAATTGACATTACAATTGAATAATATCTCAAGAATTGAAGTAAGGTTTTTTTGTAAGAAGTTAAAAACTAAGTTCCTTAAAATAAATTATGATGTTACTATATAATAAAATTTTTTAAGATTTTGAATTTCTTATTTGGAAAATTCATTACATAAGAGAGTAATTTTTATTTAACTTCTAAAAATGAATATATTACATTGTAATTAAATCCGTATGAATATTTAAACAAATAAATATAGTTTAAACGACTATGATATCTATTATTCGCTAACCTGGAGGAAACCTCCGTGAGCACCTAATGGTGTTTCTAATTTTAAGCGCCTGATGGAGGGCTAACCAAATTTATGTTTCATTATTTACAAATACTTACTATACATAGTCTGTTTTGCTTTGGATTTTTAATAGAATAATATTTCGATTTGAAATATATAACTCATCTAAGAAGAACATGGTTATAGCGTATACGTTAGCGTTATAGCGTAACTTATACTTCTGTAAAAAGTGGAACCAACGGTTAAACGCTTGTGTCTTTGGACAAAATGGTATAGTATTAAAATACTTTTAATAGTACTGTTACAAATACTGAATTGACATTGTTAATGAATGTGTCATCGATACAAACTAGCTTGGATAGTATAACTATTAATTTTCTTTAAATATATTAACTAGTAGTTACCCGCGGCTTAGCACGCGATTTCCTATTGAGTAACAGATATGTCAAAGGCACATCATTGTATAATATATACACCTACATAAGTGAAAACCGCTGGAGATATTTCAATCTCCTCATCCCTTCCAGAGTAATTCGATTTTGAGTTTAAAGAGCAGTCAAAGTTTTGGGGCCATAGAGTTGGAGAGTGATTTTTATAAGAATATCGATGAACAAATTTCTATAAAATGATATAAGATTGAATTGAATAAGTTTAACTATTTCAGTAACTAAAACCATTATAGACCAGAGTCCGTATATTAATCTTAGTCAATTCTCATAAGATGTAATACGATGGAGCACTGTGATAATTTTGAATCGGAAGTAGACATATTTGAGATACATCTAACTTGGATCTAACATTGGATCTTATTTTATGTTTAGCGCGTGAAGAAGTATTAATAGTTCCAATCAATTATATTTCCAACTCAGTCAAGTTTCAAGTTTGCCTTGACGCCATGATCAAAACTATGCACATAATTGGTTTAAGAGGCCTACTTCAAACAAAACATGTCTTTGTTCTGTCATTACTCTCTGCTTTCAATTTTTGATGACTTAGAACCAACTATAAACATAGATGATTGTTGTGAATTTAAAGATATCAATTTACTAAAGGCAAACTATATTAATTTATCCAACTACACTTTAAAACAAAATGAAATTTATATTATTACCGAAGGGCTTAACTTTGCACCAACTCCAAAATTCGACCACATAAAATTAGTTTCTGATGAGTTACAGTTTTCAAGAAAAGTTAGAATTAAGCATTACTTTTTAAATAACAATCAAAATGAAGAAGCAGATGAGAAGATTCAAATATCTCTCTTGAAATTTAAGCTACCTTCAGAATAGGATCCCCCAGCTTTGAATCCAGATCACACTATAGAGCAGTTTTTAAATACAATTATTTCTGATCCTTCATTTGCAGATACTTTACCAAAAAACACTAATTTAACAAAACCAAAAGCTATAAATTCTTTAAAAAAATAGCAAGGACATAATAATACTTCCTGCTGACAAGGGGGATGTGACTGTAATAATGAATATAAAGGATTATATTGCCGAAGCAGAAAGACAACTGAGTAACACAACTACTTATAAATATTTTAAAATAGATCTTAATGAAGAATTTTGTTCAAAAATATCTAATTACATAAAGAAAAAATGCCTTACAAGAAAACTTAAGTGATCATTCCTTCAATTATTTACTAGTAAAGAAATCTCCGAAAACACCAACATTCTACATATTGCCCAAAATCCACAAGAATATTTCAAATCCACCAGGAAGACCGATTGTAGCTTCAATATCTTCTCCAACTGAGAGAATTTCTTCTTTTTTTGATCACCATTTAAAAGAATTTGTGACTGATCTTCCTTCTTTCGTGAAAAATAGTAATGATTTTTTGCACCTTGTGAAAATGTAGGTCAACCTCCTCCTGAAAAACTCCTCCTAAATTAGTAACAATCGATGTTCAATCACTGTACACAAATATTGAACACCAACAATGAATTGATTTTGTGAGATACAACTTATAAACAAACGTCCCAAAAATACACTTCCTTCGTCAGATTTTCTTTTAATATTAATAAATTTCATTCTAACTATGAATTGCTTTAGGTTTCAAAATAACTTTTATCTACAGCAAAAAGAGACAGCCATGGGAACAAGAATGGCTCCTTCTTATTCTAATCTTGTGATGGGGAAGCTTGAACATGATTTTCTAGAAACACAAACATACAAACCCATATTTTGGAAACGTTACATTGACGATATCTTCATGATATGGACATATAGTAACGAACAATTACAACATTTTTTACAATCACTGAACACTTTCTGCAACTTAAAATTTACGTGGGAGATATCTGATTCAATTGTGAGTTTCCTGGATATAGATATTTTTATTAAAAATGAGAAGTTGAAAACTAAGATCAATATAAAAAACACTAAAACATTTCAATACCTACATTATGACAGTTGTCATCCGTCCCATGTCAAAAAAGCCATTCCAAAGAGTTTAGCTAAAAGAGCCCAAAATTTATGCAGTGACAAATATCACTTAGAACAATATATTGATAATTTATTATGAGCATTTTCCAAAAGGGGTTATCCACGCAAACCTTTAACCAACAAACTGAACACTAAATAACTATCAATTGGAACAATAAATCTAAATTTGACAATAATAATCCAAAGTTTTAACTAATTACCACCCAGGACTTTATAAAATTAACAATGTACTTTGAGTAGCATACAGTTTATTGGACAGCTCTGCTTGAACTAAAAACATTTTCAAGTACATTTCAAAAATAGCATTTAGAAAACCACCAGTTTTTAAAGATATTTTCATCCGTTCAAAATTACCTAAGCACAAAGACCAAGAAAACGTGACAGTTCGGTCAAATCATTGCAATAAACCCAGGTGTTTAGTTTGCAACATGTGCTCTACTTCAAAAACATTTACAAGTAGTTCTAAAAAAAATCATACAGTATATTTAAAGACTTAAGATGTGAATAAAAAAATATTGTTTACCAAATTCAGTGCAAGTTATGCCCTAAAGATTATATTGGCCCAACGATAAATTCTCTTAGAACCAGGATGACAGGGCACAGGTATGCATATAAACATAAAAAGACAGAGCAACCTGTAGTGGCACATGGATTAATACATAATTAAAAATTTGGAAGAAACATATTCAGTAAAAAAAAATTAGAAAAATATCAGAAAATTTAAGTAGAAACAGTCTTCGAACCATGGAACAAGCCCATCAACTCGTCACTAAATCAAAATTTCAAAGTGGATTAAATTTAAGGTGTTAACTTTAGTCAACAAAGTAAATTTATAAAATTAAATCATATGTTTACCAATCGACTTAATTCATTCTTAATTTTCATTTTCTGTGTTGATGTTTTATTTTATTTTGTTCTTATAGCCCTATTTATATTTTTGTAATTTCCTGAAGACGGCTTAAGCCGAAATATAGAAACTGTTCAATTTAAAAATTTGAAGATTTCTTATTGAAGATTAATACGTACATATATATATATATATATATATATAATATATATATATATATATATATATATATATAGGCGTATGGTTGTGGTGATCTACGTAGTTGAATAATTACTTATAAATATCTTTCTTTATTGGATACATATTGATGTTTAATGTGCTTTGTGTAAATATGTGTCCTAGTTTATGTAAGTATTGTTTGATTGATATCTATGGGTAAAATACCAGAAGTACTAGTGGCCGCCCAAGGTAATGTTGTTTAGTTGTATAATTACTGGTGTTTAGGGTATATAGTATTGATAAAATCTAAGGGTTACCTGTACCCTCAGACTGTGAGATCCAAATACAGGAAATGGTTAATCAAACCTTTTTCCATGATATGAAATGTAAAAATTACATAATTTTAATAAATATTTCATTTGATAAATGTTTCTTGTGCAATAAAAAAAAAACAGGCTCTTAGAATTTTTCTAAACTTAATGATTACATTGAATGAGTTTAGCTTTCACTTACATGTATTTCCTTTTCTTAAATTTACCTTGTATTTAACTCACTCTTACTTTTTGGTTGGTTATAAGGTCATTAATTTTACAACATCATTCAGTAACGGGTCTTTTCCTTGTTCTGACTCCGTTCTCCTATCACACTACTACTGGAGAACAAGGTGGCGCCCTCGGATAGTACCGTTAACAGTTAACTCTACTACGCCGTTAACTTGTGAAAACCACACCTACCCTTCCCACCCCCTAGACTGAGCAAACTGGGACCGCTACATTAATGTAAATAAAAGTCGTTTGACAGGTATTTGGTCTTCCGATCATATGTTAGTTTGCTTATTTAAACGCATAGGTGACAGATACGGCCAAATACAAAATAATTGAATCGGAAAAAAGTAAGCGCTCTGTGGTGTAATGGTAGCATATTCACCCGGCAAGTGAGAGATCCGGGTTCGACTCCCGGCGGAGCAAGTACTTTTTGTGATTCAATATTTATTGAAATTAAATAAGGCTATTGCCATTTTATACAATTAATGTAAATAAAAGTCGTTTGACAGGTATTTGGTCTTCCGATCATATGTTAGTTTGCTTATTTAAAACGCATAGGTGACAGATACGGCCAAATACAAAATAATTGAATCGGAAAAAGTAAGCGCTCTGTGGTGTAATGGTAAGCATATTCACCCGGCAAGTGAGAGATCCGGGTTCGACTCCCGGCGGAGCAAGTACTTTTTGTGATTCAATATTTATTGAAATTAAATAAGGCTATTGCCATTTATACAATTAATGTAAATAAAAGTCGTTTGACAGGTATTTGGTCTTCCGATCATATGTTAGTTTGCTTTATTTAAACGCATAGGTGACAGATACGGCCAAATACAAAAATAATTGAATCGGAAAAAGTAAGCGCTCTGTGGTGTAATGGGTAGCATATTCACCCGGCAAGTGAGAGATCCGGGTTCGACTCCCGGCGGAGCAAGTACTTTTTGTGATTCAATATTTATTGAAATTATATATATATACAGGGTGTATATTATGTCTGGAAACACCCAAATATATTCTTTAATAATTTAAATATAAATTTGAAACCTCTTACAATCGTGATAGAGAATTGGGCATCTACTTTTTGGAACAATGTTTTGTTATGTCACACCAACGGGGGACGTCCTGCCGAGGGGTATCGTGAATATTCTTAATGGAAAGCCTATACCTTGTGATACATAATTTTAAAGGTAATAGCTTACTGAATTGAATGCCACAAACCGCATCTCAAAGGAATTATTCTATCAGAAAATAGAGCATTTTTTATTATTGAAAATTTACTGATGTTCAACAATGTAATTTTAACATGGTTCTTGCCACAAAATGTGTTACACTAATTTTTTAGCATTTTTTAAAATGTTCAATTAAAATAAAATAAACAATTTATTTTTAAGCTGGTTTCATTAGTACAAATTTGCCAGTTTTTATTACAATGAAATAAAACTTATGAGTCACTTTCTCTGATTACTTATGAATCTGTACTTGGTGTTTTCCAGTCAGCAGGAAGGTTTAAAGAGACAAAGGTCACTAGCCTATGAGAAACATTATTGTGTTATTAATCATCTGGTCTACAGGTTTCGGTTTGTTTGAGCATGGAGTTTTCACTAGACAGGTCTAAGCTTGGGAAATTACAAATGGACAAAGGTCATATCATTCCTGTCGAGTTAATCAGTGTCTCTGAAGCATTGCTGTCAACAAGTTATCTAATTACAGTAGTTCAGTTTTTATTTGGCATTTTAATGGAATTGTCTGAAAGAGAACGAATTACTCTGTTGATGATGCGAGGATATGGCGATCGTCAAAGATCTTATCGGGAAGTTTTGTAATTTGTTTAATGACACTTTCCCAGAAAGGAATCCCATAAGTGTTTCAACAATATCAAAAACTATTGAGCGTTTTTTGAAATGACAGGGAGTGTACGGTAATCGGCCAAAGTCGGGTAGGATACAAATCTGCAACAGATGAAGAACATGCACTAGATGTTTTTTGCAAACATTTATTGAAGACCCACATACATCGCTCAGAAAAGCTGCACAGCAACATGATATGCACCCTATGTCTGTGAGTAAGATTTTGAAAATTAATAAATACAAACCATTTAAAGTTCATTTAGTCCAACAGTTAAGTGAGGATGATTACGACAGAAGAGTTGAGTTTTGTGAACTTGTGATGCGCAAATTGATGACAATAGAGATTTTCTGACCAACATACTATTTTCTGATGAGGCAACTTTTTTTCCTAAATGGCAATGTTAAACAGGCACAATTGCCGTTACTGGGCTAGTGAAAACCCACATTGGATTACTGAGTCCCATTCACAGCAACCACAAAAACTGAACGTATGGTGTGGAATTTTAGGTAACAAAATTGTTGGACCCTTTTTCATCAATGGAAATTTAAATGCCGAACTTTACTACAATATGCTCCAAAATGAAATAATCCCAGCTATTCAAATTGCATCAGGAGAATACTTTGATAATGTATGGTTTCAGCAGGATGGTGCTCCACCCCATTATGGGAGACAGGTAAGAGAGTATTTGGATTTAAGGTTTCCTCATAAAATGGATTGGCCGAAGAGGAGAAATCGAATGGCCTCCAAGATCTCCGGATTTGTCACCAATCGATTATTTCCTATGGGGTCATTTAAAATCCAATGTTTATAGAAGAAAGCCTCATAATTTGGAAGACCTAAGAAACAGGATTATAGAGGAGATTGCTTTGATAACTGAAGAAATGTTAGGCAACTCTGTCGAATCATTTTACACAAGATTGGCTCATTGTCAAAACCGTAGAAGAACACAGTTCGAACAATTGCTTTGACACCAAATGCAGGTAAAACGTTGTGTTGTAAAGACTTTTCTAACAGCATACATTATTTTTTATTTGTAATAAGAAATCAATAACATAAGTATTTCACATAATTTGTACTGTAATAAAAACTGGCAAATGTGTGCTAATAGAACCAGCTTAAAATGAAATTTTTGTTTTATTTAATTGAACATTTAAAAAAAATGCTAAAAAATGAGTGTAACACATTTTGTGGCAAGAACCATGTTAAAATTACATTGTTGAACATCAGTAAATTTTCAATACTAAAAATGCTCTATTTTCTGATAGAATAATTCCCTTGAGATGCGGTTTGTGGCATTCAATTCAGTAAGCTATTACCTTTAAAATTATGTATCACAAGGTATAGGCTTCCATTAAGAATATTCACGATACCCTCGGCAGGACGTCCCCCGTTGGTGTGACATAACAAAAACATGTGTTCCAAAAAGTAGATGCCCAATCTCTATCACGATTGTAAGAGGTTTCAAATTTATATTTTAAATTATTAAAAGGATATATTTGGGTGTTTCCAGACATAATATACACCCTGTATATATATATAAATATATTATATATATATATATATATATATATATATCAAAACGTTAACAAAATAAAACATCAACACAGAAAATGAAAATGAAAAATGAATTAAGTAGAATGGTAAACATATGATTTAATATATATACATATATATAATTTCAATAAACATTGAATCACAAAAGTACTTGCTCCACCGGAACTCGAACCCGTATCTCTCACTGGCCAGGTGTATGTGCTATCATTATACCACAGAGCCCTTACTTTTGACTATTCAATTATTTAGTATTTGGCCTTATCTGTCACATATGATTTTAATTAACCAAACTAATATAATATAGTATTTTTACATCCAGTGAAAAACATTGATGAGTTTTACTTCAGCATAACTATTTTTGTAATAAAACCATTTCCATTGAAGCTCTCTTACTTGTATCATAATAATTAATTTTTCAGTATCATAAATAAGGATGTGATATGTCACTTACTAGAAATTTATTATGAGGAGATTCTAAATGAGATAACACGTCCTCAAAGTTCACACGGTGCGATCCATCTCGCATGTCATCCATCATCTGTCAGTTACTACTTGTGCTGTCCTTATTACTCCGGACGACGATTTTTTAAGGAGATAAAAACGTACTGACAGGAGATATATTTATATATAAGAAATATAAATGCTATCAAGTAATGAAAAGCACTTTAAGTGGGGCTGTCTAAAAAAACTAAAATATAAGAATAATGTTCTTTTCAGATTTTAAATGTAAAGGTTGTAAAAAATCCCGAACTGATCGTTTGGTGAAACAATAAAACTTCGTAAATCATTAAGGCACCTATAAATTACTTTACTACATTTTGAAGTAACTAATATTTTTACCATATCAGGGAGACCCGCAAGGAGTCAAAAGGAAGTCTTAAATTAGAAGATCGGTCGAGTAGAACATCAAATTAAAGGAATTTGTTGAGTACAATACAGGAAAACCAACCTGAAAAGTTGAATCTTTAAAATATTATGCGCGTTTAAAATTTGAAACATTTACAATGAAGACCCTGGTCTAGGTGGTTTAATATTCTTGTCTATCTTCGCTCAAGTTATGAAATTTAAACTTATTAAATGAAAACTGGACTTAAGAAAAAAAGATTTAAGGTAGTTAATGACTCTTAAATTACAATGGAGGATGGTCTAACAATTTGAAAATATTGTACATTTTTAACTATGCGTACGTTCAATTTTCCCCGCAACTCCTTTTAGACCATTCTCCAACTAACTACCTTAAAAACTAATACCAACGAAATTTAAATCAACGTAATTATTATATAGTGACCCCTTTGATATTGGATTTGTGGCACTGTACTCTACTAAAATAAACCTTTAATTTGATGTACTATTCGACCTATGCTCTAATTTAAGATTTTTTCTGACTTCTATAGGACCATCCCCCTGATATGACCAAAAAATGGAAGTTACTTCAAAAGTAGATTTATAGGTGGAGTAATGATGTATCAATTTTTATTGATTTACCTGTAATATTTCGGGAATTATCAAGCCCTCATTTTTACCCCCTGTATATTGAGTTATTATGTAAAATACATAAGGTATTGGTATATTAATTTATAATGAATAAATCGTCCATGATTATTATGTAATGTTGTAAACCAAGGATACTCTAAGTGCAACATTCAAGCGGCCTAGGGGTTGTGGCGATCTGGATTTAATTTTAAAATTTAATAACGCCTTTGGGTAAAACAAAATCTAGCAAAGAATTGTTTACAAGGAATACTCCTAATAATATGTAGTTTTTTTTATTCCATCCAGTATTAAATATTTAGGTTTACTTAAATATATTAGATATTTTTCCATAGTTGATTCTCCTTCGTAATTGCCTTCGTATATGTGGTTATTATGTTACTATTTTATTTAATTGCACTAATTTTTATATTAGAGATGTATTCTGGAAAAGTGTTTGCTATATAATATACAATAATAATATACAAAAGAGTGGGTTATATAAATTTAATTCCAATGATTTTCAAAACCTA
This sequence comes from Homalodisca vitripennis, assembly GCF_021130785.1. Taxonomy (NCBI): domain Eukaryota; kingdom Metazoa; phylum Arthropoda; class Insecta; order Hemiptera; family Cicadellidae; genus Homalodisca; species Homalodisca vitripennis. The sequence goes on along the minus strand of NC_060208.1, from coordinate 218,833,306 downwards.
GACAAACCGTCTGATCCTTCATAATTAGTTTTATTTAACAAATAAAAGCATTAAAGAAATCATAAATTAAAAATGTGCTGATCATTTAAATTACACTGGCCATACATACACAAATAACCGATCTGGAAAATGTACACACATGTGAAAGTCACCTATTGTTAACTTTATTAAATTTAGAAATTTACAAAATTTTCCATAATTGATCCTTATGTATTATTATATGACAATGATTTTATTATTCGTTAGACTTTAAAACTATATGAATTTATTATTTTAAAATAAACACAAAATTTAGTTACCAAAATGAAAACATATGACAATTTGGTTTCAATAATTATTTTACTTAAATTACCTAAGCCTACAAGTACCTGAAGATGAATTCATAGAGTTCGAAATGTACATTGTACACAATAAAATATACCAAAAAGTGTTAAAAAGTGTAATATTGTATATTATGTACTAATTTTTTACTCACAGTTTATTTTGTAGAAAATGTTTTGTGAAATATTTATAATTGTATTATTTTTAGCTTCATAAAGGTTTTCTTTTTTATTTACGCTAAGCCCACTGTTTGAATATGCAATAGACCCTAATAGGCATAACCTTTTTGCAAAAACATGCATAACATCACGTATAAAAATAATTTATTTAAAAAAGGGCATTTTGTTTATTTACAGCCCACACTTTTTACAAGGAATTTTTAATTGTGGGATTTTTCAGTGAGAAAATAAAAACAGAAACATATAGTATTTGAATGTTTAAGATAGGAAAAAATGTTTTAGTATTGAAGAAATAGATAAGAAGCTTTAATTGTACAAATCGTCATCCAATGACACGCTCTTAATACGAACTCTCCCTCCTTTCCCATTTAAACAGTTATGAATTATTAAAAACAATAAGTGATATTGTCCAAGTGTCATACGTTAGATTTACAGCTAAGAATATTCAAAAGTATTTTTAATAAACCTACTTTTTAAATTTTAAAACTGCATGAGGTAACTTAACAGTTCGTTCGTATACAAACTTCACTATTAATTGACATATAAAAAAGTGTCAAGAATAAGAAATTCAGAAACATTTCCTAACTAAAATAATAATATTGATATACAAATTGCTACATAAGAAATACCAACGTGACCCCTATCTCGAAAAAGGTTGCAGATCTTAAAATTCTTTTGTTAATATTTATTATCTCATGCAAATTTTGTAGCTAAAATTTAAAAAAATAAAGAAGTCAAATCCTGAATATGATAAAGATTATTATTAATAAATGGAATATTTCGAATTTTGCATAGTTTATATTGCTGTATAAACATTTTTTAATTTTCTTATAGAAACTGATGTTAAATATATTCAATGGTTTGAAATAGCCGCATTTATACTTTGAAATATTTTAATTTGGAATAAATTTTATGAAACCTATTTAAATTTTTTTTTGTGAATAACGCACTATATAGCCAGCATAATAAGTTTTTTTTATAGTAGTAAGCTAAATTTAAATGAACCGAATAGGGGGAAAATCTTTTTATATTGAATTTGGAGATAATTTTTGCACTTATAAATATCAAATTTATAATTTTGTTTCTTATAAAAACCTAAATAGTCAAGCATGCATTGTAACAAATAATAGATTAATAGATATTCAATATTGCTTGCACTTGTCCCATGTTTATATCCCATTTAGTATACAAATCTTTTTTTATTCTTCAGATATATTTGTTTCAAATTAAATATCATAATATTCTACAAGCAAGATCATGTTGTATTTGCAGTGAATTTTTATAAAAGAAATTAACCATGTGTAGTACAAAAATTACACAGAATATAAATATATGCTTTCTTCCCGAGGTTAAAATTGCTCGTTTTTAAAATCCTGAACCCAAAACACTCCTCAACAAGGTATTTCTTGGGGCCAAGAGGATCTTTACTACCAACTTTCGAGTCTCTGTTATCTTCCTTTAAGAAGTATCAAACAGTGGTCAGACACAAACTTAAACATAAAACCAACTTTGAATAATGTATTTAATATATTTAATCAGATTTGGAAACTTTAGGCTTTATCAGTACATATGAACACGTATGTGGGTCAATACCAAAGTTATAGATTTAGCGTGTAACTGCTTTGATTTGGTTCATATTAAACGTTACAATAACCTATAATATTTATTGTCACGTGGAGAAGGTTATTCATGTTTATCTCTATGTGTGAGCCACGCCCAGAGAATATGAGAAACAAAACATCAAGGTTTACATTAGCTTCATTATATAATTAAGAAACTAAATCTCTAGGAAAAACTGTAGTTGAGAACAGGAACAGAGCAATTAAGATGAAGCTGGAAGTTTACCGTAATTAGCAGCCTGGAGTTAATCATCTTTACATCTGGAATAAATCATCCACGTTTAACTTGAATCAATTAATTATACTAATTCTGTGAGAGTCATTATGTGTTATATCAGCATAAAAATATCTTGCAATTTTATATAATAATTTTATTTTTTCATGCATAAAGAAGTACGTCATATTATATATTAAGTAGTATGTATTAAACATCATAACAGTGACTTAAAATTCAGAAAATAAAATATGCGGCTTTTATTATTTGTTTTGACCTTCGCAAATTAATGGTAATGCATTACCACATCGAAGGTACACATCAACATATGACATTCAGAATTGATATAACCATCACTTACATGGAACACATCGAATCCAAGTTTTATCTCCCTTTGAGTAATCCTTGCAATACATGCACTCTAGCTCTTGTTCAAGCAATCTAATTTAGTCTTTCTTCTACTGCACATCATCAGAAGAGACAGAACTGACTAAAAATTCTTTAAACTCCTTAAATTAAATTTTTTTATTTCACAATAGGCCTGTTTTTTTACTTTTTTGTGAAGTTTATTTAATTTTTAATATTTATTGACGTCAAGTGTGTAGTTTCATTTTTAAACGTTTTATTGTTTGAGTTTTGTGTCTGGTTGTCAAATATGAAATATTCAGTTAGAGAGTAACTTCAATTTAAATTAAAGGAGCAATTTTTTGTAGTGCAGGAGTCCAAGAGTGAAATAACTGTTATTTGTACCAATTATTTGTTATCCCGACCAAGAACGTATATACATATATTGGTCTGAAAAGTCTACCTACGTCAACAGCGAATATGTTTGGCCATTATAATCTACTCCCGTTATCTGTAGTTATTTTAGAGCATAATTCTCATTCCAAATTTCACCTTAATAGGGCAGTGGGAAGTTAAAAAATAAATATAGTTTATGCTGAGAGTTGCAACTCTATTTAAACCACAATGATTAGTTTATCTTTTTAATGTTTTCGTTTTATATTTAACTAATGAAGGATAAGAATGTAAAGTTTTATTTTTTGAAATCATCAAGGAGATGGGTAATATTAAAGTTCTTCAACCTAGTTTCCTCACCTTAAGTATGATTTGTTTGCCTGGCCAGAGTATAACAACCGTGTGTCATATTTCTTCTTTATATTTCATTGAAAAGTTTAAAAACAATATATGGTTCATTTACGGATTTATCCCCATTTAAGCGCCTACGGAAGTTTGAATTTTATGAGAATACTTTGGTTTTACAATGCAAGTCGTGAGGAATACGAGTAACAAATTTTAATTTTCTGAGATATTGAAAATAGGAGTCTTTATTTATGAGTGAATGGGTGATGCCTATCGCTTTTATAAATATAGATTATTTCATTCATTGCAACCTGTATTATAGTACCTATGCAATGTAACTTATCAATAATATAGAGATTTTAAACAGTAGAATCCAATAGATTGTTTGGTTTGTAAATGTGTTACGTTACATCATATGAAAATAGCCACATCGCTCGGAGTTAGCATAAGTGAGGATGTAGAACAAGAACAGGTGCCAAGGCACTTAGTTTCCCATACACAGGACTCGTTAATTAGTTCTCTAACTAGTGTTAGGATTGTGACTGCACACAGAAAACGTCAACACAACCCTTCTGTCTCAGTAGCTAGTCTGTAGACAAGGTAAATTAGTTTAGAAACTCCAGCGATCTGTTATGTACCAAGCTTGTGTAAAGTTGTCAATCTATAAAATAAGGTTCTGATTCAATGGCTGCGTGTGATTCGAGATGTAAAACAAAAACATTTGCTATTTGCACTTAGAATCCTATACAGATAACTAGTTAATTAGTACTCTAACTAGTGTTAGGAGTGTGACTACACACAAAAAACGTCTTCGTAGCAGACAAGTTAAATTAGTTTAGAAACTCCAGCGGTCTGTTATGTACCAAGCTTGTGTAAAGTTGTCAATCTGTAACACAGAGCCCTGATTCAATGGCTGCGTGTGATTGGAGGTGTAAAACAAAAACATTTGCTATTTGCACTTAGAATCCTATACAGATAACTAGTTACTTAGTACTCTAACTAGTTTTAGGAGTGTAACTACACACAAAAAACGTCAACACAATCTCTCTGTCTTAGTAGCAGACAAGGTAAATTAGTTTAGAAACTAGCGGTCTGTTATGTACCAAGCTTGTGTGTAAAGTTGTCAATCTGTAACACATAGCCCTGATTCAATGGCTGCGTGTGATTGGAGGTGTAAAACAAACACATTTGCTATTGGCACTTAGATTCCTATGCTGAGGACTAGTTAATTAGTTCTCTAACTAGTGTTAGGAGTGTAACAGCACACAGAAAATGTCAACTACACACACACTCTCTCTCTCTCTCTCATTAGCTATCTGCAAACAAGGTAACTACTTTAGAAACTCTAGCGATCTGCCATGTACCATGCTGTGTGAAGGATGCATCTGCATTTCTCTCACTAACTTCTATCTTCACGAATAAAATAATAAAATTCTGTCGTTTTAAGCGAGAAACGTAACGAAATCTCTATTGGAGAGAATGATCTTCCAGCAACGGTACAGCAAAGGGAATATTAGCGAATGGTGTGGATTCATTCCAATAGCTATTGATATATACAGTTAGGTGCATGAAACATGCTTAATGATGACGTCAGGTTAAGGTCTATAAGGCTGTGAATTTTCCTGTAATTATTAATAAAGCTGTTGATATCATAAATTACTTTCCCTGAAAATTTATATCTGAATATATTACGTCTTCTCACAAAAAACTATGGTCTTTAAACATATGCTAAGGAAAACGATAGATGTTACGAAGATTATAATTAATTGAATAAGTTGAATATATCAGAACCCCAGTCACAAAAATGTAAATAGCACCTAAAATTTTTAAATTTTTGTAGACAAAAAATATATAAGAACTAATGTATGAACAGACTAGATGACAGAACGCCAAAAATGTATGATATCGTTTAAGAGATTTCGATTCACCAAAAGGAATCGACTTGTACTCTTCATTTTAATATAGAATACCTTTGCTGGTATGTACAAAGCTTTGTAATAACTATTACTTTTATTTCGTTAACATAAACTATACAATTTTAATCGCTTTCATTCCACAATACAGTTACATTTTTCACAACAATATTTTATAAACCGTGATTGCTAATAGTGGTGTTAATTGGAACTAACCCAACATAGTGCCATCGGGACACACACGGATTACACAGGTTTAGGTGAGTATACATTGTGATGGAGCCAGAGTATATAACCTATATCCACAACGTTGATAGCTCGTTATTGTGTTGACTTATCAGAACTACGTGTTCAATATTGTGGACAATCACAAACTGAACTTACCTGATGATATATAACTTGGTTCTCTGTACGTGCGGTACTGCATCATTTAAATACATATTACATGTTTGTGTGCACAAATTTCAAAGTGTCAAACACTAATCACCATGTTTATATAGTTGTGTTTTTTTTTTGCGGCCTTATTCAAAGTTTGTTAAAGTAGATGTGCAAAAGAGCTTTTATTTTCTATTGAACGAATTGGCTACGCAAGTTGTAAAATTCTTGTTGCAATATGTAGTTTATGGACTAGCAAAATACGTTAGTTCAAGAGTTCGCCTGAGATCTTTTTTCTTCTTTGGTATATATTGTTATTTTAAATTGAGTAATAAATTTACTGTAGAAGTAACGATATTTTACCTTATGAGATAGTAGTATCAATCTTTGTGTCAGTAACTTTTGCACTCGGCATATCTCAATTAGAATTATATGGCTTGATTTTCCAGTGCTTCATTGGGAAAGATGTCGTGAGGTGTAGAATGAAACCATATCGAAAAATATTACAACTAATTGTATACTACGATATAAGTTGAGTTTTAACGGTGTTTTATAGGAATACTCATCAAATGAATAAAGACGATAGGTTCAAATTATAATCACTGCTAAACTAAAGTTTAAAATTAACTTTGCAACATTGCAAATGTTAGTAAAGAACTCTAAGATGTAAGGCAATACAATAATTTAGTTTAAATATCATAATAAAGCTTTCAAAATGTTTTCAAAAAGATATTGAGAGAAAGAAAAATGATAAAAGCATACAATAACGATATTGTGAAAAATATCTTAAGCTGTTACGTTTTGAAGAACAAAGGCAGTAATTTGCAATAGCTGATTGTTGTTCAAAGACAGATTAAATTGAAATAGTAGGCAAAATAATAAATAACTAATATAGATATGTTAGATGTTACACTTGTTTATGCAGAATACAACATGGTCGTACGAGGTAATGTATGTTCTCGTATGTTCTCATACGAAACCATATTAAAACTAATTCTCAAATAGGCATGACCCACAAGGTATATTATCAACGTATGAGAAATCTAAGTGAAATACATGATATGCAATTAATATCAGAAGGAAACACTTAGGTTGTGAATTAATTAGTAATTAATTTAATTATCATTAATATAAGAAACATTAAAGTGTGATATTGTTGAGTTGAGTGAGATACGCTGAGTTTAAAACTGCTTTTATACATCATAAAATACAAGACAACAAGTCTCAGTAATAGCAAACTTTCAGCAACTGCTGCATTACACATGAGGCTACCCAACACTGGTGCTGCCTCACTTTAAGGAATTGGCCACACTTCCTCCCATACGTTAGGAACTGTTTAGCCATTCCATGACACTTTGTATGTAATCACACACTGATATTCCTAATATTACTTAATCCACCGATTCTTTGTAATTAAATTTCGTCTTTGCAAACGTCATTGGTACCTAACTAGATATCAGGCGACACAACAAAATGAGTTGGTAACATTATTTATATTGTGAATATTTCTTGCCCGCTGGATAATAAATGAACAAACATTACGCGTGATACTTGAACACTGTACAGATATAGACATAGAGTTCCGAATAAATTAGTCAGATTTTGGTGGCCGTCCATTTATGGAACTAGCCGTGCTTCTTCCATGACTTACTGCCTGATTAGTCTCGAATGAGTTGTAGTTAATTATTACAAGTAGAAAAAGTAGCCTAAGCAATAATTTACAAAACGTTAGCAAAGTACTTGAGCATTCTTTTCTGATTAGTGTTTGGCAAATTTTCTGGTTTCTACAGTGATTAGTAATGCGATGAGATAGTTGAATCTCTCTAACATAATTGGCGAATAATAGTAATTGTGGAATATAAATTTTGTAAATAGCCAAATTTCAAGACACTGTAGATTTATATATATTTTAATGAGACTAATATTACTGATGGAATCGTCCCGCAATCTCCATAACCACAGCATGGATTTACATAAAATTCTGTACTCGTGACAGTCATCTGCTTGCTACGAAATTGGTTTTAAAGTGAAGTACTCTAATCACAAAAATCCGTGAAAACCATGAAATTTTAACTAAGAATTTGCTTAAAATTCAGAATTGTCAAACATAAAAATTAATTGTTGTGTTCCACTTAATTCATATGCTTCATATATTCATTCACTCTATTCATATGCTGAAGATTATTATTTTGCATGTTCACATTGGCAAACGCGAGATCTTTAAAAATCTTGATCGCACCTGCGTAACATCTCATCACAAAATATTCATATCTGCTGAGTCTTGAATTATAAAGAGAAAGTTAAGTTTGGGAATACTTCCTCTCCAATAAACTATTCATTCAACCCTTTTGATTCCGCTGATTTAAATTCGCGTAAAGCACGAGACACAATACAAGCTGTAACTACGACAGTGGTCATATGGGCCCTCCACCCTGCAATAGAGACAGTGAATGTGACAGTGCTCATAGTGGACGTCCATCATACATTGCAGGCTGTGACTGTGACAGTGGTCATATGATTCCTCCACCCTGCAATAGAGACAGTAACTGTGACAGTTCTCATAGTGGCCGTCCATCATACATTGCAGGCTGTGACTGTGACAGTTGTCATATGAACCCTCCACCCTGCAATAGAGACAGTAACTGTGACAGTGCTCATAGTGGCCGTCCATCATACATTGCAGGCTGTGACTGTGACAGTTGTCATATGAGCCCTCCACCCTGCAATAGAGACAGTAACTGTGACAGTGCTCATAGAGGCCGTCCATCATACATTGCAGGCTGTGACTGTGACAGTGGTCATACGGCCCCTCCACTCTGCAATAGAGACACTGACTGTGACAGTGCTCATAGTAGCTGTCCATCATACGATAGAGGATGAGACTGTAACAATCGCAATGACACTTTATCCACCTTACAGTAGAAGCTGTTACTGTGACAGTGCCCATAGCAGCTCCTCCACCATACAATAGAGGTTGTGACTGTGACAGTGGCTATAGAAGCTCCTCCATCGTACGATAGAGGCTGTGACAGTGGCCATAGCAGTCCGTATACCATGTAGTAGAGGCTACAAAAGCAGGCAGTGAAAACATTCATAACATTAGAACAAACATTAGAACATCTCAATCCTCTACAGTACTTAAAAAGGCATAACCACAGTTACAGGGGCAGCCTGATTCCGCAATAAATAATATTTAAAATTATTGTTATAACATTTAAGTTTTAGATTGATTATCAAAAGTTTTTTTGTTGTATACGTCTATTTTCACACTGAATTTTTATTTTATTTTATTCAGTTTTCCCTTCATTTAGAATTACAGTGGCTCTTATTTATATTATTAGTATAATACAAAAATGAATTTTTAATATTGATGAAATTTTGTACGTGATAATTATATTTGCTTTTCATTCACAGAGTGCTTTCATCAAATGCAATAAATAATAAATGTTACAGGTTTGGGTTAGTAATATCTCTGATTCCAATCCCGACCTGAAATGGCTGCAAGTACATTTGATACAGTTTCTGAACATAATGAAACATATATCTGCAATATCTGCAGTATACTCGTATTTACTTTCACTACAAGTAAACAATAATGTTCGCGCGCATAACGTTGCAGTTGGCAATATTGCATCAGTAATATATGCGTTTATAAATAGTTTTATTACAACCCTGTTACGTCTTAACTTCCTTAAATTAATTTTTTGTATTCCATTACAATAAATACTGGTATTACTCGAGGTATAAATATACTAATGGCTAAAATTGTTAAATCTTGCAATATATTTCTGTAATCACATTGATAGATGATGATTTAAATAACATTCGTTTTCTGGTAAACGCCTGTCTTCAATAATTTTCATTTATACTTATTAGACAGGTTTACAATATTTAAAACATCAGGTTTGTTTTTATGAATATATTAAATTAGTACAAACAAAAGAAATGAAAGTAAAATAAATATTAATTTTTGTGAGCGATTTGCCGAATAGCTGACTACTAAAAATATCAATCTTAGATCTGTGTTTAGCTAATAAGGTTATTGGTTTAATACCAGCTCAGTACCGGCATCTGGAAAAATTAAATTTACTACATTTGAGTTCGCAGAATTCATTCCTGGATCTTGAATACCTAATGTCACAAAGGGATCGTCCTTTTCACGATGACAGTGAAATGGACTTTAGACGTACTTCTTTACCCTTATTTGTTCAGACAAGTTAGTGATATATATTTGTCACTGTATATTTCTGCTAGTTGCAGTTTACTATTTCAAAGGAATACTGGAAAAAAATATATGTAATATTTATTTAATGTGACTTGATTTTATATAAATTTATCTTTTGTATTATTAACTTCGTATATAATACGTTAAAAGCATATCATGTTCAACTGAAAAAAAGGAAAGAAAAACTAATTATATTATTTAGTAATACTTCAAACTTCACTGAACTACGGATTAATGGAGAAGAATATTTACTTTGTCGTGAAATTTAATTAAATTTTACGTAACGAATGTCGCTGTACCACACATATTCACACGCATCTCCTTTTGTCTTTGGTACTTTTATTTAGTTTCATTGCATATAATACATATTTTCACAACCGTGTTACTTGATAATAGTTAGCATAATTTAATATGATGTTCTTAAAACTAATTCTTCCATTTCTAAACAAAATTCTTGGCGGAATTATAACCTAATTGGTATACGTAGTTAGATTTTCTTTCTCGAAAGTTGCAGCTAAACACCTTGCTGTCAAGCAACACCTCGCGTGCCTTGTCCATAAGTAAAATTGGATATATATATATATATATATATATATATATATATATATATATATATATATATATATATATATATATATCACTTTAATGGGATACATCTAAACTGAGTGTAATATAAAGTAAAATTGTAAAAATAGTAAAGTAACTTACCTTTGATAATGTTTTATTTTGAAGATTAATAAAGATAATATTAGTGGTGATTTTCTCCTAACGAGACCACTTTGTCGTGATTATAAGTTGTCTCGATAAATGGCTAATACCGTAGGGAATTTGTTTTGTTTTAACTATGAGTACAACTTTAAGTACTTCCAGTATTAATCTTCTAGACTTCTAGTCTACTAATCTTCACTTTTCCCTTTACAACTGCAATTTCGAGCTAAGATGCTGACGCCGCGCCGCTCGTGTGAGTCGATATCGACGTGAAGGGAAGTAAATGTTTAAGATTTAAGTTAATTACCATGTTCGTAGGCAAAATTGCATAGAACATTGGAACCATTAGGCCCAATCCAAGATCTCAATAAAGTTCATTATTTATATATTGTGGCACCAACTTGACAAGACATTATTTTATTTTAACATACGGAAAAGTGGTCCTTGGGAGTTTTATTTGCAACAATTAAATTAATTGGAAACTTTTGTAAAACAAGTAATTCTTACTACGACATCTGAGATCTCCAGCCCCATTTGTTTCGTCCATTTGATAAAGAATAAATATAGCCTGGGTATTTAAATGTGAAAAATGTATAGGAACGCCGTACAAAATTCGGAACCGGAGTTTTGTTTCTCGTATAAACAATTATATTTGTTTCTTATGGTGAAGTGAAGGACTAAAGCCGAATCGATCACCTCATATTGTATGGTATCTATGTGAGCCCAACGCAGTTAGCACATAGACTGTGGTGAATTGAAGGACTAAAGCCGAATCGATCACCTCATAGAGTATGGTATCTACGTGAGCCCACCGAAGTTAACACACGGACTGTGGTGAAGTGAAGGAATAAAGCCGAATCGATCACCTCATAGAGTATGGTATCTAGGTGAACCCACCGGAGTTAGCACATGGACTTTGTTAAAACAAACTTAAATTGCTTATTTTGAGCAGTATTGAATATCTCAAACGTTGGAGGAACACAGTAAGAAGTTTTAAGAGAACGCTTTAATTGTGACCTAATACAAAGGAATGATTTAAACATCTGACTTAAGGAAACAACACTTTTTCTAATATTATCTTACTCACAAATTATAGTAAAAAATACCTTATTATAAATTTAAAAAAATTGTGTTTAAAATTAGTTTATTCAATACGATTAATAAATTATTAATATACAACACCAAAACCTAGCAAATATTTATGATACATGATTTATAAATAAATAAATGGAGAAAAGTTTGCAATTACTTAATTAATGGTTGGTTTGACACTTTATAAAGCACGCTCTCAGTAAATACCTGCTGCAGTAATAATAAGTAATGATTATTGAATGACTAGGTTTTCTGAGATTAAAAAGCACATTTCCAATAACAATTTACAGCCAAATAATTCTGTAGAATGAAGGGATTAAAATAATCACACACAGGTGTTAAGTATTATTGCATTAAATAACTTGTTTTTTATTGCCTAATATGAAAAGGCTACTTTTATTGAATAATAATTATGTATATATTTTTTGGGCAATTTATACTCTATATTTGAATTTGTTTACTAAACTGTATATACTACATTAATCCTATATCTCTTTCTGCGGCCTAGTGCCTACAATACCATTCCTTACTGGATTAAAATATTCACGTACAGTGACAGACCAATGAACCATTGTTTCCCGAATAGCTGTTTACTGTACACTGACCAACCAATCACAACGGTTGACTTATCAATTGCCCACCTTGCAAGCGTAGGCACGCTTGGCTCATTATACTCTCGATCCCGCCTGGGGCACTTATGTACTCTCTAGCCACTGCTTACCATACTTACTCTCTCCCCATGTGTTACTCTCTCATTTAAATATTAGTTTATTCTATTTGTTGTACATTTACATTAACATTAAAGTCAGTGCTCTGGATTGGCAATCTCTACCAGAACGTCTCTGCTCCCGGAACCCGCCGCGTCTACCGTGCTCTACAGGACTGGCCACGTGTTATAAACTATTCGGTTTTGCGGTCGTATTGTGCGTGAGTGAATCCGTGAAGGACATCTTCCGTCTTCACGCCTGCCTACAAGACAGCATACAAGACAGCAGCCTATTTCCAACACTTACTGATCACAACCTGGCCCTCAACAACAGCAGACTACGGTTAGGTACCTCTCATGAAAATAAAGGTAACTGTTTATTTTATACACTTTATTTGAATATGCACTGTTCATAAACTCATTATGTGTAACCTAGTGAACTCTTGTTAAAATCAGTGTGTTCGGCGTCTTCACTGCCTAGTGTGAAGTGGTCCTTCTTAGTCGAGCCTCTAAAATATTATTTCACGGTTCTATAACCAAAATCCATTCTTTTCATGGTCCTTAGCGAGCCGGATAATAAGAACTTTAGTCCATTGGTGAATATCAGTGCAATCTCAACTCTTATAAGCTATATACAGTGCATATTTCAAAGTGTGGTTTCAGGTTCTTTCACGATTGCAAAGTCCGTGCATATCGATTTTCCAATCCCCTCTCCAGTCATATCAGCTGTGATCATATCAGCTGTGACGTCTGATCATATCAGCTGTGGTGCTCTGTCGACTGCATTGTTTTGTTGACAAACAAGCTTTCAGACTGTTACAGCACAGGTGAACTGATTACTGTGTTTAATGGTTACCGCTTCTCAATACTTGTTCGTTATCAGCCCTACTTGTAATACGCATTATTCTAAGCAGGGTTAAATATAAACAATCTTGGTTATTGACACTTTACCTTGAGCAGGACTCTTATTGCAAAATTAAATGTTTATTTTGTCAACACTATATTCTAGTCTCAGCTTAAAAAGAAAAAAAAGCTACTTACTGCTCACAATTGTTTATTATAATTTCTATTTGAACATTGCTCACGCATATGTATGCATGGTTTATGGTTACTGTACAAACACTACCATTACTTTACCACTGGCAGTTTACATGTAGTACGTGCGCATACTGTTTCCAGAGCCTCTGCTACATTATAGCTGAATTTATCTCAACAGTAACCTTAATTGTTGTTTATTATTTAATAAAAACTTGTCTTGTTTACGTTTTGCCATAATAACAGTGTATTTTATTTTCTCAAAACAAAACTATACTATAGGCCTATACGAGCCTACTCTACTTATTGCATTATTATTGAGTTTTTACCTCAAAAAAACTAAACAATTGATACCTGAAGATGAAATCAATGATTTCGAAATGTACATAGTAAAAAAAAAATAAAAAGTTTACAAAAGGTGTTAAAGGTTTATTTATATTTGTATCATAAATATTTTTGAATTGTGTTTCATTGTATTATATTGTTTAGATACTTCTTATTTCTTGTGGGAAAATACTTCAGAGGAAAATAATTTAGTTTCTATTTTTATCACTGTTCTCAATTCAAGAGGACAATATTTTGTTTACTTTTCACCTTTGAAGTTTTACTCAAATTGATTAATTTTCTACAAACACTTTCAACATGGCGATGTCTCTTAAAGTGGCCAATGCAAAGCGAGAAACACCTCTTTTCTCAGATACAAAGTATCTATGATTTAACTAAGAAGACTTCCGATCCAAATATACTTCAGCAGTTGCTTGTCAGAGGTAAATCTATTCAGAGACTTAGACAGGAATTTTCAGCAATATTAGACTTGTGCCACGAGTTGGAATTAAAAGTGGATGCCGACTATACACCTAACTATTCCGCATTAGCGAGCGTGGACGAGTTAGTTGATTACATTTCTGCTAACGTGCTTATGATTGAGACCAAGAGACAAGCTAAAGCTAATAAAAGCGAAACTATTCCGCCTGCCTCCCCTCAAGTCAACGTCCGGCTACCGAAATTTGGAATTAAAAACTTTTGACGGAGCTGCCTTGGACTTCTGTACGTTCATCAACGTTTATGAACAAGCCGTACACAACAATGCGCACTTAAGCGATGTAATGAAATTTCAATATCTCTTGAGCGTGCTTTCAGGCGAACCACTCGCTCTGATAAAGTCGCTAAAATATAACTGAGCAAAAATTATGCTAATCGCTTATCAGCTGCTGAAGGATCGCTACCATAATACTAGGCGTCTACTCACACTACATTTAAATCAAATACTAGACCTTCCTGTCATCTCCAGCACATCTGTGAAGAATATCCGTGCTTTCCTTAATCTTTTTCACGAACATACGCAATCACTTAAAGCACTAAACAATGACATCACTAGTAACAACCCACTTCTCTCAGCCTTGTTATTACGCAAGATTGATAATCGGATGGTCACACGCCTAGAACAGTTTCGAAAAAAGGAAGAGCTTCATACTTTGCCCTCGGTTGAACAAAATAATTGAGTTTCTCAACCTGGAATGCAGCCACATTGAGGACAGTAGTCTACATGACAATATTGTGGACCCCCAAGAACGCTTTCAAGTTCTTATTTTGGGTCAAAACCCAGATTTGATAAACCCAAACCGTCTCTTAAAAACGTGAGCTTGTTAGCGGCTTCCTCTCCACCCTCCTCGGCCTATAATAAACAAGGCCCATCATGTTTTTATTGCCATCAGAGCGGTCATAAAATTTATGGCTGTCCCAGCTTCGGCCAAAAGACACCTCAAGAACGGCACGGGATTATTAAACAGCACAACCGCTGTTCTTCTTGTTTGGGGACGCACAGATTAAGTTGAATGGTCAGTCTAAATTCACGTGTCGAACATGTCGTGGGCGTCATCATACCTTGCTACACTTCACTGATCGGCCAACACGGTCCAGTGTTAGTACATCGGACCGCGTTCGTCCCGTTGTGGAGAACGGCCGTGACGGGCGGCCGGCCTGCACAGAGCATGTGCAACACCTACACCTGCTGTCCGCCCCTCGCCTGCGACCACAGCGCTCTCACCTCCTAGCCCGGCCCCGAACACACCACACTACACGCTTATGGCACACTGCATCAAGACCTCGCCCCTAGTACCACGGTTCTTCTGGGTACTTCTCTTGTCAAGCTCACCGCCTCTAACGGACAAGCTTATGTCTTTCGTGCCTTAATTGATTCAGGAAGCATGCTAAATTTTATTAGCGAGTAAAGCCTCCCAACTGTTGGGTACACAGCGCCGTCCGGCCACTATTAATGTCGCCGGCCTTTCTCAAACCTCTGCTCACACACACGGATTTTTAACTCTGGGCGTGGAAACTCTTGCTGGCCACCCAGTTGCCGCCCCGCACTCGTTCCACATATTGCCACAAATCACTGTAGATCTCCACGAGTGCAAATATCTCAGGAGGTCATGAATAAGGTTAAAAATATTACACTGGCTGATCCAACCTTCCACCTCCCTGGTGGCATTGACGTGCTTATTGGTGGAGCGCTATTTCCACATATTCTTACTCACGAGACCTACTCTCTTGGTCTCAATTTTACCTCACGCCCTGGGCACCTGTTTTGGTTTCGTGTGATGGGGACGGCTCCCTGCACACCACTGACGCAGTCTGTCTCTACTATGGCTGTCTCTCTTCTCTCGACTGCTTGAGGTGGACCTCCACGCCTCTCTGCAGCGTTTTTCTGGACACAAGAGGAACTGCCTGCTCCCAGTAAAAGGTCTGCAGAGGAAACTCAATGCGATGAATATTTTTCTACCACGCACTCCAGGGACCGTGAGGGTCGATATATGGTCCGCCTCCCTTTCAAGGACACCAGTACTCATCTGGGAAGTTCCAAAGTTCATGCTGAAAGTAGACTCTATTCACTCGAGCGCAAGCTCCACGCTCCCACTAATGTGGAGTATTATAATTTATATTCTGATTTTATACATGATATCTCTCTCTAGGCCATTATGCAGGGCTGCCCTACTCCTGACTTAAGCACTCCCACTACTTTCTGCCACACCACGGTGTTTTTTTAAAGCACAAAGTAGCACCACCAAACTACGCGTCGTTTTTGACGCCAGTGCCAAAACCAGTTCCGGACTCTCTCTCAACGACACTCTGTTGACTGGACCTAAACTGCAAAATAATATTTTGTGACATTCTTCTGCGCTTCCGCCTTCAGAAACGTAGTGTTCTCTTGTGACATCAGACAGATGTACCGCCAAATCAAGGTGCATCCTGACGATCAACATTTCCAACTGATCTTATGGCGTGATCACCCTACCGACTTGATGTCCACGTTCAAGCTCACGACAGTTACCTACGGCCTGAACTGTTCACCCTACTTGGGCCATCAAAACGCTACATCAATTGGCAGAAGACGAAGGTTACCGCTACCCCCATGCTGCTGAGATTCTCAAGCACCAGAGCTACGTTGACGACCTGATCTGCGGAGCTGAGACTGAAGAACTCGCCGCTGAACTTCAAGATCAACTCATCAAAACTCCTTCGGCTCGGTGGCTTTGAGCTCCGGAAGTGGGTCTCGAACTCTCCGAGACTTCTGCAAACACCTTCCTGAAGATCATCGGGAAATCCCAGTTTTTCTGCAAACCTCTCAGGAGCCTCATTTCTCTATTTTGGGCCTAAAAATGGACCCCTCTGACTGACACTTTTACGTTTAATTTTAATTTTTCTTGTGAAAACCCCACTAAGCGTAAAGTGTTAAGTCTCATTTCTCAAGTCTATGACCCCTGTGGTTTTTTGGCGCCTTGTATAATGCTCGCAAAAAATATCATGCAACTCGTATGGATTTCTGGCATAGATTGGGATGATCCGCTCCCTCCAGAAATATACCAAAAATGGCACGCCTTTTTATTTGAACTTAAGCACGTTGCCACTATTACAATTCCTCGTGCTATCCCTACTTTGCTGCTACTCACTGGGAATTGCACGGTTTCTCTGTGACGCCTCAGAACTAGGCTATGCTGCTGTAGTCTACATCCGCTCTACCTCCAATGATTACGGTGCACGTAAGCCAAAGTTATGGCTAAAAAACTCGCGTCGCTCCTCTCAAAAGAGTGACGCTGCCCCGACTGGAGCTATGCGCAGCTCATCTCCTGGCCCAACTTGTGAAATATTGTGTTACTCAATTAGCTCCCACCCACAAGTTTGGTTCTATTGTCTGCTGGTGCGACTCTACTGTGACCCTCGCGTTGATCAAAACACCTTCTTATCGCCTCAAAACATATGTGGCTAATCGTGTGGCGCAAACTCAAGAGCTTGTGACTGTGGATTGCTGGCGCTACATACCTAGTGCTTCCAATCCTGCTGACTGCGCCTCCCGTGGGATCCTTCCCTCTCAATTGGTGGATCATCCCCCTTTGGTGGCATGGACCCGACTGGTTGCGTTCTCCCCTCCTCGGCCTGGCCAGATACTGATTCCAGCCTGTACTCGGTCTCTCTGGAGGAGCTAGGGGAGACTGAAGCATTCCACTCCTGTCATTGCCTTGGCCACAGCACCGCCTACGTGGGACCTCCTTATCCAGTTACTCTTCCTGGAGGAAATTGTTGCACGTGATGGCCTACGTATTGCGTTTTATCCACAACTGTCGTTCACCAAACCGCCACTTCGGACCTCTCTCCAAGACAGAACAGGACTCCGCCCAGCTGCGAATTTTCAAGACCGTGCAAGAGGAAGCTTTCACTGAAGATCTGGCTCTACTGCGGGACCGAAAGGGACGTGTTCTACCAGACTTCAACGCCTCGCCCCATTCCAGGGTCCGGATGGACTTCTCCGCGTCGGCGGCAGACTGCGCCACGCTGACCTCCCGCCGAACATGGTCTCACCCGTGCATCCTGCCCAAAGAAAGCACCCTGTCGTGGACCTCCTCATTGACCATGTCCATGTCAAACATCTCCACGCTGGCGCGCAGCTTACTCTCTCTCTGCTCTCCCAGCAAGTCTGGATCCTCTCTGCACGCAGCGTGGTGAGATCTCGCATTTTTAGATGCCTCACATGTTTTAAGAATCGGCCTAAAAATAAACGCCCCTCTCATGGGCGACCTCCCCAAAGCTCGCATTTACTCCAGCCCGAGCTTTTCTCTCCACCGGCATGGACTTTGGTGGCCCCTTTTCGCTCAAGGTCCATAATTTACGCTCTGTCCGCATTATTAAGGCCTATATTTGTATTTTTGTTTGTATGGTTACGAAGGCCGTTCACATTGAGGTGGTGACGGACCTGTCCACCGAAGCTTTCCTTGGTGCTCTCACTCGCTTCGTTTCTCGTCGTGGCCTGTGCACAGACCTTTATAGTGACTGTGGCACGAACTTCGTAGGTGCTAAAATGCCCTACACAAAATCCCTCACGGCTGACCAGCGCAAAGTCCAAGACTTTGCTGCTGACCGTTCAATTCGATTCCACTTCAACCCTCCTGCTGCTCCCCATCAAGGTGGAATTTGGGAAAGTGCCATCAAGAGTGCTAAACACCATCTAAAACGTGTCATGGGACTCCACATACTAACTTTGTCTCAATTCATTGACGCTCACAAGTCAGGTTGAAGCGATGCTCAACTCTCGGCCCGCTCACCGCTCTTTCAGTGATCCCAACGACCTTCTCCCACTGACGCCTGGACACTTCTTGATCGGGCTCTTCCTCTGGTTTCCGTGCCTGAAGAAAACTTGATGGACATACCCACGAACCGCCTTTCTCACTGGCATCTGGTTCAAGCGCTGCACCAACGTATCTGGAAGCGTTGGCAGCGAGAATATCTCCAGACTCTTCAGCAGCGCCTCAAGTGGAGCACTCCTTCCCGCAACCTCCAACCTGGAGACCTCGTCCTGGTGCATCAGGATACTCCCGCTCTCTCATGGCCCCTTGCACGGGTCACTGATGTCACTCCAAGGACAAGATGGTACAGTTCGAGTGGTACATCTCAAGACCTCAAGTGGAACTCTCACTCGTCCAGCAGTGAAGGTGTTTCTCTTACCTCACCTCTACAATTAATTAACTGTCTCTCTACCACCGCCTATAAACTTTGTAATTTGAGCCTATATTGCTCTTTCTCTCATTGAATCCCAAGGTGATTCAAGGCGGCCGGTATGTTAAGTATTATTGCATTAAATAACTTGTTTTTTATTGCCTAATATGAAAAGGCTACTTTTATTGAATAATAATTATGTATATATTTTTTGGGCAATTTATACTCTATATTTGAATTTGTTTACTAAACTGTATATACTACATTAATCCTATATCTCTTTCTGCGGCCTAGTTGCCTACAATACCATTCCTTACTGGATTTAAAATATTCACGTACAGTGACAGACCAATGAACCATTGTTTTCCCGAATCAGCTGTTTACTGTACACTGACCAACCAATCACAACGGTTGACTTATCAATTGCCCACCTTGCAAGCGTAGGCACGCTTGCTCATTATACTCTCGATCCCGCCTGGGGGCACTTATGTACTCTCTAGCCACTGCTTACCATACTTACTCTCTCCCCCATGTGTTACTCTCTCATTTAAATATTAGTTTATTCTATTTGTTGTACATTTACATTAACATTAAAGTCAGTGCTCTGGATTGGCAATCTCTACCAGAACGTCTCTGCTCCCGGACACCCGCGTCTACCGTGCTCTACAGGACTGGCCACAGTGTTATAAACTATTCGTTTGCGGTCGTATTGTGCGTGAGTGAATCCGTGAAGGACATCTTCCGTCTTCACGCCTGCCTACAAGACAGCATACAAGACAGCAGCCTATTTCCAACACTTACTGATCACAACCTGGCCCTCAACAACAGCAGACTACGGTTAGGTACCTCTCATGAAAATAAAGGTAACTGTTTATTTTATACACTTTATTTGAATATGCACTGTTCATAAACTCATTATGTGTAACCTAGTGAACTCTTGTTAAAATCAGTGTGTTCGGCGTCTTCACCGCCTAGTGTGAAGTGGTCCTTCTTAGTCGAGCCTCTAAAATATTATTTCACGGTTCTATAACCAAAATCCATTCTTTTCACACAGGTGTAGTGCTGTGATATGCATATCACCAATGAGGTAACCCGCAGAGAGCAGCAGGACCATTGGTAACACCATTGGTAAGTTAATACTGACCTAAATAAAGCCGTATGTTTTAAATTAAACTTAAATGTTTGTGTTCTATTTACAGTAGCAATCCACTTGAACAGGTATCATGTAAAAATATGAGCAGAAATGTGCTGCTTATTTTGCAGGAACAATTTGTCTGACAGGCGGTGATGTATCCTCCGAATATTCTTCATCTTTATTTTTCATATCATCTGCCAACTCAGCTCATTTTAGTGGAAACTTCAGAGCCTTAGACGTGCATATCATGTCAACTTTATACTCATTTTACAATACGCAGCGACACTTTCAAATATCACTTTCACACGACTACTGCCATGTGTCTCATTAACTGATGTCTGACGAGGCAGACTCTTTCTAAATTTGACAGACACATTATAAAGTAAAAACTCTGTGACTAATGGTTAGCATTCTCGCCCGATAATGGAGAGATTCGGGTTTGAGCCTCGGCGGGGCAAGTACTTTTAGTTGTTCAATCTTTACTGAAGTTAAATTAGGCAATTGCTATTTAGAAATATATAATGAATGTTAAAAAGTTGTTTGACAGGTATTTCGTCTTCCGATTATATGTTAGTTTGGGTATTTAAACACATATATGGCAGAAACGTCAGATTACAAAATAATTAAGTTTTAAATATAACACACTGTGGAGTAGTGGTAGCGCACTCACCCTACAAGTTGGAGATTCGGGTTAGAGTCCCGGCGGAGCAAGTACTTTTCGTGATTCAGTATTTATTGAAATTACACACCACACACACACATACACACGCACACACACACACACACACACACACACACACACACACACACACACACACACACACACACACACACGACATCAGATTTTTGGTAGCCCCACATCAACATTTTTGATAGGATAATAAGTATAATTAATAGAAGTGAGTTTTAAAATATTACAGTGTCTTTATAATATGAATCATGCTAGAGGTTATAAGAAAATGAAATTAAAATATGAGCAAATAGAATGAGTATTTTGTTATTGCTATGTAAATACTAGAAGTAAATGTTATTTATTACAACTTTTTTTAATTTGCTCCCTAAATAAAACTTTTTATTATAATATGAAATTACAATAAGAAATCAGTACAACTTCAAATTTAAATCACATTAAGAGTTCAAGATTTTGAATTGTGTACAAAGAAAGAATGTGAGAGGTAAATGGATAAAAATCGTGAATAAGTACCAGGAAATTAGAATCCGCTACTAGTGGGGCATGTGAGACTGACCTAGGTTCAGCATGCAAATGGATGTTATCTCTAATATACATCGCTGGTATATCTTTTGATATCTCTACATACATAAATATCAATAGAAGCACATTTAGTTTGGTAATATTTTGTTGTAAGTAGGATAAAATGAAAAAGTTGTTATTGCTATGTGTAGAAATCCTTATTGTTGTAATCCATCACATTTAATTTTATCATTAACTCGTGTTATCCCACTATGTTACTTACTATCAAACATATGTTGCTTACTGTATTATAATAGTTAGTAACTTAATGTTATTCTTATTAATAAAATATGCACAATAGTATGTTACATATACGGTTCTACGTAAAATTAGTGACACCATCGGGAGAATAAAAAAATAAATAAATAAGTTGATTGGAGCATCTTACTAACGTGAGATATTCACGGCACTACAGTGTTTCTCACGTATTAACCAAACATAACAAGATTTTCATTAAGAAGGTAAACGCAATGCTCCAATATTTCCCAGGTAAATGTTTTCATACAACAAACCGCCATCTTCCTGTCTTGTATTTGTTCCTCACCTCCTCTCATCGTTCAGGAAGATCCACGTATGACAAAGTGGAGAGATTTGAGTGCATTCACACAGATGATATGCTAAGCTGGGAGTCCCCGTCGTGTCTCTCATAAATAAGTGGGCCCTTGTCAGCTTCATTCTATCCATTTACTTAATAATCTTTCATTTCCTGCATTCTTATAGGCAAATAATAATGATAATTTCTATTCTTAAGTTTAGTGCAAATAACTTAAAATAATTTAAATTCACATTTTATTTAAAATAATATGTTAAATTAACACACGTAAAATCTTTTAAGTAAAAATGTTTTAACAGAACATTTATTTTGAGAATATATCACAAATAAAAAAAACTAATTTTCAAAGTACTTTCTAACAATAGATAACACTATATGGTCACATACTGTAATATATTGAATTAAGCTCATACCAAAGACACAGTATCTCTGTATATTCTGCATACTCGGTGCACGAGCAGACTTTCTGTTTTAGTTCTTAACTAATATATATTCAGCTAACAGTATCAAAATATACACCTGGCATGTTGATGTTTCTTTGATCTTACATACTGATAGCTAGTGAGAACTATGTTTTAACGGACTAGCAGAGTTTAAATATTTTTTGTCTGTCCATGGTATATAGCAAGAACGAACTAAAATAAAGATCCAAATTTTTTCACCCTTCTCTATTCCACATGTAGGGAATATGAGTTTGTTAATAGAGCTTGTCCACCCATGACAATATTGGGATGAGCGTTCGCGAAACCAATCATTCAGAGTTCTATCTCCAAAACGAGTTGAGTTCTACACTTTAAAAGAAATGTTTCACGAATATTCATAATTTTTCTATTTGTTTCATTGAATTAGATAATGATAAATAATGTCTTTCTCAGGAGTTGTTACTTAAAATTTATCTGATGTTTGGTTTACTGTATCTCCGCATAGTATATTGTGACAAAGTCTGTTGTTAATTAAGACTAAAAATAGTATTTCTGTATTTTTAAGCGTAGTAGATTTCGAGTTCAATTATAGTGCAAGCCTCCCGGTTGGATAGCTCTCATTTTATTATGGGAAAACCTCATAAGCGACTATACTGAATGTTAATATACAAAATTTTTTGTTTTTATTATGATGACTCTAAATAGTCTCGAACACATAAGATTTAAGTAGATACTGGTGGAAATTAAAACTGCACCCTTTTTTTTATTCAGGTTTATTAAATCAATTCAAATGTCAATTATTAACCTTGTATTCCACCAAATCAATGTTTTGAACAACAGGTTAAAATTACTACTTCCTTTGGCATGGCACTTTCGATTTAATATGGGCTCACTGTCCTCTAAATACGTGTGTATAAAATATAAGGTAAAATAATATTCTTGAATAAATTTGAATGAAATAAATTAATAGGCTTCTTCTCAAAACTAATAAAATAATAATTATAAACTTCTTTCAAATAAAATTCTCAAAGAAACTACACAGTTCTCAACAGGAATTTTTCACAAGTTCCTACAGGATATGGTGCAGCACCTGCAGCTCTTAATTTTTACTACAATCCCTTTAATTTCAATGAAATTTTAGGTTCGACTTTAAATTAATTACTCCTTTACAATTTATATATATTATAGTCTTCACTCAACAGAATTGGATCGTTAATTTCAAAGTTTCAATTCCAATTTCAAATTAATTCACTTCTTAATTTTGCAAATTTCAAATTTAGAAAATTTTAATAATTCAGTAAAAAGTACTTAGCTCTTTGGTCGTGAAGGTCTTGGAGTTCGGTATTAAAATAATTTATACCGACGGATCCTACGCCCGACACTAGTTTTAAACTCGCACTAAAAGACTTTACTCTATCGCTTCTCAACTCGGAATGGTAGCAGAGCGTGGTTTCTCGGCCTGCACCGACTACGCTCCTGTTCCTGCAGGCCTGTTTAAATCTCTCTCAACGGAGGTTCGCCCCCTAACAAAAGATTGAGTCCACTGTAAACTATTGTTTAGCATTCACTGCCATCAAGTCAGGTCTATACCAGATTCCAAGCGCGTTGTGCCTGCCGCTGGATTACAATATAAATTTACCTTTTTATTCCCTATCCATTTACAATTCTAAAATAAGATTTTTGTCCTTTTTTTTTGCTAATATTTTTAATTTGAAATTTTATTTATTAAATTTTTATTTTTATTTAAAGTATACCATGTAATTGGTATAGCGACCCTTTTTTTTCTTTTAGGACAAGAAGCTTATAAATTGCACCTAGTCCTACAAGGACATTTGCGCTGCTTCCGGGGTTACAGGATATTCAGAATGGGTAATGTTGGGGGTAGGGGCCGCCTCTAATCGGGATCCATGAGGAAACATTTAGGGAACTTGGAGCTGGCGTACACCGAGCTTGTCTGGAAGTGACAATCCACATACAATTAATTCAGTGGTATTTGCTGATATTCATATCTACATGGTAAGTAAGATAATTAGTTATATATTACTGGAACACAAAACTAATAGTTAAACTTGGTTTCATACCCCTAAATACAAGACGATACAGACCTGAGCCGGATGTAGCAACAGCAATAAAGGACAAATTAGATTGTCGGTGGGAACGGTGTGGCCGACTCCAAGTGTTAATTTGGTGGCAACTGCGAGATAGGGGTACCACATTGAGTTTTACCTCACTCTCAAAATGGCTACACTTTAATTGCAATAGCATCCTTCATCTGAAGACTGTACCATATTATTGGTTGTACATATTTAAATACGAATTAAATTTAATAATGGATACTCTAATATGAGGGGGCCTTGTTGGTCTAGTGAAAAGAAAATTATCTAAAGCTTCATACTGTTGACCTCATAAACCGTTTTACGAATAACTTTAAAAGTGGTAAATTTTTCAATTACAACACACACTATTATTATAACGCAAAATTTGACCTGAAATAAATCTTATTTGAATATGAAAAAATGGAAAAACAGTCGCGTGACTGACTGACAGAAATTACTACTTCTTAAAACGGGATATGGGCCTTGTTAATTGCTTCATTATTATTTAAAGGTTATGCTTAATATTTAAAAATAATAAGAGACGATAAATTGTTTTATATTTTGTATAATTTTTATACGCATTTTCAAATATTTTTACATTTGATCACTGACTTATAAATGTTTTATATAATTGTTTTACGCATTTTGTAATATTTTACATTTCATAACTGACTTATAAATAGTAACAAAAATTTATACACTTTCCTTACTTTCGTTGAAATTATTTTCTATAATGAGGTTAATATTCAACCTTGTATTTCATAAATAATTACTTAATTTTCTTTGTCATTATATGCTAAACATGAAATTATGCGTTATTATAACAACAGTTCTGGAATTCAATCTTGCAAAATATCTCGAAAACGCAACATGTACTGTCTTTACGTCTTATCTTGTTGCTCTTACGTCTTTATTGTTTTGTATATATTACGTATATTTCAAATTAAGGAAATATATTTTAATATACTAAGGAAAATAGGGTAAATAGAACTGAAACAAACAAATAATTGACCTAAATTAAATGTGTCGTAGCTACACTGAGACTAAATTTTGTACTTAACTTAATTAATTCAAAACTAACTAATTAAATTAAAACTGTTAATTCTATACAATAACAGTTTTTTAACATATTTTTTTAAGAATTCAATATATATATATATATATATATATATATATATATATATATATATATATATATATATATATATATTACAATATGTGTCAACATATTATAAAAATACAATAAAAAATTTTAAAATAGGTTAATAATGAGGAAATATTAATTCATCGTTGTGCCTCAGAACATTATTTTCAAATACTATAAATTGAAGTAACCCTCATTTTAATTGGATATTTTGTTTTAATGTAGAACGTGCTAAATACAATGGAACTGTGAATGGGTTATCATTAAGATAATGATAACCGAAGGAGAAATACAGATTGCATACTCTGTTAATCAATTATAATAAGTGGTAAAATTTAAAATGTATCGTTATAATTATAGTAAATGAAAGATGAATAGATTATACCTTCTAGAAATTCTAAATCATGTAAAAACATGTTATTTGAAAGATGTAAAGAACTAAAGGTATGCGGGAGGCAGTGGCTATCCACATAGTGGTGTGTCACCTGGAGAGATATGTTTAGTGAAGTGAACTGGGGATATATTCCGTTTTCCCAAGAGGGAAGCTGTCAAACCAGAAACAGTCAAGTTCTCTACCTTTGTATCCATGTGTTTGAAATCTATCTACTCCAGTTCTCCAAAACATCACAGGATTATTGCATGACATACAAGTACAAGAAATACGCTCAGTACTTTTGACAGTGCCTTATACACAACTAGTGACGTATTACAGTATTTTTATGCAGTGATTTAAACATGTTATACATTCAAAGATAAATAATCCTAAATAAGGGCGACTATAACAAATTGCTAACACAAACACAACCATGATACAAATATTTCCTGGACGTAGCACAAACTGTTAAAAAAGATACAATCCTTCTCATATTGACTATCATTTAAGATTACCCACGTCTCCCCTAAGTCTTAAGAATTGCTAAGAAAATGATACAAATTAAATCCTCTAATATTTCTCACAAGCAGTGATGAATTATATTCAGGCAACAAGTTTTATTCATTTTTGTATAATACGTTTAGGACAAATGATAATACATTTTTAATAGCAAAGGAATCGGTATCAGTGAGATTAACGGCCTGACTAGACAATCATATTTTCAACGTTATTAAAGTATTCTGCTCGTCCTCCTGAACAAAATAATATAATATATTATTTTAGGGAATACAAATCACAATTAACTATGATACTTAATACTTGAAATGTTTATGTACATTTGTTGATTATATTTCTATATTTTTATCTACGATTTACAGCGATATATACTCCCGATAGTTTATCTGAGTGTTTTGTAGTCAGAATAGGTTAGTAGAGCATCAGCAACCGTTCCGTGAAGTAGCATTCACTGCCTCATTGATAACCATGGCGTCCATTACGCACGCAACTAACCTCAATTATTTTTGAAAATTATTTTCCGTGTTTGATTTGTAGCCTACTAAGTGAGCATTTAAAGCATTAGGAAATGAATTTATTTCTTTTTAATTAGTTATTGCGTTATTCATAGTGAGAGTATTGGTTCGCAGTGTAATGGTGTGTTATTATTCAATAGATAAAAGCTATTATGTGACCAGAATTTACTCGTCATATGTAAGTACATACTACGTACATACAAAATTAGAAAGTTACAGTTACGTTAGATTTTTAATTCGTAAGAAAAGGCTATTTGTTTGCATCATTTTCAAACTTATTTGTTTCCGCACCGGTAACAAGATCCGTGTTGTTAACCTATTGCAATCGTCCTTGTGAAGGAATAATTACAACATTTGCGGGATAAAAATGGCAAATAATGAATTTTAATGAACATTTAAAGTAGAACATCTTTTCTTGCAAGATGATAAGAAGTTATTGTTATGTAAATCTACAATATATTTTTGTTTTTTTGTAAAGTTGTGTTTTCTAGCTAGGAGTAATGGTTGGAGGCATTCGTGATCAGACTATCTAGAATTTCATCTTTTAGTGATAGTATGTTACTATCTCGAGAGATGTTTTTCAAAAGTTGCTCTCTTCGTTACTGCCAAGCGCTGATGGCCGGAGACACTTTTGTCGGCCTGATATGAACTTTTTTTCTAAGAGGGTCTAAATCAACATAAACGACTTATGCTGGGGTCAAATTCCCCTGATTTCAGCATTAATGCTATTTTACGTATCCAAAGATGGCGTAACGGCTGACGTCGGAAGCAACCAATACGATTGACTCATGGTCATAATAAGACCACGTGACGCCTGTAAAACTATGAAATATTACTCCGAGCGAGAAAACACCAATTTACAAAAAAACTCAAATATATTGTAGATTTACATAACAATTCAATTTCACTGTTCTATAACTTCGTTGTTTGTCATTGCCACCCTTTGAAACCCTGTACAGTTTTGTTCAGGAGAACGATAACAATAAGTTAATAACGCGAAACTCGTTTTCTTTCATTCCGGCCGTTAAGTTCATAATTACCTTTGAATCTTTATTATGTAATTACATTTTGAATCAAACTATTAAAATCTTATTACGGTATTTTCATACGCACGTTCAAGTAAGTGAAAAACACAGTGTAGCCGTGCCTACATATACAAAAAATCACACTAAATATATAAATTTAAATTTCGCATAGGTGGCTCGGCAATGTTAAAAAGGTTTAAAATGTGGAGGAAGCCATGACAGTACGGCCGAGTTGAGCGTCGTGTACTGACTGGTCGGTTTCCTCGCGTACATATTCCTCTTTATGGCATCTTCTTCACTACCAATTCGCTCCAGTCGACTACTTAGTTTGCATTACTATTATTAAAGCCTGAATTTTAGTTAATGGATTTTTAATTAAACAGATTCTCAAGGTATTTAAACTGTCAGTAAGTTTCTTTAAGAGCTACGATGTGCTATAAATTCCTGAACTAAATGTCAATGACCTTAGTGAATAGTAGTAAATATGAAAATGCAACAAACATTTAAAAAGCAAATTGAAACGATTGTAAATTATCAGTGTTTTCCTTCAACCAGTTAATCCACAGCTAATACTTTAATATATAATTTGAGGTATAGAGAATGGAAGTACAGTGACGACTTTGATATATACTGGACGTAAGTCTTATATAATGGGTAAGCTGCGGATCTCAAAGTTTTAGTCTCCTTTCGTGCTTATCCAGGTCGGTTACTTCAGAACCAATTTTGTTATAAACAAGATTTCTTTCGTCCTCAGGTTCTGTAAATATTTCTTAAGGGCTTTACTTTTGGCACAAAATTCCATAAATATTTTTAAAAAAAGCACCGCATTTCTCACTTAGATGAGTTATTTATTCATTGCTTTCTGTTTTTAATATCGTGGTGTTTTCAATAACGTCCTACGGAGTTCGAAACTGAATCTCATTGTCAACATTTTAGGCGAAGGCCATAACACTGTCGTGTACTGTCTGAGGTTTAGACCACTTTTTTATTTGTTCTACTCTTAGCAAGTAACCATAGAAATATTATATTTTTCCTGTTTTTAAAACTATTTAGTTAAGCAGTGTTACAGTACATTTTTCACAAAAGGTAACAAAAGGAAAATTTTGTTCTATTAACAAAGAGAAATTTATAAAACTACAGATAAGTGTAGAACATTTTTGGGCATAAAAGCCGAATAACTCATGGATTTTAAGAGAAATTATAACAATGATCGACAACACCGTGTGAAAAGGCACACAAGTTGTTTTTTATTAATGTCCAGTTCTAAAATTAGCTGTCTTTTCTTTTAAGTATGAATGGACTTCAATCTCTACAATGTGAAGATTTACTTCATGACTAATCCAATTATAAGAGATTATTCTATCCTTTGTATTATTTTATATACACATACATAAGAATCTAGTAACATCCCGTCTTAAAATGAAGATGAGGTGGATAAAAATTTGTATGTAACAATATATTTTGGCTGGTATGGTCTGGCATTTATTGTAAGGTGAATTGAAAACGAAATATCGGTGAGCGTCTAGACAGCTGCCCAAGGGAACATTATGTAATTATAACTATTTTTACCTGTATATAATATATTTCAGAAATAGTTGACTTTTCGCAGGAAAGCAGTGGGGATTACTGTTCTGTTTCTCCGAAAATCGCCAGAAAGAGAGATCAGGGAAAGGATGAGAGAGAGTTCCACTTA
Organism: Homalodisca vitripennis; assembly: GCF_021130785.1. Taxonomy (NCBI): domain Eukaryota; kingdom Metazoa; phylum Arthropoda; class Insecta; order Hemiptera; family Cicadellidae; genus Homalodisca; species Homalodisca vitripennis. The sequence continues at coordinate 218,803,124 of NC_060208.1, read as the reverse complement.
CAGTAAGTACCTTCTTACTCTGTTTCTCCATTTGGCGAATGCAGCTTTACTTTTCTCTCGAAGTGTTGTTATGGTCAGGTATTCAAAGCATGATATGTTCGTCATGTATTGACAATTATTCGACTTGCACTAAAAAATTACGAAACATTTCTGAAAACTAATTAATGTATGGAACAAAGGGAATAATAGAAGAATTATATTCCTTATTGAAGAAAGGTAGATTACACGCTTTTTTATTATGTTGAATAACAGCACATTAATAATGTATATGCCAATTCTTACAAAGGGATTGTTGATACCTGACTCATCGCTGAAATGCTACTATGAGATGTCAGTCATTAAATTTTTATTTAGGCGTACCTAAGAAATTGAAATACGTTAATTATTTTCTACTTGATATTATGTCATAAATTTAATAAAAATACTTTAATGCAGCATCTCCTTAAAATATTATTAAATATCCACTAATCAACTAATACGGAAACTGTACAATTGCCATACAATATTTTTATGTTCCTTAGAGCATTATTATTTAATCGTTATTTTAAATGGAACTGTACTGATACACAGTATATACAGTGTTTAAATCATACTTTAAAATCATATCTAATTAGTTGATACGGTTTGTCACCTTGTTGCTTTTTATTATATAAAATATTTTTAGAGCAGAATATTTTTAGATTTTTAAATAAGTATAAACGATTCCCTTCCATCTTTACTGCGTGGCTACGAAACAAACATCTAAAACCGGTTCTGTAAGGTCTGTATGATATTTCGGGCTCCTCCAAAATATTTCATGGGTGTTCATGAAAATTAAAAAATTATGTAGTTTAAACATAAAAATAAAGTAATTATGGAATATTAATTTTGAGCGGGAATATCTCACTACGATGGCAACTTTACTTAAGGTTATGGCCAGGCCAGTTGCTATATATTGATGACTGCTGCTCAAGTGATCAGATGGTGAAGCCATCCAAGTTTCTGATTTCATTAACGATCATACCAATATTAAATGTTGCCCAGAAGCAATAAATCGATATCGTCAAAGAACATCTGTGTAAGATTGTAAGTTTATAGGAGGGATATTAGGGGATGATATGAGTTGTTCTCAATCAACAAAGACTAAGAAATCTTCCTTAATATTATATTAACTTTAATTTAAATGTATATACATCAAATTTTGTCATCTATATTTCCAACTGTGTTGTAGTGATAGCGGAAAAGATTAGGTTACTATAAGTACTTGATAAATTTATATTTAATGTCATGCAAATATAATCATGTTTCGTGTTAGATTATCACCATGCCAAAATAGAATGATGTAAGAAACAAAACTTCATCTGTATTTAATTTTCTAGAGTTAAGCAAAACTCACATTGATGGATTCCGTTTTACGGTAACGTGGGTATATGTATCTGCCCACTAGATTACTCTCTGTACATAATAAATGATGTAATTTCCGGGAAAGGCAGATCGTTGCGGTGATGTTCAGAAAATCTTTATTTTGGAGTGGGTACTTCAATACTTGAAATCCACAAGCCAAAATTAGGAATTCATCCATAATAAAGAATCATTTTATTTAAAGACTGATGTTCGTATTATATCCTTCAAAAACTAAAGTAGGAAGTAGACAATTGAAAATATTGCGTGATACGAGTCATATTTAATCAAGCCAATAAATCACTATTTATAGTAAAACTCTTTTACAGAATTGCAGTACCAAATGCTATCCTAACTACTACGATTGATATAACAAGGAATTTATGAATCGCAATTAGGGTTTTGCTCAGGGATAAAATATGAGTGTTCAAAAATAATATCAGCCAATTTTATAATAGGGCAATGTAATCATTTGTAATTTTTCTGAATTATTGTGAAAGTAATATAATCCTAAGCCGTTAGATATCGTTCTGGATGAATGGGTTACATGCGTATTAAAAATAAAAAAGCAAAATTAACAACAATCTATTATTACATTTAGATCTTTGTATAATGATCTGTTCTCGTCTATTCTTATAAAAGCAAAGTAATTGTTTGATACCATTACTTTGCAATCACTGTATAGTTTCCGCCACTGCAATTACCATACTTATTACCCTAAATTATAATAAATAAAATTTTCTGTGAGTGACTAGATTGTACCATCCATTCAAACAAAAGAAGAATTTAAAAAAATTACTATTTTTGTTGTGCCCACCATCGTGGGTACTAATCTTATTGACCAGCTATTCACATGACAACAGATTAAATAAAATATAAATCGTCTTATCGTCTATCCTTGCTATCTATTTTACTAAAAGTTAAAATAAATTGATCAAAACAAATATTGAGACTAACTTCACACATTTTATTTATGTTTCTCTTATTAACGATCATATCCTGACAAAGTAGCCGTACTATTTCATCTTTTAATGTCTGACTATGTTCAACATGTCCGTTTATCGGGAGAGTTGTAGCATCTTTTAGATAGTCGATAAGCAATTTCTATGCTCTGGGAAGAAGAGCAATTTTTTTTTATTTAGTCAAAGTGCCGTCAATCGGCGATAATGGAAACTGGAATGGTTGTCGGGCCGCATCTAGCGCCGAACTTCGGCGCAACCGTAGATCATCGTCTTGAACTAAGTGCCCAGAGCTTTTTGAATTTATTGCAACGTTTACGATAGTAATAACATATTAGCCCTACATTTTTCATAGTTTCCTTCAGTAGTTGCATCAAAACCAATTACTTGCAATGCAATTTCATTTTTTTACTTTATCTGATATTAGTAGGATATAAAATTATATAGTTAAACAAAATAATACAAGACAAGAGTACGCCATACCATGTGTCGCGTAAGAGGGTTAACTGATTTTGAATGCGAAATTTCAATTCTATAGCGCATTTAATTTTCGAGATGTTCTGCGGTAATATGGACAATATAAAATAATTCAAAATACTATGAATAATTTTAATCATACTCAACGTGATTACAGAAATTAAATTTTAACCTTTTTCCGACAGACGATATATTGTGTTGGCCTACTAAGTGATAAGTCTTCAATGAGGTTCAGCCAAATTCCGTGGTAGGACATGCATCCTCGTAGTATTCATTCTTGCCTACGCAAAAATTAAGTTTAGTAAGCGATATAAATTCTAATAGTTAAATGCGATATATCTTACCCAATTTCTTAAAAATTATTTAAATCACAAAAATTTCGGTTAAATAGTGTGGGCATTACAAGACAAAAGTGTACTGACATCAAATCTTGACAGGGTACTAAAAATATTATTTGATCCTCTGTATTTTCGTTTCTATCAAGGTTACCAATGAAACAAATTTAAGAATTTTTGTTTACAATTAGCTAAATTCCATGCACTATCATCGATGTCAGTTTAGGCCATACAGAAATGACAGTTCATGAAAAATGTCAACTCTATAGATCAGTTCGTTTTTGAGACAGTGCGATCAGATAGTCATACAAAGATAAATATAATATTTCCAGTCCTTCGAATGATAACGCTCAGCCAATAATAGTAAATTTAATAATTTGTATAGAAATATTAAGAAATTTTACTATAATAAACGTTTATTTTGTATTTATATCCAATACTCATATTATACTCGTATTTTGTAGCCATAATACTCAAAAGATAAATAATAATAAGTAATAAATTAGTAATGCACACAGTCTATTCCGTAACACCATAGCGTATTGTTGAGGTTTTAAGTACCATAATAATCAACTTTACACGCAGGTCTTATTGGACTACAGTATAAAATAATAATTAACATTTACAAACATATTCAATTTTATTCGTTATATCATAGGATTTTTGTCATTGCGCAGACAACAAGTTGAAGGTATCCAGTTTAACAATACAATCACAGCCCAAGTCCGGACACCATCGCCAATACGTCGCTTGGCTGCGAGCCAGCAGTTTGTAACTTGATGCTCTTTTGTGGGCTGCAATAAAACATTGGAGCTGCGCAATTTATGATGCTTCTAGTGCCGAACTCCAGATAAATGTTTTAACTTTGCTATTGAAATGTTTCCATTATTCTATTGAAAAACTTGATTTTTAATCCCAGCTTTGTTTGTTTAGTCCTTGTCACAATTATAGCATTAATATACACACCAGTTTTTAACACTAACTGAAATGATAGTTTAATATAAAAGGTAGTCTGATTATGACAAACCAGATGGATAATCCAATTAGATTTTTTAATGTAAGAATATTAATTTATAAGCTATAATTTAACCACTAATCGTGATAAATAACAGCAGTTTACCATAGCTTCACAATATTTGTATGTAATATAAACAGCTACATTTACTCAAAACGTATATTAATGACTTGTAAATTTGTTATAAATAACGCGAAAGCTATATCACATTGTTTTGAGGAAACGTTTGAATGCAATTTCAAGTCGTTGGTTTATTTCAAACTGTATTCAATATTTCAGTAAACTCCGTATAAAAGTACGTAAATACTTTGTAAAATCCCATTACTGCTCATTAAGATTAACATGTTTTCTCTAAGAAGACATTTTTCTTCATGAGCACAATATCAGTTTCTAGTAAATTAGTATAGGATGAAATATAAGATTTTTTAAAATCTTTTTTCTTGTACCTTATTATTTCCTGAGTTGTTGCTGCGTTTTATTATGTACTACTTTTATCCAAAATTGAATAATAATGATGCAAAATATCAAATTATATAATATCTGTTACAGTTTTTATTTTTTAGATTTTAAAAGGGAACACTTTATAGTAAATATACTTAGACTACTTTAATGATATAAGAAATGATTCGTTGCCTACTTGTTAATAAAGATACCAGATTTACGGAGCTTACCAGCGAATGGATAGCAATTATAGGAAATTGACATCAGTTTCCTCGGGCTTGATAAACTCATCAAACTGCTCAAATAAGATTATCGAAAACATAACTTTCTAGTACCATCAAATTTCAATAACTATGAATCATTATATCTTACAGATTGAATCTCAAAAGAAACAGCCAGGCCTTTTTAAAAGGTGTTAAGTTTGCTAGTACGTGACTTCATATGCAATAACGATGGAGAAATATTCAAATTTTTCAACTTGTCTTGAAATATAAATAAATGTAACACTAAAAACAAATAGTAAGCACAATATAGTGAGTTACTTTATAAAAAGGTAAGGAAAACTTACAAGTTTTTGAAAAGAGTAGTATTTTTCGTTAAAGTTCCTTTTGGATGCACGTACATTACGGAGTGGCTTCATCCTTTGTATACATCTACATCCACATTGTATGTACACATCTTTATGTGGTGTCTAAACAGGTTTGGCCTACACCCACTGATTCTTAGTTGATTTTATTGGTATAGGTCACCTATATGCAAGGCACTTTCTAAGTTCCTAAGAAAGCCATTCTAAATGGTTAGTGACTGTTGCAAAACGTCATGTCCATAATCTACATTGCATAATGCTCAAATATGAAACTAATATTCCAAATATGTGCATCTCAGGACTATTTTTTACGTTTTTCCATTAGTATTGGGGCCGTTCAAGTATTACGTAAGCACTAATATGGGTGGGCGGGGGGGGGTCTTTGCTTTGCTTATTTTGGGATGACATGGGGGGTAGGGGAGTCTAGATGATGATTACGTCATCGGTAGCTATTTTCTTTTTTACACGAATGGCAACCCACACATTGTCTTTGCTTGAAAACGAAACGCATTTTCGGGGATTCCCGCAAGTAATACATACGTTTAGTGAACAGTGCGTGGTAATTCCCCTACTCGCGTTAGAACCGAGTAAGGGAATTACCGCGCGCTGTTCACTTGTCTAAATTTCCCTCTATCAGTGTATTGTTTCGTTTGGATGCTATAGCGAGTAGGCGTATTGTAAGCATAGTAAAGCAAAGTTAACATTTGTGTTACCATTCATTCCATTAGCCAAAGTTTAACGTTTAAATAAGATGTCGTTTCAAATAGACAAATCCAAGTTATACCAAAAATTGTTTGAAAGTTTAAAAAAATCTCATACAAGTACGAAAGTACAAAATGTACAAAAGTTAGTTAACGAAGTGTGGCGAAATTACAAATTACAAGCAAAATCCGACAGTATCTAAGAGAATCGAAGAAGAATTGCAAGCGGCGACTAGAATAAATCCAATCTACTACATTTTTTTCTAAGGTGAGTGACGAAATCATTTTAGGTACCTATGAATACCTACTAGAAATATTAGAAATCTCCAAAAAGTTTCTCTTTGCAAATTAGAAAATATTATGGCCTATCTTAAAGTATAGAGGTAATATTCATTATATAGATTTATTTCTTATAATTGATTCCGTCAATTGGTCACAAAATACAGGATGTTAGTTTTATACATATATATATATATATATATACCTACAGAAAACTATACTCTATTAAAATAGGTATTTAACAGAATGTAAACAATCTTTAATGTGTCTTTTTATTGAAATATGTGGTTTAAAATTGTAAACTGTGTAAAATCTGTTGTAATTCATTTAAAAAACTCAACAAATATTAAAATTGCTTTTCTGTAAGTACATAAAGGTGCGCACAGACATCGCGAGGCGTGCGCCGCGAATGGTTCGCACGTATACATGTGCCGTAGCATGCCTCAGGTTTGATGTATGCGAGAAACCATTCGCGCGCAAGCCTCGCAATGTCTGTACGCACCTTTACAAATATCTGATTTTATAATTGCATATTTTAATAAAAAGACATATCAAGATTGTTTACATTCTTTTAAATACCTACTTGAATAGAGTATAACACCCTGTATTTTGTGACCGGAACGAATTGCTCGTTTAAAGATATTAGATTTAAAGCCATAGGGTTTTTGTATTTACCATATATATTTCCATACGTTGTATTTATGTAGCTTATTAAAGAGAATCTTTAGCAGAACCCATAGAAAGTTTTTATTTTTAGGCAACCTGTAAACCTGCAGAAAAACACAAATTACACAGCCAGCTTCAAATATTAAAAAACAGGAAGAAGATAAAATAAAAACCGGTAATGAATCACAACAGCAATGCGAAATTAATAAAAATACAGATAAACAGAGACCAAAACCTTCTCAGGAAGCTATGAAAAATAAGATTGCTCTACTCGAAAAAAATCTGAATGCTTTGTATTCTGCCAGAGGTACTATGCCAAGCCGTGCTGAAGTTGATAAACAGATCATTAAGTTGCCGCGAGGAAATAAAAACAGCAAAACAACCTTTAAACAGGAAGGTTCAAAACGCAGTTGCCCAGAAGAAACACAGGGATGGTATGAAAAGAAAGTTAGAAGATATTTCTCATGAAAATTCAGAAATGAAAAAAAGACTATCTCTGAGGGATTCAGTGGGACGTCCTAATCTTGAAAGCAATCAACCTTTACTATTGAAAACAATCGCGGATATAGCTTTATTTGGGAGTGCAGCAGATGATAGAAGACGAACGGAATCAATTCGCAGCGTAAAAAACTCTTGATGAACTCACACAAGAATTACGTAAAATGGGATTTTGACATTAGTCGCAGTGGGACATATCTTCGTTTGATTCCCAGAAAATCTAATTCTGCAGAGGGACGAAGACATGTATCGACAGTCCCTGTTAAGCTCATTCGGCTCAAACTGATCACCACAAGAGCCACTTAGATAGCAAGTTCGCTGAAACATCAATCCATTATTTAGAGAACATAGCATCCATACTAGGACCAGATCAAGTATTTTTCATATCTCAAGATTATAAAGCTCGAGTCCCTATTGGCGTAACTGCGGCAAATAAGCAAGCACCTCTTCTAATGCACATGGAATATAGAATCAAATTACCTGATCACGAATTGGGTAATCGCTGAGCGTCATAAATTAATACCATCTGTTTATGCTGGTATCAAAATCACTTCCAATATGCTAGGACAACCGCAAGCCGTTGGATATTTTGGACCAACATACATCGCTATTCGAAGTGGAAAGCATAGTTCATCTACTGCTAATACTCATGCTCAGGATTTCGAGACGCTTCTCGAACTTAAGAGTTTCGACCATTAGCTTAAAACTGACCAAGGACTAGTAAAACCAGTGGTAATCATGACGGTTGATGGAGGGCCAGATGAAAATCCGCGTTATCAAAAAGTCATAGGGTTTTGCTATACAACACTTTAAGCGACATGATCTCGATGCATTGTTTTTAGCTACCAATTGCTACCGGAAGAAGTGCGTATAACAGAGTAGAGCGCAGAATGGCTCCTCTTAGTCTGGAACTGGGCTGGTTTAATATTGCCTCATGACCATTTTGGGTCTCATTTTGGATGAACGTGGCGTTACAATTGATGAACATTTAGAAAGATCTAATTTCGAATTTGCAGGAAATGTATTAGCTGAAGTATGGAGTTCAATGGAAATTGATGGCTATAATGTTAATGGAAAATATGTTGGGGCAGTGTGAACAAGATCTTCCTGATTTTCCAGACATTAAATGGTATTCAGAACATGTGCGTGAAAGCCAATACTTGCTCCAAATTGTAAAATGTAGAAATACAGAATGCTGTCGTTCAAGAAGGTGGCCTATTTAGATTACTAGACAACAGGTTTCTTCCACCACCTGTAAAAATAAAACAAACAGTTGATGACTTGATTTTAGATGAAGGAGGGCAATTTCTTAATCTTCCAGTCAATTTAGCTCTACGCTTAAGTGCTTCACTCAAAGATTTTCCTGCAAATGCCATACGATTATTTTTGTCCGACGGTACAATTGAGGCTATCAAGTCAAACATGCAAAAACGTGTGGTCTTTATCATGCTTCCGTCAAGTCACTAAATCGTCACATCGAAAAGATCCATAAGAAAGTAAACACGCACACTGATAGGAAAGTTAGACCTGTAAGAGTCGCTACTCGTCGTGCTAATGAACTGATGTGCATTATTCAAAATTTAGAGCCCCATGATGTTGAATGGCTCGATGAGAATGACGTAGACATTCCAAAATCGGATGAAAGCGAACAGACTCACAACACTGAGCAGCAATCGAAGCAATCCAATGTCATCGAAAACTTAGAATCATGGATTCGGGTTTCATGGACTGAAGGCTGTTTAATTTGAATTTAAATATATGTACCAAAATTTAAAATAAAGTTTGTTATGTTAGTAAGATATAATATTTTTGTCCTTTACTCTATGTTGAATACCGATTCAGTAAAATATAATCTCTATCCTAAATCTATTTTCTTATTTTTCAAATTATAATTAAAACGTTATAAAATTTAAAAAACAATACATTAATTGACAAATGTTTACGTAAGCATGGGGGGAGGGGGTAAGAGCTTTGCTTACTTTTGCTGACAAGGGGGATGGGGGGGTAAATAATTGCAATAAATTCTGCTTACGTAATACTTGAACGGCCCCATTTATGTTTGTTTAGACATAAATACTATTCTACATAACACTATGTCAGTTAAAACATTCAGTGAGCAATATATTTCCCAGCAAAGAGTTTGGACATAACATCATATTAAATGATTATTATCAGCTTTGGAGGCCAAGGTTTTATTATTAATGTATGTCTTTCACGACTTTGGTATACAGATATTTAAGTTGAAAAAAATATCATAACGATAAATCTTTTATTAAACATTTCTTCAAAATAAAGAAGAGATAAATACAAGACTAATTTTTTTATAGCTATAAATATTTAATTTACCTAACTATATTTAATTTAGCATATTTTTTGTATAAAAACATGTATCTTTAAGATGGTTCAATAAGCTTCATATTTAGTTTACTATTGCGTAACTAATGAGTAAACAATTAATTCATTTCTTGTATTATTTATTAGTAAAGATAGCCACATCTCAATGAAGTACATTACTATCCACCTGTTGGCTTACATGTAAAAAAATTTCAATGATTGTTTAACAAAAATTATTAAAAAATATTAGATACTAAATTGTATGTTCAATTATAAATTCTAAAGTGAGCCAAAGTTAATTAGGTATTTTTAAAATATTTAAGACTTGAAAATTAGGTGAAGGACTTTTGTAAAGAAAGAAGATGAGAGGACAAAATTCAATTTCTTATAAAAATTGTGAAATAAATCCTCAAACACAACTCCAAATTAGTTTTCAAGAAGGATGTGAAGTGCCGGTGTGGCAGGAAGGCAGGTGTTTTCTCAAGAAGACGTTTCTTGCCACTAAAAATGGTCAATAAACTTGTGAAAAATATATTTATGAACTTATAAATACAATTCCAGAAGAAGTAAATATTATGTATTTTATAAGAAAGAAAAATTATTTATTGTATTCTATTCATAATACGCAGCTTGGTAATGTATCTATACAAAGTGTAACATGTGATATTCTTTTGACCACAGACTTCTATTAGCTAACGAGGTTTATTCCATAAGCACTACCTCACACAGTGCCTTGGGAAACAATTTCCAAACTAAAACAACTGAGGTTATGAGGTAGACCTAGATGGAAGTGTAAATGACTTATGTGAAGTGAACCGTACATACAATATACAGGTATATAACATGTATTTATTTTATGTACAAGATAAGAGTACATCACATCAATGTTGCTTAAAATTCTCCACTAAGCATGCGAAATTTCAAGTTCATACCTTATTTCATTCTTGAGATGTCCTGCAGACTCATAAACACAAATAGACAATCATTTAGAGACATATTTTTAATAAATTAAGGAATAAAAAGAGGAGGTTTTTGTCAGCCTACTTATCGGTAGGCTTCAATTACACTAAGCCAAATTCCACGGTGGTGTCATTATAGAAACTATTCTTGTCAGTGTAGAAAATGAAGGGTCGTGCAAAATTTAAAGTCACGAGATCGAATTTTTCTCAAGTTATCTTTACTACAGGATTCATTCAGATATTTGTTAGTTATATTGTGTACAGCACTCCTTAGTTTGTGATTTCATGAAAAGAAATCTGTTCACAAAGCCAAAAGAAGGTGTATGTTGTATATATTGATGCTAGATGTATGTATTATACCACATATTATTTTTATTCTATCCTTTGTTTACTAATTTATTTGTCCTTGTTTTCCTTGTCAACATGGTTAACCGAAAGAATTGCTTAAAAATATTCATGTTAAAAAAATAAACTATTAATTATTATATAGTATTACCGTTTTAATAACGAATTGTAGGTTACATGTAATATTCTATAAAACATGCATGTAATAACAAGAAAAAGGTGTTATTTTAATTTTTTTAAGATCAATTTCATGTATATTCATCTTTTGAAATGGTAATTTCCTTCTCTTTAGCTTTATATTTTAAAGAGATAAAGATGTTTCATACAAAGACAAATCCTTCCTCAGGGTAAATGTGGCTTGCAAACTCAATAAACTGGACAAAATGTCAGTGTTAAGCTCTTTGGCATGGAACCTTGCCTTGGAGACTTCACTGTTTTGTGTTCCCCATTTTGACAAGACGCTTGAAAGGAACGTTTATGTTTTACACAGATAATTTGAAGCGTAAAATAAAATAATTTGTTGTGTGATTGATTTTGTTCAAAAATAAATAATTGATCATGTTTAATTCTTTATTTTGTCTGAAAATAAAAAGTATTTAAATGTGTTTAAAATGCCAAGAAATACAACAACAAAAATGCTTCAAACCTAAAAAGTGAATATATACACAAATAATTGACTTTGTTACGTAATAAAAATTACTAAATCTCAAATGTAATATGTTGAGTTTTGAAAACAGTTTTACATATACATATTTTATGTTTTGTTAAGACTTCATTCAAAACTTTCACATGCATTTCCTAACTAACAAAAGTCAGAGAAACACTATGAGAGGCTATTAAAGAGATTCAAACCAATATGTAAAAGTTAGTAGTTGTATATTATTCTAAACGCCCAGTTTTAATTATTATAACTAATCTCCCCAAATAATGTTCCAGTAGCAACCGGAAACCATAAAAAATACAAAGCTTGCTAGTGTAAATATTTAATAATATTGATTGAATTTACCACCATATATTTTTCAATATACATCATTTGGAATTGCATATCTTTTTTAGTTTTTCGAACACTTTTTAATTCGTTGAAATAATTTAACATTCATCTAAAAATTGTGTATGGAGCTTTTAGTTTGTGAGTGCATTTTAAAATAGTGCTCCGTTACAAATTTCTATCTTAAACAACTTAAACTCGGCAGACCTAATTTTAAAATAGTTTTTAAGGATATTAGTAATACCTTGCGGGAAATTTAAACTTATAGTTTATATTGTATAAGTTCGTTTACTTGTTTTAGATTAGATAATTATTTCAAACTAAAGAAGAGTTGTCAAAAATTAGTATGGAAATTAATAACTCATCAATCATGCATTACTTCTGAGTAAGCTTCAGCAGTTTTACAAAATAATGCTGGACGGCAAAGTCAAAGCCAAGCCAAAAAACGTGCTACAGTGCCACCACACTTTGCAATGTTTGCCACGTCCCATTGGGGTTTTACTAAACTTTTGATGAATACTTTTTCGAATTGGGTTTCCTGCAAACATTCGCCCACAGAGTTCTAGTACTTCCTTTCAATAATTTACCTCAAAGTTTAAACTGGATTTACTTCCCTCCTTAATCTCATTAAAATATATTTATTCCTATGAGAAAGTTCACCCGTAATTTTATTTCACTGGCAACCTATACTGTAACATAAAGTATCAATACTGTATGTATGTTTGTTTGAGATCTTAGTAGGATTTACTTCGTTAGAGTCCACCAATCTATTCCTCAATCCTGAATATGTTTTGTCACGACGGATTGGTCTTTTAAAAATGTCAGTTTAAACAGACATTGAACTTTATTCTTTACTCGTTTTTTGTCAGTACGAGAACTTATTAAATATTGCTGTTGGTTTTCTCCTGACAGTTACAATGAGCTTTTTATTATAGAAATACATTAAGTGTATTTACTGTGTATTACTTATTCTACAATCTTAAATGCATCTTAAATTTAAGTGCCCTTAGTACCTCACTTTGTAGAATCTATTATTAAACACCACATAAATCTATGAATAAAATCAGCACAGTTTCTCCTGACTAGGTATATTTAATCTGTGTATACGCTAGTATCAACAAATTCCACTTTGTAAGGAGGTGTGTACTAAGTGCAATCCTCACTAATTTCTTACTGTTACGAATTTAGATGTTGATTATTAGTTATTGTCGCTTATTTCGTTTTTGTTATTTATTTTATTTAACATGCAATAACCTACACATCTAGGTGTACAATAATATGAGAGCTTACACGTACTAAGTCGCTTTTATTGAAATAAAGGTGTTGTTGTTGTTTTGTTGTAACAGTATTTATTATGCTTTTCTGAGAGATGTTTTGTTTTAAAAGTATGTATTTACTAGTTTTTCTTTGTTATTATTATAAATTTTTATAGTTATTATTAGTTATAAAAAGTAATTAATTGGTGGAGTAGACTTTTTCCGGTGATAACACCGAAGGAGTATTGTACTGTGTAGTAGCCATATAAAAGTACAGTAGTTGAAGAAGTGTATTAAGAATGCTTGTTTTTCAGAATCCCGCACGTGCCGTGTGAGGCACATGGGATCATGTATAAAGTAACAAATTTGTAATAAATAAACATATTTCAACTGTGAACTTCTCAGAATCGATTATCGAACACCAGGCAAATCTACGGGGTGACATAGCATAGTTTTTGCTGACTAGGTATATTCAATCTGTAATCTGTATGCAAGCCAGTTCCGACAATTTACACCACGTTGTGGTACGATCACGCTTACACATTCAAGATCAGTACGTTACTTCCTACCAGTAGGAAGTTGGGAGAAAGATACCCGCAGGAAAGTGTGATGAATGTCACGCGTTGTGGGGTCATCTAGCTGCAACTATTTTCCAGTATTTGTACCCATGTCATTTTACCTTAAAGCATGAAAAACCTCTATAGCACATTAAATTTAGCTTTACGTATCAGTAGATAATTGTCGTAGCTAGATGCAATATAGTGTCTACTGTTTTCAATGACTTCATGACTATTAAATAATTCCTCTGATAACCAACAACCTTTAGCAGAGTATCGAATGATGTAATTTGTTTAAAGATGGAAGTAACCAGTTATAATGATATTCTTTTAAATAAGTGTAGAACCATTTGAAATATCAGTGTAGAATGTTTGATAATTATAAGCATATTTGAAAATTTAAAATGTGTTGACAAAATCAATTAAAATTATTTTAAAATACCATCCTTAGAGAATAGATCTGGGCAAATTAAAAAATCAAATCTTTAAATTACAGTTACGTTATTATTTACTATTTTTGTGATTATTTTGAAAAAGTGGCATAAATCGGTGATTTGTACTAATATCGATTGATTGAATTAAAACACATTCTGCCGAGACTGTGACATAAATATAGTAAAAAAGTATTATTACGAGTTTATGTCTACTCTTTAATAAGGTATAGTCAACCATGTGTGTGGTTTATTTTGTATCTAAAATGTTTCTCTGATCTCAGGGTATTCAATATGTAATGTATTAAAAAAATGTTTTTTTCTTGAATCAAGCTTCGGAATACTGAACGCTTTTTATGTGCTTTAACAAAGTTTTCTTGTGAATTAATCACAAAAGTTTAGTTTTAAAACTGTAAATGTATACAGATACATACCACGATTGTTATCGCGACTAGTGTCGGTCAGTAAAACCACATAATGTTAATACATCTAGTATAAGTTAAACTAGTTATTTCGTAAATAAAAACTTTATTGGGGATTCTCGTTGCTTCAGCCTTATAACACTTAACAACTAATTCAATTTATCGCTTATTGTTCCCGTTGTCGACACTTAATTAGAGAACAAGTAAACAGATAAAAACGGACTGTAGAGGACATTCACGCTGTCAAACACATTACGTCAATGCCGCTTGGAACTTAAACATAAGTGATGTGCCAACGGCACTTTACTTCTTCATTCTTCTTTTTTAAGGAACTTAACTACCATATTATTTACGTCTTAGGTCATTGGCCTCTGCTCTCAGGCCATGAAAACCTTAAAGTGGCATAGCTGATAGATTGTTCCCATTATTCCTTTTTTGAACCCTATAGTCTGTTATGTTCTTTTCAGTCTTAACACGTAATCCCAGATTAACCCTAATATTGACAGGATAAAATAGTACTGATGATTATAACCTCCAAACAAATACAGTATATCCAGCATTATTTCATTCACAATTGGGGTTAAATATGGTGTATGTATTCTGAGGCTATATAACTAAATAACACAGCTATCAATTTTCCTAGAACGAAATACTCTAATTAACAATGATAATTACTAAGTAGATAGCCTATAGATAAAAGGTTTTCATTCATTTTGCATATTTTTAGACTTTTATATTAGAGTCTCATAGTTTGAAATTTAAATTTTATATAGTATATACTTATAACCGATTTATATATAATTGAAAACACTAACTAACACCTTGAATTTTGTTGTGTATTAAATTTCTATTTTCAAGGTATAGTTGATGTATAATGCATCCTGAACATATTTATATTATTTTATATTTCGTCAGATTATTGGAAAATGATTACGGTTTAATTTTAGATTTTTCCCGTGTTTGAATCCTTAGTTAAAAAAAATATTATTGTAAACCAAATATTTAAGTTAAAGTCTTATTTTCAGTTTTAGTTATTATATTCTATGTATAATGTGAATTAGAAATTGAAGAATTCGAAATAGTTTGTAATTGAATTTAGTTTTAATAATTTGAGCAAATGGTAACAAAGAAAAATATGAGAAGTGTGGCCGAATAAGAAATATGTATTTGACAGACGTAAAGTTCACATGTTGTACAGTTTTTTGGGTTAATTTTACAGCTAGCACATTCAACCTCAAAAATTGTACTCCAATCTTTTACATATTCATGAAGACTAATGTATTTTTTAATTTCACTGAAAACATATTTTTAATATTATATCCTACCTACAATACATCTAAAATTATTCAAGTATTAATCACTCATTCATTGCTTAATTTGTAAGTATAATATTATTCAGGTACAACTGTTATTTGGTTAATAATTGGAGAATAATGTTTATTTGCTGGGATAAAGTAGATTATTTAAATAAAAATTCAAAAACGTTCATTAATAAATGTTGGGAGATAAGAAAGGAGCGAGAACTGGTTTAAATTAGAGGACCAACGATGAGTATAAGAGATAAGGGGAGGTAGCCAAATACATTCTGCTGCTTCTAGACCTTACCCTCACCTTCTAACTAGGCCGTTCGCGTTGCCAAAACACTTCGTCCTAAGTATCGAGTCCACGTTATATCTTGAGCATAGAATAGGCTCCTCCTACGTAGACGGGCAATTTGCAGCATTCAATGTAGCCATTTTGTACCATCACACCGCTGTCGGTACCTTAGGTCTTTAGATGTGGAGGCACCCCTCGATTCCATCTGAGTGTAAGTCACTAGTTATTTCTAAACTAAAGTAAAATATAAAAACATAATCTGTGATAGTAATATGAGGTGTGTGCCACTCATTTTGTAGAGTAAACTTTGCTTAGGTTGCACGAAAACATTTTATTTCATTTTTAGCTCATTTCATTTTAGAAATTTCTTGCGGACAGATATACAGGCAGACAATCATAGAAAAAGGAATGTAACGACAAACACATCAAAGTAATATTTGCAAAGATATTTGAAAAATCTGCAGCTAGACTACGTAGACCTTTACGTAATCCAGAATCCTGTAGGGTACAAGCCTGGGAACGAGCTTTATCCCTACGACAGGGACAGCAGCATCGAATTCCAGACTGATGAAGAAAGTAAACAAAAACTGTGCAAAGCATATTGGCATGTTTAAATTCTCACTTCGTTAACTAGACCGGTGAATGTAGAAAGCGACGATGCCGCAAAGGTTAATAGTGTTGTCTTTACTTCCTGCACCTGCCTGGAGTCTCCAGACATGATCATTTTCTTCAGAGAGACTAGAAAGTATAACGAAAAAAAAATGGGGACTGCTCTGGGTTGTGGTCATCCCTAAAAGCAGTACCACTGAACACATGGTGGAAAACATCAACGAGTTGGAATTTGAGCTCAGCACCCAGTTGACGACCGAAATGAATACCCTGCATCAGGGAAATATTGGAAAAAAGTTCGGATTGGTTTGGTTTAGATTTTGTTTTTATTATTGGGACAAGGACATAAATTAAATTAAAATATCAAAGTGTACAGTCATAACTTTAATATAAATATGTTTATATTTTGTATTCATGTGAAATCTCAAGCTAATTAATTCGATATAGCTAAAACTACCTTGACTAATCTTTATACATTAAAATTATTTAAAAAAATATTGGATTTCAAGTTGCCAACTAGTTCACATAATGTTTCTACAATTAACTCGTAAAAATAACTTTGTTAAGATTTGCGGATGGAAGATCACAACTAAAATATAAGACCTCAAAACCTAAAAATCAGTCAAATAAGGCATGATGTATTAATCAATTTCTTTCTTATAATCAATTTAGATATAAGGTATTGTAATTAGCAGCCAACTGCAATTAATTTTTTCTAAAAAGAATTAAATGTAAATGACATTGATCAAGTTTTGGTCTTTCAGAATGGACTGTATCCACAAATCACTAAATACCCCTTATTTCATCGGTCGAGTAACTATTGAAAACATTCACAGTTAGTGGTGTAGCAGCAAAGAACATTCAACATGCAATCATTAGTTCCAAGTGAAGCCTGACAGATCGCATTGTATCGTTACTGTTTCATTACCCTATGTCACTAATTATCTCCTAAATGATCATTCCAGTAACTATTGAAACATTCATAGTTATTGGTGTAAAATCAAAGAACATTTAACATGTCAATGGCAAGTTCCAAGTGAAGCCTGACGGATTGCATTGAATTGTAACTGCTGCACTATCCCAAGCCAAACACAAAGCTCAATCTCTCATGACTCGATTGTTCAAATGTTGTCCGCACAATTGACAATGAGATGCGACAGCAAGTACAATCACACACTGATTGTGCTTGATATATCCCCGGTTCACCGAAATGACGAGTTAATGTGTTGTAATTACTGAATTTATCAGTGTTTGAACAATTTGTATTTAAAACGCCATAACACAATTATATTTGTAGAAATTCTGATATTTATCATTATTCAAATTATTTTCACTACTAAGTAAAATAGGTAAACTTCTCTTAACACTCTCTTAAATAATATATAATAAAGAAATTCTATCAGTACGAATGTTACATATTTTATTAATTAAAGCAATACATTTAAAACTTTTAATTGCATATCTTAACATTTAATTATATATATTTAAAGCAATGGTGATATATAATTTGTTGGATCTTAAAAAATTGGTTTTAGGCTAATTTGTATATACAATTGTAACTTTGATTAGTTTTTTTTCTCAATAAATGTTTTAAATCAATTGATTTCAATTATTGCTGCGGTTTACAGATCTTATATCTTAAATTTGGGATACAATTGATAAGATACCGTGCTTAGTACAGCATTCTGGTTAGGCATGTTTTTTTATTTATTTTAGCGTCACAATGAGGTTCCTGACGCGACCAAGCGTGTCCATTCCATGAGTTTCTTTCCATTTTTCATCTTTCTATTTAGTAATTAGAACATCTAAAATAATGGTGTTTTTTTCTGTTATCTATATGGCCTGCTTATGGCAAACTTAGCGTTAACGCATACATTACTTAACTTTATACATTGTATTGCCAAGACGTAGTCACTTTAGCCATAAAAATTCCCATACTGTTGAATATTCCCTTATTTTTTATCTTAAACTGAAACTTACCTACTTCATTTTATACGGTAGTAATTATGAAACATTCACAAGCATTAACATTATGGCATTATAGCTTTTAACATTATGGTGGAATTCTTTAGTTATAGGGTATTTGTGTGTTAATATGTGACTGTGTAATTATTTATTACAGCTAGTTTAAATCCTTAAATACCTTAGATAAGAAAACTAGTGTTTAGGTAATCATTTACCGTAGTAATATTTCTATCAGAACTACTCAAATAGTCTTTTAATGTTTTCAGCTGACTCAGCCATCTCTCACTGACTTCTTCTCAAAGGAAGTTCATTCATTCAGAAACTCAGAAGCAATGAAATGTGAACTCAGCTTTGTTCCAGATCTTCCCTTGACTGTAGCCAACAAACCGCCACTGTGACCTTTCTTGAGATTTATAAATAACAAAGAGTTAAATATATAGGGTAGTTTGTCAAGTTTCACCTATTATTATTAATAATAAATTTTCCAATATAAACAGGTTTCTTATATTAAAGACAGTTTCTTATATTTGTTAGATATATTACAAAATAGACATTATACACGAGAATATATACACGGTGGCTTTTAAAATTCATTATGACATTTGAAAATATAAATCCGAAAGCAACCTGTCTTAATTGCTCTCAGGGGCACCTTTAATAATTTTTACAGTTATTTAACAACCATTATATAGTATAATATAAAAATACTAGAATAACGATATACATATAATATATAGAATATTATTTATTCCAACCAACCAAATCTTTAAATTCCTAACCCTTTGAGTGCTAAGTATTTATTGAGTGGGAGTACCTAAAAGTGGCCGCCCTTTTAAAGGCATTTTGGAAGGTTTCAGTAAGAAATTCATAGTTTGGTTATTCATAAGCTATCTACATGATTCTTTTAAATTTTCTTTGAACCCTCCGCCTTATTAACATAAAATAGCAAAGTCGCCTTAAATTAAATGTAAGAATAATAAAAATTAATTTACTTTAAAATATTCCAAGATTTATTTACATTTAATTTTTCAACCAAATTATCATTACCAACAATTCATATTCTTTTCTTTGTCCATATGAACGGAAAGGATATTCAGTTATCTATAAACATTGAAAACTTATATAATAATTGTCAATAATGAGTGTGTTATACGACTTCTAGGAAACTGTCACATTGTTTCTGGGAGTCATGTCAACCAAAAATGTTTATATATGAGTTCTAGATTGATTTCGATAAAATTCAATTGATCGGAAGTGTACTCGAACAATATATTTTGAAAAGAGCAGTTCTTCATGAAAGATTTAATATGACGTTAGTTTAGAAATATAAAGTATTTAATTGTTAATAATTTTCTCCAAACAAAATTCGTCCGGTAAAATAATTCTGGGCACAAGAATTGATGGTCACAAATAACAGATATATTATTGCTTTTAGTTCATCATAGATATTTTCTTTTGAAAAGCGATAATTAAAGGACTGCCAGTGCCTCCCGCAAACCCTACATCACCACAACCCAAGCACGTAACTCGCCATACAGGGCAGTGTAGACAACGCTTACAGTCTGAAATCAGTATGTTACTTTTCGGTAGGCGCCCAAGTCTTCAGCGGGTCATCCTGTGGACCCGACAGGACTGTCCAATTCAGCTCTCCGTGCAGTAACAGGGGTCGTCTACACCGGGGGTCAAACCCTACGGATGACTCACCCATCGCAGTGACAGTCAAGGACGACCGCTATTCGGAACCATCCTTGCACGACAGCTATTTCTCAATCTCCCCATCGTGCGGTTCTGATAGGTAGGTATGGCTCGAAGGAGCATACAGGGGACAAGCATATACTCATCACAGGATATATTCACTGAGACGGCGACAGAGACATCTTAGCAGAACTATCATATACGGCACTATCCCATTTAACTTTTTGGGATGTCTTTTGACTGACGCAGACTTTCCCAGAGAAAGATCCTGTGGCCTCCATGCCCAGAAATCTCTTTAAATTTTTAAGGAATCGAAGTCAATCTCTGAGCGTCTGGGGCGTTACCCAGTAGAAAACATCAAGAGGGCCTCTTTGTGTGCTTCTCTTTTAGTTGTAATTATTTTCGATAAACCATTTGTTTGATTGATAACTCAAACCTTAATGCTAATATAAGAATGTGCGTCTTATGTTGAATATTTTGTATGAATTTACGTGAGACAATGCCTGGCTTACACCTACCTTGTATTATATTACTGAAGATGGGACGGATGTAAACTATTGCAGAAGTTATAATGCAATAAAGGATAATACGTATATTTATTAAAAAATTAGTTAGTTTACAGTGTCTAGTGTTTCCAATCCTGAACGAAATTATAACTTTACTAATAATTAGGTGTAACAAGCTGTAATATAAAACTTGTGTTAAAATATCACAGAGAAACATTAAACAAATTGCTAAATAATATCAACTTAACTGGGTAGAATACAACGACATCAGACAGAAAAGTAGTTTTTACTTAACTCGACCCCACCCAGTCAGAAGTGGAAAACTTGTTTAAAACTTTCTTCATTAGTGAGTTACTTCCGGCGCGACGGATGATTCAAGTATGAACTGTTAAATATAGTTACTGAAGATTAGTTTATACGATGTAAAGTATCTGATCAGATTTCTTGTGTCATCGGTAAAATACATGTCTAATCCAATACGTTATGGCTGACAGAATACAGTTGTATTTAAATTATTGTAAACAATAACACATGTAAACTTCCAAATGCATTATTTAGTAAAACATACTTCTGTCAACAATTACGACAATTGGTCAGTCCATCAGCCATAGTGATTTGTTAGATGGCCTGATAAATAATCAATAAGTCATCCAATCCATTAGCGGGTGAAAATCTTTGGGTTTCTTCAGTTACCAGTTTAGTTAACAATAAGCTTATAAATAATAGTTGAAAAAGAAACCCGACCAATTAAACAAATTCAAGTATTTGTATAAGATAACGCAGAGCTTGAATGGATCTATACAATTTATAAAACGTGCTTTTCCGATTTCTAGAAGTATTGATTCTGTAGTGAAGAACTTTTGTAAATAAGGCACTGGTTATTGGTCAGTTCTTTACTTTACGAGCAGACATAAATTTATTTGTATCCTTTAATTCAGTTTATGTTACAACCTAAGGGTAGTGTATGTTTCTATAGTAAGTTTTAAAATAGTATGCATGGAGTTAAATACTATTTGTTTATCAACATGTTTGATGATGTTTGTACATTTCAACGAATTAGTATGACGTACTCAATTCAGTCTTGCTCAGTCGGTTAAATATAATCATCCACCTCAGGAACAGATCAAAATGCAAAGTCATGGAGTTTACTCATATTTAAATATATCTGTTGTAATTTTTAGATGGCCAAGCAAATAATTATGATGTTTCCACTTAAGTCCCGATCAATCGAGAAATCATGTGTTAAACTACTATAAATCTCCCGCTACATTAAACGATGTTAACAACTTTCCTGTGTCTGCAGTTAAACCCAGCCAATGTGTTAAACTATGTTTTGTGTCCAATAAATAATAGGTTTTAACACCTTCACTGTGACTGTACTTGTATAACAACTGTAGAAAAGCCGGTATAGCAGCCAGGTGCGGCCAATGCAGTCAATGTGTTAAACTATGTTTTATGTCCATTAAATAATACGTTTCAACACCTTCACTGTGACTATACTTGTATAACAACTGTAGAAAAGCCGGTATAGCAGCCAGGTGCGGCCAACGCAGTCAATGTGTTAAACTATGTTTTATGACCATTAAATAATACGTTTCAACACCTTCACTGTGACTGTACTTGTATAACAACTGTAGAAAAGCCGGTATAGCAGCCAGGTGCGGCCAACGTAGTCAATGTGTTAAACTATGTTTTATGTCCATTAAATAATACGTTTTAACACCTTCACTGTGACTGTACTTGTATAACAACTGTAGAAAAGCCGGTATAGCAGCCAGGTGCGGCCAACGCAGTCAATGTGTTAAACTATGTTTTATGTCCATTAAATAATACGTTTTAACACCTTCACTGTGACTGTACTTGTATAACAACTGTAGAAAAGCCGGTATACCAGCCAGGTGCGGCCAACGTAGTCAATGTGTTAAAAATACAGGTTTTTATAAGTATTAGCAACTATCAGAGTAAATTCCATGTTCTCCAATGTTTATATTGATGTATAAACCTCCTTAGTGTACATTAAATACCCTTTATTTCCAAAAACTATTATTTATTATTATTAAAAAATATTAAAGATATATTTCCTCAATCAACAATGTTTTATCGTACTGTGTAACATGTCATTTTTACAGGGGGTTTAAATAAGGCATTTTTATTTTTTTGAGAGGAGAATATTTTTTAGTCAATGACATGTTATGATTTTATTTCTTCCACCTACAATTATACTCCAATACCTCAACATCAACGCAGGAGACGTCAGCTGACGAGGTCCGGCTCGACAGGGTAAGACACAGAGTTTCAGGATACATCCGCCGGAGTTCGCTTCAAGGGCTGAAGCGCCTTACAGCGGACGACTCCAGTACTACGGTACGTAAGTACGCTGTGCCTGGCTTCCTCGCTCTCTCGGTCGCTGTCTCTCGGTCGCTGTCTTTCGGTCGGTGTCTAGCAGTCGAAGTCGTCGAGTCGGAGTCGCCGCCCCCACACACGCCACGATAAGGTGCAAGTAAGTAGGTACTTATTTACCTGCCAAAACACGCTTTTACCTGAACTTACCTAGTCACTAACGATAGGATAAGTACATGACATTACGTACTTAAGCTGCTAACAGAATATAATTATAGATATAAAGTGTAGCAAGAAAATAGATCAGTACGAATAGGATTAGATTCTATCACTAGTAAAGAAGAGTTTGAATTTAGTTTTACTTAATTTATCGTTTCTTTTCGAGGCTGCTGGGTCGCTTGACGTACGTTGGCACCAGCGCTCCTGAGCTTCAGGCTAAGCGTAATTTAATTTAATTTTACTTAATTATCGTTTCTTTTCGAGGTCGCTGGGTCGCTTGACGTACGTACGTTGGCACCAGCGTTCCCGAATTTTGGACTAGGATTGAACGTAGTTTAATTTAGTTTATCGTTTCTTTTCGAGGCCACTGGGTTGCTTGACGTACGTTGGCACCAGTGTTCCTGAACTTCGGGCTAGGCGTAATTTAATTTAGTTTTACTTAGTTTATCGTTTCTTTTCGAGGCCACTGGGTTGCTTGACGTACCTTGGCACCAGCGTTCCTGAGCTTCGGACTAGGTTAAATTTAATTTAATTTTATTTAGTTTATCGTTTCTTTTCGAGGTCGCTGGGTCGCTTGACGTACGTACGTTGGCACCAGCGTTCCTGAATTTTGGACTAGGATTGAACGTAGTTTAATTTAGTTTATCGTTTCTTTTCAAGGCCACTGGGTTGCTTGACGTACGTTGGCACCAGTGTTCCTGAGCTTCGGGCTAGGCGTAATTTAATTTAGTTTTACTTAGTCTATCGTTTCTTTTCGAGGCCACTGGGTTGCTTGACGTACGTTGGCACCAGTGTTCCTGAGCTTCGGGCTAGGTTTAATTTAATTTAATTTTACTTAGTTTATCGTTTCTTTTCGAGGCCACTGGGTTGCTTGACGTACGTTGGCACCAGCGTTCCTGAGCTTCGGGCTAGGTTAAATTTAGTTTAATTTTATTTAGTTTATCGTTTCTTTTCGAGGCCGCTGGGTCGCTTGACGTACGTTGGCACCAGCGTTCCTTAGTTTCGAGCTCGAGTCGAGCTAGGCGCGAATTTGAGTGAACTAGTGTTCGCATTTAGATTTATTTAGTTATCATTTCTCTTTTTTGGCCGCTGGGTCGCTTGTCGTAAGTTGGCTCCAGCGTTCCTCGTTTTCGAGCTTCAATTCGAGTTGAACTAACAACTGTCGTATTAGGGGACGTTTAGGTAGTGGAACAGTCATCCTAAAGCAAATGCTGACGCCTTCCCTTTATTCCCTTTCGTTTCCGAGTCTGCGATGATGAAAGCATGTTGATCCGTTGATCATCGGTGCTGTATTTGCTTCGGCTTTTGGTTTCACATTAATTCGGTTCTGAGCTGAACTTGGAAACTACCTCTCCCTTTCAAACCCTGGATTTTACCCCTCTCGACTGTTCTATCCGGTGTCTTAGGGTTATATATTTTTATAAACTATCCCTGACCCGATTAAACGTTATAAATTTGGCGCCCGAACAACTGGACGAAATTAAACGATTAAATTTTCTTAAAATACTGTATATTTAAGGAAATTAGTTTAAAATGTTTGAACACGTTATATTTTGCAAGTTCTTTGCAGTTTTACGCTGGCTATTGGGTGTATTTTATATTTTGCCAACCTCAAACAAAAGGGTCGATTTAGATAAGGCTAACGGTACTAAGGGTGATAAAGGTACGCCTGTACCTTTGTCAACAGAAACTCGACCTTCTGCCACACTTAATGTTCCCACTAGGCAACCGGAAACATTAAGAGATAAATCCCCAACGGAAAATGACCCATATGTTGGATGGGACTATCGTTTAGACAAAACGCAACTACGTAACGAATTATTAAAATACAATCTTGATAGTGAGGGAAAAGTTGACGAATTAAGAAAACGATACGTGGCATATTTACGGTCGGATAAATTAACGACTTCAGAGCGTGAGGTCGAGAACCAAAATAATAGGATGGACTATGCGGGCGTATTAGGAGGCAATTCCGTATCTCACACCCACAGGGTACTGAGCAGCAACGAGCAAAACGAAAGCACGGCTCTTCGTGAAATTCTTGGACTCCCTCCTAACGCGGACAGCAAAACTCTAAGGGAAATGATTTTATCGTTAAAAAACTACTAGAGAATCCCAGCTTTCAGCTAATGGCACGATGGGAACTCCGCACACAAACGTAGTACATAGCCACCAATCGATGTTACCGGACTATTCACTTCCGACGTAAACACAAACGAATCCGGTCGGACTACAAAAACGACCAGGTTGTTTCGATCTGCAGAATGACTCGCATAACTTATGCAACCTAGTAAGGAAATGGAATCTTCGTTTTGACGGAGTGAAAGGACCGATCTCGTTCTTAGAGAGATTGGATGAGCTACTCGACGCGTACGGCATTGAACGAAACGACATCCTTACAGCCTTGCCAGAGATTTTCCAAAACTCTGCACTTCTGTGGTATAGGAACAATAAGGACTTATGGAACAATTATGTGGATTTTCGGAGGGACTTTGAAACACAGTTTCTTCCTCCTGGATACAAACAAAATCTTGACGACGAGATCCGGAAGCGTACACAAGGTCAAGAGGAGCAATTTAAAGACTTTGTCGTGGCTTTAATGACATTAATGCGCAGAAGAGGTTCGTTAACACTAGACGAAAAACTCAATATTTTATATTCAAACATGCGTCCCGAGTATAAACTTACGATGAAACGACAAGAATGTAGGAAACATATCTGATATGATTCACCAGGCTGAGCAGTATGAAGAATATTTGAGGGCCCGAAACACTTACCGGCCTCCTCCACTGCCATCACTCGCCCTAGTGCCAGAGACGGCATACTATGCAAAGAAGAAGTGTGATAAATCTCACGAAGCGTCTGCGGTTAGCAAGAAAGGCGTTACAAAGACAAAACCCGCTCAAGTAGAAAATGAAATGAGTTGCACCATTCATGGCGAGGCGAACCACACGCAAAGACGGACGACAGAAACCAAAATTGTCAAACCTAACGTTCAAAAAGATAAACGTGAGCTTAACGTGAGGTTCCAAACCCCAGTTAACACAGTGAGGCGTATACGCGACGACACCATATGTTGGAACTGCGAAAAAAGGGGGCATTTTTTTCGAGAATGCCAGAGGCCCAAGACCTTGAGGTGTTTTTATTGTAAGCGACAAGGTATAGCAACTACCGCTTGCAATTGCCAGACGGGAAACGGTCGGTGGACTCAGCCGAGAAGGGGTCACCTGAGTCCCAACCGAAGAAATTAAGAACGACCCCAGAAGACTGGCAGAGTTGGCTTCGCACAATAGCGAATTTTTCTGGATCGGTACAGAGCAGCAGAAACATGGACAGCAGACCACACATCGAAATAGAAATCTACGGCAGCATATTTTCTGCTCTAATAAATACTGGAGCAACGATTTCAATGGTGGGAAAGAGACTAGCTGAGCATTTGAGAAGAAACGGAAATGTACCATTTAAACGCCCGATGAAAATCCGGATGGGTGATGGCTCACAGACATCGTTAGAAGAATATTATACGTTCGAAGGCTTGATCTCCTATAGAGATACGACGCATACGTTCGAAGCACTTTGCGTGCCGTCACTTACTTCGGACCTGATAGTTGGTGTCGATTCGATTGAATCGTTGTGGTTGCTGACATATGATTTCCCTCCCCAGACGCGACACGAACGTAATATCTTCTTACAGAAGAGTGATGTAGGGGATGTTAGCGGATTGAACCAGCTATCAGAAGATGAACAAGAGGTCTTAGAAAAATTTCTAACAGAGGAGTTGCCTAAATTCGATGATGTTACGGGTAAAACAACACTAGTTGAACACAAGATTCGCCTGATCGATAATACACCTATTAAACAAAGGTACTATACGAGAAATCCGGCAATGCAGGCTGTACTAGAAAAAGAGTTAGAGCGTATGATCGAAGCTGAAGTGATCGAACCGTCTTCGAGCCCGTGGAGCTCACCGATTGTACTTACCAAAAAACCATCTGGTGCATACAGAGTATGTATCGATTTTCGGCGTCTAAATTCAGTCACGGTGAAGGATGCTTACCCCTTGCCACACATCAACCCCATTCTAGAAAAACTCAAGGAAGCCCGCTATATTTCGACCATCGACCTCAAAGACGGATATTGGCAGGTCCCTTTATCAGAGGAAAGTCGGCCGCTGACAGCATTCACTGTACCTGGAAAAGGATTGTTCCAATTTCGCGTCATGCCATTTGGTTTGCATTCGGCTGGGGCTACCTTCCAGCGCCTCTTGGACACCGTTATAGGACCAGAATTGGAACCTAAAGTGTTTGCCTATCTGGATGACCTGGTTATCGTGAGCCCTAACTTTGAGGCTCATCTAGAGCTTCTTCAAGAGGTTTTTCAACGACTAAGAAGAGCAGGTCTGAAACTTAACCCTGCCAAATGTCACTTCTGCAAAACTGAACTGAAGTATTTGGGTCACGTTGTAAACGACAGGGGCATTAAGACAGATCCAGAGAAAGTTCGAGCCATTGTAGAATTTCCTAGGCCGTCCAATTTGAAAACTCTAAGAGGCTTCCTTGGTATGGCCTCGTGGTATCGGAGGTTTGTCCCCAACTTCGCATCTCTGACCACCCCCCTCACGAGACTGTTGAAGAAAGATACTAGATGGCAATGGACGGAAGAACAGGAGAGTTCATTCAAGACTCTTAAGGAAAAATTAACGACTACGCCTATCCTAGCCTGTCCTGATTTTGGACAAACGTTTGTTTTACGAGTGGACGCCTCGGGCGATGGCCTTGGAGCATCGTTAACACAAACTCAGAACGGAAAAGAAGTTGTGATTGCGTACGGTAGCAGATTGTTGACGGGAAATGAACGCAAATTCTCAGTCACAGAAAAAGAATGTTTAGCGCTAGTCTGGGCCGTAAAAAAATTTCGCCCATACCTAGAGGGATATCACTTTATCGCAGAATCGGACCATCAGGCTTTGAGATGGTTACAAAAGTTAGAGACTCCTTCTTGTCGGCTGGCCCGCTGGGTGTTGGAACTCCAGCAACATGATATGGAGATACGATACCGAAAAGGAGCCCTAAACAAAGTGGCTGACGCTCTGTCTCGGAACCCGGTATATGAGCAACAAATTGAGCATATAGGATCATTTACGGCTGAAAATTGTTCAGCTCAGAAAAGAAGGCAGGTAAACAGAAGACCACGTCAGGAAGAAATTACAGATGAATCCAATGATGTAGGGATGGTTGATAGGGACCGTTGGTACAAGAGGCAATACAAGATGGCCGCAAAGGGTGACTCGAATCTGGTTATAAAAGATGGGAACCTCTATCGTCGAGTGATCGTAAAAGGAAATAACGGATGCAGGCAAGCTCACTGGAAAATGTGTGTTCGCGAGGAGGACCGCCCGAAAGTACTGCAAGAAAATCACGACATTGAAACTGCAGGTCATTTGGGTGTTAGAAAAACCGCCTTAAAGCTCTCCCAATGTTATTACTGGCCAGGTTGGTTTCGTGATGTAAAGGCATACGTAAAAAAATGTCTGATATGTCAACGATATAAAGTTGAACAAACGAAGCCCGACGGGAAGATGTATTTTCGTAAGCCACAAGGTCCGTGGTACACGGTTACCGCAGATATAGTGGGCCCCTTACCACGATCGAAGAGTGGAAATCGGTTTATACTAGTGTGTCAAGATTACTACAGCAAGTGGTTAGAACTTAGTCCACTTAGATCGGCCACGGCGAATAATGTGGTAAAAAATTTCAAAGAAATGATTTTGTTAAGATACGGTGCACCCAGCGCTTTAATAACCGATAATGGGTCACAATTTGTTTCGAAAATTTTTCGGGATCTTTGTAGGGACTGGAACGTCGACTGTCAACTGACGGCCCCTTATAGTCCTCAGAGCAATCCAGTAGAACGTTCTAACCGCGTCATCAAAACATTGATATCGCAATTCGTTGGTGAAGACCACCGATCGTGGGATGCTAAACTAAGTGAGTTTAGATATGCATTAAACACAGCGAACCACGAATCAACAAACTTCACGCCAGCCATGCTTAACTTTGGACGCGAGCTGAGACTGCCGAAATCAATATGTGGACCTGCGTTTGAGTACTCCGACGACCAGGAAACGACTACACGAGAAGAACGACACGAACAACGAATGGAAGAATTTAAAAGGATTTATCAAAGCTGTCATCGCAATTTAGCCCGTGCCTTCCAGAGGCAGTCTCGATATTATGACCTCAGGCGACGAGATCATAACCTCCGTGTTGGACAATTGGTCTGGAAAAGACACCATACCCTGTCTTCGGCTCCTGACGCGTATGCATCGAAGCTGGCGCCTCGTTTTGTAGGCCCCTTTAAAGTAATTAGGTTTAAAGGCCCAAATATAGTCGAGTTGAAAGACCGTTCGACAAACAAAACTCAAACGGCCCACGTAAAAGACGTGAAAACGTATACGGGATCCAACTGATAGAAATCGAAAGTTTATCTTTTTTCTCATTTTGTTTCCCCGAAGTGGGTGGGGGATGTAACATGTCATTTTTACAGGGGGTTTAAATAAGGCATTTTTATTTTTTTTGAGAGGAGAATATTTTTTAGTCAATGACATGTTATGATTTTATTTCTTCCACCTACAATTATACTCCAATACCTCAACATCAACGCAGGAGACGTCAGCTGACGAGGTCCGGCTCGACAGGGTAAGACACAGAGTTTCAGGATACATCCGCCGGAGTTCGCTTCAAGGGCTGAAGCGCCTTACAGCGGACGACTCCAGTACTACGGTACGTAAGTACGCTGTGCCTGGCTTCCTCGCTCTCTCGGTCGCTGTCTCTCGGTCGCTGTCTTTCGGTCGGTGTCTAGCAGTCGAAGTCGTCGAGTCGGAGTCGCCGCCCCCACACACGCCACGATAAGGTGCAAGTAAGTAGGTACTTATTTACCTGCCAAAACACGCTTTTACCTGAACTTGCCTAGTCACTAACGATAGGATAAGTACATGACATTACGTACTTAAGCTGCTAACAGAATATAATTATAGATATAAAGTGTAGCAAGAAAATAGATCAGTACGAATAGGATTAGATTCTATCACTAGTAAAGAAGAGTTTGAATTTAGTTTTACTTAATTTATCGTTTCTTTTCGAGGCTGCTGGGTCGCTTGACGTACGTTGGCACCAGCGCTCCTGAGCTTCAGGCTAAGCGTAATTTAATTTAATTTTACTTAATTATCGTTTCTTTTCGAGGTCGCTGGGTCGCTTGACGTACGTACGTTGGCACCAGCGTTCCCGAATTTTGGACTAGGATTGAACGTAGTTTAATTTAGTTTATCGTTTCTTTTCGAGGCCACTGGGTTGCTTGACGTACGTTGGCACCAGTGTTCCTGAACTTCGGGCTAGGCGTAATTTAATTTAGTTTTACTTAGTTTATCGTTTCTTTTCGAGGCCACTGGGTTGCTTGACGTACGTTGGCACCAGCGTTCCTGAGCTTCGGGCTAGGTTAAATTTAATTTTATTTTATTTAGTTTATCGTTTCTTTTTGAGGTCGCTGGGTCGCTTGACGTACGTACGTTGGCACCAGCGTTCCTGAATTTTGGACTAGGATTGAACGTAGTTTAATTTAGTTTATCGTTTCTTTTCGAGGCCACTAGGTTGCTTGACGTACGTTGGCACCAGTGTTCCTGAGCTTCGGGCTAGGCGTAATTTAATTTAGTTTTACTTAGTCTATCGTTTCTTTTCGAGGCCACTGGGTTGCTTGACGTACGTTGGCACCAGTGTTCCTGAGCTTCGGGCTAGGTTTAATTTAATTTAATTTTACTTAGTTTATCGTTTCTTTTCGAGGCCACTGGGTTGCTTGACGTACGTTGGCACCAGCGTTCCTGAGCTTCGGGCTAGGTTAAATTTAGTTTAATTTTATTTAGTTTATCGTTTCTTTTCGAGGCCGCTGGGTCGCTTGACGTACGTTGGCACCAGCGTTCCTGAGCTTCGGGCTAGGCGTAATTTAATTTAGTTTTACTTAGGTTATCGTTTCTTTTCGAGGCCGCTGGGTCGCTTGACGTACGTTGGCACCAGCGTTCCTGAGCTTCGGGCTCTAGGTGAGCTAGGCGCGAATCCGAGAGAGCTCGTGTTTATATTTAGTTTTTATTTAGTTTATCGTATCTTTTCGAGGCCGCTGGGTCGCTTGACGTGCGTTGGCACCAGCGTTCCTTAGTTTCGAGCTCTAGGCGAGCTAGGCGCGATTTCGAGCGAGCTAGTGTTTACATTTAGCTTTTATTTAGTTTATCGTTTCTGTTCGAGGCCGCTGGGTCGCTTGACGTACGTTGGCACCAGCGTTCCTTAGTTTCGAGCTCTAGGCGAGCTAGGCGCGATTTCGAGCGAGCTAGTGTTTACATTTAGTTTTTATTTAGTTTATCGTTTCTTTTCGAGGCCGCTGGGTCGCTTGACGTACGTTGGCACCAGCGTTCCTTAGTTTCGAGCTCGAGTCGAGCTAGGCGCGAATTTGAGTGAACTAGTGTTCGCATTTAGATTTATTTAGTTATCATTTCTCTTTTTTGGCCGCTGGGTCGCTTGTCGTAAGTTGGCTCCAGCGTTCCTCGTTTTCGAGCTTCAATTCGAGTTGAACTAACAACTGTCGTATTAGGGGACGTTTAGGTAGTGGAACAGTCATCCTAAAGCAAATGCTGACGCCTTCCCTTT
This sequence comes from Homalodisca vitripennis, assembly GCF_021130785.1. NCBI lineage: Eukaryota > Metazoa > Arthropoda > Insecta > Hemiptera > Cicadellidae > Homalodisca > Homalodisca vitripennis. The sequence continues at coordinate 218,770,875 of NC_060208.1, read as the reverse complement.
ATTCCCTTTCGTTTCCGAGTCTGCGATGATGAAAGCATGTTGACTGTACTTGTATAACAACTGTAGAAAAGCCGGTATAGCAGCCAGGTGCGGCCAACGTAGTCAATGTGTTAAACTATGTTTTATGTCCATTAAATAATACGTTTTAACACCTTCACTGTGACTGTACTTGTATAACAACTGTAGAAAAGCCGGTATAGCAGCCAGGTGCGGCCAACGCAGTCAATGTGTTAAACTATGTTTTATGTCCATTAAATAATACGTTTTAACACCTTCACTGTGACTGTACTTGTATAACAACTGTAGAAAAGCCGGTATACCAGCCAGGTGCGGCCAACGTAGTCAATGTGTTAAAAATACAGGTTTTTTATAAGTATTAGCAACTATCAGAGTAAATTCCATGTTCTCCAATGTTTATATTGATGTATAAACCTCCTTAGTGTACATTAAATACCCTTTATTTCCAAAAACTATTATTTATTATTATTAAAAAATATTAAAGATATATTTCCTCAATCAACAATGTTTTATCGTACTGTGTAACATGTCATTTTTACAGGGGGTTTAAATAAGGCATTTTTATTTTTTTGAGAGGAGAATATTTTTTAGTCAATGACATGTTATGATTTTATTTCTTCCACCTACAATTATACTCCAATACCTCAACATCAACGCAGGAGACGTCAGCTGACGAGGTCCGGCTCGACAGGGTAAGACACAGAGTTTCAGGATACATCCGCCGGAGTTCGCTTCAAGGGCTGAAGCGCCTTACAGCGGACGACTCCAGTACTACGGTACGTAAGTACGCTGTGCCTGGCTTCCTCGCTCTCTCGGTCGCTGTCTCTCGGTCGCTGTCTTTCGGTCGGTGTCTAGCAGTCGAAGTCGTCGAGTCGGAGTCGCCGCCCCCACACACGCCACGATAAGGTGCAAGTAAGTAGGTACTTATTTACCTGCCAAAACACGCTTTTACCTGAACTTACCTAGTCACTAACGATAGGATAAGTACATGACATTACGTACTTAAGCTGCTAACAGAATATAATTATAGATATAAAGTGTAGCAAGAAAATAGATCAGTACGAATAGGATTAGATTCTATCACTAGTAAAGAAGAGTTTGAATTTAGTTTTACTTAATTTATCGTTTCTTTTCGAGGCTGCTGGGTCGCTTGACGTACGTTGGCACCAGCGCTCCTGAGCTTCAGGCTAAGCGTAATTTAATTTAATTTTACTTAATTATCGTTTCTTTTCGAGGTCGCTGGGTCGCTTGACGTACGTACGTTGGCACCAGCGTTCCCGAATTTTGGACTAGGATTGAACGTAGTTTAATTTAGTTTATCGTTTCTTTTCGAGGCCACTGGGTTGCTTGACGTACGTTGGCACCAGTGTTCCTGAACTTCGGGCTAGGCGTAATTTAATTTAGTTTTACTTAGTTTATCGTTTCTTTTCGAGGCCACTGGGTTGCTTGACGTACCTTGGCACCAGCGTTCCTGAGCTTCGGACTAGGTTAAATTTAATTTAATTTTATTTAGTTTATCGTTTCTTTTCGAGGTCGCTGGGTCGCTTGACGTACGTACGTTGGCACCAGCGTTCCTGAATTTTGGACTAGGATTGAACGTAGTTTAATTTAGTTTATCGTTTCTTTTCAAGGCCACTGGGTTGCTTGACGTACGTTGGCACCAGTGTTCCTGAGCTTCGGGCTAGGCGTAATTTAATTTAGTTTTACTTAGTCTATCGTTTCTTTTCGAGGCCACTGGGTTGCTTGACGTACGTTGGCACCAGTGTTCCTGAGCTTCGGGCTAGGTTTAATTTAATTTAATTTTACTTAGTTTATCGTTTCTTTTCGAGGCCACTGGGTTGCTTGACGTACGTTGGCACCAGCGTTCCTGAGCTTCGGGCTAGGTTAAATTTAGTTTAATTTTATTTAGTTTATCGTTTCTTTTCGAGGCCGCTGGGTCGCTTGACGTACGTTGGCACCAGCGTTCCTTAGTTTCGAGCTCGAGTCGAGCTAGGCGCGAATTTGAGTGAACTAGTGTTCGCATTTAGATTTATTTAGTTATCATTTCTCTTTTTTGGCCGCTGGGTCGCTTGTCGTAAGTTGGCTCCAGCGTTCCTCGTTTTCGAGCTTCAATTCGAGTTGAACTAACAACTGTCGTATTAGGGGACGTTTAGGTAGTGGAACAGTCATCCTAAAGCAAATGCTGACGCCTTCCCTTTATTCCCTTTCGTTTCCGAGTCTGCGATGATGAAAGCATGTTGATCCGTTGATCATCGGTGCTGTATTTGCTTCGGCTTTTGGTTTCACATTAATTCGGTTCTGAGCTGAACTTGGAAACTACCTCTCCCTTTCAAACCCTGGATTTTACCCCTCTCGACTGTTCTATCCGGTGTCTTAGGGTTATATATTTTTATAAACTATCCCTGACCCGATTAAACGTTATAAATTTGGCGCCCGAACAACTGGACGAAATTAAACGATTAAATTTTCTTAAAATACTGTATATTTAAGGAAATTAGTTTAAAATGTTTGAACACGTTATATTTTGCAAGTTCTTTGCAGTTTTACGCTGGCTATTGGGTGTATTTTATATTTTGCCAACCTCAAACAAAAGGGTCGATTTAGATAAGGCTAACGGTACTAAGGGTGATAAAGGTACGCCTGTACCTTTGTCAACAGAAACTCGACCTTCTGCCACACTTAATGTTCCCACTAGGCAACCGGAAACATTAAGAGATAAATCCCCAACGGAAAATGACCCATATGTTGGATGGGACTATCGTTTAGACAAAACGCAACTACGTAACGAATTATTAAAATACAATCTTGATAGTGAGGGAAAAGTTGACGAATTAAGAAAACGATACGTGGCATATTTACGGTCGGATAAATTAACGACTTCAGAGCGTGAGGTCGAGAACCAAAATAATAGGATGGACTATGCGGGCGTATTAGGAGGCAATTCCGTATCTCACACCCACAGGGTACTGAGCAGCAACGAGCAAAACGAAAGCACGGCTCTTCGTGAAATTCTTGGACTCCCTCCTAACGCGGACAGCAAAACTCTAAGGGAAATGATTTTATCGTTAAAAACTACTAGAGAATCCCAGCTTTCAGCTAATGGCACGATGGGAACTCCGCACACAAACGTAGTACATAGCCACCAATCGATGTTACCGGACTATTCACTTCCGACGTAAACACAAACGAATCCGGTCGGACTACAAAAACGACCAGGTTGTTTCGATCTGCAGAATGACTCGCATAACTTATGCAACCTAGTAAGGAAATGGAATCTTCGTTTTGACGGAGTGAAAGGACCGATCTCGTTCTTAGAGAGATTGGATGAGCTACTCGACGCGTACGGCATTGAACGAAACGACATCCTTACAGCCTTGCCAGAGATTTTCCAAAACTCTGCACTTCTGTGGTATAGGAACAATAAGGACTTATGGAACAATTATGTGGATTTTCGGAGGGACTTTGAAACACAGTTTCTTCCTCCTGGATACAAACAAAATCTTGACGACGAGATCCGGAAGCGTACACAAGGTCAAGAGGAGCAATTTAAAGACTTTGTCGTGGCTTTAATGACATTAATGCGCAGAAGAGGTTCGTTAACACTAGACGAAAAACTCAATATTTTATATTCAAACATGCGTCCCGAGTATAAACTTACGATGAAACGACAAGAATGTAGGAACATATCTGATATGATTCACCAGGCTGAGCAGTATGAAGAATATTTGAGGGCCCGAAACACTTACCGGCCTCCTCCACTGCCATCACTCGCCCTAGTGCCAGAGACGGCATACTATGCAAAGAAGAAGTGTGATAAATCTCACGAAGCGTCTGCGGTTAGCAAGAAAGGCGTTACAAAGACAAAACCCGCTCAAGTAGAAAATGAAATGAGTTGCACCATTCATGGCGAGGCGAACCACACGCAAAGACGGACGACAGAAACCAAAATTGTCAAACCTAACGTTCAAAAAGATAAACGTGAGCTTAACGTGAGGTTCCAAACCCCAGTTAACACAGTGAGGCGTATACGCGACGACACCATATGTTGGAACTGCGAAAAAAGGGGGCATTTTTTTCGAGAATGCCAGAGGCCCAAGACCTTGAGGTGTTTTTTATTGTAAGCGACAAGGTATAGCAACTACCGCTTGCAATTGCCAGACGGGAAACGGTCGGTGGACTCAGCCGAGAAGGGGTCACCTGAGTCCCAACCGAAGAAATTAAGAACGACCCCAGAAGACTGGCAGAGTTGGCTTCGCACAATAGCGAATTTTTCTGGATCGGTACAGAGCAGCAGAAACATGGACAGCAGACCACACATCGAAATAGAAATCTACGGCAGCATATTTTCTGCTCTAATAAATACTGGAGCAACGATTTCAATGGTGGGAAAGAGACTAGCTGAGCATTTGAGAAGAAACGGAAATGTACCATTTAAACGCCCGATGAAAATCCGGATGGGTGATGGCTCACAGACATCGTTAGAAGAATATTATACGTTCGAAGGCTTGATCTCCTATAGAGATACGACGCATACGTTCGAAGCACTTTGCGTGCCGTCACTTACTTCGGACCTGATAGTTGGTGTCGATTCGATTGAATCGTTGTGGTTGCTGACATATGATTTCCCTCCCCAGACGCGACACGAACGTAATATCTTCTTACAGAAGAGTGATGTAGGGGATGTTAGCGGATTGAACCAGCTATCAGAAGATGAACAAGAGGTCTTAGAAAAATTTCTAACAGAGGAGTTGCCTAAATTCGATGATGTTACGGGTAAAACAACACTAGTTGAACACAAGATTCGCCTGATCGATAATACACCTATTAAACAAAGGTACTATACGAGAAATCCGGCAATGCAGGCTGTACTAGAAAAAGAGTTAGAGCGTATGATCGAAGCTGAAGTGATCGAACCGTCTTCGAGCCCGTGGAGCTCACCGATTGTACTTACCAAAAAACCATCTGGTGCATACAGAGTATGTATCGATTTTCGGCGTCTAAATTCAGTCACGGTGAAGGATGCTTACCCCTTGCCACACATCAACCCCATTCTAGAAAAACTCAAGGAAGCCCGCTATATTTCGACCATCGACCTCAAAGACGGATATTGGCAGGTCCCTTTATCAGAGGAAAGTCGGCCGCTGACAGCATTCACTGTACCTGGAAAAGGATTGTTCCAATTTCGCGTCATGCCATTTGGTTTGCATTCGGCTGGGGCTACCTTCCAGCGCCTCTTGGACACCGTTATAGGACCAGAATTGGAACCTAAAGTGTTTGCCTATCTGGATGACCTGGTTATCGTGAGCCCTAACTTTGAGGCTCATCTAGAGCTTCTTCAAGAGGTTTTTCAACGACTAAGAAGAGCAGGTCTGAAACTTAACCCTGCCAAATGTCACTTCTGCAAAACTGAACTGAAGTATTTGGGTCACGTTGTAAACGACAGGGGCATTAAGACAGATCCAGAGAAAGTTCGAGCCATTGTAGAATTTCCTAGGCCGTCCAATTTGAAAACTCTAAGAGGCTTCCTTGGTATGGCCTCGTGGTATCGGAGGTTTGTCCCCAACTTCGCATCTCTGACCACCCCCCTCACGAGACTGTTGAAGAAAGATACTAGATGGCAATGGACGGAAGAACAGGAGAGTTCATTCAAGACTCTTAAGGAAAAATTAACGACTACGCCTATCCTAGCCTGTCCTGATTTTGGACAAACGTTTGTTTTACGAGTGGACGCCTCGGGCGATGGCCTTGGAGCATCGTTAACACAAACTCAGAACGGAAAAGAAGTTGTGATTGCGTACGGTAGCAGATTGTTGACGGGAAATGAACGCAAATTCTCAGTCACAGAAAAAGAATGTTTAGCGCTAGTCTGGGCCGTAAAAAAATTTCGCCCATACCTAGAGGGATATCACTTTATCGCAGAATCGGACCATCAGGCTTTGAGATGGTTACAAAAGTTAGAGACTCCTTCTTGTCGGCTGGCCCGCTGGGTGTTGGAACTCCAGCAACATGATATGGAGATACGATACCGAAAAGGAGCCCTAAACAAAGTGGCTGACGCTCTGTCTCGGAACCCGGTATATGAGCAACAAATTGAGCATATAGGATCATTTACGGCTGAAAATTGTTCAGCTCAGAAAAGAAGGCAGGTAAACAGAAGACCACGTCAGGAAGAAATTACAGATGAATCCAATGATGTAGGGATGGTTGATAGGGACCGTTGGTACAAGAGGCAATACAAGATGGCCGCAAAGGGTGACTCGAATCTGGTTATAAAAGATGGGAACCTCTATCGTCGAGTGATCGTAAAAGGAAATAACGGATGCAGGCAAGCTCACTGGAAAATGTGTGTTCGCGAGGAGGACCGCCCGAAAGTACTGCAAGAAAATCACGACATTGAAACTGCAGGTCATTTGGGTGTTAGAAAAACCGCCTTAAAGCTCTCCCAATGTTATTACTGGCCAGGTTGGTTTCGTGATGTAAAGGCATACGTAAAAAAATGTCTGATATGTCAACGATATAAAGTTGAACAAACGAAGCCCGACGGGAAGATGTATTTTCGTAAGCCACAAGGTCCGTGGTACACGGTTACCGCAGATATAGTGGGCCCCTTACCACGATCGAAGAGTGGAAATCGGTTTATACTAGTGTGTCAAGATTACTACAGCAAGTGGTTAGAACTTAGTCCACTTAGATCGGCCACGGCGAATAATGTGGTAAAAAATTTCAAAGAAATGATTTTGTTCAGATACGGTGCACCCAGCGCTTTAATAACCGATAATGGGTCACAATTTGTTTCGAAAATTTTTCGGGATCTTTGTAGGGACTGGAACGTCGACTGTCAACTGACGGCCCCTTATAGTCCTCAGAGCAATCCAGTAGAACGTTCTAACCGCGTCATCAAAACATTGATATCGCAATTCGTTGGTGAAGACCACCGATCGTGGGATGCTAAACTAAGTGAGTTTAGATATGCATTAAACACAGCGAACCACGAATCAACAAACTTCACGCCAGCCATGCTTAACTTTGGACGCGAGCTGAGACTGCCGAAATCAATATGTGGACCTGCGTTTGAGTACTCCGACGACCAGGAAACGACTACACGAGAAGAACGACACGAACAACGAATGGAAGAATTTAAAAGGATTTATCAAAGCTGTCATCGCAATTTAGCCCGTGCCTTCCAGAGGCAGTCTCGATATTATGACCTCAGGCGACGAGATCATAACCTCCGTGTTGGACAATTGGTCTGGAAAAGACACCATACCCTGTCTTCGGCTCCTGACGCGTATGCATCGAAGCTGGCGCCTCGTTTTGTAGGCCCCTTTAAAGTAATTAGGTTTAAAGGCCCAAATATAGTCGAGTTGAAAGACCGTTCGACAAACAAAACTCAAACGGCCCACGTAAAAGACGTGAAAACGTATACGGGATCCAACTGATAGAAATCGAAAGTTTATCTTTTTTCTCATTTTGTTTCCCCGAAGTGGGTGGGGGATGTAACATGTCATTTTTACAGGGGGTTTAAATAAGGCATTTTTATTTTTTTGAGAGGAGAATATTTTTTAGTCAATGACATGTTATGATTTTATTTCTTCCACCTACAATTATACTCCAATACCTCAACATCAACGCAGGAGACGTCAGCTGACGAGGTCCGGCTCGACAGGGTAAGACACAGAGTTTCAGGATACATCCGCCGGAGTTCGCTTCAAGGGCTGAAGCGCCTTACAGCGGACGACTCCAGTACTACGGTACGTAAGTACGCTGTGCCTGGCTTCCTCGCTCTCTCGGTCGCTGTCTCTCGGTCGCTGTCTTTCGGTCGGTGTCTAGCAGTCGAAGTCGTCGAGTCGGAGTCGCCGCCCCCACACACGCCACGATAAGGTGCAAGTAAGTAGGTACTTATTTACCTGCCAAAACACGCTTTTACCTGAACTTGCCTAGTCACTAACGATAGGATAAGTACATGACATTACGTACTTAAGCTGCTAACAGAATATAATTATAGATATAAAGTGTAGCAAGAAAATAGATCAGTACGAATAGGATTAGATTCTATCACTAGTAAAGAAGAGTTTGAATTTAGTTTTACTTAATTTATCGTTTCTTTTCGAGGCTGCTGGGTCGCTTGACGTACGTTGGCACCAGCGCTCCTGAGCTTCAGGCTAAGCGTAATTTAATTTAATTTTACTTAATTATCGTTTCTTTTCGAGGTCGCTGGGTCGCTTGACGTACGTACGTTGGCACCAGCGTTCCCGAATTTTGGACTAGGATTGAACGTAGTTTAATTTAGTTTATCGTTTCTTTTCGAGGCCACTGGGTTGCTTGACGTACGTTGGCACCAGTGTTCCTGAACTTCGGGCTAGGCGTAATTTAATTTAGTTTTACTTAGTTTATCGTTTCTTTTCGAGGCCACTGGGTTGCTTGACGTACGTTGGCACCAGCGTTCCTGAGCTTCGGGCTAGGTTAAATTTAATTTTATTTTATTTAGTTTATCGTTTCTTTTTGAGGTCGCTGGGTCGCTTGACGTACGTACGTTGGCACCAGCGTTCCTGAATTTTGGACTAGGATTGAACGTAGTTTAATTTAGTTTATCGTTTCTTTTCGAGGCCACTAGGTTGCTTGACGTACGTTGGCACCAGTGTTCCTGAGCTTCGGGCTAGGCGTAATTTAATTTAGTTTTACTTAGTCTATCGTTTCTTTTCGAGGCCACTGGGTTGCTTGACGTACGTTGGCACCAGTGTTCCTGAGCTTCGGGCTAGGTTTAATTTAATTTAATTTTACTTAGTTTATCGTTTCTTTTCGAGGCCACTGGGTTGCTTGACGTACGTTGGCACCAGCGTTCCTGAGCTTCGGGCTAGGTTAAATTTAGTTTAATTTTATTTAGTTTATCGTTTCTTTTCGAGGCCGCTGGGTCGCTTGACGTACGTTGGCACCAGCGTTCCTGAGCTTCGGGCTAGGCGTAATTTAATTTAGTTTTACTTAGGTTATCGTTTCTTTTCGAGGCCGCTGGGTCGCTTGACGTACGTTGGCACCAGCGTTCCTGAGCTTCGGGCTCTAGGTGAGCTAGGCGCGAATCCGAGAGAGCTCGTGTTTATATTTAGTTTTTATTTAGTTTATCGTATCTTTTCGAGGCCGCTGGGTCGCTTGACGTGCGTTGGCACCAGCGTTCCTTAGTTTCGAGCTCTAGGCGAGCTAGGCGCGATTTCGAGCGAGCTAGTGTTTACATTTAGCTTTTATTTAGTTTATCGTTTCTGTTCGAGGCCGCTGGGTCGCTTGACGTACGTTGGCACCAGCGTTCCTTAGTTTCGAGCTCTAGGCGAGCTAGGCGCGATTTCGAGCGAGCTAGTGTTTACATTTAGTTTTTATTTAGTTTATCGTTTCTTTTCGAGGCCGCTGGGTCGCTTGACGTACGTTGGCACCAGCGTTCCTTAGTTTCGAGCTCGAGTCGAGCTAGGCGCGAATTTGAGTGAACTAGTGTTCGCATTTAGATTTATTTAGTTATCATTTCTCTTTTTTGGCCGCTGGGTCGCTTGTCGTAAGTTGGCTCCAGCGTTCCTCGTTTTCGAGCTTCAATTCGAGTTGAACTAACAACTGTCGTATTAGGGGACGTTTAGGTAGTGGAACAGTCATCCTAAAGCAAATGCTGACGCCTTCCCTTTATTCCCTTTCGTTTCCGAGTCTGCGATGATGAAAGCATGTTGATCCGTTGATCATCGGTGCTGTATTTGCTTCGGCTTTTGGTTTCACATTAATTCGGTTCTGAGCTGAACTTGGAAACTACCTCTCCCTTTCAAACCCTGGATTTTACCCCTCTCGACTGTTCTATCCGGTGTCTTAGGGTTATATATTTTTATAAACTATCCCTGACCCGATTAAACGTTATAAATTTGGCGCCCGAACAACTGGACGAAATTAAACGATTAAATTTTCTTAAAATACTGTATATTTAAGGAAATTAGTTTAAAATGTTTGAACACGTTATATTTTGCAAGTTCTTTGCAGTTTTACGCTGGCTATTGGGTGTATTTTATATTTTGCCAACCTCAAACAAAAGGGTCGATTTAGATAAGGCTAACGGTACTAAGGGTGATAAAGGTACGCCTGTACCTTTGTCAACAGAAACTCGACCTTCTGCCACACTTAATGTTCCCACTAGGCAACCGGAAACATTAAGAGATAAATCCCCAACGGAAAATGACCCATATGTTGGATGGGACTATCGTTTAGACAAAACGCAACTACGTAACGAATTATTAAAATACAATCTTGATAGTGAGGGAAAAGTTGACGAATTAAGAAAACGATACGTGGCATATTTACGGTCGGATAAATTAACGACTTCAGAGCGTGAGGTCGAGAACCAAAATAATAGGATGGACTATGCGGGCGTATTAGGAGGCAATTCCGTATCTCACACCCACAGGGTACTGAGCAGCAACGAGCAAAACGAAAGCACGGCTCTTCGTGAAATTCTTGGACTCCCTCCTAACGCGGACAGCAAAACTCTAAGGGAAATGATTTTATCGTTAAAAACTACTAGAGAATCCCAGCTTTCAGCTAATGGCACGATGGGAACTCCGCACACAAACGTAGTACATAGCCACCAATCGATGTTACCGGACTATTCACTTCCGACGTAAACACAAACGAATCCGGTCGGACTACAAAAATGACCAGGTTGTTTCGATCTGCAGAATGACTCGCATAACTTATGCAACCTAGTAAGGAAATGGAATCTTCGTTTTGACGGAGTGAAAGGACCGATCTCGTTCTTAGAGAGATTGGATGAGCTACTCGACGCGTACGGCATTGAACGAAACGACATCCTTACAGCCTTGCCAGAGATTTTCCAAAACTCTGCACTTCTGTGGTATAGGAACAATAAGGACTTATGGAACAATTATGTGGATTTTCGGAGGGACTTTGAAACACAGTTTCTTCCTCCTGGATACAAACAAAATCTTGACGACGAGATCCGGAAGCGTACACAAGGTCAAGAGGAGCAATTTAAAGACTTTGTCGTGGCTTTAATGACAATAATGCGCAGAAGAGGTTCGTTAACACTAGACGAAAAACTCAATATTTTTTATTCAAACATGCGTCCCGAGTATAAACTTACGATGAAACGACAAGAATGTAGGAACATATCTGATATGATTCACCAGGCTGAGCAGTATGAAGAATATTTGAGGGCCCGAAACACTTACCGGCCTCCTCCACTGCCATCACTCGCCCTAGTGCCAGAGACGGCATACTATGCAAAGAAGAAGTGTGATAAATCTCACGAAGCGTCTGCGGTTAGCAAGAAAGGCGTTACAAAGACAAAACCCGCTCAAGTAGAAAATGAAATGAGTTGCACCATTCATGGCGAGGCGAACCACACGCAAAGACGGACGACAGAAACCAAAATTGTCAAACCTAACGTTCAAAAAGATAAACGTGAGCTTAACGTGAGGTTCCAAACCCCAGTTAACACGGTGAGGCGTATACGCGACGATACCATATGTTGGAACTGCGAAAAAAGGCGGCATTTTTTTCGAGAATGCCAGAGGCCCAAGACCTTGAGGTGTTTTTATTGTAAGCGACAAGGTATAGCAACTACCGCTTGCAATTGCCAGACGGGAAACGGTCGGTGGACTCAGCCGAGAAGGGGTCACCTGAGTCCCAACCGAAGAAATTAAGAACGACCCCAGAAGACTGGCAGAGTTGGCTTCGCACAATAGCGAATTTTTCTGGATCGGTACAGAGCAGCAGAAACATGGACAGCAGACCACACATCGAAATAGAAATCTACGGCAGCATATTTTCTGCTCTAATAAATACTGGAGCAACGATTTCAATGGTGGGAAAGAGACTAGCTGAGCATTTGAGAAGAAACGGAAATGTACCATTTAAACGCCCGATGAAAATCCGGATGGGTGATGGCTCACAGACATCGTTAGAAGAATATTATACGTTCGAAGGCTTGATCTCCTATAGAGATACGACGCATACGTTCGAAGCACTTTGCGTGCCGTCACTTACTTCGGACCTGATAGTTGGTGTCGATTCGATTGAATCGTTGTGGTTGCTGACATATGATTTCCCTCCCCAGACGCGACACGAACGTAATATCTTCTTACAGAAGAGTGATGTAGGGGATGTTAGCGGATTGAACCAGCTATCAGAAGATGAACAAGAGGTCTTAGAAAAATTTCTAACAGAGGAGTTGCCTAAATTCGATGATGTTACGGGTAAAACAACACTAGTTGAACACAAGATTCGCCTGATCGATAATACACCTATTAAACAAAGGTACTATACGAGAAATCCGGCAATGCAGGCTGTACTAGAAAAAGAGTTAGAGCGTATGATCGAAGCTGAAGTGATCGAACCGTCTTCGAGCCCGTGGAGCTCACCGATTGTACTTACCAAAAAACCATCTGGTGCATACAGAGTATGTATCGATTTTCGGCGTCTAAATTCAGTCACGGTGAAGGATGCTTACCCCTTGCCACACATCAACCCCATTCTAGAAAAACTCAAGGAAGCCCGCTATATTTCGACCATCGACCTCAAAGACGGATATTGGCAGGTCCCTTTATCAGAGGAAAGTCGGCCGCTGACAGCATTCACTGTACCTGGAAAAGGATTGTTCCAATTTCGCGTCATGCCATTTGGTTTGCATTCGGCTGGGGCTACCTTCCAGCGCCTCTTGGACACCGTTATAGGACCAGAATTGGAACCTAAAGTGTTTGCCTATCTGGATGACCTGGTTATCGTGAGCCCTAACTTTGAGGCTCATCTAGAGCTTCTTCAAGAGGTTTTTCAACGACTAAGAAGAGCAGGTCTGAAACTTAACCCTGCCAAATGTCACTTCTGCAAAACTGAACTGAAGTATTTGGGTCACGTTGTAAACGACAGGGGCATTAAGACAGATCCAGAGAAAGTTCGAGCCATTGTAGAATTTCCTAGGCCGTCCAATTTGAAAACTCTAAGAGGCTTCCTTGGTATGGCCTCGTGGTATCGGAGGTTTGTCCCCAACTTCGCATCTCTGACCACCCCCCTCACGAGACTGTTGAAGAAAGATACTAGATGGCAATGGACGGAAGAACAGGAGAGTTCATTCAAGACTCTTAAGGAAAAATTAACGACTACGCCTATCCTAGCCTGTCCTGATTTTGGACAAACGTTTGTTTTACGAGTGGACGCCTCGGGCGATGGCCTTGGAGCATCGTTAACACAAACTCAGAACGGAAAAGAAGTTGTGATTGCGTACGGTAGCAGATTGTTGACGGGAAATGAACGCAAATTCTCAGTCACTGAAAAAGAATGTTTAGCGCTAGTCTGGGCCGTAAAAAAATTTCGCCCATACCTAGAGGGATATCACTTTATCGCAGAATCGGACCATCAGGCTTTGAGATGGTTACAAAAGTTAGAGACTCCTTCTTGTCGGCTGGCCCGCTGGGTGTTGGAACTCCAGCAACATGATATGGAGATACGATACCGAAAAGGAGCCCTAAACAAAGTGGCTGACGCTCTGTCTCGGAACCCGGTATATGAGCAACAAATTGAGCATATAGGATCATTTACGGCTGAAAATTGTTCAGCTCAGAAAAGAAGGCAGGTAAACAGAAGACCACGTCAGGAAGAAATTACAGATGAATCCAATGATGTAGGGATGGTTGATAGGGACCGTTGGTACAAGAGGCAATACAAGATGGCCGCAAAGGGTGACTCGAATCTGGTTATAAAAGATGGGAACCTCTATCGTCGAGTGATCGTAAAAGGAAATAACGGATGCAGGCAAGCTCACTGGAAAATGTGTGTTCGCGAGGAGGACCGCCCGAAAGTACTGCAAGAAAATCACGACATTGAAACTGCAGGTCATTTGGGTGTTAGAAAAACCGCCTTAAAGCTCTCCCAATGTTATTACTGGCCAGGTTGGTTTCGTGATGTAAAGGCATACGTAAAAAAATTTCTGATATGTCAACGATATAAAGTTGAACAAACGAAGCCCGCCGGGAAGATCTATTTTCGTAAGCCACAAGGTCCGTGGTACACGGTTACCGCAGATATAGTGGGCCCCTTACCACGATCGAAGAGTGGAAATCGGTTTATACTAGTGTGTCAAGATTACTACAGCAAGTGGTTAGAACTTAGTCCACTTAGATCGGCCACGGCGAATAATGTGGTAAAAAATTTCAAAGAAATGATTTTGTTAAGATACGGTGCACCCAGCGTTTTAATAACCGATAATGGGTCACAATTTGTTTCGAAAATTTTTCGGGATCTTTGTAGGGACTGGAACGTCGACTGTCAACTGACGGCCCCTTATAGTCCTCAGAGCAATCCAGTAGAACGTTCTAACCGCGTCATCAAAACATTGATATCGCAATTCGTTGGTGAAGACCACCGATCGTGGGATGCTAAACTAAGTGAGTTTAGATATGCATTAAACACAGCGAACCACGAATCAACAAACTTCACGCCAGCCATGCTTAACTTTGGACGCGAGCTGAGACTGCCGAAATCAATATGTGGACCTGCGTTTGAGTACTCCGACGACCAGGAAACGACTACACGAGAAGAACGACGCGAACAACGAATGGAAGAATTTAAAAGGATTTATCAAAGCTGTCATCGCAATTTAGCCCGTGCCTTCCAGAGGCAGTCTCGATATTATGACCTCAGGCGACGAGATCATAACCTCCGTGTTGGACAATTGGTCTGGAAAAGACACCATACCCTGTCTTCGGCTCCTGACGCGTATGCATCGAAGCTGGCGCCTCGTTTTGTAGGCCCCTTTAAAGTAATTAGGTTTAAAGGCCCAAATATAGTCGAGTTGAAAGACCGTTCGACAAACAAAACTCAAACGGCCCACGTAAAAGACGTGAAAACGTATACGGGATCCAACTGATGGAAATCAATCTGTAGTTTACAGTTATTCGAAAGTTTATCTTTTTTCTCATTTTGTTTCCCCGAAGTGGGTGGGGGATGTAACATGTCATTTTTACAGGGGGTTTAAATAAGGCATTTTTATTTTTTTTGAGAGGAGAATATTTTTTAGTCAATGACATGTTATGATTTTATTTCTTCCACCTACAATTATACTCCAATACCTCAACATCAACGCAGGAGACGTCAGCTGACGAGGTCCGGCTCGACAGGGTAAGACACAGAGTTTCAGGATACATCCGCCGGAGTTCGCTTCAAGGGCTGAAGCGCCTTACAGCGGACGACTCCAGTACTACGGTACGTAAGTACGCTGTGCCTGGCTTCCTCGCTCTCTCGGTCGCTGTCTCTCGGTCGCTGTCTTTCGGTCGGTGTCTAGCAGTCGAAGTCGTCGAGTCGGAGTCGCCGCCCCCACACACGCCACGATAAGGTGCAAGTAAGTAGGTACTTATTTACCTGCCAAAACACGCTTTTACCTGAACTTGCCTAGTCACTAACGATAGGATAAGTACATGACATTACGTACTTAAGCTGCTAACAGAATATAATTATAGATATAAAGTGTAGCAAGAAAATAGATCAGTACGAATAGGATTAGATTCTATCACTAGTAAAGAAGAGTTTGAATTTAGTTTTACTTAATTTATCGTTTCTTTTCGAGGCTGCTGGGTCGCTTGACGTACGTTGGCACCAGCGCTCCTGAGCTTCAGGCTAAGCGTAATTTAATTTAATTTTACTTAATTATCGTTTCTTTTCGAGGTCGCTGGGTCGCTTGACGTACGTACGTTGGCACCAGCGTTCCCGAATTTTGGACTAGGATTGAACGTAGTTTAATTTAGTTTATCGTTTCTTTTCGAGGCCACTGGGTTGCTTGACGTACGTTGGCACCAGTGTTCCTGAACTTCGGGCTAGGCGTAATTTAATTTAGTTTTACTTAGTTTATCGTTTCTTTTCGAGGCCACTGGGTTGCTTGACGTACCTTGGCACCAGCATTCCTGAGCTTCGGGCTAGGTTAAATTTAATTTTATTTTATTTAGTTTATCGTTTCTTTTCGAGGTCGCTGGGTCGCTTGACGTACGTACGTTGGCACCAGCGTTCCTGAATTTTGGACTAGGATTGAACGTAGTTTAATTTAGTTTATCGTTTCTTTTCGAGGCCACTGGGTTGCTTGACGTACGTTGGCACCAGTGTTCCTGAGCTTCGGGCTAGGCGTAATTTAATTTAGTTTTACTTAGTCTATCGTTTCTTTTCGATGCCACTGGGTTGCTTGACGTACGTTGGCACCAGTGTTCCTGAGCTTCGGGCTAGGTTTAATTTAATTTAATTTTACTTAGTTTATCGTTTCTTTTCGAGGCCACTGGGTTGCTTGACGTACGTTGGCACCAGCGTTCCTGAGCTTCGGGCTAGGTTAAATTTAGTTTAATTTTATTTAGTATATCGTTTCTTTTCGAGGCCGCTGGGTCGCTTGACGTACGTTGGCACCAGCGTTCCTGAGCTTCGGGCTAGGCGTAATTTAATTTAGTTTTACTTAGGTTATCGTTTCTTTTCGAGGCCGCTGGGTCGCTTGACGTACGTTGGCACCAGCGTTCCTGAGCTTCGGGCTCTAGGTGAGCTAGGCGCGAATCCGAGAGAGCTCGTGTTTATATTTAGTTTTTATTTAGTTTATCGTATCTTTTCGAGGCCGCTGGGTCGCTTGACGTGCGTTGGCACCAGCGTTCCTTAGTTTCGAGCTCTAGGCGAGCTAGGCGCGATTTCGAGCGAGCTAGTGTTTACATTTAGCTTTTATTTAGTTTATCGTTTCTGTTCGAGGCCGCTGGGTCGCTTGACGTACGTTGGCACCAGCGTTCCTTAGTTTCGAGCTCTAGGCGAGCTAGGCGCGATTTCGAGCGAGCTAGTGTTTACATTTAGTTTTTATTTAGTTTATCGTTTCTTTTCGAGGCCGCTGGGTCGCTTGACGTACGTTGGCACCAGCGTTCCTTAGTTTCGAGCTCGAGTCGAGCTAGGCGCGAATTTGAGTGAACTAGTGTTCGCATTTAGATTTATTTAGTTATCATTTCTCTTTTTTGGCCGCTGGGTCGCTTGTCGTAAGTTGGCTCCAGCGTTCCTCGTTTTCGAGCTTCAATTCGAGTTGAACTAACAACTGTCGTATTAGGGGACGTTTAGGTAGTGGAACAGCCATCCTAAAGCAAATGCTGATGCCTTCCCTTTATTCCCTTTCGTTTCCGAGTCTGCGATGATGAAAGCATGTTGATCCGTTGATCATCGGTGCTGTATTTGCTTCGGCTTTTGGTTTCACATTAATTCGGTTCTGAGCTGAACTTGGAAACTACCTCTCCCTTTCAAACCCTGGATTTTACCCCTCTCGACTGTTCTATCCGGTGTCTTAGGGTTATATATTTTTATAAACTATCCCTGACCCGATTAAACGTTATAACTGCACTGCAAATCATTTCATAAATTTTATATTTTATAATTATTTTTTCAAACATTAATTCTTTATTGTATAAGGAATACAAAGTTTCACGAATTTTCGTTATCTTTAACGATGCACATTTCTTTCTACTGGAACAACAACAGTAAAATTTGTCACCTAACCTTTTTAAGCAATATTAGCAAAACCGTAGTTTCTAATATTTTCATTAAAGTCTGTAATTAGTTTAATTATGTTCACTACATAATCACATCTACCACTGGAGAAACTCTAACTACAAGAACAATGAACATTCAGGGTAATAACACAGCGGTAACTACACATAGTTTTTTTATATTCGTTTCTAACTTTTATAGCCTTCATACCCACGACTCTTGTATGTATTCATTACATTCCAACCCAGCAATATATATGCAAATGCACGAGCTGGACACTGTTCTTGCTGCTGTCTTTGTTAGCGTGATGTTTCGGTACTAATGGCTTCTTCAAAATTATGCCAAATCGCAAAATGTACAGTATTTCCTAAAAGCTTGTAATTAATGACACTACTGTAGAATTAACCATTGTTGCTAGAAAAATACAGTACTGCAAAGGAATTTTAAAAGCCCAATAAAAACGGCTGGCAATAATTCTATGGAGTAGTTTAGGGTTTTGGGTGGGTTTGGGGCTTTGGTGTTTAGGGTTTAGGGTTTTGGGTATAACACAGTAGAAATTTCATAGAAATTATATCACTGAGTTTCTAGTAATAAAAGATTTAATATTTTAAAACCTGAGAGTGAGGAATAGAGGCTGCCTTTATTTTAAATTCAACTCGTTTAGTGGCATGTTCTGAAAAATAAACTAAAAAATTAAACAAGTTTTATAAAAGAGATTTGAGATTATCAATAAACCAATTCAGATGAACCATATGGTTTGAAACGTTAATATAGAATTACCCAATTATACTTATAAGAAAGGTATAATATCGTTCCCAATGTTCACCATCTTGTTTCTGGCGTAGTTTTGCTATTTACTGTTGGCATCTGGTGACATGTTGGTGGTTGGTCGAACAGTGGTAACCTGTTTTGACCTGTCTTCTATTTTTAAGTCGTGTTTTCTTTTTATTAAGTGCATGTTTTTTTCCGTATTGTGCTTGAATATGACTCTACCATATTATGTTTTTTGTGGTGGCTGACTTAAGCGTGCTACAATGCTCTAGTAGGATTTGTTTATATTCTACCTAGAGTTTGTAGTTATGTGTTAGGTTATTTATTCACCCGAGGAAGAGTTTAGACTGCAGATCCGAAAACGTAGAAATACAGATTTAAAAAAAATACCTGATGACTGATGAAACATATCCGAAAAGATTCTCTTCCCTTCAAAATTGTTATATTAAAAGGTACATGCACGTCGAAGACTGGAAATTTAATGTTTGAAAAGGTTTAAAAACATAGTTTTTCTTTACAATTCCGAGAAAGAATATTGAATGTAACATAATATGATAAAATTTGTGTAATAGTAACAAGTAATGGCGAATAGTTGTTATCTCTTTCAAACTAAACTGTCTAAACATCTGATGTTTATTAACTCTAGAGTTTAAGAAAGAAACTCATATTTATCTGACAATTTACACTTGTGAAAATACTAAGGAGGGAGGTAAAATATATACAATGGCTTCAGAAATACGTTTTTACTTTTTTATTTATGAAATCTCATAAATAAAAAAATAAATAAAAAAGTGGACGACGTATTCAAGTGATTATTGAAATGTATTTTATACTAATCCTATTTAAGCACATTTAAAGATTATTTTATTTAGTTGATTAAATACTAGCAGTTATTTTTAGATTTTTACACAATTTCATTTTACAAGCAGAGATATGATAAGCATATTCTATTAAATGGCATTTCATACAATCATAAAATTATTGATAGTCACTGAAAATATACAGATATCTTGATCGATTATAAACTCAAGTTGGAGCAGTGAATTAAGAATATGAAACTATATTTTATAAGCACCTCTAAAATTCCTCAATTTTCTTTTCAAAGTTGAATTGTGTTTTATTGATTAACTCCAATGATTGTAGTAACAGTTGAATTATTTTAGTGGACCGCAACGAAAGTCTTATCTTGAAGGGACAATAAAATAAAAGTTCGTTAGCTTTTCAGGTAATTCATTTCTCATCTAGTCAATGATGGCTTTTGACTGTAGTATAATTATTAAACGCCAGATAAGAACTAACCCAGAAAAAAAAGTGTCTGCACGTAAGATGACAATGTAATAAATGAAAACATCACATTTCCTGTCATCCGTTTAAAAATTATTATAAGTATTATTCCTTGACTTTGATTGGTAATTGAAAAACATTTAATATCTGCTAATTTAAAGCCAAGCGGATAAGTTTAATGGAAAATTGAGTGCTAATGAAGATTTTAAGACAAGTTGGGCGTACCCTAGAGGGATTTTAAAAATAGGCATAACAATAGTATAGTGTATATTAAATTAGGAACCCAAATAATGTCTATGTAAAATTCTGTAAAATCGGGATTCTAGTTTTATCGTGATTGAATAACAAACACACAACCATAAAGACATACACTATTAGTTTTGTATATAATGTGTATACAAACATTTCATATATTGTAATATTATATTTCATATTAATGATAATTAAACGTATTTTAAAAATAGTATTTAGATCAAGGAATACATAAACAAACATGTATGATAGTCCTAAAAGTGTGTTTGTTTTCTCCCTGTCAACATTAGTGTTTTCAAATTGATATTAAGGATATTTTTCCTTATATCTGTCAATATAAACTATTATCTTTTTACAGTATACTACATCGAATCTTAAAAGTAAATATTTTCTTTTTTGCCATCGTTATAAGTCACAAAAGATATATAATACAACTTTTAGAGAATTGGTATCTATCCTATTCGTCATTTGGGGGAGGTATTAGTGAACCTGAACCCCACCTGACGAACAGGATAGATTCTAGTTCTCGATACTTTGTGAAATATATTTTGAATCATATTACGATGGCAAATGTCCGAAATCAAGTTATTTTTTAAGCATTCCATCGTGAATAAATAGTATCAAACATAGTATTTTTATGTATCTACTATATTTGGCCAGATGTGCGTAAACGAACTGTACAGTATATGCGTATCACTATTTAAAAAAATTATCTCTTTCTACGAATGGAAATTGTTATATGCTTGCTATTACTTTGTACAAGGATAAATTATTTATATAGCAGAACACAATTATCACTCCACCTCGAGTTGACTGCTGAACAAACAAACCGATGTTCATAAAGCGCACGAACATCACCTTTTCAATGGAAAGACATTTGAGTGGCTTTAAAATGGGAAATGTATTTCACTAAGCAGGCGGCAGTAAAGAATAATTAATTATCCAATTACAGAATTAACGGCTCCACAAGGAAAACAAAGATTAATTGTTGGGCTGGTACAACCCCTTGCAGCCCACCCCCCCCCCCCACCAAACAACAAACATCCAGCTCTTGACTCTTTGTGTGCACTCATACCCGTAATGAATAGGCTCCGAGAGAACTGTTATTGCGAAATGTATCAAACTTGTTGGAAAAACAAGTTTCTTAAGTTTAATAGAAATTTGCAAGTGTTACAAGAGGTAGTAGCCTACTGATTGATTAGGCTACTAACTAACTATGTATTAATGGAAATAAGTTGGAAATTCCGTGTCCATCAAGCACGTAAATTAATACGTTATTATTTCAGCACATTTTAAAATAAAAAGTTCTTGAAAATTATACTAAAACTTATAAGTGAATTGTATTTTACTCACTAAATTCCACTAATATTCCTGAGCAAATCAGTCTGTATGCTGAGCAGCTTGAGAAAAATTAAACTATTTTGCCTGTTAAACAAGAGAATTAGGAAACTAATTGTGAAGGATGGTGAACTGCTGTACGAGATAATTTAATTCCAAGAAACGACCGACAAAGCTCGGAGAATATTAAGCAGATACATTACAAAATATGTATTAAAGTCAGTTACAATATTTAAATACTATTTTTAAATTTGATTTCGCCGAAATAAAATGGATTTGTTGCTCAATTTACATCGGAAAAGTATAACATTTAATATCTACGCTAGTTTGTGAAAATATGAGTCGTGTATCATAAACATGCGTAAAAATCTGGTATGGGAAAAAACTTCCAGATAAAAAAAACTAAAACATCTTTTGTTTTTTAATAGACATTATCAAAAAAATAGTAGTGTTAAAATGTTATTCTGTTATCTAAGAATATTAATACAAATTTAATAAATAATTATGAATGAAAATAACATCATCAAATAAGATAGCACCATGTTATCGAAGACATACCAGCGTGTGGTAAGGAAGACTTACTGATTGCTAACTGTTCAGATTCATTTGTAGTTGGATAAGCTTCGACTTATTGCAGTAAAGATCCTCACTTTTCCTCAACTTCGTTAATGATAGTCCAATCTGAGCTCGAAAACGAGTCTAAAATATGTAAATACTTCATTCTCGTAATTAAAGATCTTTCACGGAGAATCACGTAACTTTTTTCTTATCGAAGTTTAATAATGACGATATAAAAAATATATACATCTATATACACATAATTTTTAATAAACATTAAATTTCAAAAAGTACGGTTCGCGGAGACCCGAACCCGGGCCTGTTACTTGTAGTACGAGCATGTTACTACTTACACAATGAAGCTTTTACTTTTTACAACTAAATTATTTTGTATTTGACCGTTTCTGTGACATATTTTATTAAATAAGAAAACTATTATATGATCGGAAGACTAAATACCTATTAAAATTGTGTATATGGAGCTTATACTGGTTACTGTTAACTTAAATTAAAACATAAAACCAATATTTAATACTTTTATTTTTTGTGTGAGGCCTTTCGATAGTGAGGCTTCCTTCATCAGACACATCACAAAAGTAAAAAAAAGTATTAAATATTGGTGTTATGTTTTTATGTAAGATACCTATTGAAAGATTTTTAATATTTATTACATTTATATAAGTAGCATAGGCTGATTTAATTGTTAATAAACTTTAAATCACAAAAAAGTACTCGAACCCGAGTCTATCACTTGCCGAGTGAACATGTTACCACTATACCTTACAGCCCTTACTACTTTCAATTATATTATTTATAATAAATAATAAATTAATACTATCGTCAGACGTACATAAGTGTTAAAAGTTTTTAAGGTTACAACTAAAAGACCTTCACTGCACCACCTTCGTAGAGACGTTACACAATTAAGTTTAAAACGTTTTCTAATGTTTGAGTTTAATGGCCCTGAGTATGAAGTCAACCCACTTTGCAAATAGAATGGTCTTCTTTTGTAGAAACGTTTGGTAAAACTTACTCAATAGAATTTTCAATAAATTAAATAATCACAACTGTTATTCATGCTTAGCGAGGTTTGAATTAACGGCGGCGTGGATTTTAGTGCTTTAGTCCACGAGCAAAGCGATTACTTTCCTTAAAGGACAAATTAGCAAAAAAATACCGGTACTGGGAAATTATATGCTGGACTATAATAACAGGACAGGCCAACTTTATAATTCATTCGTCTAGGGAATTGACCTAGATAAGGCTTCCAATGAAGTAATTACACTTCTTTCGAGTTTTGCAACTGATTATAGTCGAGGAGGAAAAAGGGAACCTCTTTTCTAAATGGATACTTCTTGATTAATTAATCCCCCACAAGTTAAATAGTTCATAATTATTTTATAGTGGGATATTTCCATCTTCTGCGTTTCAAGATACTAATGTCAACCTTACAGCTTCAATTTTTATACAGCTTCAGTTTGAAGAATTAATTGAAAATATTCTTCATAATTCTTTATTAATAAATAAAATATATACTTTTTTCCTATTTTTCAAATAAACTATGATAAAGAAAAAACATATTTGTCAGCAACGATATGCATATGCCATTGTATGTAATATTTTTGCAAAATGTTGTTGATTCGACGGAACCTTCATTGTTTTATGTCATTAGATAACTTGTTTATCTTCTTTTCATTCGCTAGTAGATATATTTTAGCGGCCTTGAACTTTTCAGTTTGAGTATTTTTACTCTAATTATTTAATTCGATTCAATGGGGTGATTTTTACTAATTAGGATTTTATGTATGTAATTGTTATAAATAACTTCCAATGCTTCTCTAACGGATCTATATTTGTAACAGTGTTTTGTAAAATATTCGAGTAGAATAGATATTAATGTCATTTAAAACACATTGTATATGTACAAAACTTATATGCTTGAATAATATAGGCTATATAAATATAATTTACATATTATCATGTAAAATTTCTTCATAAAACAATGTTGGTTTTCTTCAAATATCTTATTCCTAAAAATGAATAAACATCGATTCTCATCCAATTGGCAAAATGATAAATTAGTCTCTAATGGGTATTCGCCCATAAGAAAGATATTATTAAAGGTTAATATTTAAAATGATTTTTATAGTTCTAGAAAGGACAAAATGTTCCAAATTGCCATTTAACTACTTGAAACAAACGAACAAGATGGTGTTAAAATAAATGTTAAAAAAGGACGGATAAAAAATCATTATAATATTTAAATTAAAATCAACCATAATACTACAGAGAGTACATACGATTTTTGTACTTTTCATATTTATTTACTGGTTTTGTTTTTTGTTGTTGTTGTTTTTATGTCATTTCTTTTTTTAAACATTTATTGTAAACTTTATATATATCACACACACACACACACACACACACACACACACACACACACACACACACACACACACACACACACACACACACACACACACACACACACACACACACACACACACACACACACACACACACACACACACACACACACACACACACACACACACACACACACACACACACACACACACACACACACACACATATATATATATATATATATATGTTTTATATATTATATATATAAAACAAGGAAGACATTGTATTTAATATAGAGATCGTACAACAAAGCGATATTTCATATATTATATTTAATTACGTAGAGTAACTCTGATGAGTAATACAAATCTAATTAAATTAATTCTCCATTGCTTTCCTCTTATTTCACTATCAAGGGGTTTTTAACATTCGGATATAAAAGTAATTTACTCATATTGCCGCTATATTGTTTTGAGATGTACGGCTACACAATTCCATAACAAACATACACTCCATACATTGTTTACATTATTTCAATCATTGCATGGCAGATTGCCAGAAAAACAAAGGCGATAAAATCTATCGGCAGACAAAGATGTTTGATTGGGTATTCCGTTTGATCTCGATTTGTAAACGGTTCCATTTCCCGCGTGAATCGTCCCGAGTCAATATTTGTTAATGTAGGTTCTCTTCAGTACCTGGGTCACTTTCAACTATTGCTGTTTGGTTTGTTTTGCACTGAAGTTAAAAGCTCTTTTAGTATAGAAGCTTATTGAAAATCCTGAAGATGTATGCTTAACGTATTTCTGAGAGGAAATCTATTTCTCCGAGATCCACTCTAAGAATTTCTTTTAAATTTACGTGTGTTAGCAAGAGTGGATCCTAGAGAAACTCTTGAAAAAGTTGCATACTAACAGTAAGAATTGCGCATGATTAGTATTGATAATTTTCCGTAGACCATTAAAGTACTTTGCTTAGCTCACCTAGCGAATAATGCAGAATGTGAAGTCTAGCACTGTTGAAAACGTAATTTCTGGAATCTGAAGCTATGTCAGTCTGAATAGATTCAAAATAATGTCAATAACTTCAACAAAGTCTTCAAAATGGAGCCAAAATAAACATTCCCATAGATTAAACCATTCCCATCATAGTTATATTATGTGTAGAAAGCTCCGTAGCTCCACCGTGCTTAGAGATTATGTCAAAAACTCATAGTGCACTGATTTTTGCGGCTGATGAGGCTATGATAAAGCCTCTTCACCTAGATTGTACTTGATTTAGCAATCTAGGTGTCCCTTACGTCAAAACTATACGAAGAATGGCGCAGAAAACTTCTTCATCGACGATGTTTTTATCTCTTCAAACTGACATTACTCCAGATTCCATGAGTCATAACTGTAACAGCGTCTGGTCTTAGACGCTGCACTAAGCGAAAGGTGACCTGGAACTAAACTTAACATTCACAAGTATGAGATCTTGCAGGGAATATTTACATCGGAGTAAATACCGTGGAATATATTATAAAATGCTTCAGGCCAAAAGTAAGGGTCTAAAAACCCACAAGTACTTTATTATGTTGATTTTTTGTCCATTACGACCAAATATCCTCATCTCAACTTACGCTTCCAGAAGAAATTCAGTCATCAGTTTCATGAACCGCATTTTCATCTGTAACAGGTTCTTATTGTTTAGGGTGACCCAGTAAAATAATCTACACTACAAAACAGAAAGAAAAATCATTACCTACAATAAGGAACTCTTCAACAAAGTGTTATAGACATCCTATTTTCCTTCAAACTCTAAATTTGTTTTTCTATCTATCACAAATGTGTTGCCGTTCACGTATTGAAAATAATTCGTTAAATGTGAACTATTACGATAGTTATTAGGACGTATGAAACACCTACCTGTAATGTTAAAGTATATTTTAAGTTAATTTACCATGTAATTATATATCATATAAATTGTACAAATAAATTGTGTTCTTTAAGCAATATTTGGAATAGTTATAAATTATCTTCTTCATTTATAAATTAAAAGCACAACTAAAATGAACTAACTAAAATGATAACTAATTGTTATTGATTCCATATAACAATTTATAGGATCAATTGTGAAATGCTTTGAAAACAATGAGATGTCGAGAAAGTTACATCATGTTTAGTGTTTTTTAAATGGGTGATGTTCGGGTAGTAATAATCACTTTTTCCACCATATGTAGACAGTTAATCACGAAGAAAACAATAAAAGTATTATAACAACATATTTAAACACTGATCTTAAGAAAATACTTGGCTAGTAATTGGATATAATAGGATTAATTTTATAATGTGGCCGTTTATTTTGGAGATTATCAAATCGTCTTACTTATATTTCGGAATATATCGAAGTTTAAAAAAGTCTTAGGAAAGTAAATGAAAGGTTTAGCTACGTATCCCTCCCTCTTCTACCCCTACCGTGTTTGTTCACTTTCCAGAAATCTAGCTGAATTTGTGTAATGATCACCATCAAGTTTATTATTAATCCTTATTTTACTTTACTACATTAATATACTCGATTATTTTATGTGTAACGACCTGCTTCTAGTAATTACAGCAATATACTTTTACGTTTTATTCTTAAGCTAATCTTTTTTAAATTTTAATGCAAAATTATACTACATAAAATTAAATATAGAAAAAGACTAGACCTATAACCGTTATGGGGAATTATTCTTTTGAAAATATGGAAGTGGACTGTATTAATAGGTTACGTAAATTTCATCTTATAGGCCATCAGGAAGTAGAAAAATAGCGGCCTTCTATTGGTTGTAATCCTATTTCGACTCTTATGGGTTACTGATACTCATGTAAAATGTTTTCTTTATTGAGAGCACAGGACATTCATGCTCTCTAACATGTGTCTAACTACATATTTCAAGGAGAGCATGAAGTTTAAAAACAAAAATATAGTGTTGTATAGCCTAACACCCAATTTCCAGATGTATGCGAGTGTTAAACTTCAAACTTTTGTTATTTGGGAATTTTGAGAATTAGTGTTGAGTTATTTGGGGCTTTGCCTTTTCTGCAGGGTGACTCAGACCTTCTGTTCGTGATGTAAGTGAAGATAAAGAGTCTATTTCAACTGTTACTTCTTTTGTGGCTGAAGATTTCGATAAATTTATCTGTAACCGAAACAAAAACTGAAAGTCGCATTTTTTGGGGGTTTGGACCTAGTGTTTGAAACATTTATAAATGTAAAATTGGCGAGTGTGGTAGTTTACTTTTAAGGTCTCTGGACATAGATAAACAAATGTTTCCAACAATTTATCTAGTTTTATAATGAAGAGGGTATTTAAGTTCAACAAAAATCTATATTTACAGATTTTAAATTTTACTTTATTAAAAAATGTACGAACTCCTTCTACCCAAATCAGCTGAGGACCTACTCTTCTTTTAAAAAACAATTTTCAGTTTTAAAACTATTGAAATTATAAAACTTTTTTAATTTACCATTTACCATTATACGATTACACGAAATTAACCTAGCATTTTAGATCCTATAAGGACAAATAACCATTTCCAATTATTACTCTCCAAATTTGCTTTCAAACTAACAACACATTCTGAAAGAATAACTCATATTACTTGCAAAATGTATATGGGTTAACACTCTCAATATTATATCAAATTTCAGAACTGTAACTGAAACAGTTTTTAAATTGTAAGCATATGATCATATTTCTTATCCGATACAAAATTACTCCATATTGCCACCAATCAGACCTTCTAGAATATTTCTTACCTGCTACAAACATACTCCAAATATTCTATAGTCTTGTATACATTCTACTATTATATTTCTGTCTCATACATTTGCGGTCAGACCCTCTAAGCTTTTCTTACTTTACACCGAACTACTCCAACTACTCTGTAGCTTTGTACGTATTCTACTATTTAATTGTGCTCTTGGACATTTGCGTTCAGACCCTCTAGAATTGTATTCGTTCACATGATTATAAAACCTTTCAAGGGTCTAGATAGACACTATCTCGAGTGATGTTGCCATTAGTGCAGGCTAGGACCCATGGTACTGGCGTATTCCTGTAGATAAGATAAGGAAGGAAAGATAAGAGTCTTATTCTTGTATAAAGAAAGGTACATTATATTTCTTCAGAATATGTAATCTGACTTATAACGGTTACAGTGTAATTATTTCGCGTATAGCAATTTCTAACGTTTTGTTTGGGCTAACCATGAAATTTTGTCATAATTATCACATAAACGCACCTGCAGAAAAAAGCATTTTGGAAATCATCAATGCTTCAAATGTTTATACTCTCTCTTATTATGATACTCTAAAACATTGGTATTCTTTAAGATATATTTTTATTGATATATAACGCTGTATTAAAATCTAAAAATAACTTCTTTCTGTTATTTATAAGTTATTATTAATTATTTTGGCTTGTAATAACACATATTTATAGTACGGCTTAAATCTGCAGCAGTGTACTGGATGAAAAATAATAAGTTGAGTAGCAAACTGGGCTAATTATTTATCAACAACTGAGGGATTGTATTTGTTGACAAACTCAACTCAACGGCACCATAACGATAAGGAGATAAGACACAAATAGGTACTGAAGCTCAGTATTGTATGGCTTAAACTAACAGCAGTGTACTGGATGAACAATAATAAGCTGAGTAGCAAAGTGGGCAAATTTTTTATCAACTACTGAGGGATTGTATTTGTTGACAAACTAAACTCAACGGCACCATAACGATAAGGATATAGAAGACAAACAGGTACTGAAGCTCTGCATTGTATGGCTTAAACTAGCAGCAGTGTACTGGATGAACAATAATAAGATAAATAGCAAACTGGGATAATTATTTATTGACAACTCATGGATTGTATCTGTTGACAAACTAAACCGCAGTATGGCAACATCGTGTATATATATTTTCAATGTATCATATAATGTACGCTACTAGTCCGTACATAATTTATTTTAATAATAAATATGTTTCATATAAAGTACAGTATCAATAGTCAAAAACGACTAAACATTTTTAAATATGCTTTGTTTGGGTCAATCTGTAATGTAAATAGTTGTAAGCTGCATCGCGTGTCACTTAACAGTCTTTGATTAGGTTACATCACAGATAAAGGCATACTCCTAATGGGCTAAACGTGTTACTATGTCTCATGATTGTACTGTTCGTATGAATATTTATTCATTCTTCGATTACCATCGATTACGTTATCATCATAGTTCCACGTTAGATCAATGTAAAATTATTCTCTAACACTCAGCAAAATCCCATGCATTTTCATCTAACATAAACGTGCTTACAGAAAATAAATCTTCAAGTATAGATCTCTAGACATATAATGAGGAGAGAGACAGACAGACATTAATTACATTAAATATCATGTCTAGTTATAAGTTTCTCTAAAAAGAATATCAAAACTCATCAATTTATCATATGAATATGTATTCAGACGGAGAGTGTAATTTTATAGTCACGGTGAGAGCAGAAGTAAGTCGGTAAAACTGGCCGACAATAATTAATCAAAACCGCACGCTCCTTACGTTGTGTTGTGTAATTCCTGTAGCCACGATCTTTCGTGCAGTTTAATTAATTATTACAATTTAACCTTGTGCTTTTCATGAGATCCCTTTTCTCTCCGGCTTAAAAGCATCTTCATGTACGTTTAATCTTGAACCATTACATACCATAGTGCAATTTACAGCTATAATAAGAAGTTTTTTACAGATTTATGAAGAGAAATATTGCAAACTCTCTTTTTCTCCGTATTTTATTTTGTCATGCTTAAATAAATTACATCATCTGCTTTTTTCAATATTCTCCTATGTGCTTACTTACATTTATACTTCGATTAGAATGCGTGACTAAAACTCATTAGCAGTATAAAATGTGTGTGAGACAAATGTAGAAGTATCACAGAGGATATAGCATATAAAAAGTCAACAGGATGTGCTTGTGGACATTAGGTTGCAATTATAACGTTTAATCGGGTCAGGGATAGTTTTATAAAACATATAACCCTAAGACACCGGATAGAACAGTCGAGAGGGGTAAAATCCAGGGTTTGAAAGGGAGAGGTAGTTTCCAAGTTCAGCTCAGAACCGAATTAATGTGAAACCAAAAGCCGAAGCAAATACAGCACCGATGATCAACGGATCAACAAGCTTTCATCATCGCAGACTCGGAAACGAAAGGGAATAAAGGGAAGGGCGTCAGCATTTGCTTTAGGATGACTGTTCCACTACCTAAACGTCCCCCAATAACAACGAAAGTTGTTAGTTCAAACTCGAATTGAAGCTCGAAAACGAGGAACGCTGGAGCCAACTTACGACAAGCGACCCAGCGGCCAAAAAAGAGAAATGATAACTAAATAAATCAAAAATGCGAACACTAGTTCACTCAAATTCGCGCCTAGCTCGACGCGAGCTCGTAACTAAGGAACGCTGGTGCCAACGTACGTCAAGCGACCCAGCGGCCTCGAAAAGAAACGATAAACTAAATAAAAACTAAAATGTAAACACTAGCTCGCTCGAAATCGCGCCTAGCTCGCCTAGAGCTCGAAACTAAGGAACGCTGGTGCCAACGTACGTCAAGCGACCCAGCGGCCTCGAACAGAAACGATAAACTAAATAAAAGCTAAATGTAAACACTAGCTCGCTCGAAATCGCGCCTAGCTCGCCTAGAGCTCGAAACTAAGGAACGCTGGTGCCAACGTACGTCAAGCGACCCAGCGGCCTCGAAAAGATACGATAAACTAAAGAAAACCTAAATGTACACACGAGCTCGCTCGGAATCGCGCCTAGCTCACCTAGAGCTCGAAGCTAAGGAACGCCGGTGCCAACGTACGTCAAAGCGACCCCAGCGGCCTCGAAAAGAAACGATAAACTAAGTAAAGCTAAATTAAATTACGCCTAGCCCGAAGTCCAGGGACACTGGTGCCAAACGAACGTCAAGCAACCCAGTGGCCTCGAAAAAGAAACGATAAAACTAAGTAAAACTAAATTAAATTACGCCTAGCCCGAAGTTCAGGGACACTGGTGCCAACGTACGTCAAGCAACCCAGTGGCCTCGAAAAGAAACGATAAACTAAGTAAAACTAAATTAAATTACGCCTAGCCCGAAGTTCAGGGACACAGGTGCCAACGTACGTCAAGCAACCCAGTGGCCTCGAAAAGAAACGATAAACTAAGTAAAACTAAATTAAATTACGCCTAGCCCGAAGTTCAGGAACACTGGTGCCAACGTACGTCAAGCAACCCCAGTGGCCTCGAAAAGAAACGATAAACTAAATAAAAAGCTTAACTAAATCAAAGCTTAACTAAATACGTTTCTTGCCCGATGCTAAGGAACGCCGGTGCCAACGTACGTCAAGCGACCCAGCGGCCCTCGAAAAGATACGATAAACTAAAGAAAACCTAAATGTACACACGAGCTCGCTCGGAATCGCGCCTAGCTCACCTAGAAGCTCGAAGCTAAGGAACGCCGGTGCCAACGTACGTCAAGCGACCCAGCGGCCTCGAAAAGAAACGATAAACTAAGTAAAGCTAAATTAAAATTACGCCTAGCCCGAAGTTCAGGGACACTGGTGCCAATGAACGTCAAGCATCCCAGTGGCCTCGAAAAGAAACGATAAACTAAGTAAAACTAAATTAAATTACGCCTAGCCCCCGAAGTTCAGGGACACTGGTGCCAACGTACGTCAAGCAACCCAGTGGCCTCGAAAAGAAACGATAAAACTAAGTAAAACTAAATTAAATTACGCCTAGCCCGAAGTTCAGGAACACTGGTGCCAACGTACGTCAAGCAACCCAGTGGCCTCGAAAAGAAACGATAAACTAAATTAAACTACGTTTCAATCCTAGTCCGAAATTCAGGAACGCTGGTGCCAACGTACGTACGTCAAGCGACCCAGCGAACCTCGAAAAGAAACGATAATTAAGTAAAACTAAATTAAATTACGCTTAGCCTGAAGCTCAGGAGCGCTGGTGCTAACGTACGTCAAGCGACCCAGCGGCCCTCGAAAAGAAACGATAAATTAAGTAAAACTAAATTAGATTACTCTTAGGCTGATGCTCAGGAGCGCTGGTGCCAACGTACGTACGTCAAGCGACCCAGCGGCCTCGAAAAGAAACGATAAATTAAGTAAAACTTAATTTAAACTCTTATTTACTAGTAATAGGATCTAATCCTATTCGTACTGATCTGTTTTCTCTTGCTACACTTTATATCTATAATTATATTCTGTTAGCAGCTTGAGTACGTAATGTCATGTACTTATCCTATCGTTAGTGACTAGGCAATTTCAGGTAAAAAGCGTGTTTTGGCAGGTAAATAAGTACCTACTTACTTGCACCTTGTGGCGTGTGTGGGGGCGGCGACTCCGACGCGACGACTTCGGCTGCTAGACACCGACCGAAAGACAGCGAACCGAGAGAGCGAGGAAGCCAGGCACAGCGTACTTACGTACTGTAGTACTTGGAGTCGTCCGCTGTAAGGCGCTTCAGCCCTTGAAGCGAACTCCGGCGGATGTATCCTGAAACTCCGCGTCTTACCCGGTCGAGCCGGACCCCGCCAGCTCCTCTCAAAAAAATAAAAATGCCTTATTTAAAACCCCCTGTAAAAATGACATGTTACACAAAAATGGTATTTTTTAAAGTAATTTGTTAAATTTTTTTTCTTGTTAACTTAGATTAGGAAAGAGACGCCAACCTGTGACGTCGTAAGTTCATAAACTACCACTCCGCGTCTTCCACTCAGGTACTCTGTCAGCCTGTAGTCTAATAAGGGCGTTTTCGAGTACATATAGAGACACAACACGAATGTTTTTCGTACTCTAGGGATACAAAAATTTTGTATTTTTTAGTATTACTTTAAATAAAATCCTAGCAATTAAATGTACTCTCCTCATAATTTTACTTGGACAGTATTTTGCTGAGTACCACAAAAGAAGATCTCCTGTGGACATTTTGGAACAAACAAGGTCGATTCGAATGTTCAAGATTAATCACATATCAAGGTAATATTTCAGATATTTCAAACATAACAGTGTAATTTATACTTATCCAATTATCATATCTGACGTAAAGGCAACTGGCTCTTGTCATAATGTAAAATAATCGCAAAGCATGATTTAATTGTAATTAATAATACTGAAATAGGGATTGAAATGTTGAATTCAGTACATATTTTATATTCGTGAATTTTTGTAATGTGTGAGTAAAATTTATTGTTGTGTTATAGTGCCTTTTGTGGATATACCTTTAGACTCACATGAAGAATCTTCCTAAAGTATATAATCCGTTTCTTAAATAAAATCTTTTCTTACTTGTAACAGTTGCAAATTTTATACTTTATTCCAGACTTTTGAACAATCACATTACATTTGCACCATATCCAAAATTACAATATACAAGTCTCCTTCACCATTCAAAAATTTCAACCTACTTCCAGCGCTGGAGTCAGTCATCGAATTAGGCGGTCTCCCAGATAAAAGCAGAAACTCCTCAACGCTGAAGAATACTTTTAACAATATAAAGCGTTTCTATCGAATTTTTGACGCCTTGGGCGTTGTGGCATTTTGTAATAGAATTGGGCAATCTGTTGATGGAATAAACACCTGCCTGCTAAGACCTCACATACCATCCATCTATATCATCCATTGCATTCAGTGGCACAGTTTCTACATCTTATATCGTTAAATTGGTGTTCATAAGTTAGTAAAACGCAGCCTACTTCATAAAAATGTAGGTAGAATTTATTACTAAAGTAATTAAAAAAATAGTTTTTTGATTATTTTACATTTAAAATCATCTTTAATATTGTAAAAAATAATATGTATTGAATAGATGATACCTAATAACCTTATAAAAACAACTCTAAATTTTGATTAGATTGATTCGATTTTAGATGACATTGTAATATAAACGAGGCATACTTTTATATATCCTCCGTAACCGAAATGTACATCGGTTGGATGTGGCTAGTCTAATAATTAAGGGTCCTGTAATTGTCTATTTTTTAAGAGGTTCAAAAAATGTATTGCTATCATAATGTCGAAAAACTTACAAGAATCACCCAAACTCATTTTAAATTCATTGTTATATTATACCTTCCTAAAGAAATTTAACAACGCGAACATCGTGTAGAGCTGTGTCTGCAATCAGTTAACTCATTGTCAATTAAACTGCTCTCTACTTCCGCAGGCGTAGATATTATGTACGCTCGAATTTATGACAGTGTAACATAAACAAGAAGAAAGATTAATGAGTGAGTGTCAATTTTTTCCA
This sequence comes from Homalodisca vitripennis, assembly GCF_021130785.1. Classification (NCBI taxonomy): domain Eukaryota; kingdom Metazoa; phylum Arthropoda; class Insecta; order Hemiptera; family Cicadellidae; genus Homalodisca; species Homalodisca vitripennis. The sequence goes on along the minus strand of NC_060208.1, from coordinate 218,736,446 downwards.
AATTAGAGATGTGATTTATCTTTAAAATATGAGATGTTTCACATGTGTAAGCTTCTGGAACAGCTTCTCGAAATTAAGATATCTTAATTTGTATAAGATCTGACAAATCGAGAAGATTAGTTGGATAGTAAACTTGCTTATTAATGCTTGGACACTTTCTATATCAAAGGATCCCATTTAAACATCGACAGGAATTGCCGAATAGGTTGTATTAGTGAGCACGCCTAAAATATGAACGCTTTAAAATATTTTTCACATGACATAGACACTCTAAGCTGAACACAATAAAAAGTGATTTTGAACAAGAATTACTATAATATTACAACAGTACTTACTTTAAATTTTACAACATTTAGCCAGAATCACTGCTTAATGCTCTAGCTACTCTTAGCTTGTTTCCTTACCTATCCTATAAAATGATTAATCATAAAGCTATTTAAACTATAAGTATCAATTTTTTGGATACACTCCTTTTAAACTAGGGCATTAATGAGTTTATATACTAAAATATTTAGAGGACTCGATTATTTTACAATATCATTTTATCGAAAAGTAGACTGAGTACTGCCAGACAGTCTTACTTCATACAATCAACGATAACATTTCGACTTAAAACCACGATTCCATAATAAAGTTATCTATGAATATACATTCTAAACTTGATTTGTATTCCTCCTAAAAGAAGTATAAGCCATTATTATTAATTGACTGGCTGTCGCTACAAACACGATAGCATCGTGCGGCGTAGTGCAGAGATGGAGTGACTTGCTATTGCGTTTGTTTCGACAGCCATGTTATTATTATTTGGTATACTTCGTGCCGTATATTTATTGACTTCGTATTATCAAATGCTTCGTGTTACGCGATACGTTGTACTTTAATTCACCTGACGATGTCTTATTGTCAGTCGTCTACTTCATGTAAGGAACAAGCTGAAACATATGCTGAAGAAACAATGTCAATTGCGTTAAACGGTGGTATCCGTAAACAATACAGACTTACTTATTTCCTAAAGGTCAGTTCATGGATTATAATGAAACTAAGAGCAAACCTCAGATTTGGTTAATTTCCTTCCAATTAATCCTCAAACCTAAGGGCTTATCAATGGTTGGAGACCTACCAGTTACCAAACATAGGTCTGTTATCGTACAATCGTGTTGAATCTTGTTAAAAGTATGTTTATTGAATAATTTCAATATAACTGTATTCTGTCAGCCATAACGTGTTGGATTAGACATGATTTTTTACCGATGACACAAGAATTCGGATCAGAGACTTTACATCGTATAAACTAATTTTCATCAACTATATTTAACAGTTCATTTTTGAGAGATCCGTCGCGCCGGAACTAACTCACTAATGAAGAAAGTTTTAACAAGTTTTCCACTTCTGACTGGGTGGGGTCGAGTTAAGCAGAAACTATTTTTCTGTCTGATGTCGTTGTATCTTCACAGTTAAGATTATCTAATTTATCAAGTTGTTTAAAGTATCTCAGTGGTATCTTAACATAAATTTTATTTCACAACTTGTTATACTTGATTAATCGACAATTTTTTATTTTATTCTGAATATAAAACATTAAAGCTAATACAAATTATACTTTTGTAATAAATATATGTATTATCATTTATTTTATTAAAATTTAAGCTTTCAGTAATGTAGGTCCGTACTACCTTCTGTAAGCCAGGCATCGTCACACGTAACAGGCTTCGTTAAGGGTAGAACCATATTTGAAATTACTTCCAGTTATTTATTTAATTCATACAGTAATATTCAATAAACACATATTTATATAAGCATTAAGGACCATAGTATTAAACGAAACAAATGGCTTGTCCGTCACTTATTAAAATCATTACAGACAAAAATTGTAACTATGAGAGAAGCACACCAAATAGGCCCTGTTGAAGCTTTTACTGTGCTACGAGACAGGCGCTCGGTGACAGATGATTAAACTATTTTACACAGATTTCTGGGCATGGAAACCACAGAATCTTTCTCTGGGAAAGTCTGCGTCAAACAAAAGACCTCACAAAAATTACAAGGATATAGTATTGTATGTGATAATCCTGCTTGGAAGTTTGTGTTGATACTCTGACATGATCTCTAGGATATTCCTTTAAGTAGTATTGTACAGTGGGAAGACACAAACATAGTTACATATAAAGCCAACTTTGAATATTGTATAATGTATTTCACCATATTTGAAAACTTCAGGCTTTGTACTGAAATACATACAAAACATTTGTGGGTCAATGCCAAAGTTATGTATATTTCACGTTGAATTACTTTATAGTGAACGTTAAAATAACCTAAAATGTTTATTTTCACGTAGAGAAACTTTTTAATATTTATCTACATGTGTGTTCTATGCGCATCGAATATGATAAATAAAACATCAAGGTGTACAACAGCTTCATTATATAATTGGGAGACACAATCTTTTGGACAACTTTAGTTAAGAACAGGAACAGAGCAATTAAAAAGAATCTGGAAGTTTACCGTAATTAGTAGCCTGCAGTTAATCATCTTTAAATCTGGAATAAATCATCCACGTTTAACTTGAATCAATTAATTATACTATATTTTGTGAGAGTCATTCCGTTTAACATCAGTATGAAAATACCTTGTCAATTTTATGCAACAAATTTTAATTATTTAAACGTATAAATGAGTAAGTTTTACTATTTATTTAATAGCATGTATGAAAAAAGCTTAAAAATCAGAAAATGAAATTTGCAGCTATTATAATTTGTTTTTATCGATGAATGATTATCTCTGTTAAACTTCCATTATACTAGCAAATTAGTGGCAATGTATTATCACACAGAAGACACATAAACATATGACTTTCAGAATCGATGTAACCAAACACACTTTTAGTCATAACTAACGCTTACATGGAACACAGTTGAGTAAATTACAAGTTTTATCTCCTTTTAAGTAATCTCTACAATAAACACAGTAATGATCTTGTTCAAGCAGTCCATTACTTGAGTCTTCCTCCCACTAAACATTATCTAACGAAACTGAGCTGACTGAAGATTTTTAACCTTCATAATTTGAAAGATGTTCAAAACTGTAAAATGGGATTATTTTTTACTATATTTTAAGTTTAAATTTTTTTAATATTTAATATATTATTGAAGTCAAGTGTGTAGTTTAATTTACTTACGTTTTATTGTTCGAGTTGTGGGCCTAGTTGGCAAACGTGAAATATTGTTCCGAATATCAAAGGGAATCACTTGGTTGATTTAATTACATATCACACAAGATATATGGTCTGGTCTTTGTAGAATATATCGGGTGAGGGGTTGTTAGTTCTCATTTCAGTGGATCTGACTAATGAAATAGAGTTGGTGGCTTTACTAGTGGACTGCGGTTTGGATAAGGGAACTATTTCAGAGGATTTCCCGTTTGATGGCTTGATATTTCCTTCTACTAGACAAACGGGACAAAGGTTAAACGCACGGGGGTGGAGGGGTATTTTTGGGATTTGATGATTCTAAGTACCCTAATTTTATATTAGATTACTCCATGAAGAGTTTGGCCAGGTATATCAACGTTTATGATTACTTCTAAAACCAAAATGTGCAATTCCATTCGGATTAAAGGGGTAGATTCCTGTTTTTATGGATCCCGTGACTGCATTCCCTGGTGTTACAGCTTTTTACCAACAGTCTTCTAGTTCTTTTTATGGTTTCTCATTTCCGATGTTAGGTTTGACAGGATAACAGGATTTCAGACAACAGAATATCCATGATGACACAGGTATAACACAACGTTTCGATGATTGGATTCTATGCTCTTCGTCAGGTGGGGGAGGTATAAGTACATTCAAAAATAAAAAATAGAATGAGAAAATGAAACGAATTTAAACATACCCTACAACTGTTTGGAGTCTAGTCCACGTGTTGCCACTGCAGAGAATTCAAGTTCCAAGCACAAGTCAGAGAGTAGTATAGACACGCTCACAGATCACACCAGCACGGATGAAAGCGGGTTACTGAAGCAGTCTTGTAGTAGCTCACCAAATTAAATTTTTCGTATCTTTTGATCTGGGCGATTTATTTCCTATTTTTCCACGGCATTATAAAGTTGGTGCTTTAAGGATTTAAAGACAGATCGGTCCAGCGGCTGCAGATAATGAGTAGTATAATAATGTGTGGCCTCCAAAACAAGCATGACAGTTCCAAGGCTTTTTGGGACAAAAATGATATCTTAGGCAATCGAAAAAGCTATCAAGATTTACATATGCAGATTTCTATGACACGAAAACTGTACTTCCTGGTGTCATGATATACATCCCTAATATTAGAATATGTATTAGAAGAAAACTTCGTATCTTTGTCAGCCCTCAGGACACCTCAGTGATTTCCACTTATTTACAAAAACATTTTCTCCAATAATGCATTTATAGCCAACTGTTCCTTATAGTTTTTTATATGGTGCCTTATATCAGTAAGAAATTTAAGTTAAGTTTTAAAATTTGCGTAACACAAATAAGCTTTCTTGTTAAAAACTTTCTTGAAATTCATTGTTTGATGTTTTAATTTAATATATTTTATTATATAGTATATTTATTTATACTATGAAAATTATGACGTCATTTAGAATTTGTACATCACTCAGGCTTGACTGTTTTATAAATAAAGTTATTTTTGAAAAAATACAAGAAATAATTGAGGTTTAAGTTAAAATATGTATAGTTTAAACTTTATAAATTTATTAAAGTAGCAGATACCACAGATTTCCTATTAAATAACAGGCAATGACAGGCATAACCCTCATGAATGGCGTATACATTCCTAAAAATAAGTAAAGTTCGCTGGAAGATATTTCAATATTCTGGGCAGTTACAGAGTAATTAGAATTCAAGTTAAAGAGAAATTTATGAGGTGCAGGAGTCACACTGATATAATTGTTGTGAGTACCAATGAAGTTCATAAGTTTCATTCGAAGAACATAATATTTGAATGAATAGTTCCAGCGGTTTCGACACTTGAATTATTTTAGGCCAGAGTGGAGGAAAAAGCCGCAGTACTCTTAATGAAAGCTCTTGTTATGTAATATGATGGAGCTCTGTGATAATTTTGAATCGGAGGTAGAAATAATTAAGGATCATATTAATAAAGTTTTCATTATCTTAGAGGTTTAAATGTTACAAGAATTTCCACCGGCTTTTAGATTAGGTTTACCGTGTAAAGAACAATTTGTGGTTCCAATAACATATACATCTCACATGCCTTACTAGAGTTTACCAACTTGCCAAGATTTAAAATATACATACATCATTGATCCGAGGAGCCTAATTAAGTATAATGGCGACTATTTTCAGAACTTGTAATCTTCTTCCGGTCAATGTATGTCCCGGTATATTAGTAACGTTTGTATTGTTGCATTATCTTAGTTACAGTTCATTATGCAGTCTCAAATTTTATTCCTTCAGCTATTGCACTCTTCTTCCGGTCTATTATATTCTTAGTGTCGCAGTAGTGTTTGTGTTGCTGCAAAAGATTTACAATACAAGGTCTGAAAGGTCTTATTCGTTGAGAATTCATCCAATTCAATTCATCATACATTACCTCCAAAATATGCTAGTTCCGAATATATATATATATATATATATATATATATATATATATATATAGAGAGAGAGAGAGAGAGAGAGAGAGAGAGAGAGAGAGAGAGAGAGAGAGAGAGTTTAAACGATAGAATTCAATAGATCGTTGAGTTTAAAAATGTGATACGCTACGTTATGTGAAAATAGCCACATCGCTCCGAGGTGGCATGAGTGAGGATGTAGAACAAGAACAGGTGCCATGTCACTTAGTTTCCCATACACAGGACTCGTTAATTAGTTCTCTAACTAGTGTTAGGAGTGTGACTGCACACAGAAAACGTCAACACAATCTCTCTGTTTCAGAAGGTAGTCTGTAGACAAGGTAAATTAGTTTAGAAACTCCAGCGGTCTTTTACGTACCAAGCTTGTTGCAAGTTGTCAACCTATAACATAATGCCCTAAATCAATCGCTACGTGTGATTGAGGATGTAGAACAGTTGCTAAATGCATTTAGATTACTATACCGAGGACTCGTTAATTAGTTCTCTAACTAGTGTTAGGAGTGTGACTGCACACAGAAAACGTCAACACAATCTCTCTGTTTCAGAAGGTAGTCTGTAGACAAGGTAAATTAGTTTAGAAACTCCAGCGGTCTTTTACGTACCAAGCTTGTTGCAAGTTGTCAACCTATAACATAATGCCCTAAATCAATCGCTACGTGTGATTGAGGATGTAGAACAGTTGCTAAATGCATTTAGATTACTATACCGAGGACTCGTTAATTAGTTCTCTAACTAGTGTTAGGAGTGTGACTGCACACAGAAAACGTCAACACAATCTCTCTGTTTCAGTAGGTAGTCTGCAGACAAGGTAAATTAGTTTAGAAACTCCAGCGGTCTTTTACGTACCAATCTTGTGTAAGTTGTCAACCTATAACATAATGCCCTAAATCAATCGCTACGTGTGATTGAGGATGTAGAAAAGTTGCTAGATGCACTTAGATTACTATACCGAGGACTCGTTAATTAGTTCTCTAACTAGTGTTAGGAGTATGACTGCACACAGAAAATGTCAACTGCACTCTCTCTATCTCATTAGTTAGTATAGACAAGTTAAATACTTTAGAAGCTCCGACGGTTTGCTATTTACCACGCTTATGTAAATTTGTCACACTGTATTATATTGCCCTAACTCAATCGCCAAAATTGGCATGAGTGAGGATGCAGAATAAGAACAGGTGCTATAGTCACTTAGATTGCTATACAGAGGATTCGTTAATTAGTTTTCTAACTAGTGTAAGGAGTGTGACTGCACACAGAAAATTTCAACTACACTCTCTCTCTGTCTCAGTAGCTAGTCTGCAGACAAGGTAATTAATTACTTTAGAAACTGCAGCAATCTGTTATGTAACATGTTTGTGTGAAGGTTGTGTATGTATTCCTTCACTGATTTATATCTTCACGAGCAAAATATGAACATTCTGTCGTTTAAGGGAGAAACATAACACCGTCTCTATAGGAGGATCTATAGGAGGAAACACCGATCTTCCAACAACGGTGCAGCAAGAGGAATATTAGCCAATTATGTGGATTCATTCGAATAGCTATTGATATATACAGTTAGGTCAACTTATAAAGATCAAATTTATGAGAAATTCTTAATGATGACATCATGCATCAATAGTTAAGATCTATAAGGCTGTGAATGTTCCTGTAACTATTAAAGCTGAGATGTGATATTTTACACTCCGTGAAAATTTATATCTGAACATAATAAGTATTCCCACCAAAGACTATGGTCTTTAAAGAGATGCTAGGTATCACGGTAGAATTTTACGAAGACTATGGTTAAGTATATAAGTTGAATGTATAGGAACCCCAGTCACGAAAGTTTTAATAGCACCTACCATTTTCCAATTTTTGCAGTCGAAAAATATATAAGAAGTAATTTACAAATTTCTAGATGGCAGAACGCCAAAATTGTATGATAGTTTTTAAGAGATTTCGATTCACCAACAAGAAAATAGTGTCATATATACTACAAAATCATCAGTCACCATCTTGTATGTTAATTTTGGTTCGTACTTACATTACTTATAAGATTCATTTTGATATAGAATACTTTTTCAGAAATGTGCAATTACTGTTATTTATTTTACATGAACTATACAATTTTAATTGCTTTCTTTCCAAAATACGATTAAACTTTTTACACCGATACTTGGATTTTATAAACCGTCATTGCTAAAATAGTGGTGTTAATGAGAACTAACCCAACATAGTAACATCGGGACACACATGGATTACACAGGTTTAGGTGAGTATACATTGTGATGGAGCCAGAGTATATAATCTATATCCACAACGTTGATAGCTGGTTATTGTGTTGACTTATCAGAACTACGTGTTCAATATTGTGGATCACTGGCCAATCACAAACTGAACTTACCTGATGATATATAACTTTGATTCTCTGTACGTGCGGTACTACATCATTTAAACACATGTTACATTTTTGTTTTCACACACTTCAAAAAATTTCGAACACTAATCATCACAGGTTTATATAGTTGTCTATTAGCGGCCTTATTCAAAAATGGTGGATGCACTAAGCAAAGAGCTTTTATTTTCACATAAACGAATTAGGTGTTGTATAGTTATAGGTACAATATTGTAGTTTATGGACTATCAAAAAAGGTTATTTTAAGAGTTTTTAAGAGTGATAGCTTTGTTCTTCATTGGTACATACTGTAATTTGAAATTGAGTACTTAATTTACTGTAACAGTAACGATGTTTTACCAGTTCAGATAATAGTATGTATTTTTGAGTCATTTAATTTGGCACTCGGCTCGTTTCAAATAAGAATTAAAATTTACTTGGCTTGATTTTCCAGTGGTGTTTCGGGAAAGATTTCGTTAGATGCAGGTTGAATCCATCACTAAAAATGTACTGTAACTAATAGTGTATATGACGATGCTATTTGAGTTTATGTTGTGTCTTATAAGAATACTCATCAAATAAATTAAGACAGTATGTTCAAATTATAAGTACTGCTAAACTATAGTGTAAAATTAACTTTGTAATATTACAAATGTTAGCAAAGAAATCTACGATGTAATGTAATACATAAAACTAGTTTCAGAGTCATAATAAATCTTTAAAAATGATATCAAAGAATTATTGAGAATGATAAAAAACTTTTAAAGACATGCATGCATTGAAAATCTTTACAAACTATTACGTTTTGAAGAACAAAGGCAGTCATTTTCAATGGCTAATGGTTGTTCCAAGACAAATTAAATCGAAAAAGTGGTTACAATAATGAATAAATAGTATATACACAAAAATATATATACAGGGTGACACAGAATAACGGGAATAACGCAGCCGTGAGCAGGTGGCAGCAATGCGGGAGAGTGACAGTGACCAAGTAAACAAGCCGCCATTACAGTAGGACCAGTGGATCGGGCAACAGCGTGCTTTAGCTATAAAAATGTTTTATAAAAACGGTGATAGTTTGAAAGCCGCCCAGATTGAGTTCCGAAGTTTTTACAAATTAGGAAGTAATGATTCTGTTCCGTCAAAACATGCCATTAGAAAATGGATTAATAATTTTGAAGAGAGTGGATCAGCTTTTAAAGAAGAAACCAACGGGACGACCAAGGAGTGCTCGTACTGCACAGAACATTGGTGTTGTACGCCGATCTGTATTGAAGAGTCCACGCAGTTCGATTCGAAAGCAAGCAGCTGCGGTTGAAATGTCCCGTGAGAGTGTTCGCAGAATTCTTTATTTAGAATTAAAATTTCACCCGTACAAGCTGCAGATAGTGCAACAGGTGAAGGAAAATGATTACCAGTCGCGATTGCAATTCTGCCACCAAATGTTAACACACATAAACAATGAAGATGAATTTCTAAGCAAGTTGTGGATGTCAGATGAGGCCCACTTTCATCTCACAGGTTATGATAACAAGCAGAACTACCGATACTGGGCAGACAGAAATCCTAATGAACTTCATGAGCGCCCTTTACACGCTAATAAGGTTAAAGTATGGTGTGCTGTTTCATTACATGGGATCATTGGACCTTATATTTTTGAGGATGAATGGGGGATTGCAGTAACTGTCAATTCTGATCGTTACGTGGAAATGTTACAACGATTCGTTACACCTGAATTGAACAATTTTCCAGACGTTCACGAATCCTAGTTTCAACATGATGGTACGACATCACACACTGCACGACAGTCAATGGAAGCTGTGCGAGTATTGTTTGGTAACCGTGTCATGTCAAGATTCGGTAACGTTTCCTGGCCCCTTAGATCGCCAGATTTGACCGTGTGCTATTTCTTTTTGTGGGGCTACCTCAAAACTAAAGTGTTCACAACTCGACCAAGAACTGTAAATGAGTTAAAACAGAGAATTCGGGATGAAATTAACAGTATACCAGTTGAGATGTTGCAGCGGTCAATGAGGAATCTCCACCGCAGATTTCAAGAATGCATTCGTAAACGAGGAAGCCACCTAAAGGATGTTGTTTTAAAAAAATCATAAATTGCACCAGTGTTTCATTAATGGCAAGTTTTTATGTTTCATTTAATACAAATAAAAACCATTTTCTTCCATCACTCTTATTTTTTAGAATTTTTTTTAAATTCCTGTTATTCTGTGTCACCCTTTATATATATATATATATATATATATATATATATATATATATAAAATTATACTTGTATAAGCCGAATATAAAATGGTCGTTTGTTTTCATACGAAATTACATTAACATCTATTCTTAAACGGGCTTGACCTACAAGGAACATTATCATATTAACGTCTGTGAAATCTAACTGAAAGAAATGATATTGAATTACCATCAGACGAATCATGTTGGTTTTAACCACTAAATAAAAATTTATTTAACAATCATTAATATTAGGTACATGAAACGTGTGATATTGCTGAGTTGAGTGGGATACGCTGATTTTAAAATTTCAGGATGATCTTACATCATAAAATACAAGACAACAAGTCTCAAGTAAGAGCAAACTTTCAGCAGCTGCTGCATTACACATGAGGCTACCCAACACTGGTGCTGCCTCACTTTAAGGAATTGGCCACACTTCCACCCATACGTTAGGAACTGTTTAGCCATTCCGTGACACTTTGTATGTAATCACACTGTGCTATTCCTAATATTACAGAATCCACCGATTCTTTGTTCTTAAATTTCGTCTTACCAAAAGCCATTGTTACCTCGTTCATCACTATATAAAAGGTGGCACAATAAAAGGAATTGGTAACATTATGTATATTGTGAATATTCCTTATCCGCTTCATAATAACTGACAATCATTACGCGTGTTAGTTGAACACTGTACAGATATAGATTTTAGTTCCGAATAAGTTAGTCAGATTTTGGTGGACCTCCATTTATAGAACTAGCCGTGCTTCTTCCATGACTTACTGCCTGATTAGTTTCGAATGAGTCATAGTTAACTATTACAAGTGGAACAAGTAAGCAATAATTTACATAACGTTAGCAACGTACTTGAGCCTTATTTTCTGATTAGTGTTGGGCAAACATATATTCTGGTTTCTACAGTGATTAGTAATGCGATGAGGTATTTTAACCTCTCTAACATAATTGGCAAATAATAGTAATTGTTAAATATAAATTGTGTAAATAGCCAAATTTCAAGACACTGTAGATTTATATATATTTTTAAAGAGCCATATATTACTGATTGAATCGTCCCGCAATCTCCATAACCACAGCACGGATTTAGATAGAATTCTGTACTCGTGTCAGTCATCTGCATGCTACGAAATTGGTTTTAAAATGAAGTACTCTAATCACAAATATCCAAGAAAACCCTGAAATTGTAACTAAGGATTTTCATAACATTCAGCATTGTGAAAACGTAAAGATTATTTGTTGGGTTCCACTTAAATTATATTCGTATGCTGAAGACTATTATTTTGCATTTTCACATTGGCAAACGCGAGATCTTGTAAAAAACTTGATCGCACCCACGTAACATCTCATCACCAAATATTCATATCTGCTGAGTCTTGAATTATGGAGATAAAGTTAAGTTTGGGAATACTTCCTCTCTAAGAAACTATTCATTCAAACCTTTTGCATACCGCTGATTTAAATTCGCGTAAAGCACGAGACGTAATACAAGCTGTAACTATGACAGTGGCTATAGTGGGCCCGTCCATCTGTACATAGCACGCAGTGAATGTGACAGTGTTCATAGTGGCCGTCCATCATACAATAGAGGCTGTGACTGTGACAGTGGTCATATGGGCCCACCACTCTGCAATAGAGACACTGACTGTGACAGTGCTCATAGTGGCCGTCCATCATACATTGCAGGCTGTGTATGTGACTGTGGTCATATGAGCCCTCCACTCTGCAATAGAGACAGTGACTGTGACAGTGCTCATAGTGGCCGTCCATCATACATTGCAGGCTATGACTGTGACAGTGCTCATAGTGGCCGTCCATCATACAATAGAGGCTGTGAATGTGACATTGGTTATATGGGCCCTCCACTCTGCAATAGAGACAGTGACTGTGACAGTGCTCATAGTGGCTGTCCATCATAAATTGCAGGCTGTGACTGTGACAGTGCTCATAGTAGCTGTCCATCATACAATAGAGGCTGTGACTGTGACAGTGGCCATATGAGCCCTCCACCCTGCAATATAGACAGTGACTGTGACAGTGCTCATAGTGGCCGTCCATCATACAATAGAGGCTGTGAATGTGACAGTGGTCATATGAGCCCTCCACTCTGCAATAGAGATAGTGACTGTGATAGTGCTCATAGTGGCCGTCCATCATACAATAGAGGCTGTGTAAGTGACAGTGGTCATATGAGCCCTCCACTCTGCAATAGAGACAGTAACTGTGACAGTGCTCATAGTGGCCGTCCATCATACAAATTGCAGGCTGTGAATGTGACAGTAGTCATATGAGCCCTCCACCCTGCAATAGAGACAGTGCCTGTGGCAGTGCTCATAGTGGCCGTCCACCATACAATAGAGGCTGCGTATGTGACAGTGGTCATATGAGCCCTCCACTCTGCAATAGAGATAGTGACTGTGACAGTGCTCATAGTGGCCGTCCATCATACATTGCAGGCTGTGACTGTGACAGTGGTCATATGAGCCCTCCACCCTGCAATAGAGACAGTAACTGTGACAGCGCTCATAGTGGCCGTCCATCATACATTGGAGGCTGTGACTGTGACAGTGTTCATATGAGCCCTCCACCCTGCAATAGAGACAGTGACTGTGACAGCGCTCATAGAGGCCGTCCATCATACATTGCAGGCTGTGACTGTGACATTAGTCATATGAGCCCTCCACTCTGCAATAGAGACAGTGAATGTGACAGTGCTCATAGTAGCTGTCCATCATACGATAGAGGATGAGACTGTAACAATAAAAATGACACCTTATCCACCTTACAGTAGAAGCTGTTACTGTGACAGTGCCCATAGCAGCTCCTCCACCATACAATAGAGGTTGTGACTGTGACAGTGGCTATAGAAGCTCCTCCATCGTACGATAGAGGCTGTGACAGTGGCCATAGCAGTCCGTATACCATGTAGTAGAGGCTACAAAAGCAGGCAGTGAAAACATTCATAACATTAGAACAAACATTAGAACATCTCAATCCTCTACAGTACTAAAAAAGACATAACCACAGTTACAGGGGCAGCCTGATTCCGCAATAAATAATATTTAAAATTATTGTTATAACATTTAAGTTTTAGATTGATTATCAAAAGTTTTTGTGTTGTATACGTCTAATTTCACACTGAATTTTTATTCAGTTTTCCCTTCGTTTATAATTACAGTGGCTCTTATTTATATTATTAGTATAAAACAAAAATAAATTTTTAATATTGATGAAATTTTGTACGTGGTAATTATATTTGCTTTTCATTCACAGATTGCTTTCATCAAATGCAATAAATAATAAATGTTACAGGTTTGGGTTTGTAATATCTCTGATTCCAATCCCGACCTGAAATGGCTGCAAGTACATTTGATACAGTTTCTGAACATAATGAAATATATATCTGCAGTATACTCGTATTTACTTTCACTACAAGTAAACAATAATGTTCGCGTGCATAACGTTGCTGTTGGCAATATTGCATCAGTAATATATGCGTTTATAAATAGTTTTATTACCACCCCGTTACGTTTTAACTTCCACAAATTAAATTTGTTTATTCCATTACAATAAATACTGCTATTACTCGAGGTAGAAATATACTAATGGTTAAAATTGTTAAATCTTGCAATATATTTCTGTAATCACATTGATAGATGATGATTTAAATAACATTCGTTTTCTGGTAAACGACTGTCTTCAATATTTTTCATTTATACGTATTAGACAGGTTTACAATATTTAAAACATCAGGTTGGTTTTTTATGAATATAATAAACTAGTTACAAACAAAGTAAAAAAAAGTAAAATAAATATTAATTTTCGTGAGTGATTTTCAGTATAGCTGACTACTAAAAATATCAAACTTAGATCTGTGTTTAGCTAATAAGGTTATTGGTTTAATATCAGCTCAGTATCGGCATCTAGAAAAACTAAATTTACTGCATTTGAGTGCGCAGAATTCATTCCTGGATCTTGAATACGTAATGTCACAAAGGGATCGTCTTTTTCACGATGACAGCGAAATGGAATTTAGACGTACCTATTTCTTTACCCTTATTTGTTCAGACAAGTTAGTGATATATATTGTCACTGTATTTTTCTGCTAGTTGCGCTTTAATATTTCAAAGGAATACTGGAAAAAATATATGTAATTTTTATTTAATGTGACTTGATTTTCTATAAATTTATCTTTTGTATTATTAACTTCGTATATGATATGTTAAAAGCATATCATGTCCAACTGAAAAAAAGGAAAGAAAAACTACTTATATTATTTAATAATACTTCAAACTCCACAGATCTACAAACATTGAAGAAGAACATTTACTTTGTCGTGAACTAAAATAAAATTTTACTTAACAAATATCGCTGTACCCCACATATTCACACGCATCTGCTTTTGTCTTTGGTGCGTTCTGACGACACCAGTCGTACCCATACGTTTGAAAGGAGAATACTTGAACTGTTATTTAGTTTCTTTGCATATAATACATATTTTCGCAACCCTGTTACTTGATATTAGTTAGCATAATTTAATATGATGTTCTTGAAACAAATTTTTCCAATTCTAAACAAACATTCTCGGCGGATTTATAACCTAATTGGTATACGTAGTTAGATTTTCTTTCTCGAAAGTTGCAGCTGAACACCTTGCTGTCAAGCAACACCTCGCGTGCCTTGTCCATATGTAAAATTTATATTTTCGTTTTTTTTCGGGATATATATATATATATATATATATATATATATATATATATATATATATATATCACTTTAATGGGATACATCTAAACTGAGAGTAATATAAAGTAAAATTGTAAAAATAGAAAAGTAACTTACCTTTGACAATGTTTAATTTTGAAGATTAATACAGATAATATTAGTGGTGATATTCTTCTAACGAGACCACTTTGTCGTGATTATAAGTTGTCTCGATAAATAGCTAATAACGTAGGGAATTTGTTTTGTTTTAACTATGAGTACAACTTTAAGTACTTCCAGTATTAATCTTCTAGACTTCTAGTCTACTAATCTTCACTTTTTCCTCTACAACTGCAATTTTGAGCTAAGATGCTGACGCCTCATCGCTCGTGTGAGTCGACATCGACGTGAAGGGAAGTAAATGTTTAAGATTTAAGTTAATTACTTTGTTCGTAGGCAAAATTGCATAGAACATTGGAACCATTAGGCCCAATCCAAGATCTCAATAAAGTTCATTATTTATATATTGTGGCAGCAACTTGACAAGACATGATTTTATTTTAACATGCGGAAAAGTGGTCCTTGTGAGTTTTATTTGCAACAATTAAATTAATATTAAAATTTTGTAAATCAAGTAATCTTACTACGACATCAGAGATCTCCAACCCCATTTGTTTCGTCCATTTGATACAGAATAAATATAGCCTGGGTATTTAAATGTGAAAAATGTATAGGAACTCCGTAAAAAATTCGGAACCGGAGTTTTGTTTCTCATATTAACAATTATATTTGTTTCTTATGGTGAAGTGAAGGACTAAAGCCGAATCGATCACCTCATAGAGTATGGTATCTACGTGAGCCCAACGCAGTTAGCACATAGACTGCAGTGAATTGAAGGACTAAAGCCGAATCGATCACCTCATAGAGTATGGTATCTACGTGTGCCCACCGCTGTTAACACATGGACTGTGGTGAAGTGAAGGAATAAAGCCGAGTCGATCACCTCATAGAGTATGGTATCTACGTGAACCCACCGCAGTTAACACATGTACTGTGGTGAATTGAAGGACTAAAGCCGAATCGATCATCTTATAGAGTATGGTAACTACGTGAGCCCACCGCAGTTAACACATGGGCTGTAGTGAAGTGGAGGACTAAAGCCGAATCGATCACCTTACGGAGTATGGTATCTACGTGAACCCACCGCAGTTAGCACATGAACTGTGGTGAAGTGAAGGACTAAAGCTGAATCGATCACCTCATAGAGTATGGTATCTAGGTGAACCCACCGCAGTTAGCACATGGACTTTGGTTAAAACAAATTTAAATTGCTTAGTTTTGAGCAGTATTGAATATCTCAAACGTTGGAGGAACACAGTAAGAAATTTTTAAGAGAACGCTTTAATTGTGACCTATTACAAAGGATTTAAAATTCTGACTTAAGGAAACAACACTTTTTCCTAATATTATCTTACTCACAAATTATAGTAAAAAATACCTTATTATAAATTAAAAAATTTGTGTTTAAAACTAGTTTATTCAATATGATTAATAAGTTATTAATATAAAACATTAAAACGTAGAAATATATTTATGAAACATGCTTTATTGACAAATAAATAGAGAACAGTTTTCAATTACTTATTTAAAACTTGGTTTGACACTTTATACAGCACGCTATGGTAAATATCTGCTGCAGTAATAATAAGTACTACTGATTATTTAGTGACCAGGGTTTTTAAATCGTAAAGTACATTTCCATTAACAATGGACAGCCAAATAATTCTGTAGAATGAAGGGATTAAAATAATCACACACAGGTGTAGTGCTGTGATTTGCATATCACCAATGAGGTAGCCCGCAGAGAGCAGCAGGACCAATGGTAACACCATTGGTAAATTAATACTGATATAAATAAAGGCGTATGTTATTATATGAAACTTGTTCTATTATGTTTGTGTTCTATTTACAGTAGCAATCCGCTTGAACAGGTATCATATAAAAAATATGAGCAGAAATGTGCTGCTTATTTTGCAGAAACAATTTGTCTGTCAGGTGGTGATGTATCCTCCAAATATTCTTCATCTTTATTTTTCATATCATCTGCTAACTCAGCTCATTTTAGTGGAAAGTTCACAGCCTTAGACGTGCATATCATGTCAACTTTATACTCATTTTACAATACACAGCGACACTTTCAAATATCACATTCACACGACTATTGCCATGTGTCTCATTAACTGATGTCTGACGAGGCAGACTCTTTCTAAATTTGACAGACACATTATAAAGTAAAAACTCTGTGACTAATGGTTAGCATTCTCGCCCGATAATGGAGAGATTCGGGTTCGAGCCTCGGCGGGGCAAGTACTTTTAGTTGTTTAATCTTTACTGAAGTTAAATTAGGCAATTGCTATTTAGAAATATATAATGAATGTTAAAAAGTTGTTTGACAGGTATTTAGTCTTCCGATTATATGTTAGTTTGGGTATTTAAACACATATGTGGCAGAAACGTCTGATTACAAAATAATTAAGTTTTAATATAACACTCTGTGGAGTACTGGTAGCGCACTCACCCTACAAGTAGGAGATCCAGGTTAGAGTCCCGGCGGAGCAAGTATTTTTCGTGATTCAGTATTTATTGAAATTACACATCCACACACACAAATACACACGCGCGCGCGCACACACACACACGACATCAGATTTTTGCTAGCACCACATCAACATTTTTGATAGGATAATAAGTATAATTACTAGAAGTGAGTTTTAAAAATATTACAGTGTCTTTATAATATGAATCATGCTAGAGGTTATAAGACAATGAAATTAAAATATGAGCAAATAGAATGAGTATTTTTTATTGATATGTCAATACTAGAAGTAAATGTTATTTATTACAACTCTTTTAATTTGCTCTCTAAATAAAATTTTTATTATAATATGAAATTAAAATAAGAAATCAGTACAACTTCAAATTTAAATCACATTAAGAGTTCAAGATTTAGAATTGTGTACAAAGAAAGAATGTGAGAGGTAAATGGATAAAAATCGTGAATAAGTACCAGGAAATTAGAATCTGCTACTAGTGGGGCATGTGAGACTGACCTAGGTTCAGCATGCAAATGGATGTTATCTCTAATATACATCCCTGGTATATCTTTTTATATCTCTACATACATAAATATCAATAGAAGCACATTTAGTTTGGTAATATTTTGTTATAAGTAGGATAAAATGAAAAAGTTGTTATTGCTATATATACAAATCCTTATTGTTGTAATCCATCACATTTAATTTCATCATTAAATCGTGTTATCCCACTATGTTACTTACTATCAAACATATGTTACTTACTGTATTATAATAGTTAGTAACTTAATGTTATTCTTATTAATTAAATATGCACACTAGTATGTTACATATATGGTTCTATGTAAAATTAGTGACACCATCGGGAGAATAAATAAATAAATAAGTTGATTCGAGCATTTTACTAACGTGAGATATTCACGGCACTACAGTGTTTCTCACGTATTAACCAAACATAACAAGATTTTCATTATGAAGGTAAACGCAATGCTCCAATATATCCCAGGTAAATGTTTTCATACAACAAACCGCCATCTTCCTGTCTTGCATTTGTTCCTCACCTCCTCTCATCGTTCAGGAAGATCCACGTATGACAAAGTGGAGAGATTTGAGTGCATTCACACAGATGATATGCTAAGGTGGGAGTCCCCGTCGTGTCTCTCATAAATATGTAAGTGGGCCCTTGTCAGCTTCATTCTATCCATTTACTTAATAATCTTTCATTTCCTTCATTCTTATAGGCAAATAATAATGATAATTTCTATTCTTAAGTTTAGTGCAAATAACTAAAAATAATTTAAATTAACATTTTATTTAAAATAATATGTTAAATTAACATACGTAAAATATTTTAAGTAAAAATGTTTTAACAGAACATTTATTTTGAGAATATATCACAACTAAAAAAAAACTAATTTTCAAAGTACTTTCTAACAATAGATAACACTATATGGTCACATACTGTAATATATTGAATTAAGCTCATACCAAAGACACAGTATCTCTGTATATTCTGCATACTCGGTGCACGAACAGACTTTCTGTTTTAGTTCTTAACTAATATATATTCAGCTAACAGTATCAAAATATACACCTGGCATGTTGATGTTTCTTTGATCTTACATACTGATAGCTAGTGAGACCTATGTTTTAACGGACTAGCAGAGTTTAAATATTTTTTGTCTGTGCATGGTATATAGCAAGAACGAACTAAATTAAATATCAAAAATTTTTAAACCCTGCACTATTCCGCATGTATGGAATATGAATTCGTTAATGGAGCTTGTCCACCCATGACAATATTGGGATGAGCGTTAGCGAAACCAATCATTCAGGGTTATATCTCCGGAACGAGTTGAGTTCTACACTTTACAAGAAATGTTTCACGAATATTCATAAATTTTCTATTTGTTTGATTAAATTAGATAATGATAAATAATATCTCTCTCAGGAGTAAAAACTTAATGTAAGTTAAAAACTAATTGTAAGTACAATTTATCTGATGTTAGGTCTGCTGTATCTCCGCATAGTATATCGTGACCAATTCTGTTGTGAATTAAGACTAAAAATAGTATTTCTGTATTTTTCAGCGTAGTAGTTTTCGAGTTCAATTATAGTGCAAGCATCCCGATAGGATAGCTCATAATTTATCATGGGAAAACCTCATAACCGACACTTTTTTCTTTTAGGACAAGAAGCTTATGAATTGCACCTAGCCGTATAAGGACATTTGTGCTGCTTCCGGGGTGACAGGATATTCAGAATGGGTAATGTAGGGGGTAGGGGCCGCCTCCTACCGAGATCCATGAGGAGAAATTTAGGAAACTTGGAGCTGGTGTACACCGAGCTTGTCTGGAAGTAACAATCCGCGTGAAATTAATTCAGTGGTATTTGCTGATATGCGTATCTAAATGGTAAGTAAGATCATTTTAAAGATCATAGTTATATATTACTGGAACATAAAATTAATAGTAAACTTGGTTTCATACCTATAACTACAAGACGATAAAGACCTGAGCCGGATGTAGGCACTAAGCAATAAAGGACAAATTAGATTGTCGGTGGGAACGGTGTGGCCGACTCCAAGTGTTAATTTGGTGGCAACTACAAGATAGAGGTACCTCATTGAGTTTTACCTCACTCTCAAAATGGCTACCCTTTAATTGTAATAGCATCCTTCATCTGAAGACTGTACCATATTATTGGTTGTACATATTTAAATACGAATTAAATTTGATAATGGATACTCTAGTATAAGGGAGCCTTGTTGGTCTAACAAGGAAAATTATCTAAAGCTCTATGGAGCAGTATGCTGCTGACCTCATAAACAGTTTTACGGGTAACTTTAAAAGTGATGAATTTTTCAATTACAACACACACTAATATTATAACGCAAAATATGATTTGAAATAAATCTTATTTGAATATGAAAAAATGGAGACTGTCGCGTGACTGACTGACAGAAATGACTTAAGTTATACTTATTAAAACGGGATATGGGCCTTGTTAATTATTTTTCATTATTATTTAAAGGTTATTCTTAATATTTTGAAATAATAAGAGACAATAAATTGTTTTATATTTTGTATAATTTTTATACGCATTTTCAAAATATTTTTACATTTGATCACTGACTTATAAATGTTTTATATAATTGTTATACGCATTTTGTAATATTTTATATTTTATCACTGACTTATAAATAGTAACAAATATTTATACACTTTCCTTACTTTCGTTTAAATTATTTTCTATAATTTGGTTAATATCATTTATAATTCAACCTTGCATTTCAGAAATAATTACTTAATTTTCTTTGTCATTATATGCTAAGCATGAAATTATGCGTTATTATAACAACAGTTCTGGAATTCAATCTTGCAAAATATCTCGAAAACGCAACATGTACTGTCTTTACGTCTTATCTTGTTGCTCTTACGTCTTTATTGTTTTGTATATATTACGTATATTTCAAATTAAGGAAATATATTTTATTGTACTAAGGAAAATAGGGTAAATAGAACTGAAACAAACAAATAATTGACCTAAATTAAATGTGTCGTAGCTACACTGAGACTAAATTTTGTACTTAACTTATATTGTTAATATTCTATACAATAACAGTTTTTTAACATATTTTTTTAAGAATTCAATATATATATATTACAATATGTGTCAACATATTATAAAAATACAATAAAAAATTTTTAAAATAGGTTAATAATGAGGAAATATTAATTCATCGTTGTGCCTCAGAACATTATTTTCAAATACTATAAATTGAAGTAACCGTCATTTTAATTGGATATTTTGTTTTAATGTAGAACGTGCTAAATACAATGGAACTGTGAATGGGTTATCATTAAGATAATGATAACTGAAGGAAAAATAACGATTGCAAACTCTGTTAATCAATTATAAGAAATGGCAAAGTTTAAAATGTATCATTATAATTATAGTAAATGAAAGATGGATAGATTATAGCTGATAGAAATTCTAAATCATGTAAAAAAATGTTATTTGAAAGATGTAAAGAACTAAAGGTATGCGGGAGGCAGTGGGCTATCCACATAGTGGTGTGTCACCTGGAGAGATATGTTTAGTGAAGTGAACTGCGGATATATTCCGTTTTCCCAAGAGGGAAGCTGTCAAACCAGAAACAGTCAAGTTCTCTACCTTTGTATCCATGTGTTTGAAATCTATCTACTCCAGTTCTCCAAAACATCACAGGATTATTGCATGACATACAAGTAAAAGAAATACGCTCAGTACTTTTGACAGTGCCTTATACACAACTAGTGACATATTACAGTATTTTTATGCAGTGATTTAAACATGTTATACATTCAAAGATAAATAATCCTAAATAAGGGCGACTATAACAAATTGCTAACACAAACACAACCATGATACAAATATTTCCTGGACGTAGCACAAACTGTTAAAAAAGATACAATCCTTCTCATATTGACTATCATTTAAGATTACCCACGTCTCCCCTAAGTCTTAAGAATTTACAGCTAAAAAAATTTTAAAAAATTAAATTCCTCTAATATTTCTCACAAGCAGTGATGAATTATATTCAGGCAACAAGTTTTATTCATTTTTGTATAATACATTTAGGACAAATGATAATACATTTTTAATAGCAAAGGAATCGGTATCAGTGAGATTAACGGCATGACTAGACAATCATATTTTCAACGTTATTAAAATATTCTGCTCGTCCTCCTGAACAAAATAATATAATCTATTATTTTAGGGAATACAAATTACAAATAACTATGATACTCAATACTTGAAATGTTTATGTACATTTGTTGATTATATTTCTATATTTTTATCTACGATTTACAGCGCTATATACTCCCGATAGTTTATCTGAGCAGTCAGAATAGGTTAGTAGAGCATCAGCAACCGTTCCGTGAAGTAGCATTCACTGCCTCATTGATAACCATGGCGTCCATTACGCACGCAACTAACCTCAATTATTTTTGAAAATTATTTTCCGTGTTTGATTTGTACTACGTGAGCATTTAAAGTATTAGGAAATGAATTTATTTCTTTTTAATTAGTTATTGCGTTATTCATAGTGAGAGTATTGGTTCGCAGTGTAATGGTGTGTGTTATTATTCAATAGATAAAAGCTATTATGTGACCAGAATTTACTCGTCCTATGTAAGTACATACTACTACGTACATACAAAATTAGAAAGTTACAGTTAAGTTAGTTCAATTTTTTATTCCAAAAGGCTATTTATTTGCATCATTTTCAAACTTATTTGTTTCCGCACCGGTAACAAGATCCGTGTTGTTAACCTATTGCAATCGTCCTTGTGAAGAAATAATTACAACATGTGCGGGATAAAAATGGCAAATAATGAATTTTAATGAACATTTAAAGTAGAACATCTTTTCTTGCAAGATGATAAGAAGTTATTGTTAGGTAAATCTACAATATATTTTTGTTTTTTTTGTAAAGTTGTGTTTTCTAGCTAAGAGTAATGGTTGGAGGCATTCGTGATCAGACTATCTAGAATTTCATCTTTTAGTGATAGTTACTATCTCGAGAGATGTTTTTCAAAAGTTGCTCTCTTCGTTACTGCCAAGCGCTGATGGCCGGAGACACTTTTGTCGGCCTGATATGAACGTTTTTCTAAGAGGGTCTAAATCAACATAAACGACTTATGCTGGGGTCAAATTCCCCTGATTTCAGCATTAATGCTATTTTACGTATCCAAAGATGGCGTAACGGCTGACGTCGGATGCAACCAATACGATTGACTCATGGTCATAAAATGACCGTGTGCCGCCTGTAGAACTATGAAATATTACTCCGAGCGAGAAAAGTAGTTCCAAATTCACTGTTCTATAACTTCGTTGTTTGTCATTGCCACCCTTTGAAACCCTGTACAGTTTTGTTCAGGAGAACGATAAAAATAAGTTAATAGCGAGAAACTCATTTTCTTTCATTCCTGCGGTTAAGTACATAATTACCTTTGAATCTTTATTATGTAATTACATTTTGAATCAAACTACTAAAATATAATTACGGTATTTTCATACGCACGTTCAAGTAAGTGAAAAACACAGTGTAGCCGTGCATACATATACAAAAAAATAACACTAAATATATAAATTTAAATTTCGCATTGGTGGGTCGGCAATGTTAAAAAGATTCAAAATGTGGAGGAATACATTACAGTACAGCCGAGTTGAGCGTCGTGTACTGACTGGTCGGTTTCCTATCGTACATAATGGCATCACGTAACTCTTTATGGCATCTTCTTCACTACCAATTCGCTCCAGTCGACTACTTAGTTTGCATTACTATTATTAAAGCCTGAATTTTAGTTAATGGATTTTTAATTAAACAGATTCTCAAGGTATTTAAACTGTCAGAAAGTTTCTTTAAGAGCTACGATGTGCTATAAATTCCTGAACTAAATGTCAATGACCTTAGTGAATAGTAGTAAATATGAAAATGCAACAAACATTTAAAAAGCAAATTGAAACTATTGTAAATTATCAGTGTTTTCCTTCAACCAGTTAATCCACAGCTAATACTTTAATATATAATTTGAGGTATAGAGAATGGAAGTACAGTGACGACTTTGATATATACTGGACGTAAGTCTTATATAATGGGTAAGCTGCGGATCTCAAAGTTTTAGTCTCCTTTTGTGCTTATCCAGGTCGGTTACGTCAGAACCAATTTTGTTATAAACAAGATTTCTTTCGTCCTCAGGTTCTGTAAATATTTCTTAAAGGCTTTACTTTTGGCACAAAATTCCATAAATATTTTAAAAAAAGCACCGCATTTTTCACTTAGATGAGTTATTTATTTATTGCTTTCTGTTTTTAATATCGTGGTGTTTTCAATAACGTCCTACGGAGTTTGAATCTGAATCTCATTGTCAACATTTTAGGCGGAGGCCATAACACTGTCGTGTACTGTCTGAGGTTTAGACCACTTTTTTATTTGTTCTACTCTTAGCAAGTAACCATAGAAATATTATATTTTTCCAGTTTTAAAACTATTTAGTTAAGCAGTGTTACAGTACATTTTTCACAAAATGTAACAAAAGGTTTTGTTCTATTAACAAAGAGAAATTTATAAAACTACAGGATAAGTGTAGAACATTTTTGGGCATAAAAGCCGAATAACTCAAGGATTTTAAGAGAAATTATAACAATGATCGACATCACCGTGTGAAAAGGCACACAAGTTGTTTTTTATTAATGTCCAGTTCTAAAATTAGCTGTCTTTTCTTTTAAGTATGAATGGACTTCAATCTCTACAATGTGAAGATGTACTTCATGACTAATCCAATTATAAGAGATTATTCTATCCTTTGTATTATTTTATATACATATACATAAGAATCTAGTAACATCCCGTCTTAAAATGAAGATGAGGCGGAGAAAAAAATTTTATGTAACAATATATTTTGGCTGCTATGGTCTGGCATTTATTGTAAGGTGAATTGAAAACGAAATATCGGTGAGCGTCTAGACAGATGCCTAAGGGAACATTATGTAATTATAATTATTTTTACTTGTATATAATATATTTAAGAAATAGTTGACTTTTCGCAGGAAAGCAGTGGGTATTACTGTTCTGTTTCTCCGAAAATCGCCAGAAAGAGAGATCAGGGAAAGGATGAGAGAGAGTTCCACTTACAGTAAGTACCTTCTTACTCTGTTTCTCCATTTGGCGAATGCAGCTTTACTTTTCTCTCGAAGTGTTGTTATGGTCAGGTATTCAAAGCATGATATGTTCGTCATGTATTGACAATTATTCGACTTGCACTAAAAAATTACGAAACATTTCTGAAAACTAATTAATGTATGGAACAAAGGGAATAATAGAAGAATTATATTCATTTTTGAAGAAAGGTAGATTACACGCTTTATTATTATGTTGAATAACAGCACATTAATAATGTATATGCCAATTCTTACAAAGGGATTGTTGATCTGACTCATGGCTGAAATGCTACTATGAGATGTCAGTCATTAAATTTTTATTTTTGGGTACCTAAGAAATTGAAATACGTTAATTATTTTCTACTTGATATTATGTCATAAATTTAATAAAAATACTTTAATGCAGCATCTCCTTAAAATATTATTAAATATCCACTAATCAACTAATACGGAAACTGTACAATTGCCATACAATATTTTTATGTTCCTTAGAGCATTATTATTTAATCGTTATTTTAAATGGAACTGTACTGATACACAGTATATACAGTGTTTAAATCATACTTTAAAATCATATCTAATTAGTTGATATGGTTGTCACCTTGTTGCTTTTTATTATATAAAATATTTTTAGAGCAGACCTATAATAAATAAGTATAAACGATTCCCTTCCATCTTTACTGCGTGGCTACGAAACAAACATCTAAAACCGGTTCTGTAAGGTCTATATGATATTTCGAGCTCCTCCAAAATATTTCATGGGATGTTCATGAAAATTAAAAAATTTCGTAGTTTAAACATAAAAATAAAGTAATTATGGAATATTAATTTGAGCGGGAATATCTCACTGCGATGGCAACTTCACTTAAGGTTATGGGCAGGCCAGTTGCTATATATTGATGATGACTGCTGCTCAAGTGATCAGATGGTAAAGCCATCCAAGTTTCTGATTTCATTAACGATCATACCAATATTAAATGTTGCCCAGAAGCAATAAATCGATATCCTCAAAGAACATCTGTGTAAGATTGTAACTTTATAGGAGGGATATTAGGGGATGATATGAGTTGTTCTCAATCAACAAAGACTAAGAAATCTTCCTTAATATTATATTAACTTTAATTTAAATGTATATACATCACATTTTGTCATCTATATTTCCAACTGTGTTGTAGTGATAGCGGAAAAGATTAGATTACTATAAGTACTTGATAAATTTATGTTTAATGTCATGCAAATATAAGCATGTTTCGTGTTAGAACATCACCATGCCAAAATAGAATGATGTAAGAAACAAAACATGAGCTGTTTTTAATTTTCTAGAGTTAAGCAAAACTCACATTGATGGATTCCGTTTTACGGTAACGTGGGTATATGTATCTGCCCACTAGATTACTCTCTGTACAAAATAAATGATGTAATTTCCGGGAAAGGCAGATCGTTACGGTGATGCTCAGAAAATCTTTATTTTGGAGTGGGTACTTCAATACTTGAAATCCACAAGCCAAAATTAGGAATTCATCCATAATAAAGAATAATTTTATTTAAAGACTGATTTTCGTATTATATCCTTCAAAAAACTAAATTAGGAAGTAGACAATTGAAAATATTGCGTGATACGAATCATATTTAATCAAACCAATAAATCACTATTTATAGTAAAACTCTTTTACAGAATTGCAGTACCAAATGCTATCCTAACTACTAAGATTGATATGAGAAGGAATTTATGAATCACATTAGGGTTTTGCTCAGGGATAAAATATGAGTGTTCAAAATAATATCAGCCAATTTTATAATAGGCAATGTAATCATTTGTAATTTTTCTGAATTATTGTGAAAGTAATATAATCCTACGCCGTTAGATATCGTTCTGGATGAATGGGTTACATGCGTACTAAAAATAATAAAGCAAGATTAACCACAATCTATTATTACATTTAGATCTTTGTATAATGATCTGTTCTCGTCTATACTTATAAAAGCAAAGTAATTGTTTGATACCATTACTTTGCAATCACTGTATAGTTTCCGCCACTGCAATTACCATACTTATTACCCTAAATTATAATAAATAAAATTTTCTGTGAGTGACTAGATTGTTCCATCCATTCAAACAAAAGAAGAATTTAAAAAAATACTATTTTTGTTGTGCCCACCATCGTGGGTACTAATCTTATTGACCAGCTATTCACATGACAACAGATTAAATAAAATATAAATCGTCTTATCGTCTATCCTTGCTATCTATTTTACTAGAAGTTAAAATAAATTGATCAAAACAAATATAGAGACTAACTTCACTCATTTTATTTATGTTTCTCTTATTAACGATCATATCCTAACAAAGTAGCCGTTCTATTTCATCTTTTAATGTCTGACTATGTTCAACATGTCCGTTTATCGGGAGAGTTGTAGCATCTTTTAGATAGTCGATAAGCAATTTCTATGCTCTGAGCAGAAGAGCAATTTTTTTTTAAATTCAGTCAAAGTGCCGTCAATCGGCGATAATGGAAACTGGAATGGTTGTCGGGCCGCATCTAGCGCCGAACTTCGGCGCAACCGTAGATCATCGTCTTGAACTAAGTGCCCAGAGCTTTTTGAATTTATTGCAACGTTTACGATAGTAATAACATAATAGCCCTACTACATTTTTCATAGTTTCCTTCAGTAGTTGCATCAAAACCAATTACTTGCAATGCAATTGCATTTTTTTACTTTATCTGATAATTAATTATTAGTAGGATATAAAATTATATAGTTAAACAAAATAATACAAGACAAGAGTACGCCACACCACGTGTCGCGTAAGAGGGTTAACTGATTTTGCATGCGAAATTTCAATTCCATAGCGCATTTAATTTTCGAGATGTTCTGCGGTCATATGGACAATAGAAAATAATTTAAAATACTATGAATAATTTTAATCATACTCAATGTGATTACAGAAATTAAATATTAACCTTTTTCCGACAGACGATATATTGTGTTGGCCTACTAAGTGATAAGTCTTCAATGACGTTCAGCCAAATTCCAGGGTAGGACATGCATCCTCGTAGTATTCATTCTTGCCTACGCAAAAATTAAGTTTAGTAAGCGATATAAATTCTAATAGTTAAATGCGATATGTCTTACCCAATTTCTTAAAAATTATTTAAATCACAAAAATTCTGGTTAAATAGTGTGGGCATTACAAGACAAAAGTGTACTGACATCAAATCTTGACAGCGTACTAAAAATATTATT
Source organism: Homalodisca vitripennis (assembly GCF_021130785.1). Classification (NCBI taxonomy): domain Eukaryota; kingdom Metazoa; phylum Arthropoda; class Insecta; order Hemiptera; family Cicadellidae; genus Homalodisca; species Homalodisca vitripennis. The sequence goes on along the minus strand of NC_060208.1, from coordinate 218,707,934 downwards.
TGATCCTCTGTATTTTCGTTTCTATCAAGGTTACCAATGAAACAAATGTAAGAATTTTTGTTTACAATTAGCTAAATTCCATGCACTATCATCGATGTCAGTTTAGGCCATACAGAAATGACAGTTCATGAAAAATATCAACTCTATAGATCAGTTCGTTTTTGAGACAGTGCGATCAGATAGTCATACAAAGATAAATATAATATTTCCAGTCCTTCGAATGATAACGCTCAGCCAATAATAGTAAATTTAATAATTTGTATAGAAATATTAAGAAATTTTACTATAATAAACGTTGATTTTGTATTTATATCTAATACTCATATACTCGTATTTTGTAGCCATAATACTCAAAAGATAAATAATAATAAGTAATAAATTAGTAATGCACGCAGTCTATTCCGTAACACCATAGCGTATTGTTGAGGTTTTAAGTATCATAATAATCAACTTTACACGCAGGTCTTATTGGACTATAGTATAAAATAATAATTAACATTAACACACATAAAATTTATTCGTTGCATCATTGGATATTTGTCATTGCAAAGACAAGTTAAAGGTATCAGTTTAACAATACAATCACAGCCCAAGTCCGGACACCATCGCCAATACGTCGCTTGGCTGCGAGCCAGCAGTTTGTAACTTGATGCTCTTTTGTGGGCTGCAATAAAACATTGGAGCTGTGCAATTTATGATGCTTCTAGTGCCGAACTCCAGATAATGTTTTAACTTTGCTATTGAAATGTTTCCATTATTCTATTGACAAACTTGATTTTTAATCCCAGCTTTGTTTGTTTAGTCCTTGTCACAATTATAGCATTAATATACACACCAGTTTTTAACACTAACTGAAATGATAGTTTAATATAAAAGGTAGTCTGATTATGACAAACCAGATGGATAATCCAAATAGATTTTTTTAAGTAAGAATATTAATTTATAAGCTATAATTTAACCACTAATCGTGATAAATAACAGCAGTTTACCACAGCCTCACAATATTTGTATGTAATATAAACAGCTACATTTACTCAAAACGTATATTAATGACTTGTAAATTTGCTATAAATAACGTGAAAGCTATATCACATTGTTTTGAGGAAACGTTTGCATGCAATTTCAAGTCGTTGGTTTATTTCAAACTGTATTCAAAGTTTCAGTAAAATTCGTATAAAAGTACGTAAATACTTTGTAAAATCCCATTACTGCTCATTAAGATTAACATGTTTTCTCTAAGAAGACATTTTTCTTCATGAGCACAATATCAGTTTCTAGTAAATTAGTATAGGATGAAATATAAGATTTGTTGTATCTTATTATTTCCTGAGTTGTTGCTGCGTTTTATTATATACTACTTTTAAACAACATTAAATAATAATCATGTAAAATATCAAACTACATAATACTACATAATAATATCTGTCACATTTTTTTTAGATTTTACAAGGGAACATTTTACAGTAAATATTCTTAGACTACTTTAATGATATACGAAATGTTTCGTTGCCTACTTGTTAATAAAGGTACCAGATTTAGGGAGCTTACCAGCGAATGGATAGAAATTAACGGGAATTCACATCAGTTTCCTCGGGCTTGATAAACTCATCAAACTGCTCAAATAAGATTATCGAAAACATAACTTTCTAGTACCATCAAATTTCAAATAACTATGAATCATTAAATATTACAGATTGAATCTCAAAAGAACCAGCCAGGCCTTTTTAAAAGTAGTTAAGTTTGCTAGTACGTAACTTCATAATGCAATAACGACGGAGAAATATTAAAAATTTTAAAACATGGGCATTTTGAAAAAACAAACATTAAATTTGCACCCAGTAGATTATTTAAGCTAGAACACATTTATAAGGTCTTAAAGCTCAACCATTTCCCAGGAAATGATTTCTGAACCTTTGTTTTTGGGGGATATTTTTATACCTTCTATATGACTCAGTGTGTCAGACTCCCCAATAATTTTCTATATACACCACTGTTCCAAGTAGCTTAATTTGTTCTGTCACAATAATGTTAACAACATATTATAAGAAATTTTATTGTGATCTATTCAGATTATAATACTGTATAATAATATTATACTAATACTATGATACGTTACGACAAGACAGCCATTACTGAACACCGCAGTATATTTAGACATGAGGAGATAAAGATCCACTTCCTGTGTAATTGTGGTGATATCCGCTTGAAAAACTGGCCTGCCTCAGTCATAAAGACAAATTCAGGCGAGTTCTTTCATGGGTTCATAGGAAACATCACTTGATTTTCAACTTCCATAGCAGAATACTTTTGTGACAATCTCTTCGTAACCAAGAGTATTTCTTGGTTATCAGCTTTCATGAACATCAGCATCTGTGGAGCAAGACTTGTAGTGAAGTTAAAAGGAAGTAATATTATTACGAAAATTATTTACCGCACTTTGTCATGTTATTAAAAGTGTGCGTATTAGAAGTAAAAAAGTAAAGGTGTCTTATTTTACCAGGCGAATTTAAGGACAAGAAGGTCTCTCCATCACAACCTGGAGACAAGAGCTAAAAGGTAGGTAACTTCGAACCACCACCAAAAGCAGGGCAGGCGGGCTGCTTGCAAGAACAGGATCGCTCAGCGGTCACACATCCAAGGAGCAGCCACGCTCGACGTTGCTTGATTCGGTTATCTCGCGATAACCACCGTACCCAATGGGATAGTGCAGCGCGTACAGTATTAGGGGGCTATACAATACTATACTTTCTACATAACCCTCTGCCTGTTATAAAGTTCAGTGAGCAATATATTTCTCAGCAAATAGTTTGTGCATAACATCATAGTAAATGATTATTATCAGCTTTGGAGGCTAAGGTTTTATTATTAATGTATATCTTTGACTACTTTGGTATAAATATATTTAAGTTGAAAAAATATCATAACGATCAACTTTTTATTAAATATTTCTTCAAAATAAAGAAGAGATAAATACAAGACTAATTTTTAATTGTTATGAATATTTAATGTAACTGAGTATATTTAATTTAGCATGTTTTTTTATAAAAACATGTATCTTTAAGATTTATAAGAATTATTGATTTTTAGTTTATAATTGTGTAACTAATGAGTGAATATTTAATTGATTTCTTTCATTATTTATTATTAATGATAGTCACATCTTAATGAAGTAAAGTACTATACACCTGTTGGCTTACAAGTAAAATATTTTCAATGATTGTTTAACAAAAATTATTTTAAAAATATTACATACTGATTTGTATGTTCAATTAAAAACACTAAAGTGAGCCAAAGTTAATTAGGTATTTTATAAATTATTTAAAACTTGAAGATTAGGTGAAGGACTTTTGTAAAGAAAGAAGATGAGAGGACAAAATTCAATTTCTTATAAAAGTTGTGAAATAAATCCTCAAACACAACTCCAAATTAGTTTTCAAGAAGGAAGTGGAGTGCCGGTGTGACAGGAAGGCAGGTGTTCTCTCAATAAGACGTTTCTTGCCACTAAAAATGGTCAATAAACTTGTGAAAAATATATTTATGAACATATAAATACAATTCCAGAAGAAGTAAATATTATGTATTTTATAAGAAAGAAAAATTATTTATTGTAATATATTCATAATACGCAGCTTGGTAAAGTATCATACAAAGTGTAATATGTGATATTCTTTTAACCACAGACTTCTATTAACTAACGAGGTTTATTCAATAAGCAATACCTCACACAGTGCCTTGGGAAACAATTTCCAAACTAAAACAACTGAGGTTATGAGGTAGACCTAGATGGAAGTGTAAATAACTTATGTGAAGGGAACTGAGCCTACAATATATATATATATATATAACATGTATTAATTTTATGTACAAGGAAAGAGTACGTGATATCAGTGTCGTTTAAAGTCTTCACTAAGCATGCGAAATTTCAAGTTCATACCTTATTTTATTCTTGAGATGTCCTGCAGACTCATAAACACAAAATAGACAATCATTTAGATACATACCTTTTTTTAATAAATTAAGGAATCAAAAGAGGAGGTTTTTGTCAGCCTACTTATCGTTAGGCTTCAATAACACTAAGCCAAATTCCACGGTGGTGTCATCATAGAAACTATTCTTGTCAGTGTAGAAAATGAAGGGTCGTGCAAAATTTAAAGTCACGAGATCGAATTTTTTCTCAAGTTATCTTTGCTACAGGATTCATTCAGATATTTGTTAGTTATGTTGTGTACAACACTCCTTAGTTTGTGGTTTCATGAAAAGAAATCTGTTCACAAAGCCAATAGAAGGTGTATGTTGTATGTATTGATGCTAGATGTATGTATTATTAACCCACATATTATTTTTATTCTATCCTTTGTTTACTAATTTATTTGTTCTTATGTCCTCGTTTTGAACATGGTTAACCGAAAGAATAGCTTAAAAATATTCATGTTAAAAAAATAAAACTATTAATTATTATAGTATTACCGTTTTAATAACGAATTGTAGGTTACATGTAATATTCCATAAAACATGCATGTAATAACAAGAAAAAGGTGTTATTTTAATTTTTTTAAGATAAATTTCATGTATATTCATCTTTTGAAATGGTAATTTTCTTCTCTTTAGCTTGATATTTTGAAGAGATAAAGATGTTTCATACAAAGACAAATCCTTCCCCAGGGTAAATGTGGCGTGCAAACTCAGTGAACTGGACAAAATGTCAGTGTTAAGCTCTTTGGCATGGAACCTTGCCTTGGAGACTTCACTGGTTTGTGTTCCCCATTTTGAAAAGACGCTTGAAAGGAACGTCTATGTTATACACGGATAATTTGAAGCGTAAAATAAAATAATTTGATGGGTGATTGATTTTGTTCAAAAATAAATACTCTATCTTATTTTATCTTTAATTAGTCTGAAAATAAAAAGTATTTAAATGTGTTTCAAATGCCAAGAAATACAACAAGAAAAATGTTTCAAACATAAAAAGTGTATTATCCACAGAAATAATTTATGTTGTTAAGTAATACAAATTACGGTAAATCTTAAGCTCTAATTTTTACTAAATCTCTCATTTAATATGTTGAGTTTTGAAACAGTTTTACATATAAATTTGTTTATGTTTTATTAAGAATTCATTAAAAACTTTCACAGTAACGATCCTAACTAACAAAAGTCAGAGAAACTCTATGAGAGGCTGTTAAAGTGATTCAAACCAAAATGTAAAAGTTAGTAGTTATATAATATTCTAAACGCCCAGTTAAATTACTATAACTAATCTCCCCAAATAATGTTCCAGTAGCAACCGGAATCCATAAAAAATACAAAGCTTGTGAGTGTAAAAAATCCAATAATATTGATTCAATATGTATATTTTCAAATTTAACACCATGTATTTTTCAATATGCATCGTTTGGAATGGTACATATTTTTTTTAGTTTTTCGAAAACTTTTTAATTCGTTGAAATAATTTAACATTCATCTTAAAAATTGTGTATGGAGTTTTTAGTTCGTGAGTGCATTCCAAAATAGTGCTCCCTTACAAATTTCTATCTTAAACAACTTAAACTCGGCAGACCTAATTTAAAAATAGTTTTTAAGGATATTAGTAATAACTTGCGGGAAATTTAAACTTAAACTTTATAATGTACAAGTTAGTTTACTTGTTTTAGATTAGATAGTAATTATTTCAAAAGAAAGAAGAGTCATGTCAAAATTAGTATGGAAATTAATAACTCATCAATCATACATTACTTCTGAGTAAGCTTCAGCAGTTTTACAAAATAATGCTGGACGGCAAAGACAAAGCCAAGCCAGAAACGTGCTACAGTGCCACCACACTTTGCAATGTTTGCCACGTCCCATTGGGGTTTTACTAAACTTTTAATGAATACTTTTCAAATTGGGTTTCCTGCAAACATTCGCCCACAGAGTTCTAGTACTTCCTTTAATAATTTACCTCAAAGTTTAAACTGGATTTACTTCCCTCCTTAATCTCATTAAAATATATTTATTCCTCTGAGAAAGTTCACCCATAATTTTATTTCACTGACAACCTATACTGTAACATAAAGTATCAATACTGTATGTATGTTTGTTTGAGATCTTAGTAGGATTTACTTCGTTAGAGCCGCGCAATCTATTCCTCTATCCTGAATATGTTTTGTCACGATCGGTCTTTTAAAAATGTCAGTTTAAACAGACATTTAACTATATTCTTTACTCGTTTTTTGTCAGTACGTGAACTTATTAAATATTGCTGTTGGTTTTCTCCTGAAAGTTACAATGGGCTTTATATTATAGAAATATATTAAGTGTATTTACTGTGTATTACTTAATCTACAATCTTAAATGCATCTTAAATTTAAGTGCCCTTAGTACCTCACTTTGTAGAATCTATTATTGAACACCACATAAATCTATGAAAAAAATCAGCACAGTTTTTCCTGACTAGGTATATTTAATCTGTAATCTTTATATACGCTAGTATCAAAAAATTCTTCTTTGTAGGGAGAGGTGTGTACTAAGTGCAATGTCCTCACTTATTTATTACTGTTATGAAATTAGATTTTGATTGTTAGTTACTGTTGTTCATTTTGTTGTTGTTATTTATTTATTTTATTTATCACGCAATAACCTACACATCTAGGTGTACATTAGTGGGAGAGCTTACATGTACTAAGTCGCTTTAATTCAAACAAAGGTGTTGTTGTTGTTTTGTAGTAACAGTATTTATTATGCTTTTAAGAGAGATGTTTTTTTCGTATTTATTTACTAGTTTTTCATTGTTATTATTATAGTTTGTTATAGTTATTATTATTAGTTATAAAAAGTAATTTAATTGTGGAGTAGACTTTTTCTTGGGATAACACCGAAGGAGTATTGTACTGTGTAGTAGCCATATAAAATTACAGTAGTTGAAGAAGTGTATTAAGAATGCTTGTTGTTCAGAATCCCGCACGTGCCGTGTGAGGCACATGGGATCATGTATAAAGTAACAAAATTGTTAATAAATAAACATATTTCAACTGTGAACTTCTCAGAATCGATTATCGAACACCACACACATCTATGAGGTGACATAGCATAGTTTTTCCTGACTAGGTATATGTAATCTGTAATCTGCATACAAGCCAGTTCCGAAAATTTCCACCACGATGTGGTACGATCACGTTTACACATTCAAGATCACTATGTTACTTCCTACCAGTAGGAAGTTGGGAGAAAGATACCCGCAGGAAAGTGTGATGAATGTCACGCGATGTGGGGTCATCTAGCTACTATTTTCCAGTATTTGTACCCATGTCATTTTACCTTAAAGCATGAAAAACCTCTATAGCACATTAAATTTAGCTCTATCAGTAGATAATTGTCCTAGCTAGACGCTATATAGCGTCTACTATATTCAATGAGTTAAGGACCATCATATAATTCTTCTGATAACCAATAACCTTTAGCAGAGTATCGAATGATTTAATTTGTTTAATGATGGAAGTAACCAGTTATAATGTTATTCTTTTTTAAATAAGTGTAGAACCATTTGAAATATCAGTGTAGAATGTTTGATAATTATAAGCATATTTGAAAATTTAAAATGTGTTGACAAAAACAAGTAAATTATTTTAAAATACCATCCTTAGAGAATAGATCTGGGCAAATTAAAAAATCAAATCTTAAATTACAGTTACGTTATTATTTATTATGATTTGTGATTATTTTGAAAAAGTGGCATAAATCGGTGATTTGTATTAATTGCAATTGATTGAATTAAACACATTCTGCCGAGACTGTGACATAAATATAGTAAACAAGTATTATTACGAGTTTATGTCTACTCTTTAACAAGGTATAGTCAACCATATGTGGTTTATTTTGTATCTAAAATGTTTCTCTGATCTCAGGGTATTCAATATGTAATGTATTAAAAAAAATGCTTTATTCTTGAATCAAGCTTTGGAGTACTGAACGCTTTTATGTGTTTAAAAAAGTTTTCTTGTGAATTAATCACAAAATTTTAGTTTTAAAACTGTAAATGTAAACAGATACTTACCACGATTGGTATCGCGACTAGTGTCGGTCAGTAAAACCGCCTAATGTTAATACATCTAGTATAAGTTAAACTAGTTATTTCGTAAATAAAAACTTTATTGGGGATTCTCGTTGATTCAGCCTTATAACACTTAACAACTAATTCAATTTATCGCTTATTGTTCCCGTTGTCGACACTTAATTAGAGAACAAGTAAACAGATAAAAACGGACTGTAGAGGACATTCACACTGTCAAACGCATTACGTCAATGCCGCTTGGAACTTAAACATAAGTGATGTGCCAACGGCACTTTACTTCTTCATTCTTCTTTGTTAAGGAACTTAACTACCATATTATTTACGTCTTAGGTCATTGGCCTCTGCTCTCAGGCCATGAAAACCATAAAGTGGCATAGCTGATAGATTGTCCCCATTATTCCCTTTTTGAACACTATAGTCTGTTATGTTCTTTTCATTCTTAACACGTAATCCCAGATTAACCCTAATATTGTCAGGATAAAATAGTACTAATGATTATAACCTCCAAACAAATACAGTATATCCAGCATTATTTCGTTCACAATTGGGGTTAAATATGGTGTATGTTTCTGAGGCTATATAACTAAATAACATAGCTATCAATTTTCCTAGAACGAAATACTCTAATTAACAATGATAATTACTAAGTAGATAGCCTATAGATAAAAGGTTTTCATTCATTTTGCATATTTTTAGACTTCATATTAGAGTCTCATAGTTTGCAATTTAAATTTTATATAGTATATACTTATAATCGATTTATATATAATTGAAAACACTAACTAACACCTTGAATTTCGTTGTGTATTAAATTTATATTTTCAAGGTATAGTTGATGTATAATGCATCCTGAACATATTTATATTATTTTATATTTCGTCAGATTATTGGAAAATGATTACGGTTTAATTTTAGATTTTTCCCGTGTTTGAATCCTTAGTTAAAAAAAAATATTATTGTAAACCAAATATTTAAGTTAAAGTCTTATTTTCAGTTTTAGTTATTATATTCTATGTATAATGTGAATCAGAAACTGAAGAATTCGAAATAGTTTGTAATCGAATTTAGTTTTAATAATTTGAGCAAATGGTAACAAAGAAAAATATGAGAAGTATGGCCGAATAAGAAATATGTATTTGACACACGTAAAGTTCACATGTTGTACAGTTTTTTGGATTAATTTTACAGCTAGCACATTCAACCTCAAAAATTGTACTACATTCTTTTACATATTCATAAAGACTAATGTATTTTTAAATTTCACTGAAAACATATTTTTAATATTATATCCTACCTACAATACATCTAAAATTATTCAAGTATTAATCACTCATTCATTGCTTAATTTGTAAGTATAATATTATTCAGGTACAAGTGTTATTTGGTTAATAATTGGAGAATAATGTTTATTTGCAGGGATAAAGTAGATTATTTAAATAAAAAGTCATAAAATTTCATTAATAAATGTTGGGAGATAAGAAAGGAGCGAGAACCGGTTTAAATTAGAGGACCAAAGATGAGTATAAGAGATAAGGGGAGGTAGCCAAATACATTCTGCTGCTTCTAGACCTTACCCTCACCTTCTAACTAGGCCGTTCGCGTTGCCAAAACACTTCGTCCTAAGTATCGAGTCCACGTTATATCTTGGGCAAGGAATAGGCTCCTCCTACGTATACGAGCAATTTTCAGCATTCAATGTAGCCATTTTGTACCATCACACCGCTGTCGGTACCTTAGGTCTTTAGATGTGGAGGCACCCCTCGATTCCATCTGAGTGTAAGTCACTAGTTATTTCTAAACTAAAGTAAAATATTAAAGCACAATCTATGATAGTAATATGAGGTGTGTGCAACACCATATGGAGTAAACTTTGCTTAGGTTGCACGAAAACATTTTATTTATAGCTCATTTCATTTTAGAAATTTCTTGCGGACAGATATACAGGCAGACAATCATAGAAAAAGGAATGTAACGACAAACACATCAAAGTAATATTTGCAAAGATATTTGAAAAATCTGCAGCTAGACTACGTTGACCTTTACGTAATCCAGAATCCTGTAGGGTACAAGCCTGGGAACGAGCTTTATCCTTACGACAGGGACAGCAGCATCGACTTCCAGACTGATGAAGAAAGTAAACAAAGACTGTGCAAAGCATATTGGCTTGTTTAAATTCTCACTTCGTCAACTAGACCGGTGAATGTAGAAAGCGACGATGCCGCAAAGGTTAATAGTGTTGTCTTTACTTCCTGCACCTGCCTGGAGTCTCCAGACATGATCAATTTCTTCAGAGAGACTAGAAAGTATAACGAAAAAAATGATGACTGCTCTGGGTTGTGGTCATCCCTAAAAGCAGCACCACTGAACACATGGTGGAAAACATCAACGTGTTCGAATTTGAGCTCAGCACCCAATTGACGACCGAACTGAATACCCTGGATCAGGGAAATAATGGAAGAAAGTTCGGATTGGTTTGGTTTAGATTTTGCTTTTATTATTGGGACAAGGACATAAATTAAATTAAAATATCAAAGTGTACAGTCATAACTTTAATATAAATATGTTTATATTTTGTATTCATGTGAAATCTCAAGCTAATTAATTCGATATAGCTAAAACTACCTTGACTAATCTTTATACATTAAAATTATTAAAAAAATATTGGATTTCAAGTTGCCTTCCAACTAGTTCACATAATGTTTCTACAATTAACTCGTAAAAAAAACTTTGTTAAGATTTGCGGATGGAAGATCACAACTAAAATATAAGACCTCAAAACCTACAAATAAGTCAAAGGAAGGCATGATGTATTAATCAATTTCTTTCTTATAATCAATTTAGATATAAGGTATTGTAATTAGGAGCAAACTGCAATTAATTTGTGTAAAAAGAATGAAATGTAAATGACATTGATCAAGTTTTTTGTCTTTCAGAATGGACTGTATCCACAAATCACTAAATACCCCTTATTTCATCGGTCGAGTAACTATTGAAACATTCACAGTTAGTGATGTAGCAGTAAAGAACATTCAACATGCAATCATTATTTCCAAGTGAAGCCTGACGGATTGCATTGAATTGTAACTGTTGCACTATGCAAAGCCAAACACAAAGCTCAATCTCTCATGACTCGATTGTTCAAATGTTGTCCGCACAATTGACAATGAGATGCGACAGCAAACACAATCACACACTGATTGTGCTTGATATATCCCCTGGTTCACCGAAATGACGAGTTAATGTATTGCAATTACTGAATTAATCAGTGTTTGAACAATTTGTATTTAAAACGCCATAAAACAATTATATTTGTAGAAATTCTGATATTTATCATTATTCAAATTATTTTCACTACTAAGTAAAATAGGTAAACTTCTCTTAACACTCTCTTAAATAATATATAATAAAGAAATTCTATCAGTACGAATGTTATATATTTTATTAATTAAAGCAATAAATTTAAAACTTTTAATTGCATATCTTAACAATTAATTATATTTATTTAAAGCAATGGTGATATATAATTTGTTGGATCTTAAAAAATTGGTTTCAGGCTAATTTTTATCTACAATTGTAACTTTTAATAGTTTTTTTTACTCAATATATGTTTTAAATCAACTGATTTCAATTATTGCTGCGGTTTACAGATCTTATATCTTAAATTTGGGATACAATTGTATCCCAAATTTAAGATATAAGATCTTATCAATTGATAAGATACCGTGTTTAGTACAGCATTCTGGTTAGGCATGTTTTTTTATTTATTTTAGCGTCACAATGAGGTTCCTGACGCGACCAAGCGTGTCCATTCCATGAGTTTCTTTCCATTTTCCATCCGTCTATTTAGTCATTAGAACATCTAAAATGATGGCGTTTTTTTCTGTTATCTATATGGCCTGCTTATGGCAAACTTAGCGTTAACGCATACATTACTTAACTTTATAAATTGTGTTGCCACGGCGTAGTCGTTTTAGCCATAAAAATCCTCATATTGTTGAATATTGTTTTATTTTTTATCTTAAACTGAAACTTACCTAATTTATTTTATACGGTAGTAATTATGAAACATTCACAAGCATTAACATTATGGCATTATAGCTTTTAACATTATGTTGGAGTTCTTTAGTTATAGGGTATTTGTGTGTTAATGTGTGACTGTGAAATTACTTATTATAGCTAGTTTAAATCCTTAAAATACCCTAGATAAGACAACTAGTGTTTAGGTACCCGAAGTAATATTTCTATCAGAACTATTCAAATAGTCATTTAATGTTTTCAGCTGACTCAGCCATCTCACTGACTTCTTCCTCAAAGGAAGTTCATTCATTCAGAAACTCAGAAGCAATGAGATGTGAACTCAGCTTTGTTCCAGATCTTCCCTTGACTGTAGCCAACAAACCGCCACTGTGACCTTTCTTGAGATTTATAAATCACAAAGAGTTAAATATATAGGGTAGTTTGTCAAGTTTCACCTATTATTATTAATAATAAATTTTCCAATATGTACAATTTTCTTATATTAAAGACAGTTTCTTATATTTGTTAGATATGTTATAAAAGAGAACTTATACACGAGAATATATACACGGCGGCTTTTAAAATTCATTATGACATTTAAAAATATAAATCTGAGAGCTACCTGTCTTAACTGCTCTCAGGGGCACCTTTCATATTTTTTTCAGGTATTTAACAACCATTTAATATATAATATATAGAATACTAGAATAATTATATACATATAATATACAGAATATTATTTATTCCAACCAACCAAATCTTTAAATTACTAACCCTTTGAGTGCTAAGTATTTATTGAGTGGGAGTACCTAAAAGTGTCCGCCCTTTTAATGGCATTTTGGAAGGTTTCAGTAAGAAATTCATAGCTTGCTTATTCATAAGCTATCTACATGATTCTTTTAATTTTTCTTTGAACCCTCTGCCTTATTAACATAAAAAAGCAAAGTCGCCTTAAATTAAATGTAGGAATAATAAAAATAAATTTACTTAAAAATATTCCAAGATTTATTTTAATTAAAATTTTCAACCAAATTATCATTACCAACAATTCATATTCTTTTCTTTGTCCATATGAACGGAAAGGGCATTCACTTGTCTTTAAACATTGAAAATGTATATAATCATTGTCAATAATGAGTGAGGTATACAACTTCTAGGAAACTGTCACATTGTTTCTGGGAGTCATGTCAACCAAAAATGTTTATATATGAGATCTAGATTGATTTCGATAAAAATCAATTGATCGGAAGTGTAGTCGAACAATATATTTTGAAAAGCGCAGTTCTTCATGAAAAATTTAATATGACGTTAGTTTAGAAATATAAAGTTTTTAATTGTTAATAATTTTCTCCAAACACGTCCGGTAAAATCGAAAAAAAATTCTGGGCACAAGAATTGATGATCACAAATAACAGATATATTATTGTTTTTAGTTCATCATAGATATTTTCTTTTGAAAAGCGATAATTAAAGGACTGCCAGTGCCTCCCGCAAACCCTACATCACCACAACCCAAGCACGTAACTCGCCATACAGGGCAGTGTAGACAACGCTTACAGTCTGAAATCAGTATGTTACTTTTCGGTAGGCGCCCAAGTCTTCAGCGGGTCATCCTGTGGACACTGACAGGACTGGCCAATTCAGCTGTCCGTGCAGTAACAGGGGTCGTCTACACCGGGGGTCAAACCCTACGGATGACTCACCCATCGCAGTGACAGTCAAGGTCGACCGCTACTTGGAACCCATCCTTGCATGACGGCTATTTCTCAATCTCCCCATCGTGCGGTTCTGGTAGGTAGGTATGGCTCGAAGGAGCATACAGGGGACAAGCATATACTCATCACAGGATATATTCACTGAGACGGTAACAGAGACATCTTAGCAGAAGTATCATATACGGCACTATCCCATTTAACTTTTTGGGAGGTCTTTTGACTGACGCAGACTTTCCCAGAGAAAGATCCTGTGGCCTCGATGCCCAGAAATCTCTTTAAATTTTTAAGGAATCGAAGTCAATCTCTGAGCGTCTGGGGCGTTACCCAGTAGAAAACATCAAGAGGGCCTCTTTGTGTGCTTCTCTTATAGTTGTAATTATTTTTCGATAAACCATTTGTTTGATTGATAACTCAGACCTTAATGCTAATATAAGTATGTGCGTCTTATGTTGAATATTTTGTATGAATTTACGTGAGACAATGCCTGGCTTACACCTACCTTGTATTATATTGCTGAAGATGGGACGGATGTAAACTATTGCAGAAGTTATAATGCAATAAAGGATAATACGTATATTTATTAAAAAATTATAGTTAGTTTACAGTGTCTATTGTTTCTAATCCTGAACGAAATCATGACTTTACTAATAATTAGGTGTAACGAGCTCTAATATAAAACTTATGTTAAAATATCACAGAGAAACATTAAACAAATTGCTAAATTATATCAATCTTAACTGGGTAAAATACAACGACATAAGACAGAAAAGTAGTTTTTACTTAACTCGACCCCACCCAGTCAGAAGTGGAAAACTTGTTAAAACTTTCTTCATTAGTGAGTTACTTCCGCCGCGACGGATGATTCAAATATGAACTGTTAAATATAGTTACTGAAGATTAGTTTATCCGATGTAAAGTCTCTGATCTGATTTCTTATGTCATCGGAAAAAATACATGTCTAATCCAACACGTTATGTCTGACAGAATACAGTTCTATTTAAATTATTGTAAACAATAAAACATGTGAACTTCTAAATGCATTATTTAGTAAAACATGCTTTTGTCAACAGTTACGACTATTCGTCAGTCCATCAGCCATAGTGATGAGTTAGATGGCCTGATAAACTTAATTAACAAATCATCCAGTCCATTATCGGGTGAAAATCTTTGGGTTTCTTCAGTTACCAGTTTAGTTAACAATAAGCTTATAAATAATAGTTGAAAAAGAAACCCGACCAATTCAACAAATTCAAGTATTTGTTTGAAGATATTTAAGATAACGCAGAGCTTGAATGGATCTATACAATTTATAAAACGTGCTTTTCCGATTTCTAGAAGTCTTGATTCTGTAGTGAAGAACTTTTGTAAATAAGGCACTGGTTATTGGTCAGTTCTTTACTTTACGAGCAGACATAAATTTATTTGTATCCTTTAATTCAGTTTATGTTACAACCTAAGGGTAGTGTATGTTTCTATAGTAAGTTTTAAAATAGTATGCATGGAGTTAAATACTATTTGTTTATTAACATATTTGATGATGTTTGTACATTTCAACGAATTAGTATGACGTATTTAATTCAGTCTTGCTCAGTCGGTTAAATATAATCATCCACCTCAGGAACAGATAAAAATGCAGAAGTCGTGGAGTTTACTCATATTTAAACATATCTGTTGTAATTTTTAGATGGCCAAGCAAATAATTATGATGTTTCCACTTAAGTCCCGATCAATCGAGAAATCATGTGTTAAACTATTATACATCACACGCTACATTAAACGATGTTAACAACTTTCCAGTGTCTGCAGTTAAACTCAGCCAATGTGTTAAACTATGTTTTGTGTCCATTAAATAATACGTTTTAACACCTTCACTGTGACTATACTTATATAACAACTGTAGAAAAGCCGGTATAGCAGCCAGGTGCGGCCAACGCAGTCAATGTGTTAAACTATGTTTTATGTCCATTAAATAATACGTTTTAACACCTTCACTGTGACTGTACTTGTATAACAACTGTAGAAAAGCCGGTATAGCAGTCAGATGCATCCAACACAGTCAATGTGTTAAAACTACAGGTTTTTATAAGTATTAGCAACTATCAGAGTAAATTCCATGTTCTCCAATGTTTATATTGATGTATAAACCTACTTTGTGTACATTAAATACCCTTTATTTCCAAAAACTATTATTTATTATTATTAAAAATTATTAAAGATATATTTCCTCAATCAACAATGTTTTATCGTACTGTACTGCAAATCATTTCATAAATTTTATATTTTATAATTATTTTTTATTTTTTCAAACATTAATTCTTTATTGGATAAGGAATACAAAGTTTCACGAATTTTCGTTATCTTTAACGATGCACATTTCTTTCTATTGGAACAACAACAGTAAAATTTTTCACCTAACCTTTTTAAGCAATGTTAGCAAAACCGTAGTTTCTAATATTTTCATTAACCCTAGAATGGTAACGACTATTTGCCACACATAAAAGGTAACGCGTAGTCTCTCAGACTACTTTAGGGAAAAATGAATAAAAATTTATAAAAATATAATTTAAATTAAATTTATTTACAAATGACGTTATTTACATCTTAGAGGTCGTGTTTCCTGATTTTTGTTGATTTCAGCCTTTATTGGGACACTTTACACACAGCATTCCTCAGTGCTCCAAGCAAATATGCTTATGACATTTTGTGCACTGGAATCGAGTCATTCTCCTTTTTATCGCTGGGCAAACTGCACAAATCTTCCTTGTTCCTGCTTCTTCAATAACATTTTAAACCTCAGATGTTGATGGGCCAACGACATCTTCAATGTTTCGTTTGAGATTCCTTGATAAATTTGGCAGTTTTTGTCTTCCCTGAATGTGCGGAGTTGTTAGTTCAACACATATTTCTTTAGCAAATGCCCTTCTTGTCATAGGTTAAATTTTTGTTGACAATGCCTGATGGACATAAATAACAAATTAGTTGATCAAAAACCCGTTTCATCATGATCACTTTCTTGTTCATCACAATCACTTCGTTCAAGTTCAGATAGTATTCCTCTTATTTCAAAACTAGTGTTCAGTGGATCAGCCATGGTTACTTGACCATCCACGGTAAAAATTATCAGAAAAACTAACACTACATTGGCACAAAATAACTTTTCATATATTTACTCAGGAACAAAAAGTAACATAAACTGTAACGCGTAGTCTACCAGACGACTATGGGCTCACTGAAATGAACTGAGTGAATGAAACAAAATGGAACCCTATCCAGCATTAACCTTGGCTGGCAGGGGGAAGGTATTGGTGATGGGGGGTTGGTCACGTCATGCACATGCCACCTGGACCGGTTTTTGTAGCTTGCGTCGTCTGAGAGACTACGCGTTACCATTCTAGGGTTAAAGTCTGTAATTAGTTTAATTATGTTCACTACATAATCACATCTACCACTGGAGAAACTCTAACTACAAGAACAATGAACATTCAGGCTAATAACACAGCGGTAACTACACATAGTTTTTTATATTCGTTTCTAACTTTTATAGCCTTCATACCCACGACTCTTGTATATATTCATTACATTCCAACCCAGCAATATATATGCAAATGCACGAGCTGGACACTGTTCTTGCTGCTGTCTTTGTTTGTGTGACGTTTCGGTACTAATGGCTTCTTCAAAATTATGCCAAATTGCAAAATGTAGTGTATTTCATTAAAGCTTGTAATATCTTAATGACACTACTGTAGAATTAACCATTGTTGCTAGCAAAATATTGCAAAGAAATTTTAAAAGTCCAATAAAAACGGCTGGCATTAATTCTATGGATTAGTTTTGGGTTTTGGGTGGGTTTGGGTCTTTGGTGTTTAGGGTTTAGGGTTTTGGGTATAACACAGTAGAAATTTCATAGAAAATATATCACTGAGTTTCTAGTAATATAAGATTTAATATTTTAAAACCTGAGAGTGAAGAATAGAGGCTGCCTTTATTTTAAATTCAACTCGTTTAGTTGTAAGTTCTGAAAAATAAACTAACAAATTAAACAAATTTTATAAAAGAGATTTTAAGTTAACCAATAAACCAATGCAGATGAACCATATGGTTTGAAACGTTAATATAGAATTACCCAATTATACTTATAAGAACGTTATAATATCGTTCCCAATGTTCACCACATTGTTTCTGGAGTAGTTTTGCTATTTACTATTGGCATCTAACAACACACACATGGTGGTGGTTGGTCGAACCACCTGTTTTGACCTGTCTTCTTTTTTTAAGTATTGTTTTCTTTTTATTAAGTGCAAGTTTGTTTTGGTATTGTGCTTGGATATGACAGTACTATATTATGTTTTTTGTGGTGCCTGACTTAAGCGTGCTACAATGCTCTAGTAGGATTTGTTTATATTCGACCTAGAGTTTGTAGTTATGTGTTACGTTATTTATCCACCCGAGGAAGAGTTTAGACTGCAGATCAGAAAACGGAAAAATGCAGATTAAAAAAAATACCTGATGACTCATGAAAAATATCCGAAAAAATCCTCTTCCCTTCAACATTGTTACATTAAAAGGTACATGCAAGTCGAAGACTGGGAACTTAATGTTTGAAAAGGTTTAAAAACATAGTTTTTCTTTACAATTCAGAGAAAGAATATTGATGTAACATAATATGATAATCTTTTTATTTAGTCAATTAAATACTAACAGTTATTTTTGGATTTTTACACAGTTTCTTTTTACAAGCAGATACATCAGAAGCATATTCTAGTAAATGGCATTTCATACGATCATAAAATAAGTGATAGTCACTGAAAATATACAAATATCTTGATCGAATTTAAATTTAGTTGGAGCAGTGAATTAAGAGTATGAAACTGTTTTTTATAAGCACCTATAAAATTCCTCAAATTTCTTTTCAAAGTTTAATTGTGTTTAACTAAAATGATTGTAGTAACAGTCGAACTATTTCAGTGGACCGCAACGAAAGTCTTATCTTGAAGGGGCAATGAAATAAAAGTTCGTTAGCTTTTCAGGTAAGTCATTTATGATGTAGTCAATGATGGCTTTTGATTGTAATATAATTATTAAATGCCAGATAAGAACTAACCCAGGCAATAAAAGCGTCTGCACGTAAGATAACAATGTAATAAATGAAGACAACATATTTCCTGTCATCTGTTTTAAAATTATTATACGTATTATTTTTTCACTTTGATTGGTAATTGAAACACATTTAATATCTGCTAATTTAAAGCCAAGCCCATAAGTTTAATGGATAATGGAGTGCTTATGAAGATTTTAAGGCCAGTTGGGTGTACCCTGGAGGGATTTTAAAAATAGGCATAACAATTATAGTATAGTGTATGTTAAATCAGGAACCCAAATAATGTCTATGTAAAATTCTGTAAAATTGGGACACTAGTTTTTTTTTATTGAGTAACAAACACACAAACGTATAGACATACACTATTAGTTTTGTATATAATAGTATATAAAAATATTAAATATTGTAATATATTTCATATTAATGATAATTAACCGTATTATAAAAATAGTATTTAGATCAAGGAACGCATAAAAAACATGTATGCTAGTCTGACAAGTGTGTTTGTATTCTCCCTGGCAACATTAGTGTTTTAAAATTGATATTAAGGATAGTTTTCCTTATGTCTGTCTATATAAACTATTATCTTTTTACACATTCCATCGTCAATAACAAATTATTAAACATAGTATTTTTATGTATTAACTATATTCGGCCAGATGTGCGTAAACGAACTTTACAGTATATGCGTATCACTATTTAAAAAAACAATCGCTTTCTACGAATGGAAATTGTTATATGCTTGCTAGTACTTTGTACAAGGGTAAATAATTTATATTGCAGAACACAATTGTCACTCCACCTCGAGTTGGCTGCTGAACAAACAAACCGATGTTCATAAAGCGAACGAACATCACCTTTTCAATGGAAAGACATTTGAGTGGCTTTAAAATGGGAAATGTATTTCACTAAGCAGGCGGCAGTAAAGAATAATTAATTATCCAATTACAGAATTAACGGCTCCACAAGGAAAACAAAGATTAATTGTTGGGCTAGTACAACCCCCTGCATCCCCCCCACCACCAAATAACAAACATCCAGCTCTCGACTCTTTGTGTGCACTCATACCCGTAATGAATAGGCTCCGAGAGAATTGTCATTGCGAAATGTATAAACGTTTTGGTAGTTTCTTAAGTTTAATAAAATCTTGCAAGTGTTACAAGAGGTAGTAGCCTACTGATTATTAGAACTAACTATCTATTAATGGAAATAAGTTGGAAATTCCGTCTTCATTAAGCATGTAACTTAGTACGTTATTATTTCAGCACATTTTAAAATAAAAAGTTCTAGAAAATTATACTAAAACTTATAAGTGAATTGTATTTTACTCATAAATTCCACTAATATTCCTGAGCAAATCAGTCTGTATGCTGAGCAGCTTGAGAAAAATTAAACAATTTTGCCTGTTAAACAAGAGAATCAGGAAACTAATAGTGAAGGATGGTGAACTGCTGTACGAGATAATTTAATTCCAAGAAACGATCCACAAAACTCGGAGAATATTAAGCAGATACATTATAAAATATGTATTAAAATCAGTTACAATATTTAAATACCATTTTTAAATTTGATTTCGCCGAAATACAATGGACTTGTTGCTCAATTTACATCTGAAAAGTATAACATTTAATATCTATGCTAGTTTGTGAAAACATGAGGCGTGTATCATAAACATGCGTAAAAATCTGGTGTGGGAAAAAAATTCCAGATAAAAAAACTAAAAATCTTTTGTTTTTTTAATAGACATAATAAAAAAATAGTAGTGTTAAAGTGTTGCACTGTTATCTAAGAATATTAATACAAATTTAATAAATAATTAGGAATGAAAATAACATCATCAAATAAGATATCATCATGTTATCGAAGACATGCCAGCGTGTGGTAAGGAAGACTTACTGATTGCTAACTGTTCAGATTTATTTGTAGTTGGTTAAGCTTCGACTAATTGCAGTAAAGATCCTCACTTTTCCTCAACTTCGTCAATGATAGTCCAATCTGAGCTCGAAAACGAGTCTAAAATATGTAAATACTTCATTCTCGTAATTAAAGATCTTTCACGGAGAATCACGTAACTTTTTTCTTATCGAAGTTTAAAAATGACAATATAAAAAATATATATATCTATATACACATAATTTTTAATAAACATTAAATTTCAAAAAGTACGGTTCGCCGAGACCCGAACCCGGTCCTTTTACTTGTAGTACGAGCATGTTACTACTTACACAATACAGCTTTTACATTTTACGACTAAATTATTTTGTATTTGACCGTTTCTGTGATATATTTGTTTAAATAAGTAAACTATTATATGTTCGGAAGACTAAATACCTATTAAAACTCCGTATATGGAGCTTATACTGGTTACTGTTAACTTAAATTAAAACATAAAACCAATATTTAATACTTTTATTTTTTGTGTGAGGCCTTTCGATAGTGAGGCTTCCTTCTTCAGACACATCACAAAAGTAAAAAAAAATAAAAGTATTAAATATTAGTTTTCTGTTTTAATGTAAGATACCTATTGAAAGATTTTTAATATTTATTAAATTTATATAAGTAGCATAGGCTGATTTAATTGTTAATAAACTTTAAATCACAAAAAAGTACTCGAACCCGAGTCTATCACTTGCCGAGTGAACATGTTACCACTATACCTTACAGCCCTTACTACTTACAATTCTATTATTTATAATAAATAATAAATTAATACTATCGTCAGACGTACATAAGTGTTAAAAGTTTTTAAGGTTACAACTAAAAGACCTTCACTACACCACCTTCGTAGAGACGTTACACAATTAAGTTTAAAACGTTTTCTAATGTTTAAGTTTAATGGCCCTGAGTATGAAGTCAACCCACTTTGCAAATAGAATGGTCTTCATTTGTAGAAACGTTTGGTAAAACTTACTCAATAAAATTTTCAATAAATTAAATAATCACAACTGTTATTCATGCTTAGCGAGGTTTGAATTAACGGCGGCGTGGATTGTAGTGCTTTAGTCCACGAGCAAAGCGATTACTTTCCTTAAAGGACAAATTAGCAAAAAGATACCGGTACTGAGAAATTATATGCTGGACTATAATAACAGGACAGGCCAACTTTATAATTCATTCGTCTAGGGAATTGACCTAGATAAGGCTTCCAATCAATTAATTACACTTCTTTCGAGTTTTGCAACTGATTATAGTCGAGGAGGAAAAAGGGAACCTCTTTTCTAAATGGATGCTTCTTGATTAATTAATCCCCCACAAGTTAAATAGTTCATAATTATTTTATAGTGGCATATTTCCATCTTCTGAGTTTCAAGATACTAATGTCAACCTTACAGCTTCAATTGTTATACAGCTTCAGTTTGAAGAATTAATTGAAATTATTCTTCGTAATGTTTCATTAATAAATCAAATATATACTTGTTTCTTATTTTTCAAATAAATATGATAAAGAAAAAACATATTTGTCAGCAACGAAATGCATATGAAATTGTATGTAACATTTTTGCAAAATGTTATTGATTCGACAGAACCTTCATTGTTTTATGTCATTAGATAATTTGTTTATCTTCTTTTCATTCGCTAGTAGATGTATTTTAGCGGCCTTGAACTTTTCAGTTTGAGTATTTTTACTCTAATTATTTAATTCGATTCAACGGGGTGATTTGTACTAATTAGGATTTTATGTATGTAATTGTTATAAATAACTTCCAAGTCTTCTCTAACAGATCTATATTTGTAACAGTGTTTGGTAAAATATTCGAGTAGAATAGATATTAATGTCATTTAAAACACATTGTATATGTACAAAACTTATCTGCTTGAATAATATAGACTATATAAAAGATAATTTACATATTATAATGTAAACTTTCTCCATAAAACAATGTTGGTTTTCTTCAAATATCTTATTCCTAAAAATGGATAAACATCGATTCTCATCCAATCGGCAAAATGATAAATTAGTCTCTAATGGGTATTCGCCCATAAGAAAGATATTAATAAAGGTTAATATTTAAAATGATTTTTATAGTTCTAGAAAGGACAAAATGTTCCAAATTGCCATTTAACTACTTGAAACAAGCGAACAAGATGGTGTTAAAATAAATGTTAAAAAATCGAGGGATAAAAAAATCATTATAATATGTAAATTAAAATCAACCATAATACTCCAGAGAGTAGATAAGATTTTTGTACTTTTCATATTTATTTACTGGTTTTGTTTTTTGTTGTTTTTACATCATTTCTTTTTTTTAACATTTATCGTAAACTTTATATATATATATATTATACATATATATATATATATATATAATATATATATATATATATATATATATATATATTATATATTATATATATAAAACAAGGAAAACATTGTATTTAATATAGAGACCCTACAACAAAGCGATATTTCAAATATTATATTTAATTACGTAGAGTAACTCTGATGAGTAATATAAATCCAATTAAATTAATTCTCCATTGCATTACTCTTATTTTACTATCAAGGGGTTTTAACATTCGCATATAAAAGTTATTTACTCATATTGCCGCTATATTGTTTTGAGATGTACGGCTACACAATTCCATAACAAACATACACTCAATATATTGTTTACATTATTTCAATCATTGCATGGCAGATTGCCAGAAAACAAAGGCCATAAAATCTATCGGCAGACAAAGATGTTTGATTGGGTATTCCGTTTGATCTCGATTTGTGAACGGTTCCATTTCCCGCGTGAATCGTCCCGAGTCAATATTTGTTAATGTAGGTTCTCTTCAGTACCTGGGTCACTTTCAACTATTGCTGTTTGGTTTGTTTTGCACTGAAGTTAAGAGCTCTTTTAGTATAGAAGCTTATTGCAAATCCTGAAGATTGAAAAAACTGTGGCGAAGAGAAGGACTAAAGCCGAATCGATCACCTCATAGAGTATAGTATCTACGTGAGCCCACCGCTGTTAGAACGTGAACTGTGGCGAAGTGAAGGACTAAAGCCGAATCGATCACCTCATAGAGTATGGTATCTACGTGAGCCCACCGCTGTTAGCACATGGACTGTGGCGAAGTGAAGGACTAAAGCCGAATCGATCACCTCATAGAGTATGGTATCTACGTGAGCCCACCGCAGCTAAGACATGGTCTGTGGTGAAGTGAAGGACTAAATCCGAATCGATCACCTCATAGATTATGGTATCTACGTGAGCCCACCGCTGTTGGCATATGGACTGTGGTGAGGTGAAGGACTAAAGCCGAATCGAATCACCTCAAAGAGTATGGTATTTACGTGAGCCCACCGCTTTTAGCACATGGACTGTGGCGAAGTGAAGGACTAAAGCCGAATCGATCACCTCATAGAGCATGGTATCTACGTGAGCCCACCGCAGTTAGCACATGGACTTTGGGGAAGTGAAGGACTAAAGCCGAATAGATTACCTCATAGAGTATGGTATCTACATTAGATCACCGCTGTTAGCACATGGACTGTGGTGAAGTAAAGGACTAAAGCCGAATCGATCACCTCATAGAGTATAGTATCTACGTGAGCCCACCGCTGTTAGAACGTGAACTGTGGCGAAGTGAAGGACTAAAGCCGAATCGATCACCTCATAGAGTATGGTATCTACGTGAGCCCACCGCTGTTAGCACATGGACTGTGGCGAAGTGAAGGACTAAAGCCGAATTGATCACCTCATAGAGTATGGTATCTACGTGAGCCCACCGCTGTTAGCACATGGACTGTGGCGAAGTGAAGGACTAAAGCCGAATCGATCACCTCATAGAGTATGGTATCTACGTGAGCCCACTTCATAGAGTATGTTATCTAAGTGGACCCACCGCAGTTAGCACATGGACTTTCGTTAAAACAAATTTAAATTGGTTAGTTTTGAGCAGTATTGAATATCTCAAACGTTGGAGGAACACTGTAAGAAGTTTTAAGAGAACACTTTAATTGTGTCCTAATACAAAGGAACGATTTAAACATCTGACGGAACGAAACAACAATTTTTCCTAATATTATCTTACTCACAAATTATAGTAAAAATACCTTATTATAAATTAAAAAATTTGTGTTTAAAAACTAGTTTATTCATAATGTTTAATAAGTTATTAATATACAACACCAAAACCAGCAAATATTTATGATACATGATCTATAGGTAAAGAAATCGAGAAAAGTTTACAATTACTGATTTAATGGTTGGTTTGACACTTTATAAGGCACGCTATCGGTAAATACCTGCTGCAGTAATAATAAGTAATGATTATTGAGTGACTAGGTTTTTGAGATTAAATAGCACATTTCCAATAACAATGGACAGCCAAATAATTCTGTAGAATGAAGGGATTAAAATAATCACAGACAGGTGTAGTGCTGTGATATGCATATCACCAATGAGGTAGCCCGCAGAGAGCAGCAGGACCAATGGTAACACCATTATGTTTTAAATTAAACTTAAATGTTTGTGTTCTATTTACAGTAGCGATTCGGTTGAACAGGTATCATATAAAAATATGAGCAGAAATGTTCTGCTTATTTTGCAGGAACAATTTGTCTGACAGGCGGTGATGTATCCTCCGAATATTCTTCATCTTTATTTTACATATCATCTGCTAACTCAGCTCATTTTAGTGGAAATTTCATAGCCTTAGGCGTGCATATCATGTCAACTTCATACTCATTTTACAATACGCAGCGACACTTTCAAATATCACTTTCACACGACTACTGCAATGTGTCTCATTAACTGATGTCTGACGAGGCAGACTCTTTCTAAATTTGACAGACACATTATAAAGTAAAAACTCTGTGACTAATGGTTAGCATTCTCGCCCGGTAATGGAGAGATTCGGGTTAGAGTCCCGGTGGAGCAAGTACTTTTCTTGATTCAGTATTTATTGAAATTACACACACACACACACACACACACACACACACGCGCGCGCGCGCGCGCGACATCAGATTTTTGCTAGCACCACATCAACATTTTTGATAGGATAATAAGTATAATTACTAGAAGTGAGTTTTAAAATATTACATTGTCTTTATAATATGAATCATGCTAGAGGTTATAAGACAATGAAATTAAAATATGACCAAATAGAATGAGTATTTTGTTATTGCTATGTCAATACTAGAAGTAAATGTTATTTATTACAACTCTTTTAATTTGCTCTCTAAATAAAACTTTTTGTTATAATATGAAAATACAATAAGAAATCTGTACAACTTTAAATTTAAATCACATTAAGAGTTCAAGATTTTGAATTGTGTACAAAGAAAGAATGTGAGAGGTAAATGGATACAAATCGTGAATAAGTACCAGGAAATTGGAATCTGCTACTAGTGGGGCATGTGAGACTGACCTAGGTTCAGCATGCAAATGGATGTTATCTCTAATATACATCCCTGGTATATCTTTTGATATCTCTACATACATAAATATCAATAGAAGCACATTTGGTTTGGTAATATTTTGTTATACGAGTAAGATAAAATGAAAAAGTTGTTATTGCTATGTGTACAAATCCTTATTGTTGTAATCCATCACATTTACTTTCATTAGTAAATCGTGTTATCCCACTATGTTACTTACTATCAAACATATGTTGCTTACTGTATTATAATAGTTAGTAACTTAATGTTATTCTTATAAATAAAGTATGCACACTAGTATGTTACATATACGGTTCTACGTAGAATTAGTAACACCATCGGGAGAATAAAAAAATTAATAAATAAGTTGTTTGGGGCATCTTACTAACGTGAGATATTCACGGCACTACAGTGTTTCTCACGTATTAACCAAGCATAACAAGATTTTCATTAAGAAGGTAAACGCAATGCTCCAATATTTCCCAGGTAAATGTTTTCATACATGAATTTATTTCGTTTTAATTAGTTATTGCGTTATTCATAGTGATAGTATTGGTTCGCAGTGTAATGGTGTGTTATTATTCAATAGATAAAAGCTATTATGTGACCAGAATTTAATCGTCGTATGTAAGTAGATGCTACGTACATACGAAATTAGAAAGTTACAGTTACGTTAGTTTTTTTTATTCGTAAGAAAAGGCTATTTGTTTGCATCATTTTCAAACTTATTTGTTTCTGCACCGGTAACAAGATCCGTGTTGTTAACCTATTGCAATCGTCCTTGTGAAGGAATAAATACAACATTTGTGGGATAAAATCGGCAAATAATGAATTTTAATGAACATTTTAAGTAGAAGATCTTTTTTTGCAAGATGATAAGAAGTTATTGTTAGTTACATTTACAATATATTTTTGTTTTGTAAAGTTGTGTTTTCTAGCTAGGAGTAATGGTTGGAGGCACTTGTGATCAAACTATCTAGAATTCCATCTTTTAGTGATAGTATGTTACTATCTCGAGAGATGTTTTTCAAAAGTTGCTCTCTTCGTTACTGCCAAGCGCTGATGGCCGGAGACACTTTTGTCGGCCTGATATGAACCTTTTTTCTAAGAGGGTCTAAATCAACATAAAGAACTTATGCTGGGATCAAATTCCCCTGATTTTAGCATTAATACTATTTTACGTACCCAAAGATGGCGTAACGGCTGACGTCGGATGCAACCAATACGAGGTTGACTCATGGTCAGAATATGACCGTGTGCCGCCTGTAGAACTATGAAATATTACTCCGAGCGAGAAAAGTAGTTCCAAATTTACTGCTCTATAACTTCGTTGTTTGTCATTGCCACCCTTTGGAACCCTGTACAGTTTTGTTCAGGAGAACGATAACAATAAGTTAATAGCGAGAAACTCATTTTCTTTCATTCCTGCGGTTAAGTACATAATTACCTTTGAATCTTTATTATGTAATTACATTTTGAATCAAACTAGTAAAATCTTATAACGATATTTTCATACGCACGTTCAAATAAGTTAAAACACATTGTAGCCGTGCATACGTATACAAAAAAATAACACTAAATAAATTTAAATTTCGCATTGGTGGGTCGGCAATGTTAAAAAGATTCAAAATGTGGAGGAATACATTACAGTACAGCCGAGTTGAGCGTCGTGTACTGACTGGTCGGTTTCCTATCGTACATATTCCTCTTTATGGCATCTTCTTCACTACCAATTCGCTCCAGTCGACTACTTAGTTTGCATTACTATTATTAAAGCCTGAATTTTAGTTAATGGATTTTTAATTAAACAGATTCTCAAGGTATTTAAACTGTCAGAAAGTTTCTTTAAGAGCTAAGATGTGCTATAAATTCCTGAACTAAATGTCAATGACCTTAGTGAATAGTAGTAAATACGAAAATGCAACAAACATTTAAAAAGCAAATTGAAACTATTTTAAATTATCAGTGTTTTCCTTCAACCAGTTAATCCACAGCTAATAATACTTTAATATATAATTTGAGGTATAGAGAATGGAAGTACAGTGACGACTTTTATATATACTGGACGTAAGTCTTATATAATGGGTAAGCTGCGGATCTCAAAGTTTTAGTCTCCTTTCGTGCTTATCCAGGTCGGTTACGTCAGAACCAATTTTGTTATAAACAAGATTTTTTTCGTCCTCAGGTTCTGTAAATATTTCTTAAAGGCTTTACTTTTGGCACAAAATTCCATAAATATTTTTAAAAAAGCACCGCATTTCTCACTTAGATGAGTTATTTATTCATTGCTTTCTGTTTTTAATATCGTGGTGTTTTCAATAACGTCCTACGGAGTTTGAAACTGAATCTCATTATCAACATTTTAGGCGGAGGCCATAACACTGTCGTGTACTGTCTGAGGTTTAGACCACTTTTTTATTTGTTCTACTCTTAGCAAGTAACCATAGAAATATTATATTTTTCCTGTTTTTAAAACTATTTAGTTAAGCAGTGTTACAGTACATTTTTCACAAAAGGTAACAAAATGTTTTGTTCTATTAACAAAGAGAAATTTATAAAACTACAGATAAGTGTAGAACATTTTTGGGCATAAAAGCCGAATAACTCAAGGATTTTAAGAGAAATTATAACAATGATCACATCACCGTGTGAAAAGGCACACAAGTAGTTTTTTATTAATGTCCAGTTCTACAATTAGCTGTCTTTTCTTTTAAGTATGAATGGACTTCAATCTCTACAATGTGAAGATGTACTTCATGACTAATCCAATTATAAGAGATTATTCTATTCTTTGTATTATTTTATATACATATACATAAGAATCTAGTAACATCCCGTCTTAAAATGAGGTGGAGAAAAAAGTGTTATGTAACAATATATTTTAGCTGCTATGGTCTGGCATTTATTGTAAGGTGAATTGAAAAAGAAATATTGGTGAGCGTCTAGACAGCTGCCTAAGGGAACATTATGTAATTATAACTATTTTTACCTGTATATAATATATTTCAGAAATAGTTGACTTTTCGCAGGAAAGCAGTGGGGATTACTTTTCTGTTTCTCCGAAAATCGCCAGAAAGAGAGATCAGGGAAAGGATGAGAGAGAGTTCCACTTACAGTAAGTACCTTCTTACTCTACTTCTCCATTTGGCGAATGCAGCTTTACTTTTATCTCGAAGTGTTGTTATGGTCAGGTATTCAAAGCATGATATTTTCGTCATGTATCTACAATTATTCGACTTGCACTAAAGGAATTACGAAACATTTCTGAAAACTAATTAATGTATGGAACAAAGGGAATAATAGAAGAATTATATTCCTTATTGAAGAAAGGTAGATTACACGCTTTATTATTATGTTGAATAACAGCACATTAATAATGTATATGCCAATTCTTACAAAGGGATATCTGACTCATGGCTGAAATGCTACTATGAGATGTCAGTCATTAAATTTTTATTTTTGGGTACCTAAGAAATTGAAATACGTTAATGATTTTCTACTTGATATTATGTCATAAATTTAATAAAAATAATTTAATGCAGCATCTCCTTAAAATATTATTAAATATAGTGGATATTTAATAATCAACTAATACGGAAACTGTACAATTTCCATACAATATTTTTATGTTCCTTAGAGCATTATTATTTAATCTTTATTTTAAATGGAACTGTACTGATACACAGTATATACAGTGTTTAAATCATATCTATCTGTTAGTTGATACGGTTGTCACCTTTTTGCTTGTTATTATATAAAAATATTTGCGGATCAGACCTATAATGAAGAAGTATAAACCATTCCCTTCCATCTTTACTGCGTGGCTACGAAACAAACATCTAAAACCGGTTCTGTAAAGTCTGTGTGATATTTCGGTCTCCTCCAAAATATTTAATGGGATGTTCAAGAAAATTAAAAAAATATCTAGATTAAACATAAACATTCAGTAATTATGGAATATTATTTTTGAGCGGGAATATCTCACTACGATGGAAACTTTACTTAAGGTTATGGCCAGACCAGTTGTTATATATTGAGGACTGCTGCTCAAGTGATCAGATGGTGAAGCCATCCAAGTTTCTGATTTCATTAACGATCATACCAATATTAAATGTTGCCCAGAAGCAATAAATCGATATCGTCAAAGAACATCTGTGTAAGATTGTAAGTTTATAGGAGGGATATTAGGGGATGATATGAGTTGTTCTCAATCAACAAAGACTAAGAAACCTTCCTTAATATTAAATTAACTTTAATTTAAATGTATATACATCAATATTTGTCATCTAATTTCCAACTGTGTTGTAGTGATAGCGGAAAAGATTAGGTTACTATAAGTACTTAGTTTATATTTAATGTCTAATGTTTAATACTATAAGTTTATATTTAATGTCATGCAAATATAATCATGTTTCGTGTCAGATTATCACCATGCCAAAATAGAATGGTGTAAGAAACAAAACATAAGCTGTATTTAATTTTCTAGAGTTAAGCAAAACTCTGGAGTTGGAGCAAACCTGAAGACTCACATTGATGGATTCCGTTTTACGGTAACGAGGGTATATGTATCTGCCCACTAGATTACTCTCTGTACATAATAAATAATGTAATTTCCGGGAAAGGCAGATCGTTGCGGTGATGCTCAGAACATCTTTATTTTGGTATAGGTACTTCAATACTTGAAATCCACAAGCCAAAATTAGGAATTCATCCGTAAAAAAGAATCATTTTATTTAAAGACTGATGTTCGTATTATATCCTTCAAAAAACTAAAATAGGAAGTAGACAATTGAAAATATTGCGTGATACGAATCATATTTAATCAAGCCAATAAATCACTATTTATAGTAAAACTCTTTTACAGAATTGCAGTACCAAATGCTATCCTAATTACTAAGATTGATATGGCAAGGAATTTATGAATCAAATTAGGGTTTTGCTCAGGGATAAAATATGAGTGTTAAAAATAATATCAGCCAATTTTATAATAGGCAATGTAATCATTTGTAATTTTTCTGAATTATTGTAAAAGTAATATAATCGTACGCCGTTATATATCGTTCTGGATGACTGGGTTACATGCGTACTAAAAATAAAAAAGCAAGATTAACCAAAATCTATTATTACATTTTGATCTTTGTATAATGATCTGTTCTCGTCTATACTTATAAAAGCAAAGTAATTGTTTGATACCATTACTTTGCAATCACTGTATAGTTTCCGCCACTGCAATTGCCATACTTATTACCCTAAATTATAATAAATAAACTTTTCTGTGAGTGACTAGATTGTTCCACCCATTCAAACAAAAGAAGAATTTAAAAAATTACTATTTTTGTTGTGCCCACCATCGTGGGTACTAATCTTATTGACCAGCTATTCACACGACAACAGATTAAATAAAATATAAATCGTCTTAGCGTCTATCCTTGCTATCTATTTTACTAGAAGTTAAAATAAATTTATCAAAACAAATATAGAGACTAACTTCACTCATTTTATTTATGTTTCTCTTATTAACGATCATATCCTGACAAAGTAGCCGTTCTTTTTCATCTTTTAATGTCTGACTATGTTCAACATGTCCGTTTATCGGGAGAGTTGTAGCATCTCTTAGATAGTCGATAAGCAAGTTATATGCTCTGAGCAGAAGAGCAATTTTTTTTTAAATTCAGTCAAAGCGCCGTAATCGGCGATAATGGAAACTGGAATGGTTGTCGGGCCGCATCTAACGCCGAACTTCGGCGCAACCGTAGATCATCGTCTTGAACTAAGTGCCCAGAGCTTTTTGAATTTATTGCAACGTTTACGATAGTAATAACATATTACCCCTACATTTTTCTCAGTTTTCGTCAGTAGTTGTATAAAAACCAATTACTTGCAATGCAAGTGCATTTTTTAATTTATCTGATAATTAATTATTAGTAGGATATAAAATTATGTAGTTGAACAAAATAATACAAGACAAGAGTACGCCACACCGCGCGTCGCGTAAGAGGGTTAACTGATGTTGCATGCGAAATTTCAATTCTATAGCGCATTTAATTTTCGAGATGTTCTGCGGTAATATGGACAATAGAAAATAATTCAAAATACTAAGAATAATTTTAATCATACTCAATGTGATTGCAGAAATTAAATTTTTATCTTTTTCCGACAGACGATATATTGTGTTGGCCTACTAAGTGATAAGTCTTCAATGAGGTTCAGCCAAATTCCGTGGTAGGACGTGCATCCTCGTAGTATTCATTCTTGCCTACGCAAAAATTAAGTTTAGTAAGCGATATAAATTCTAATAGTTAAATGCGATATATCTTACCCAATTTCTTAAAAATTATTTAAATCACAAAATTTATGGTTAAATAGTGTTTGCATTACAAGACAAAAGTGTACTGACATAAAATCTTGACAGCGTACTCAAGATGTTATTTGATCCCCTGTATTTTCGTTTGTATCAAGGTTATTAATGAAACAAATGTAAGAATTTTTGTTTACAATTATAGCTAAATTCCATGCACTATCATCGATCTCAGTTTAGGCCATACAGAAATCACACTTCATAAAAATGTCAACTTTATAGATCAGTTCGTTTTTGAGACAGTGCGATCAGATAGTCATACAAAGATAAATATAATAATTCCAGTCCTTCGAATGATAACGCTCAGCCAATAATAGTAAATTTAATAATTTGAATAGAAATATTAAGAAATTGTACTATAATAAACGTTGATTTTGTATTCATATCCAATACTCATATACTCGTATTTTGTAGCCATAATACTCAAAAGATAAATAATTTAGTAATGCACACATTCTAATCCGTAACACCATAGCGTATTGTTGAGATTTTAAGTATCATAATAATCAAATTTACACGCAGGACTTATTGGACTACAGTATAAAATAATAATTAACATTTACACACATAAAATATATTTGTTGCATCAATGGATTTGTCATTGCAAAGACTAGTTAAAGGTATCAGTTTAATAATACAATCACAGCCCAAGTCCGGACACCATCTCCAATACGTCGCTTGGCTGCGAGCCAGCAGTTTGTAACTTGATGCTCTTTTGTGGGCTGCAATAAAACATTAGAGCTGCGCAATTTATGATGCTTCTAGTGCCGAACTCCAGATAAATGTTTTAACTTTGCTATTGAAATGTTTCCATTATTCTATTGACAAACTTGATTTTTAATCCCAGCTTTGTTTGTTTAGTCATAGTCACAATTATATCATTAATATACACACCAGTTTTTAACACTAACTGAAATGATAGTTTAATATAAAAGGGAGTCTGATTATGACAAACCAGATGGATAATCCAAACAGATTTTTTAAAGTAAGAATATTAATTTATAAGCTATAATTTAACAACTAATCGTGATAAATAACAGCAGTTTACCATAGCTTCACAATATTTGTATGTAATATAAACAGCTACATTTACTCAAAACGTATATTACTGACTTGTAAATTTGTTATAAATAACGCGAAAACTATATCACATTGTTTTGAGGAAACGTTTGAATGCAATTTCAAGTCGTTGGTTTAATTTCAAACTGTATTAAAAGTTTCAGTAAAATCCGTATAAAAGTACGTAAATACTTTGTGAAAATCCCATTACTGCTCATTAATATTAACATGTTTTCTCTAAGAAGACGTTTTTCTTCATGAGCACAATATCAGTTTCTATTAAATTAGTATAGTATGAAATATAAGATTTTTTTTATCTTTTCTCGTGTACCTTATTATTTCCTGAGTTGTTGCTGCGTTTTATTATGTACTACTTTTAACCAAAATTGAATAATAATGATGCAACATATCAAATTATATTAAATCTGTTAATATCTGTTTTTATTTTTTAAATTTTAAAAGGGAACACTTTATAGTGAATATACTTAGACTACTTTAATGATATACAAAATGATTCGCTGCCTACTTGTTAATAAAGATACCAGATTTACGGAGCTTACCGGCGAATGGATAGCAATTAAAGGAAATTAACATCAGTTTCCTCGGGCTTGATAAACTCATCAAACTGCTCAAATAAGATTATCGAAAACATAACTTTCTAGTACCATCAAATTTCAATGACTATGAATCATTATATCTTACAGATTGAATCTCAAAAGAAACAGCCAGGCCTTTTTAAAAGGTGTTAAGTTTGCTAGTACGTGACTTCATATACAATAACGATGGAGAAATATTCAAATTTTTAAACTTGTCTTGAAATATAAATAAATATAACACTAAAAACAAATAGTAAGCATAATATAGTGAGTTACTTTATAAAAAGGTTAAGAAAACTTACAAGTTTATGAAAAAAGTAGTATTTTTCGTTAAAGTTCCTTTTAGATGCACGTACATTACGGAGTGGCTTCATCCTCTGTATACATCTACATCCACATTGCATGTACACATCTTCATGTTGTGTCTAGACAGGTTTTGGCCTACATCCACTGATTCTTAGTTGATCTTATTGGTATAGGTCACCTATATGCAAGGCACTTTCTAGTTCCTAAGAAAGCCATTCTAAATGGTTAGTGACTGTTGCAAAACGTCATGTCCATAATCTACATTGCATAATGCTCAAATATGAAACTAATATTCCAAATATGTGCACTCAGGACTATTTTTTAACTTTTTCCATTAGTATTTAAGTTTGTTAGACATAAATACTATTCTACATAACACTGTGTCAGTTAAAAAATTCAGTAAGCAATATATTTCCCAGCAAAGAGTTTGGACGTAACATCATAGTAAATGATTATTATCAGCTTTGGAGGCCAAGGTTTTATTATTAACGTATGTCTTTCACTACTTTGGTATAAAGATATTTAAGTTGAAAAAAATATCATAACGATAAATCTTTTATTAAAAATTTCTTCAAAATAAAGAAGAGATAAATACAAGACTAATTTGTCATTGTTATAAATATTTAATGTACCTAACTATATTTAATTTAGCATGTTTTTTTATAAAGACATGTATCTTTAAGATAGTTCAATAATTTTATAGCTGATTTATAGTTTACTATTGCGTAACTAATGAGTAAACAATTAATTTATTTCTTTCATTATTTATTAGTAAAGATAGTCACATCTTAATGAAGTAAATTACTATCCACCTATTGGCTAACAAGTAAACAATTTTTCAATGATTTTTGAACAAAAATTATTTTTAAAAATATTACATACTGATTTGTATGTTGAATTAAAAATTCTAAAGTGAGCCAAAGTTAATTAGGTATTTTAAAAATTATTTAAGACTTGAAGATTAGGTAAAGGACTTTTGTAAAGAAAGTAGATGAGAGAACAAAATTCAATTTCTTATAAAAGTTGTGAAATAAATCCTCAAACACAACTCCAAATTAGTTTTCAAGAAGGAAGTGGAGTGCCGGTGTGACAGGAAGGCAGGTGTTCTCTCAAGAAGACGTTTCTTGCCACTAAAAATTTTCAATAAACTTGTGAAAATTTATGAACTTATAAATACAATTCCAGAAGAAGTAAATATTATGTATTTTATTAGAAAGAAAAATTATTTATTGTATTCTATTCATAATACGCAGCTTGGTAAAGTATACATACAAAGTGTAACTTGTGATATTATTTTAACCACAGACTTACAATAACTAACGAGGTTTATTCAATAAGCAATACCTCACACAGTGCCTTGGGAAACAATTTCCAAACTAAAACAACTGAGATTCTGAGGTAGAGCTAAATGGAAGTGTAAGTGACTTATGTGAAGTGAACTGTACATACAATATACAGGTATATAACATGTATTTATTTATGTACAAGATAAGAGTACATCACATCAGTGTCGCTCAAAAGTCTCCACTAATCATGCGAAATTTCAAGTTCATACCTTATTTCATTCTTGAGGTGTAGTGCAGACTCATAAACACAAATAGACAATCATTTAGAGACATATTTTTAATAAATTAAGGAATAAAAAGAGGAGGTTTTTGTCAGCCTACTTATCGGTACGCTTCAATAACACTAAGCCAAATTCCACGGTGGTGTCATCATAGAAACTATTCTTGTCAGTGTAGAAAATGAAGGGTCGTGCAAAATTTAAAGTCACGAGATCGAATTTTTATTGTTATCTTTGCTACAGGATACATTCAGATATTTGTTAGTTATGTTGTCTACAACACTCCTTAGTTTGTAGTTTCATGAAAAGAAATCTGTTCACAAAGCCAAAAGAATGTGTATGTTGTATGTAATAATGATAGATGTATTAATATACCACATATTATTTTTATTCTATCCTTCGTATACTAATTTATTTGTCCTTGTTTTCCTTGTCAACATGGTTAACCGAAAGAATTGCCTAAAAATATTCATGTTAAAAAAATAAAACTTTTAATTGTTTATTATAGTATTACCGTTTTAATAACGAATTGTAGGTTACATGTAATATTCCATAAAACATGCATGTAATAACAAGAAAAAGGTGTTATTTTAATTTTTTAAAGATAAATTTCATGTATATTCATCTTTTGAAATGGTAATTTCCTTCTCTTTAGCTTGATATTTTGAAGAGATAAAGATGTTTCATACAAAGACAAATCCTTCCCCAGGGTAAATGTGGCGTGCAAACTCAGTGAAATGGACAAAATGTCAGTGTTAAGCTCTTTGGCATGGAACCTTGCCTTGGAGACTTCACTGGTTTGTGTTCCCCATTTTGGCAAGACGCTTGAAAGGAACGTCTATGTTTTACACGTTTAATCTGAAGCGTAAAATAAAATAATTTGATTTGTGATTGATTTTGTTCAAAAATAAATACTTGATCTTATTTAATTCTTTATTTTCTCTGAAAATAAAAAGTATTTAAATGTGTTTCAAATGCCAAGAAATACAACAAGAAAAATGTTTCAAACCTAAAAAGTGTATTATCCACAGAAATAATTGACTTTGTTAAGTAATAAAAATTACTAAATATCACATGTAATATGTTAAGTTTTGAAACAGTTTTACATATACATATTTTATGTTTTGCTAAGACTTCATTCAAAAATTTCACATGAATTTCCTAACTAACAAAAGTGAGAGAAACACTATGAGAGGCAATTAAAGAGATTTAAACCAAAATGTAAACGTTAGTAGTTATATAATATTCTAAAAGCCCAGTTTTAATTATTATAACTAATCTCCCTAAATAATGTTCCAGTAGCAACCGAAATCCATAAAAAATACAAAGCTTGTGAGTGTAAAAATCCAATAATATTGATCCAATATGTATATTTTCAAATTTAACATCATATATTTTTCAATATACATAGTTTGGAATGGCACATCTTTTTTAGTTTTTCGAAAACTTTTTAATTTGTTAAAATAATTGAACAATAATCTAAAAATTGTGTATAGAGTTTTTAGTTTGTGAGTGCATTTAAAAATAGCGCTCCCTTACAAATTTCTATCTTAAATAACTTAAACTTGGCAGACCTAATTTAAAAATAGTTCTTAAGGATATTAGTAATAACTTGCGGGAAATTTAAACTTAAACTTTATAATGTATAATTTCGTTTACTTGTTTTAGATTAGATAATTATTTCAAAAGAAATTAAAATCATTAAAACTTATTGTGGAAATTAATTATTCGTCAATCATACCATTACTTCTGAGTAAGCCTGAGCAGTTTTACAAAATAATGCTGGACGGCAAAGTCAAAGCCAAGCCAGAAACGTGCTACAGTGCCACCACACTTTGCAATGTTTGCCACGTCCCATTGGGGTTTTACTAAACTTTTAATGAATACTTTTTCAAATTGGGTTTCCTGCAAACATTCGCCCACAGAGTTCTAGTACTTCCTTTCAATAATTTACCTCAAAGTTTAAACTGGATTTACTTCTCTCCTTAATATCATTAAAATATATTTATCCCTCTGAGAAAGTTCACCCATAATTTTATTTCACTGACAACCTATACTGTAACATGAAGTATCAATACTGTATGTATGTTTGTTTGAGATCTTAGTAGGATTTACTTCGTTAGAGCCGCGCAATCTATTACTCTATCCTGAATATGTTTTGACACGAACGGATCGGTCTTTTAAAAATGTC
Organism: Homalodisca vitripennis; assembly: GCF_021130785.1. NCBI lineage: Eukaryota > Metazoa > Arthropoda > Insecta > Hemiptera > Cicadellidae > Homalodisca > Homalodisca vitripennis. Next base: position 218,669,608 of record NC_060208.1, on the reverse strand, counting down.
AGTTTAAACAGACATTGAACTATATTCTTTACTCGTTTTTTTTCAGTACGTGAACTTATTAAATATTGCTGTTGGTTTTCTCCTGAAAATTGCAATGGGCTTTATATTATAGAAATATATTAAGTGTGTTTACTGTGTATTACTTAATCTACAATCTTAAATGCATCTTAAATTTAAGTGCCGTTAGAACCTCACTTTGTAGAATCTATTATTGAACACTACATAAATCTATGAAAAAAATCAGCACAGTTTCTCCTGACTAGGTATATTTAATCTGTAATCTGTATATACGCTAGTATCAACAAATTCCACTTTGTAGGGAGGTGTGTACTAAGTGCAGTCCTCACTAATTTCTTACTGTTATGAATTCAGATGTTGATTATTAGTTATTGTCGTTTATTTTGTTTTTGTTATTTATTTTATTTAACATGCAATAACCTACACATCTAGGTAGGTGTACATTAATAGGAGAGCTTACATGTACTAAGTCACTTTTATTGAAATAAAGGTGTTGTTGTTGTTTTGTTGTAACAGTATTTATTATGCTTTTCTGAGAGATAGTTTTGTTTTAAAAGTATGTATTTACTAGTTTTTATTTGTTATTATTATAAATTGTTATAGTTATTATTAGTTATAAAAGGTAATTTAATTGTTGGAGTAGACTTTTTCCGGTGATAACACCGAAGGAGTATTGCACTGTGTAGTAGCCATATAAAATTACAGTAGTTGAAGAAGTGTATTAAGAATTCTTGTTTTTCAGAATCCCGCACGTGCCGTGTGAGGCACATGGGATCATGTATAAAGTAACAAAATTGTTAATAAATAAACATATTTCAACTGTGAACTTCTCAGAATCGATTATCGAACACCACGCAAATCTATAGGGTGACATAGCATAGTTTTTCGTGACTAGTTATCTGTAATCAGTATGCACGCCAGTTCCGAAAATTTCCACCACGATGTGGTACGATCACGTTTACACATTCAAGATCACTACGTTACTTCCTACCAGTAGGGGGTTGGGAGAAAGATACCCGCAGGAAAGTGTGATGAATGTCACGCGTTGTAGGGTCATACTATTTTCCAGTATTTGTACCCATGTCATTTTACCTTAAAGCATGAAAAACCTCTATAGCACATTAAATTTAGCTCTATCAGTAAATAATTGTCCTAGCTAGACGCTATATGGCGTCTACTATATTCAATGAGTTAAGGACCATCATATAATTCTTCTGATAACCAATAATCTTTAGCAGAGTATCAAATGATGTAATTTGTTTAAAGATGGAAGTAACCAGTTATAATGATATTCTTTTAAATAAGTGCAGAACCATTTGAAATATCAGTGTAGAATGTTTGATAATTATAAGCATATTTGAAAATTTAAAATGTGATGACAAAATCAAGTAAATTATTTTAAAATGCCATCCTTAGAGAATAGATCTGGGCAAATTAAAAAATCAAATCTTAAATTACAGTTACGTTATTATTTACTACGTTTTGTGATTATTTTGAAAAAGTGGCATAACTCGGTGATCTGTACTAATATCGATTGATTGAATTAAACACGTTCTGCCGCGACTGTGACATAAATATAGTAAAAAAGTATTATTAAGAGTTTATGTCTACTCTTTTAATAAGGTATAGTCAACCATATGTGGTTTATTATATATCTAAAATGTTTCTCTGATCTCAGGGTATTCAATATGTAATGTATTAAAAAAAATGTTTTTTTCTTGAATCAAGCTTCGGAATACTGAACCCTTTTATGTGCTTTAACAAAGTTTTCTTGTGAATTAATCACAAAAGTTTAGTTTTAAAACTGTAAATGTAAAACAGATACTTACCACGATTGGTATCGCGACTAGTGTCCTTCAGTAAAACCACATAATGTTAATACATCTAGTATAAGTTAAACTAGTTATTTCGTAAATAAAAACTTTATTGGGGATTCTCGTTGCTTCAGCCTTATAACACTTAACAACTAATTCAATTTATCGCTTATTGTTCCCGTTGTCGACACTTAATTAGAGAACAAGTAAACAGATAAACACGGACTGTAGAGGACATTCGCACTGTCAAACGAATTACGTCAATGCCGCTTGGAACTTAAACATAAGTGATGTGCCAACGGCAATTTACTTCTTCATTCTTCTTTGTTAAGGAACTTAACTACCATATTATTTACGTCTTAGGTCATTGGCCTCTGCTCTCAGGCCATTAAAACCATAAAGTGGCATAGCTGATAGATTGTCCCCATTATTCCCTATTTGAACACTATAGTCTGTTATGTTCTTTTCATTCTTAACACGTAATCCCAGATTAACCCTAATATTGTCAGGATAAAATAGTACTAATGATTATAACCTCCAAACAAATACAGTATATCCAGCATTATTTCGTTCACAATTGGGGGTTAAATATGGTGTATGTTTCTGAGGCTATATAACTAAATAACATAGCTATCAATTTTCCTAGAACGAAACACTCTAATTAACAATGATAATTACTAAGTAGATAGCCTATAGATAAAAGGTTTTCATTCATTTTGCATATTTTTAGACTTTTATATTAGAGTCTTATAGTTTGCAATTTACATTTTATATAGTATATACTTATAATCGATTTATATATAATTGAAAACACTAACTAACACCTTGAATTTCATTGTGTAATAAATTTCTATTTTCAAGGTATAGTTGATGTATAATGCATCCTGAACATATTTATATTATTTTATATTTCGTCCGATTATTGGAAAATGATTACGGTTTAATTTTAGATTTTTCCCGTGTTTGATTCCTTAGTTAAAAAAAAATATTATTGTAAACCAAATATTTAAGTTAAAGTCTTATTTTCAGTTTTAGTTATTATATTCTATGTATAATGTGAATTAGAAATTGAACAATTCGAAATAGTTTGTAATTGAATTTAGTTTTAATAATTTGAGCAAATGGTAACAAAGAAAAATATGAGAAGTGTGGCCGAATAAGAAATATGTATTTGACACACGTAAAGTTCACATTTTGTACAGTTTTTTGGGTTAATTTTACAGCTAGCACATTCAACCTCAAAAATTGTACTACATTCTTTTACATATTCATGAAGACTAATGTATTTTTAAATTTCACTGAAAATATATTTTTAATATTATATCCTACCGACAATACATCTAACATTATTCAAGTATTAATCACTCATTCAATGGTTAATTTGTAAGTATAATATTATTCAGGTACAAGTGTTATTTGGTTAATAATTGGAGAATAATGTTTATTTGCAGAGATAAAGTAGATTATTTAAATAAAAAGTCATAAAATTTCATTAATAAATGTTGGGAGATAAGAAAGGAGCGAGAACCGGTTTAAATTAGAGGACCAAAGATGTGCATAAGAGATAAGGGGAGGTAGCCAAATACATTCTGCTGCTTCTAGACCTTACCCTCACCTTATAACTAGGCCGTTCGCGTTGCCAAAACACTTCGTCCTAAGTATCGAGTCCACGTTATATCTTGAGCATAGAATAGGCTCCTCCTACATAGAAGAGCAATTTGCAGCATTCAATGTAGCCATTTTGTACCATCACACCGCTGTCGGTACCTTAGGTCTTTAGATATGGAGGCACCCCTCGATTCCATCTGAGTGTAAGTCACTAGTTATTTCTAAACTAAAATAAAATATTAAAGCACAATCTGTGATAGTAATATGAGGTGTGTGCCACACCATGTGGAGTAAACTTTGCTTAGGTTGCACGGAAACATTTTATTTATAGCTCATTTCATTTTAGAACTTTTTTGCGGACAGATATACAGGCAGAAAATCATAGAAAAAAGAATGTAACGACAAACACATCAAAGTAATATTTGCAAAGATATTTGAAAAATCTGCAGCTAGACTATGTAGACCTTTACGTAATCCAGAATCCTGTAGGGTACAAGCCTGGGAACGAGCTTTATCCCTACGACAGGGACAGCAGCATCGAATTCCAGACTGATGAAGAAAGTAAACAAAGACTGTGCAAAGCATTTTGGCTTGTTTAAATTCTCACTTCGTCAACTAGACCGGTGAATGTAGAAAGCGACGATGCCGCAAATGTTAACAGTGTTGTTTTTACTTCCTGCACCTGCCTGGAGTCTCCAGACATGATCAATTTCTTCAGAGAGACTAGAAAGTATAACGAAAAAAAAAATGGGGACTGCTCTGGGTTGTGGTCATCCCTAAAAGCAGCACCACTGAACACATGGTGGAAAACATGGTTCAAATTTGAGCTCAGCACCCAATTGACGACCGAACTGAATACCCTGGATCAGGGAAATAATGGAAGAAAGTTCGGATTGGTTTGGTTTAGATTTTGCTTTTATTATTGGGACAAGGACGTAAATTAAATTAAAATATCAAAGTGTACAGCAATAACTTTAATATAAATATGTTTATATATTGTATTCACGTGAAATATCAAGCTAATTAATTCGATATAGCTAAAACTACCGTGACTAATCTTTATACATTAAAATTATTAAAAAAATATTGGATTTCAAGTTGCCTTCCAACTAGTTCACATAATGTTTCTACAATTAACTCGTAAAAAAATTTTGTTAAGATTTGCGGATGGAAGATCACAACTAAAACACAAGACCTCAAAACCTACAAATAAGTCAAAGAAAGGCATGATGTATTAATCAATTTCTTTCTTATAATCAATTTAGATATAAGGTATTGTAATTAGGAGCCAACTGCAATTAATTTGTATAAAAAGAATGAAATGTAAATGACATTGATCAAGGTTTTGTCTTTCAGAATGGACTGTATCCACAAATCACTAAATACCCCTTATTTCATCGGTCGAGTAACTATTGAAACATTCACAGTTAGTGATGTAGCAGTAAAGAACATTCAACATGCAATCATTAGTTCCAAGTGAAGCCTGACAGATCGCATTGTATCGTTACTGTCGCATTATCTTAAGTCACTAATTACCTCCTAAATGATTATTCCAGTAACTATTGAAACATTCACAGTTATTGGTGTAGAATCAAAGAACATTTAACATGTCAATGGCAAGTTCCAAGTGAAGCCTGACGGATTGCATTGAATTCTAACTGTTGCACTATGCAAAGCCAAACACAAAGCTCAATCTCTCATGACTCGATTGTTTAAATGTTGTCCGCACAATTGACAATGAGATGCGACAGCAAACACAATCACAAACTGATTGTGTTTGATATATCCCCTGGTTCACCGAAATGGACGAGTTAATGTATTGTAATTACTGAATTTATCAGTGTTTGGACAATTTGTATTTAAAACGCCATAAAACAATTATATTTGTAGAAATTCTGATATTTATCATTATTCAAATTATTTTCACTACTAAGTAAAATAGGTAAACTTCTCTTAACACTCTCTTAAATAATATATAATAAAGAAATTCTATCAGTACGAATGTTACATATTTTATTAATTAAAGCAATAAATTTAAAACTTTTAATTGCATATCTTAAACATTTAATTATATTTATTTAAAGCAATGGTGATATATAATTTGTTGGATCTTAAAAAATTGGTTTCAGCCTTTTAATAGTTTTTTTTACTCAATATATGTTTTAAATCAACTGATTTCAATTATTGCTGCGGTTTACAGATCTTATATCTTAAATTTGGGATACAATTGATAAGATACCGTGTTTAGTACACCATTCTGGTTAGGCATGTTTTTTTAATTTATTTTAGCGTCACAATGAGGTTCCTGACGTGACCAAGCGTGTCCATTCCATGAGTTTCTTTCCATTTTTCATCTTTCTATTTAGTAATTAGAACATCTAAAATAATGGTGTTTTTTTCTGTTATCTATATGGCCTGCTTATGGCAAACTTAGCGTTAACGCATACATTACTTAACTTTATACATTGTATTGCCAAGACGTAGTCACTTTAGCCATAAAAATTCCCATACTGTTGAATATTCCCTTATTTTTTATCTTAAACTGAAACTTACCTACTTCATTTTATACGGTAGTAATTATGAAACATTCACAAGCATTAACATTATGGCATTATAGCTTTTAACATTATGGTGGAGTTCTTTAGTTATAGGGTAATTGTGTATTAATGTGTGCCTGTGTAATTATTTATTACAGCTAGTTTAAATTCTTAAATACCTTAGATAAGAAAACTAGTTTTAGGTAATCATTTACCGTAGTAATATTTCTATCGGAAATATTCAAATAGTCTTTTAATGTTTTCAACTGACTCAGCCATCTCACTGACTGACTAAGGAAGAAGTTCATTCAGAAACTCAGAAGCAATGAAATGTGAACTCAGCTTTGTTCCAGATCTTCCCTTGACTGTAGCCAACAAACCGCCACTGTGACCTTTCTTGAGATTTATAAACCACAAAGAGTTAAATATATAGGGTAGTTTGTCAAGTTTCACCTATTATTATTAATAATAAATTTTTATAAAATTTCAGAACTGTAACTGAAATTTTTTTAAATTGTAAGCATATGATCTATATTTCTTATCCGATACCAAATTACTCAAAATAGCCACCAGTACAGACCCTCTAGAGTATTTCTTACCTGCTACAAACATTACTCCAAATATTCTAATTAGTTTTGTATGTATTCTACTATTTCATTTCTCTCTCATACATTTGCGGTCAGAAACTCTAAACTTTTCTTACTTTTACACCGAACTACTTCCAACTACTCTGTAGTTTTATATGTATTCTAATATTTAATTGCGCTCTTGGACATTTTGCAGGGTGACTCAGACCCTCTATGAATTGTATTCGTTTCACATGATTATAAAACCTTTCAATGGTCTAGATAGACACTATCTCGAGTGATGTTGCCATTAGTGCAGGCTAGGATCCCATGGTACTGGCGCATTCCCTGTAGATAAGATAAGGAAGGAAAGATAAGAATCTTAATTCTTGAATAAAAAAAGGTACATTATACTTTCTTCAGAATATGTAATCTGACTTTATAACGGTTACAGTGTAATTATTTTCGCATATAGCAATTTCTAAAATTTTGTTTGGGCTAACCATGAAATTTTGTTCATAATTATCACATAAAGGCACCTGCAGAAAAAAGCCATTTTGGAAATCATCAATGCTCCAAATTGTTATACTCTCTCTTATTATGATATGAATTGCAAATGAAAATGAATGAATGAATATGAAACATGAAATGAAAAATGACTTTATTGAATACAACGTTAAAACATATTCAATTGGCGAGGTTAGGGACTATTAAGTCCCCTCTCTTACACCTAAACCATAAATTAATAAATAACTCTACTATTACAGTAAAATAAAAGCCAACTTTACAGTTTTACATTACTATTTTTACAATCGAAAATTATAATCATCTATTTAAAAATAATGTAATAAAATGAAATCAAAGGTTTTCTATGAAACTAAAAATCAATTTACCATAGAATTAAATCTGCTGCAAGGAAGTTAACAGACATTCATCCATCACCATTCATATACAAAGCCATCGTATACCAGTACCTATGCCACGTTATATCGTCAACACCGAAAGAGGCCCCAAAACAGATGGTCCCTGATACGCACCCCCGTAAAAACCGTTCCACTACGAAAACCTCTAATAAGTCCGGGAGATTTCAGACACAAGAGACCTAGGTGACTACTTACTGAAATCCGAGAGGATCTATGAACAGGAATAATAACAGTAGAACTCCACGTCTAGAGTAATTCCAATTGCTTGTCAGAATGAACAATAATAAGTTGAGTAGCAAACTGGGCTAATTATTTATCAACAACTGAGGGATTGTATTTGTTGATAAACTAAACTCAACGGCACCGTAACGATAAGGATGTAGGAGACAAATAGGTCCTGAAGCTCTGCATTGTATGGCTTTAAACTACCAGCAGTGTACTGGATGAACAATAATAAGGTGAGTAGCAAAGCGGCCTAATTATTTATCAACATTTGAGGGATTGTATTTGTTGACAAAATAAAACTCAACGGCACCGTGACGATAAGGATATAGGAGACAAACCGGTCCTGAAGCTCTGCATTCTATCGTTTTAAACTAGCAGCAGTGTACTGGATGAACAATAATAAGGTGAGTAGCAAACTGGCCTAGTTATTTATCAACATTTGAGGGATTGTATTTGTTAGCAAAACTAAACATAACAACGGCACCGTGACGATAAGGACATAGGAGACAAACAGGTCCTGAAGCTCTGCATTGTATGGCTTTAAACTAGCAGCAGTGTACTGGATGAACAATAATAAGGTGAGTAGCAAATTGGCCTAATTATTTATCAACTACTGAGGGATTGTATCTGTTGACAAACTAAACTCAACGGCACCATAACGATAAGGATATAAGACACAAATAGGTACTGAAGCTCTGTATTGTATGGCTTAAACTTTCAGCAGTATACTGGATGAACAATAATAAGATGAGTAGCAAAATGGTATAATTATTGTTTAACAACACATGGATTGTATCTTTAGACAAACTAAACGCAACGACACCGTAATGATAAGGATATAGAAGGACAAACAGGTACTGAAGCTCTGCATTGTATGGCTTAAACTAGCAAGAGTGTACTGGATGAACAATAATAAGGTAAGTAGCAAACTGGGATAATTATTTATTGAAAACTCATGGATTGTATTTGTTGACAAACTAAACCGTCGTATGGCAACATCGTGTACATATATTTTCAATGTATCATATAATGTACGCTACTAGTCCGTACATAATTTATTTTAATATTAAATAAGTTTTCATATAAAATACAATATCATTAGCCAAAAACGACTAATAATTTTGAAATATGCTTATTTTTTGGCCAAATTCTGTATTGTAAATAGTTGTAAGCTACATCGCGTGTCGCTTAACAGTCTTTGCTTAGGTTACATCATAGATAAAGGCATACTCCTAATGGGCTAAACGTGTTACTATGTCTCATGATTGTACTGTTCGTATGCATATTTATTCATTCTTCGATTTTCACGTTACCATCATAGTTCCACGTTAGACAAATGTAAAATTATTCTCTACCGCTCAGCCAAATCCCATGCATTTTCATCCAACATAAAAGTCTTGCAGAAAATAAATTTTCAAGTATATAGATACATAATGCGGAGAGACAGACAGACATTAATTACATTTTCCAACATGTCTTGTAAGTTATATGTATAGCTAACAAAACTAGCAAAACTCATCAATTTATCATATGAATATGTATTTAGAAGGAGAGTGTAATTTTCTAGCCGCGGTGAGAGCAGAAGTAAGTCGGTAAAACTGGCCGACAATAATTAATCAAAACCGCACGCTCCTTACGTTGTGTTGTGTAATTCCTGTAGCCACGCTCTTTCGTGCAGTGTAATTAATTATTATAATTTAACCTTGTGCTTTTCATGAGATCCCTTTTCTCTCCGGCTTAAAAGCATCTTCATGTACGTTTAATTTTGAACCATTACATACCATAGTGCAATTTACAGCCATAATAAAAAGTGTTTTTTAAGAATTATAAAGAGAAAAAATTACAAACTCTCTTTTTATCTGTATTTTATTTTGTCATGCTTAAATAAATTATATAATCTTCTTTTTTCAATTTTGTCCTATGTACTCACTTACATTTTCTATTAGAATGTGTGACGAAAAACTCATTAGCAGTATAAAATGTTTGTGAGACAAATGTAGAAGTGACACTAAGGATATAGCCTATAAAAAGTCAACATGATGTGCTTGTAGACGTTAGGTCGCAATAATGGTATTTATTTTTTTAATAATGCGTTAAATTGTCTTTTTTATTACCTTAGATTAGGAAATAGACGCCAAGCTTTTACGTCATAAGTTCATAAACTACCACTCCGCGTCTCCTACTCAGGTAATTTGTCAGCCTGTAGTCTCATAAGGGTGTTTTTGAGTACATTTAGATAAACAACACGAAATTTTTTTGTACTCTAGGGATACGTAAATTGTGTATTTTTTATATTACTTGAAATAAAATTCCAGCATTAATGCTCTCCTAAGAATTTTACTAGGCCAGTATTTTGCTGAGTACCACAGAAGAAGAATTCCTATGGACCTTTTGAAAGAAACAAGGTCGAGGCGATTATTCAAGATTAATCACAGATCAAGGTAATATTTCATATATTTCAAACATAACACCGTAATTTATACTTTTCCAATTATCATAACTGTCGGCAAGACAACCGGCTCTTGTCGTACCGTCCAATAATCGCAAAGCATGATTTAATTGTAATTATTAATACTGATATAAGTATCGAAATATTGCATTCAGTACATATTTATATATCGTGAATTGTTTTAATATGTAAGTAAAATATATGGTTGTTTTATAGTGCCTTTCATGGATATATCTTTAGACTTACTGGAAGAATTCTCCTGAAGAATATAATACGTTCCTTAAATCAAATCTTGTCTTACTTGTAACAGTTTGCAAATTTAATACTTAATTAAAAATGTTGAACATTCACATTACATTTCCACCATATCCAAAATTACAACGTTGTTCATACATTCAAGTCTTCTTCATCCTTCGTCATCGAATTAGGCCGTCTCCCAGCTAAACGCCAGAAACACGTCAATGCTGAGGAATTCTTTTCTGCAATTTTACGACCCTCATGAAATAATTTCTTCCATAGGCCCCAACAACACCGCTCCGTCGCAAAGGAGGGGGTGAATTATCTCATATTATGCCATAATCAGTAACTGACTAGGGCAGTATCGGGCCAAGGACCTCAAATAATTATATTCCTAAGGACAGTGTAGCACACACGTGCTAATTGTGATTATTACTTGTCAACTTTCGATCAAGTATTCCATGGCATTTACGAGTAGACTTCCTCCAATATAGAATCTTCCAACATAACGGCTGACTCACATTTGAGTTCACTGGATACAGTGCGAAATTCAGCTCGTTTGATTTCGAAGAGTTTGCTTTGAAAGGTTGAGGCTGTTTAAGTATTGAATACTACTATTGAAAGCAGCAAAGGCTTGTTGCTTCAAATCTTATTATTAGTTATCTCTGAAACAGAGAGTCGTGTCATCAGCATACTGCACGATATACCATGCAGCAGCGATAAATTTACGTCGTTGACGTATATCAGGAAAAGGATTGGACTGGGTATTGAGCCATGGAGAACACCGTAACTCATTTGAATTGGTTTGGAAAATTGGTTTGAGATCTGAACTGCTTGAGCTCTCTAACTTAAAAATGATCATGTATCATTAACATAAGTGATAAAGAGATGGACAAAGAATTATATCCTGATATATAACAGGATAAAGAAAACACTCCATAAAAGCTATATCATCTGCTGTATTACATTGCCACAACTTCTACAGCTTCTGGCGTTAAACTATTCTTCCAGAAAATGGTAAAATATAGCCTACTTCTTAAAAGATTTAGGTGTTTACCTAAATTAATAAAAAAAATATTTGCCTTGATGATGGTACACTTAAAATTGTCTTTATTATTGTTAAAAAAAGAATATGTAATGACTGAATTACAGCTAATAACTTTTAGGATTACAAATCTAAATTATGATTACATTGATTAAATTTTAAACATGACCTTGTAACATAGACGAGGCATAATTTATATAGCCTCCGTAACCGAAATGCGCATGGGTTGGATGTGGCTACTCTAATAATTAATGGTCCTGTAATTGGCTATTGGTTTGAGAGGTTCAAACAATTTATTGTTATCATAATGTCGTCAAACTTAAAAAGGCTCGTCCAAAATCTTTTTAAAAGCATTGTTGTATTGTACCTTCCTAAAGAGATTTTCGTTAATAACGCGAAAATCCTGTAGAACTGTGTTTGCAATCAGTTAACTGATCGTAAATTAAACTGCTTTCTACTTCTGCAGGCGTAGAAATTAAGAACGCTTGAATTTATGACAGTGTATCATAATGAAGAAGAAAAGATTAATGAATGTATATGAGTGAGTGTCTATTTTTTGCAAATTAGAGATGTGGTTTCTCTTTAAAATATGAGATGTTTCACACGTGTAAGCTTCTTGAAACTGCGATACCCTAATTTGTATAAGATCTCAGAAAACGAGAAGATTAGTTGGATAAGAAACTTGCTTATCAATGCTTGGCCACTTTCTATATCAACGGATCCCATTTTGACATCGATAAAAATTGCTGAATAGGTTGTATCGGCCAGCACGTCAATAATTCTCTTTTAGCGATATTCTTTCACATGACATAGAAACTCAAGTTTAACATATGAAAAAGAGTTTTCAATAAGAATCACTATTATATTTCAACAATACGAAATTTAAAATTACAAATTATATCAAGAATCACTTAAGACTCAACTACTCATATCTTTTTTTCTCTTCTTATTAAACATTAATATTTAGTGATCAAGTTAATATTAAAAGTGTATATATTTTCAGGATCGCATAACTCTTATTAAGCTTGGAGCTTTAACAGGTTTAAATATAAATTATCTACAGTCATCGATTATTTTATAATATAACTTTATCGCTATGTAAACTGTGTACCGAATGACGATAACACATGGGCATGGTGACTTCTGAGGTCGTAGTAATAAATACTCGAATTGCAAAGTTTACTTATAAGTTCAATTTAATCAGTGAAACTTACAAGCACCACTTTTAGTTGGTAAATTAAATGTATACCTTGCCACGTTGCTGCCGATTAGATTACAAGAACTAAAAATTTATATCTGATAGGTGGGCCTAAAATATCCAATGTTCTATGAATTATGCCTACGATATTTTACTTTATAAAACTTTAAGATTTCACTTCCCTTCGCAATATGTAGACTCACAACCCGGGCGTCGGCGTCTTGTCACGAGACAATCTTGTCTTAGAGACACGAAGCTGTAGTCTAAGAAGGGTTATTTCTAGTCGGTAATTACTAGAAGAGGAGTAGAAGTTATGAAAGTGGTAGCCATCTACTCAAATAATACGTGAGATACGTGAGCTCGCCTAAAACAAATTCGCGACGGTATTAGCCATTTAATGAGACAAAAAACTTATTACAACAACAACGTGCATCGTCAGAAGGACGACGCCACAACTTGTATCTATTTCAATCAAGCAAATAAAAGATCTTCAAGGGTTAGTTACTTTACTATTTACAACTTTACTTTACGTTACATTCATTTTTATATGTTTGGCATCAAATGGCTAATTTAATAATACGGAAAGATAAATTTTACTTACGGACAAGGCGCGCGAGGTCAGATCGGTCACGTAGTTGGGCTGCTACAAAGGGTTAGAATAAAATATTCATACGCGTGCCAATTAGGTAGTTACTCCGCCGATAATTTAGTTCCGGAACATTGGATAAAAAAATAATATTAAATTATACTGGCTGAATAGGTTGTGAAATTTACATTATATAAAATCTAATTAACTAACGGTACAACTGAGTACTGCCAGATAGTCTTACAACTCGCCATAATCAACGATAAGATTCCGATTTACAACCACGATTCCATACTAAAATTATCTACGAATTTATATTCTAAACCTGATTCGACTTCCTCCTAAAATAAGTATGAGCCTTTATTATTATTGACATGGCTGTCGTTACTAAACCGATAGGAGCATGTGGTGTAGTGCAGAGAGGGAGTGACTTCCTATTGTGTTTTATTCGGCAGCCATGCCATTATTTGGTATACTTCGTGCCTTTTATTTATTGACTTCGTATTCTCTACTGTTACGTGTTATGTTATATCATGTATTTTAATTCACCTGACGATTCCTTATTGCTGAAACAAATGCTGAAAAAAAAACGTTAATTGAGTCCATACTTACTCATTTACTAAAGGTCAGAGGTAAGGTGATTATAAGAAAAGTAAGAGCAAACCTCAGCTTTATTCAATTTCCTTCAAATTATTCCTCAACCCTATATAGTAGTTACCGAACATAAGTCTCCTATCATGCAATCGTCATACACTTTTTAAAGGACGTTTCTGATTTAACGTTCTAATTAATTAGAGGATTCCATCCATAATTATGTATCAGCACTGAAATGTTATTCAGTTTGAATGAAACTGCTGCAGTGCATTTCCAGATTAATTAATTAAGGCACTAGTATAGGTAAAAACATAAACAAGTGTTTACACTAGTGCTGTAGTGACTTTTTTTAATGTTAAAATCGACACGCGAAGGCACGTTATTTGTCAGAAGTTATTGGCCAAAGCCCAGACAACGAATGCTGGAGACTGCAGCCAGTTGGCTCAAGGCCTAATTGCCAACGAGAGGACAAAATTAAAACTTCTCTCCTCAGAGATAAACTGTTCTATTTGTTAAGCTCTTCGTTGTCAATGTAGTGAAAGTGGTATTTGTCAGAAGTTATTGGCCAAAGCCCAGACAACGAATGCTGGAGACTGCAACCAGTTGGCTCAAGGCCTAATTGTAACCCAGAGTACAAAATGTAAACTTTACTCCTCAAAACTAAACTGCTCTATTCTTTACAATATTCGTTGGCAATGTATTGAAAGTGGTATTTGTTAGAAGTTATTGGCCATAGCTCAGATAACGAATGCTGGAGATTGCAGCCAGTTGGCTCAAGGCCTAATTGCCAACGAGAGGACCAAATTAAAACTTATCTCCTCAGAGATAAACTGTTCTTTTTGTTAAACCCTTCGTTACCAATGTAGTGAAAGTGGTGTTTTGGTGACTCGCCTGATTTTAGTACTTTTAACAGGGTGGTTTAAAAATTAACAGACATAAAAATACACTTAAGAAAACAAGAGTGTTTAACTTATAATTTATCAGATAATTTTGTATGTTGTATAACTATATTCACTCAATCATTACTGGTTAATTGGCTGAGCGTTACCGAATCATAACTCATCAGCCTGGTCAAATTTAATTTATGTCTGTCCGCTCGATATCTCAAAATCTTGCATGAAGGTTTAATTCTATATACAAAACACTCACCTAAGTTAGATGATAATGCCATTTATTCAATAGGATTTGCCTTATGAGTAACCATAAAAGCATCGAAAAATTAGCAAAATAAATAAGTTTTGAGAACAACTGTATTAAATTTTAACATTTCATTTATTTTAACAAACGTGGATTTGTTATATAGGACAAAAGAAGAAAATATAGAGTGGATATGTAACGTTGTAAGTAGGTGACAAGATCTGATTTAAAAAGGAGATTTAAGCTCACGCATGCGTTTGTAGAACCCTTTTCCCTACGTAACCGAAACTGTAATATTAAAACACAGCTATGAAACGTAACTAATCAAAAAATATCAATAAGTATAAATGTAGAAAAACACCATGAGAAAGGTTATCTGCAGATATTTCACTTTACATGAAACTTCATTTCTACGTAGGCAGCGATCTATTCTATGATGCTGCATTCCCAGTTACAGACTTTGAGTGATCGTTATGGAGGCCTATCACACAGGAGAATGATATAATTAACTTAACGAAGCCGGTTAGGCATTACAAGTCGTGGTGTATTCCAACCTTGTCTGATAATTGAAAGACATTGAGATCATTTGTTTGGTGTGTTCATGGGTAGTATATCAAAGTCGGCAATGTCCAGGTGTAAAACAACAGCAGTCGATGCTAAACTGCAGTATTATACTAGACTGCAAATATTAGGATTCCAGTATTCCTGACTTCCTGATTGACCGATACAACGTAGTGTCGATAGACCCAAGATATCGCAACGAACAAGGAAATAATTTAAATATAGTTGGGTTCTTAATTATTAGAAAGCATTGAATAATAATTTTTCTTTACATAAGAGAATTCATTCTATTTGCTGTTTAATTTGTGAATGATACCGACTGACAATTTCAGTGGGCTAGGACTAAATTCTATTCCTTATGTCCACTTTCATTAAATATCGAAATGAATCATATTTACAGATTAATTTTATGTTCCTGTGCATATTGTAAAATCTTGATTGAAATAACACTAATTCGTTCATTCATTCATTTTGTTTATTCGCAGATTTATCTTCAAGCCCATTACAAGAAATTTCGTAGCATATAAAAGTATACCACAGAACTATTAATCAAACTCAAAAACTTACAGTGGTTGATATAACATGATATATATATATATATATATATATATATATATATATATATATATATATATATATATATATATATATATATATATAATGTGTCTAAGAAGTCTGAATCTATCGAAAGAAAACAAAGATAAGTTTTAGATTATTACTTAAAATTTATATTAAAACTTAGAAAGTAAATCCCTCTTTGATATCTGCCTTATATTTGCTGAAACGTCCAGTTATAAGTATTATTTTGCTACATGTTTAATATTTCTCTCTGGATATTTTCTTACTCAGTGCTCAACAGCGATTGCAGAAGAGGTTTAAATAAGAAGTGTTGTTATTATCAATCTCACTCTCTATGTTACTCTGTGCTTTTACACTTTAAATGTAAATAAATTGAATATAATGGTTTAGAATAATGAAACCTATGGTTTTACTGTCATAAAACAATGTCTGTATAGAACAATTTATTACATTTAGAGGCTCTTTTAACTAATAATACTTGATTATTGTAATGCAAATTTTCAGACCAGAAAGAGATTTTCGCTTCCACGTTGGTCCGTATCCACGTTGTTAGAGGTAAAAGCAAAAGGATTGGATCGTCCAGTCTGGGACTGGTCTAGAAATACTGAATCTGGAATATATTAGCTATTATATTATTATCTACGAAGAAACTACCAATTACGTATGATTATAAAGTCTGCCTCAGATCCATAACTGTGCGGTTCGTCAGATATAATGATCTGCAGCTGATAAATAGCTAAAGGGGACTGGCGCGATGATCTGCGAGGTACTGACAGTACACGATGTTTACTGACGTGCGCGCTTTATCTTATCACTTGTCTGTAACAGTGCTACAGTTGTACAGTAGATATCATTTCTACTTTGACGATTTCTGACATTAGAATCTAGCCCTATAGCACCTCCTTTAAACGTGTATACGGTTGTAGAACTGTCTTTGAATTATTTGACGCATATTAGTTTTGATTAATAACATTAAAATTTAATACAACGTCTTATGATTCAAGAATATGAATTTTCCTCGATAATGTATATAATTTTAGTTTGTTCCAGATTTATCCTGTGCAATCAATCCCGTAGCTGTAAACGTTTTACACTACGGTACTGGGTCTAAAAACACAGTACTTACAGTAGATCAGTTACTATATCTACATAACATCTGCGGTCATCAGTGATTATAGTGAAAGTTAAGGTAGGAAATGTCATTACGTACTTTTACGCTTACTTTATGTTTTAAATATTATAAAAGTAAAGACATTGAAAATAGTACGTTAATTAATTTAAAATGTGTTTCGTGTTGACACATTACAATATTTACAAACATTACCTCTCTACAGATTGTGCCAAAATTGGGAGTTTTTAAAGCTAGTGGAGGATAGCATGGAGGGATTTTCTAAATAATAATAAATATAAATTTTGAACAGGGACCCTAAGACTTTCCAGGATAAATTTCAATAATATCGTTGCAGTTGTGTTTATGTATTGAGTACTTCACAATAACACTATCAGATTTCATACAATAGTAAAGATATTGATTGTAACTTAAGAACCCTTCCTGAATATTCCTTATTAGTTATCATAAGAAATAGTTCGTTGTTTATATACTTCACATAAAATACAGGTTGGCTCATGAGGAACGGACGGGTTTCTGAAACTGATTTATGAAATAATACCAATAAATTCTTTAATGAAGTAAGTCTAAAACATACCATTTGTTAAAACAGTTATTTGAGGAAAATAATTAAAATATATAATTTAGGTTCATTTCAATATACAACTTAAGACCGTTCGAAAACTATCACACCTTTAGTCAAAAAGAATTGTTGTTCAATTGAATGAAAATCTTTCCTAATTGGATTTTCCAGTCTTATTATATAGTTTAGTTATTTGAGTGATTAAAAATATTTCATTTCAAAGACGAAATTACAGCTGAAAATTGTGTAAATCGAGCTAAATATTTGGATCCGAGAAGCTATTTATTTCCTGAAGAGTTTAGAAGTGACTCGAGCAACAACATGAGTTTAATTATTTTCCCACAAACTAAAATGTCATATAAAAAAAGTAATAAAAACCAATTTACAGCAAATTTATGGATTATTTCTTTGTCCCTTTTTGTGATTAATAAGAATACATTGTAAACAAACGTTAACAAATATTACAAATTTTTTTAAATTGGTCGTTCTCATACCACCTCGTTTTTGGGATTTTTAAAATCTAAAGGTCAATCTAAATCTGAAACATAGTAATACTGACTTACTTTGAGACAGTATTAGTAATCGTAATTAGACGGATAAAAGTGGATAATACGAGTGGTAGCTCTAAATTAAACTGTTAGCAGAAAAGAGCCTACTTAAAGGATAAAATAAAAACCGTTCGGACCTTCGGCGATATGATCATTATAGTTACATAACAAACAGTTCATAAAAATAAAAAAGTATGTTACCGAAAAGGAAACTGATTCTATTTATTTTAAGTAACAAAATATTATATGAAGTGTCAGCTACTTCTTTTTTTAGAAAGGTTTTAATTATCCTCACGTAAACATTTAGTGGTCTCAACCATGAATTCCATTTACGACCTTAGCATTCATTGTCTAAATATTGAATAATTTATTCCTTGCAAGACTTACTTCAGCAACCGTGATTTAAGAAGCTAGTTTCATTTTTTACTTCCTATCCTAAGAAATCTTTTTACTTCCTACCATCCTTCACTTAACTCTTTAGTTATCTCAACCATTATCGCATATATGACCTTAGCAATCATTGTCCGAAATAAAACAACACTTAATCCTTGCAAGACATACTTAAGCAACCTTTATTCAAGAAGCTACTCTATTTTTCAGAAAATAGTACTTTCCACCATTTTCAATTAATACTTCAATTGGCTTGAAAGCCACTTAAATTCCTCTTCACATTGAATTTTTAAAGCACGTAATATTATTTAATATCATTATTATAGAACCAGTTGTCCACTATATTTCTTTGAATTGTTGTATATATTAGAGTGATGCGACATGACACACTTATCTGAGGAGTTCGAGGCCACAGCTATCTCAGACACTAATCATATACTAATTGATCATACCTATTCATGTGGAGGCTTTCTACTTCTGATAGCTGCCAATCACGCAATCACTTCGGTCAACGTCGCTAAAGTCACTACGTACCTTCATTCTGTAGGAGTCAACGTTTGATGCTTTTGAAAAGTACAGTATAATATTGTCAGTATTCAAAGACTTATTGATTCTATGCTATTGTAATGATAATAATTTCATGATTTCGTTTTAACGTACTCTTCTATTTCTAATATTTTATGTATTGATACGTAGTTATCCATTAATTTTAAGATTTACCCCTACTGGGTGTGTACAAAATCATTAACTGAGATTAATTAACATTATATATTCAGGTACTGCCAGCACCAGCCGCGCTCGCTGTTCCTTAACCCTGTCACTCATCAAGAAATCTCTTCCATCATTAAAAGCATAAAAAATAAGAAAATCAACCGGCTGTGATAATATATCTACTCATTTAATAAAATTCATTGAACCTGAAATCTCCAAAGTCTTAGCATTTATTGTGAATTAAAGTTTCTTAAGTGGGAAGTTCCTTACTAAATTCAAGCAAGCAACTGTGTGGTTCCAATATTTAAGAAAGGTGATAGGGAACTTTTACAGAACCACAGACCAATCGCTCTATTATGTGTATTCTCTAAAGTTTTTTGAGAGATGTATGAAAGCAAGGTTGTTGTCTTTTTTAAATAAAGTAAAATTTTTTTTCTCGCCCTATCAATTCGGATTTACTGAGGGAAAGAGTACTGAGACCGCAATTACAACTCTTATGGAAAATATTTTACACAGTATTAATAACAATAATAAATTCTTCCGGTATTTTCATAGACTTTTTCAAAGGCTTTCGATTTAGTGGATCACGGAATACTTTTTAGAAAAACTTAAGGCTGCTGGAGTAAGGGGAGTTGCGCTGGACTGGTTTGAAAGTTATTTAATACGAACAGAACTCAAAAAGTGAATATAGCTAATATTACCAGTAACTCAAAACCTGTATCCCGGGCGTCCCTCAAGGCTCTGTGCTTAGTGCAACTATGTTTTTAATATTCGTGAATGATTTACTATGCGTTCCCTTCAAGGGAAGAGCCACAGCTTTTGCTGACGACATTGCTCTTCAATATAATAATACACACTGGACTAACATTTTAGAGGAAATGAAATTCGACATTCGGTAATTAAAAGCGTGGTGTGAAAATAATAACATGATAGTAAACGCCGAAAAAACTAAATTTTATAAATTTTTGGTCTTAAACGTTTTTCTTTCGACAACAACTTGAAATTTCACGTAAATATTAACTGCGAGAATGGACAATAAATGTAAATGTCCAGTTATAGAGCAAGTGAATCAAATCAAATACCTTGGCATAATAATCGACGAATCATTATCCTGGAAAACCACATACAGACAATCTACAGTCACAATTAAGAAGAAACGTCAGAAAATTTTACTTTTTGAGGGAACTTGCTACCTGAGGCTGTAATGCGCACCCTTTACTTTGCACTAATTCACTCCAGATTTATTGTATGGGATAGAAATTTGGGGGGGAGCTAGTAAAAAAGCTTTAAACCCACTGGAGATAATACAGAAGCACTTTATTAGAATAATAACATTTAAATGTAAACGTGAGCCGTCCCTTCCTCTGTTCAGACAGTTGAAAATACTACCATTAAAATATCTATTTGTATTTAAAGTATTAAAAAACGATTTATATGCGAAGTGGTGATGACAATAATAAACAGTTTTAAATATTATACGCGAGCTGCTTCAGAAGGTTCTTTTCAAAAGACCAAAAGTGTATAAGTCATTCTTTAGAAAGTCATTTGTATTTTTAGGTCCAAAATTATTTAAAACCTGCTACCAAACCAATCAAAATTATTTGTAAAAAACATTTATTTTTAAAAAAAATTAGAATTTGGTTGCTGGAAAAGGATGAAATTACTGAATTAACAGGCATCATTCAGTGATATATTATAAACTCAATGTAAATTAAAATTGTATTATACAATGATGTAATACTTCATCTTGGGAGTAATTTTTAATTTCCATTAAATGTTATGTTGTGGATGAAACATTGAAAATGGTAGCATTAAGTTTAGAATATATAATATTTTATTTCTGTTTCGTAAAATTTGAAAAATATGTACTTACTGGGGTATTAATTTTTAACAAGAAATAATCTGTAATTCTTAGTTTTGACTTAATAGTTTTGTGTAAATACTTTGTGTGTATATAGTAGGCGCTGCAGTGGACCGCCAGTTTAAGTGTCAAATATAGACTGTTGTATGCCAATTTAGTTGTTTGATAAACTGTGCTAGCCATCGCCACCTGTCTAGATGGCTAGAATTTTCCGAGTTTTTAATTATGATTTATATCTGTATTTATTTTCAAATGGAACAAATATATTTCTTATTCTTATTCTTATTCTTATAGTATATAAAAATATGTATACATTTAGTAGAAAATAAATATTACATGTCAGGATCTATACAGTGAGCTAACGTGTTAATTTTCTTACAGTGATATCTTCAACAGCAAATTGTTCAAATCGTTCAACATAACATTCCATACTACATTACCAGCATAATAAAGAACTTACATAAAAATAGTAACCATACATTAATAGAAAAATAGTTGGAAAGGCTTAGTGATGTATCTCACACTTTTTACAAGTAATTCGTGATAATAAGGCATCAAGATAAAATTAATTATTTTCAGTAACGTCAAATTGGTTTTGATTAACAAAATTTTCAATATCGGCAAAATTACCAGTAAAACTATAAAATTGTACTAACATAAATTATTAGTTGATCACGTGAACTAATCTATTGACGTTTGCATGGAGGTTCATTTCTACATGGGCTGAATTGGGTTCGATGATGGGATTTGGCTGAGTGTTAGGAGACATCTATACATTGATACTATGGCCAACCATTTATGAGCAAAGAAAAATTAGCAGAAGAAATAAATTTGTGAACTAAAAGGAGAACAAGTATATGGGGGTTTAACATGAGACATTTTTATTCATAAAGTAAATTACAACAATTTGTCAAACTTGTCAATACTCACTCCCTGGGACCGTTGTCAATTTACACTGCTATGAAACCTAACTTATGAATGAAAGTGAATGTATCATGTGGTAGGATGTATCAATAAAGATTTAATCTGAAGAATTTGAGTTTTCGATGCATTTCTACATAAACAAGAATGAGTTAAATGACGGTGCATGTCTAACCATGAAATTTGGCTGAGCGTCATTGAAGCCTTTCGCTCGGTTGGCTGACACATTACTCTTCTGTCTACTGTGTAACATTTTTTTCTCTATATTATATATCTTCCTGTCTAGCTGTCCGCAGAATATATCGAGAATGAAGTGAGCTATACAGATTAGAAATTTCGTACGCTCCTTTACGTAATGTACCATACCTTGTACTCATTAGGAACATTGGGAGACAGTGATTTTACATTGCTGCACTGTTTTTATTTTAGAAAAATATAATAGTATTACAAATAAAGGACGAATAACTCATACAAAATTTAAAATTGGCTTTTGTAATTTTAAAAATATATCACGTAATGTAGTTATCTTTCATATAAAATGGCAAAGAAGGTGTCTGGTTGCAGCTCAGAGGTGTCTCATAGAACAAATATGTTTAAACAAATCTTCTACATAACTTCGCTATTTAGACAATCTGCATTAGGCTCGTCTGTGTTATGTGTAGTAACACAAAATTTTTGGTTCAGGACAGTGTCTATAAGGCAGGCAACTGCAGTGGCTCAGGTCACTGGGACAGCCTGGATATGACCCTGACCACTTCAAGGTCACGAATCTGTCAGACCGCAGTCAGCGATGTGTCCGCAGCCACTGCTGATCCTCTTGGCCATCCTGCTACCATGGGCAGGTGAGTTATCATTCTTACGTATTGTGACTATTGTTATACACACGAAGTGATACAGTGATTTTATTTGTTTCTATCAACTGTGTCTTCAAATTTCCTTCAAGTTTCTAAAGTGTGAATAATTTGGTCAGATAGTCACAAAAACAGTTTTAAACTGTCACTTTTAATGTTAAAATTCAAATTTTAATAAAAATAAAGCAACTTTTACTACATAAACATTGTTTAAATATTTGTTGTTAACCGTACTTCATGTTTATTCCTCACTTCCGCTTTGTTTTATCAAATAACTAGAAGCTTGGGTATTTACCTAAGTTACGCATTTTCATTTTTAAGCATTTTTAAGCGTGAGCACATTAATTTTTATATTTTAAATTTGCCTTATTTCGTTATAATCAGGACATTACTAATAATTAAAAATTACTAAGGCTATAAACATGTATTCTTAAGACCTGGTTTAAAAACTAACTTTTGAACATCGCTGCTAATTTTTATTTGATTTTATTTGTCTTTTTCTAATCCCAGTAATGTTACAAATCCGAAATTTCCTTTGTTTTTCTGTTTTGCTTTCAAGCGTAAACTATTCAACCATTTTATTGAAACTTTACATGGACGTAATTACAGTCCTTTGGGATGAATATATGCTTATTATTACTTTAAAACCCCTTTGGGCTTCGCCGCACTGGTATTTGCAACAGGGAAAACCCCATCTTAGTCGGTCTCTGTGAAATATTAATTAAAAGAGCATGCAAATTTAAATCAACTGTTCTGTGAAAACATTTTTTATTATTTTAATTTATTTTTAAATTTTTATATAGTTTACAATGATGGTTGTTGTAAACGTTATTGCCGTTTTAGATTTCAGCGATTATTTAAGTAGCCTACTAATTTTCCTTATAAAATGTCCTAAAACATAAGATGATCTGAATTTCAACTAAGTGCAAGAACTATACTGAATGAAAATTTCCTGGACTGTGCTTTCAAACTAATGTATCAACTCTAGTTCTAAATGTTCAAAAATACTAAAAATATTTTATAATAATAAAACACTTATAATAATAGGTAATGTACTTTTATCTGTACACTTTTGATAAAATATTAAGTATTATGTGTAAAAATATATAATGTTACTATCAATCTTTTACTATACATATAAAGACTTCTATAAACCAATCTTAGCTAACTTTAGATAGAAGTTGGCTGATCTGTGATGTATATTTTCTTGACGGAGAATCAAGACAAAATAAATTATGGAACAAAACACTAAAAAATTTACATTGTAATGGCTATAAATGTATAGCTTTTTAAAGTATTTTCTTGATAGTGAAAACAAGACAAACTTAGCATTGGCGTCGGAAATATAATTAATTTGAACCAGCAGTGGCCATACACGTGCAACGCCTACTAAATTGCCTGCAAAACATCGAGTAACTGATAGCATAGCAGATATAAGAGGCAATGTTGTCTAACTTTACTTCACTTTTCAAAAATAAAAACCGTTATGAAACTTAAATAGTTGTCTTTTGACAAAAGTAGGCTTCTCAGGACTGTGTATCTATATATATATATAATATATATATATATATATATATATATATATATATATATATATATATTTATATTTGCGCGAGAAGAAGGCAAAATAAACACTGGCGTCGGAAATATAATGCACTCGAACCAGAAGTGGTCATACAGGTGCAAAATTAAGAAATTGCGTATGAAACCGTGGGTAACTGCTAGTTAGAAAATAAAAGAACACATATATTGACCTAGACGTTAAGTTAAGGCAGAGAATTGTTAGCGTATAATTGAAACTTCTAAATAGAATATATTTTTCTTTTAAGAACAGGTATATAATTAAATAACTTAATGGTAATATCCAGTAATTTACCATTAGGTAAAATACTGTATTATGTTTTTAAGTTTTAATATGAAAGCTTCAAAACCTGTTCACATTATATTAACAAGCTTTATTAGAAAAATATTAACACAAAAATATAGTACGTCTTCTTCAATATTCGTACACTTAATTATTTCCAAAATAAACTAATAATATAGATCACGCAGTATATAATTACTATGCTCTCTATTCTAATATAATTAGTCCGTAAAATCAACTTTAAGGTATTTATTATTTAAAAAGCTAATTATAGTAATAACTAATGTTGATATATGCATTTTTATTAGATTGTTAGGTTTTAGTTTAGTTGTAAGACTTGTATTTAAACTGTTAATAACGACATAACTTAAAATGCTTATGGTTTATCATAAGTATTTGTGAAACTTTATCATACACATTAAAACTGTGACATAAATTGACATGGTTTTAGGTATATAAGATAATAAAGTTTTTGCCCTTAATGAGTTCGTAACACAGAGTTAAATATACAATTTTATATTGAGTAAGTTGCAAGAAGAGAGCCAAGCAAATGGTACTAATGAACTATTTTAAGAAAACCGTATAACCATTTTTTATAGCAATTATTCAATTAATTTGCAATTAATCAAGTAGAAGAATCCGTGAATTCGTTTTTGGCTATTCATTTAATCACCAGCAGCACCGCTCGTTAATGCTATAATCTTTGCTAACTATGTACTATTCTCGTGGTGATTATAGTTCAAGCATCCTTCCATTACAGCAAACCCGAGAAATGCTATAATTTTACGTCGTCTTGAAATCCTAAAACAGTTTATTTAAGTGTATTTTGCATATTTAAAGTACCCTTTATTACTAGAAACACGCTATTCGGCACTTAAATAATTCATGCAGCCTGTTTCAGGGTCTTACACTGATTTATCTGTAACCACGCGCTTCACTTCAGCAAGGACATCCAGCTCTGTAACTGTACTGCAAAAACCTGACACAACGAGTTTCTTGAATTAATCTTTGAATTATTGAAGTAAATACCTATACTTTCCTCAATGGTATAAAATCTTACTAGGCTTACTTGGGTGGTGCAAATTCCTTACAATACTTTTTTAAATATTGAAATACTGAAGATAACACAGTAGATCATTTCAAAAACTACTTTAACTTTACTAATGTGTGTAGTAAAGTTAAAAGCAGAATACTGCAGTTATATCTTTTGAATGAGTACATATGAAAGCATGAGGGTTACTTCGTTGTTGAACAATGGTCACCCTAATCATTTGATGATGAATACAGCTTTTCATAGCGTATACGGGATGACCCGTGGAAGATGTCATACATGTTCTTAGGCAAGCTAACACACCTGTACATTACCACAAATTGTTTAATGGTATTTCTTCATCTTAAAGTAACGAGCAGAAAGTGATATATCAAATAATACCCTTTTTAAAAATAACCACTGTTCAAATTATCAAAGCAATTGAAGGTTTTTGGGGAAAGGACATGACTATAACTGATTAAACAACTGTACAGGAAACCAAAACATTAATTTCTACTATTCCATATATTGAAGTAATGGTACAGGACGAGTTGGTGCAGGTGCTAGATGAAGGTACTGGCATGTACAATACAACTATAATCCTATAATTTCAACAGAATGCCAATATGCTGCCAGCAGTCCTGGAGAGGCTGAGCTTAGTTTCTGGAAGTGTTCACGCCGCTGTCTAACAGGACCTGACTTGGGTAGTAACAAATAGTAAAAATGGAACTTTCTGTTGTGAACAGAAGTCGGGACCAACAAGATAGACGACATGCTTCCAGCAGTCCTGGAGAGACTGAGGGCAGTTCAGGAAGTGTTGGCGTCGCTGCCTAACGAGGACCTGAATTGTATAGTAACAAATAGTAACAAGGAAACTTTCTGTTATGAACAGAAGTCGGGACCAACAAAAATAGAAGACATGCTGCCAGCAGTTCTGTAGATGCTGAGCGCAGTTCAGGAAGTGTTGGTGCAGCTGCCTAAGGAGGACCTGACTTGTGTAGTAACAAATATTAACAATGCAACTTTCTGTTATGAACAGAAGTCGGGGCCAACAAGATAGACGACATGCTGCCAGCAATCCTGGAGAGGTTGAGCGCAGTTCAGGAAGTGCTGGCCCCGCTGCCTAAGGAAGTCCTGGAGGAGGCGATCTACCACACTGCCTCCTACTACATCCCTATAGACTCCGAGACTGGAGGTCTGCCGCAACCACAGTGCACTTCTGTTCGACAGCTTCCTCCGTTACGAGATATGGGCCCTGAAGAGTATGTTGATTCCTGTAAATCCTTTAAATTACAAGAAATTAAATTGTAAATAATAAAAATTTAACGTATTGAGAAACAGTCTTAAAAGTTTAAGCTTCCTATTAAACTTTTATGTTATTAACAATTTTAGGCCATACATCGAGACATTATCTAGAATATCAACTTTAAGAGAGATTTAGAGAGAAAATATATGTAGTGCAGTTCCTTGAGGTAGTTAACCGCTTAAGAAGATAAGAAATAAAAATGTAAAATTAAAGATTGATGTGAACATTTAAGAGTCAGATTCAAATACGCAAATTAGAACTTTCCTTCTAAGTTCATAAATGTATATTTAATACTAATTGAAGTCATTAAATTTAGTGGTGAAACGCATCGAGCAAGGGAAGCCCATGAATGTTGACGTGGAATGTCATGGACCTGGGCAACTACGGTCAGTGTAATCAGTGTAGAAGGCTCTCAGGAAACTCTTCACGGACAACATTGTGGTAATCGAAACGCGGGGTATTATGCCTTGCGGATATGGAATTCTTTCTTGAACCCTATGTAAAATAAAACTTAATCGTTATTAAATCATTCCTCAACTTATAAAATACCACAGGTAAAACATTACTATACATTTTTATATTTTAAGAATCTAACTACTTGGAATCTTCCTAGTAATAACAATGCGTAAAAACGTCGCTTACACAATGTAGTATATCGGCCTCTCTCTAGAGAGCAGTCTTCAGTCAGCAAATGCATAAGCCGAAACCTTGCCAATAATAATCAGATCGTCTTGTAACAAGATGTGAAGGAGCGGAGCTTTCCTCGTGACTGTTGAAGCTTAACCAGCTACTGATCATTTTTAATCATTGTTCTCGTATCCTGCCAATTGTCTGTATTTGTCCTCAACCTCACTTGTGGAGTATCCCTACAGCTAGCATGGAGATCGGTCTTGTCAAGTGGTTGTTTTTTCAACACCGAGGGCATGTGGCCACATAGCTGAGGGGAAACGTTCGAGCAAAGCGGTTGCTCAATGGAAACATCAAGGAACATTGCAGGAGAGTGACCTTAGAATAAGAAGAACGAAGAACTACATATTAACTTAACTGGTTTGTTTACAAGACATTGATATACCGAAGGCCACCTGAATCAAAATGAGGCACCCATATATAGAAAACTTTGGATCAGCGAAAAGTGGAGGGCTAATGATAAAGGTGAACAAGTCATATTTGAATGTTCCAGCAGTACGGAGCAACACTCAAGATTCTTTGTTTTCTCTACGTATACTGAAGAGGATTGGAATAGATAAAATTTAAACGAAGATCTTATGACTTTGGAAAGGACCTGTGATTTGATACAGAATAAACGTGGAAGACGTTTGCACAATGAGCCCAATGGCGGAGAGGCAATTACGCAGGCGCAGGAAATCATCTCTCCGTAATAAAGAATTCAACAACACTCCACCGCCATTGCCTAACAAAACCAGTGTTTTTCCACCTTATACACTTTAATTTGTTCCTAATTTTCCATATTTTTAGCGTCCCGTGCTGCCCACGTTACGGCCTGGACTTGATGATCTCTAGTGTGGTTTCCCTCCTCCTGTACTCCAGGTGATGTGAAGACACACATAGGACTTGGCCTCCAACTCCGTCAACGCTACCGCCAATTATTTACAACTCCAGCTGTTCTTCCGCATCACCTATTCCGTTTTGAAAACAAAGACTATATGCAATGTAAAAATCAAGTACAGTATTAATGTCCATTTAACTTCATATGTTTAGCTAAACTGATTTCATATCTTTAAGTATAAAGTACCGTATTATCTATTTTTACGACAGTTAACAAAGTATTATCCATGCAAATTTTTGTATTTTTTGCAGTTTAATTCTTATACTAATCGCTCTTGTGATTGGACTCAGCACCTGTTCGAAAACAAGATGAACATTCAGGTAATTGTTATCATGAAATATTTCAAGAAATGGGGTTATTGTCGGTACCACCAAGTATGAGTAACGTTTAATGATGTGACTCACAGCATTAAATTTGCTACTAATTGTTTCTGGTTATTACATTAAATTGCGTAAAAGTAAGCACGAAATGTTTTAGAACAAGTAATTTAAAAAAATTTGGAATAATTTTCAATACAAACCGAATCGTAAATACGCGTACATTTTATAAATGAAATTTCTTGGGTTTATGGGGACATTTTTTTTCATAACAAGAAACTATATATTGTTATAGGATCTAAGTATTTATTCAATTGAACATGAAGAATTAGATTATTAATCTAATTAACAATTATTACAGATTTACCATTTTGCATGTATTAAAAACTTGTACCTATCAGAAAAAATGATAACTTTTTAATAAAATTTATTAGAAAAAGGTATTAAATATTAGTGGATATACCTATTTATAACTTTTTCAAGATA
Organism: Homalodisca vitripennis; assembly: GCF_021130785.1. Taxonomy (NCBI): domain Eukaryota; kingdom Metazoa; phylum Arthropoda; class Insecta; order Hemiptera; family Cicadellidae; genus Homalodisca; species Homalodisca vitripennis. The sequence continues at coordinate 218,639,988 of NC_060208.1, read as the reverse complement.
TTAAATTATTAATCGCAAAATAATTTTCAATGTAATATAATTCTAATTATTTATTGAATCGGTATATTATTAAATTTATAAAATCAATCAATCGCAATTACAACTAATTTATGTCTCGTTAATAATGTTACATGACCAAAAACTTCCTCTATAAGTAAAATATCAGGTGAGTATGATTTAATTTAATATTTAATTCTATTTCCTACCTAGTAGGACTACCTCAAAACGAATAACAAGTTTTAATCAACCTACATACATAAGAGTTGATTCACTTGAATTTTAGTTTAGCTCCAGTTCACCTTTCTTTTATTAATATGTTTTTGAGCTCTCTTCGTCTCCACTTTTCTTTGGTCCTCCCTTCAACAAGCATGACTCCAGATTCCAGAGTCAAGTCTAAGTTATCCGTCAGATACCAGACGCGCAATAAAAGGAAGGTGGACGGGAGTAATTACTGATATATATTTGAAAATTTACTACCACACGATTAAGTATGAAAATATTCGACGTGATAATCATCCCCATATTAGATAGTATTAATTCAAACACATCAGTTCTCAGTCATAGCCATTTTTACACCCTGTCTTTTGCAATTAACTTAAAAATATACTTTAAGATAACCAAATTCATTGATATATATATATAAACAATTCCATTAGTAGCATGCGATGAAATGTGCTAAAGAGCTGTGTTTAGAAGTAAAATGACTCGACTAGTTTGACTAAGTAGTAAGAGGATTGCGGGGCAGTAGTAAAGAGATTTAAATGTCATGCCTTGAGACACTGTAATATGACACTAATATTACTTTATGCCAACAAACTCTCCTGAGATTTCGTTACATTTTATACAACTTGCTACGTTTACCAGATTTCTATTCCAATTTAACACTAACATAAAATATAACGTGTCAGCAAATAAACCCTGTTATTAGTGTATTTTGAACTGATTTATCCATATATGTTTCTTAGTTTCTTTACCACCTAAAAGAACTTTAAGATAACTGGTCTTTTGTATTTGTAAATGGAAAGTTATGATCATAAAAAAGTGTTTTCCATTAAGCCTCTATTTCACTGGTAAACATTGACTTTAGAGCTTCTCCAAATGTAAACTGTGTTCTGGATGAATTACGTTCTTTGTGAATGATGCAGGCTGACTTGTATGTCCTCTCTCTTCTGTATCTTTTCCCCCTGAAACAAATCGTTTTATAGGTATGATGTATTTAAAAAAGTCACACAGAAATACAGTTTTCTAAAATTTAAAGTTTAACTAAAATACAGGGTGTCCCACGAGTAACCCGAAAAATGTCTCAGGTGGTTTTCCTCTCATAAAATTATGAAAAACGTTCATATACACATAATATGCAAAATTCTGTTTCGAAAACATGCTTTGTTTATTTTAGAAGTGCATTAACGTCATTAAATGGGTAATAAAAACCCGCATACCTTTAGTTTATTTCCGAAAAGAAGGGTGTAAAATAGGCTAAAATTAAAGAAAGTTTAAAAAGTTAATGTTTAATTAAATTAACACATACGAAAAACTAGATAAAAAATGCAATATATATCTATTAAATGAACGTTCTTCATAAAGAAATATGATGTTTTCAATCAAGTAAATAGTTAAAAAAAACGTTTACAGTATAAACCTTTATAGGTAGAGAATTTTTAAAAATACAGCGTGAATTGAAATGCGTTTCCGGAAATGTGTTTATATTAACTTTTTAAAATATGTTGATGAGAAGAAATCACCTGATAAATTTGTCGGGGTTACTCGTGGGACAACCGTATTTTTTCTGGAGTTTTAAATTGACGATCCTTTTAAACTTTATATATGGTAAATATTGGGGAAGTAAAAATTTAATAATTTACATTAGGATGAGCTTATACAAATTTAAACTTAAATGTGCATGATGTTAAAAAATACTCAGGTTGGATCCGTTACAATATTTTCAAATATAAGTTATAAATCAAACAAAAAGCAGTTTCTACAATTATTGTATTTCATACAATTGTTCAGCATAAATTTCATGACACTAATCCAAGCAATGGTTTTCTTAAGTCAGGTGGCGGAGGAGCGTGGGCATAACATAAATGAAGCCCTTAAGATGAATTTTGGATGACGTCAGATCAGGTTAAAAAGGGAGCTTTGTAAAATATGCTGTTATCAGGTCCCGAGTATCTATTCACCATTCTAAGGTTTACCAATAGTTTTCCTCGTTACGAATATGCGGTAGGAACACTGCATTGTTTAAAAGTGAATTATAAGAACATAAATAGTTGTTGAGGAAAAACAACAAACACAACACTGGATAAGAAAAAACTCTATCTTACCTGTTTTATTGTAAGAGAAACACAAATTAATTTCAAGGTGCGTTACGCATGAAAGAATTTCATTAGTGCAACAAATACTTCAGTCACGCTCGGAAGTCATACAATCTTCCCTCACCAAGACAGTCAGTATTTTTAAATCATGATACATTTATATAATTTTATAAATTAAGTATTTGCTAACTGAATCTCAAAAAGATTCCACAAACCCTTTAATTTACCTAATTATTTGCTCATGCACTTAAATTTGACTGGTTTACATCTCATAAATAAATTATAATTATGTGTTAAATGTTACAAAAACTAAAAAACGTTCATTAGTTATTTTATTACTATAACAAAATCATACTTATGCGTGGTAGTATCCAAATTTATTTAATTATAAAGCATTAATTTTGATCATGACATCTTGATACTTTTTCTAAACTTCTATACGAATAGTAATATTCAACTTAGATACAATATACGAGAAAATGGAAATCTTCTACCGGATTAAAAAACAAAATTTTATTACGTATTCATGCCATTACAGTTATTACTTATTAGAGCGTCATTGCTAAGTAGTTCTGTATACTTCTTATCTAAGTTGTTGTTTTTTGAGAGGGTGGTAGAAATTGTGATATTTGCCATTACGTTTCGAGCATTGACATCTGCCCTCTTCTTCAAGTGTCAACTTTGTACCCTATTGTTCATTCTCTCCAGTCTGGAGTTCATGTGGTTAGTGTACAAGGCAAGTTTTATTTTACTTAAGCCTATCCTTACATGAAAGCAATTTGTTGCAGTTACGTTTTTTTATATGGTGGTGGGTTTGAAAAATATGTTTAAGAAACTGTTGGTTTGAAAAATAAATAGTAAATATCATACATTTAGCTGAACTTGTTACTGAAAAAGGTAGGATAAATCATGCTCATGAGGAGTTGTAACAGCATAACCACAATTATGGAATTAACCGATATTTTTGGTCATATTCTTAGAATTAACTATTGATATTTTGGAAAAGGAGAACATAGACCTGTATCAAAAAACTCTGTAGCAGACAATAGAGAAGTATATCACTCAGATGGAGAAGTCCAGAAGCCTTTGGAACTGAGGTATTTCCATCTACTTCAACAGTCATCGCCTGCATGAATTACATACACGTGTCAAGCTTAAATGATAAATGTACGGTAACTGACAAACATGATGTTAACATAATATGAATGGCGTAGTATTTTTTGTTACCAGTTTACGTTTCCATACAACAGTAAACAGTCCAGAACTTAACACAAGTACGCTATTGCTCATTATAGAAAATATATTGTACCTTCTTCTACGAGTGATATCAGGTTGATTACAGGTGCTTCCACAGCCAAGTATACAACCACGGCCACTAAGTGGCTGATGAAGAAATCAGCAAAAACCATATACCACTGAAACAAATTCAGTAGGTGTAGATAAGCCAACTTTTTACTCACAATTCTTTGTTTGAAGGTTATTTTTGACGATGGAAGGATTGTGAAGAAACAGGATTTTTCCGGACATTTGCCATCGTTCAGTGAAACAAGAAAACAGTAACACTACGTTTCGAGATCTGCAATCTGATCTCTTCTTCAGGTAAACAAAACTAGGTTAAAATAAACAAATCTTACTAAAGCGTTGTGGCACGCCTAAGTCAGGAATCACAACCTACATGTTATTTGTCAACTTCACTAACTCTAAAGACATGCACTTAATACAAAACTGTACCAAACACTAATCATTAAAACTAAACTACGGAATACAGGTCACAATACGTCTTCACTCGTCTACTAACCACCTACGACTGACCAGAGGGACTAGCCAATGGTAATCCTGACGGCTGGCTAAAACAAGATGGCGGAAATACAAGGAAGGGGGACAGGAATGGGCCCTTTCGTTATTATTGGTTCATGCGAGATGAACCTCTTAAAAACCATATTGTGACTCCGCATTGGTTTATTACAAATATCCGATCCGTTTGATACTTTTGGTTTTCTCTTTAGTTCATTTTTTAGAATTGGCAACCAAAGCGGCCTAATCTCGACTGATGGTTGACTGATTGGTTGGTCTGCAATTTAATGTATGTTGCCTCAATTAACAATTTGTTTATTTTAACCTAGTTTGTAATTACGTATTAGGTTAGTTTTTTACTCACAGTTTTGACACATATTTAACTAATTTAAATATGTTAACTGACAGCAAAAGTCTGAATTTCATAGCTGAAAAAAGCTAAATTGAACATAAATGTTTAAGAACATTTGGAGATTTATGCAGTTATACTTGTTTTATAAATATGTGTTCTGTAAATCTTTGCCGTGAAATCAAAAGAAGAATCAAAGATGTCGTAAATGATTTTATTACGTATATATAATCCTTTAAAATTGAAGATAAAGCTAACTTATAAATAAAAAGTTTCATGTATAACGCTTAATCCGTTTTTAATATATATTTACCTTACATATAAAAGTATTTCAATAATTTTTTGCTATTTAAAAGGGTTTGTTTTAAAGGGATAATGTAAAAATGAGGACTTTGGAAAATGTGCGTAAGTAATGTTTTAAGAATGATTTATATGCTACTGGATTTTCAGGCACAATGTGGTGATGGCATTTATATGATGTTGAATGTTGAGTTTATGTCCAATTAACCTTCCACTCAGTTTAGTTTTGAAATCAGACACTGCCACAGAGGTGATGCCTGGAATTGAGCAGTTGACGCTGTAAAAAACACCTTTTCATAAAGTTTAGATTTAGAGGTTTCAGGAAACTAGAAAGAGCTATTTTGTAGTCTATGTATCTGTGATGTCAAAGCAGTGCATAGAGTTGGTTATGAACGTCTTCTTTACCGATATCTTTGGATCTCTTCAGATAGACTTGAGATTCCAGAAGTCAAGTCCATGACATTATCAGATTTTAAACGCAGCACAGAGCGGAAAATGGAGATAAACCCAACTATCACATTGAATCAACACATGCTGTCGTAACTATGTATATTTTTCATTCTTTATTGAGAATGTTTTGAAAAAATGTGCGTTTTAATGAGTTTTAAATTGTTGCAAATATTTATAGTTCTCTGACACCTCTTTCTTAGTGCTACTATTTCAATACTTTATATTCCAATAACAATATATTTATTACTGTATATTTAGGTAAGTAATTTTTTATGAAGCAAATTTTTACAGTCCTCTTTCTGGATTTCCTCAAACCAGCAATACGCAGTGACTTATGTCATTGAAGTAAGTTGAATTATACTAACTGTAATGTTTGTGAATCTACCGTTACTAACCAAGTTGAGAAAGTCAATGGTGATCGCGGTCCTGGTACTGAACGCCTGGATGTCCTGAACCAGGAAGTGAACCAGGAACACGCAGTGACTGAGGCGGTAAAGAGGAAGTAGAGGTCTCCAGGAGAGAATTGTGTTCAAGAAACCTGTGTACAATATCAGATTAGTTCATATGATGCAATAGTTTATACGTAAAGTGATACATACACTGTTTAAAGTGAAGATATAACAGAACCCCTGAATATAAGCAATAAATTTTGGCTCGTTGAGTATATTATGTAAATGAGTTTCTGTCCTTCACACGAACCGGAATAAACATGTTTATTTAAAAAAGGCTTGATTATTTGTTAGAACTCGACTCATAATTATAATTATGCATATATATTTCATAACAATTAATATACGGGTAAACCCAAATTTTATTACTGTTTAACACAAATTCAGAAATTAGTATTAGATTATTGAGTTCTCATAATGACAATTACCAAAATGTTAAGATTTTTACCTTTATATCTACATATAGTTTTAGGTCAAAGTGGTTTAGATTAGTTTAAGAGTTACCATCGATAAATATTATTTAAACAGTTTTATGTATCAAGAAATTCCAGCTATGCAGTGCACACGTAGAGAGGATCATGGAATATAGAGACCGCAAGTACTGTGGTTGTGAACAAGGACGAAGCCACCACCGAACCGTCCAGCACTTGAACCTGTAATAATACTACAGAGAACTTCGACAACGTCTGTACCTCCGGATCCTGTGGAGCAGGCCAGGATGAACCAGGAAACAGCGAGGGAGAGAGTGGGCCGGTGCAGGATGCCGTAGGCGGTGTCCAGCCAGGCAGTGTACACGTAGAGCGGATCTTGAAATATAGAGACCGCAAGTACTGTGGTTGCGAACAAGGACAAAGCCGCCACCCAACCGACCAGCACTTGCATCTGTAATTAGATATGTGTCTAAACCATGCAGTTGACACACCCATTTAAACTTAAAGTGACCTGGTTATATGAACTTGTATTTAATTGAAAACTTCCTTCTATAACACAAATGGGTTGCGTTTGATAAGTATTATTTTAGCTACTTTGCTTTAAATACAGATTTCTGGTGTCATGTGTAAATTTTGAATTACTAATGCATTGTTTAATTTGTACCAAAAGATTTCTTGAACATCAATATCTTTTGGTTATTTTACCCTTTTTTTGGTGATTTCGCTACCACCTGATATTCAAAATAAGTTGCAATAATTAACGTATATAAAATGTAATACTAAGTTAGTATTGAAAGTCAATGTAAATCCAGTAAGTTATTGGGCAGATTCTGGTATTTTTTATTTGAAATCTTTTTTATTTACGGATGATTTTAAAACTTCCAGCATTTAAAGAACAGTATGTAAATGCACACTAATTTCATAAACAGTATTTTAATATAAATATTTGATCCTATAACTAGAACGCATAGAACGTACAACCCCTTAAAATAAGGTACCAGGTTTTCCTAGCAAATTACCTTAGAGAACTGAACAGCCCAGTGGTCTTCTTTAATCCTGAAGAGAAGGAATCCTAGAGCCATTCCTATCAGGAATGAGGCTGCTCGATATTGAGTGTAGAAATAGTCTAGGACATTCGTGCCTTCTCGGGTACGATCCCTGAAACCGGTATAAATATATGATTGTACACTGATAATTAATAAATTTTGTGTTGTGTACTAATACCTCCCCACCTGACGAAGAGGACAGATTCAAATCCTCGAAACGTCGTGTTATTGAACGAAACGTAGATTATAAAAACGTTACTTTTATAATCTATCACGATGGTAAATGTCCGAAACCCTGTGATTCCTTTCAATATCACATTATTGTACGTGTTTTATGTTCCAAATTAAATGGAAAAATAATAATACTGAGAAATTCTTAGAAAACTTTGCATTAGTTTCACGAGTGTAGTTACAATATTATAATACAAAACAATTGTTCAAATAAATTGTCAAATCGAATAAAGATCGAAGTGTCTATCGTTTTTATTTTTGAGTGCAGAAATCATGTAGAGAAAAGCTTTCTGAAATAAATGAAAGGTATGAAAAATATATTTTAGTGTCCGTGAAATTGGAAGCTGTAGGTTTTGCGTAAATACCGTTCGCTGTATCCAGCCGCCAGAGTGTAAAATAATCTCATCACTATTCTGCTCAATTTTCTGCTTCACACCGCGTAAAAAACACAATTAAAAATCTGATACTTCGGTCTACTGTGGAGAGCCATCTTCAGTTACAAAACATACATACTACGAAGGAAACAGGATTTTTCTGGACTTTTTTCATTGTTCAGTCATAAAAACATACAGTAGCACTACGTTTCGAGATCTGTAATTTTATGTCTTCTTCAGGTAAATAACTAGTTTAACACGTAATTACAAACTAGGTTAAAATAAACTAAATCTTACCAGAGCGTTGTGACACGTGTAAGTCAGAAATCATAACCACCATGTTGTGTGTCAATTTAACTAACTCTAAAATATGCACTTAATGGAAAAACAAAACACAAGACTAATTAATTATTGTGACTGAAATACAAAATACAGGTGACAATAGGTCAGCATTTGCTGCCGACCAACCACCTTCGAGTGATCAGAGGTCAATAGTAAATGCCAATCGTCACGGCAGAAACAAGATGTCGGTAAAAATAAAAATAAAGGAATAGGAGTGGGACTTTTTAATTATTGGTTCGTGCTAGAAGTACTGTGACTCCACATTGGTTTATAACAATTGTATCATCTATTTAATACTTTTGGTTTTCTTTCTAGTTAATTTTTAGAATTACCAACCAAAGCGGCCTAACCTTGACTGATGGTTGACTGATTGGTTGGTCTGTCAATTTAATATATGCAGCCTCGATTAATAAATACTACACTTGCAAGACCAGTACTGCACGTTCCCAGATGGATAAAAGAAGGAAGGGAAAAAATTTTTCGATTGCATATTCTGCGAGAGTCTACGAAATCCCTTGTTGCTGAGGGTCATTGTACATTGGAGGCCAAAAAAAAAATTACTATTCTACACAATATCGCAGGAAAAACTAAGAAAATAGGGATTATAAAAATCCTGACAGTCTATGTCAAAGGATCCATGTCATTCCTTATTGGCGAAATGTTATCAGTGATTGTTTAAAATCCTGGCAGTCTATGTCAAAGGATCCATGTCATTCCTTATTGGTGGAATGTTATCAGTGATTGTTTAAAATCCTGGCAGTCTATGTCAAAGGATTCATGTCATTCCTTATTGGCGAAATGTTATCAGTGCTTCTTTATTCTTCAGCCAACAAAGATAATGCTCCACATTCTTCACTCAAAGATGGAGTGTATTTTATTAATTATTGGTCCTGTGCGTTTTTTTATCGTTTTTAATTTCAATTTTAAAATTATAATACACAAACTTTAGATAATACAATTAAAACATTGATTAGGTTATATTATCTTAATGTACAAATTGTGTTTATCAGTGTTTCACTTAAAAATATCGTCGTGAGTTTCCTAGTAAACTACTCCAGTTTCTCCTCGATAACTTATAAACTCACATGTGAACAGTCTAATAGCACTGATTCAAATGTCTCCAACATTGAAATAAAATTATTTTTTACTTATCTTTCTTTCAATTGTATTTATTGTCCTAGAACATATTGCACTTTCATCCAGTGAAGTGCCTGTGTTGAAGCTGCTGGTGCGTTCTAAGAATAGCACAGCACTGCAGAGTAACGGTGGGTATTATCAAGAATTGGAGTACTGAAAATGTATTTTAATATAATGAGTACTCTAGTTATCCGATAATTAATAGCCTTACTGAAATTGTAAACCAAAAACTAAATAACTTAAGGTATAAGAAACAATATTATTTCTACAAGCATAAAAATCCATCAACAGGGGCCCTCGGCAGCTGAAGACAAGACCAGTTCTGCCCGGTCTGACAATGACAATGAGTATTTTTGATTGTGATTTTTACATTGTGAGTAATCTAATAGTGACACAATGGCACAGAAAAAACAAGTATTTTAAATAACAACATATGAATATACCGTACCTATAAACTTAAATTTTTTGAAAATATTTTCTATTCTTTAAAGGTACGCTAAAACATATTTTATTACGAAGTTAATATTGAAATAAAGAATTTTTTTTTACTAGTATTCATTCTAATGCAAAATAATGTATATTCACTAAACACATAACAATATCTACTACTTAAATAGGTCTAAGTTTGTAAACACTATTCAGTTTCAACTAATTTCGTGAGTGTTTCCCTGGTTTTGTGGTATATACAGAGCTCGTTAGGCAATAAATGTTCTCATTTAATCAGTATCTCATCGAAATGATAGGACTCTTACAGGCGTATCAGTCCTCCAGCTTGTATCTCCATCATGTAGGAATTGATGATACCCCCGACGATGGTCGCTAGGAAGGCGATTGCTATAAAGAAAAGGCCTCGCCTCGGGTTTCTGACAAGAGGCAGCAACAGCAGCGGTGATAGAGCGTACAGCTGGAACTCTATGGCCAAGTACCATGTCTGAGGGAGGACACTACACATATACGGACATACATTAGCTATTTTCTATAAAATTTGTATTGAATTTATGAATACGAAACTTATTAAATATTATCCACCACAATATATTTAGATTTAATGATTGTGAAATACGAACTTTCATACCAGATTCATGGGTAAAGTAATGGCACAATTTATTCATAATCTACTTGATTCCATATTTATTCAGTCGAGCAACTTCAGTCATTTCTAAAGTCTGACTATAACGTAATTCTTGCGTTCGGTCAAATGTTCCATTTTATTTCCATAGCAGAAATGGTGGTGTGGTGTTTTTTTATGAAACGGTCTCCCTTCTTATTTAAAATTTGTTGCACGATGTTTCTTATCCTTTTGTACATTTTTGAAAATTAACTAGTAATAAATTACCACTATTAGTTTTCTACAGGAAATTTCAAACATATATTTTCGTCGTGTAAATAGCACTAAAAAATATAGTTTTTGTGACCCTCACTTAAGATTTTGAGCTGAGAATTAAGAAATTGTGAACCCAACTCTATTGATTATGAATTATTATTACGAGAAAAAATTTGAATATGAAATTATTCGTGCTCTTTTATATCAAAAGTTTTGAAATTTAAATTACTCCCAATTTGTCTAAATTGTACTATAATATACCATTATGCTGTTCAATAATAGCTTTAAAATTTAATGCTGCGTTATGTACTGCATCGTTTCATTTCTTATTTCAGGCCAACTCAGTTTGCAGTATTGAAGAGCTACGGATTGCACAGAGTATGAGGAACAACTGTCTTATGTTTTTTTTTTTAATTTTAATTAAAATTTAATATCGATGCATAAAAAACTTTCAAACGATTTTAGACCCTTATACTTGAATGTAGCAAATCATTGCTGGGATACTTAAGTACCTCACCATCTCATAAGGGTTGACGTAGTTGCTGACGTAGAGCAGATTTGACCACCAGTTCTTCTGACAGAACAGCTGGAGGAACTCGAACAGTCTTCTCCATATCGGACCATCTGTGAAGTGCATTGCCACAGTCCCGTAGACCAGCATTACCAGGGCCAAAGGGAAAGTAAGCCTACGAAACATCATTCATGCATTACTCCATCTGGAAGAAGTAGGTTTAGGATACGGAAATATAGCTGTTTGTTATTGATACTATTAACGCAAAATTCAATGATAAATAGATGGAGAGATAAATATCAATGTTTTGCAATATAATATTCAATGAAAAGCCACTCGGGTTAATCGAGAACTAACTATTACATATGAGAGATTACTCTATGAGCAAGTTAAGAAAGGGATAAGTGAGAAAAGTACAAACACTGGACAATATGCAGTCAATAGGAAACTGCCAGGCGTCGACCATTTTGGTGTCTTGCATATTAGAACGAAAGAAGATAATTATTGCTACTGCAATGAAATCAGTGTACAATCAAATGACCTTGTACCGTTACATAAAATGAAACTAAATAACGGAACAACCTTTTCAAGCATATAATCCTCGATTTTTTAGAGTTTTATATTCATCTATGAGACTTGTAAAATCGGTAAACATATTATTCGTTTGAAAGATAAAGGAAAATCGTAGATTTTGAATGCATATGTGGTATAAATTATTAGGAAGTGTAACCTTAAGTAAAATATTCTTACTTTTGGGAAAACTGTATAAATTTTACATTCTGTTAAAGATAACCAATAAAACTACAATTATAATTTATAATTTAAACAAATTATTATAATTGTTTTGTTTGTTTTATAGCAAATTTAATAAATTTTTTTCTGAAATCTGAATACGATAATCTTCACTTATTGCAGATGTTTTAGTAATACAAAATTCATAGGAAAATATGACTTAACACTTTCACTGCCGCCTCCTAATTTTGACAACTTTCTTTTACACTGCCGCCCATTTTTAACGATTTTAAATATATATAATTTTTTTAACTAATTATAAGAAAACCATAGGACTTACATTTTTTTAAAGCTAAGTTCTTCCTCTTTCTACACAGATGCTCATGCATAAATATTTTCAAACAGAAAGTCTTGGTTGAAAACTTAAAAACATAACGTTTTTTGTAAAAAATAAAAAGTTGACCAAAAAACATCACCATGTACTAGTCTGTAGCATAATATATTTTTTATTATTTTTTTCTGTATTTAGAATTGTCATTACTAACACTATAGCTACACATGTTTACAATTAAAATTTACTTATGCTGAAATATTTTTTTTAGTGTGGAAAGTCTTGAATAATAAAAAATAAAAAATAAAAAATAAATAAATAAAATAAACAATAAACTGTAAAATTCTGTAATAAACCAATTATTTACAAAACACAAGAATAAATGTTTTTATTACTAATTTGCTTATATTTGTTATTTGAGTAAAAATACAATGTCAACAAACTTACTTGCATCTCCAAGAAGTCCATCAGTAGTAAAATCGGGATCATTATCTGTGTCATCTTGGAATAAATCATCACTTTCACTGTCACTTGAACATCTGAGTAACTCTTCTAGAACTTGATTGTCTTCAATACTGTTACGATTCATTGTATTTACTCACAAAACAATCATAAACAAACGTAATAGCAAGCAAAACAATAACGACGCAGACGACGAACTACGGTAGCAGAACGACAACAAATAGCCGACGCCCGACGCGAAGCGGTAAACAAACCACTTTTTTTTCCGATGTTACAGATGACTGCCAACAACATTTCATAGATTATAATACATAGAGTAAGAAACAAAAACATCGAATTAGCGAATGACTATCAATGCCGAATTTTCATAGTCGTTTAAATGAGTTTTTATTACTGTAAAAGTCGGCGCCGTCAAATGACGTTGTCGGCAGTCTATAGAACTCCTTGCGCGACGTCAAATTACGTTGTCGGCAGTGAAAGTGTTAACAAGAACGAATGATACATATTCGATGTAGAAGGTTTATATTGTTTATAAAATATCATAATCGATAAGATGAGATAACTGTTAATTATTTTTTATTACTGCTTATATGTGGTTAGTATTTATCGTGAAAAACATTAAAAATATAGTTAAACTTAATGATTTTCTCAAAAAATTTAAATGGCAAAACTATTTAAATAACAGAATTTCCATAATTTTATATGTAGAATAAGTTAAGGAATTAGGATACATTTTACAAATTCACTTAATCTATTTTTAACAATTGAAATAATACGTTACATTGGTTATTATTTTGGGGTATGTTAAACCAGTTACTACTCCTTTCATAGTGTTGCAGCATGTTTGATTATATTTTTATTAATATATAAAACTATATACCTTAGATAATACTTTAAGAAGAACTCAAAATAACGGAACTTCCTGCCCTGGCGGTCCTGCAGGAAAAATTTGTACGTTACATGAACTCCGGTGACCAAGAGGAATATCTCCACTGAGAGATGAGCGTTTTCCACCGGAGCCCAAGCCACGTTGTCGATGTTCTGAAATCAAAATATTCCCTCATATTTTATGAGGTGTAAACGAATTATTTTAATATACTAAATTATTGAAAAAGAAAGGTCTGAGAAATTATACTGAATGTCTAAGAAACCACTTAAATATTTTGCTTATGAATAAACTTATGTTAGTTAAAGTTAGTTCCCTCTTCAATCCATCTTCCCCTTGCTATTGGGGATTTTCAATCGGGAAAATGTTTCAAACATATGTTGAGTTATTCCTAATTTACAAGGCCTTTCTTATGAATAAATATCCTACAAATCAAACTTGAAAAGGAAAATTCGTTTGGAAAAGGTAGCCTTTCAAAATTTTATTAGGTAATAATAGATTTAGCGATAATTAAAGCCAAAAGCGAATGAAAAGCAAAGGTGAATTAGGCTCAATCATGGCAGGCTACATAAATACTAATTTCGTCATACTATTGGATTATTTTTACGAAATGCAGAGTACATTATGAAGGTCAAAATGGGAATATTAAAAGTAATTTCAAAAACAATCCACTTATAATTTAAGAGTATATCAATTTTACCCACAGACAATAATTCCAATTCCCACACCAAAACATTTAAATAAAACTGAGGAAATTTAAAATCAGTGTGGACGTTAACCTAGAGTTTCATGTATGTACGTTTATTCATAAATAAATTATTTAATTCCAGGGCCTTTATACAACCGTTATAAATTAAAATAGAATAACTATAGGAATGAATAAATCTCGTAATACCTCGACCAGGTACTTGAAGCGATGGTTTGGGCAAGCGAGCAGGTGCAGCATGCGGTAGCCTAGCATGAGCCAAGCTAGAGCCAGTATCCGGAGTCCTCTGAGACAAGGAATGGTATCCGAGACGTCCGGGCAAGAAGTATCCAGAAGCTGGCGGGTATTTTGGACAAGGGAGAAACACTTGATCACCTTACATCCTGCTACAGAGAGTCACTTTACTCTTGTAATCACAATTATAGTTAACATCATTGCATTCTTGAATAGTGTTCGATCAAATGACGGGTATTTTAAATGGTTGCTTATACGTCTTTTCTACTAGCCTTCATTATATTCCTTGATATTCGTTGTATATGTAAAGATATTGCATCCAATTCTCTCGTTTCAACTTTAATGGGCAACCGATTAAAGTTGGTGTTTAGCTCGAGTCCACCTTCCTTTTATTGCAGCGTCTGGTATCTGACGATGACTCAGACTTGACTCCTGGAATCTGGAGTCATGCTTGTCTGAAGAAGAAAGTCAACGACGAAAAATCTCTAAACATTTAATAAAAGAAAGGTGAAGAGGAGCTAAACTAAAAATTCAAATGAATCAACCCTTCATGTATGTAATATTTATCAAAACCTTTTTATACGTTTTAAGGTTGTACTAATAGGTAGGCAATGGATACAAATATAAATAATACTTACCTGACATTTTAAATTATATAAAAGTATTTGACATGTAACATGATTAACGAGACATTAATTAGTTGTAATACGATTGATTGATTTTATAAAAATAAGATCCGAATCAATAAACAATTAGCATTATTATATTGCATTGAAAATGTTTTGCAACTAAAATTTAGTATCTTGAAAAAGTTATAAATTGGTTTGTTCGCTGTGATTTAATAAACGTTTAAAATAAATTCATTAAAATAATCTATATTTCTGGTAGACAAGTTAACCAAGCAAACACGGTAAATCTGTAATATATTAGGATTAATAACGTATTAATTCATGTTCATTGATTAAAATACTTAGATTCATAACAATATATAGTTTCTTTCTATGAAATGGAAATTTCCCTAAACTACAAAATTACATTTAAAAATGTATTTACGATTCTGTTTGTAATTAAAATTATTTCCAAAATAATTACTTCCTCGAAACACTTTCGTACTTGCTTTTATTCATTTAACGTAATGACAGAAACAATTAGTAACAAATTGCTGAGTCACATCATTAAACGTACTCATACTTGGCGGTACGATAAAACCCCATTTCTATTGAAATATTTAATGAAAAATTACCTGAATTTTCACTATGTTTATCGAACCAGGTGCTGAGTCCAATCAAAAGAGCGATTAGTATAAGAATTAACCTGCAAAAAATAAAAACATTTGCAGACAATACTTTGTTAACTGTCGTAAAAATACGTAATACGGTACTTTATACTTAAAGATATGAAATCAGTTTAGCCAAAACATATGAATTTAAACGGACAATAATAATTTTACTGATTTTCTTACATTGCAATATAGTCTTTGTTTTCAAACGGAATAGGTGATGCGGAAGAACAGCTGGAGTTGTAAATAATGGCGGTAGCGTTGACGGAGTTGAGGGCCAAGTCCATGTGTGTCTTCACATCACCAGGAGTACAGGAGGAGGGAACACACACAGAGAACATCAAGTCCAGGCGTAACGTGGGCAGCACGGGGCGCTACAAAATATGGAAAATTAGAAAAAATTAAAGTGATAAGGTGGAATAACACTGGGTTTGTTAGCAATGGTGGTGGCGATGTTTTAGACTCTTTCATAACGGAGAGTCAGATTTCCTGCGCCTGCGTATTGCCTCTCGGCCATTAGGCTCATTTTGCAACGTCTTCCCCGTTTAATCTGTATCAAATCCCAGGCCTTTCCAAAGTCATAAGATCTTCGTTAAAATTATTATCTGTTCCAATCCCTCTTTAGTATGCTTAAGAAAACAAAGGATCTTTAGCGTTTCCTCCGTACTGCTGGACATTCAAATATGACTTGTTCACCTTTATCATTAGCCCTCCACTTTTCCTACCCAGAGTTTTCTTTATATGGATGCCTATTCTGTTCAGGTGGCTTCGGTATATCAAATGTCTTGTACAAACCAGTTAATATGTAGATCTTCGTTCTTCTTATTCTAAGGTTATCTCCTGCAATGTTCCTTGATGATCCATTGAGCAACCGCTGTGCTCGGACGTTCCCCTCAGCTATGTGCCAATGCCCTCGGTGTTTGAAAAACAACCACTTGACAACCGATCTCCATGCTAAGCTGTAGGATACTCCACAAGTAGGTTGAGGACAAATAACAGAACAATTGGCAAGATACCAGGAATAATGATAAAAATGATCAGTAGGTGGTTGAGCTTCAACCAGTCATGAGAAAGCTCCGCTCCCTCTTGTACGAGACGACTGATTATTATTGGCAGTTTCGGCTTATCATCTGATGACTGAAGATAGCTCTCTCTCTACAGAGAGGCCGATATACTACATTGTGTAAGCGACGTTTCTACGCATTGTTAACTGGAAGCCTTCCAAGTTAGTTAGATACTTAAATATAAAATGTATAGTATTGTTTTACCTATAGTATTTTATAAGTTTATGAATTATTTAATAACGACTAAGTTATATTTTACCTTAGGGTTCAATGAATCCATATCCACAGGCATGATCCCCTGCGTTTCGATTACACAATGTTGTCCCGTGAAGAGTTCTCCTGGAGCCTCTACACTGATACACTGACCGTAGTTGCCCAGGTCCATGACATTCCCGTCCAGCAATCCTGGGCTTCCCTTGCTCGATGCGTCCACCACTAAATATAAAGACTTCAATTAGTATTAAATATACCTTTATGAACTAGAAGGAAAGTTCTCATTTGCGTATTTAAAACTGACTCTAAATGTTCACATCAATCTTTAAATTTACATTTTTATTACTTATCTCTTAAGCGGTTAACTACTTCAAGGAACCTCGCACTACATATATTTTCTCTCTAAATCTCTCTTAAATTGATATTCTAGATAATGTCGATGTATGGCCTAAAATTTTAATAACTAAAAGTTTAATAGGAAGCATAAACTTTAAGACATGTTTCTCAATATGTTAAGACTTTTATATTACAATTAATTTCTCGCATTTAAAGGATTTACAGGACTCAACTTACTCTTCAGGGCCCATATCTCGTAACGGAGGAAGCTTTCGAACAGAAGTGCACTGTGGTTGCGGCAGAGCTCAGTCTCGGAGTCTATAGGGATGTAGTAGGAGGCAGTGTGGTAGATCGCCTCCTCCAGGACTTCCTTAGGCAGCGGGGCCAGCACTTCCTGAACTGCGCTCAACCTCTCCAGGATTGCTGGCAGCATGTCGTCTATCTTGTTGGCCCGACTTCTGTTCATAACAGAAAGTTGCATTGTTACTATTTGTTACTATACAATTCAGGTCCTCCTTAGGCAGCGACGCCAACACTTCCTGAACTGCCCTCAGTCTCTCCAGGACTGCTGGAAGCATGTCGTCTATCTTGTTGGTCCCGACTTCTGTTCACAACAGAAAGTTCCATTTTTACTATTTGTTACTACCAAGTCAGGTCCTGTTAGACAGCGGCGTGAACACTTCCAGAACTAAGCTCAGCCTCTCCAGGACTGCTGGCAGCATATTGGCATTCTGTTGAAATTATAGGATTATAGTTGTATTTTACATGCCAGTACCTTCATCTAGCACCTGCACCAACTCGTCCTGTACCATTACTTCAATATATGGAATAGTAGAAATTAATGTTTGGTTTCCTGTACAGTTGTTTAATCAGTTATAGTCATGTCCTTTCCCCAAAAACCTTCAATTGCTTTGATAATTTGAACAGTGGTTATTTTTAAAAAGGGTATTATTTGATATATCACTTTCTGCTCGTTACTTTAAGATGAAGAAATACCATTAAACAATTTGTGGTAATGTACAGGTGTGTTAGCTTGCCTAAGAACATGTATGACATCTTCCACGGGTCATCCCGTATACGCTATGAAAAGCTGTATTCATCATCAAATGATTAGGGTGACCATTGTTCAACAACGAAGTAACCCTCATGCTTTCATATGTACTCATTCAAAAGATATAACTGCAGTATTCTGCTTTTAACTTTACTACACACATTAGTAAATTTAAAGTAGTTTTTGAAATGATCTACTGTGTTATCTTCAGTATTTTAATATTTAAAAAAGTATTGTAAGGAATTTGCACCACCCAAGTAAGCCTAGTAAGATTTTATACCATTGAGGAAAGTATAGGTATTTACTTCAATAATTCAAAGATTAATTCAAGAAAACTCGTTGTGTCAGGTTTTTGCAGTACAGTTACAGAGCTGGATGTCCTTGCTGAAGTGAAGCGCGTGGTTACAGATAAATCAGTGTAAGACCCTGAAACAGGCTGCATGAATTATTTAAGTGCCGAATAGCGTGTTTCTAGTAATAAAGGGTACTTTAAATATGCAAAATACACTTAAATAAACTGTTTTAGGATTTCAAGACGACGTAAATTATAGCATTTCTCGGGTTTGCTGTAATGGAAGGATGCTTGAACTATAATCACCACGAGAATAGTACATAGTTAGCAAAGATTATAGCATTAACGAGCGGTGCTGCTGGTGATTAAATGAATAGCCAAAAACGAATTCACGGATTCTTCTACTTGATTATTTGCAAATTAATTGAATAATTGCTATAAAAATGGTTATACGGTTTTCTTAAAATAGTTCATTAGTACCATTTGCTTGGCTCTCTTCTTGCAACTTACTCAATATAAAATTGTATATTTAACTCTGTGTTACGAACTCATTAAGGGCAAAAACTTTATTATCTTGTATATCTAAAACCATGTCAATTTATGTCACAGTTTTAATGTGTATGATAAAGTTTCACAAATACTTATGATAAACCATAAGCATTTTAAGTTATTTCGTTATTAACAGTTTAAATACAAGTCTTAATACTTAACTAAAACCTAACAATCTAATAAAAATGCATATATCAACATTAGTTATTACTATAATTAATTAGCTTTTTAAATAATAAATACCTTAAAGTTGATTTTACGGACTAATTATATTAGAATAGAGAATAGAGAGCATAGTAATTATATACTGCGTGATCTATATTATTAGTTTATTTTGGAAATAATTAAGTGTACGAATATTAAAGAAGACGTATATTTTTGTGTTAATATTTTTCTAATAAAGCTTTTTAATATAATGTAAACAGGTTTTGAAGCTTTCATATTAAAACTTAAAAACTAATACAGTATTTTACCTAATGGTAAATTACTGGATATTACCATTAAGTTATTTAATTATATACCTGTTCTTAAAAGAAAAATATATTCTATTTAGAAGTTTCAATTATACGCTAATAATTCTCTGCCTTAACTTAACGTCTAGGTCAATATATGTGTTCTTTTTATTTTCTAACTAGCAGTTACTCGCGGTTTCATACGCAATTTCTTAATTTTGCACCTGTATGACCACTTCTGGTTCGAGTGCATTATATTTCCGACGCCAGTGTTTATTTTGCCTTCTCGCGCAAAATAAAAAAATATATATAGATACACAGTCCTGAGAAGCCTATTTTTGTCAAAAGACAACTAATCTAAGTTTCATAACGGTTTTTATTTTTTTTTTTTTAGTAAAGTAAAGTTAGACAACATTGCCTCTTATATCTGCTATGCTATCAGTTACTCGATGTTTTGCAGGCAATTTAGTAGGCGTTGCACGTGTATGGCCACTGCTGGTTCAAATTAATTATATTTCCGACGCCAATGCTAAGTTTGTCTTGTTTTCACTATCAAGAAAAATACTTTTAAAAAGCTATACATTTTATAGCCATTACAATGTAAATTTTTTAGTGTTTTGTTCCATAATTTATTTTGTCTTGATTCTCCGTCAAGAAAATATATACCACAGATCAGCCAACTTCTATAAAAAGTTAGCTAAGATTGGTTTATATCAGTCTTTATATGTAAAGTAAAATTTTGATAGTAACATTATATTTTACATGTAATACTTAATATTTTATTGAAAGTGTACAGACAAAAGTACATTGACTATTATGCTAAGCGTTTGTTTCCTTATAAAGTAAAAAATATAGTTAGTATTTTAAAAAATTTAGAACTAGAATTTGTACATTAGTTTTAAAAGCACAGTTCAGAGAATTTTCATTCAGTATAGTTCTTGTGGTTAGTTCAAAGGGATTGAAATTCAGATCATCTTATGTTTTAGGACCATTTTATAAGGAAAAATTAGTAGGCTACTTAAATAATCGCTGAAATCTGAAACGGCAATAACGATTACAACAACCATCATTGTAAACTATATAAAATTTAAAAATAAATTAAAATAATAAACAATGTTTTCACAGAACAGTTGATTACAATTTGCATGCTCTTTTAATTAGTATTTCACAGAGACCTACTAAGATGGGGATTTTCCCTGTTGCAAATACCAGTGCGGCGAAGATCCAAAGGGGTTTTGAAAGTAATAATAATAAGCATATATTTATCCAAAAAGACTGTAAGAACGTCCATGTTAAAGTTTCAGTACAGTGGTTGAATAGTTCACGCTTGAAAGCAAAACAGAAAAAACAAAGGAACTTTCGGATTTGTAACATTCCTGGGATTAGAAAAAGACAAATGAAATCAAATAAAAATTAGCAGCGATGTTCAAAAGTTAGTTTTTAAACCAGGTCTTAAGAATACATGTTTATAGCCTTAGTAATTTTTAATTATTATTAATGTACCAATTATACAGTAATAAGGCAAATTTAAAATATAAAAATTAATGTGCTCAAGATTAAAAATGCTTAAAAAGAAAATGCGTAACTTAGGTAAATACCAAGCTTCTAGTTATTTGATAAAACAAAGCGGAAGTGAGGAATAAACATGAAGTACGGTTATCAACAAATATTTTAACAATTTTATGTACATTACCTCAAATTCCAAAATAAAACTAAAAAATATATTAGGAAATCCAAAGGATAAAATAGATGATGATGAAAAATCTGGAATCTATCAAATTAATTGTGACAACTGTAATTTGAAATACATTGGCCAAACAAAAAGGAAGATAAATAAGAGTAAAGGAACACCAAAGCATGTCTGAAGTATCAACAAGAGGAAAGATCGGCCATGGCGATACATGCACTTCATACTGGACCCTGCTTTTCACAAGTAAAATTATTAAAAGAAATAAAAAACAACAAATTCCTCGATGCTTACGAAACTGTTTTTATGCAGAAGAACCAAAATTATTTAGTAAATAATGAGCCTGGGGCCTCTACAAAATTTAACATTACTGCCATTAATTTAATTAAATATTAATTTTTACATAAACAGTAGACATACTTCCTGGCCTTGAAAATCTTATCTCTTTGTATTTTTTCAAGACAGATTTTTATTTAAGTCTAAATTGTTTGTATTATTACATTACTTTTATTTCAGTTATGTGGGTCTAACAATGTGTTCATTGAGCACGAAAGGCCTCACAAAAATAAAACTTTATCATTTATTGGAGTGTTTGATCATATATACACAATTTTTATGTAGTAAAAGTTGCTTTATTTTTATTAAAATTTGAATTTTAACATTAAAAGTGACAGTTTAATGATTTGTTGTTACAATCTGACCAAATTATTTACACTTTAGAAACTCGAAGGAAATTAGAATACACAGTTGATAGAAACAAATAAAATCACTGTATCACTTCGTGTGTATAACAATAGTTCACAATACGTTAGAATGATAACTCACCTGCCCATGGTAGCAGGATGGCCAAGAGGATCAGCAGTGGCTGCGGACACATCGCTGACTGCGGCCTGACAGATTCGTGACCTTGAAGTGGTCAGGGTCATATCCAGGCTGTCCCAGTGACCTGAGCCACTGCAGTTGCCTGCCTTATAGACACTGTCCTGAACCAAAAATTTGTGTTACTACACATAACACAGACGACTCTAATAATTGTCTAAATAGCGAAGTTAGGAAGAAGATTTGTGTAAACATATTTGTTCTATGAGACACCTCTGTGGGGGGGGGGGGGTGGGGGGGGGGGGGGGTGGGGGGGGGGGGGGGTGGGGGGGGGGGGGGGTGGGGGGGGGGGGGGGTGGGGGGGGGGGGGGGTGGGGGGGTGCCCAATTCTCAATTACTTATTAAACCCCCCACTGGAGCACGAAAATGCATTTACAACTATTGGAAGTTTTTAACCTTCAGGATATAATTATCTTAACCTTGGTGACATCAACCAATATAACTCTGCACAAACGTGCGTTATCTTTCAAACATCAATATCCATCTTACTCAATGTTTTGTAGTTTTTTTTTTTTTAATTCGTGTAAAAGTGAACATTTATAAACTTACTGTTTGAGCTATACCATTGGTAGGAGAAAATATAAGGAAATTTTAACAACAATCTTCAAGATTTTTATAAATAAATTTAATTTTTAAAAGAAATTTCAACATATAAGTTTTCAAGAAGTTGAGAAAAAGCTTTTTTTATGAAAACCAAGCTTAGAGATTACTTTATATATTGCAAAAAATATTGTCAAAGATATTTATTGATTAAAAATAAGGCTGGTATCATCCGCTAAAATATAAATTGCTAAATTGCTAGTAAAGCATTTCTAAGAGCTGAAGAAAGAGTTTTGGGAAGATTACTTATAAACATATAAATAAAAAAGGTTTTATGATGAAAAGAACGGACTGAAAACAAGAACCATTCTGTTGTATGTGACATACTGAATGCAACCCTACAAATAGGACCTAAACTATTGAAGGATTTTGACTCTAAATCCATAATTTACCATTAGTATTAAAAACGATAACCACGGCATAAAATGTTCTGAAAACGTCAGAGGTGTGACGCCTCAAAACTTTGAGAACTTTGTTCACTGACAAGACACACTTCCACAGCAGCTCATCTCGTTGGAAACTAATAAGACATCATTGTAGTTTCCTTCATACATTAAATGTTTAATTTATTATATTTAACTTATTATTTTAGACACGTGCTATTGATACTCACATGTGAGGAAAATAAGATAAACATTGACATGTTTACTAGAATATAATGGGACTTAACTAACAAGTAGTAAAATTGTTTTTACTACAGAAGTTTTTAACTGATATCGAATTAATAAAGGTGTACTGTAATTAAATCGGCATTGAATAGTACTGAAGTTATGTATGTTATACAGGCTCGTAGAAATTAATGTTGAGTATATTATATATATGACCCGGTATTCTTGCAGCAAAAATGGTACTTTCCTCTTATCTGCAGATACTCTGTGGGTGCAATTAAATAAAGACGTGATGGGAGATAAATTTAACTAGTAAAATTACTATCAGATTTCGAACGTTTTCCGACTCGTAGCAGTATTATGACTGAACTAATGGCAGGCGAGTTAATGCCCATTACTCTAGATATGTATTCTAGATAGTTAGGTAAGTTCATTTATGTAATAATGGAATGGGCTTTCATGATCCACTAAATTTTTATAGAGTACAATAGTTTTATATAAAACTGGTATTCAATGTGTGACCCGATTGTGTCTTCCTGGACCATTTGTTTATACTTTGGTAAGCGGCTGACTTGCTTATACCACAACTCAGTTCTGGACCGGTGTATGGCATGCTTGCTCCGCTTTTGGCAAGCCTGTCGGCGCATTCGTTGCCACCTATGCCTGTGTGGCCCGGTACCCAACCAAGACGCACAAAGTTGCGTGATTCAAGCTTGCAGAGAGTGTTAAAGCACACCCACACAAGCCTGGATGAAATGCTGTTGGAGTCAAGAGCTTTAAGAGCTGCCTGACTGTCTGACATTATACAGATGTTCATTCCCTGGTACCCTCTGGTGAGGCCTAGGTTGGCACAGGCTAGGATACCATAGATTTCGGCTTGAAATATGGAGCAGTTCCGACCCAAACTGCCGCAAAGGGCAGTTCTAGGGGATTGACTAAACCACTCCATATCCAGTTCTTCCCTTAATAAGCGAGCCATCCGTGTACCAGACAAAGCTCTTTCTTATTGTTGGGATGTTATCGATTTCCACTCATCTCTGGAGTAGAAGTCAACAGAGAATGGCTTATTGAATACAAACTCCGTTCTCATTATGTCGGAGACCATTTCGAGAATAGCGCTTGGGTTTACAGCTTCAGTGATGGCGCTATGGCTCGCGTTAGACGCGCCATTCCTCCACAAGCCAGCAACCATCAGCCGATAAGCTGACTTACGCGCTTCAGCTTTTATATGGACATGAAGAGGTAGAAGTCCTAAAGCCACCTCGAGGGTCGCTGAGGGACTGCTCCTGAATGCTCCGGTTGCAAAGATTGTGCCAAGCCTTTGTAAGCTTTCAAGCTTGGCTTTGGCAGTTACCTGATTCACCTTTGTCCACCAGACTAATGAACCATAAGTGATTTGAGGCCTTACAACTGCTTTGTAAAGCCATAGTGCTATATGGGGTTTTACGCCCCATGAGATTCCTGCAAGTCTCCTGGACGTCATTAGCGCCCACTTTGCTTCGTGCAGGATATTGTTAAGATGATCATTCCACGTAAGCTTATGGTCTAGAGTTAGTCCTAAATATTTGACTGTCTTTGACCACTCAAGCTGTGTGGATGCGAGTTTTCAGCCTAGAAAGAGACTCTAGGTTCTTTTTCCTAGTGAATGGTACAACTACTGTCTTAGAGGGATTTACTTTCAGTCCCTCTCCCTGACACCAGTTGTGTACATGTTGAAGGTTGGTATTCATGATATCAACAACAACATTTGTATATTTTCCCTGTACCATAAGGACTATGTCGTCTGCATATCCTTGGACATAGATTCCATTGTTAGTAAGGTTCTCAAGTAGACCATCTACTACTAGATTCCACAGTAGAGGTGACAGGATGCCTCCTTGAGGACATCCCCTTGTGGGTGCGATCACAAGCCGATTCTTCATTGAGATCGGCCCTGAACCGTCTGGAGCACAGCATGGCCCTAAGCCACCGGCACAGAGCTGGCTCGAGGCCACGTCGCTGTGCTCCACTTACCATGCTGTGAATTTAGCATTGTCAAAAGCTCCTTCAATGTCTATGAAGGTGCACAATGCCAATTCCTTGGCGGACAGGCTATCCTCAATCCTACTGACTAGTTGGTGCAGTGCTGATTCACAGGATTTTGCCTTGCTGGTATGCATGTTGGTTGCGATGAAGGGGAGTGTTTGAGAGAACTCCCTTTCTCAGGTGCCTCTCCACCAGTCTTTCTAATGTTTTCAGTAGAAACGAAGATAAATTGATGGGACGAAAAGATTTAGGGACAGAATAGTCCGCTCTCCCCTTTTTTAGGGATGAAGACCACCCTGTTGAGACGCCAGACTTGTGGTATGTACCCATAAGCTAGGCTCGCCCTGAATAGTTCACATAGAAGGGTAAGGAGATTCTCCGGCCCTTGTTGAAGCAGGGCTTGAAAGATTCCATCCCCTCCTGCAGATTTGAAAGGGGCAAATTTAGAAATTGCCCATTTGGTTTTAGAGATAGTGACAATCATTCTGGCAATGACCCAGCCACCACGATAAGCTCTTGGCCGTGAGCCTGCCTCATGGTTACCAGACGTTCCAGTGTCGTCATTCTCAAAGATACAATCAGGGAAGTGAGTCTCAAGGAGAAGTTTGAGGCTATCACTAGACCCGGAAGTGTATTGACCTCCCTGGGACCTTAATGATCCCAAGTTACCGGTTGGACATGAGGCTAGTAAACGTTGCAGTCTAGCTGCCGCGCTTAACTCATTTATCTTCTGTGTAAACTGCCTCCAAGAACTTTGTTTTGCCTTTTTAATTGCTAGGCTGTATTCTGTTAAAGCTCTATGATAGGACTCCCAGATACGGCTCCTTTTGCATTGATTGTACAGCTTCCTGACATTAGCCCTTTTGCGAGCGAGGTCCGCAGTCCACCACTTAGTATTGGTTCGACTCTTCCCCGTCGCAATGGACAATTGTCGTGGAAGCTATTGATTATAGCATTCTGCAGGTCAGAAGCTATCTGATCTATGTCTGTGAAGCATCGCACCCTTCCGCCTACCGATCCCAACTGTGACTGAAGGTCAGACTTATATCCCAACCAGTCAGTCCTCCTGGGATTGCGATAGAGGACCTCTGCAGCCTCATCTTGCAAGTTGAAGCGGATATACCTGTGATCCGATAATGAGGCCTCTTCGCTTACGTGCCACTTATCAACCATTCCAAGTATACCTTGTGTGCAGATTGTTATATCAATAACTTCTTGTCTAATTCCTGTTGCGAACGTAGGGCGGTTACCTTTATTACATATAAATATGTCCCTACTTAGAAGAAATTGTAAAAGTGCCTCACCTCTGGGGTTGGTGTTGGTGCTGCTCCATCCAGCAGAGTGATGGGCGTTGGCGTCACAACCTAGAAGAAGTTGTTGACGTCTGGCTTGTGCTTCTTCCACCAGGAGCTCTAGGTCTCTTGATGGAGGGAGTTCCCTGGCATCATGTGGCAAGTATACGGAGCCTACAATTGTGCTCTGCACTATGCCTCCATTCTTCCAGGTCAGTGTTCCCACAGTGAGATCTCTGGAGCAGAATTCGTTGAGGGTTAGAAAATCCAAGCCTCTCTTCAACAGGATGCAGGTCCTGACATTCCTTCGAGAGGTACATTAAATTAACTTACCTTTGGTTTGATTTAGGCCTGCCACTCTCCCTTGGTGAAGCCATGGTTCTTGAATCAATGCCAGATCAAATCCCTCCTGGAGGAAGAACTAGCAGAAGGCTGCCGAGGCAGCCCTACTGTGCTGGAGGTTGATTTGTAGAACTCGTGGCATTGTCCTTGACTGTCGAGGAGACAATTGAGACCTGCCAGAGTCCTAGGTTGGCTCTACAGTTGGAAGCCTTCACAGCCTTGTAGCAGACGTCGTCCAGGAAACAGACGATTCCGTAACCTTTGGGATCTGGCTTGGATGGAAGTATTTTCCACTCGTTTACATTTAGGTTGCGATTCTGCTTTTTGAACATTTCAAGTACCTTTTCAGGTGTCTTCTTCAGAAGCTTCGAGTGAGCTCTGAAAAACACCCTAGTGGACCTCAAGATGTCCTTACGCAGACCCACTCTCAGAGAGATGTCATCTCCCAGAGGTTTTATTCTTTGAATAACTTCTTCCAGCCAATGTTTGGTGTGCTCGTTGATGGAGGAAGCAATTAAAACACCTTTCTCTAGGTAGGTGCCCGCAAGCGATGGAAACGGAACCATCCTCCAGGGGTTGGATTTCTTCCATAATTGCGTCCTCGATGGCTTCTCCTTGCTCTGCACTAAGCTTCGCCTCCGGGTAGCCTTCGAGGGCTATGGCCATTTTGATCGCTGCGACCTCTCTGTAGGTAGCCTTGGGTGTGCTACCAGAGGCCTCGGGATCGTGGGCTTCGGGCTTTTGGGTTTCCCTCCTAGCCTTCTTTGCGGGCCCCTCAGCGGAGGGTGGGGTGACCAAGGTGTCTCTGGGGCTAGTATAGGTTTAGTTAAAGAGAGCTGTTTTATTCATAATATATCCTAGCAAGATGAAAACAAATGCACGAGCTCACTGGCAGCCTAATGGCCTATTAGTAATAATATAATTAACATAATATTACAAAAATCACATATAAATATATGTATTGATAGTATATTTGGCAATGTGTATGCATGGCATCTAAATGCTGGTTATTTTATCTCTGCTTATTCTCCCCAGTATTTGGGTGATTTAGATACGATAAATTTTCCAAATATTAGATACCAAATTTTCAATGCCTTTAAGTTTTTTTATGGGGACACTTTACACAAAATCATAGCTGGGATGATATTTTATCATATTCTAACATCAGATAGTTAATTACTAATTTATAAAATTCTACACTAGAACAATCTTTAATATATATAGCAATGAAGCTACCACCGTTGCAATCTTCGTTGTGTCCTAATATTTGCGAGGGATGGTTCAGCCGGGAACAGATGTTTAAACAGTTTGTTTGACTATAAAATGTACCATTTCACACTTGTATAATTAGTAATTATACAGTGACATTGTAAGATCTTGAGGGAGATCTGGTTACGAAGGTAAAATCGGAAAACTGCATTTCTTCTGTGTGAGTAAGTAGTATACGAACAGTAGGGATTTTAGATGTAGCATGTTTCTTTACTTTAAATATGCGATTAATTATTCTGTGTAACTTCAATTAAATCAACGGAAAATTAATTTATTATAAAGTAAAATCATACCCAGCATTTATCAATATCATACACAAAACATATTTTCTGATTATGTTGCTAAACGCTAATCTCGGGAACGGCTGGACCAGTTCGGCTAATACGTTTTATTCTTTGAATTTAGAGGAAGTTTTTTATAGAGAGAATAAAGCCGGCTCTGAAAGATTCCAGGAATTTTCAGAATTCGGAAATAATAATCATGTTACGAAACCTTATCTACTTAAGTAACAATAAAGAGCTGTTGACACTTTCAGCTGAAGTCTCCTAATAGGGTGACACGTTTGTTTGTTTATACATTTTTGATATTCTTAAACATACATTACCTGATCAGTAGTGTATTGCAGATTGCAAAACAAAAAGGCACACATTTTATTAATCGGTATAAACATCTAAATTAATTATAGCACTAGATATATGAAAGACTCGATGTATGCGCATTTTATTCTATGTAGGTTTTCAAGACCTAAGTCTTACCAATGTATAATCTAGGATGGGGCAACTACCTAAACTTTGCAGTGGAACCGCAAATAAAATGAGACAAGAAGTAAATTTGCTGCGGCCGGAATAGACCTCTTTTGAATGTAGTGACGTATATTTTTTTCATCGTCGTTTTAAGAAGCCAAACTCAAGTATGGATCTAAAAATAAATTCGGCTACAAATAGGTTTAAAGGGTCAGTAATAAGCACGGGTTTGTAACCGATATACGACTCCCAAATCAGTATATGTTTATATTTTCTTCATCAGCGTAACTAAGGCAAATAAAAATATGGTACCATAAATACATAATACAACAAGTAAATTTTAACTAGAGGAATATAAAATTTTAGACCGATCGTTGATTAAAGGGCCATACTACAGGATTTCTTTGTTCTAGGCATGTATATAATTATATTTTATATATTGGGTAAAGAAGACAAACTCAACTTACCAGTTAGTTACCAGTCTTCCCTCAAGAAATCTAGTAAATCTATTACATTTAGATTTAGAAACACAGATTCGTATTTGGGGCGTTTCGGTAGGTGAAATCGATTGTGGTGTCGTAAATACAGTAACGCTTAAGTGAATTTCAATACTCGGAATATATATTTTTAGACAGTTATTAATAAAAAGCCTGTATTCTTGGTTTCTCTATTCATGTTCTGAGTTAAAAGGGGTTGCGACCTATTTTCAACTCTTTTTTAAATGCAAGAATTGAGAAATTTGCGTGTCACATTGTCTTTCTAAATCATCTGCAATGAGGATAACTGTAAACAATATATTTCGATAAAAACAACACAAAACTTTCGGGCATGTATGATTATTTTTTATTTAATTTGAATAATCACAGACCAATAATTAAGGAATAAGTTTTCCTAAATGCACTACTAGATGAACATTATACCTTACTTGGGAATTGTGCCCTAGTTTTACAGAGCAATAGGTACATCTGATGGCCTGTATAGCGACAGTAATTTGAACCACAGCACACTCACAGTTAGTCACGGACAATATAACAAAAACAACTAAAGAGTGTCATTTGCATGGAATTATTGTTGTAGATAGAGTTGTGTTTGGTCATAAAGGTTTAATATAAATTGGTTTTCATTGTTACTTAATGTAGAATGCAAGTAAACTATGTTAGGTTTTATATTGAGGTTTATGTGTTGGTGTCCTCATTTTTCTTCGTGCGGAAGACAATTCTCGTAATTTAATATACTCGTGACTACAACCTAAGTACCAGGTAATCATTGATAAGTATATTTATTTATTTTTATTTTTACATTTTCATTTGTCTACAATGTCTTGTTAAACATTTTGTAGTTAGTCGCCAATTCTAATATCTAAGAATATAAATATAGAATAGTTAACCTAAAACTGCTTTACAGATAAAAAGTTAAAAGAAAGGAAAGTAACTTGAATTAAATTTAACATCAGAATAAGTTAAACTAATTACGGTTACAAAAATAGAATATACCAACATTGAAGCCATACAGCCTGTTATACTAGTATGGAAAACTTATTGCCAACTTATTGTAAACTTACAAAGTTGCATCTATAAGTATCATTGAAAGAGAAGCAATACGATTTATTGATGAGCACAAAATATATATATATATATATCTAAAAATTTTAATGACCCAGAGAAAACCCCGTTTGTTTCTCTCTGAACTACACATAAGTTTTTCTTCAAAGAAAACTATCTTTAGTTCAGAAAACTGAAACTAAGTGGCCATAATTTTTATAGTGTGGGATTTATAAATAAACTCTTAGTTAATGTAAATGTTTTAGTTTAATCACCGGATACTATGATATCCTTTATTGGTTAGTTTACTAAAAGCGTTATAATAACGAAGTTCCAAATATTAATATATCCCAATGTACATCATCGATTTTAGTAATGCAGAAGCAGTGCCCAGAACACAAGCAGTGTAGCAGAACTATGATTAAGAGAAAAGTACTAATAAACTGTAGTCTTGCAAGTCTTTACTGAGTATTTATTATCAAGCAGAGTCTAATACTATTATTTTCTCGGTCATCATTCTCGTACACATTGAGATTAACATTACAAAGAGATTTCCCTAGAGTGTTCAGCAAACATTGCAATGTGAAACTAAACATAATAAACTTTATTTATAATGTTACAAATGTTGAAATATTGTTTTATTACATTTATGTAAAATGCACTCTCTTCCAAAAATTCTAACAGTTTTGTACATTACACTCACTACTATATAAGTATTGAGATTTTTAAGTACGAATCCTGTATTTCAGGAAAGAAATTTAAAATGTGATACTTAGATAATACTTTTACAATCATATAATACCTCAAAACTTACCGTTTTTCATCTTATTGTATAGGTAAATATATATATCTATATAATATATACCTATATGTTATATAAGTACAATACAATATACAGTGTATACATATATATATAAGTACAACACAATATACAGTATATATACAGGGTATACATAAAGTCCTGCACGGGTATAATATTTTCTGAACGATAACAGATAAATCAACAAGATTTGGTACATCAATACTACCCCTAAAAATCTACTTTTTGAAGGAACTATCAGTTTTCTGTAATATCATGGGGACGTCCCGCAAGGAGTCGGAAGGAAATCTTAAATAGGACCATAGGTCATTATGCACATCATTTTAAAGGGCTTATCTAGCAGAGTTTAATGCCGCAAACCGCACTCAAAAAGATTGATCCAGTACAAAATGGCGGCTGTTCAAAAGTTTTACTTGGTTACATTTTATTAGTAGCCATAACCCCAGTAAAGCAAAACTGCAACCAAACGAATACTGCAGCTAACTACTACATTATGCTTGTCAGTTGTACAGAAGTGAATTATGACGTTAGTTATCCTCAAGGGTTACAAATTTGGTCCTAATATATTGATAACGGGGAAAACCTGATAACAGTAACAATTAGAAATCTCTTATCTTTGGGTCGCAGTTAGGACTTTCCTATTAGCCAGTCTATTTATAGTAGGCTATTCTAGTTTTCTTGCTTTAGTAGTGCTGTCCATCCTGCATAGGTCAATATGGACATCATTTTAAAGGGCTTATCTAGCAGAGTTTAATGCCGCAAAACCGCACCCAAAAAGATTGATCCAGTACGAAATGGCGGCTGTTCAAATGTTTTATTTAAAAATTTTTTTACTTACCGAATTTTTTCAGAGTAAATGTTCGAATTGTTCACCTCCGGTTATTTGACAGTTGGAAAGACGCACATAAAAACTATTAACAGAATTTTGCATATAAAATTGAGGAATTGTCTTACATTCTTGAAGTATTCTTTGTCTCAGTTCATTAAAATTTTGAGGCTTAGTTTTGTAGACGTTTTCCTTAAGGAAACCCCAAACAAAATATTCTAATGGAGACAGATCTGGTGAACGTGCTGGCCATTCTACAGTCCCCCGCCTTCCGATCCACCTTTGCCAAAAAACAGTGTTTAAATAGGCTCTTACGTCGATGCCGTAGTGTGGGGGTGCTCCGTCCTGTTGAAACCAGATATTCTGGAAATGTTCTTCAAACATGTTTCAAAGTGCTGGTGTAATTTCATTTTCCAGCAAAAGTTGATATGATATTGCATTTAAATTTCCTTCAATAAAGAAAGGACCCACCAACTGGTTACCTATCACACCAAGCCAGACATTGACATTTAGTGGATACTGCGTATGTGCCTCCCGTATCCAGTGAGGATTTTCGCTACTCCAGTAACAGCAATTGTGCCTGTTTACGCTTCCATTCAGCATAAATGAACACTCGTCCGAAAACACAATATGGATTACATCAATTTCGTTGAGATCTATTTTGGCCATCATAGTTTCACAAAATTCTATACCTCGATCGAAATCACCTTCGTTGAGTTCGTGCACCAAATGAACTTTATAAGGCTTAAAATTAGACTCTTTCAGAAGTTTTTTAACAGACGAAACAGAGATGTCATGAGTTTGTGCCGCTGAGCGTAGGGACTCTTGTGGATTTTCAATAAATGACTGCAATACATCTAAAGAGTTGTCTTCGGTTGTCGCAGTAGCGGGCCTTCCTGACTTATGACGATCGGAAACACCTTCTGTTTCCATAAAGCGTTGAACAGTTCTCCCTACAGTTGTTCTAGAAATTGGCTGCCTCTCGTGAAAGTAGTCATTAAATAAATGGCATGCTTCCTCATGTGATCGTCTGTTATTTCCCCAACCAACCATCAGAAGAAGTTTTATACGTACACGTTCGTCAAGCGGCATAGTGTAGTTGAAGAACTACAAGGAATACGACAAACTCTTTTGTACTAATGCGTACTGATAGAAAGGATGGACAGCACTACTAAAACAAGAAAACTAGAATAGCCTACTACGAATAGACTGGCTAATAGGAAAGTCCTAACTGCGACCCAAAGATAAGAGATTTCTAATCGTTACTGTTGTCAGGTTTTCCCCATTATCAATATATTAGGACCAAATTTGTAACCCTTGAGGATAACTAACGTCATAATTCACTTCTGTACAACTGACAAGCATAATGAAGTAGTTAGCTGCAGTATTCGTTTGGTTGCGGTTTTGCTTTACTGGGGTTATGGCTACTAATAAAATGTAACCAAGTAAAACTTTTGAACAGCCGCCATTTTGTACTGGATCAATCTTTTTGAGTGCGGTTTGCGGCATTAAACTCTGCTAGATAAGCCCTTTAAAATGATGTGCATAATGACCTATGGTCCTATTTAAGATTTCCTTCCGACTCCTTGCGGGACGTCCCCATGATTCTTTGTTTAAAGGTTATTTTTGACGATGGAAGGATTGTGAAGGAAACAGGATTTTTTCGGACATTTGCCATCGTTCAGTAAAACAAGAAAACAGTAACACTACGTTTCGAGATCTGCTATCTGATCTCTTCTTCAGGTAAAGAACTAACCTAATACATAATTACAAACTAGGTTAAAATAAACAAATCTTACTAAAGCGTTGTGACACGCCTAAGTCAGGAATCACAACCTACATGTTGTTGTCAACTTCACTAACACTAAATACATGCACTTAATACAAAACTATACAAAACACTAATCATTAAAACTAAACTACGGAATACAGGTCACAATACGTCTTCACTCGTCTACTAACCACCTACGACTGACCAGAGGGACTAGTCAATGGCAATCGTGACGGCTGGCTAAAACAAGATGGCGGAAATACAAGGAAAGGGGAACAGGAATGGGACCTTTCGTTATTATTGGTTCATGCGAGATGAACTTCTTAAAACCATATTGTGACTCCGCATTGGTTTATTACAAATATCCGATCCGTTTGATACTTTTGGTTTTCTCTTTAGTTCATTTTTTAGAATTGGCAACCAAAGCGGCCTAATCTCGACTGATAACTACTTGCTTGTAACTACTTTTATGTACGCCGATGATTTGGCCCTTCAGATCTCTTGTGGTAACCATAATCTAGTCAATAGTCTTTCCGATGAATGTAATTTAGTCATTGAAGATTGGACTTCAGCTAACATACTTTGTTTGAATAGAGATAAAACTCAAAATCTGAATTTTAGTTTAAGTAACTGTCAAAATGTGCAAAATGTAAAGTTTTTAGGTGTTATTGTCCAGTCTAATTTAAAATGGAATGCTCATGTTGATTTTTTGTGTAGTAAAGTTTCTAAAGGTATTTTTATGCTTAGGAGGTTAAAACTTATTGTGAATCTACAAGTATTATTATTAGTTTATTTTTCTCATATTCAGAGCCACTTGTCTTATGCTACAGTTGTGTGGGGAAATGATAGTCACGCCAACAAGTTATTGATTTTACAAAAGAGGGCAATAAGGGTTATATGTAACGTTCGTGTGAAAACACATTGTAAACCTTTATTTAGAAAATTAAGAATACTTACTGTACCTTCTTTATTTATACTGCAGTGTTTAATGTATGTAAAAATGTATTCCCATAGTCTGCTTACAAATAGTCATGTTCATGAGCATAACACAAGATACAATAGCCATTTCAGAATTAGTCAATGTAATTTCCAAAGAACAATCAATAGCCCTTTTGAAATAGGAATCAAGTTGTTTAATTTACTACCTGAGCGCTTGAAAAGTTTATCTGTTTCATGTTTTAAAAGAGAGATTAAATCCTTTTTATTAGATATTAGTATTTACTCTGTAAATGAATTCATTGATCACTGTAAGCCCTTAAAATAGTCTGAATTAATGTACATGAATATCTTACTTAAGTAAAAGCTTTGCAATGTATTGTATTGTGACGATGTCATACATTTCTGTATAATGTGTTGTGGCAATAAAGCATTTTGATTTGATTTGATTTGATTTAATGGTTGACTGATTGGTTGGTCTGCCAATTTAATGTATGTTGCCTCAATTAATTTCCTTTTGAAGAAATGTGGTTCCCGATGTATTATGTGGGCTTCATCCCAATTCATATGATGGTCTTCGGACCAACAATGGTGTGCAATTTTTGACTTTTCTGTGAAACCCTTTCTCGTGTTTTCTTTGTGTTCTTTTATCCTTACGTTTAGTGGTCTTTTTGTCTCGCCTATGTATTCCCTATTGCAGCTACATTTTATACTGTAAACACAGTTTTTGGAATCCTGTGTGCCATTTTTTGGTTTTGTTTTTACGAGACTTTGTCTAAGAGTGTTATGTGTTTTAAACGCGGTTCTAATGTTGTACTTTCTACCTACTCTTCTAATTTTCTCCCATAATCCCGGCACATAAGGGATTGACATAAACGCAAATTTATCACAATTCTGTTTTTCTGACTCAGGAATGATTCTTCTGGTTCGTTTGCACTTATTAATTACTAATTGAGGGTATCCATTGCTTCTGAGATCCGATTCAATTTTCTTAAATTCTTCTTTTAGTCCATCTTTATCTGAGCACAAGCTCTTTGCTCTATCAAACAACGAGTAGGCTACTCATTCTTTGACAGATTTTTGATGGTTTGATTGATAATTTAAATATTTTCCTGTGTGTGTTATCTTTCGAAAAACAGTTGTCTTAAGGACATCACTATCTCTTAATACACACACATCCAAAAAGGGAAGCTTGTTTTGGACTTCCACTTCCATTGTGAGGCGGATGGAAGGAGAAATACTATTAATGTGATTCAAAAAATTATTTAATTCAATGTCTCCATGAGAAAAAATAACAAAGGTATCATCCACATACCTCCACCAAATCTTCGGTTTGAACTGAGCTGAAGCCAAAGCTTTTCGCTCGAATTCCTCCATAAAAATATTGGCGAAAATAGGAGACAGTGGAGAACCCATTGCCATCCCCTCATCTTGACGGTAAATTTTACCCTCTAACTCAAAATAATTGCATTGAGTGCATAGTTCTAACAGTTCCATAATTACTGGCACGGGAAGTTTAGTTCTATCCTTTAATGTTTGGTCTTCTTTGAGACGTGATTTAATAATTCCGAGAGTTTCTGGAACTGGTACATTTGTAAATAGACTTTCGACATCAAAACTTACCAGTTTGTCAGTTTCAGTCAACTTTAGGGATTTTGACTTCTCTACGAAATCCCTGGGATTTTTGATGAAAGAGTCAGTTTTTCCTACCAATGGCGTTAAGATGTCCAAGAGGACTTTAGACAATTCCCTGCAAGGTGAATCACGAGAACTAATGATGGGCCGAGTATTAAGTGCATGTCTTTAGTGTTAGTGAAGTTGACAACAACATGTAGGTTGTGATTCCTGATTTAGGCGTGTCACAACGCTTTAGTAAGATTTGTTTATTTTAACCTAGTTTGTAATTATGTATTAGGTTAGTTCTTTACCTGAAGAAGAGATCAGATAGCAGATCTCGAAACGTAGTGTTACTGTTTTCTTGTTTCACTGAACGATGGCAAATGTCCGAAAAAATCCTGTTTCCGTCCCCATGATATTACAGAAAACTGATAGTTCCTTCAAAAAGTAGATTTTTAGGGGTAGTATTGATGTACCAAATCTTGTTGATTTATCTGTTATCGTTCAGAAAATATTATACCCGTGCAGGACTTTATGTACACCCTGTATATATATATATACATGTATATAATGTTTATATATATAATGTATTATACATATATAATGTATATATATATATATATATATATATATATATATATATATATTACAAATTTTACCAATCATCTTAGTTTCTGAAAGAAACAAATGTAACGTAATGAAATTTTTCACAATATTTGAAGATCTGTACACTTTACTTAGTATGAATATTATTGAATTATTTATTTGCTTTTTCTGTTTAGTCTTGAGAAGTATTTACGGCAAATTTTATTCAATACGTATAAAGTTAGAAAATGTAATTTGAGTTGATCATAACAGTAATTTAAG
The DNA here is from genome assembly GCF_021130785.1 of Homalodisca vitripennis. Lineage (NCBI taxonomy): Eukaryota > Metazoa > Arthropoda > Insecta > Hemiptera > Cicadellidae > Homalodisca > Homalodisca vitripennis. The sequence continues at coordinate 218,602,525 of NC_060208.1, read as the reverse complement.
CTGCAGCTTTGATGACAACTGGCGGTTATCATGTATAAAAAACAATAAAATTCCATTTATGTAGTCTTGCATGAGTAACGAAACTAAAATATGTATTTGTTTCTTATTTTTACTCTACAATATGATATTATTTCGTTTAAGTATCATTTGTACCACGTAATACAAGAATATCAAAAGTCAATTATATTCCTTTTTATGACAGGGTGTCTTTTTTAAAATCGAATATTTTTTTAACATTTCAAAAATAACAACCTCTCAAGCAAAATAAACTAACACTATATAATTTTATTCAAAGCAATATGTGCAAAACATACTAGTTACAAAATAAGTATTAATAATATTTTGATAACGTAAGCTCCCGCTTCTAATGTAATGCATGGGACTAACGATGTGTCAAAAATAAGATAAACAATTCCTCATATACATTTTAAGTTAAAAATTGTATAATATATATATATATATATATGTCATAATCAGGAAAGTGTTCCAACAAAATTTAAGTTTCAAAGTTAGTGTTCTGCTATACACCCTTTGAATTAACTGAATATTACTATTCTTATTAGAAAGTACTTTTTTTTCATAACCCCTCTCATAAAGCTTTCATATACTCTATGAAGTGCAGACTAGGCAATAACGGATATTTTAAAATTCAGAAAAACTTTAAGACTTAATTCAGCATTTTTGATATTTTTACGACTTACATTTAGAATCAATACGTTTTATTAATCCATGCAATACTTTGTACATAGCTATAATTTGAAATAAATAAACACACTATGTATAATAAAATTTGTGTGATAAATATTATTCTCAGTTACAAACGATTAAACACAAATCTTCCTTATACCGTGATTAAAATAATTATAATAACATACATAGATATACCTTAAATAAATTAAATTGCAATGGGTTGTACGATTAATTATTATGAATAGGTTACAATTACCGTGCTGATAAAACTTCATTTACTTTTTCGTTTTCAATTTTGCAACTTAGTAGTACTTTGCAATAGTAAAATTTTTTAAACAAGCGATAAGGCATCCCAGCTTATATCTAAAACAACTTTATCGATAATATATACTTTGTATTATAATAAAACATAATACTAACGCCAATAATACAATTCTATTATTAGTAACTTTATGCCCATGCACGCAAAGCTTTAATGCAGATATAAACTATGTGATAGAAGACAAACAAACCATAACACTGTGTTTGGCTGCACTAGCAGTGTCCGTTGTTTGTTAGGTTTATAATACAAGATTGCAAGATAATTGCTAGTGTGGATTTTGGCTGATAGACCTAGTTATATCACAGGTATTATTTAAACTTTATATCAATACAAAAGATTAGTTTCTTACGATAAGAATTTATGAATTTACTATACTTGTACATATAATAACAAAGCTTGAACTATATGTACATAAATACAGAACATTTACTTCAAAATATAAGTATAAAAGTCTGTTACCTATCTTTGGTATACTAACAGGAATTAGGCTTCACTTGCGTATGTCATATTAGCCAATAGCTCGAAAAATATTAGAACCGCAATCATGCACTTAAATTTGTTTTCATTAATCCTTAGAATGTATATTTCCGTATAAAAGATGTAACCTGTCTCTAAAGCAATACTACTGCCTAATAATCTTAGAAATAATGTATGAATGCAATAAAAAGGCATGAGCTTTACATGATTTATCATATATATGAAACATAGCAGGTACATACTTTGTATCCAAAGCATATAAAAGCCACAAAATTCACAATAGTGAACCTACGGTGGAAATGGTTCAATGCGAATGTTAAGTTTAGATTCAGTTCACCTTCCTCTAGGCGCAGCGTCTGGAATCCGAAGCTGTTACATATATAACTCGTGGAATCTGACGTCATGTTCTTCTGAAGGGATAAAAAAAAGAAGCTCAAACAAGCTTTTCGATAGTGTTGACATCAGATACACTTGCAAAAAGAGTTATTAAAAAAGAGAATAATCTAGGTGAAGAGATATTCTCATTGCCTCGTCAGGTGCACAGCTGAGTGCACTACGATATTTCTGACACGTTCTCTACATAACCCAATTACAAACCATGAGCTGGAGGTGAACTCAGCATTCCAACTGAACAGTGTTATGCAGAAATATCCTTATGCAACAACCTTGACAGGTCTACATAACGGGAGTGGCATACGGAAATTCATGAAAATCATAAATGCATCTTTAAGTCTATATGCACAAAAATTTAAAGTTTTACATAATTTGAGCAAACCTCCATAAACTTCATGTATTACAAAACAACTGTGATACATTTAAAAACAATATTTCTGATTTGATTTAAGGCCGTCACATTTGTATTTCATATGTATGGACGGATACCTATTTATTTAAAGCTTAGTTTTGCTTGTACATTACATTAGTAAAACACAAATATATACTGCCACATATTTAAGTCTAAATAATAAAACGTTTCCAGTTTTCTATTGGTATTAACATACCAACTAGTAAACATTTATCCAGTTACTCACTGTTTTATAGCTTAAATTCAACTGAAAAGGCAATTTAAATTTGACATTTCCAGATAACAACCAGATAAAACATGTCTGATATACGTCTATAATGGAAGGTATATTTGTTTCTCCTGTGTAAGTATTAGGGGTCTAGGAATGTGAGAGGTATAGTATAAATAGACTGTGTTCAAAACATACAAGTTAGAAACTGTTGAACCACTATGTCAAGCTTTTTACAAAGACAATTTTATGATGTATTTTCCTCCAATCATATATTAAAGGCATCTCATGTTATTGCTCCCCGAATTTAAATTTAATATTCAGATATTCATATGTAATCAAAGAAAGCTTTATGGAAACAATTTATTAGTCTTAGTCAGACGCTTAGGAGACGATTCTGTCACGATAATGTCTCCGAGTTGAGAGACGAATTATGTCAGGTTCAATGTATCCCTGACTTTTCAGATGGAACGCACGTAATAACAATTAGCTTATGTGTGAACAGTTTATTAGTCTAAGTTAGACGCTTGGGAAGTCTATTCCAGTCACGTCAATGTCTCCGAGTTGAGAGACGAATTATGTCAGGTTCAATGCATCCGTGACTTTTCGGAGGGAACGCACGTAATAACAATTAGCTTATGTGTGAACAGTTTATTAGTCTAAGTTAGACGCTGGGGAAGTCTATTCCAGTCACGTCAATGTCTCCGAGTTGAGAGACAAACTATGCCATGTTCAATGCATCCCTGACTTTTCAGATGGAACGCACGTAATAACAATTAGCTTATGTGTGAACAGTTTATTAGTCTAAGTTAGACGCTTGGGAAGTCTATTCCAGTCACGTCAATGTCTCCGAGTTGAGAGAAAAATTATGTCAGTTTCAATGCCTCCGTGACTTTTCAGAGGGAACGCACGTAATACCAATTAGCTTATGGGTAAACTGGCAACTCTCGCTCTCCACATAAAGGAGACGCGGTGAGCGTCGAAACGTGAAGATGAATGGTCCCTTGAGAATATAAATCACGGAATATAGGAAATATATGATCTGAGGTCTTCTCGTCTGTCAATGATTTATAGATATCATATTCTTTCACCTTTTCTAGACATTGAGTAAAGTAAAATACATCACTTTAATTGATGCGTGTGATACAAAGTGGGCTTTCTGTTTGAGGGCTTTAATATTTTAATATTTTTATTATTTCTTTTTATTTAAAACAATAAAGTAAACATGTTTTGAATTGTGCTATCAATAACTCGTTTGATCAGTATTATTTAATTCTGATATTAGCAATATGAATATTGTAAATAATATATTATCATTCAAAATTGTGTTTTGTACAAAATTGGTTTTATATAAATAAATTAAAATATTTGTATTAAAAACTAAAAGTTTTTAAGTAATAAAGATCCTTAATTTTTTAATGTTTAATTTACATTTTTTATTTATTTGTGGACGTTTTCTTGTAATTTTTGCCTATGGAGGTAGATATCCACCCCCGCTTCCTACTCCCAACCCTATCAGAATATCCAAGGTTATACTTTACCGCTATGCTATAAACACATGAATCTCAACAAGAAACAACTCACATCATCCGCAGATATACTGAAGTTATCCCCAACATAGTTTTAAAAATTAATTCACTTCGTAATCATCGAAAATCCTAGCACATACGTTTATAGAATAGCAGTAATTATCAGAAGGATTTGTCTGTTTAATATATTGTAGTATAAATAAATAATAGTATACCTAACATGTAAAACCTTATAAATTAGCGTAATCCATTCATAAATTTAATAGCTTTACCCGTTAACTACTTGTATACCCTCAGTTGAACACATAAATTATACTAAGATAGTTTTTTAACAAATACACGGTGTAAACATGCTGTTCGTAAATAAATGTCATATCATAGGCCACTAAAGGCAGGTTCCTTCTCTGTTAATCTGTTGTATATTTAATATCAAATAATACAAATGCAAGAATGTTCATCATAAACTCTGTATTAAACGTATTGTATCATAAGTTACGTTTTGAAGAAAATTTTACTTATTAAAAACCTTACTACAAATAAAAAATAGTATTATTAACATATATAAAAGAAGAAACATTTTAATTCTAAAGTTTTATAAATATTTAAACATTGTTTTTACAGTCCGTAAACCATACTGCCGACCTTGTTTCATTAAAAAGAACCGTCTAAGATGTTTGAATATATTGGATTATTATGTTTATTATAAAAAATGAGGTAAAAACGGAATTTTTTCCAAAGAAATGAGACCTTTATAATCTGTATATTCCTAGTGAAATACAATCAAAAATTTATAACTGAGACGCAGCAAACAGAAACGAGTACCTGGAGGAAGATATTGATTAAAATTGCCTCCACACTTACCAATCACAAAGGCTTGAGCGATACCAAGAGAAGATCGATAATCAACTGTTTCCAGACAAATTTAATTCAGTCTCCTAACTTATCTCAAATGTTTTAATTTGTCTAATTTTATACAACCTTCGTGCTTTTTTCATTCCTAGAGACTAATTACAGTAACTGCTTCAATTGGATGTACAAATTAAAAATAGATACTTTTGTGTTTACTTAATGTCTAAATGTAATTAAATAATCACATCTTAAAAAGAAAACTAATTCGTAAAATGTGTTGCTGAGTGCTAAACTTAAGAACGGCAGTACCAATACGACTAATTCTTTTTATAAAATATTTAATGATATCCGAGGAAGTTTATATGAAGATAAAGATTAGAAAAAAATACCTCTAATATTTTAGTATTCAAAACAAATTGTAGTAATTATGTTTCTAATCCAAATATACCTGGAAAGATAAAACTATTGGCTGAATCATCTTTTTACATAAAAATTGATGTAGTACAGTGCTTGATCAGTAGTACAATTCAGAAAGCAAATAAAAAAGTGTGTATACATTTTATTCCAGATTGCGCAAAGTAACGAATATAAAATATATAATACATGGTAAATACTTTTAAAACATCAGCTGTAGAATAAAGCTTTGGATGTTTTCACGTAAGATATTGCATGCCTTCTTGAAATTGTATATGGGGTTTTAACAGTAGCTTATGGAAAACCAAAGAAATAAACACAAAAACTCCTCAACGATCATTCTTTCCCAAACTACAGTTTAAAAAACAACAAGACTTCTATAACGCAAAACTACATAAATGATGATTTTTGAATATTGCATGAACTTAATTAGAATTTCTCCTTTCTATCGGGAGAAGATGGGCAGTAAGGACGATTTCCCTTTAGGCCTCAAAAAGACCCTTCGGTACGTCATCAGGAACCTCGCCAAAAAGGCAAAACTGAAGTATATCCCTAGAAATATTTTAGACAGATATCAGATTACAAGAGCCGAAATATAAGTTTTTGACCGAAGTATATTTCCTAGAATACGCATATAGTTTACAGATGGGGCTAATAATTCAAACTAAATTGTAGCACCGTAAGAGGATTTAAATTGCAGAAGTTGGCTTCTCATTCCTGTGTATGTATATAATTTAAACTCTACTGTGGTACCAAAAAGTCTTATTGGATCAAAAGTATACGAGTAGGGATATAAAAAAACGCTTTTGACTGAAGTAGATTTCTAGACATGTGGATTTGGATTTTCTTGTTTGGGATAGCAAGGAAGATTCAGCTGTGACGTTGGAAATATAGTTTATTTGAACCAGAAATGCTTTATTTATGCAAAAAATAGTATAAAATTTATGGTAAACTCCTGTCCTTTTCAACATTAACACTTAAATAATATCTATCTAACTTATACCTAGTAAAGTTTGAAAAATGTCATAGGACTCCATCATATTACATCATAAGTGCTTTTACGTCATAATCGGTATAAGAACTTCAATTTTTCAGAGTGCTTGCAACGCCTCTTATAACAGCTATTAATACAATATAAATAAAATAATCTTAAAACATACATTATTTTGAACATTTTCCTTCTACTTCATATCACTTTCATACATAAACTATTTACTTTCGCCTAAAATTATATAAATTGCTACAGCATTAAACCCCAATATGCCTAAACACTATGATACTCTCTAAGATAAGTTGAGTTGTTAGGAACTCGATATTGTTTTATTGATCGGTAATAAACACACAAGCAGTGCGTTAAATGATTTACACATGACGTGTTTCTACTGTTCACTTGATAGACACTAACTCTGTTGATTACATTGACCCAGTTCCTCTGCCCCCAGTCTTGAGTAGGAGTATTTAACTATTACATCTGCTTTCTGAAGCGTACATCACTGCAATTAATTATTATTGAATCCACTTACTGTAGTCCCTAACTACTAACTAAGATCTCAATTAAATCTGGGAAGCCTGCCAAGTTTATTAATTATTTGGTAAACTTTATCGATTATTTTATAGCGTTTGTACGTTGATGTCCTATTTCGTCTTTAACATTTTGAAATCAATAGTGAACTTAAACAAGTCTATATACAACATATCAACAGATAAATTACGAGTTTTATCGAAGTTATCAATCGATATTTAATTAACATAATTATCAATACAAGCTACAAATAGTGAATAATTTGAATAATATCAAAATTATCTGCACCAAACGTACAATTATTTTCATACTCTCAACACAATTTGTTCTATAAATGATTTCTTGTATGTATAAAAATTATAGTTACCCTAGAAAACTGTACAAAATAACACTAAAGGATGATCTAATGTGTCTTTCTAACTCTCACGTTGTTTCTTTTGTTGTTACGTGTTTTTTATTATTTAAACCATATTTTCCAAAGCCACCTGTCTCAATTTTATTGTTTGAATAATGATTATTTCCCCAAGATTATTACTTTTAGATTATTAATATACATTGGTTATTACTTATGACATTGTGAAATCGTTTAAAATATTTCTATTATGTTTAAACATTTAAATTGATTGTAGATTAATGGTATCGGTTGTTTCTGCTATTCAAAATATAAAGTATCGATGATTGTAACAAGTGATGTACAGACCGAGTCCGCTTATCGTACTCTGTCCTGGATATATTTTAGGACATTCTTAGAATTACAGTGGTGAAGCTCAGGTGACTTAATTAACAGCCACTATAATTCAACATCCATGGATGTTTCATATTTTATCTCATCATTATTAAATGTGATGTAATCTTTAGAAGAAGGAAGATAGTGAAGGACTAGACTCTGAATACCAAAATTGTAAGCAATTTATAGAGATAAAATATTTATGCAAGACCTCTATTGTCGGACTACACATAATTCCAATCAATTATTCACTGCTTATGGACTTTTCGTCGCACATATAAATTAACTGAGTTTTAAACGGATTTTAGGGATTTAATGAATTAATAACTTGACATTTGAAAAGCAACTATTAAATTTTATATAAACAAAAATAAAAATTTTTAATAAATCTACCTTTGCAATTATTTTTTTCCAGGTTTCTGGAAGCTGGATTCCTGTTAGAACAATTAGGACTGACGTCATAATTAACATTGCTCGAGGAATTGTGGACTATGATATTTATTTTATTAAGAATACCGTTAGAAAATAATATCGTCATTTTTGATTGGATGTATTATAATGACTTCTAGCTTTCCAATATGAGCGTACCAAGGATACTTATATGGGTGGGTGGTATAAAAAACCTACTAAAGTCTTCACCAAATAACGCGTCTAAGGAACAGAGCTGTAAATTTAAATTTTAAAATCTTATAAGATATATTTATAGTATTAATCGTTATGTGGCACTTACTTATGAAATGTCAAAATTGTTGTATAGCATAAGCATTAACCCTCAAAGATTCTAAGACTATTACTAATGAAAACCTTTTGCTTTTTCATTGCTGTTACGTATTGGTAACTATTGCATATTTAATATATCAAAATGCATAAACCTTACGACAAGTATTATCAGTTTACTTTGACAGATTAGACTTCCGTAGATAAAACAAATCTGACTAACAAACAATCTAACGTAATGAAAATAAGTTCCCAAGTAAACAGACAAAATGGGAGAAGTGTTGGGGGGAGTGGTGGAGTGAGAAGAGAAGAGTCACAGGTGTTCTCACCTCGAAAGCTCTCAACTTACCAGATTTCGTTAAAGAACTTGGATTTAACTTATGTTACTTATTTACACTGCACTAAAGAACCACTGAACATCTACTACATATTAATAAACGGTCTAAACTTTAACTAAACTAAAAGATTATAGGTATTTAAAGAGATTTCCGTAATATGAAGTATTAATTTTTCACATATTTATCTACATTAGATATTTTCAAGGATAAAATTTATGTACCTACATATGTTTTATATTATATTAAGTACTATGTGGTAGTGTTATTTGTTCAATAAATATATTTAAAATGACCAAATTATGTGTTTATTTTCTAAAGAATTTCAAATGTATTCTTAATTCCCAGCTTCTTCGAAGGCTTGTATACTTCATTTCTTCTTTTGGAACAGACGATGGGCGGATTGTAATCCAAATCATTCATAAAAAGTTTACTGGACGCTCTTGCAAATAATTTTCACCAACTTTACCAGCTGTATCAATTTAATATAAATTTTAAGTACAAAGGCGTGAAGTTACAAACAAAATGCCTCATAAGTAAAAGTAAGCACATTATTATCACAACATACTTAATATAACATATGCCGAATAACAATACATTATTACACACACTGTAGAATAAAACTTATTTATTCATATGGAAGCACTACTACAATGAGACACTTGAATCATTTTGAGAATTAATAAAAAATGCTATCATATCATTTATAAAATCCATATACGACTCATCTAGAATTCCAAAACTGTTTTTGTTTAGATACCTTATTTCACATATATGTTTACACTAATGAAGTAATTTTGTAGAGCTATATTTTTTAATGTGAGATATAATAATAAAGTGTGTCACGTAAAGTGCGTATTGCTTAATGTTTATTTAGTGAACCCAAAACAATTAAAATCAGTGTTTATGTTATAAAAAAAAGTATGTATACTAGAAATTGAATAAAAACTACAGAGGTATCCTACGACATGGATGTAACTCTATAGGAGCTTTCTGTATTTAAAATTTCGTCTTTTTTTAATTATAATTAAATAATAACACAGCACAGATTTACGCATCTAGTGCCATGATTACATAAAGTTTCAATCAGCTAATAAAATATTTACGTATAAGATAGGTTGCGGTTTAATTTACAGTTGCTAATACCACTAGTTGTAGACGAAATATTAAACTGAACGACCATAAACTGCGGATATGCGGATTTTGCAGATCACAAATAACCTCAGAGTTGGTTGGGAAAAGTTGAACTTTCATAGTTGATTTCGGCATATACCCTTGTATACTACCCAACTAGAATATTTTTCATTGTTTAGAAAAAAATTAATAATGATTGGTATATTGACATCTCAGGTATGCTGATAAAAACTTATCTTTATATATTCTTGTATGCGTCTGCGATACCATATGAACTTCATCATGCATAGTTTTTTTACTCGTAGATTACTTCCAATTTAAATTTTAAATGTGCCATTCAATTATGGACGGTACAATCCCATATATTTGACCTTTGATTGTATGAGTAACAAAAGATATAACTCACCCAATCGAGTTAGTATATATTTAAGGGTAATAACCAAGGTTACGTGGTTCAGCTCATGGTCGTACCTTAAGAATAACTTATATAATCCCCAGACCTCAGCATATCTCGTCTATTTGTATCTAATACAATCAAAGGTCTGCAATATCTCAGCAGTCTACTAGTCATATTACTCTAATGAAATTATATTAACAGCCTTAAATAAAACCAATCGTAATGCCTTAAAAAAATCAAGATGTAGACCAATCATTTATTTAGATACATCTATTGATCCCACTCTAAGTCATTATGCCTGATAACATGATTCCGTAGACTTCCTAAAATAAAGCGAGCCTTAATGGTTGGGTATCTTGATACTTTGGCACTTTTATTAAAATATTACAGCGAATGGCCTAACGGATACATATATTCGTCTCTTTATCAGACTATTTCAAGGACACAATGAAATTCTACGGTGTCAAAGTACGGTCTAAGTGGCATCATAACTCATCTCGTTATATACTGGATGCGAAGAAACAAAAAAAAAGTTATTTAGAACCTGAATAAGGCAGTAACAGCCAGTTTCCCGATTTTAAATCCATTCATAAAATGAAGTCCAACACTTTCTTAGAAGATATTTTTATATCTACACAGTAGTTACAAGTAACTAACAGCCTGTAACTAGCTTTTTCATTTACAAGTTCAATTTACTACTTTAAAAAATATTATTCTAACATTAAACTAGCATCACAACCAGGGTTTTATATAAGTTTTTAGCCATAAATTAAAAACAGAAATTAACTGACCTTGAAATAATGATTTTGAAAGCTAGATGATTGTAGGCATAGCTACTCATCGCTCAAAGTAGCATTGATAAAGTGTGAGGTTTTGGTACAAGGTTTGGATTTAGACCACTAATCGTCGACAAACACGCTTTACATCCATCCTGGAACGACGAAGCAGTTTAATGTTAGAAGTTTAAAATAAAAAACGACTATGTCAGATCTGTGTAATACCAAATGTCGTCATTCAACACTGTCTCAAAAAGAATCTAATTATTTTATACACATCTTAACTTGTGGTGAGAGAAAAAAAGGGAATATTATTCCCCAGTTTTTGCTTGCCCGTTTCATGCATAAAGCATTTTGTATTATTTTTTAACAATCAGTTAAGGTCTGCGAGATGCTCCATTTTGTTAGCTATTGTTCATATGTTATTTTAAAAACCGTGCTTGATTAATATTTATACTCATTTCGTAAACTAGGATGTATTTAATCCTAAAACTTCATTGAATTATATATAAAACATTTCCCTTGGAATAGGAAAATGGGAAATGCTAGTTGTAAATTTTAAATAGTGTGAAAATAAATAGCATAAAATAAGTATTGTGCAGCATCACGGAACATTCTGACACGTAAATTGTGGATATACACAAAACATGAGGCATAACCTAGAGATACGGCCGGATGGTGCAGTGACCTGACACGGATGATACGCCCATCCGTCTGTGACCTGCAGGGCGTGATAACGCGCTACACATATTTCTACCTGACACAAACTGCGGTTAGGTTAACCTTTACACACTGAATAGAAATAAAGCGAGACGTAAAGGGGAAAAGTCATTTAACCCTCCAACTGGCGGTCATTTTTTCCTGTAGTGGCGGCATGTTTTCGTGCCTCGTGCAAGGGTTTAAAAAAAAAATTTATTAAAAATATAAATTAAAAGTAATATATATATAGAAGTATATATTTTTGTGTTCAGAATTAAACATATAATAATATTAGTATTCAAATTTTCCTTAAAAAAATGTTTACTAAAATGTTTTTCTCATGAAATTCAAAATTTACATTTTCTTTTTTTTAATTTGGGGGGCCCATACCTAGCAAACCAAGTTATAGTAAGAAAACTATAAAAGTGAGATTACCATTTTGTGTCAAATTTATTCTAGTTTCAGAAACACATAAGCATTATACAAATTTATGAAACTATAATAACACTATTTAACAAAAAGCAGCGATGCGCATAAATTGTGAAAATAGGGTGTATATGTAAGAGTTTGCTAATAAAAGTTTTACTAATACAGTTTTACTTCAATACATGTTATATTGCATATTTTATTACTCAGAATGAAGTAAAATATACAGCAGTAGTAAAATAAATTCCATAACTTTTTTTTGAAGATTCGAAAAAAGTTTCATTTTGTCATTACTCAAAACTTTTGCGAAAAATTTTCAAACAGCAAAGTATAAAATGTGTTTCAAAGCTTGTATTATATCCAAATTTATAAATCTATGGTTTACATATGATGGAGAATTTTATGTAGTTTTAGAAAATCATAAACTGTGTCTAAATATATTACATATATTTTGATTCTAAAACTACATGTATTACTAAAATAACAGTATATAGCCTACGCGACTAACAGTGACCCTGGAATGGTCCAAACAGTTATCATACATAACCAAAGAAATTACGGTAAATATATATTTGGTTGTGAAAATTGTTATTTCAGAACTAAAAGAGTGCCTAAAATAACGTTTAGTGAGTAAAAAACAATAACAAACTACGTGAAATGAATTTTAGCCAAGTCATTTTGCCATAGCCTACACAGATTCGATAATTCATCAAACATATTTCAGTAAAAAGAAATGTATTTATTCATATATATATTTACTTGCACTACTGCAATATCTAACAACTCACCACACACTAAACACAACACTAAAACACAAATAAAACTTACTAATAAACACGACTCGTCACATAAACAAATCAGACGGCATCGACAACATGGCGATCACAATGAATTGCGTCATCTTCTTTTAAGTTCCAAACTACGAACTTGGTACGTTGCAACTACAATACAAAGAGGAATAAAACTATAGTATTCCTTAGGCTTTTTTTCCCGAATCCAATGGTGCATGAATCGAATCGATACGTTGCCGGAATATACTGTAATGAGTGATTATGCAAGGGAATGTTTGTTGAATAATCACATGTTGACGAACAACAATCCACAAAGTGTTATGTTTATCAAAATTTTGATGAACAACAGTTAGAGGGTTAATAAGCTATAAATTAATGTAATTTTCTTTACCAGACTTAAACTGAATTATATACATAGTCAAGCAACATATTTGCGTACTGGGCGGTTGAATTGTCAACCTATGGAACTGTGAGATATTTTAGGGAAATTTATTATTCATTGAAAATAAAAAGTCCTTATTTAGTTTTGAAGCAGTAATAATTCATCGGCTATTGAGCATTATTACAATTTAATTTCTAAAAATATATTAAAAATATTTAAATAAATCTAAAATTTTGTCCTCATAAAAACATTAGTTTGATTGGAATACTAATGTTTAACGGCTCCTACTTTTGAATGTTTTAATTCCTAATTTTACGGATACTATCTATATTTTGCGGTTTATACACAATTTTAAACAAAATAAAATTAATATATGTACAAGTTGGTGACTAAAATGCTTCTAGATCCAAATATTTTTAAAATTACACGTAAAAAAAGTATATTGGGTGAACCTTGCCCTGCGACTGATAATAAGGAAATCTCAGAATGATACACTGGATTTAGTCATTGCGCAGCGTATTTTTCAGAAAATTTTGTAGGATATGTACTTAATTCTAAGTAATAAGTGTAATATATTTTTTTAGAAACCAAAGAACTCTTTAAAGTAATAAAAATATACACTTCCTTGTGTATTATTTTTATTTTATTTGTACATAAATTCAAATTTGTATTACAATTTTTTTACTTCTAAGCTTCACTCCATGTAACTTTCATCTGACTGAGGTAGTAAGATACTGTAAATATACAAAATATACGCAGTTTTGAATCGAACAAAAAGGTCATAACATATGTACACTTATTTAGAACAAAAACAGGTTTTTTGATAAAAATGTAAAGTATGTACTAATTTTTTGGCAGTACACGTCCATATACTGGTGTTTGATTACTTCTTTGTGCAACAGAAATATCAGATAATCATGAATTTTTGTCACTGTCATTATCAATTTGTTCACAACTCACATTTCACCAGTTTATAATCATCCAGACTACCTGACAACAAATCTGACAAATTAATATCATCATACGCTTCTTTTGCCTATACGTCACTTTCATCATCAGAACTAATATTTTCATCATCCTATAGTTTACGTATATCATTTGAACAACGAGGATCGCCCTAACAATAAATTATAAACAATTAGGCTACGGAAATTTGACCGACAGTTGTGCCATCTTTATCAGTTCAAAAGCAGTATTGACGAAGCAGTCTGTGCCGTCGTCGGTCATCAATTGGAGGGTTAATATATAAATGAAAAATTTTTAATTATATGAAAACTCCAATTAAACCGTACTGGCGTAGTAAATTAGTAATAAGAGTATTTAAAAATTGTTTTCATTGTATATTAATTTAAACAAACTCTCCAATAACAAAAGTTTTTATTTTGTGAGGCCTTTCGTACTCAATGAGAACGTCTTGGGACCCACAAAACTGAATAAAAGTAATAATGACAATAATAACATAAACAATTTTGTACTAAATAAAAACATATGTCATTAAAAATACAAAGAGATAATATTCTATGACAGGACGGTATGTTATATGTATATATTAAAAATAAAGTTGATATTTAGTAAGATTAAATAAAGTAACGGTGAGTTTCGAAATATTATTGGAGAGTTTGTTTAAATTGATATATAATTGCCAATTAGAAAAGAGCTTCAAGAATGTATTGTTTCCATTGTTTAATGAACGAAAACCAAGCTGTGAACAGTATTTTTTATCACAATTTTCCTGTTCCTTCTGTAAATCAAGCTTAAATGGTAGTAAAAATTAATTATCACTATCGTTACCTTAGAAATATTAACGTATATTACGAAACAATGTGATTGTAAAAAATACATGGACCTTTATAGAATCGAAGCACAAATATTTGACTTTTTCTTATAAGAAATTAAATATTTTCTTAAGAGCTAGCTGTAATGAAAAGAATTTGTGTTTAGACCTGCAAGAACAATGCTTAGCTGCAGATACCTTTTTACCTTCCTTTTAGTCCAATAAGTATGAGAAAAATCTAATACAGTGCATTGTGTAACTTTATATAAGAATTTATCAAAAATAAAATTAATAAGGCCTTTGTGATTGATACATAACAAACATGCAAGCTGATAACGTATTTAAATCTACTTATACATACCAGAAAGGAATTACTAGCTCTAAGAACGATATACTTGCATAACCTTGTAATATGAGCCGACATAACGCCGCTTGCTGCACTGCCACTTATATCACATGTAGGCTACATGTAAGCTATGTCAGATGTTTCCCGGAAATGGTTTACACAGTAATGTTGTACATATTCAATTATAGCGATTATGGACAATTTTAAATGCTGCTATTGAAATGTTATTTCCAATTGTATTGTAAGACATGACCACATAACGTCGTTATCCAGTTATAAAGTGAATAAAAATTTCCGGTGGCAGTAAACTGTCTAAAGACATTTCTTCTTGATCTATTACGTTTGGAACACGTAGTTACTTTACGAAAGATATATATATATATATATATATATATATATATATATATATATATAAGAGTTGATATTTGTGGGCTTTTAGAAATAAAGTAATATGTTTATTTAAAAATAAACATCAAAATATTGTGTAGTAATACAAATATGTTATTGGTCGCTTGTTATTGGTTGTTACAATGTAATAGGCAATTTAATATTATTACAATATTAGTAAATATTATTAAAACCGAACCTAAATTATGGAACATATACCTTAAGTTACAAGACAAGACTATTTAAGCTGCAATAAAATTTTTAAATTCACAAAGTAAAAAGGATTGTTGAACATATATCTAATTTTAAATTTGTAAAAGGGATGGATTGAACTAATATAATTTTATTAAAACATTTATAGAATTTATTTGTAAAGAATTCCAGGCTTTTATGTGCCTATTATGTTATAATTTATCACAGTTTCTTAAAGTATGTCATGCCTAAGCGTTTTTTATCTGATATTGAAATTATTAAAGTCAGTTTTAGTTTATAATAAAATACATGCATATGTTGTAAACCTAAGAAACTTTAGTGTTTTAAAACACCACACAACCAAGACTCTCTGGATTGAGTGCCCCATACGAACAATCCAGCAAATTTGCGACCAAAAAAATTACAAAAATAAACAGTTCCCAAATAATTCTGGCAGAAAATGTCCTTAACTTTACAACTCAAGTAACTTATAATATTTATTTAGTAACTAATTTTATTAATGTAAGCTTGTATTAATATATTGCCAATTTAAAAACCTTATTATTTTACAGCTTAATAATAATATATTATGTCTGATAAATTCAATAACACTGTATTCAATTCTTAATGCAATGTAAAATGTATTGTCCTAATGTTGGTTTTAGGAATGTCCCAGTCTAATGAAACAATCACGAATGTAAAGTTACCGCAGTTGTGTTGTGGTCACTTAGTTTGGCCGCACCGCTGACACCCGGACAGTTTGTCGACTCTTCATTCTGATGGAATGAAATGTTAGATCCTTATTTCAATCTTTTGTTATTCTTTAAGTAATTACGTCATAGCTATACTCAACCATTAAATTACCAACGAGTATTTCGAGTTCTCACATTAGGATAGTGTGCTCCAAGAAACACATATTTTAATTTGTAGAACTTTTATTTTATAATAATTGATTATTAAAATTTTATTTATATTATCCAATCATTCAAAAATAACCTGCACACATTTTTCATTGTTATAATGACATGAGGTTGTAATATTTTCGTTTGTTATCTTTTTTTAAAATGAAATTAAGTAAACTACGTAAATTTTGTTAAATGGTTATGTTGTGTATGGATAAATAAATCATCAATTAAATAAAATAACAAGGATTTATATATCTTTAGCACATTCATTTATGAATTATTTCCAGTAAACATTCACAAATTATTTCCTTCGGTTTTATAATTCTCTTTCCGTAAACATCAGAAATGTAAACAGTTCATTCAAGGGTTCAAGATGCTGCGACCTCTAGGGCTCTTATTAAACCTTACAAACACGTGTTACAGATATTGTCACATTAATTTATTTCACGCAAAATAAAACCACGGTATGCAATACTAAGATTAGACTTGGAGTAGAAAATGGCTCCACCAAATGTGTTTCGGATGCCATGAAAACGAAATGAATAGAACCCCAATCCGAGAGTTAGCCAGGATACCATTAAGAACTATTATTCGACCTTATTTACATAATGTATGAACACATAACGTTGCTATGATGGAAAGGTTAGAATCTATGTACACTAGAGATTAATTCAATACTCACAGCGTTGATCTAGCTTTAATCACTTGCAATGAAAATTGATAATAATCTAGTTTTTAGAACGCAGATTCTAATATTTCCATACCATTGCAAACCCAATAACATAGGCTACAATTTATTACAAATAGCTCAATGCTTGTAGAAAAAGATTTTAATATAATACGAGTATCATTTTCTATAATACTTAAATCTATTATCTGTTAATTATTTGTAAAATTATAAATATCATTTTTTTGTTCTAGAGGACAAATTATAAAAATATATACATGAAGTAATGCGGTTAATTTAAGAATGAAGTTTATTGAAATATAATGTTTCACTGTTTTAAAAACAGGTTATTCCATAAAATTCAATAGTAAATGACTTATAATTATCGATAAAATATACGGGTGTACATCTAGTAAAAGCGTAAATTGCAAAAATATGCGCAGGCACTACGTGCAGACGCTACGAGTCGCGATCTGAACGCATTAGCAAGAACGTCATGGCACCGTTATTAAAAAATACAATGATATATTTATCATACTAAAGTAAAGGATGTTATTAGTTGTCATATTTTAATTGTTTTTTATACGTTTTTATGTATTCAAAATTTAAAAATATACTTATTGTAAGCATAGAAACAGCTTAGAATTTTATGGGAAATGACTATCAGAAGTTAGAAGTAGTCAACACTTGGTTACATATTATGAACATTGGCTTAAGGCACATCGTCGTTTGCCATGATATAAGGATGTACAAAATGAAGAATCATTTTAAATTGTCATAATTAATGTAAAGTTTAATTTGTGACCGCTCAACTCCAAATCGGCAAGGTTATTCAACATTGATTGGAAATTAGTTCTTCTTTTCCATAACCATAAGTGTCCTAAAACCTGTGTTATGGTAATTTATAAATTTCTTAAAGCAGCCTAAGTAAATAAGACTTTAAATTGCCAAATTGAAGTAAAGGCCTGCATTAATTGCTCCCAAAATGTACTATAGTTGCTTAAACATAATAACCTTACTTTTAAACTGTACAAAAATATTACTACATCGTCGAATTGGAACGGTATGGTCCACCTTTCCACATGTACAGTAAACTTTCAAACCACACTCTTAATCCAATACAATAATCCCTTTATCAAGAGGGTTGGATTAACATTATAGACTTACCAAATAATATGAATCTGAGAAATCCGCGGAGCACGTAACGGGCGGTAGATTACCGCATATTACTTGACGTACAGTATTATCTCCATTCTAGATCGGATTAGAGATGAGGTATCGAGGTACAATCATATTAAGATTTAATGGGTTTCTCATCCATAACAAACAGGATCAGTTGTGGTTCAATTACGAGAGCAATTTACTTTCGCGAATTGTTTAATAGTTTGTGTTATAGGTTAATTCATCATAAAACTTTAACAGCTGTAGCTTTATTATTTTTATACGAACGACTAATCCCATATTGAATTTCGATCGACATATACCAATATCGTAATTTTATTATAATATTTTCAATATTTATATCTTCATATATTTTGAAGTTAAAAGTTCAAGATAACAAATAAAGCAACTCACCTTTTATGTAAAAAGGTCGCCACTTACTCGCCACAGGTCCGGCGCCATTGTTTACCAGTTGGCCTAAAGAGAGAGTAACTACCGCGGCTAAGCCCTAGTCTATTTAAAATTCCAACTTTTCAAATGGCCGCCATTCTGAAATGGATAGATGTAAAATTAGAATGACAACATGTTGAAATATACAATGTAAATGTTAGTTGCCATACATTATTTGGTTAGTAAATGAAAGAATATCGAAACCTTAAATTTACAACTATAAAGGTGCTTATAGTTGGAAAAATGAAACCAATTGGAAATAATTTTATTATAGTATTAGGAATGATAGCTAAAATATTATACTACAATTCTGTGTCATACTGAATATAAAATACATAAAAGGAAGTATAGAAAGATTGATTGTGCCCTAAATACTGATCAATTTTAATGTACCTTATTCTCTTTCAAACCACGGAGACGTTAAGTGACCATTTGATTCCTTTTTATTGATCTCTTTGAACATGATTCTTGTGTTGGAATAAAATTCTTTTTGTTTTACATTCAGAACAAAAAGATTTAAAGCAATTTGTAACGATAAAAGTGTACGTTTCCTAAATTTAATAGTTAAATCACCTTTGTTTTTTTATAGATGCTCGCACTAACAAACATACAAATTTACTGTTAAGGCTTCGTTACTTTAACCTAATAAAACATTTAAGGCCGATAATGGGGGCTAGCTTTGTAAACATTTAAAGTGGACGTTTGCTATGAATTTAAACTTTATTTCTCGTTTCTAGTTTTAGTGATTTTTAGTTACAGCATTAAACGTTTTGCAAGACTTTTACATAAGGTCATAAGTCTCACGGAGTTTATAATTCAAATATTAGGCTTGTATAATTTCATTTTTACGATTCTCAATATTAAACCTGTCACATGCATATTCGTATGGCGCGCTCTGCTTTTATAAACAAGGTCCCATAACTCAAAGTTCACAGCATTAGCTGAAGACAGAACTTGGATAATTGGAGGAACAATGAATAATTCATCTCAGAATACTCAGGGGCACGAGTTGTATTGGCGTCGATAACGTAATAAAAAGCATTTATTTCGGGATGAATCTGCCAAAAAGGATACATTAAACTATCCAATGAGTTTATTTGAAATTTTTTAAAGTTGCAACACACGACATACTTTATTCCTTTGTAACATTGTTGTTAAATAATGTCCTGTGGTGAATTCGCTCCGAGATAATAATTTATTATTAATATCTTTCAACAGCTGACTGAGTAATAGCACAAACTGAAGGTGTTATAATTACTTTTTAATCACGATGGCTTTAGCATGTTTTGTTTGTAAACAAATGTTACTGATGTTTCCAGTAATAAAAGGAACGTACATTATTTTATAATTAAAAAACTTTTATTAAACAGATTTATTCTTTAACTTTTAATTTACCTACAGCAAATTAGTGTGTTAATTAATAATCTTTAGACTCCTTCATTGGGGTTTCCTTCATGTTTTCTTCATTTTAAACATGATATGTTTTGAAATCCATTGAAATAAACTACTAGTTCATATCTAGTCAATATAAATGTCATAATATTATACTTCACTGTGCTGCAAGGAATTAATTGTGACGTACATCAAGAGGTAAGCTTTAAAATATCATCGACACAAACTTCTAGGAAATACTTTACTATCGTACTTCATATATTACTGAGAACTCAGTCAACACTTACCGTAAATACTTGCACTACTTCTTCACTCCTTGTTGCTACAAGATGTCCTGAATTCACCTGCCTGTTACATTTATGTTCCTTTAACTATTTAAGTAAATTTTACAGTGAAAATTGGTACTTATATCTTTGAAAGAAATGTTATTATGAAGCATGTAGCTTTAGATTTCGTATTTCGATAAATGGTACACCGGTTGTCTTAAAAGTCTCTCCGCCCACTATTAAAATCTTTTTGAATAGAGATTTGTCATATCTTCTCAAAATATCTAGTGAGAGAATGTTTTCCTGAGAATAACTTCCTAAGTAACTTTTATTATAACTAAAATTGTGTGTAATACATTTAAGTTCTGAGATTCTTCTTCTTTTTATAATACCTTTAAAACGATGTGTCACTTGCAATGGGTTCTTATTCCAACATTTATTCGCACCCTTAAACTTGCCCATTTTGGGGGGTGGACTAGAAAAAACATTGAGTACATAAAACTACTCAGTTTGTGATATAAACAAGCCTCAAAGTAAATCACTTCACCTTTAAAGTTAACTGGGGAGGCAGGGAAATGTTAAGGCACACAGAATGCACACGGAGCAAAGAGAGGGAGAGAGAGAGAGAGGGAGAGAGAGAGATTATAAAATTAAAGCAACGCTCGATGGCAAAATGTGACTGTTAAAGCCACACCTACTAAGCTGTAAATTGAGGTGAACGGGGACGTGAACTTGTATCAAGTACAAGATATCAGAGACCTGAAAACATCCAAATTCATGTTGACACACAAATATTTCACTTTCTACCTACACTGCTCTCTTTACAAGTGTAGACAACTGTTAAGTCTTGTGTTTATAGACCTCCAGTTAGATTACATGCCTTCTCCAAACTCTGAGAGCTAGTGAAGGATAAATGCTGTCACGCCGGAATCGCCGAACGCAAATTAAAGTATATCGTTAAAATAAAAAACTAAATCAGAATGTATAGATTTAATTAATTTTACGATGGAGTTAAGGTACGTATGTATGCATAATAGTTAAAGTAGTAAATCAATACAAGGACTCAAACCGATGTCTCAGAGCGAATATAGAAACTGTAAAATGGAGAGGTGTACATAACATGAGACGTAAATGATATCTTAGGTTAAAAACAAGCGATCCAAACATTAAAACTTTAAGTAACTGAATGTAAACTCTGTGAAAGTGATTAGCCGAATAATAAGCAGATCATTGTCATTAGCCGCTATGCGTCACGTCTTAGGCGCCTTAAATCTGCTCGCAGCAATATCACTACATAAAAGCATGTTTTTGGATTCCTTGGGATGCGCAATTATTCTTTACATCATTTTATATCTGTTGTGATAAGCTGTATGCTATTCAACTTTTTTATCATTGTCGTTGTCTGTCTATTATAAGTTTTTTAGTTTCATATAGCAAAAATTAAAAAAAAGTAAAGAATGTCTTATTTTACCAGACGAAGTTAGGGCTAAAAAGCCCTCTCTAACACTTAACCTGGGAACCAACGGCTTAAAGGTGACTTCCGAACCACCGCCAATGACAATTTACTTTGAATGTAAATTTACTTCTCTTTACTGTTTTCTTTTTATTTTTACCATATAAAATTCCACGGTTATTGTACAAATAATTATATTTATATTTTGTTCAAAGGTTACTTGAAATATACATTCCTGTAACATAATTTACTATTTAAGCTATTAGAAATATATTTACTAAATATTTATAGGAGATAATATATGAGAAAATATTTTAGAAGTGTTGTAAAAATTTAGGTAAAATAAATAATTTTATCTTTCAAGAAAGGTTCAGTGGATGTAGGATCGGTACAGTAAGACTGTGATAAAGGTATTACTCGTACAAGAGTGGTAGGTTTAAGTTGACAACAAGTCTCTCTAGCCATGTCATTGGATAGTAGAAGGCCAGTCAAATGCATCGGTGATAGTTACCTGGTTAGGAAAACGGGTTGGTATAAAAACCTCCGACACCTGCATCTCGGTGTATTTTGCGTTATAATTTTTTGTGTATTAAAACTTAATTATTTGTCTATTAGTCTGCGTGGTGTGTCAGTGAGAAAACGCTTGGGTAATAAAGGATTTTTAATAATTAGTTAACTTAATTGTTATATTAAATCATATTATAATAAAATGTATGTTTCACCTATAAATTTTATGTTACCTCTGATAAGCTTTAACTAAAAGGACAATAGGAATAGTACATGATTTAACTGGACACCATAAGATAAATACATGTAAAGTTTAATGAAACTAAGTGTATACACGTAATAGAAAACATTTCTGGTACAATCTAAAATATATGAACCCCAGAATAGTAAGTTTATATTAGTTCTCGGCCACTGAGGGGTGGATAGGAGACGTGAAGACGTTTCTTGCATTACTTATTCCTGTCTTCCGAATAAGATTTGCTCTTTCTTTTTGAGAACGAGGATCCCTTCACTCATCCAGCCTTTGGCAATCTACGGCGACGGTAGTAAGGACACTACACTCGTGCTAGGAGTTTGTGTTTTGTCTTTAACTTCGGTTAAAACTGAAAATTGAATTACGTAACGGAATGAAATACATATGACAAGTCCATTTTGAGACGTGGCAACACATGCGGATAAAGATGGATTAAAGATGTTTTTGACATAGAAAATAGCAACAAAGAAGTTATGTGTCAATTATTTAGATAGAAAAGGACATAGCAATACAAAGGTAGAAGAATTGAAAACTAAATTTTTACAAAGTGTACTCGTATTATACTTACGCATTTGTAACATTCGTTAGATTCTTATGCAGGCTGACGAAATCTACGATATATATATATATATATATATATATATATATATATATATATATATATATACAAAACAACTTTACAGATATGATACAACTAATCCACTTATACATGTGTAAACAACATATCTACATACGGAAAATACTCGATGAACTTATGATAGAAATAAAGATTGTCTTGAAGGCGAAGAATAATTGGAGAATATCGTACATTAATAATTAATTAAACCTAGCAGATCAAGTCTTGATACGCCTGGATATATTCCAAACGGATTGAGATGCTCATTTAAAATCTTCACCATACCTATTAAAATACGTTTTTGGGCTTTTTTGAAGGTAAACATATCCCCCCCCCCTTTTTCTCAAAGGTAGGTAGAGGGAGATCACTTTTAAATTTTAAATTGCAACCCCTTTCTCGTGACATGTCAATTGAAAAACAAATTCAAAAGAAACATAATGGAGTGAAAAAATAATTTCTACAACGGTCTTAGCAAAAGTTATGGGCAAACAGTCCCTAACATTTAAGTCCTGATACGCCTGGATATACTCCAAACGGGTTGAGATATCAATAAGCGTCCTTCAATATACTTACTAAATTACTATTTTAGAGTGTTAGGAAGGTAACCACACCCTTCTCAAAGGTTTATTTTTTACATTTTTCCCTTCAATATGTTTTTGTTCTATTTTTCCGTTGTTTGTGTTGAAAATTCTTTATATTAGCTGTACATAATCTTAACTTTGCAACACTTCATTAACAATATTTAATATAGTTTTATTTTATCTAAATTTAATAGTAGTTCAACCTAAGAGTGTTATTTTAACTTTTTTAAACAAAACTTATTTCAGTGAAGTTTGAAAAAGGAATATAATCAACTACTCTAATCTGTATATGAACTCTTCTTATTCTCTTGAATCAAATGGTTAGTAATCGTACAACTAAATAAATGCGACCTAGTTAACATTATACAGATCATTAAACTAGCGATTTTTATTTTCCTTAAATAATTGTATGACGGTGATATAACAGTTATTGATGTGAAAAGGGTCAGTTTAAATCTGAAATCCTAACAAGAAACAAAGAAAAAGTTTTTTTAATAAAAATTACCATTTCAATTTTTAACGATTTTGATAATGTCTCAATTAAACTTCTATCGAAACTAGGCTTGCTATCAATTTCTTTTTTATGAAAATTATCAAAGGAAACCAGGTTGTGCTTATAAAATAAAAATGGTCTCTTAGCTTCTCGAATAGAATACACCCTTACTTAGATTCAGTTCAATTATATAAAATCTGTTAACAGAAATAATGTATTTAATATGTATATAATACTAAAATTAATGTTTAGGCTACGATAAATTAACTATAAGATTGAAATAACCCACTTATAACAAAGTTGAATTGATCAAACCTAAAATAAAATCATTATTTAAGTACATTTTAGTAACGAATATGCGGTTTGGGTAACCGTAAAATGTTTATAGATTAATTTATTTACGTACCAGTAAATATAGATGGCAGTAAGTTTAAATAAGAGTTACTGTTACGAATTTGAGGAAATACCATTCCATCCATTAATTATTCTTCGCAACGTAACGTATTCTATAGTACTCTTAATGCAGTAATACTCGTATACATAGAGGTGATAAGTCTGAATCAGAGAATATTTCAAGAGGTAATAAGGTTGCATTTTGAGGAAAGATATAACTTAAGATATTACTATTTTAGAAACGTTTAAAATAGATTGTTTTAGTTGTCTAAATATATTGATCAACGTCTTATACTAAAATATAGTTGTAGAATATGAAAAAGTAGAGTCCTAGTAATTGGATCACGTCTCCGGTGTAGGTAAATAAATAATACGTTCGTAGTCACGTGAACTGCTCACAGTGCTGTCCCCGTACCTTACAAAGCTGCAATCCCCCAAACATTTTCCTCTTGATCAGTGAATTTCAAGTTGCCGATACACAAAATGGGAATTGAAGTGAAATTGAAACTTTACTGTTGATTGAAGCAATTTCTTAACAAAGAACGGGAGGAGAATCTCGTTCAGTTCACGTGAACCCAATGGATTCTATCGATCTTAAGATGTATAGGTTCAAAATTAAAACCAACTGATAATATACAACTTCAGGTATTCAGGAAATCTTATTAACTAATACCTGGTGTGAGATAATTAATTTAACACCAAAGCAATGATCATATATGCCCGAAGGTTTTGTGTTGATTTTTATCGGAATATATTCTTTCCAATCATCCTCATAGCAGATGATTTAGAAAAATATAATTATACATCTAAGAAAATAAATATAAAATAGTTCATCTAAAACTGCTTTACAGATAAATAGTTAAAATAAAGGAAAGTAACTTGAATTAAATTTAATATCGGAATAAGTAAACTCAACAGAGTTACAAAAATTTAATATATCGATGAAACCATACGGCCTGTTATACTAGTACAGAAAACCTATTGCCAACTTAATGTAACCTTACTTAGTTGCGACTATAAGTATCATTGAAACAGAAGTAATACGATTTACTGATGAGCTCAAAATATCTACATCTAAGAAGTTAAATGACCCTGAAAAAACTCTGTATTTCTCTGTATTACGCATGATTTCCTGCTATCAATTTATTCAAAGAAAAAAATCTTTAATTTTAAAATGGGAAGTTTTAAAAGTGTTTAACTAAGTGGGCATAATTTTACAATGTGCCATTTATAAATACACTCTTATTTAGTGTAAATGTTTTAGTCACAACCGCCTGACACTATTATGTCGTTTATTGGTTAGTTTACTACAATTAATATAATAACAAATTTCCAAATATAAATGTTGGCAATTGAACCTTATCCTGGTTTGTCTCAGCGATTTCAGTAATGCAGAAGCAGTGACCAGAAGACAAGCTGTGTAGCAGAACTATGATTACTAGAAAAGTACTAATAAACTGTAATCTCGTAAGTTTTAACTCAGGATTTGTTATCAAGCAAAGTGTAATCCTAACTATTATTTTCTTCGGTCATCATTCTCGTAAACATTGAGATTAAAATTACAAAGAGATTTCCCTAGAGTGTTCAGCAAACATTGCAATGAGACACTAAAAGGAAGAAACTTTATTTTACTGCTTAAAAATTTTGAAATATTGTTTTATTACCTTTAACGTAAATGCGCTCCCTTTAAAAAAACTCACGAGTACATAAGTATTGATATTTTAAGTACGAATTCTGTGTTTCTGGAAAGAAATTTAAAATCAGATACTTAGCTAATACTTTTACAATTATATAATCCTCAAAATTTACAGTTTTTCATTATATTGTGTAGGTAAATAAATAAATAAATATATATATATATACATATATAATATATAATTGTATAATGTGCTAGTATACTTCTATATAATATAATACAATATATATATATATATATATATATATATATATATATATATATATATATATATATATACTACAAATTATTACCAGTCATCTTAGTTTCTGAAAGAAACAAATGTAATGTAATGAAAGTTTTCACAATAGTTAATGATCTCTACACCTTACTGAGTATGACAATTATTGAATTATTTATTTGCTTTTTTCTGTTTTGTCTTGAAAAATATTCACAGCAAATTTTATTCTATGCGTATAAAGTTAGAAAATGTATTGTGAGTAGATCATAACTGATAAGAACTGGCTGTTATCATGTATAAAAAACAATAAAATTCCATTTAATTAGTCTTCTATGATCAATTTGTATTTTCTTCTTATTTTTACTTTACAATATGATATTATTTAGTTAAAGTATTATTTGTACCACGTAAAACAAGAGTATCAAAAGTCAATTATATTTCTTTTCATCTCAGGGAGTTTTTTTAAATCGAATACTTTTTAAAAAATTTCTAAAAACCTCTCTAGCAAAATAAACTAACGCTACCTAATTTGATCTAAATCATTAGGTGCAAAATATACTAGTTACAAAATAAGCGTTCATAATATTTTTAAAATTTAAGCTCCCGCTTCTTATGTAACGTATTGGACTAACGATGTGTCAAAAATAAGATTTTATTCTAAAACTTTGTGTCTGTTATAAACCCGTTCAATTAACTGTATATTACTATTCTTATAATAAAGTATTTAACTTTCTTAATAACCCCTCTCATAAAGCTTTCATATACTCTATGAAGTGCAAACTAGCTAATAACGGATATTTTAAAATTCAGAAAAACCTCAAATCTTCATTCAGTATTTTTTATATTGTTACGACTTACATTGATAATCAAATGTTTTATTAATCCATGTAATACTTTGTACGCAATTATAATTAATTTGAAATAAATAAACACACTTGTATAATAAAACTTGTGTGATGAATATTATTATCAGTTGCAAATGATTAAACACAAATCTTCCTTATACCGTGATTAAAATAATTATAATAAATACATAGATATACCTGAAATAAATTTGGTTGTACGATAATTATTATGAATAGGTTACAACTACCTTGCTGATAAAACTTCATTTACTTTTTCGTTTTTAGTTTGGCAACTTAGTAGTACTTTGCATTAGTGAGATTTTTTAAACAAGTGATAGAGGCATCCCAGCTAATATATAGACCACCTTTATTGATAATATATCATCTGTATCATTATACCTCGTAATACTAACACCAAATACACCTATTATTAGTAACTGTATACCCATGGCTCAGTACGCAAAACTTATAGAAACTATGTGATAGAAGACAAACAAAGCAGAACACTGTATTTGGCTGCACTAGCAGTGTCCGTTGTTTGTTAGGTTTATACTACCAGATTGCAAGATCATTGTTGCGTGTGGATTTTGGCAGATAGACCTGGGATATATCCCAGGTATTGTTTAAACTTTACATCAACACAAAAGATTTGTTCTTACGATAAGACTTCAAGAATTTACTTTACTTTTACATATAATACTAAAGCTTGAACTATATGTACATAAATACAGTACATTTACCTCAAAATATAAGTATAAAAGTCTGTTACCTATCTTTGGTATACTAAGAGGAATTAGGCCTCACTTGCGTATGTGATGTTAGCCAATAGCTCGAAGATTAGTAGAACCACATTCACGCACTTAAATTTCTTTTCATTAATCCTTAGAATGTATATTTCCGTATTAAATAATGTAAACTGTTTTTAAAGCAATACTACAGCTAAATAATCATAGGAATAATGTATGAATGCAACAAAAAGGCATGAACTTTACATGATTTATCCATGATATATACATGAAACATAGCAGTTACATACTTTGTATCCATAGCAGATAAAAGCTAAGCAACTCTCAATAATGTACCTATGGTGGAAAGGGTTCAATGCGAATGTTAAGTTTGGATCCAGTTCACCTTCCTCTCGGCGCAGCGTCTGGAATCCGAAGCTGTTACCTAATTCACTCGTGGAATCTGGCGTCATGGTCTTCTGAAGGGATAAAAAAGAAACTAAAAACAAACTTTTCAATAGTTTTGATATCAGAGACACTTTCACAAAAAAATATTAAACTAGAGTGTAATCTAGGTGAAGAGATATTATCATTGCCTCGTCAGGTGCACAGCTGAGTGCACTACGATGTTTCTGACACGATCTCTACATAACCCAATCACAAACCATGAGCTGGAGGGGAACTCAGCATTCAAACTGCACAATGTTACGCAGATATATTCTTGTGTAACAACCTTGACACGTCTACATTACGGGAGTGGCATATGGAAATTTATTGAAATCGTAAATGCATCTTTAATTCTATATGCACATCAATTTAAAGTTTTATATAATTTGAGCAAACCACACTCCATAAGCTGTATTCATTACAATAAACTATGATACATTTTAAAACAATATTTCTGATTTGATTTAAGGCCGTCACATTTGAATTTCATATGCATGGGTGGATGCCTGTTTTAGTTAAAGCTTAGTTTTGATTATACATTAAATTAGTAAAACACAAATATATACTGCCACATATTTAAGTCTTACAAAGTTTCTAGATAATAGAAAGTTTACAGTTTTATATCATTATCATATACTCATACTAAACCGTAAAGAGTCATGCAATTATTCGCAGTTTTATAACTTAAATTGAGCTTCAAAACGTAAAATGCAGTTTTAATTTGACATTTACAGATAAAAACCAGGTGGAAGGTATATTTGTTTCTTCCGTGTATGTATTAGGGGTCTAGGAATTTGAGAGGTATAGTATAAATAAAGACTGTGTTCAAAACATAAGTAAAAGTTAGAAACAGTTGAACCACTAATTCAAGCTTTTCACTAAGAACAATGTTCTGATTTGATTTCCTCCCATCATATATTAAATTCATCTTATGTTATTGCTCCCCGCATTTAAGTTCAATGTTTAGATATTTAACTTATTTATAGTCATAAAAACAGTGTTTGTAAAGTTAATAATTTTATTACTTATATGTAATGAAATAAAGCTTTATGGAAAAGATTTATTAGTCTTAGCCAGACGCTTGCCAAGTCTATTCCAGTCACGTCAATGTCTCCGAGTTGAGAGACGATTTATGTCAAGTTCAATGCATCCGTGACTTTTCATAGGGAACGCACGTAATACCAATTAGCTTATGTGTGAATAGTTTATTAGTCTAAGTTAGACGCTGGGGAAGTCTATTCCAGTTACATCAATGTCTCCGAGTTGAGAGACGATTTATGTCAAGTTCAATGAATCCGTGACTTTTCATAGGGAACGCACGTAATACCAATTTATTTATTTATTTATTTCAACGGTTCCACCATTTTTACAAAAGTAATTCAACAAATCAAGTACTTAGCAATCAAGATGACAAATCATAATCAATATACACAGTCTTATGTAAGCTCTAACTTGAACAACATAGGCAATAACAGAGTGATATACTATAAATATAAATAACAAAAACAACAATAAATAACAAGGAATAATAACAATACAGTAACAGCAACGATAAATAAATAGTTGACCAATGCTATAACATTAATAAAATTTAGAAACTCAACAATATACTATCAATAATTAATACAATCGTAGCTGTTAGTTACTGTAAGTGGATCTGTTTAAGCATGTGTTAGGTGTTTACATTTAATTAGCTTATGTGTGAACAGTTTCTTAGTCTAAGTTAGACGCTGGGGAAGTCTATTCCAGTCACATCAATATCTCCGAGTTGAGAGACGATTTATGTCAAGTTCAATGAATCCGTGACTTTTCATAGGGAACGCACGTAATACCAATTAGCTTATGTGTGAACAGTTTATTAGTCTAAGTTAGACGCTGGGGAAGTCTATTCCAGTCACATCAATGTCTCCGAGTTGAGAGACGAATTATGTCAAGTTCAATGCATCCGTGACTTTTCATGGGGAACGCACGTAATACCAATTAGCTTATGTGTGAACAGTTTATTAGTCTAAGTTAGACGCTGGGGAAGTCTATTCCAGTCACATCAATGTCTCCGAGTTGAGAGACGAATTATGTCAAGTTCAATGCATCCGTGACTTTTCATAAGGAACGCACGTAATACCAATTAGCTTATGTGTGAACAGTTTATTAGTCTAAGTTAGACGCTGGGGAAGTCTATTCCAGTCACATCAATGTCTCAGAGTTGAGAGACGAATTATGTCAAGTTCAATGCATCCGTGACTTTTCATAAGGAACGCACGTAATACCAATTAGCTTATGTGTGAACAGTTTATTAGTCTAAGTTAGACGCTGGGACAGTCTATTCCAGTCACGTCAACGTCTCCGAGTTGAGAGACGAATTATGTCAGGTTCAATGCATCCGTGACTTTTCAGAGGGTACGTACTTAATAACAATTAGCTTATGGGTAAACTGGCAACTCTCGCTCACCACATAAAGGAGACGCGGTGAACGTCGAAACGTGAAGATGAATGGTCCCTTGAGAATATAAATCACGGAATATAGGAAATATATGATCTGAGGTCTTCTCGTCTGCCAATGATTTATAGATATCATAATGGCTCACCTTTTCTAGACAATGAGAAAAGTAAAATACATCACTGTAATTGAGGCGTGTTATAAAAAGTGGGCTTTCTGTTTGAGCGCTTTCATATTTTAATGTTTTTATTATTTGTTGTTATTTAAAATAATAAAGTAAACATGCTTTAAAGTGTGCTATCAATAACTCATTTGATTAGTATTATTTAATTCTGATATTAACAATATGAATACTGTAAAAAATTTATTATCATAAAAAATTGTGTTTTGTACAAAAAACATAAAAAACATTTTTAATATAATAATTGGTTTTATATAAACAATTTAAAATATTTGTAATAAAAACTAAAAGTTTCAAAGTAATAAAGATCTATAATTTTTTAATGTCTAATTTACATGACTTACTCCTTTGTGGACGTTTTCTTGTAATTTTTGCTTATGAAGTTAGATATCCACCCCTCGTTCCTACTCCCAACCCTATCACAATATCCAAGGTTATAGTTTTACCGCTATGATATAAACATACGAGTCTCGAAATGAAACAACTCACATCATCCCCAGATATACTGCAGTTATCCCCAACATATGTTTAAAAGTGAATTCATTTCGTAATCATCAAAAAATCCTGGCACATAAATTTATAGAATAGCAAAAATTATCAGAAGGATTTGTCTGCTTAGTATATTGTAGCATAAATAAATAATATTATACTCTGTAAAACTTATAAATTAGCGTAATCCATTCATAAATTTAATATATTTACACCTTACTACTCGTATACCCTCAATAGAACATATAACTTATACTAAGATAGTTTTTTTAACAAATACGCGGAGTAAACATGCTGTTCGTAAATAAACTTTATATCATAGGCCACTAAAGCCAGGTTCCTTCTCTGTTATAAGATCTGATTCTGTTATCAGATCCATAAATCTAATGAATATTTAATATCAAATAATATAAATCCAAGAATGTTTATAAAAAACTCTACATTAAACGTATTGTATCATAATTTACATTTTGAAGACAATTTGACTTATTAAAAACCTTACTACATATTTAAAATGGTATTATTAACATATATAAAAGAAGAAACATTTTTCCAAAGATGTGAGATCTTTTTGATTTTTTATTTCTAGTGAAATACAATCAAACATTTTATAACTGAAAAGTAACAAACAGAAACGAATACCTGTTGGAAGATATTGACTAAATTGCCTCCACACTTGCTGCACAAAGGCTTGAGCAATACCAAGAGAAGATTGATAATCAGCTGTTTCCAGACAAATTTAATTCAGTCTCCCAACTTATCTCAAATGTTTAAATTTGTCTAATTTTATACAACCTTCGTGTTTTTTTCATTCCATGATACTATTTACAGTAACTGCTTCAATTGGACTTACAATTTAAAAATAGATTCTTTGGTGTTTACTTAATGCCCAAATTAAATTAAATAAACACATCTTAAGAAGAAAACTATTTCATAAAAAGTGTTGCTGAATGCTAAACTACCAATACGACTAATTCTTTTTTATAAAATATTCAATGATATCTCAGGAAGTTTATATGAAGATAAAGATTAGAAAAGATACCACTAATGTTTTAGTATTCAAAACAAGTTGTAGTAATTATGCTTCTAATCCAAATATACCTGACACTGGAAAGCTAAAAATATTGGCTGAATCATCTTTTAAAATAAACATTATATAACGTACAGTGCTTTCTCAGTAGTACAAATTCAGAAAGCAAATTATAAAGTGTGTACACATTTTATTATAGATTGCGCAAAGTAACGGATATAGAATATCTAATGCTAGGTAAAAAAAAACCAGCTATAGAATAAAGCTGTAGATGTTTTCACGTAAGACATTCCATGCCTTCTTGAAATTGTAAAATGGGGTTTTAACAGTAGCTTATAGAAAACCAAAGAAATAAACACTAAAACTCCTCAACGATCATTCTTTCCCAGACTACAGTCCAAAAAACAACAAGACTTCTATAACGAAAAACTACATAAACGATGATTTTGGAATATTGCACGAACCAAATTAGAATTTCTCCTTTCTATCGGGAGAAGATGGGCTGTAAGGACGATTTCCCTTTAGGCCTCAAAAAGGCCCTTCAGCCCTTCATCGAGAACCTCGTCAAAAAGGCAAAACTGAAGTATATCCCTAGAAATATTTTAGACATATATCAGATTACGAGAGCAGAGAGTAGAAATTTTTGACCGAAGTATATTTCCTAGAATACGCATATAGTTTACAGATTGGGATAATAAGTCAAACTAAATTGTAGCACCGTATGTGGATTTAAATTCCCGAAGCTGGCTTCTCATTCCTGTGTATTTTAACTCTACTATGGTACCGAAAAGTCTTACTGGATCGACAGTATATGAGTAGGGGTATAAACAAACCCATTTGACTGAAGTAGATTTCTAGACATGTGGATTTGGATTTTCTTGTTCGGGATAGCAAGGAAGATTCAGCAGTGACGTTTTAATTGTAGTTTATTTGAACCAGTAATAACGTATTCGTGTAAAAAATACTACACAAATTAAGGTAAACTCCTGTACTTTTCAACATGAACACTTAAATAATATCTACCTAACTTATACCTAGTAAAGTTTGAAAAATGTCATAGGACCCCATAATATTATATCATAAGTGCTTTTACGTCATAAGTGGTATAAGAACTTCAATTTTTTAAAGTGCTTGCAATGCCACTTATAACAGCTATTGATACAATATAAATAAACCAATCTCAATGCCTACATTATTTTGAACTTTTTCTTTCTACTTCATAACACTTCCATACATCAACTATTTACTTTCCCCTAAAATTGAAGAAAATGTGAATAGTAGCTTCGGTGACAGTTAAATTGTTACAGAGAACTGTGTGTAGTATATTATTGTTAGACTTTACTATTACTCTTGTTTTATATTTCTTTACTATTCTTTATTATTATTTATTGCCCTCGTCAGTACGGTTTCAGAAAGGGACGATCAACAATCGACGCGATTACGGAAGTACATAAAGCAGTTGAAAGAGCCGAGAGCCACAACCATTTCTCCCGCCGAGTAGTGCTTCTTGTTACGCTTGATGTCAAGAATGCCTTCAACTCGGCGAGATGGGTCGATATGTTGGATGCACTTCGTGACACCTTCCGAATTCCAACGTATCTGTTGCGGCTCATCGAGGACTACCTCCGTTCTAGGCGTCTGATATATGACACTCGAGACGGAGCGCGGACGGTGGAAGTCACCTCTGGTGCCGCGCAGGGTTCAATACTCGGCCCGGATCTCTGGAATATCGCTTATGACAGCCTCCTGAGATCCGAGATGCCAGAGGAAACCGTCTTGGTTGGGTACGCCGATGACGTTGCGGCTCTCATCGCCGCACGCAACGTTGAGCTGGCCCAGCTAAAGTTGAACCAGGTCATGCGAGTGGTCAACGCCTGGATGTCCGATCACGGTCTTTCGCTTGCTCTGAGCAAGACGGAGATCGTGATTCTCACAAAGAAAAGAATTGACACCGTCGTCCCGCTGCGAGTGGGAAGGGAAGTGGTCCAGTCAACGCGTGCCGCCAAGTACCTCGGAGTCATGGTGGACAATAAGTTTTAGCTGGAGAGACCAGATCTTCCGTTCGGCGGACAAGGCTGCTAAGGTGGTCTCTTATCTTAGTAAGCTGATGGCCAATGTTGGGGGTCCTCGGTCCAGCAAAAGACGGTTATTGATGTCCGCAGTCCAGTCCGTACTCCTTTATGGGGCAGAGGTGTGGGCAGACGCTCTTACCAAGGAATGTTATAGGTTGCGACTCGCCCGGGTTCAGCGTCAAGCTGCGCTCCGGGTGTGTTCCGCCTATCGGACAGTATCCGAGCCTGCCGTCCTGGTGGTTGCCGGAGTCATCCCTGTCAAGCTCTTGGCAGGGGAGAGGAAGGCGATTTATCAGAGACAAGGCGAGATCGGCAAGGACGCAGCAAGATCCGAAGAGCGTGCCCGAACCTTCCAGCAGTGGCAACACAGCTGGGAGCACGAAACCCGAGGACGATGGACTGCGCGACTCATCGAGCAGGTTCAACCATGGGTCGAAAGGCGGCATGGCGAGGTGGATTACTACCTCACGCAGTTCCTGACAGGTCACGGCTATTTCAAGTCGTACCTGAACCGGATGGGCAAGACCGATTCACCGGATTGCATCTACTGCCCGGGCGTTCCCGACGACGCGGAACACACCTTCTTCCGCTGTCCGCGTTGGGAAAGGCCCCGCCTGGAGGCCACAAGAAAACTCGGGGTTTTTTCGGTGGATACGGTCTGCGAAAAGATAATGGAGGATGAGGGGAACTGGGATTGTTTGTCACAGTTCGTCCGGGGCATCCTCCTGGAAAAGAGACCCGATCTGGACCGCGAAGTGGCCCAGATCCCTTGACCGAGCGGCTGGATAAGGAGCGAGCCCCACGGGCTTAAGCCAAATTTAGGCCTAGCCTGAAGTAATGTGATAAACAATCCCAGGTTAGAATCCTAAAGAGTAGAGGAGGTTTTTTAGTGGGTAAACCCGTTTTTAGGGGAGTCCCACACTACAGGCTGGCCACCTGTGTGCGTAATTGCATTTTTCCTGCCTCTCCCTCAAAAAAAAAAAAAAAAAAAAAAAAAAAAAAAAAAAAAAAAAAAAAAAAAAAAAAAAAACTATTCTTTATTATTTAGTCCTAACAAAAATAACCTACTAACTCACAGCAAAATTAATTTATATAAATTGTTACAGCATTAAAAACCAATATGGCTAAACACTATGATACTCTCTAAGATAAGTTGAGTTGTTAGGAACTCGATATTGTTTTATTGATTGGTGATAAACACACAAGCAGTGCGTTAAATGATTTAAACATGACGTGTTTCTACTGTTCGCTTGATAGACACTAACTCTGTTGATTACATTGACCCAGTTCCTCTTAGTCTTGAGTAGGAGTATTTAACTATTACATCTGCTTTCTGAGGCGTACATCACTGCAATTAATTATTATTGATTACACTTAATATAGTCCCTAACTACTAACTAAGGTCTAAATTAAATCTGGGAAGCCTGCCAAGGTTATTAATTATTTGGTAAACTTTATCTATAATTGTATAGCGTTTGTACGCTGACATTCTATTTCGTCTTAAACATTTTGAAATCAATAGTGAACTTAAACAAGTCATTATACAACATATAAACAGATATATCACGAGTGTGGATTTTGGTTATAGGATAAGTACGATAACCGGATCCAATTTTTAATATCGAAGTTATTAATCGATATTTAATTAACATAATTATCAATACAACCTACAAATAGTGAATAATTTGAATAATATCAAAATTATCTGCACCAAACGTACAATAATTTTCATACTCTCAACACTATTTGTTCTATAAATAATTTCTTGTATGTATAAAAATTATAGTTACCCTAGAAAACTGTACAAAATAACACTAAATGATGATCTAATGTGTCTTTCTAACTCTCAAGTTGTTACTTTTGTTGTTACGTGTTTTTTATTCTTTAAACCATATTTTTCCAAGGCACCTGTCTCAATTTTATTGTTTGAATAATGATTATTTTCCCAAGATTATTACTTTTAGATTATTACATACATTGGTTATTACTTATGACATTGTAAAATCGTTTAAAATATTTCTATTATGTTTAAACATTTAAATTGATTTTAGATTAATGGTATCGGTTGTTTCTGCTATTCGAAAAATAAAGTATCGATGATTGTAACAAGTGATGTACAGACCGAGTCCGCTTATCGTACTCTGTCCTGGATATATTTTAGAACATTCTTAGAATTACAGTGGTGAAGCTCAGGTGACTAAATTAACAGCCACTATAATTCAACATCCATGGATGTTTCATATGTTATCTCATCATTATTAAATGTGATGTAGTCTTTAGAAGAAGGGAGATAGTGAAGGACTAGACTCTGAATACCCAAATTGTAAGCAATATATAGAGATAAAATATTTATGCAAGACCTCTATTGTAGGATAACACATAAATCAAATCAATTATTCCCTGCTTATCGAATTTTCGTCGCACATATAAATTAACTGAGTTTTTAAAACGGATTTTAGGGGTTTGATGAATTAATAACTTGACATTTGAAAAGCAATTATTAAATTTTATATCAACAAAAATACAACTATTTATGAAATTTACCTTTGAATTATTTTTTTCCAGGTTTCTGGAAGCTGGATTCCTGTTAGGACAATTAGGAATGACGTCATAATTAACATTGCTCGAGAAGTTTTGGACTATGATATTTATTTTATTAAGAATAGGCCTACCATTAGAAAATAATATCGTCATTTTTGAT
Organism: Homalodisca vitripennis; assembly: GCF_021130785.1. Taxonomy (NCBI): domain Eukaryota; kingdom Metazoa; phylum Arthropoda; class Insecta; order Hemiptera; family Cicadellidae; genus Homalodisca; species Homalodisca vitripennis. The sequence continues at coordinate 218,564,646 of NC_060208.1, read as the reverse complement.
TGGATGTATTATAATGACTTCTAGCTTTCCAATATGAGCGTACCAAGGATACTTATATGGGTGGGTGGTATAAAAACCTACTAAAGTCTTCACCAAATAAAACGTCTAAGGAACAGAGCTGTAAATTTAAATTTTAAAATCTTATAAGATATATTTATGGTATTAATCGTTATGTGGCACTTACATATAGAAATGTCAAAATTTTTGTATAGTATAAGCCTTGACCTTCAAAGATTCTAAGACTATTACTAATGAAAACTTGTTGCTTTTTCATTGTTGTTACGTATTGGTAACTATTTCATATTTAATGTATTAAAATGCATAAACCTTACAACAAGTATTATCGGTTTACTTTGACGGATTAGAATTCTATATGCAAAACAAATCTGAGTAACAAACAGTCTAACGTAATGAAAAGAAGTTCCCAAGTAAACAGACAAAGTGAGAGAAGTGTTGGAGGGAGGGGTGGAGTGAGAAGAGAAGAGTCACAGGTGTTCTCACCTCGAAAGCTCTCAACTTACCAGATTTCGTTAAAGAACTTGGATTTAACTTGTGTTACTTATTTACACTGCACTAAAGAACCACTGAACATATACTACATATTTATAAACGGTCTAAACTTTAACTAAACTAAAATATTATTGGTATTTAAAGAGATTTCCGTAATATGAAGTATTAATTTTACACATATTTATCTACATTAGATATTTTCAATTAGCAAATTTATGTACCTACATATTTTTTATATTATATTATATTAAGTACTATGTGGTAGTGTTATTTTTTTAATAAATATATTTAAAATGATCAAACTATGTGTTTATTTTCTAAAGAATTTCAAATGTATTCTTAATTCCCAGCCTCTTCAGAGTCTTGTATACTTCATGTCTTCTGTTAGAACCGACTTTGGGCAGATTGTAATCCAAATCATTCATAAAAAGTGTACTGGACGCTTTGAAAATTATTTTGAAAAACTTTAGCAGCTGTATCATTTGAATTATTAATTTTAAGTAAAATTGCGTGAAGTTATAAACAAAATGCCTTATAAATAAAATTAAGCACACCATTATGGCAACATACTGAAAATAACATATGCCGATTAACAATGCATTAGTGCACACACTATAGAATTAAACTTATTTATTCATATGGAGGTACTACTACATTGTGAGCACTTGAATCATTTTGAGAATTTATACAAAAATTGTTATCATACAATTTATAAAATCCATATACGGTTCATCTTGAATTGCGAACTGTTAGCCTTAAATATCTTATGTTACATATATTTTTACACCAGTGAAGTAATTTTGTGAAGCTATAATTTTTAATGTGGGATATATTATTAAAGTACATCACGTAAGGTGTTTATTGCTTATTGTTTATTTACAGAACCCAAAACAATTACAATCAGTCTTTAATGTTATAACAAAAAGTATGTATAATAGAAATTCAATAAATAACTACAGAGGTATCCTATGGCTTGGATGTAACTCTATAGGAGCTTTCTGTATTGAAAATGTCGTCGTTTTTGTGATTGTAATTAAATCGTAACACAGCACAGATTTACGCATCTAGTGGCATCATTACATAAAGTTTCAATCAGCTAATAAAATATTTACGTATAAGATATGTTGCGGTTTAAAGTACAGTTGCAAATAACACTAGTTGTAAAAGAGATATTAAACTGAACGACCATAAACTGCGGAGATGCGGTTTTTGCGGATCACAAGTAACCTCAGTGTTGGTTTTGAAAAGATGAACTTTCATAGTTAATTTCAGGATATACACTTGTATACTGCCAAAGTAGAATAATTTTCGTTGTTTGGACAACATTAATAATGATTGGTTTTGTGTCATCTCAGGTATGCTGATAAAAACTTCTTGTCATAGATTCTTGTATGCGTCTGCGATACCATATGAACTTCATCATGCATAGTTTTTTTACTCGTAGATTACTTCCAATTTTAATTTTTTAATCTGCCATTCAATTATGGACGGTACAATCCCATATATTTTACCTTTGATTATATGAGTAACATAAGACATATCGAGTTAGTATATATTTCAGTGTAATAACCAAGGTTACGTGGTTCAGCGCAAGGGTCGTACCTTAAGACTTAAATAATCTCCAGACCTCAGCATACCTCGTCTATGTGTACAATCAATGGTCTGCAATACCTCTGCAGCTTTACTGGTCATATTACTCTACATAATAAAACCAACTTAGATAAAACCAATCGAGAACCCCTTAAAAAATCACTCAAAATTCAGAGATCCGCTGATCCTACTCCAAGTGATCATGCTCTTGAATATTTTCTTGTACAATTCTTTAATAATGAAACAAAATTACAAGGAATGACCTAATAGATACATACTTTCCTCTCCTTACCAGACCATTCCAAGCACACAATGAAATTCTATGGTGTCAAAGTATGGTCTAAATGGAATCATAACTCATCTCGTTGTATACTAGATGCGAAGAAACAAAAAAAGATAATTAGAACCTGAATAAGGCAGTGACAACCAGTTTCTCAATTTTAAATCCATTCATAAAATGTAGACCAATAGTTCCCTAGAACATATTTGTATATCTACACAGTTTTAGTTACAAGTAACTAACAACCTGTAACTAGTTTTTTTCATTTACAAGTTTAATTTACTATTTTATAAAATTTATTATTCTAACAGTAAACTGGCATCACAACCAGGGTTTTATATAAGGCTTAGCCATAAATTAAAAACAGAAATTAACTGACTTTGAAATGAAGATTTTGAAAGCTAGATGATTGTAGGCATAGCTACTCATCGCTCAAAGTACCATTGATAAAGTGTGAGGTTTTGGTACGAGGTTAGGATTTAGACCACTAATCGTCGCCAAACCCACTTTACATCCATCCTGGAACAACGAGGCAGTTTAATGTTACAATAAAAAAAACAGACTATATCATATATGTGTAATACAAAATGTCGCCATTCAACACTGTCTCAAAAAGAATCTAATTATTTTATACACATATTAACTTGTGGTGAGAGAAACAGAAAGGGAACTATTATTCCCTAGTTTATGCTTGCCCGTTTCATGTAAAGCATTTTGTATTATTTTTTTACACAATCAGTTAAGGTCTGCGAGATGGTCCATTTTATTAGCTATATGTTATGTTAAAACCGCGCTTGATTAATATTTATACCCATTTCGTAAACTAGGATGTATTTAATCCTAAAACTTCATTGAAAGGAAACTTGATAAATTTTTTTAAATAGCAATGCAAATTGTTTAGTGAACTTATCAAAAGTTGTTCACTATATTCTTTAATATAAGAATATATAAAATATTTTCCTTAGAATAAGAAGATGGGAAATGCTAGCTGTAAATTTAAATAGTGTGAAAATAAATAGCACAAAAGAAGTATTGTGCAACATCACGGAACATTCTGACACGTAAATTGTGGAAATACACAAAACATGAGGCATAACCTAGAGATACGGCCGGATGGTGCAGTGACCTGACACGGATGATAAGCCCATCCGTCTGTGACCTGCAGGGCGTGATAACGCTTTACACATATTTATACCTGACACAAACTGCGGTTAGGTTAACCTTTACACACTGAATAGAAATAAAGCGAGACGTAAAGGGGAAAAGTAGTTTAATAAGCCATAAATTAATGTAATTTTCTTTTATCAGACTGAAACAGAATTATATGTATATAGTCAGGCAACGTCTTTGCTAACTGGGCGGTTGAATTGTCAACCTATGGAACTGTGAGATATTTTTAGAGAAATTTATTATTCATTGAAAAAAGTCCTTATTTAGTTTTGAAGCAGTAATAATTCATCGGGTTTTGAACATCATTACAATTTAATTTCAAAAAATATATTGAAAATATTTAAATCAATCTCATATTCTGTCCTCATAAATAATTTGATTGATTGGAATACTAATGTTTAACAACTCCTAGTTTTGAATGTATGAAATCCTAATTTTACGTAGACTATCTATATCTTACTATATCCTTAATTATAAGTAATAATGTAAAATATTTTTTTACAAACCAAAGAACATTTTAAAGTAATAAAAAATATACACTTCCTTGTGTATTGTTTTTGTTTTAATTATACAAAAATTCAAATTTGTATTGTACATTTTTTGATTTCTAAGCTTTACTCCATATAACTTTTATTTGAATGAGGTAGTAAGATACTGTAAATACACCAAATATACGCAGTTTTGAATTGAACCAAAAGGATTATAACATATATACACTTATTTACAACACAAAAAAGTTTTTTTTATAAACATTTAATGTATGTACTAATTTTTGGCAGTACACGACCATATACGCGTGTTTGATTAATTCTTTGCGCAAGAAAAATATCAGATATTGATTAATTGTTGTCACTGTCATTATCAATTTGTTCACAACTCACATTTCACCAGTTTATAATCATCCAGACTACCTGACAACCAATCTGACATCTTTTGCTGATATGTCAATTTCATCATCAGAACTAATATTTTTATCATCCTACAGGTTACGTATATCATTTGAACAACGAGGATCGCCCATTTCAAAACATAACAAAAAATTATTGACAATTAGGCTATGGAAATTTGACCGACGGTTGTGCCGTCTTTATCAGTTCAAAAGCGGTATTGACAATCGTCTGAGCCGTCGTCGGTCATTACTTGGAGGTTATATGTAAATGAAAAATAGTGAACTACATGAAAATTCCAATTGAACCGTACTGACATTGTAAATTAGTAATACGAGTATTTAAAAATTGGTTTCATTGTTTAATGAACGGAAACCAAGTTGTGTACAGTATTTTTATCACAATTTTCTTGTTCCTTCTGTACATCAAGCTTAAATAGGAGTAAAAATAAATTATCACTATCTTTACCCTAGAAATATTAACGTATATCACGAAACAATGCGATTGTAAAAAGTACATGGACATTTAATAATAGTAGAAAATAGCACAAATATTTGACTTTTTCTTATAAGAAATTAAATATTTTCTTAAGAGCTTCCTGTATTGAAAAGAATTTGTGTTTAGACCGGCAAGAACAATGCTAAGCTGCAGACACCTGTTAACCTCCCTTTTAGTCCAATAAGTATGAGAAAAATTTAGTACAGTGCCTGGTGTAACTTTATATAAGAATTTTTCAAAAATTAAATTAATGAGGCCTTTGTGATTGATACATAATAAATATGCAAACTGATAACGTATTAATTCTATTTATAAATACCAGAAAGGAATTACTAGTTCTAAGAATGATATACTTGCATAACCTTGTAATATGAGCTGACATAACGCCGCTCGCTGCACTTCCACTTCTATTACATGTAGGCTATGTCAGATGTTTCCCGGAAATGGTTCTTACTGGAATGTTGTACACATTCAATTATAGCGATGATGGACAATTTGAAATGCTGTTATTAAAATGTTATTTCCAATTGTATTATAAGACATGACTACATAACGTCGTAATACAGTTATAAAGTGAATGAAAATTTACCGTTGGCAGTAACCTGTATAAAGACATTTCTCCTTGATCAATTACGTTTGTAACACGTACTTACTTTACGAAAGATATATAAAAGAGTTGATATTTGTAGGCTTTTAAAAATACAGTTAGTAATTAAAATTAAACATTAAAAGATTGTGAAGTGATACAAATACGTTATTGTTATTGGCCGCTTGCTACAAGGTAATAGGCAATTTAATACTATTAGAATATTAGTAAATATTAGTTAAAACTAACCTAAATTATGAAACATAAACGTTCAGTTACAAGAGAAGACTATTTAAGCTACAGTAAAATTTTTAAACTCGCAGAGTAAAAAGGATTGTTGACCATATACCTCATTTAAAATTTGTAAAACGGATGGTTTGAAGTAATGGAAATTTATTAAAACATTTATAGCATTTATTTGTAAAGAATTCCAGGTTTTTATGAGCCTATTATGTTTTACATTTATCACAGTTTCTTAAAGTATGTCATGCCTAAGCGTTTTTATCTGATATTTAAATAATTATTGAAGTCAGATTTAGTTTGTAATAAATGTATGCGTAGGTTGTAAACCTAAGAACCTTTAGTGTTTTAAAACTCCACACAAGCAAGACTTTCTGGATTGAGTGCCCCATACCAACAATCAGGCAAAATTCGCGACTGAAAAAAGACAAAAATTAACATTTCCCAAATTAATCAGGCAGAAATATTCCTTAACTTTAAAACTCAAGTAACCTATTCTATTTATTTTGTTACAAGTTTTATTAACGTGAGCTTGTATTAATACAGGGTGAGGCAGAAAGGATGAACGGTTTTCAAAAAAGCAATATGTCGTTACCTGTGGATAAAAAAACATTTATTTCCAGAATAATATTCACATGATCTTACCATTTTAGAAAATTTATGTTTAAAAACAACATCTGACAGGTGACGGCCGTTTTCAGTGATGCACTTTACAAGCCGCTCTTGGAAGTTGGCTTCTACTCTTTCTAACATTGCCCTGCCAATTTGTTCGACTTCCACACGAATTGCTTCCTTTAGTTCTTGAAGTGTACGTGGTTTATGTTGGTAAACACGTGACGTGAGGAAACCCGACAAGAAGTAGTCGCACATGGACAGGTCTGGGGAACGAGGAGGCCAATCAATGTCACCAAACCGAGAAATGATGCGACCACGAAAAACAGCCTGAATTGCTTCCATTGAATTTCTTGCTGTGTAAGCTGTCGTCCCGTCCTGCTGAAACCATACTTGCCGGATAGGAATACGTTTTCTTCTTAGTTCAAGTAGGAAGAATTCAGTGAACATCTGTCTAAAACGTTCCGAGGTTACAGTTACAGTGGTCCCGTTGTCGTCTTCATAAAAGTATGGACCAATAACAACTGTACTGCTCACAGCACACCAAACTGTCACCTTGGGACAGTGTAATGGTCTCTCATGCATTAATTTTGGATTTTCATCTGACCAATAACGACAGTTCTGCTGATTAACGGTACCATTCAAATGAACATGTGCCTCATCTGTCGTAAACAAAATGATGTTTTCATTTTGGTCAAGTATGGCCTTCATTTCTCGAGCAAAATTTAGCCGCTTTACATAATCGCCAGGATTCAATTGTTGAACCATGGCAATTTTGTAGGGATGAAATCCTAGATAGTTATGTAAAATACGCCTTACTGACCGATTACTGATGTTCAGTTCAGAAGAATGTCTCCTAGCAGATCGACCAGGACTACGGAGTATGGCTTGCCGAACTCTTTCCACATTTTCTGGAGTGCGTAAAGTGCGATGAGCCCCTGGCGGTCGTTTATTCATCACTGTTCCTACTGAACGAAATGATTGAACCCAACGTAAAATGGTGTTACGAGTGGGTACATTGTTATTTCTCGCAAGATTGAAATGACGACGAAACTCGCGCTGAACTGCAACAATACTCTCATTATTACGAACAAAACACACGGTGTTGCACACTCCACGACTCCATGATGACGACTAAACAATGACTAGACAAAATGGTATGTTCTACGGAACACATGGCCACTTCAGTCGCCCCACTCCCACCACCCAGATCAGAATACTATCTGTTCTAAAAACATCCATCCTTTCTGCCTCACCCTGTATATTGCCCATTTAAAAACCTAATAATTTTACAGCTTAATAATAATATATTATGTCTGATAAATTCAATAACACTTTATTCCATTCTTAATGCAGTGTAAAATGTATTGTCCTAATGTTGGCTTAGGAATGTCCCGTTCTAATGAAACAATCAGGAATGTAAAGTTACCGCAGTTGTGTTGTGGTCACTTAGTTTGACCGCACCGCTGACACCCGGACAGTTTGTGGACTCTTCATTCTGATGGAATGAAATTTTTGATCCTTATTTCAATCGTTAGTAATTTTTTAAGTAATTACGTCATAGTTATACTTAAACATTAAATTAATTCATTAATTCGAGTTCTTACATTCGGATAGTGTTTTACAAGAAATTCTTCTTTTAATTTGTAGAACTTTTATTTTATTGGAATTGATTACTGGAATTTCTTATATATTACATAATCCTTCAAAAATAACCTGCACACACTTTGTATTGGTATTATGAATGACGTTGTTATGAAGTCGTTTCTTATGTTTTGTCTAAAATGAAATTAAGTAAACTAGGTAACTTTTGTTAAATGATAATGTCATGTAAGGATAAATAAATCATAAATTAAATAAAATAACAAGGACTTGTAAATCTTCAGCTTATTAATGTATGAAATATTTTCAGTAAACATTAACAAATTATTTCCTTCAGTTTTATAATTCTCTTTCCGTAAACATCAGAAATGTAAACAGTTCATTCAAGGGTTCAAGTTGCTGCGACCTCTAGGGCTCTGGTTAAACCTTACAAACACGTGTTACAGATATTATTACATTAATTTATTTCACGCAAAATAAAAACACAGTCTGCAATACTTGGATTAGACTTGGAGTAGCAAATGGCTCCACCAAATGTGTTTCGGATGGCAAGAAAACGAAATGAATATAACCCCAATCCGAGAGCTAGCCAGGATAACATTAAGAACTATTATTCGACCTTATATAAATAATGTATGAAAACATACCGTTGCTATGTTGGAAAGGTTTGAATCTATGTGCACTAGAGCTTAATTCCATACTCACAACGTTGATCTAGCTTTAATTAGTTGCAATGCAAATTGATAATAATGTAGTTTTGGGAACATAGATTCTAGTATTCCCATACCATTTACAACCCAAAAACATAGGCTACGATTTATTCATAATATCTCAATGTTTGTACAAAAAGATCAGACGGTTTTAATATAATACGAATATCTTGTTAATATAAATAGAAATGACCATAAGCAGTTAGAGGTAGTCAATACTTGGTTACATATTATGAACCTTGACTTAAGGCACATCCTCGCTTGTCATGATATAAGGATGTACAAAATGAAGAATCATTTTAAATTGTTATAATTAATGTAAAGTTAATTTGTGACCGCTCAACTCCAAACCGGCAAGGTTATTGAACATTGATTGGAAATTAGTTCTCTTTTCCTTAACCATAAATGTCCTAAAACCTGTGTTATGTTAATTTATAAATTTTGTAAAGCAGCCTAAATAAATAAGACTTTCAAATGCCAAATTGCAGTAGATGCCTGCATTAATCGCTTCAAAAATGTACTATAGGTGTACAAACATAAAAACCTTAATTTTAAACTGTACAAAAATATTACTACACCGTCCGTCGAATTGGAACGGTATGATCCACATTTCCACGTGTACAGTAAAATTCCAAACACCACTCTTAATCCAATACAATAATCCCTTTATCAACGTTATAGACTTAGGCTACCAAACAACATGGGTCTGAGAAATCCGCGGAGCGCGTAACGGGCGGTGGATTGCCGCATATTACTTGACGTATTATCTCCATTCTAGATCGGATTAGAGATGAGGTATCGAGGTACAATCATATTAAGATTTATTGGGTTTCTCATCCATAACAAACAGGATCAATTGTGGTTCAATTATGAGAGCAATTTACTTTCGCGAATTGTTTAATAGTTTGTGTTATAAGATAATTCATCATAAATTTGAAATAGCTATATGTTAATAGTTTTTACACTAACAACCATACACTTGTTATTAAAATAACGACAAATCGTATATTCAATTTTGATCGACCTATATAAATATCGTAATTTTATTGGAATATTTTAAATATTTATCTTTTCATATTAATTGAACATAAAACATAGTATAACATATAAAGTAGCTCATCCTTTATGTGCAAAAGGTCGTCGCTTACTCGACACTGGTCCGAAGATATTGTTCACAAGTCGGCCCAAAGAGAGAGTAACAACTGCGGCTAAGATCTGGTCGGTTATGGTTATTTAAGGGCCAACATTTGAAATGGCCGTCATTCTGAAATGGGTGTAGGTAAAATTATCACTGCAACATGTTGAACTAGACATTGTAAATTTTAACTGCTATACAATATTTGGTTAGTAAATGAGCAAGGGAAATGTAAAACACATAAGGTGTATACATGGAGACAGAATACCGAAAACTTGAAAATTCAACTACAAAATATTCAACTACTATTCTGTATCATACTGAATATAAAAGACTTAAAGGAAGTATAGAAAGGATGTATTAGCCTTAAATACTGATCAATTTTAATATACCTTATTCTCTATCAAACCACGGATACGTTAAGAGACCATGTTTTTCCTTTTTATCGATGTCTCTGAATATAAAACCTGTGTTAAACCTTTTGTTTTACATTGAGAACCAAAGATTTAGAGTAAATTGTGAGGATAAAAGTGTACTTTGTATACATTCAAATGTTAAATCTCCTTTGTTTATTTATACATGCTAGCACAAACAAACATTCAAATTGTCTCTTTAAGCTTTGTTACTTTCACCTAGTGAAACATATGAGGCCGATAATGGGGGCTAGCATGGTAAAAATTTAAATTGGACGTTTGAAATGAAATTAAAGTTTAATTCTCTTTTCTAGTTTTATCGATTTTTAGTTTCAATATTAAAAGTGTTGTAATAAATTTACTTGAGGTTATAAGCCGCATAGTGGGATTTAACATAAATATATTGTTTGCATAATTTGGTTATAAATATTCTCAATATTTAAACTGTCACATACATATTCGTATGGGGCGATCTGCTTTTATAAACAAAGTCCCAGAACTCAAAGTTCACAGCATTAGCTGAAGACTGAACTTGGATAATTGGAGGAACCATGAATAATTCATATCCGAGTACTCCGGGGCACGATTTGTATTGTCGTCGGTAACTTAATAAAAAGCATTTATTTCGGGATGAATCTGTCAAAAAGAATACTTTAAACAACACACTGCGAGTATTTGAAATTTTATAAAATGTGTTATACACGACACTCTTTGTTCTTTTATAACACTATTGTTAATTAAATGTCAAGTGGAAAATTCGCTCCAAGAAAATAACTTATTATTAATATCTTTGAACAGCTGACTAAATAATAGCACCGACTGAATGTGTTATAAATATTTTTCAATACGCTGTTTTTAGCAGTTGTTGTTTGTAAAAAAAGTCATTAGTTTTGCAAGTAATAAAAGGAACATATATTATTTTTCTATTTAAAACCTTAGTAAACAGCTTTCTTTTTTACCTTTTAATATAACTACTACAGTATATAAGTTTGTTTATTCAAGTAAAGTTAAATTGAAGTAAGACGATATAGTTTATGGTACACATAGATCTTCTGGTATTCTACTTTGTTAACGGGTTTACAATGAGAGTTGACTTGTTCTCGCTGACCTTGTGATAGGATAGTCGGAGACCAATAATAGAGGTGCTTATAGTTAAATTGTTTACTAGAATAGGAGTTATAAATAGCTACGACACGCGCTTCTCGGGGAACTATTGAGTGTTCTTTTGCGGTAGTTAGTAAGTTAGTGTTTTTGAATTTATAGTTTTCCTATACCCATCTGCGAGAGATTTTGCGTAGGAACCATGTTTGTACTCGAATTACGATTTTCAGATGGAACTTTTGCTGTTTACTATTGGCAGCTCTTTTTCAGGGATATGTATAAGTTTTGTGCAAAATTGTTATAAAGAGAAATAAAAAGTTTTGAATTCACTTAATTTAACCTAGTTTATTTTTTTAAAAGAAGAGAGCCTGTCCTTGATAAAACTTTTACAACAAACGAGGTTGTTTAATCTTTTGGCAATTAACATATAAATCTGAAAAATACAAGGATTCCTATTTTAAGTCCAAATTAATGAACTGATAGCTCAGAAATTGGTTTTAAAGTGATTTGAGAAATACTCTTTGATCTATCTACTCTAACGCATATAATTATTTAAACTTGGTAATTAAGTGCAGTTAAACTAATCAAAATAAAGCCGCAAAATTAAAGTATGCTGTTCCAAAATAAATATGAGAGAACGTTTCCTTAATCTTAAAACTCAAGTAACTTATTCTTTGGTACAAACTTTATAAATGAGAGCTTGCATAAATATATCGTCAATTTCCAAATCTAATAATTTTACAGCTTAATAATAATATATTATGTCTGGTAAATTCAATAACACTGTATTCCATTCCTAATGCAGTATAAAATGTATTTTCCTAATGTTGGTTTAGGAATGTCCCGTTCTAATGAAACAATCAGCAATGTAAAGTTACCACAGTTTTGTTATGGTCACTTAGTTTGACCGCACCGCTGACACCCGGACAGTTTGTGGACTCTTCATTGTGATGGAATGAAATGTTAGATCCTTATTTCAATCTTTTGTTATTCTTTAAGTAATTACGTTATAGCTATACTTAACCATTAAATTACCAACGAGTACTTCGAGTTCTCACATTCGGATAGTGCGTTCCAAGAAATCCCTCTTTTAATTTCTAGAACTTTTATTGTATTAGAATAGACTACTAGAATTGTTTATGTATTACATAATCCTTCAAAAATAACCTCCACACACTTTTCATTGGTATTATGACATAACTTTGATACAATGTCGTTAGTTATATTTTGTCTAAAATGAAATTAAGTAAACTACGTAAATATTCTTAAATGATTATGTTATGTATGGATAAATAAATCAATCAATTCAATTGATTAACAAGGACTTGTATATCCTTAGCACATTCATTTATGAATTATTTCCGGTAAACATTCACAAATTATGTCCTTCGGTTTTATAATTCTCTTTCCGTAAACATCAGAAATGTAAACAGTTGATTCAAGGGTTCAGACCGTCAAGTTACTGCGATATCTAGGGTTCTGATTAAACCTTACAAACACATGTTACGGATATTGTCACATTAATTTATTTTACGCTAAATAAAAACACAGTTTGCAATACTTGGATTAGACTTGGAATAGAAAATGGCTCCACCAAATGTGTTTCGGATATCATAAAAACGAAATGAATAGAACCCCAATTCGCGAGCTAGCCAAGATAACATTAAGAAATATTATTCGACCTTATTTCCATAATGTATGAACACATAACGTTGCTATGATGGAAAGGTTAGAATCTATGTGTAATAGAGCTTAATTCAACACTCACAACGTTGATCTAGCTTTAATTAGCTGCAATGCAAACGGATAATAATCTAGTTTTTAGAATGCAGATTCTAATGTTTCTATACCATTTAAACCCAAAAAGCTACTTTTTGTTCGAAATATCTCAATGTACAAAAAGATAAAAATATACGAAAATTATTTTCTATATTACCAAAATCTATTATCTGTTAATTATTTGTAAAATTATAAATATAATTTTTTTGTTCTAGAGGACAAATTATAAAAATATATACATGAAGTAATGCGGTTAATTTAAGAATGAAGTTTATTCAAATATAATGTTTCACTGTTTTAAAAACAGGTTATTCCATAAAATTCAATAGTAAATGACTTATAATTATCGATAAAATATACGGATGTACATCTAGTAAAAGCGTAAATCGCAAAAATATGCGCAGGCACTACGTGAAGAAGCTACGAGTCGCGATCTGAACGCATTAGCAAGAACGTCATGGCACCGTTATTAAAAAATACAATGATATATTTATCATACTAAAGTAAAGGATGTTATTAGTTGTCATATTTTAATTGTTTTTTATACGTTTTTTATGTATTCAAAATATAAAAATATACTTATTGTAAGCATAGAAACAGCTTAGAATTTTATGGGAAATGACTAACAGAAGTTAGAAGTAGTCAACACTTGGTTACATATTATGAACATTGGCTTAAGGCACATCGTCGTTTGCCATGATATAAGGATGTACAAAATGAAGAATCATTTTAATTGTCATAATTAATGTAAAGGTTAAACTGTGACCGCTCAACTCCGAATTGGCCAGGTTATTCAACATTGATTGGAAATTATTTCTTCTTTTCCATAACTATAAGTGTATTAAAACCTGCGTTATGGTAATTTATATATTTTGTAAAGCAGCATAAGTAAATAAGACTTTTAAATGCCAAATTCCAGTAAATGCCTGCGTTAATCGCTCCAAAAATGTACTATAGGTGTACAAACATAAAAACCTTAATTTTAAACTGTACAAAAATATTACTACACCGTCGAATTGGAACGGTATGATCCACCTTTCCACATGTACAGTAAAATTCGAAACACCACTCTTAATCCAATACAATAATCCTTTATCAACGTTATAGACTTACCAAACAATATGAATCTGAGAAATCCGCGGAGCGCGTAACGAGCGGTGTATTGCCGCATATTACTTGACGTATTATCTCCATTCTAGATCGGATTATAGATGAGGTATCGAGGTACAATCATATTAAGATTTAATGGGTTTCTCATCCATAACAAACAGGATCAATTGCGGTTCAATTACGAGAGCAATTTACTTTCGCGAATTGTTTAATAGTTTGTGTTATAGGATAATTTATCATAAAACTTTAATAGCTATAGCTTTATTATTTTTATACTAACGACTAATAGCGTATTCAATTTTGATCGACATATACCAATATCATAATTTTATTTTAATATTTTCAATATTTATGTCTTCATATATTTTGAAGATAAAAGTTAGTAAAACAAATAAAGCAACTCGCCCTTTATGTCAAAAGGTCGACCCTTAAACGCCAAAGGTTTGACTATATTGTTCACCAGTCGGTCCAAAGAGAGAGTTAAAACCACAGCTAAGACCTAGTCTATTTAAAATTCCAACTTTTTAAATGGCCGCCATTCTGAAATGGAAAGATGTAAAATTAGAATTAAAACATGTTGAAATTACATAAGTCTATCAATTGCACAAATTCACACTACGTTGCAAATATAATTTTTCCTAAACTACTAGATTGCCTTAAGTTACCAAGTGTGTACAAATCCGTCACTTATAAAAATAAAGTAGCCTTATGGCTGCTAAACATAGATAAGGTTGATTTGGAATATTTTATAACTTATTTGTATGCACACTAGATTAATTGTAGAATTTATTTTCGTTCATCGGGAGCATTGAAAGTAACTTGGTGTCATGATGTTGCAGCAGTGTAGGATTGAGTGTTGATAGAGTGTCTATTTATGGTGGTAAATGTAGGGACAGGAAGGGGGAGATAAAAGTAAAGAGGAGTAAGGGAGTAGAGAGAGTGAGAGAGAGAGAGAGTGAGTGAGAGAGAGTGAGAGAGAGAGAGAGAGAGAGAGAGAGAGAGAGAGAGAGAGATTATGTTGGTTGTGTGGCGTGAGTGTATAAGTGTGTGAGAGGTTCCAAGCCTCCTAATGAAACCGATGTAATGTTTTTATTTTGGATAAATTCAGTTTATATTCTTGTTATCATTTATTAATCATCCATTATCACATTATCATTTCTGCGGTTGTTATCTGGTTGTCATCTTATTGTAAAAGACTTGCTTTGTTGTAGCTATGATGTATTTGTTTTTCTTATATTACGAGTATACGTAAGTTGCATCATGTTGTCATTACGTTGTTTTTCCATACGAAGATTTACATTAATTATTATTTTGATGAGTACATATTCATGCTGCTCATCGCGTCTCGATCTCCACACACAGGCTATGCCCATGTGGAGATCACATCCTGTTTTTGCATGTATGTTGAGATCTTTGTATCTATAAGGAAATAAATAAATATTCATTTATTCAAATATACAATGTAAATGTTAGTTGCCATACATTACTTGGTTAGTAAATGTTTACGAGGCTTACACAAAACACATACAGTACATACACACAGAAAGAATATCGAAACCTTAAATTTACAACTTTAAAGGTGCTTATAGTTGGAAAAATGAAACCAATTGAAAATAAGTTTATTATGGTATTAGGAACTATAACCAAAATATTATACTGCAATTCTGTATCATACTGAATATAAAACACATAAAAAGAAGTATAGAAAGATTGTTTGTGCCCTAAATAATGATCAATTTTAATGTACCTTATTCTCTCTCAAACCACGGATACGTTAAGAGAACATTTGTATCCTTTTTATCGATCTCTTTCAACATGATACTTGTGTTGAAATAAAATTCTTTTTGTTTTACATTCAGAACAAAAGATTTAAAGCAATTTGTAAAGATAAAAAAGTGCTTTGTATAAATTTAAAATTTAAATCTTTAAACCTTTCTTTATTTACACATGCTCACACAAACAAACATTTAAATTGACTTTTAAGGCTTCGTTACTTTCACCTGATAAAACATTTAAGGCCGTTAATGGGGGCTAGCTTTGTAAACATTTGAAGTGGTATTTCTCGTTTTTAATTTTAGCGATTTTAGTTATAGCATTAAATGTTTTGCAATACATTTACATAAGATCATAAGTCGCACGAACTATAGAATTCAAATATTTAGCTTGTATAATTTCATTATTACGATTCTCAATATTTAACCTGTCACATGAATATTCGTATGGCGCGATCTGCTTTTATAAACAAAGTCCCAGATCTCAAAGTTCACAGCATTAACTAAAGACTGAACTTGGATAATTGGAGGAACAATGAATAATTCATCTCAGACTACTCTGTGGCACGATTTGTACTGTCATCGGTAACTTAATAAAAAGCATTTATTTCGGGATGAATCTGCCAAAAAGAATACATTAAACTATCCACTGAGTTTATTTGAAATTTTTTTAATTTGCAACACACGACATACTTTATTCCTTTGTAACATTGTTGTTAAATAATGCCATGTCGTAAATTCACTCCGCGACAATAATTTATTATTAATATCTTTCAACAGCTGACTGAATAGTATCACAAACTGAATGTGTTATAATTACTTTTTAATCACGCTGGTTTTAGCATGTTTTGTTTGTAAAAAATATTACTGCTTTTTAAAGTAATAAAAGGAACGTACATTATTTTATAATTAAAAAAACTTTTATTAAACAGCCTTATTGTGTAACTTCATCTAACTAATTCATCTACAGTAAATTAGTTTGTTTATCAATAATCATTAGACTCCTTCATCGGGGGTTTCCATGATTTAAATATACATTAAGTGTAACCCAACAGTCTTGTTTTATACTTTAGTTACTTAATATACGAGATTCTTTCTAGATTACCGAGAAATTCTTTCGTTAATCGGCAAAACTTAAAACACGTTTTCGTAGACAATTATTTTAAAGAATATAAGGTTTTAAATATTTTTCAATGTTACTTTTAGCTGCCCTGATAATTTAGCTACTTTGTTAAAATTTAACCTTTTTTGTAACAAATATTTAAAAAGTATAATATATTTCGTCTATAAAGGATCAGGTGCTATGTACGTAAAAATATTATTCACTATGAAAAATGATTCTGCAATAAAGTACAAAAATACTTGGAGCAAATATGGTTTGTAGAAAACACATTAATTTATAAATTTCAATGGAAATAGTCAGTGACACTGAACGGAGAGACACATTTTAAATAAAAAGACAATCCTTATTTTATGTTATCACTTACTTGTTATTATAACTTGCTACTTTGTTATTATTAATTATTACATATTTATTATTGTTATTTATTAATTTAAATCTATATTTATGCATTTTTCGAAGTCTGTATGTACTGTTTGAGCAGTAAACTGAATAAAACTGTTTACTATTCTAATTTAACTCAATATGATTATGATTATATTCATTAATTTTATTTTTCCATTATTGTACATTGGGTTTACGATTGGAAGTGAAATAAATAAATTTTGTTCATTACAGGTAAGTAACTTATGCAAATTTATTACTTACAAATATTGATTGCTAAGGTGCTTTAATACATAGTTATGAAATGAAAGTATACAAACATACTTTACTTCATCCCAAAGTACTAAAGAAATATGAAAAACGTAAATTGACCTGATTTGTAATAGGAGTTGCTGTAACAGGTATTCAAAACTATCTAGAATGATGTAAGTGGAATTCTATGTAATTTTGAGACAGTGATACACAACTGAATACTCGGCCTATAGTCCGCTGAAACTATGTATTTATAGTACACAGCTAAGGAAATCTTAAGGTTGTTGATATTACTGATAAAATCATAGTCTAATGTCTAAAACATGCTTTCTTCACTTTAGACATAATAAGTTTTGAAAAACATTGAAAGACACTACTAGTCCATATCTAGTCAAAATAAATGTTATAATATTATACTTCACTGTGCAATAATTAAGTATTTGTGACATATATGTGAGGTAAGCTTAAAATATCATCGAAACAAACTTCTAGGAAATATATTACTAACGTACTTCATATATTATTGAGAACTCAGTCAACACTTACCGTAAACACTTTAACTACTTCTTCACTCCTTGTTGCTACAAGATTTACTGAAATAACTTTCTTGTTACATTTATGTTCCTTTAACTATTTAAGTAAATTTTACAGTGACAATTTGTACTTATATCTTTGAAAGAAATGTTATTATGTAGCATGTAGCTTTAGATTTCGTATTTCGATAAATAGTACACCGGTTGTCTTAAAAGTCTCTCCGCCCACTATTAAAATCTTTTTGATTAGAGATTTGTCATATCTTCTCAAAATATCTAGTGAGAGAATTTTTTCCTAAGAATAACTTCCTAAGTAACTTTTATTATAACTAAAATTGTGTGTAATACATTTAAGTTCTGAGATTCTTCTTCTTTTTATAATACCTTTAAAACGATGTGTCACTTGCAATGGGTTCTTATTCCAACATTTTTTCGTACCGCTAAACTTCCCCATTTTGGGGGGTGGACTAGAAAGTTTTTGATATAAACAAGCCTCAAAGTAAATCACTTCATCTTTAAAGTTAACTGGGGAGGCAGGGAAATTTTAAGGCACACAGAATGCACACGGAGCAAAGAGAGAGAGAGAGAGAGAGAGAGAGAGAGAGAGAGAGAGAGAGAGAGAGAGAGAGAGAGAGAGATTATAAAATTAAAGCAACGCTCGATGGCAAAATGTGACTGTTAAAGCCACACCTACTAAGCTGTAAATTGAGGTGAAGGATAAATGCTGTCACGCCGGAATCGCCGAACGCAAATTAAAGTATATCGTTAAAAGAAAATAACTAAATCAGAATGTATAGATCTAATTAATTTTACGATGGAGTAAAGATACGTATGTATGCATAATAGTTCAAGTAGTAAATCAATACAAAGACTCTAACCGATTTCTCAGAGCGAATATAGAAACTGTAAAAAGAAGAGATGTACATAAAATGAGACGTAAATGATATCTTAGGTTAAAAACAAGCGATCCAAACATTAAAATTTTAAGTAACTGAATGTAAACTCTGTGAAAGTGATTAGCCGAATGATAAGCAGATCATTGTCATTAGCCGCTGTGCGTTACGTCTTAGGCGCCTTAAATCTGCTCGCAGCAATATCACTACATAAAATCATGTTTTTGGATTCCTTGGGATGCGCAATTTTGTTCAAAGGTTACTTGAAATATACCTTCCTGTAACATAATTTAATATCTAAGCCATTAGAAATATATTTACTAAATATTTATAGGAGATAATATATAAGAAAATATTTTAGAAGTGGTGTAAAAATATAGGTAAAATACATAATGTTGTCTTCCAAGAAATGTTCAGCAGATGTAGGATCGGTACAGTAAGACTGATAAAGGTATTACAATAGTGGTAGGTTTGAGTTGACAACAAGTCTCTCTAGCCTTGTTTTTGGATAGTCGAAGGCCAATGAAATGAAATGAAAAATGCCTTTATTTACAGAGGCGAGTTTGGACTTAAAACTCCTCTCTACCACTTAACCTCCAATCAAAGGCATCGGTAATAGTTAACTGGTTAGAGGAACGGGTCGGTATAAAATCTCCGACATGTTCATCTCGGCGTATTTTGCGTTTTAATAATTGGTGTATTAAAATTAAATCAATTATCTATTAGTCTGCACGGTTTTTCAGTGAGAGAACGCTTAGGTAATAAAGGATTTATAATAATTGCGACTTCGTGTCGTCGCGACCGGAAGAGGGCACCTTCAAGAGGAATAATAACCGTGGATCCGCCACTAGATTATCTCTATCCAAAACCTAACCAGCTTTGAAGACTAAAGAGATTAACTAATAATTTGGATATAGTTCCGAAAGGTTCCCTAACAATTATACAAAGTCCCAGGCCACGTACACTCACTTCTACCGACGACTCCACCCGATCGCTGCACAACGACTGCCCGCACAACCTCCGGTCTCAGCCTGCTAACCTAGCAGGAATCATCTTACCAGAACCTGTCCAGAAGAATTCCGGATGGTAGGAGGCTCCTATTGTTCAAGCTAACAGCTAGAGGTCGATGTAGCTGGCTATCGCGTTCGCGGCTACAGAAGGATTACGCGCGCCAAATTCAAATCTATAGCGGCACTCGCCGCATAATTAGCTAATTTAAATGTAAAATAAAATCATATTATAAGAAATTTATGATTTACCTATACATTTTATGTTACCTATGATAAGCTTTCACTAAAAGGACAATAGTACATGATTTAACTGGACACCATAAGATAAATACATGTAAAAATTTAATGAAACTAAGTGTACACACGTATTAGGAAACATTTGTGGTACAAGCTAAAATATATTAAACCCAAAATAGTAAGTCTATATTAGTTCTCGACCACTGAGGGGTGGATAGGAGACGTGAAGACGTTTCTTGCATTACTTATTCCTATCTTCCGAATAAGATTTGCTCTTTCTTTTTTAAAAAGAGGATCCCTTCACTCATCCAGCCTTTGGCAATCTACGGCGACGGTAGTAAGGACACTACACTCGTGCTAGGAATTTGTGTGTTTCTTTAACTTCGGTTTAAACTGAAAATTGAATTACGTAACGGAATGAAATACATATGACAAGTCCATTTTGAGACGTGGCACCACATGCGGATAAAGATGGATTAAAGATGTATTTGGCATAGAAAATAGCAACAAAGAAGTAATGTGGCAATAATTTAAAAAGAAACGAACATATCAATACATAGGAAAAAGAGTTGAAAACAAAATTTTTCTAAATGTACATATACACTTACCCATTTGTAACATTTGTTAGATTCTTATGCAGGCTGACGAAATCTACGATATATATATATATATATATATATATATATATATATATATATATATATATATATATACAAAACAACTTTACAGATATTATACAACTAATCCACTTATACATGCGTAAACGATATAACTACATATAGAAAATACTCGATGAACTTATGATAGAAATAAAGATTATCTTGAATTAATTAAACCTAGCAGATCAAGTCTTGATACGCCTGGATATATATTACAAACGGATTGAGATGCTTATTTAAAATCTTAACCGTACCTATTAAAATACTTTTTTGGGCTTTTTTGAAGGTAAATATATTCCCCCCCTTTTGAAAAGATAGGTAGAGGGAGATCACTTTTAAATTTTAAATTGCAACCCCTTTCTCGTGACAGTCAAATTGAAAGTCAAATTAAAAAAAACATAATGAAATGAAACAATAATTTCTACAACGGTCCTAGCAAAAGTTATGGGCAAACAGTCCCTAACATTTAAGCCCTGATACGCCTGGATATACTCCAAACGGGATGAGATATCAATGAGCGTCCTTTAATATACTTACTAAATTACTATTTTAGAGTGTTAGGAAGGTAACACCCACCCTTCTCAAAGGTTTATTTTTTACATTTTTCCCTTCAATATGTTTTTTTTTCTATTTTTCCGTTGTTTGTGTTGAAAATTCTTTATATTAGCTGTACATAATCTTAACTTTGTTACACTTCATGAACAATATTTAATATAGTTTTAATTTATCTAAATTTAATAGTAGTTCAAAATAAGAGTGTTATTTTAATTTTTTTTAAACAAAACTTATTTCAGTGAAGTTTGAAAAAGTAATATAATCAACTACTCTAATCTGTATATGAACTCTTCTTATTCTCTTGAATCAAATGGTTAGTAATCGTACAACTAAATAAATGCGACTTAGTTAACTTTATACATATCATTAAACTAGCGATTTTTATTTTCCTTAAATAATTGTATGACGGTGATATAACAGTTATTGACGTGAAAAGGGTCAGTTTAAGGTCTGAAATCCTAACAAGAAACAAAGAAAAATGTTTTTTAATAAAAATTACCATTTCAATTTTTAACGATTTTGATGATGTCTCAATTAAACTTCTATCGAAACTAGGCTTGCTATCAATTTCTTTTTTATGAAAATTATCAAAGGAAACCAGGTTGTGCTTATACAATACAAATTGTCTCTTAGCTTCTCGACTAGAATACACCCTTACTTAGATTCAGTTCAATTATAAAATCTGTTAACAAAAATAATGTATTTAATATGTATATAATACTAAAATTAATGTGTAGGCTACGATAAATTAACTATAAGATTGAAATAACCCACTAATAACAAAGTTGAATTAATCAAACCTAAAATAAAATCATTATTTTAGTACATTTTTTGTAACGATAATGCGGTTTGGGTAACCGTAAAATTTTTATAGATTAATTTATTTACGTACCGGTAAATATAGATGGCAGTAAGTTTAAATCAGAGTTACTGTTACGAATTTGAGGAAATACCATTCCATACATTAATTATTCTTCGTAACGTAACGTATTCTACAGTACTCTTAATGCAGTAATACGCGTATACATAGAGGTGATAAGTCTGAATCAGAGAATATTTCAAGAGGTAATAAGGTTGCATTTTGAGGAAAGATATAACTTAAGATATAACTTTTTTAGAAACGTTTAAAATAGTTTGTTGTAGTTGTCTAAATATATTGATCATCGTCTTATACTAAAATATATTTGTAGAATAATTATGAAAAAGTAGAGTCCTAGTAATCGGATCACGTTTCCGGTGTAGGTAAATAAATAATACGTTCGTAGTCACGTGACCTGCTCACAGTGCTGTCCCCGTACCTTACAAAGCTGCAATCCCCCAAACATTTTCCTCTTGATCAGTGAATTTCAAGTTGCCGATACACAAAATGGGAATTGAAGTGAAATTGAAACTTTACTGTTGATTGAAGCAATTTCTTCACAAAGAACGGGAGGAGAATCTCATTCAGTTCACGTTAACCCAATGGATTCTACCGATCTTAAGATGTATAGGTTTAAAATTAAAACCAACTGATAATATACAACTTCAGGTATTCAGGAAATCTTATTCCCTAATACCTGGTGTGAGATAATTAATTTAACATCAAAGCAATGATCATATATGCCCGAAAGTTTTGTGTTGATTTTTATCGGAATATATTCTTTCCATTCATCCTCATCGCAGATGATTTAGAAAAATATAAATATACATCTATGAAAATAAATATAAAATAGTTAATCTAAAACTGCTTTACAGATAAATAGTTAAAATAAAGGAAAGTAACTTGAATTAAATTTAATATCGGAATAAGTTAAACTAAATACGGTTAAAAAATTGAATATATTAACATTGAAACCATACGGCCTGTTATACTAGTAGAGAAAACCTATTGCCAATTTATTGTAACCATACTTAGTTGCGACTATAAGTATCATTGAAACAGAAGCAATAAGATTTACTGATGAGCTCAAAATATCTACATCTAAGAAATTAAATGACCCAGAAAAAACTCTGTATTTCTCTGTATTACGCATGATTTCCTGCTATCAATTTATTCAAAGAAAAAAATCTTTAATTTTAAAATTAGAAGTTTCAATATTTTTTACTAAGTGGGCATTATTTTACAATGTGCCATTTATAAATACACTCTTATTTAGTGTAAATGTTTTAGTCACAACCGCCTGACACTATTATGTCGTTTATTGGTTAGTTTACTACAATTAATATAATAAAAAATTTCCAAATATAAATGTTGGCAATTGAACCTCATCCTGGTTTTTCTCAGCGATTTCAGTAATGCAGAAGCAGTGACCAGAAGACAAGCTGTGTAGCAGAACTATGATTACGAGAAAAGTACTAATAAACTGTAATCTCGTAAGTTTTAACTCAGGATTTTTTATCAAGCAAAGTCTAATCCTAACTATTATTTTCTTCGGTCATCATTCTCGTAAACATTGAGATTAAAATTACAAAGAGATTTCCCTAGAGTGTTCAGCAAACATTGCAATGTGAAACTAAAAGTAAGAAACTTTACTTTACTTGTTACAAATTTTGAAATATTCTTTTATTACTTTTAAGTTAAATGCCCTCTCTTAAAAAAATTCTAACAGTTTGGTACTTTAAAACTCACTAGTACATAAGTATTGAATATTTATGTACGAATTCTGCGTTTCAGGAAATAAATATAAATTCTGATACTTAGCTAATACTTTTACAATTATATAATTCCTCAAAACTTACAGTTATTCATCATATTGTATAGATAAATAAATAAATAAATATATATATATATATATATATATATATATATATATATATATATATATATGTATAAAAATATAATAAACACACACACACATACATATAGTATGCTAGTGTACTTATATACAGGGTGAGTTTTAAGTCCCTTCCCCCCCTATTTTTTTTTAAACCGTATAAGTTAGGAGGTTTAAACTCCGTACATATTCGTTAGACCTAAATACCTTGTTTTTCATGGGTTCATTGACTCTCCACCTCCAATGGGGGACGGTCCACGAGGAGTAAGCCGAGATTCTTAAATGTAAGCATAGGTTGATATGCACATCAAATTAAAGGTCTCTGTAAGTAGAATACAATGCCGCAAACCGGACCTCAAAAGGTTAATCCTAATGAAAATTACAGGGTGTTAAAATGTACAAAATAGTAATGTGCTATTATCTGCGTTTTATCGCGCAACTTTTTAAAAGTTCATTTCAAAACAATTTTTCTATTGCTGTTTATTCTTTAAAAGAAACTTTATTTTGTTGTGTTTAATGATTTTAAGGGATCACTGGAAGTCCGAGATCTAGGAGTTAACTAAAGGATTTAATAAGAAGTCGGTCATGTGATGTGTCGTTTAACATTGCCTTTTAACGCTGGAAAACTGTGCTACAAATCTGAATTAAAAAAGGATAATTCGTAATTTTGTTAATAATAATTTTGTTCAGAATCTGTGGTCTGCATTTTTAAATGTAATCTTTGACATAGTCCCTGTGTCGTTGTAAAAGTTAAAGTTGTATGTTATCTGGGTATTCCCAGAGACTTGTTATGTTTGGTTTCAGTTACTTGGGCCATTAAGTATCTGACCTTGTTAGTTGCAGTGTGGCTACTGACCTTGTTAGTTTTAGTGCTGTTAAAGTTAGAAACATGTCTCGCACTCTTCAAGAAAAAGTTGACATGGTGTTTATTTTTTGGCGCTTCTGGGAATAATTACCACGAAAAAATGAGACGATTTAATGAAAACCATCCAGAAAGACCTGTTAGTAGAACCTATTTAAAAGGCAGTTAATAACAAAAATTTAGAGAGACTTGGTAGCGTTACTGATGCAAAACGTTCAGGCCGTCCTCCTTTGTCAGAAGAAGTTGATTTTGAGGTTCTTTGTACAGTTGTGAAAATCCTCAAACCTCTTCGAGACAAAATAGCAGACAATATCGGGGTATCACAACGCAAAGCAATAATAACCCTGAAGAAGCACAAATTTCATCCCTACAAAATTATGCTACATCACGCATTAAATGAAGATGACCCGGACAGAAGATTGCAGTTCTGTGAAAACTATGGATAGACTAATTATATCAAATCCAACAACCGTAAATAATATCTGCTTTAGTGATGAGAGTACATTTTACGTAAATGGTTTAGTGAATAGACACAACTGCAGATACTGGGATAACTCTAATCCCCATGTTCACAGAGAACATCATACCCAGTATCCCCAGAAAGTAAATGTTTGGGCAGGTCTCTTTGGTAACCACGTGATTGGACCACTGTTTATTGACGGAAATTTAAATGGAGAAAGTTATTTACATATGCTCCAAAATAATATTCATCCATTAATAGAAAATACAATTCGCACTAATGGTGGGGAGTTTAATCGAGAAGAAGTAAGGTTCCAGCGGGGCGGTGCTCCTCCACACTACGATGTTAATGTTCGTGGTTACCTTAATGTACATTATCGTGAGAAGTGGATAGGACGACGCGGGGCAATAGAATGGCTGGCACGGTCCCCTGACTTGAACCCACTGGATTTTTTTTGTGGGGAACACTTGAAGTCTGTGATTTATTGTACACCACTCGCATGTGTGGAAGATCTTCGGAACAGAATTACTGAGGCCTGCAGGAAAGTAACACCAGAAATCCTAACCCGTGTAAGGAGTGAATTTGTTTAACAGACTATACTACTGTCAGGAAGTAACAGGCAATCAGTTTGAGCATCTACTACAATAAAAGGGTAAGTAAAAATCTACTAGTATCGGAATCGTACAATATTAGAACCGGAATCGCTGTTGAAATAAAAAATAAATGGGTCTAAAACCTTTGTAAGACAACAATTCTTTAAATAAAATACTTACAAGGCGACACAACACATGATCGACTTCTTATTAAATCCTTTAGTTAACTCCTAGATCTCGGACTTCCAGTGATCCCTTAAAATCATTAAACACAACAAAATAAAGTTTTCTTTTAAAGAATAAACAGCAATAGAAAAAATTGTTTTGAAACGAACTTTTAAAAAGTTGCGCGATAAAACGCAGATAATAGCACATTACTATTTTGTACATTTTAACACCCTGTAATTTTCATTAGGATTAACCTTTTGAGGGTCCGGTTTGCGGCATTGTATTCTACTTACAGAGACCTTTAAAATTTGATGTGCATATCAACCTATGCTTACATTTAAGAATCTCGGCTTACTCCTCGTGGACCGTCCCCCATTGGAGGTGGAGAGTCAATGAACCCATGAAAAACAAGGTATTTAGGTCTAACGAATATGTACGGAGTTTAAACCTCCTAACTTATACGGTTTTAAAAATAAATAGGGGGGGAAGGGACTTAAAACTCACCCTGTATAATATAAGTACAATACAATATACAGCATATATACTAAAAGTTATAACCAATCATCTTAGTTCCTGAAAGAAACAAATGTAACGTAATGAAAGTTTTCACAATAGTTGAAGATCTCTACACCTTACTGCGTATGACAATTTTTGAATTATTTATTTGCTTTTTCTGTTTCGTCTTCACAAATATTCACAGAAAATTTTATTCAATGCGTATATAGTTAGAAAATGTATTGTGATTTGATCATAACTGATAATAACTAGCTCTTATCATGGATAAAAACAATAAAATTATATTTAAATAGTCTTGTATGAGTAAAAACTAAAATATGTATTTGTTTCTTATTTTTATTCTACAATATGATATTATTTCGTTTAAGTATCATTTGTACCACGTAATACAAGAGTATAAAATGTTAATTATATTCCTTTTTTATGACAGGGTGTCTTTTTAAATCGAATATTTTTTTAATTTCAAAAATAAAAACCTCTCAAGCAAAATAAACTATCACTGCATAATTTTATTTAAGGCATTATATACTAGTTACAAAATACGTGTTAATATAATATTTTTGTAATGTAGGCTACCTAAGCTCCCGCTTCTTCCGTAATGTATGGGACTAACGATGTGTCAAAAATAAGACAAAAATTTTCTCATATAAATTTTTAATTAAAAATTGTTTTTTCTACATTTCATGATCAGGAAAATATTTCAACAAAATTTAAGTTTAAAAGTTTGTGTTCTGCTATAACCCTTTAAATTAACTGTATATTACTATTCTTATAATAAAGTACTTTACTTTCTTAATAACCCCTCTCATAAAATGTCATATACTCTATGAAGTGCAGACTAGGTAATAACGAATATTTTAAAATTCAGAAAAACGTTAATTCTTCATTCAGTATTTTTTATATTGTTACGACTTACATTGATAATCAAATATTTTATTAATACATGCAATACTTTGTACGTAATTATAATTAATTTGAAATAAATAAACACACTTGTATAATAAAACTTGTGTTATGAATATTATTATCAGTTGCAAATGTTTAAACACAAATCTTCCTTATACCGTGATTAAAATAATTATAATAAATACATAGATATACCTTAAATAAATTGGGTTGTACGATAATTATTATGAATAGGTTACAACTACCTTGCTGATACAACTTCATTTACTTTATCGTTGTCAGTTTTGCAACTTAGTAGTACTTTGCATTAGTGAGATTTTTTAAACAAGCGTTAGAGGCATCCCAGCTAATATATAGACCACCTTTATTGATAATATATCATCTGTATCATTATACCTCGTAATACTAACGCCAAATACACTTCTATTATTATTAAGTAACTGTATGCCCATGGCTCAGTACGCAAAACTTATATAGAAACTATGTGATAGAAGACAAACAAAGCAGAACACTGTATTTGGCTGCACTAGCAGTGTCCGTTGTTTGTTAGGTTTATACTACCAGATTGCAAGATCATTGTGAGTGTGGATTTAGGCAGATAGACCTGGGATATATCCCAGGTATTGTTTAAACTTTACATCAATACAAAAGATTAGTTTCTTACGATAAGAATCTATGAATTTACTTTACTTCTAAATATAATACCAAGGCTTGAACTATATGTACATAAATACAGTACATTTACTTCAAAATATAAGTGTAAAAGTCTCTTACCTATCTTTGGTATACTAAGAGGAATTAGGCCTCACTTGCGTATGTCATATTAGCCAATAGCTCGAAAAATATTAGAACCGCAATTCATGCACTTAAATTTGTTTTCATTAATCCTTAGAATGTATATTTCCGTATAAAAGATGTAACATGTCTCTAAAGCAATACTACTGCCTAATAATCTTAGAAATAATGTATGAATGCAATAAAAAGGCATGAGCTTTACATGATTTATCATATATATGAAACATAGCAGGTACATACTTTGTATCCAAAGCATATAAAAGCCACAAAATTCACAATAGTGTACCTATGGTGGAAATGGTTCAATGCGAATGTTAAGTTCAGACCCAGCTCAACTTCCTCTCGGCACAGCGTCTGGAATCCGAAGCTGTTACATAATTAACTCGTGGAATCTGGCGTCATGGTCTTCTGAAGGGATAAAAAAAGAAGCTCAAAACAAACTTTTCAATAGTGTTGACATCAGAGACACTTGCACAAAGAAATATTAAAATAGAGTGTAATCTAGGTGAAGAGATATTATCATTGCCTCGTCAGGTGCACAGCTGAGTGCACTACGATGTTTCTGACATGATCTCTACATAACCCAATCACAAACCATGAGCTGGAGGTGAACTCAGCATTCAAACTGCACAATGTTATGCAGACATATCCTTATGCAACAACCTTGACACGTCTACATTACGGGAGTGGCATATGGAAATTCATGAAAATCGTAAATGCATCATTTAAGTCTATATGAACATCAGTTTAAAGTTATATATAATTTGAGCGAAACCACACTCCATAAGCTTTATTCATTACAAAACAACTGTGATACATTTAAAAACAATATTTCTGATTTGATTTAAGGCCGTCATATTTGAATTTCATATGTATGGACGGATACCTATTTTAGTAATGCTTAGTTTTGTTATAAATTAAGTTAGTAAAACACAAATACAGTATATACTGCCACATATTTAAATCTTACAAAGTTTCTAGATTATAGAATGTTTACAGTTTTACTATGATAGTATCATACCAACCAGTAAAGGGTTATGTAGTTACTCACTGTTTTATAAGTTAAATTGAGCTTCAAAACCTAAAATGCAGTTTTAATTAGACCTATTCCAGATTAAAAACCAGATCAAACTTATCTGATATACGACTATGTGGAAGGTATATTTGTTTCTCCCGTGTATGTATTAGGGGTCTAGGAATTTTTTAGATAAGGTATAAATAAAGACTGTGTTCAAAACCTAAATACAAGTTAGAAAATGTTGAACCACTAATTCAAGCCTTTTAGTAAGAAAAATGGTTTGATTTGTTTTCCTCTCGTCATATACTAAATGCATCTCATGTTATTGCTCTCCGCATTGAAGTTCAATATTCCGATATTTAACTTATTTATTGTCATGAAAAAAATGTTTGTAAAGTTAATAACGTTATTACTTATATGTGATCACATAAAGCTCTGTGGAAAAAATTCATTAGTCTTAGTCAAACGCTTAGGAGCCTAATTCAGTCACGATACTGTCTCCAAGTTGATTATGTCAGGTTCAATGCATCCGTGAATTTTCAGAGGAATCGCACGTAATAACAATTAGCTTATGTGTGAACAGTTTATTAGTCTAAATTAGATGCTTGGGAAGTCTATTCCAGTCACGTCAATGTCTCCGAGTTGAGAGATGAATTATGTCAGGTTCAATGCATCCGTGACTTTTCAGACGGAATCTACGTAATACCAATTAGCTTATGTGTGAATAGTTTATTAGTCTAAATTAGATGCTTGGGAAGTCTATTCCAGTCACGTCAATGTCTCGGAGTTCAGAGACGAATTGTGTCAGGTTCAATGCATCCGTGACTTTTCAGAGGGAAAGTACGTAATACCAATTAGCTTCTGTGTGAATAGTTTATTAGTCTAAATTAGATGCTTGGGAAGTCTATTCCAGTCACGTCAATGTCTCCGAGTTTAGAGACGAATTATCTCAGGTTCAATGCCTTCGTGACTTTTCAGAGGGAACGCAAGTAATAACAATTAGCTTATGTGTGAACAGTTTATTAGTCTAAATTAGACGCTTGGGAAGTCTATTCCAGTCACGTCAATGTCTCCGAGTTGAGAGACAAATTATGCCAGGTTCAATGCATCCGTGACTTTTCAGAGGGAACGCACGTAACACCAATTAACTTATGGGTAAACTGGCAACTCTCGCTCTCCACATAAAGGAGACGCGGTGTGCGTCGAAACGTGAAGATGAATGGTCCCTTGAGAATATAAATCACGGAATATAGGAAATATATGATGTGAGGTCTTCTCGTCTGTCAATGATTTATAGATATCATATTCGTTCACCTTTTCTAGACATTGAGTAAAGTAAAATACATCACTGTAATTGAGTCGTGTAATACAAAGTGGGCTTTCTGTTTGAGCGCTTTAATATTTTAATGTTTTTATTATTTGTTTTTATTTAAAACAATAAAGTAAACGTGTTTTTGAATTGTGCTATCAATAACTCGTTTGATCAGTATTATTTAATTCTGATATTAGCAATATGAATATTGTAAATAAATGTATTATTATTTAAACTGTGTTTTTTAGAATTGATTTTATATAAATAATTTAAAACATATGTAATAAAAACTAATAGTTTTAAAGTAATGAAAAGCAATATTTTTTATTGTCTAATTTACATGTTTTATTTCTTTGTGGACGTTTTCTTGTAATTTTTGCTTATGAAGTTAGATATCCACCCCTCCTTCCTACTCCCAACCCTATCAGAATATCCAAGGTTATACTTTTACCGCTATGATATAAAAACATATGAGTCTCGACATGAAACAACTCACATCATCCCCAGACATACTGAAGATATCCCCAACATAGTTTTAAAAATTAATTTATTTCGTAATCATCAAAAATCCTAGCACATACATTTATAGAATAGCAGTAATTATCAGAAGGATTTGTCTGGTTAGTATATTATAGCATTAATAAATATTATTATACTCTGTAAAACTTATAAATTTGCGTAATCCATTCATAAATTTAATAGCATTACACCTTAACTACTCGTATACCCTCAATAGAACACATAACTTATACTAAGATAGTTTTTTTTAATAAATACGCGGTGTAAACATGTTGTTCGTAAATAAATTTCATATTATAGGCCACTAAAGCCAGGTTCCTTCTCTCTTAATCTTTTGTATATTTAATATCAAATAATATAAATGCAAGAATGTTCATAAAAAACTCCACATTAAACGTATTGTTTCATAACTTACGTTTTGAAGATAACGTGACTTATTAACAACCTTACTACAAATAAAAATGGTATTATTAACATATACAAAATAAGAAACATTTTAATTCTAAAGTTTCTACAGTATTTAAAAATTGTTGTCACAGTCCATAAACCATACTGACGACTTTGTGACATGAAAAAGAACTGTCTAAGATGTTTGAATATATTGGATTATTATGTTTAGTATCATAACGTATTAGAAAGATAACGAAATTTTTCCAAAGAAGTTAGATCTTATTGATTGCTATATCTCTAGTGAAATACAATAAAACATTTTATAACTGGAACGGAACAAAACAGAAACGAGTACCTGTAGGAAGATATTGACTAAATTGTCTCCACACTTACCAATCACAAAGGCTTGAGCAATACCAAGAGAAGATTGATAATTAACTGTTTTCAAACAAATGTAGTTCAATCTACCAACTTATCTCAGATGTTTTAATTTGTCTAATTTTATACAACACACCTTTTATACAGCCTTTTTCATTCCTAGAGACTAATTACAGTAACTGCTTCAATTGGATGTACAAATTAAAAATAGATACTATGGTGTTTACTTAATGTCTAAATGTAATTAAATGCACACATCTTAAAAAGAAAACTAATTTGTAAAATGTGTTTCTGAGTGCTAAACTTAAGAACGGCAGTACCAATACGACTAATTCTTTTTATAAAATATTCAATGATATCTGAGGAAGTTTATATGAACATAAAGATTAGAAATGATACCTCTAATGTTTTATTATTCAAAACACGTTGTAGTAATTATGTTTCTAATCCAAATATACCTGACACCGGAAAAGTTAAAAATATGGCTGGAACATCTTTTTACATAAAAATTTATTAAAATAATAAAACGTACAGTGCTTGATCAGTAGTACAATTCAGAAAGCAAATTAAAAAGTTTGTATACATTTTATTCTAGATTGCGCAAAGTAACGAATATAGAATATCTAATGCATGGTAAATACTTTAAAAACCAGCTATAGAATAAAGCTGTAGGTGTTTTCACGTAAGACATTCCATGCCTTCTTGAAATTGTGATATGGGGTTTTAACAGTAGCTTATGGAAAACTAAAGAAATAAACACTAAAACTCCTCAACGATCATTCTTTCCCAGACTACAGTCTAAAAAACAACGAGACTTCTATAACGCAAAACTACATAAACGATAATTTTAGAATATTGCATGAACTTAATTAGAATCTCTTCTTTCTATCAGAATAAGAGAGGAAGTACGTACGATTTGCCTTTAGGCCGTAATAGGCCATTCAGTCTTTCATCGGGAACCTCGCCAAAAAGGTAAAACTGAAGTATATATTCCTAGAAATATTTTAAACAGATATCAGATTACAAGAGCCGAAAGTAGAAGTTTTTGACCGAAGTATATTTCCTAGAAATACGCATATAGTTTACAGATTGGGCCAATAAGTCAAACTAAATGGATTTAGTTTGACTAAATTAAGTAGCACCGTAAGTGGATTTAAATTGCCGAAGTTGGCTTCTCATTCCTGTGTATGTTAACTCTCCTATGGTACCAAAAAGTCTTACTGGATCGAAAGTATATGAGTAGGGCCATATACATACACTTTTGACTGAAGTAGGTTTCTAGACATGTGGATTTGGATTTTCTTGTTCGGGATTACAAGGAAGATTCATCAGTGACGTTTGAAATGTAGTTGATTTTAACCAGAAATAGCTTATTCGTGTAAAAAGTACTATACAAATTATGTTAAACTCCCGTACTTTTCAACATGAACACTTAAATAATATATATCTCACTTATACCTAGTAAAGTTTGAAAAATGTCATAGGACTCCATCATATTACATCATAAGTGTTTTTACGTCACAAGTGGTATAAGAACTTCAATTTTGAAAAGTGCATGCAATGCCACTTATAACAGTTATTGATACAATATAAATAAACCAATCTTAACGCCTACATTATTTTGAACTTGTTCTTTCTACTTCATAACACTTCCATACATCATCTATTTAATTTCCCCTAAAAGTGAAGAAAATATGAATTGCAGCTTCGGTGACAGTCATATGTTTATCAGTGAACTAGGTGCAGTATATTATTGCTAGACTTTTCTATTACTTTTGTTTTATATTTCTTTACCGTTCTTTATTATTTAGTAATAGCAAAAAATAACCGACTAGCTCACAGCTAAAGTCAATTATTTAATTGTTACAGCATTAAAAACCAATATGGTTAAACACTATGATATTCTCTAAGAAAAGTTGAGAGGTTAGGAACTCGATATTGTTTTATTGATTGGTTATAAACACACAAGCAGTGCGTTAAATGATTTATACATGACGTGTTTCTACTGTTCGCTTGATAGACACTAACTCTGTTGATTACATTGACCCAGTTCCTCTTAGTCTTGAGTAGGAGTATTTAACTATTACATCTGCTTTCTGAGGCGTACATCACTGCAATTAATTATTATTGATTACACTTACTGTAGTCCCTAACTACTAACTAAGGTCTAAATTAAATCTGGGAAGCCTGCCAAGGTTATTAATTATTTGGTAAACTTTATCTATAATTGTATAGCGTTTGTACGATCATGTTCTATTTCGTCTTAAACATTTTGAAATCAATAGTGAACTTAAACAAGTCTATATACAACATATCAACAGATATATCACGAGTTTGGATTGTGGTTATAGGATTGAGTACGATAACCGGATCCAATTTTTAATATCGAAGTTATCAATCGATATTTAATTAACATAATTATCAATACAACCTACAAAATATAGTGAATAATTTGAATAATATCAAAATTATCTGCACCAAACGTACAATCATTTTCATACTCTCAACACTATTTGTTCTATAAATGATTTCTTGTATGTATAAAAATTATAGTTACCCTAGAAAACTGTACAAAATAACACTAAATGATGATCTAATCTGTCTTTCTAACTCTCAAGTTGTTTCTTTTGTTGTTACGTGTTTTTTTATTCTTTAAACCATATTTTTCCAAGCCACCTGTCTCAATTTTATTGTTTGAATAATGATTATTTTCCCAAGATTATTACTTTTAGATTATTAAATACATTGGTTATTACTTATGACATTGGAAAATCGTTTAAAATATTTCTATTATGTTTAAACATTTAAATTGATTTTAGATTAATGGTATCGGTTGTTTCTGCTATTCGAAAAATAAAGTATCGATGATTGTAACAAGTGATGTACAGACCGAGTCCGCTTATCGTACTCTGTCCTGGATATATTTTAGAACATTCTTAGAATTACAGTGGTGAAGCTCAGGTGACTAAATTAACAGCCACTATAATTCAACATCCATGGATGTTTCATATGTTATCTCATCATTATTAAATGTGATGTAGTCTTTAGAAGAAGGAAGATAGTGAAGGACTAGACTCTGAATACCCAAATTGTAAGCAATTTATAGAGATAACATATTTATGCAAGACCCCTATTGTTGGATAACACATAAATCAATGTGCTAATTATTCACTGCTTATCGACTTTTCGTCGCACATATAAATTAACTTAGTTTTAAACGGATTTTAGGGGTTTGATGAATTAATAACTTGACATTTGAAAAGCAACTATTAAATTGTATATCAACAAAAATACAACTATTTTATGAAATTTACCTTTGAATTATTTTTTTCCAAATTTCTGGAAGCTGGATTCCTGTTAGGACAATTAGGAATGACGTCATAATTAACATTGCTCGAGGAGTTGTGGACTATGATATTTATTTTATTAAGAATACCGTTAGAAAATAATATCGTCATTTTTGGTTGGATGTATTATAATGACTTCTAGATTTCCAATATGAGCGTACCAAGGATACTAATATGGGTGGGTGGTATAAAAACCTACTAAAATCTTCACCAAATAACACGTCTAAGGAACAGAGCTGTAAATTTAAATTTTAAAATCTTATAAGATATATTTATGGTATTAATATTTATGTGGCACTTACTTATAGAAATGTCAAAATTTTTGTATAGTATAAGCCTTGACCTTCAAAGATTCTAAGACTATTACTAATGAAAACTTGTTGCTTTTTCATTGCTGTTACGTATTTGTATCTATTTCATATTTAATGTATCAAAATGTATAAACCTTACAACAAGTATTATCGGTTTACTTTGACAGATTAGACTTCCATAGGTAAAACAAATCTGAGTAACAAACAATATAACGTAATGAAAATAAGTTCCCAAGTAAACAGACAAAGTGAGGGAAGTGTTGGGGGGAGGGGTGGAGTGAGAAGAGAAGAGTCACAGGTGTTCTCACCTCGAAAGCTCTCAACTTACCAGATTTCGTTAAAGAACTTGGATTTAACATGTGTTACTTATTTACACTGCACTAAAGAACCACTGAACATCTACTACATATTAATAAACGGTCTAAACTTTAACTAAACTAAAAGATTATTGGTATTTAAAGAGATTTCCGTAATATGAAGTATTAATTTTTCACATATTTATCTACATTAGATATTTTCAATTAGCAAATTTATGTACCTACATATGTTTTATATTATATTATATTAAGTACTATGTGGTAGTGTTATTTTTTCAATAAATATATTTAAAATGATCAAATTATGTGTTTATTTTCTAAAGAATTTCAAATGTATTCTTAATTCCCAGCCTCTTCAGAGGCTTGTATACTTAATTTCTTCTGTTAGAACAGAGTTTGGGCAGATTTTAATCCAAATCATTCATAAAAAGTGTACTGGACGCTCTTGCAAATTATTTTGACAAACTTTAGCAGCTGTATCATTCGAATTATAAATTTTAAGTAAAATTTCTTGAAGTTATAAACAAAATGCCTTATAAATAAAATTAAGCACACTATTATGGCAACATACTGAAAATAGCATATGCCGAATACCAATGCATTTGTACACACACTATAGAATAAAACTTATTTATTCATATGGAAGTACTACTACAATGAGAGCACTTGAATCATTTTGAGAATTTATACAAAAATTGCTATCATATCATTTGTAAAATCCATATACGACTCATCTAGATTTCCGAAACTAATTGTGTTTAGATACCTTATTTCACATATATGTTTACACTAATGAAGTAATTTTGTGGAGCTATATTTTTTAATGTGGGATATATAATTAAAGTATATCACGTAAGGTGTTTATTGCTTAATGTTTATTTACCAAACCCAAAACAATTACAATCAGTGTTTAATGTTATAAAAAAAGTATGTATAGTAACTTAATAAAAACTACAGATGTATCGTATGGTTTGTATGTAACTCTATAGGAGCTTTCTGTATTGAAAATGTCGTCTTTTTGTGATTATAATTACATCGTAACACAGCACAGATTTACGCATCTAGTGGCATGATTAAGTAAAGTTTCAATCAGCTAATAAAATATGTACGTATAATGTAGGTTGCGGTTTAATTTACAGTTGCAAATAACACTAGTTGTGTACGAGATATTGAACTGAACGACCATAAACTGCGGAGATGCGGTTTTTGCGGATCACAAGTAACCTCAGTGTTAGTTGGGAAAAGTTGAACTTTCATAGTTAATTTCAGGATATACCCTTGTATACTGCCCAAGTAGAATATTTGTCGTTGTTTAGACAAAATTAATAATGATTGGTATATTGACATCTCAGGTATGCTGATAAAAACTTCTCGTTATAGATTCTTGTATGCGTCTGCGATACCATATTCACTTCATCATGCATAGTTTTTTTACTCGTAGATTACTTCCAATTTTAATTTTTTAATCTGCCATTCAATTATGGACGGTACAATCCCATATATTTTACCTTTGATTGTATGAGTAACATAAGATATAACTGATCCAATCGAGTTAGTATATATTTCAGGGTAATAACCAAGGTTACGTGGTTCAGCTCAAGGGTCGTACCTTAAGATTAACTTAAATAATCTCCAGACCTCAGCATACCTCGTCTATGTGTATCTAATACAATCAAAGGTCTGCAATACCTCTGCAGCTTTACTGGTCATATTACTCTACATAATGAAATTCATTTAACAGCCTTAAATAAAACCAATCGTGAATGCCTTACAAAAACCCCGAAGAATAGACCAATCATTCAAATTCAGATACATCTATTGATCCCACTCTAAGTCATCATGCCTGATAAAATGATTCCTTAGACTTCGCAAAATAAAGCGAGCCGTAATGGTTGGGTATCTTGATACTTTGGCACTTTTATTAAAATATTACAAGGAATGACCTAATAGATACATATTTTCCTCTCCTTATCAGACCATTTCAAGCACACAATGAAATTCTATGGTGTCAAAGTATGGTCTAAATGGAATCATAACTCATCTCGTTATATACTGGATGCGAAGAAACAAAAAAAGATAATTAGAACCTGAATAAGGCAGTGACAGCCAGTTTCTCAATTTTAAATCCATTCATAAAATGTAGACCAACACTTTCCTAGAAGATATTTGTATATCTACACAGTTGTAGTTACAAGTAACTAACAACCTGTAACTAGTTTTTTCATTTACAAGTTTAATTTACTATTTTATAAAATTTATTATTCTAACAGTAAACTGGCATCACAACCAGGGTTTTATATAAGGCTTAGCCATAAATTAAAAACAGAAATTAACTGACCTTGAAAAATGAAGATTTTGAAAGCCAGATGATTGTAGGCATAGCTACTCATCGCTCAAAGTAGCATTGATAAAGTGTGAGGTTTTGGTACAAGGTTAGGATTTAGACCACTAATCGTCGACAAACACGCTTTACATCCATCCTGGAACAACGAAGCAGTTTAATGTGAGAAGGTTAAAAAAATGACTATATCAGATCTGTGTAATACCAAATGTCGTCATTCAACACTGTCTCAAAAAGAATCTAATTATTTTATACACATATTAACTTGTGGTGAGAGAAACAGAAAGGGAACTATTATTCCCTAGTTTATGCTTGCCCGTTTCATGTAAAGCATTTTGTATTATTTTTTTACACAATCAGTTAAGGTCTGCGAGATGGTCCATTTTGTTAGCTATTGTTCATATGTTATGTTAAAAACCGTGCTTGATTAATATTTATACCCATTTCGTAAACTAGGATGTATTTAATCCTAAAACTTCATTGAAAGGAAACTTGATACATTTTTTAAATAGCAATGCAAACTGTTTAGTGAACTTATCAAAAGTTGTTCACTATATTATTTAATATAAGAATATATAAAATATTTTCCTTGGAATAAGAAGATGGGAAATGCTAGTTGTAAATTTAAATAGTGTGAAAATAAATAGCACAAAAGAAGTATTGTGCAGCATCACGGAACATTCTGACACGTAAATTGTGGAAATACACAAAACATGAGGCATAACCTAGAGATACGGCCGGATGGTGCAGTGACCTGACACGGATGATAAGCCCATCCGTCTGTGACCTGCAGGGCGTGATAACGCGCTACACATATTTCTACCTGACACAAACTGCGGTTAGGTTAACCTTTACACACTGAATAGAAATAAAGCGAGACGTAAAGGGGAAAAGTAGTTTAATAAGCCATAAATTAATGTAATTTTCTTTACCAGACTTAAACTGAATTATATACATAGTCAAGCAACATCTTTGCTTACTAGGCGGTTGAATTGTCAACCTATGAAACAGTGAAATATTTTAGGGAAATTTATTATTCATTGAAAATAAAAAGTCCTTATTTAGTTTTGTTGCAGTAATAATTCATCGGGTTTTGAACATCATAACAATGCAAATTCTAAAAATATATTGAAAATATTTAAATCAATCTAATATTCTGTCCTCATAAAAAAATTAGTTTGATTGGAATACTAATGTTTAACAGCTCCTAATTTTGAATGTTTTCAATTCCTAATTTTACGGAGACTATCTATATTTTACGGTTTATACACAATTTTAACCAAAATAAATTTAATTAATGTACAAGTTGGTAACTACAATGCTTCTAGACCCAAATATTTTATAAAATTACATATTAAAAAAAGTATATTGGGTGAACCTTGCCCTGCGACTGATAATAAGGAAATCTCAGAATGATACACTGGTTTTTGTCTTTGCGTAGAATATTTTTTAGAAAAATTTTAATATATGTCCTTAATTCTAAGTAATAAGTTTAATATATTTTTGTAGAAACTAAAGAACACTGAAAAGTAATAAAAATATACTCTTCCTTGTGTATTTTTTTATTTTATTTGTACATAAATTCAAATTTGTATTCAAATTTTTTTTACTTCTAAGCTTCACTCCATGTAACTTTCATCTGACTGAGGTAGTAAGATACTGTAAATATACAAAATATACGCAGTTTTGAATCGAATAAAAAGGTCATAACATATATACACTTATTTAGAACACAAACAGGTTTTTTGATAAAAATGTAAAGTATGTACTACTTTTTTGGAAGTACACGTCCATATACTGGTGTTTGATTAATTCTTTGCGCACGAAAAATATCAGATAATGATGAATTTTTTTCACTGTCATTATCAATTTGATCACAACCCAACTCACATTTCACCAGTTTATAATCATCCAGACTACCTGACAACAAATCTGACAAATTAATATCATCATACGCTTCTTTTGCCTATATGTCTCTTTCATCATCAGAACTAATATTTTCATCATCCTATAGTTTACGTATATCATTTGAACAACGAGGATCGCCCTTTCAAAAATAACAATAAATTATAAACAATTAGGCTACGGAAATTTGACCGACGGTTGTGCCATCTTTATCAGTGCAAAAGCGGTATTGACGAACGTCTTTGCCGTCGTCGGTCATTAATTGGAGGGTTAATATGTAAATGAAAAATTTTTAATTATATGAAAACTCCAATTGAACCGTGCTGGCGTAGTAAATTTGTAATAAGAGTATTTAAAAATTGTTTTCATTATATATTAATTTCAAAAAACTCTCCAATAATATAATTTTTTATTTTGTGAGGCCTTTCGTACTCAATGAGAACATCTTTGGACCCACAAAACTGAATAAAAGTAATAATGACAATAATAACATAAACAATTTTGTACTAAATAAAAACATATGTTAAAAATACAAATACACAGAGATAATATTCTATGTCAGGACGGTATGTTATATGTATATACTAAAAATAAAGTTGATATTTAGTAAGATCAAATCAAGTAACGGTGAATTTTGAAATATTATTGGAGAGTTATTTTAAATTGATATATTTCCAATAAGAAAAGAGCTTCAAGAATGTATTGTTTACATTGTTTAATGAACGAAAACCAAGCTGTGAACAGTATTTTTTATCACAATTTTCCTGTTCCTTCTGTAAATCAAGCTTAAATGGTAGTAAAAATTAATTATCACTATCGTTACCTTAGAAATATTAACGTATATTACGAAACAATGTGATTGTAAAAAATACATGGACCTTTATTAATAGTAGAAAATAGCACAAATATTTGACTTTTTCTTATAAGAAATTAAATATTTTCTTAAGAGCTAGCTGTAATGAAAATAATTTGTGTTTAGACCGGCAAGAACAATGCTTAGCTGCAGACACCTGTTTACCTTCCTTTTAGTCCAATAAGTATGAGAAAAATCTAATACAGTGCATTGTGTAACTTTATATAAGAATTTATCAAAAATAAAATTAATAAGGCCTTTGTGATTGATACATAACAAACATGCAAACTGATAACGTATTAATTCTATTTATAAATACCAGAAAGGAATTACTAGCTCTAAGAATGATATACTTGCATAACCTTGCAATATGAGCCGACATAACGCCGCTCGCTGCACTGCCACTTATATCACATGTAGGCTATGTCAGATGTTTCCCGGAAATGGTTTACACAGGAATGTTGTACACATTCAATTATAGCGATGATGGACAATTTGAAATGCTGTTATTAAAATGTTATTTCCAATTGTATTATAAGACATGACTACATACGTCGTAATCCAGTTATAAAGTGAATGAACATTTTCCGGTGGCAGTAAACTGTCTAAAGACATTTCTCCTTGATCAATTACGTTTGGAACACGTACTTACTTTACGAAAGATATATACAAGAGTTGATATTTGTGGGCCTTTAAAAATAAAGTTAGTTATTAAAATTAAACATCAAAAGATTGGGTAGTAATACAAATACGTTATTGTTATTGGTCGCTTGCTAATATAATATTATTACAATATTAGTAAATATTATTAAAAAGTAACCCAAATTATGAAACATAAACGTTAAGTTACAAGAGAAGACTATTTAAGCTACAGTAAAATTTTTTAACTCACAGAGTAAAAAGGATTGTTGACCATACATCTCATTTAAAATTTATAAAAGGGATGGTTTGAACTAAGTGAATTTTATTAAAACATTTATAGCATTTATTTGTAAAGAATTCCAGGTTTTT
The DNA here is from genome assembly GCF_021130785.1 of Homalodisca vitripennis. Lineage (NCBI taxonomy): Eukaryota > Metazoa > Arthropoda > Insecta > Hemiptera > Cicadellidae > Homalodisca > Homalodisca vitripennis. The sequence goes on along the minus strand of NC_060208.1, from coordinate 218,522,253 downwards.
ATGAGCCTATTATCCTTTACATTTATCACAGTTTCTTAAAGTATGTCATGCCTAAGCGTTTTTATCTGGTATTTAAATAATTATTGAAGTCAGATTTAGTTTGTAATAAATGTATGCGTAGGTTATAAACCTAAGAACCTTTAGTGTTTTAAAACTCCACACAAGCAAGACTTTCTGGATTAAGTGCCCCATACCATTGATCCAGCAAATTTGCGACTAAAAAAAAGTCAAAAATTAACATTTCCCAAATTAATCTGGCACAAATATTCCTTAACTTTAAAACTCAAGAACCTATTCTATTTATGTAGTTACAAGTTTTATTAATGTGAGCTTGTATTAATATATTGCCAATTTAAAAACCTACTTATTTTACAGCTTAATAATAATATATTATGTCTGATAAATTCAATTACACTGTATTCCATTCTTAATACAGAGTAAAATGTATTGTGTTAATTTTGGTTTTAGGAATGTCCCGTTCTAATGAAACAATCAGCAATGTAAAGTTACCGCAGTTGTGTTGTGGTCACTTAGTTTGACCGCACCGCTGACACCCGGACAGTTTGTGGACTCTTCATTCTGATGGAATGAAATGTTAGATCCTTATTTCAATCTTTTGTTATTCTTTAAGTAATTACGTCATAGCTATACTCAACCATTAAATTACCAACGAGTATTTCGAGTTCTCACATTAGGATAGTGTGCTCCAAGAAACACATATTTTAATTTGTAGAACTTTTATTTTATAACAATTGATTATTAAAATTTTATTTATATTACCAAATCATTCAAAAATAACCTGCACACATTTTTCATTGTTATAATGACATGACGTTGTTATATTTTCGTTTGTTATCTTTTTTTAAATGAAATTAAGTAAACTACGTAAATTTTGTTAAATGGTTATGTTATGTATGGATAAATAAATCATCAATAAAATAAAATAACAAGGACTTATATATCTTTAGCACATTCATTTATGAATTATTTCCAGTAAACATTCACAAATTATTTCCTTCGGTTTTATAATTCTCTTTCCGTAAACATCAGAAATGTAAACAGTTCATTCAAGGGTTCAAGATGCTGCGATCTCTAGGGCTCTGGTTAAACCTTACAAACACGTGTTACAGATATTGTCACATTAATTTATTTCACGCAAAATAAAAACACGGTATGCAATACTAAGATTAGACTTGGAGTAGAAAATGGCTCCACCAAATGTGTTTCGGATGCCATGAAAACGAAATGAATAGAACCCCAATCCGCGAGCTAGCCAGGATAACATTCAGAACTATTATTCGACCTTATTTACATAATGTATGAACACATAACGTTGCTATGATGGAAAGGTTAGAATCTATGTGCACTAGAGCTTAATTCAATACTCACAACGTTGATCTAGCTTTAATTAGTTGCAATGCAAATTGATAATAATCTAGTTTTTAGAACGCAGATTCTAATATTTCCATACCATTGCAAACCCAATAACATAGGCTACACTTTATTAAAAATATCTCAATGTTTGTACAAAAAGATCGGACGATTTTAATATAATACGAGTATCATTTTCTATAATACTTAAATCTATTATCTGTTAATTATTTGTAAAATTATAAATATAATTTTTTTGTTCTAGAGGACAAATTATAAAAATATATATACATGAAGTAATGCGGTTAATTTAAGAATGAAGTTTATTCAAATATAATGATTCACCGTTTAAAAAACAGGTTATTCCATAAAATTCAATAGTAAATGACTTATAATTATCGATAAAATATACGGATGTACATCTAGTAAAAGCGTAAATCGCAAAAATATGCGCAGGCACTACGTGCAGACGCTACGAGTCGCGATCTGAACGCATTAGCAAGAACGTCATGGCACCGTTATTAAAAAATACAATGATATATCTATCATACTAAAGTAAAGGATGTTATTAGTTGTACATATGTATACATTATTACAAACTTATTCCTAACATTTTACGTTGCAATGTTTCCAAACGATATGATATACGGCTACAATAAAAATTATATGTGAAAAGTGTAATTTTTAATTTGAATTTGAAACTGTTGTATATGCTTTTCACTAGTAGGTAGTACAGAGGTTTTTATATACACAAGTTTTATTATTTAAATGTTCTTTGACAGGAATTTTGTGAAAACAGTTTTCTTTCGCCAAGATTTTCAGGATTAATTGTGACAGACATTGTGATAAGAATTTAATAATATTTAAAAATATTAATTGATTTTTATATATTTTTATGTATTAAAAATATAAAAATATACTTATTGGAAGCATAGAAACAGCTTAGAATTTTATGGGAAATGACTATCAGAAGTTAGAGGTAGTCAATACTTGGTTACATATTATGAACCTTGGCTTAAGGCACATCGTCGTTTGTCATGATATAAGGATGTACAAAATGAAGAATCATTTTAAATTGTCATAATTAATGTAAAGTTTAATTTGTGACCGCTCAACTCCAAATCGGCAAGGTTATTCAACATTGATTGGAAATTAGTTCTTCTTTTCCATAACCATAAGTGTCCTAAAACCTGTGTTATGGTAATTTATAAATTTTTTAAAGCAGCCTAAGTAAATAAGACTTTAAATTGCCAAATTGCAGTAAAGGCCTGCATTAATTGCTGCCAAAATATACTATAGTTGCTTAAACATGATAACGTTATTTTTAAACTGTACAAAAATATTACTACATCGACGAATTGGAACGGTATGATCCACCTTTCCACATGTACAGTAAACTTTCAAACCACACTCTTAATCCAATACAATAATCCCTTTATCAAGAGGGTTGGCTTAACATTATAGACTTACCAAACAATATGAATCTGAGAAATCCGCGGAGCACGTAACGGGCGGTAGATTACCGCATATTACTTGACGTATTATCTCCATTCTAGATCGGATTAGAGATGAGGTATCGAGGTACAATCATATTAAGATTTAATGGGTTTCTCATCCATAACAAACAGGATCAGTTGTGGTTCAATTACGAGAGCAATTTACTTTCGCGAATTGTTTAATAGTTTGTGTTATAGGTTAATTCATCATAAAACTTTAACAGCTGTAGCTTTATTATTTTTATACGAACGACTAATCGCATATTGAATTTTGATCGACATATACCAATATCGTAATTTTATTATAATATTTTCAATATTTATATCTTCATATATTTTGAAGATAAAAGTTCAAGATAACAAATAAAGCAACTCACCTTTTATGTAAAAAGGTCGCTACTTACTCGCCACAGGTCCGGCGCCATTGTTTACCAGTTGGCCCAAAGAGAGAGTAACTACCGCGGCTAAGACCTAGTCTATTTAAAATTCCAACTTTTCAAATGGCCGCCATTCTGAAATGGATAGATGTAAAATTAGAATTACAACATGTTGAAATATACAATGTAAATGTTAGTTGCCATACATTATTTGGTTAGTAAATGTTTACGAGGCTTACACAAAACACATACAGTACATACACACAGAAAGAATATCGAAACCTTAAATTTACAACTATAAAGGTGCTTATAGTTGGAAAAATGAAACCAATTGGAAATAATTTTATTATGGTATTAGGAATGATAGCCAAAATATTATACTACAATTCTGTATCATACTGAATATAAAATACATAAAAGGAAGTATAGAAAGGTTGTTTGTGCTCTAAATACCGATCAATTTTAATGTACCTTGTTCTCTCTCAAACCACGGATACGTTAAGAGACCATTTGATTCCTTTTTATCGATCTGTTTGAACATGATACTTGTGTTGGAATAAAATCCTTTGTGTTTTACATTTAGAACAAAAGATTTAGATCAATTTGTATAGATAAAAGTGTGCTTTGTATAAACCTAAAAGTTAAATCACCTGTTTATTTACATGTGCCGACAAACAAACATTCAAATTGACTCTAAAGGCTTCGTTACTTTTACCTAATAAAACATTTAAGGCCGATAATAGGGGCTAGCTTTGTAAACATTTAAAGTGGACGTTTGAAATGAATTAAAACTTTATTTCTCGTTTTTAGTTTTAGCGATTTTTAGTTACAGCATTGAACGATTTAGCAAATACATTTACATAAGGTCATAAGTCGCACGGAGTTTATAATTCAAATATTTTGCTTGTATAATTTCATTTTTACGATTCTCAATATTTAACCTGTCAAATGCATATTCGTATGGTACGCTCTGCTTTTATAAACAAAGTCCCAGAACTCAAAGTTCACAGCATTAGCTGAAGACAGAACTTGGATAATTGGAGGAACAATGAATAATTCATATCAGAATACTCTGGGGCACGATTTGTATTGTCGTCGGTAACTTAATAAAAAGCATTTATTTCGGGATGAATCTGCCAAAAAGAATACATTAAACTATCCACTGAGTTTATTTGAATTTTTTTAAGTTGCAACACACGACATACTTTATTCCTTTGTAACATTGTTGTTAAATAATGTCATGTGGTGAATTCGCTCCGAGACAATAATTTATTATTAATATCTTTCAACAGCTGACTGAGTAATATCACAAACTGAAGGTGTTATAATTACTTTTTAATAACCCTGGTTTTAGCAGGTTTTGTTTGTAAAAAAATATTACTGCTTTTTAAAGTAATAAAAGGAACGTACATTATTTTATAATTAAAAAACTTTTATTAAACAGCCTTATTGTGTAACTTTATCTAACTAATTCATCTACAGTAAATTAGTTTGTTTATCAATAATCATTAGACTCCTTCATCGGGGTTTTCCATGATTTAAATATACATTAGGTGTAACCCAACAGTCTTGTTTTATACTTTAGTTATTTAATATACGAGATTCTTTCTTGATTGCCGAGAAATTCTTTCTTTAATCGGCAAAACTTAAAACACGTTTTCGTAGACAATTATTTTAAAGAATATAAGGTTTTAAATATTTTTCAATGTTACTTTTAGCTGCCCTGATAATTTAGCTACTTTGTTAAAATTTAACCTTTTTTGTAACTTAAATATTAAAAAAGTATAATATATTTCGTCTATAAAGGATCAGGTGCTATGTACGTAAAAATATTATTCACTATGAAAAATGATTCTGCAATAAAGTACAAAAATACTTGGAGCAAATATGGTTTGTAGAAAACACATTAATTTATAAATTTCAATGGAAATAGTCAGTGACACTGAACGGAGAGACACATTTTAAATAAAAAGACAATCCTTATTTTATGTTATTACTTACTTGTTATTATAACTTGCTACTGTGTTATTATTACTTATTACATATTTATTATTGTTATTTATTAATTTAAATCTATATTTATGCATTTTTCCAAGTCTGTATGTACTGTTTGAGCAGTAAACTGAATAAAACTGTTTACTATTCTAATTTAACTCAATATGATTATGATTATATTGATTAAATTTATTTTTTCCATTATTGTACATTGGGTTTACGATTGGAAGTGAAATAAATAAATTTTGTTCATTACAGGTAAGTAACTTATGCAAATTTATTACTTACAAATATTGATTGCTAAGGTGCTTTAATACATAGTTATGAAATGAAAGTATACAAACATACTTTACTTCATCCCACAGTACTAAGTAAAGAATGAAAAAAAAAACGTAAATTGACCTGATTTGTAATAGGAGTTGCTGTAACAGGTATTCAAAACTATCTAGAAAGATGTAAGTGGAATTCTATGTAATTTTGAGACAGTGATACACAACTGAATACTCGGCCTGGAGTCCGCTAAAATTATGTGCTAATAGTAAACAGCTAAGGAAATCTTAAGGTTGTTGATATTAGTGATAAAATCATAGTCTAATGTCTAAAACATGCTTTCTTCACTTTAGACATAATAAGTTTTGAAAAACATTGAAAGACACTAATAGTCCATATCTAGTCAAAATAAATGTTATTATATTATACTTCACTGTGCTGCAATTAATGAGTTGTGACATACATCAAAAGGTAAGCTTAAAATATCATCGTAACAAACTTCTAGGAAATACATTACTACCGTACTTCATATATTATAGAGAACTCAGTCAACACTTACCGTAAACAATTGCACTACTTCTTCACTCCTTGTTGCTACAAGATGTACTGAATTCACTTGCTTGTCACATTTATGTCCCTTTAATATTCAAGTAAATTTTACAGTGACAATTTGTACTTATATCTTATAAAGAAATTATATAGCATGCAGCTTTAGCTTTCGTATTTCGATAAATAATACACCGGTTGTCTTAAAAGTCTATCCGCCCACTATTAACATTTTTATGAATAGAGATTTGTCATATGTTCTCAAAATATCTATTAAGAGAATGTTTAACTTACTGATAAACTTTTATTATAACTTAAACTGCGTGTGATACCTTTAGCTTCTGTCATTCTTATTATTTTTATAATACCTTTTAAATTATGTGTCACTTGCAATGGGTTCCTATTTCAACATTTTTACGTTCCCCTAAAATTACCCCATTTTGGGGTGGGGGTTGGTCAAAAATTTTGGTACATTAAGACTCCTCAGTTTGTGATATAAACATGCCCCAAAGTAAATCACTTCATCATTAAAGTTAACTCGGGAGGAAGGAGAATTTTAAGACACACAGAATGCACACGGAGCGAAGAGAGAGAGAGAGAGAGAGAGAGAGAGAGAGAGAGAGAGAGATTAAAAATTAAAGCAACGCTCAATGGCAAACTGTGACCTACTAAGCTGTAAATTGAGGTGAACGGGGACGTGAACTTGTATCAAGTACACGATATCAGAGACCTGACAACATCCAAATTCATGTTGACACACAAATATTTCACTTTATACCTGCACTGCTCTCTTTACGAGTGTAGACAACAACCGTTTAAATCTTGTGTTTATAGACCTCCAGTTAGATTACATGCCTTCTCCAAACTCTTAGAGCTAGTGAAGGATAAATGCTGTCACGCCGGAATCGCCGAACGCAAATTAAAGCATATCGTTAAAAGAAAATAACTAAATCTGAATGTATAGATCTAATTAATTTTACGATGGAGTAAAGGTACGTAGGTATGCATAATAGTTAAAGTAGTAAATCAATACAAGGACTCAAACCGATGTCTCAGAGCGAATATAGAAACTGTAAAATGAAGAGGTGTACATAAAATGAGACGTAAATGATATCTTAGGGTAAAAACAAGCGATCCAAACATTCAAACTTTATGTAAACGAATGTAAACTCTGTGAAAGTGATTAGCCGAATGATAAGCAGATCATTGTCATTAGCCGCTGTGCGTTACGTCTTAGGCGCCTTAAATCTGCTCGCAGCAATATCACTACATAAAAGCATGTTTTTGGATTCCTTGGGATGCGCGCAATTATTCTTTATATAATTTTATATCTGTTGTGATAAGCTGTATGCTATTCACTTTACTTTTATTAATCATTGTCATTGTCTGTCTATTACAAGTTTTTTAGTTTCATGTAGCACAAATTAAAAAAAAGTAAAGAATGTCTTATTTTACCAGGCGAAGTTAGGGCTAAAAAGCCCTCTCTAACGCTTAACCTGGGAACCAACGGCTTAAAGGTGACTTCCGAACCACTGCCAATGACAATTTACTTTGAATGTAAATTTACTTCTCTTTACTGTTTTCTTTTTGTTTTTACCATATAAAGTTCCAAGGTTATTTTACAAATAATTATTTGTATATTTTGTTCAAAGGTTACTTGAAATACACCTTCCTATAGCATAATTTACTATCTAAGCCATTAGAAATATATTTACTAAATATTTATAGGAGATAATACATGAGAAAATATTTTAGAAGTGTTGTAAAAGTAAAGGTAAAATAAATAATGTTATCTTCCAAGAAAGGTTCAGCGGATGTAGGATCGGTACAGTAAGACTGTGATAAAGGTATTACAATAGTGGTAGGTTTGGGTTGACAAAAATCTCTCTAGCCTTGTTTTTGGATAGTCGAAGGCCAATCAAAGGCATCAGTGATAGTTAAGTGGTTAGGGGAACAGGTCGGTATAAAAACCTCCGACACCTGCATCTCGGCGTAATTTGCGTTTTAATTTTTGGTGTATTAAAATTAAATCAATTATCTATTAGTCTGCGCGGTTTTTCAGTGAGAGAACGCTTAGGTAATAAAGGATTTTTAATAATTAGTTGATTTAAATGTAATATTAAATCATATTATAATAAAATTTATGTTTCACCTATAAATTTTATGTTACCTCTGATAAGCTTTCACTAAAAGGACAATAGGAATAGTACATGATTTAACTGGACACCATAAGATAAATACATGTAAAATTTAATGAAACTAAGTGTATACACGTAGTAGAAAACATTTCTGGTACAAGCTAAAGTATATTAACCCCAAAATAGTAAGTTTATATTAGTTCTCAGCCACTGAGGGGTGGATAGGAGACGTGAAGACGTTTCTTGCATTACTTATTCCTGTCTTCCGAATAAGATTTGGCCTTTCTTTTTGAGAAAGAGGATCCCTTCACTCATCCAGCCTTTGGCAATCTACGGCGACGGTAGTAAGGACACAACACTCGTGCTAGGAATTTGTGTTTTTCTTTAACTTCGGTTTGAACAAATTTAAATTACGTAACGGAATGAAATACTTATGACAAGTCCATTTTGAGACGTGGCAAAAGATGCGGATAAAGATGGATTAAAGATGTTTTTGGCATAGAAAATAGCAACAAAGAAGTTATGTGTCAATCATTTAGAAAAAACAACATAGCAATACATAGGAAAAAGAGTTGAAAACTAAATTTTTCAAAATGTACATATTACACTTAACCATTTGTAACATTTCTTAGATTCTTATGCAGGCTGACGAAATCTACGATATATATATATATATATATATATATATATATATATATATATATATATATACAAAACAACTTTACAGATATTATACAACTAATCCACTTATACATGCGTAAACAATATATCTACATACAGAAAATACTAGATGAACTTATGATAGAAATAAAGATTATCTTGAATTAATTAAACCTAGCAGATCAAGTCTTGATACGCCTGGATATATATTACAAACGGATTGAGATGCTTATTTAAAATCTTAACTGTAGCTATTAAAATAATTTTTTGGGCTTTTTTGAAGGTAAACATATCCCCCCCCTTTTGAAAAGATAGGTAGAGGGAGATCACTTTTAAATTTTAAATTGCAACCCCTTTCTCGTGACAGTCAATTGAAAGTCAAATTCAAAAGAAACATAATGAAATGAAACAATAATTTCTACAACGGTCCTAGCAAAAGTTATGGGCAAACAGTCCCTTACATTTAAGTCCTGATACGCCTGGATATACTCCAAACGGGTTGAGATATCAATGAGCGTCCTTCAATATACTTCCTAAATTACTATTTTAGAGTGTTAGGAAGGTAACACCACCCTTCTCAAAGGTTTATTTTTTACATTTTTCCCTTCAATATGTTTTTTTTTCTATTTTTCCGTTGTTTGTGTTGAAAATTCTTTATATTAGCTGTACATAATCTTAACTTTGTTACACTTCATTAACAATATTTAATATAGTTTTAATTTATCTAAATTTAATAGTAGTTCAACCTAAGAGTGTTATTTTATTTTTTTTTTTAACAAAACTTATTTCAGTGAAGTTTGAAAAAGTAATATAATCAACTACTCTAATCTGTATATGAACTCTTCTTATTCTCTTGAATCAAATGGTTAGTAATCGTACAACTAAATAAATGCGACCTAGTTAACTTTATACATATCATTAAACTAGCGATTTTTATTTTCCTTAAATAATTGTATGACGGTGATATAACAGTTATTGATGAGAAAAGGGTCAGTTTAAGGTCTGAAATCCTAACAAGAAACAAAGAAAAATGTTTTTTAATAAAAATTACCATTTCAATTTTTAACGATTTTGATGATGTCTCAATTAAACTTCTATCGAAACTAGGCTTGCTGTCAATTTCTTTTTTATGAAAATTATCAAAGGAAACCAGGTTGTGCTTATACAATACAAATTGTCTCTTAGCTTCTCGACTAGAATACACCCTTACTTAGATTCAGTTCAATTATAAAATCTGTTAACAAAAATAATGTATTTAATATGTATATAATACTAAAATTAATGTTTAGGCTACGATAAATTAACTATAAGATTGAAATAACCCACTAATAACAAAGTTGAATTGATCAAACCTAAAATAAAATCATTATTTAAGTACATTTTTAGTAACGATAATGCGGTTTGGGTAACCGTAAAATTTTTATAGATTAATTTATTTATGTACCGGTAAATATAGATGGCAGTAAGTTTAAATCAGAGTTACTGTTACTAATTTGAGGAAATACTATTCTATACATTAATTATTCTTCGTAACGTAACGTATTCTACAGTACTCTTAATGCAGTAATACTCGTATACATAAAGGTGATAAGTCTGAATCAGAGAATATTTCAAGAGGTAATAAGGTTGCATTTTGAGGAAAGATATAACTTAAGATATTACTATTTTAGAAACGTTTAAAATAGATTGTTGTAGTTGTCTAAATATATTGATCAACGTCTTATACTAAAATATAGTTGTAGAATAATGAAAAAGTAGAGTCTTTGTAATTGGATCACGTCTCCGGTGTAGGTAAATAAATAATACGTTCGTAGTCACGTGACCTGCTCACAGTGCTGTCCCCGTACCTTACAAAGCTGCAATCCCCCAAACATTTTCCTCTTGATCAGTGAATTTCAAGTTGCCGATACACAAAATGGGAATTGAAGTGAAATTGAAACTTTACTGTTGATTGAAGCAATTTCTTTACAAAGAACGGGAGGAGAATCTCATTCAGTCCACGTGAACCCAATGGATTCTACCGATCTTAAGATGTATAGGTTCAAAATTAAAACCAACTGATAATATACAACTTCAGGTATTCAGGAAATCTTGTTCCCTAATACCTGGTGTGAGATAATTAATTTAACATCAAAGCAATGATCATATATGCCCGAAAGTTTTGTGTTGATTTTTATCGGAATATATTCTTTCCAATCATCCTCATCGCAGATGATTTAGAAAAATATAAATATACATCTAAGAAAATAAATATAAAATAGTTAATCTAAAAATGCTTTACAGATAAATAGTTAAAATAAAGGAAAGTAACTTGAATTAAATTTAATATCGGAATAAGTAAACTCAACAGAATTACAAAAATTTAATATATCGATGAAACCATACGGCCTGTTATACTAATACATAAAACCTATTGCCAACTTAATGTAACCTTACTTAGTTGCGACTATAAGTATCATTGAAACAGAAGTAATACGATTTACTGATGAGCTCAAAATATCTACATCTAAGAAATTAAATGACCCTGAAAAAACTCTGTATTTCTCTGTATTACGCATGATTTCCTACTATCAATTTATTCAAAGAAAAAAATCTTTAATTTTAAAATGGGAAGTTTTAAAAGTGTTTAACTAAGTGGGCATAATTTTACAATGTGCCATTTATAAATACACTCTTATTTAGTGTAAATGTTTTAGTCACAACCGCCTGACACTATTATGTCGTTTATTGGTTAGTTTACTAAAATTAATATAATAACAAATTTCCAAATATAAATGTTGGCAATTGAACCTCATCCTGGTTTTTCTCAGCGATTTCAGTAATGTAGAAGCAGTGACCAGAAGACAAGCTGTGTAGCAGAACTATGATTACTAGAAAAGTACTAATAAACTGTAATCTCGTAAGTTTTAACTCAGGATTTTTTATCAAGCAAAGTCTAATCCTAACTATTATTTTCTTCGGTCATCATTCTCGTAAACATTGAGATTAAAATTACAAAGAGATTTCCCTAGAGCATTCAGCAAACATTGCAATGTGAAACTAAAAGGAAGAAACTTTATTTTACTTCTTAAAAATTTTGTAATATTGTTTTATTACCTTTAACTTAAATGCGCTCTCTTTAAAAAGCTCTAACAGTTTGGTACTTTAAACTCACGAGTACATAAGTATTGAGATTTTAAGTACGAATTCTGTGTTTCTGGAAAGAAATTTAAAATCAGATACTTAGCTAATACTTTTACAATATATAATACCTCAAAATTTACAGTTTTTCGTTTTATTGTGTAGGTAAATAAATAAATAAATATATATATATACAGGGTGTTCTGAAAAAAGGTGCCCATAAGTCAAGGGCGTGATTCCTCACATCAAAATAAGAAAAAAAAGGTCTAATTAACATAGGTCCGAAAATGCTTAGTTACCAAGTTATACAGGGTGAAAGATTTCGTCTGAATTTCAGTTCCCCTGCTGCAACGAAGCCCTACGGGTATTTGTTGGCTGTTAATTAAGATGTACAATTTAGCGTACTTTATGTAAAATGAACTGAAAAATTGAATAAAACCGTTTCCAGACCTGTAGCTACAGTAATTTTTAAGATATGTGACGAAATACGCGAAAAATTGGTCCCGAAAAACAAGTTACATTTAGGTTTGAAGCAGATTTACTATGTTAAATGTACAATAAACACAAAAATATTTTTTCACGGTACTTGTAGAAAATTTAATTTCGAAGAGAAAGATGTAAAATAAGTCTATAATAGACAAACGCAAACTTTAAAAAATAATCCTTAATTACATACAAAAACGCATGAAAAATAGACAAAATCTGTTAAGCTCTCTACAAATGTAATATTGAAATATAGATTAGGACGGCCACGTACAACGTGTACAGCTGAATTGGAGGAGGGCGTGTTGGACGAAATAGAGAATCATCCTGGAAGAAGTACTAGAGAACTAGCCTTGGATTTCGGTGTTATTAATTCAATTGTCTGGAAGATTTTACACGAGCAGCAGTTGCATTCTTATCACTATCAAAGGGTCCAGGCTCTTTTGCCTCGAGATTACTTTCCTCGTGTTCAGCTATGCCAATGGCTTATCCAAAGGTGCAGAAAAATCCACAATTTTTTAAATTACATTATCTTTACTGATGAAGCAAAATTTTCAAGAATGGCTATTCTCTTAACACCCACAATACTCACATGTGGGCAATTGAAAATCCACGTGCTATTTCAGAGAACCGTCACCAATATCAGTTTTCTTCTATAAACGTATGGGCTGCTATTCTGGGTGATAAAATTTTTATTAGTTTTTTTTACCTGATACGCTCAATGGTGAAAATTATTTACAATTTCTTGACGACTAATCTGAATGAGTTACTCGAAGATGTGCCACTATACACACGCAACAACATGTGGGTTCATGCAGGATGGGAGCTCCAGCTCATTACACATTTACAAGTAAGAGAATTTTTAAATGAAGCATATCTAAACAGATGGATTGGTCGAGGAGCCCAAGTAGCATGGCCTGCAAGGTCACCTGACCTCAATCCTCTAGACTTTTTCTTATGGGGACATTTAAAGACGCTTGTCTACGACTCGCCTGTGGATACCATAGAAGAGTTGCGAATAAGGATTGTTAACGGAATTCAAAGGATACGTGAGACACCTGGGATCTTCGAAAGAGTTCGGCAGTCTATGAGAAAGACGGCTGGATGCTTGTATTTTGAATGAGGGGAAACATTATGAACATCTACTGTGACGTGGTTAGTTTTTTTAGGACAAGTGTAACTTTTTTGTTGAATGATAATTCAGATAACTTTTTTATGTATGATAATGTATGATTGTTAAAATATATTTAATTGATAAAAAAATAATAGTAATCATTAATTTGTTTTAATAAAACAGCTGTTTTAATTTCAATATTAACATTTGTAGAGAGCTTAACAGATTTTGTCTATTTTTAATGCGTTTTGTATGTAATTAAGGATTTTTTTTTAAAGTTTGCGTTTGTCTATTATAGACTTATTTTACATCTTTCTCTTCGAAATTAAATTTTCTACAAGTACCGTGAAAAAATATTTTGTGTTTAATTGTACATTTAACATAGTAAATCTGCTTCAAACCTAAATGTAACTTGTTTTTCGGGACCAATTTTCGCGTATTTCGTCACATATCTTTAAAAATTACTGTAGCTACAGGTCTGGAAACGGTTTTTATTCAATTTTTCAGTTCATTTTACATAAAGTACGCTATAAATTGTACATCTTAATTAAACAGCCAACAAATACCCGTAGGGCTTCGTTGCAGCAGGGGAACTGAAATTTCAGACGAAATCTTTCACCCTGTATAACTTGGTAAACTAAGCATTTTCGGACCTATGTTAATTAGACCTTTTTTTTCTTATTTTGATGTGAGGAATCACGCCCTGGACTTATGGGCACCTTTTTTTCAGAACACCCTGTATATATATATAATTATATAGGTGTGCTTGTATACTTATATATAAATATAATACAATATACAGTATATATATATATATATATTATATATATATTATATATATATACTACAAATTATTACCAATCATCTTAATTTCTGAAAGAAACAAATGTAATATAATGAAAGTATTCACAATAGTTAAAGATCTCTACACCTTACTGATTATGACAATTATTGAATTGAAAACGATTTTTGTTAAAAGGGCGTAACTCCACAAATACAAACTTTTTCAGGAATCATAAAAAACATTATAACTTTTGTATTTTTTTAAATAAAAATTTTTTATATTGGTACAAAATTTAACATGGAACTTATAACAAACTCTGACAAAATTTTGCTAAGCTATGATTTAATTTAGTGCTATAAATTAAGCAAAATGTTTTCAGTTTTTGGGCAAGGTTTTTTTTAAAAAGGGCGTAAATCCTTGGAAAAAATGATAAAGTCAGTTGAAAAAAGAAGCTTGGTATGTACTATAATCAACATATTAAAATTTTTGGAATTTCTGAAGTTTTAGGGAACATAGATGAATGTGCATAAAAAGTTTTGAATTTAAAATAATAAATATTAACACTGGTCACACAAAAAAAACTAGAGTACTATTTTTATTTCAGTTTTTTATTACTCTAGTGTTCTTCGATTTCATTGTCAGTTTCAATCTCGTAGTCACTGTCTGGGACCTTGATTGTTGGTGGTTGTGAGCCACTGGGAGACTTCATTGTAGAAAGCAGAGTAGACATCAGGGATGTATTCCTTTAGTTTCAATATGTCCTCGATTTTTGCCTGTTTTATGGGGACTTTATTCTGAGGATAAGCAGGTTCAGTTTGGAGGAAAAACCAGTTTTTGTTTTGCTCATAAAAAAAGTTGTGACATATAAATGCCATTTATCATGGTAAATGCTTTAATATTGCCTTTTTTTGTAGAGTCATATACAAAGTGGTATAACGTACTTATTTGAAAGGTAACTTTAATTATTTCTTAGCAACCTGTTTGCCTCTGGTTTCATTTGAAATGCATGTTTTTTTTTGTAATAGTGCTTCATCAGTTTTTTAAAATCAAGAATTTTATCTGCAGTAATTAAATTTTACTGAGAATTTACCTGGAATTGAAGAACTCTTCTCAATGACCTCTTTCACTTCCTCAGGGGTAAATAACCGGTCATGTCCTTCTGAGGGCTTTAGATATTATTCCAAAATCCCGGTCACAAGGTAAAAAACTATGACCAGGAAACTGGGAAAAACTGTTCAACTTTTTTAAACACTTTACAGTCTGTAAGGTACAAACAATATCTTGATAATGGTTGGTTCTTGTTTTGACCTGACACAGTTGTCACAGTACAAATGCAGCTCAGTAATATGCTCAGGGACTGATTTTAAATATTCTCTTAAAAAAGGTACAAAACCTCATTTGGACCTTTTTCTTCCATTTCCTTCATGATAAAGGTAAATAGAGCTTGTATTTTTTTTAAGTCATGAATGCAAAATAGATTAAGAGACAACTGCCTCATATAATAAAGCTCCTGTACAGGTATTTTAGGAAGACTGATTGTCTTCATATAGTCAAAAACGTAAGCGCTAAGACGTGGTCATCTGTGCTATTTTTTTCGGCATCAAGTTTATGATAAAATTTCTTACTTTTCCTAAGATGAACTACCTGCTCTGCTATGGCAACCTTTTTAGCAGTGTCATTAAAGGTGAGGTGACTTGATTTTTACGTTAAGTGCCTCGCATACTGCACAAGAGTCTACTTGTGGTCTACCAAATCGATAATTAAAATTCTCACGATAACATGTCCAATAAAAGAAGTAGCTGACTTTATTGTTTGGATTCTGTTGGCAAAACATTCGCCACATTTGTTTCAATGACAAATTAGCACTCATGTAATATAAATTTTTTTATCACAATAATGTGACTCTTTTAAGGGAAATGACTTTATGTGATTTCCAACCAGTTCTTTAACTTCTGTAGGAAGAGTATTGGTTATTCCTTTCCCTCTTTTGTCTAATGGTACTTCACCTACTAGTTTTTAAGTTTCGGATTCTTCTGACTCGTTTTTCACTAATATTATACAGAGATAAAAAGCCTTTGAAACATACCTCAGTTCTTTTACTACCGTTTACAACATGGTACTTGAAAGAAACAGTTTTCTGTGCCCTTTGAGGAGTATCTGTAGATGGACGTCGCCGTTGAACTTCTATGGCATCAACTTGACCTTGAAGAAACAAATCTTGTTCATTTTTTGATGATAGGTTATAAAACTTTGAAAAAATTTTTGTACACCCATCTTCCCCAATTTTTTTCAGGCATTGGTTAGCACATCTGCAAAACAAACAACATCATTAAACTAAACAATATTATTTTAATGCAAAGATACAAACAAAACCATTAGTAATATTACGAGCCGGTCGAATACCAGCATAACTAGTGGCCGCTTATTATTGCAGCGTCTATAAAAAAATTGGATTGTTGTTGCTCAATCAAAATATTAATAAATAGTAATTTTAATATATTAATTTTGGTTATTGTAGGCCTGCATAAATCTTTATTTTACGTTAAAATCACTAAAATGGACCTAGAGACAAACATACCTATATAGGCCTATTTCATAACAAAAAGTTATGCTTGGCTTTATTTTGTAAAATATACAGAAATAATCATAAGTACTAACCTGCAATCAAATTCTGGCTGTTTTGATGCAACTGTTTTCCCACTAGGACTTACATATTCTTGCCCTTTCAGCCGAGCATTTTTATTTTTGGTCCGTATATATGAGTCAGGATTAGATACTTTCCTTTTACGAGGGCTTGGGTGATTACTCATATTGTAGATTGTAGATGCTAACTATAAAACAATGAAAATCAAGTACTAAACAGTTTCTTTTCACAACACGTTCAGTAACATTGAGTTAGATATGAAACTGATGGAAAATAATACAAGAAGAAACACAGGTGGTTGGAGAGGTTTTTTTTTTAAACAGGCGTATCTCCACAGCTGACAATCTGTTGTATTCATTATTTTGGAGTTACGCCCATTTAAAAAAGTCACCAGATGGACATACGCCCTTCTAAAAAAGTTTGAAAAGTTTTTATGCTTATTATTCCCATATACTATTGGATTTAGAACGCCCTTTTAACTCAGTTTGATGTGTCTACCTATTAGAACCAATATTCTTTCATAAAATTCATTTTGAAAAAAAATGTGATTTACGCCCTTTTAACAAAAACCGATTCAATTATTTATTTGCTTTTTTCTGTTTTGTCTTGAAAAATAATCACAGCAAATTTTATTCTATGCGTATAAAGTTAGAAAATGTATTGTGAGTTGATCATAACTGATAACAACTGGCTGTTATCATGTATAAAAAACAATAAAATTCCATTTAATTAGTCTTCTATGATCAACGAAACTAAAATTTGTATTTTTTCTTATTTTTACTTTACAATATGATATTATTTAGTTTAAGTATTATTTGTACCACGTAATACAAGAGTATCAAAAGTCAATTATATTTCTTTTCATGTCAGGGAGTCTTTTTTAAATCGAATACTTTTTAAAAAATTTCAAAATACCTCTCTAGCAAAATAAACTAACGCTAGCTAATTTGATCTAAATCATTAGGTGCAAAATATACTAGTTACAAAATAAGCGTTAGTAATATTTTGACAATTTAAGCTCCCGCTTCTTATGTAACGTATGGGACTAACGATGTGTCAAAAATAAGATTTTATTTTAAAACTTTGTGTCTGTTATAAACCCGTTTAATTAACTGTATATTACTATTCTTATAATAAAGTATTTAACTTTCTTAATAACCCCTCTCATAAAGCTTTCATATACTCTATGAAGTGCAAACTAGCTAATAACGGATATTTTAAAACTCAGAAAAACGTTAAATCTTCATTCAGTATTTTTAATATTTTTTCAACTTACATTGAGAATAAAATATTTTATTAATTCATGCAATATATTTTGTACATAAATATAATTAATTTGAAATAAATAAACACACTTGTATAACAAAACTTGTGTGATGAATATTATTCTCAGTTACAAACGATTAAACTCAAAGCTTCCTTATACCGTGATTAAAATAATTATAATAACATACATAGATATACCTTAAATTAATTAAATTGCAATGGGATGTACGATAATTATTATGCCTAGGTTAAAATTACCTTGCTGATAAAAATTCACTTACTTTTTCCTTTTTATTTTGCAACTTAGTAGTACTTTGCATTTAGTGATATTTTTTTAACAAGCGATAAAGTCATCCCGGCTTATATTTAGACCAACTGTATCGAAAATATATAATCTGTATTATTATACCACGTAATACTAACGCCAAATACACTTCTATTATTAGTAACTTAATGCCCATACACACAAAACTTAAATGCATATAGAAACTATGTGATAGAAGACAAACAAAGAAGAACACTGGTTTTGCTGCACTAGCAGTGTCCGTTGTTTGTAAGGTTTATACTACAAGATTGCAAGATCATTGTGCGTGTGGATTTTGGCAGATAGACCTAGGATATATCCCAGGTATTGTTTAAACTTTACATCAGTACAAAAGATTAGTTTCTTACGATGAGACCTTATGAATTTACTTTACTTTTACATATAATACTAAAGCTTGAACTATATGTACATAAATATAGTACATTTATTCAAAATATAAGTATAAAGTCTGTTACCTATCTTTGGTATACTAAGAGGAATTAGGCCTCACAAGCGTTTGTGATGTTAGCCAATAGCTCAAAGACTAGTAGAACTGCATTCATGCAATTAAATTTGTTTTCATTCATCCTTATAATGTATATTTCCTTATTAAATAATGTAACTTGTCTCTAAGGCAATACTAAAGCCTAATAATCTTAGGAATAATGTATGAATGCTACAAAAAGGCATAAACTTTACATGATTTATCATATATATGAAACATATCAGTTACATACTTTGTATCCAAAGCAGATAAAAGCTACAAAATTCACAATAGTGTACCTTTGGTGGAAAGGGTTCAATGCAAATGTTAAGTTTAGATCCAGCTCACCTTCCTCTCGACACAGCGCCTGGAATCCGAAGCTGTTACATAATTGACTCGTGGAATCTGGCGTCATGTTCTTCTGAAAGGATAAATAAATAATAGTTTAAAAAACTAAAAACACGCTTTTATAGCTAACATAACTAAAAAATAGAAAATAATTTTTAATTGCAAAGAGTTTATATTATGGTAGTAGAAGGCAAAACAATCATTCATAGTCAATCACCTCAAAATCAAATTATAATATAATTTAAGTTATTAACAGAATAAATTAATTCAGAGTATAAAGCGTGGGGTGCTTGATATATTAAATATTACAATCATTCTATCGGTAACTATCTTTGAGAGGAGATGTATGAAATGTAGTAAAATGCACCATAATATAAACGCTTTGCAATTAAAAATTATTTTCTATTTTTTAGTTTTGTTAGCTATAAAAGCGTGTTTTTAGTTTTTAAACTATTATTTATTTTTCATTTTTTTTAGTTCGATTTATAAATTAGTTTCTTGTGGTAATGTGGTATTTCTTACGAATCATTCCGCAATCTCATAATTTCATTTAAAGCTTCACTATTGCATGGGGTATTTCCTGTTAACTTAGAGCAATCAAGTTCTTCAATCCGAATACCGTCTAAAGATCTTACTCGACTAAGTGCTACATAGGCTTGTCCAGCAGCAAACAATCGCGAGCCTAGATCAAGGATGTCGGGTCGGACAGGTTTTTGCCCGCTTGGTGCGTTTCTGTCATCGGTGCCTCATTAAAGGTTCTGTCTTATTAATAGCTACCAACGGGGAAATAGCAACCTGCATTGCCTCAATATGACTCCTCGAGCTTGCACTTAAGATGTCGGCTTTGATCCCTAGAGACTCGGAGCTTCGCAGTTCTCTTTAGATTAATTATTGTCGTAAAAATCGAAGGCTGGCATCTAAGCTACCAAGGAACTGTGGCTGTTTGAAACACCTTTGCCGGACTTGAGGGTTAGGTATGTGAAGTATTTAATAAACGTAATGTTGGCTAGTATATATCATTTATCATTCTTACTTAGCTGTATTAAAACTATTACTTATTTGAGATATACTATTATCAAATGTTACACCCTTAACTAAGTTGAATTTTTCGTATCGTAAATAATTTTATATTTTTATCATATAATTTCTATATTCTGATATATATATATATATATATATATATATATATATATATAATTTCAATAAACATTGAATCGCAAAAAGTACTTACTCCGCCGGGACTCGAACCTGGATCTCTTACTTGCCGGGTGAATGTGCTACCATTACACCACAGAGCCCTCATTTTATATATCAAAGACAAATTTTGGAATATTGTTGAAATGGAATTAGTGAAAAACACTAAAGGCTTTGTCTGATAAAAATACTATGTATGTTTCTGTAAAGCAACAACTCAAATTAGTATTATGTAATGTATACTAAACAAAGAACATGCATGGATCGTGTACTTAGAGATATGGCTGTCAAGGAAACCACTGGAAATGGCAGAGATTGGATGACTACTATAATATTACTATAGCACATCCGAAAATACCGAGACGAATGGAGACTTAAAACACTGGGTTAGCGCAGATTGAATGGAGACTTGAACGCTGGGTTAGGGCAGATCGCGCGCTAGCTCTATCGCAGAGGATCTATAAAAGAATTTATTAATCCTGGCGGTCCTTTTAAGGATAATGGACAACTATGATCAAATTATTGCATTGTCATCGGTCCTTTATACGTATGCAAAGTTTCAAATTAATCAGACTTCTGGAAATTGGTGAAAATTATGCTCAAAGATTCCGTTACATAGATACAACCGAAGCTAATAAAAGCGTGTTACAAAAGAAACTCAAACAAACTTTCCAATAGTTTTGACATGACATAAAATTGGAGAAAGAAATATAAAAACAGAGTGTAATCTAGGTAAAGAGATATTTTCATTGCCTCGTCAGGTGCACAGCTGAGTGCACTACTATGTTTCTGACACGATCTCTACATAACCCAATCACAAACCATGAGCTGGAGGTGAACTCAGCATTCAAACTGTACAATGTCATGCAGAAATATCCTTATGCAACAACCTTGACACGTCTACATTACGGGAGTGGCATATGGAAATTCATGCAAATCGTAAATGCATCTTTAAGTCTATATGCACATCAGTTTAAAGTTATATATAATTTGAGCAAACCACACTCCATAAGCATTATTCATTACAAAACAACTGTGATACATTTAAAAACAATATTTCTGATTTGATTTAAGGCCGTCTCATTTGTATTTCATATGTATGGACGGATACCTATTTAATTACAGCTTACTTTTGCTTATACATTACATTGGTAAAACAAAAATATATACTGCCACATGTTTAAGTCTAACAAAGTTTCTAAATAATAAAATGTTTAGAGTTTAACTATGATATTTTCATACGAACCAGTAAAGAGTTATGCAGTTACTCACTGTTTTATAAGTTAAATTGAGCTTCGAAACCTAAAATGCCTAAGAACCTAAAAGCCTAAAAACCTAAGATTAAAACCAGATAAAACTTATCTAATATACGACTATGCTGGAAAGTATATTTTTTTCTCCCGTGTATGTATTATGGGTCTAGGAATTTGAGAGGTATAGTATAAATAAAGACTTTGTTCAAAACATAAGAACAAGTTAGAAACTGTTGAACCTCTAATTCAACCTTTTTACCAAAAAAATATTTTCTGATCTATTTTCTTCCCGTCACATATTAAATGCATCTCATGTTATTGCTCTCCGAATTTAACTTCAATATTCAGATATTTAACTTTTATTGTTATGAAAACAATGTTTGTAAAGTTCATAATGTTATTACTTATATGTAATCACATGGAACTCTAGGGAAACAATTCATTAGTCTTAGTCAGACGCTTAGGAGTCTAATTCAGTCACGATACTGTCTCCAAGTTGATTATGTCAGGTTCAATGCATCCGTGACTTTTCAGAGGGAACGTACGTAATACCAATTAGCTTATGTGTGAATAGTTTATTAGTGTAAGTTAGATGCTTGGGAAGTCTATTCCAGTCACGTCAATGTCTCCGAGTTGAGAGACGAATTATGTCAGGTTCAATGCCTCCGTGAATTTTCAGAGGGAACGTACTTAATACTAATTTCCTTACGTGTGAACTGATTATTAGTCTAAGTTAGACGCTTGGGAAGTCTATTCCATCACGTCAATGATTCCGAGTTGAGAGACGAATTATCTCAGGTTCAATGCCTTCGTGACTTTTCAGATGCAACGCACGTAATAACAATTACCTTAAGTGTGAACAGTTTATTAGTCTAAGTTAGACGCTTGGGAAGTCTATTCCAGTCACGTCAATGTCTCCGAGTTGAGAGACGAATTATGTCAGGTTCAATGCCTCCGTAACTTTTCAGAGGGAACGCACGTAATAACAATTATCTTACGTGTGAACAGTTTATTAGTCTAAGTTAGACGCTTGGGAAGTCTATTCCAGTCACGTCAATGTCTCCGAGTTGAGAGACGAATTATGTCAGGTTCAATGCCTCCGGGACTTTTCAGAGGGAACGCACGTAATACCAATTATCTTATGGGTAAACTGGCAACTCTCGCTCTCCACATAAAGGAGACGCGGTGAGCGTCGAAACGTGAAGATGAATGGTCCCTTGAGAATATAAATCACGGAATATAGGAAATATATGATGGGAGGTCTTCTCGTCTGTCAATGATTTATAGATATCATATTCGTTCACCTTTTCTAAACAATGAGAAAAGTAAAATACATCACTGTAATTGAGGCGTGTGATACAGTGGGATTTCTGTTTGAGTGCTTTAATATTTTAATGCTTTTATTATTTGTTTTTATTTAAAACAATAAAGTAAACGTGTTTTGAAGTGTGCTATCAATAACTCGTTTGATCAGTATTATTTAATTCTGATATTAACAATATGAATATTGTAAATAATATATTATCATTGTAAACTTTATTTCGTAGAATTGATTTTATATAAATAATTTAAAATATTTTTAATAAAATCTAACAGTTTTAAAGTAACGAATATCAATATTTTTTATTGTCTAATTTACATGTGTTATTACTTTGTTGAAGTTTTTCTGTAATTTTTGCTTTTTTAGTTAGATATCCATCCCCCTTCCTACTCTCAACCCTATTAGAATATCCAAGGTTATACTTTTACCGCTATGCTATAAACACATGAGTATCAACAGGAAACAACTCACATCATCCGCGGATATACTGAAGTTATCCCCAACATAGTTTTAAAAATTAATTTATTTCGTGATCATCAAAATTCCCAGCACATACATTTATAGAGTAGCAAAGTAATTATCAGAAGGATTTTTCTTTTTAGTATATTGTAGCATTAATAAATAATATTATATTCTTTAAAACTTATAAAATAGCGTTATCCATTCATAAACTTAATAGATTTACACCTTAACTACTCGTATACCCTCAATATAACACATAACTTATACTAAGATAGTTTTTTTAATAAATACGCGTTGTAAACATGCTGTTCGTAAATAAATGTCATATCATAGGCCACTAAAGCCAGGTTCCTTCTCTGTTATAAGATCTGATTCTGTTATCAGATCCATAAATCTGTTGAATATTTAATATCAAATAATATAAATGCAAGAATGTTCATAAAAAACTCGAAATTAAACGTATTGTTTCATAACTTACGTTTTGAATATAACGTGACTTATTAACAACCTTACTACAAATAAAAATGGTATTATTAAACATATACAAAATAAGAAAAATTTAATTCTAAAGTTTCTAAAGTATTTAAAAATTGTTGTCACAGTCCATAAACCATACTGACGACTTTGTGACATGAAAAAGAACCGTCTAAGATGTTTGAATATATTGGATTATTATGTTTAGTATCATAACGTATTGGAAAAAACCGAAATTTTTCCAAAGAAGTGAGATCTTATTGATTGCTATATCTCTAGTGAAATACAATCAAACATTTTATAACTGGAACGTAACAAACAGAAACGAGTACCTGTAGGAAGATATTGACTAAATTTCCTCCACACTTACCAATCACAAAGGCTTGAGCAATACCAAGAGAAGATTGATAATCAGCTGTTTCCAGACAAATTTAGTTTAGTCTCCCAACTTATCTCAGATGTTTTAATTTGTCTAATTTCATACAACCTTCGTGCTTTTTTCATTCCTAGAGACTAATTACAGTAACTGCTTCAATTGGATGTACAAATTAAAAATAGATAATTTGGTGTTTACTTAATGTCTAAATGTAATTAAATAATCACATCTTAAAAAGAAAACTAATTCGTAAAATGTGTTGCTGAGTGCTAAACTTAAGAACGGCAGTACCAATAAGACTAATTCTTTTTATAACATATTTAATGATATCCGAGGAAGTTTATATGAACATAAAGATTAGAAAAAAATTACCTCTAATGTTTTAGTATTAAAAAAGTTGTAGTAATTATGTTTCTAATCTAAATAATATGCCTAACAATGACAAGATATTGGCTGAATCATCTTTTTATATACAAATTTATTAAAATAATAAAACGTACAGTGCTTGATCAGTAGTACCATTCAGAAAGGAAATTAAAAAGTGTGTATACATTATATTCTAGATTGCGCAAAGTAACGAATATAAAATATCTAATGCATGGTAAATACTTTCAAAAAACCAACTGTAGAAAAAAAGCTGTGGATGTTTTCACGTAAGATATTTCATGCCTTGTTGAAATTGTGATATGGGGTTTTAACAGTACTTTATGGAAAACCAAAGAAATAAACACTAAAACTCCTCAACGATCATTCTTTCCCAGACTACAGTCCAAAAAACAACAAGAATTCTATAACGAAAAACTACATAAACGATGATTTTGGAATATTGCACGAACCAAATTAGAATTTCTCCTTTCTATCATAGGAAGAAGATGGGCAGTAAGTACGGTTTCTATTTAGGCATCAAAAATGCCCTTCAGTCCTTCATCGGGAACCTCGCCAAAAAGGCACAAACTGAAGTATATCCCTAGAAATATTTTAGACAGATATCAGATTACAAGAGCCGATATTAGAAGTTTTTGACCGAAGTATATTTCCTAGAATACGCATATAGTTTACAGATTGGGCTAATAAAGTCAAAATAAATTGTAGCACCGTAAGTGGATTTAAATTGCCGAAGTTGGCTTCTCATTCCTGTGTATGTATATAACTTAAACTCTACTATGGTACCAAAAAGTCTTACTGGATCTAAAGTATATGAGTAGGGGTATAAACAAACGCTTTTGACTCAAGTAGATTTCTAGACATATGGATTTGGATATTCTTGTTCGGGATAGCAACTTTAATTTTGAAAAGTGCATGCAAAGCCACTTATAACAGTTATTTGTGCAAAAAATGTAAATAGACCAATCTCAACGCCTACATTATTTTGAACTTTTTCCTTCTACTTCATAACACTTCCATACATCAACTATTTAATTTACCCTAAAAGTGAAGAAAATATAAGCTTCGGTGACAGTCACATTTTTTTACAGAGAACAATGTGCAGTATATTATTGTTAGACTTTACTATTACTTTTGTTTTATGTTTCTTTACTGTTCTTTATTATTTAGTCCCAGCAAAAATAACCGAATAACTCACAGCTAAAGTCAATTACATAATTGTTACAGCATTAAAAACCAATATGGCTAAACACTATGATATTCTCCAAGATAAGTTGAGTTGTTAGGAACTCGATATTGTTTTATTGATTGGTAATAAACACAAAAGCAGTGCGTTAAATGATTTACACATGACGTGTTTCTACTGTTCGCTTGATAGACACTAACTCTGTTGATTACATTGACCCAGTTCCTCTGCCCCCAGTCTTGAGTAGGAGTATTTAACTATTACATCTGCTTTCTGAAGCGTACATCACTGCAATTAATTATTATTGAATCCACTTACTGTAGTCCCTAACTACTAACTAAGATCTCAAATAAATCTGGGAAGCCTGCCAAGGTTACTAATCATTTGGTAAACTATATTTATTATTTTATAGCGTTTGTACGTCGATGTTCTATTTCGTCTTAAAAATTTGGATATTAATAGTGAACTTAAACAAGTTTATATATGAGATATATACATATATTATCACGAGTGTGGATGTAGATATAGGATTGCGTACGATAACCGGATTCAATTTTTAATATTGAAGTTATCAATCGATATTTAATTAACATAATTATCAATATAACCAACAAATAGCGAATAATTTGAACAATAACAAAATCTTCTGCACTAAATGTACACTCATTTTCATACTCTCAACACAATTTGTTCTAGAAATTATTTATTATATATATATAAATTATAGTTACCTTAGAAAACTGTACAAAATAACACTAAAGGATGATCTAATGTGTCTTTCTCAGTCTCAGGTAGTTTTTGTTGTTGTTACGTTTTCTTTATTATTTAAATGATATTTTTCCAAGCCACCTGTCTCAATTTTATTGTTTGAATAATGATTATGGTCCCTTTATTACTTATGACAGTATGAAATTGTTTAAAATATTTCTATTATCTTTAAATATTTAAATTTATTTTATATTAATAGTATCGGTTGATATTTCTGCTATTTAATAAATAAAGTATCGATGATTGTAACAAGTGATGTACAGACCTAGTCCGCTTATCGTACTCTGTCCTGGATGTATTTCACAGAACATTCTTAGAATTACAGTGGTGAAGCTCAGGTGACTAAATTAACAGCCACTATAACTCAACATCCATGGATGTTTCATATGTTACCTCATCATTATTAAATGTGATGTAGTCTTTAGAAGAAGGGAGATAGTGAAGGACTAGACTCTGAATACCCAAATTGTAAGCAATTTATAGAGATAAAATATTTATGCAAGACCTCTATTGTTAGATAAGACATAAATCAATGTGCTAATTATTCACTGCTTATCGACTTTTCGTCGCACATATAAATTAACTGAGTTTTAAAACGGATTTTAGGGGTTTGATGAATTAATAACTATTAAAATTTGACATTAAAATTGACATTTGAAAAGCAACTATTAAATTTTATATCAATAAAAATACAACTATTTATGAAATTTACCTTTGAATTATTTTTTTCCAGGTTTCTGGAAGCTGGATTCCTGTTAGGACAATTAGGACTGACGTCATAATTAACATTGCTCGAGGAGTTGTGGACTATGATATTTATTTTATTAAGAATACCGTTAGAAAATAATATCGTCATTTTTGATTGGATGTATTATAATGACTTCTAGCTTTCCAATATGAGCGTACCAAGGATACTTATATGGGTGGGTGGTATAAAAACCTACTAAAGTCTTCACCAAATAAAACGTCTAAGGAACAGAGCTGTAAATTTAAATTTTAAAATCTTATAATATATATATATATATATATATATATATATATATATTTATATATATATATATATATATATATATATATATTTAGTATTAATCGTTATGTGGCACTTACTTATAGAAATGTCAAAAATTTTTGTATAGTATAAGCCTTGACCTTCAAAGATTCTAAGACTATTACTAATGAAAACTTGTTGCTTTTTCATTGTTGTTACGTATTGGTAACTATTTCATATTTAATGTATTAAAATGCATAAACCTTACAACAAGTATTATCGGTTTACTTTGACGGATTAGAATTCTATAGGTAAAACAAATCTGAGTAGCAAACAGTCTAACGTAATGAAAATAAGTTCCCAAGTAAACAGACAAAGTGAGAGAAGTGTTGGAGGGAGGGGTGGAGTAAGAAGAGAAGAGTCACAGGTGTTCTCACCTCGAAAGCTCTCAACTTACCAGATTTCGTTAAAGAACTTGGATTTAACTTGTGTTACTTATTTACACTGCACTAAAGAACCACTGAACATATACTACATATTAATAAACGGTCTAAACTTTAACTAAACTAAAAGATTATTGGTATTTAAAGAGATTTCCGTAATATGAAGTATTAATTTTTCACATATTTATCTACAATAGATATTTTCAATTAGCAAATTTATGTACCTACATATGTTTTATATTATATTATATTAAGTACTATGTGGTAGTGTTATTTTTTTAATAAATATATTTAAAATGATCAAACTATGTGTTTATTTTCTAAAGAATTTTAAATGTATTCTTAATTCCCAGCCTCTTTAGAGGCTTGTATACTTCATGTCTTCTGTTAGAACCGACTTTGGGCAGATTGTAATCCAAATCATTCATAAAAAGTGTACTCGACGCTCTTGCAAATTATTTTGAAAAACATTAGCAGCTGTATCATTTGAATTATTAATTTTAAGTAAAATTGCGTTAAGTTATAAACAAAATGCCTTACAAATAAAATTAAGCACACTATTATGGCAACATACTGATAAATAACATATGCCGATCAACAATGCATTAGTGCACACACTATAGAATTAAACTTATTTATTCATATGGAGGTACTACTACATTGTGAGCACTTGAATCATTTTAAGAATTTATACAAAAATTGTTATCACATAATTTATAAAATTCATATACGGTTCATCTTGAATTGCGAACTGTTAGCCTTAAATATCTTATGTTACATATATTTTTACACCAGTGAAGTAATTTTGTGAAGCTATAATTTTTAATGTGGGATATATCATTAAAGTATATCACGTAAGGTGTTTATTGCTTAATGTTTATTTACCGAACCCAAAACAATTACAATCAGTGTTTAATATAAATACAAAAAAGTACCTATGTATAGCAGAAATTGAATAAAAACTACAGAGGTATTGTATGGCTTGGATGTAACTCTATAGGAGCTTTCTGTATTGAAAATGTCGTCTTTTTTGTGATTATAATTACATCGTAACACAGCACAGATTTACGCATCTAGTGGCATCATTACATAAAGTTTCAATCAGCTAATAAAATATTTACGTATAAGATATGTTGCGGTTTAATGTACAGTTGCAAATAACACTAGTTGTAAAACGAGATATTAAACTGAACGACCATAAACTGCGGAGATGCGGTTTTTGCGGATCACAAGTAACCTCAGTGTTGGTTTTGAAAAGATGAACTTTCATAGTTAATTTCAGGATATACCCTTGTATACTGCCCAAGTAGAATATTTGTCGTTGTTTAGAAAAAATTAATAATGATTGGTATATTGACATCTCAGGTATGCTGATAAAAACTTCTCTTTATAGATTCTTGTATGCGTCTGCGATACAATATGCACTTCATCATGCATAGTTTTTTTACTCGTAGATTACTTCCAATTTTAATTTTTTAATCTGCCATTCAATTATGGACGGTACAATCCCATGTATTTGACCTTTGATTGTATGAGTAACCATAGATATAACTCACCCAATCGAGTTATTATATATTTAAGGGTAATAACCAAGGTTACGTGGTTCAGCTCAAGGGTCGTACCTTAAGATTAACTTATATAATCTCCAGACCTCAGCATACCTCGTCTATGTGCATTTAACAGATTCAAAGGTCTGCAATACCTCAGCAGTCTTACTGATCATATTACTCCACATAATGAAATTCTCTTAACAGCTTTAAATAAAACCAATCGTGAATGCCTTAAAAAACTCAAGATGTAGACCAATCATTTAACTTAGATACATCTATTGATCCCACTCTAAGTCATTATGCCTGATAACATGATTCCGTAGACTTCCTAAAATAAAGCGATCCTTAATGGTTTGGTATCTTGATACTTTGGCACTTTTATTAAAATATTACAGGAATATAATGGATACATATATTCGTCTCTTTATCAGACTATTTCAAGGTCACAATGAAATTCTACAGTGTCAAAGTATTGTCTAAATGGAATCATAACTCATCTCGTTATATACTGGATGCGAAAAAGAAAAAAAAGTGAAATAGAACCTGAAGAAGGCAGTGACAGCCAGTTTCTCAATTGTAAATCCATTCATAAAATGTAGACCAACACTTTCCTAGAAGATATTTGTATATCTACACAGTTTTAGTTACAAGTAACTAACTGCCTGTAACTATCTTTTTCATTTACAAGTTTAATTTACTACTTTGTAAAAAAAAATATTATTCTAACAGTAAACTGGCATCAAAACCAGGGTGTTACATAAGTTCTTAGCCACTAATTAAAAAAATAAATTAACTGACCTTGAAATGAAGATTTTTAATGCCAGATAATTGTAGGCATAGCTACTCATCGCTCAAAGTAGCATTGATAAAGTGTGAGGTTTTGGTACAAGGTTTGGATTTAGACCACCAATCGTCGACAAACATGTTTTACATCCATCCTAGAACAACGAGGCAGTTTAATGTTACAATAAAAAAAAAAAAAACAGATCTGTGTAATACAAAATGTCGCCATTCAACACTGTCTAAAAAAGAA
Organism: Homalodisca vitripennis; assembly: GCF_021130785.1. Lineage (NCBI taxonomy): Eukaryota > Metazoa > Arthropoda > Insecta > Hemiptera > Cicadellidae > Homalodisca > Homalodisca vitripennis. Next base: position 218,491,421 of record NC_060208.1, on the reverse strand, counting down.
TCTAATTATTTTATACACATATTAACTTGTGGTGAGAGAAACAGAAAGGGAACTATTATTCCCTAGTTTATGCTTGCCCGTTTCATGTAAAGCATTTTGTATTATATTTTTACACAATCAGTTAAGGTCTGCAAGATGGTCCATTTTGTTAGCTATTGTTCATAGGTTATGTTAAAAACCGTGCTTGATTAATATTTATACCCATTTCGTAAACTAGGATGTATTTAATCCTAAAACTTCATTGAAATGAAACTTGATACATTTTTTAAATAGCAATGCAAATTGTTTAGTGAACTTATCAAAAGTTGTTCACTATATTATTTAATATAAGAATATATAAAATATTTTCCTTGGAATATGAAGATGGGAAATGATAGCTGTAAATTTAAATAGTGTGAAAATAAATAGCACAAAAGAAGTATTGTGCAACATCACGGAACATTCTGACACGTAAATTGTGGAAATACACAAAACATGAGGCATAACCTAGAGATACGGCCGGATGGTGCAGTGACCTGACACGGATGATAAGCCCATCCGTCTGTGACCTGCAGGGCGTGATAACGCGCTACACATATTTCTACCTGACACAAACTGCGGTTAGGTTAACCTTTACACACTGAATAGAAATAAAGCGAGACGTAAAGGGGTAAAAGTCATTTAATAAGCTATAAATTAATGTAATTTTCTTTACCAGACTTAAACTGAATTATATACATAGTCAAGCAACATATTAGCTTACTGGGCGGTTGAATTGTCAACCTATGGAACTGTGAGATATTTTAGGGAAATTTATTATTCATTGAAAATAAAAAATCCTTATTTAGTTTTGAAGCAGTAATAATTCATCGGCTATTGAGCATTATTACAATTTAATTTTCTAAAAATATATTGAAAATATTTAAATAAATCTAAAATTTTGTCTTCATAAAAACATTAGTTTGATTGGAATACTAATGTTTAACGGCTTCTTACTTTTGAATGTTTTCATTCCTAATTTTACGGACACTATCTATATTTTGCGGTTTATACACAATTTTAACCAAAATAAAATTAATTAATGTACAAGTTGGTAACTAAAATGCTTCTAGATCCAAATATGTTTTAAATTACACATTAAAAAAATATACTTGGGTGAACCATTGCCCTGAGACTGATAATAAGGAACTCTCATAATGATACAGTAGTTTTTGTCTTTGCGCAGCATATTTTTCAGAAAAATTTTAACATTATGTCCTTAATTCTAAGTAATAAGTGTAATATATTTTTGTAAAAACTAAAGAATACTTAAAAGTAATAAAAATATACACTTCCTTGTGTATATTTTTACATTATTTGTACATAAATTCAAATTTGTATTCAATTTTTTTACTTCTAAGTTTCACTCTATGTAACTTTCATCTGACTGAGGTAGTAAGATACTGTAAATATACAAAATATACGCAGTTTTGAATCGAACAAAAAAGGTCATAACATATATACACTTATTTACAACACAAACAGGTTTTTTGATACAAATGTAAAGTATGTACTACTTTTTTGGAAGTACACGTCCATATACTGGTGTTTGATTAATTATTTACGCAAGAAAAATATCAGATAATGATTAATTGTTGTCACTGTCATGATCAATTTGTTAACAACCCAACTCACATTTCACCAGTTTATAATCATCCAGACTACCTGACAACCAATCTGACAAATAAATATCATCATACGCTTCTTTTGCTGATATGTCACTTTCATCATCAGAACTAATATTTTCATCATTCTATAGTTTACGTATATCATTTGAACAACGAGGATCGCCCTAACAATAAATTATAAACAATTAGGCTACGGAAATTTGACCGACGGATGTGCCATCTTTATCAGTTCAAAAGCAGTATTGACGAACGTCTATGCCGTCGTCGGTCATCAATTGGAGGGTTAATATGTAAATGAAAAATTTTTAAGTATATGAAAACTCCAATTGAACCGTCCTGGCGTAGTAAATTAGTAATAAGAGTATTTAAAAATTGTTTTCATTGTATATTAATTTAAAGAAACTCTCCAATAATATAAGTTTTTATTTTGCGAGGCCTTTCGAACTCAAAGAGAACATCTTCGGACCCACAAAACTGAATAAAAGTAATAATGACAATAATAACATAAACAATATTGTACTAAATAAAAACATATGCCATTAAAAATACAAAGAGACAGGACGGCATACCAATAATTCTATGACAGGACGGTATGTTATATGTATATATTAAAAATAAAGTTGATATTTAGTAAGATTAAATAATGTAACGGTGAATTTCGAAATAATATTGGAGAGTTTGTTTAAATAGATATATTATTTCCAATAAGAAAAGAGCTTCAAGAATTTATTGTTTACATTGTTTAATGAACGAAAACCAAGCTGTGAACAGTATTTTTTTATCACAATTTTCCTGCTCCTTCTGTAAATCAAGCTTAAATGGTAGTAAAAATAAATTATCACTATCGTTACCTTAAAAATATTAACGTATATTACGAAACAATGTGATTGTAAAAAATACATGGGCCTTTATAGAATCGTAGAATCGTAGCACAAATATTTGAATTTTTCTTATAAGAAATTAAATATTTTCTTAAGAGCTAGTTGTAGTCAAAAGAATATGTGTTTAGACCGGCAAGAGCAATTCAAAAACAAAATTAATAAGGCCTTTGTAATTGATACATAACAAACCTGCAGGCTGATAACGTATTAATTCTATTTATAAATACCAGAAAGGAATTACTAGCTCTAAGAATGATTTACTGTACTTGCATAACCTTGTAATATCAGCCGACCTAACGCCGCTCGCTGCACTGCCACTTATATCACATGTAGGCTATGTCAGATGTTTCCCGGAAATGGTTTACACAGAAATGTTGTACACATTCAATTATAGCGATGATGGACAATTTGAAATGCTGTTATTGAAATGTCATTTCCAATTGTTTTATAAGACATGACTACATAACGTTGTAATCTAATTATACAGTGAATGAACATTTTCCGGTGGCAGTGAACTGTCTAAAGACATTTCTCCTTGATCCATTACGTGTTTCAATACGTACTTTCTTTACGAAAGATATATACAAGAGTTGATATTTGTGGGCTTTTTAAAATAAAGTTAGTTATTAATATTAAACATCAAAAGATTGTGTAGTAATAAAAATACGTTATTGTTATTGGTCGCTTGCTACAAGGTAATAGGCAATTTAATATTATTACAATATTAGTAAATATTATTTAAAACTAATTTAAATTATGAAACATGAACGTTAAGTTACAAGAGAAAACTATTTAAGCTACAGTAAAATTTTTAAACTCATAGAGTAAAGAGGATTGTTGACCATATACGAGTATTTCATTTAAAATTTGAAAAAGGGAGGGTTTGAACTAATGGAATTTTATTAAAACGTTTATATCATTTATTTGTAAATAATTCCAGGTTTTTATGAGCCTATTATTTGGTACATTTATCACAGTTTCTTAAAGTATGTCGTGCCTAAGCGTTTTTATCTGATATTGAAATTATTGAATTTAGATTTAGTTTATAACTAGCTGTTTCCCGCGGCTTCGCACACTTTTCGTAAGCTTTGCCCGTATAAGTGCATTTCTGGCTCAAGTAAATTATATTTCCATCGCCAATGTAGTTTTCCTTGATGTCACGATCATGAAAATTTATCAAAAGTGTATTGTAAACGTGCATGTCCTTTATTATACAGGTGTCTACTACTCAACCTTTAAGTTCAACCAGAAATTTATAACTTAGCGTCTTCAAATAGTATTTAGCAGTAAAATATACGTAACTGACTTGCAATTGCAGTTTATAGTGTGCAGGCAATTTGAAAACTTTTATCTTTTGCAGCGCCGCTTGGTGGCGAGTTACATCAATGGGCATAGCATATAAACCTTCTCAACGAAAAAATACATATACATACAAATTTTCATAATGATCGGCCACATAGTTCACGATTCCATAAAAGACAAACACACAAACATTCATTTCTATATATATATATATATATATATATATATATAGAGAGAGAGAGAGAGAGAGAGAGAGAGAGAGAGAAAATATATGCGTAGGTTGTAAACCTAAGAACCTTTAGTGTTTTAAAACTCCACACAAGCAAGACTTTCTGGATTGAGTGCCCCCATACCAACAATCCAGCAAATTCGCGACTGAAAAAATACAAAAATTAACATTTCCCAAATTAGTCTGGCAGAAATATTCCTTAACTTTAAAACTCAAGTAACCTATTCTATTTATTTTGTTACATGTTTTATTAACGTGAGCTTGTATTAATATATTGCCAATTAAAAAACCTAATTATTTTACAGCTTAATAATAGTATATTATGTCTGATAAATTCAATAACACTGTATTCCATTTTTAATTCAGTGTAAAATGTATTGTTTTAATGTTGGTTTAGGAATGTCCCGTTCTAATGAAACAATCAGGAATGTAAAGTTACCACAGTTGTGTTGTGGTCACTTAGTTTGGCCGCACCGCTGACACCCGGACAGTTTGTGGACTCTTCATTCTGATGGAATGAAATGTTAGATCCTTATTTCAATCTTTTGTTATTCTTTAAGTAATTACGTCATAGCTATACTCAACCATTAAATTACCAACGAGTATTTCGAGTTCTCACATTAGGATAGTGTGCTCCAAGAAACACATATTTTAATTTGTAGAACTTTTATTTTATAACAATTGATTATTAAAATTTTATTTATATTACCAAATCATTCAAAAATAACCTGCACACATTTTTCATTGTTATAATGACATGACGTTGTTATATTTTCGTTTGTTATCTTTTTTTAAAATGAAATTATGTAAACTACGTAAATTTTGTTAAATGGTTATGTTATGTATGGATAAATAAATCATCAATTAAATAAAATAACAAGGACTTATATATCTTTAGCACATTCATTTATGAATTATTTCCAGTAAACATTCACAAATTATTTCCTTCGGTTCTATAATTCTCTTTCCGTAAAAATCAGAAATGTAAACAGTTCATTCAAGGGTTCAGACCGTCAAGTTGCTGCGACCTCTAGGGCTCTGGTTAAACCTTACAAACACGTGTTACAGATATTGTCACATTAATTTATTTCACGCAAAATAAAAACATAGTATGCAATACTAAGATTAGACTTGGAGTAGAAAATGGCTCCACCAAATGTGTTTCGGATGCCATGAAAACGAAATGAATAGAACCCCAATCCGCGAGCTAGCCAGGATAACATTAAGAACTATTATTCGACCTTATTTACATAATGTATGAACACATAACGTTGCTATGATGGAAAGGTTAGAATCTATGTACACTAGAGATTAATTCAATACTCACAGCGTTGATCTAGCTTTAATCACTTGCAATGCAAATTGATAATAATCTAGTTTTTAGAACGCAGATTCTAATATTTCCATACCATTGCAAACCCAATAACATAGGCTACAATTTATTAAAAATAGCTCAATGCTTGTAGAAAAAGATTTTAATATAATACGAGTATAATTTTCTATAATACTTAAATCTATTATCTGTTAATTATTAGTAAAATTATAAATATAATTTTTTTGTTCTAGAGCACAAATTATAAAAATATATACATGAAGAAATGCGGTTAATTTAAGAATGAAGTTTATTCAAATATAATGTTTCACTGTTTTAAAAACAGGTTATTCCATAAAATTTCAATAGTAAATGACTTATAATTATCGATAAAATATACGGATGTACATCTAGTAAAAGCGTAAATCGCAAAAATATGCGCAGGCACTACGTGCAGACGCTACGAGTCGCGATCTGAACGCATTAGCAAGAACGTCATGGCACCGTTATTAAAAAATACAATGATATATCTATCATACTAAAGTAAAGGATGTTATTAGTTGTCATATTTTAATTGTTTTTTATACGTTTTTATGTATTAAAAATATAAACATATACTTATTGGAAGCATAGAAACAGCTTAGAATTTTATGGGAAATGACTATCAGAAGTTAGAAGTAGTCAAAACTTGGTTACATATTATGAACATTGGCTTAAGGCACATCGTCGTTTGCCATGATATAAGGATGTACAAAATGAAGAATCATTTTAAATTGTCATAATTAATGTAAAGTTTAATTTGTGACCGCTCAACTCCAAATCGGCAAGGTTATTCAACATTGATTGGAAATTATTTCTTATTTTCCATAGCCATAAGTGTATTAAAACCTGCGTTATGGTAATTTATATATTTTGTAAAGCAGCATAAGTAAATAAGACTTTTAAATGCCAAATTCCAGTAAATGCCTGCGTTAATCGCTCCAAAAATGTACTATAGGTGTACAAACATAAAAGCCTTAATTTTAAACTGTACAAAAATATTACTACACCGTCGAATTGGAACGGTATGATCCACCTTTCCACATGTACAGTAAAATTCGAAACACCACTCTTAATCCAATACAATAATCCTTTATCAAGAGAGTTGGCTTAAACATTATAGACTTACCAAACAATATGAATCTGAGAAATCCGCGGAGCGCGTAACGAGCGGTGTATTGCCGCATATTACTTGACGTATTATCTCCATTCTAGATCGGATTATAGATGAGGTATCGAGGTACAATCATATTAAGATTTAATGGGTTTCTCATCCATAACAAACAGGATCAATTGCGGTTCAATTACGAGAGCAATTTACTTTCGCGAATTGTTTAATAGTTTGTGTTATAGGATAATTTATCATAAAACTTTAATAGGTATAGCTTTATTATTTTTATACGAACGACTAATCTTATATTGAATTTTGATCGACATATACCTATATCGTAATTTTATTTTAATATTAGCAATATTTATATCTTCATATATTTTTAAGATAAAAGTTAGTTTAACAAATAAAGCTACTCACCTTTTATGTACAATAGCCCTTTCAGACCCAGTGTTTTTCATGTATTAGACCTTCTAGAGTCCTGAAACATAAAAAATCGCAAAAACACAAAAATATATTAATTATAAGTAGTTGTAGTTCTAAAATGACAAAATAAGTGGTTTTTAGATTATTTTAAAATTTTGTTTACCAAAAAAATGTACCCTCACGATTGTGAGGGTTAGGCTCTACCTAAAGTTTAGGTTATTTCAATTAACCCTCACAATTATGTTGATTAGGTATTTTGTAGAAAGCATTCTTAAAAGTAATGTTATAAAAATTAACACTTACATGATATGAATAACTGAATCACACTTTTTACAACTTCTTATAATGTATATTAAGGAATTATAAACCTTTTAAAGGAAGAGTGTAAATTAGTGTAGCCAAGTAAATAGCGTAGCTTATCACTGTATTTGTTGAAAACAAAATAAAAATTTCTTATGATTATGAAATTATATTAGTAACGTGATATAATGTGTACACATATAAACTTATAGAAAAATATATCTGATAATAAGGCTAGAGAGTCTTATAGAACTGGAGGCTTATTTTTTCTGGTGAAATTGTTTTAAAGCAGTTTTTATCTTTGTTTATACAAAGATACACATCGCACTTCTCACACTTGATTCTACTTCTGGAAGAGCAACTTTCCATTCTGCACATCCGTGGAGGTATTCCACCCTCTGTTACAGGCCAATGCTCAAATCCATCAAACCTGAAACAAATAAACGAATTCGAATTATAGAATGTTATAAATAAGAGTATTTATTGTTCAGATGACCAAAATGTCTTACACACTTAAATATGTAAATAACTTTTAAGTAACTCATGATCATAGCTGTCAGTAATTACCTATTAAATGATTGCTTACCTTTTGTCAATCCCCGGCATAGGGGCACGCCAATTCTGGGGCTTTGAATTTTCCTCTTCATTACTGTCTTCATTGTGATAGAGTGGTCTTGTATTCAGTGGTCGAGAAATTAATGTCTCTGCAAGTGTCATCCTGAATTTTAATAAATCCATCACCTCTTTCTTTGGCCTTTTACAATCGCGACATGCTTTCCGGTATTGCAACCAACAGTTTACCACAGCAAGATCAAGAAAATGAATGATGACTTTAAGTGTCCATTTCTTGGTCTTAAACCAGGTTCTGTAAAACTTCAATCAGTTGGTTTAACAGATCAACTCCTCCCATGTTCTTATTGTATGTTACTATTGCTGCAGGGCACTCAAAGTTTATGTACACGCTTTCTTTCTTGGACCATCTTTGAACGAGTGTCACTGGTTGACTCCCACACACCGATGAAAGAATAACAACACTATTGTTATCCATCCATTTCAAAGCCACTAACTTGCCATCTGGAGACACTCTTTCTTCATACTGCCCCCGCTTTAGATGTTCTGGATTAAATCTTATTTCCCTAAGTCTGTTTGTCATCATAGTTCCAGTTGCATAAAATTGTTCAGCAATAAGTTTTTCCATCAGAGAGATAGTTGTGAAATATCTATCAAAGTACAATACACTTAATGGAGGAATACTCTCTTTCAGTCTTACAACAACTGCTGGCCCTAACCCCATCTCTTTAGCCATTGGAAGATTGGTACCTTTACCCTGATACAGTTCAAAATCGAGCATTATTCCATCAGATGTTGTAACAACAAAATTTTTAAGTCCAACAGGTATGGGTTTATTAGGCACATATTGTTTTAATGTTGTCTTCCCTACAAAAGGGACCATTTGCTCATCGATTAAATAATTGCTAGGTTGACGCAAAATCTTATCACAACCCCTTTTGACTGTTTCCAATACTGGTTGCACTTTCCACAGTCTATCTCTATTTTGTGGAGGGTTATTTACATCAACCACGTGAAGCGAGTTCCTTATCAGAAAAAATCTATCTCGAGCCATAGATTTTTGTATTGGGTCTAATGAAATACCCATGGACCAGTACATGCGCAGCCTGGGATATTTTATGCATCCCATAATTAAATGCATTCCATATACTTTCTTAATTTCTGCTGCATCAGTATTTAATATTTTACCGTATTTACTTAAACAGTACTGGTTTTGAATTCGGCTGCCTTTTTAAAATATTCATCGTCATAATAATTACAAAAATATTCTAAAGGAGTTAGAACTTGATATTCTAGTGTTTCATCAACAACAGTAGAAAATGTTTGGCAGGAAAATTGTTTAGCTTTCCAATTATTTTTATTTGAAGATAGTCTCGCCTTTTTTGTTGTGTTGTTTTTTTTTTATATTGACCACCAACTTTTTTATTTACATTCTTATTTTTGTTCTTAATACTACTATTATTATGAAGTTGTTTTTCATTATTTGAGGTTTGATCTATGTTACTATCTACTGAATTGTTTTGATCATCAATTTCCATTTCTTCTTGTACTACTTCTTCATATAGATCTGTTAATTCTTCATTTTCATTAATATTCATTTCCTCTTCTAAGAGATCTACCTGATCTTCCCCCTCTAAATCTTCTTCGTTATTGTTTAGTAACTGAAATAAATGACCAAGTGGATCTTGCCTAAGAGAATTTGTCAAGTTGACTATTGTTGATTCTTCCACATCATCATCCGACATACCTTCTATTTCTGAGTCGTCACCAACGCTTTTCAGTAACTCCTCCAAAATCATATCTTGTTCATTTTTGTTTCCTAAAATAAAAAATATCTCTTTTAGCGCTGCATGAAAGTAGGTAAATTTCAGATATTTTACAGTAAAGACTTTATATACTGTATATTAAAGGCCTAATTAGTTTTTCCGTTGTATGATATGCATTAATTTTACAAAAAATACATAGTTATTAATTATATAATTTTCATTACATTTAATACATAGCAACCCCATACACTAGGTCACTCCTAACCCTCACGATCGTAAGGGTACCGATAACAAACCCAAATACTAGGTCAGTCCGGACGCTCACAATCGTGAGGGTACCGATAACAAACCTGAGTACTAGTTCAGTCCTAACCCTTACAATTGTGCTGGTTAGATTTTACAACCTAAAAAATTGGATAATTTTTAAACTTTCGGGAAAAGAAAGGTATATGTAATAGAAATGTACCATTTAACTTACTGTATGCACGTCTTAAAATATTAACTAAACATAAATAATATATAAAAAATTAAAACTTACTTGGTTTGATCCTGCCTGTTCTCTCCATGTCTGCTCTTGAACAACTAGAAAACAATATTGCTCCTACAAACTATACCTTGCAGCAACAAAACAAATACCTGCTTTTCCCAAACATTTCATAGACACCCCCTGATAACAGTTACTGTTCTAAATATCATGTAGTTTATTTTACAGAAAAGAAGAAAAAAACCCTCACAATTGTGAGGGTTAGGATTTTGCAGGTGTAAAATTCACCCTCACAATTGTGAGGGCAGGGATCGAAAGGGATATATCGCCACTTACTCGCCACAGGTCTGACTATATTGTTCACCAGTCGGCCCAAAGAGAGAGTAACAACCGCGACTAAGACCTAGTCTATTTAACTAGTCTATTTAAAATTCAAACTTTTTAAATGGCCGCCATTCTGAAAATGGATGGATGTAAAATTAGAATTACAAGATGCTTAAATATACAATGTAAATGTTAGTTACCATACATTATTTGGTTTGGAAATGTTTCCGAGGCTTACACAAAACACATACATTACATACACACAGAAAGAATATCGAAACCTTAAATTTACAACTATAAAGGTGCTTATAGTTGGAAAAATAAAACCAATTGGAAATAATTTTATTGTGGTATTAGGAATGATAGCTAAAATATTATACTACAATTCTGTATCATACTGAATATAAAAGACGTAACGGGAAGTATAGAAAGGTTGTTTGTGCCCTAAATGCTGATCAATTTTAATGTACCTTGTTCTCTCTCAAACCACGGATACGTTAAGAGACCATTTGATTCCTTTTTATCGATCTGTTTGAACATGATACGTGTGTTGGAATAAAACTCTTTTTGTTTTAAATTTAGAACAAAAGGTTTAGAGAAATTTGTATAGATAAAAGTTTGCTTTGTATAAACCTGAAAGTTAAATCACCTGTTTATTTACACATGCTCACACGAACAAACATTCAAATTGACTCTAAAGGCTTCGTTAATTTCACCTAATGAAACATTTAAGGCCGATAATGGGAGCTAGCTTTGTAAACATTTAAAATGGACGTTTGAAATGAATTAAAACTTTAATTCTCGTTTTTAGTTTTAGCGATTTTTAGTTATAGCATTAAACGTTTTGCAAGACTTTTACATAAGGTCATAAGTCTCACGGAGTTTATAATTCAAATATTTTGGCTCGTATAATTTCATTTTTACGATTCTCAATATTAAACCTGTCACATGCATATTCGTATGGCGCGCTCTGCTTTTATAAACAAAGTCCCATAACTCAAAGTTCACAGCATTAGCTGAAGACAGAACTTGGATAATTGGAGGAACAATGAATAATTCATCTCAGAATACTCTGGGGCACGATTTGTATTGTCGTCGGTAACTTAATAAAAAGCATTTATTTCGGGATGAATCTGCCAAAAAGAATACATTAAACTATCTACTGAGTTTATTTGAAATTTGTTTAAGTTGTAACACACGACATACTTTACTATTTCTTTGTAACATTGTTGTTAAATAATGTCATGTGGTAAATTCGCTCCGAGACAATAATTTATTATTAATATCTTTCAACAGCTGACTGAGTAATAGCACAAACTGAAGGTGTTATAATTACTTTTTAATCACGATGGCTTTAGCATGTTTTGTTTGTAAAAAAATGTTACTGATGTTTCCTAGCACATCAGAAAGGAACGTACATTATTTTATAATTAAAAAACTTTTATTAAACAGATTTATTCTGTAACTCTTAATTTATCTAGAGCAAATTAGTTTGCTTATTAATATTCTTTAGACTCCTTCATCGGGGATTTCTTCATGTTTTCTTCATTTTAAACATGATATGTTCTGAAATCCATTGAAATAAACTACTAGTTCATATCTAGTCTATATACATGTTATAATATTATACTTCACTGTGCTGCAAGGAATTAATTGTGACGTACATCAAGAGGTCAGCTTTAAAATATCATCGAAACAAACTTCTAGGAAATACTTTACTACCGTACTTCATATATTACTGAGAACTCAGTCAACACTTGCACTACTTCTTCACTCCTTGTTGCTACAAGATGTCCTGAATTCACCTGCCTGTTACATTTATGTTCCTTTAACTATTTAAGTAAATTTTACAGTGACAATTAATACTTATATCTTATAAAGAATTATATTGTTATTATACAGCATGTAGCTTTAGATTTCGTATTTCGATATATAATACACCGAGTGTCTTAAAAGTCTCCCACCCCGCTATTAACATTTTTATGAATATCCATGTTCTCAAAATATCCATTGAGAGAATGTTTTAACTTCCTAAGTAACTTTTATTATAACTTAAATTGTGTGTGATACCTTTACCTTCTGCCATTCTTCTTATTTTTATAATACATTTAAAATGATGTGTCACTTGCAATGGGTTCCTATTTCAACATCTTTACGTAACCCAAAACTACCCCATTTTAGTGGTAGGGGTGGTCAAAAATTTGAGTACATAAAAACTCCTCAGTTTGTAATACAAACATGCCCCAAAGTAAATCACTTCATCTCTAAAGTTAACTGGGGAGGAAGAATAATTTTAAGGACAACAGGAATAGTACATGATTAAACTGGACACCATAAGATAAATACATGTAAAATTTAATGAAACTAAGTGTATAGCCTACACGTATTAGGAAACATTTCTGGTACAAGCTAAAATATATTAACCCCAAAATAGTAAGTTTATATTAGTTCTCGGCCACTGAGGGGTGGATAGGAGACGTGAAGACGTTTCTTGTATTACTTATTCCTGTCTTCCGAATAGTATTTGCTCTTTCTTTTTGAGAAAGAGGATCCCTTCACTCATCCAGCCTTTGGCAATCTACGGCGACGGTAGTAAGGACACTACACTCGTGCTAGGAGTTTGTGTTTGTCTTTAACTTCGGTTTGAACTAAATTGAATTGCGTAACGGAATGAAATACTTATAAGAAGTCCATTTTGAGACGTAGCAAAAGATGCGGATAAAGATGGATTAAAGATGTTTTTGACATAGAAAATAGCAGCAAAGAAGCTATGTGTCAACCGTTTAAAAATAAAGAACATAGCAATACATAGGAATAAGAGTTGAGAACTAAATTTTTGCTAAATGTATATTTTACACTTACGCATTTGTAACATTCGTTAGATTCTTATGCAGGCTGACGAAATCTACAATATATTTATACAAAACAACTTTACAGGTATTATACAACTAATCCACTTATATATGCGTAAACAATTTATCTACATACAGAAAATACTAGATGAACTTAAGATGGAAAATAAAGATTATCTCGAAGGCGAAGACTAATTGGAGAATATCGTACATTAATAATTCATAAAACCTAACAGAAGAAGTCCTGATACGCCTGAATATATTCCAAACGGATTGAGATGGTCATGTAAAATCTTCACCATACCTATTAAAATACTTTTTTTTGGCTTTTTTGAAGATAAAGATATCCCCCCTCTTTCTCTAAGATAGGTAGAGGGGGATCACTTTTAAATTTTAAATTGCAATCCATTTCTCGTGTCATGTCAATTAATTGAAATCCAAATTCATAAGAATTATAATGAAACGAAAAAAGAATTTGTACAACGACCCTAGCAAAAGTTATAGGCAAACAGTCCCTTACATCTAAGAGTTTAAATTAAGTCCTGGTACGCCTGGATATGCTTCAAACGGGTTGAGATATCAATATGCAACCTTCAATATACTTATTAAATTACTTTTTTAGAGTGTTAAGAAGGTAACACCACCCTTATCAAAGGTTTATTTTTGTAAATTTCTCCCTTCAATATGTTTTTTTTCCGTTGTTTGTGTTGAAAATTTTGTATACTAGCTGTACATTTTTCTAGTTTCTCTATTCGTATAATTTAAATTATATTTATTGTGTTTGATAAATTTGTTAATACAACTCTTAACTTTGATTTGCTCATATTCTTAACTTTGTTCAACTTGTTTAACAATATTTATTATAGTTTAAATTTATCTACATTTAATAGTAGTTCACCCTAAGAGTGTTATTTTCAATTATAAACAAACAAAACTTATTTCAGTGAAGCTTAAACAGGTAACATAATCAACTAGTCTAATCTGTATATGAACTCTTCTTATTTTCTTGAACCAAATGGTTAATAATCAGACAAGTAAATAAATCCTTCCCAGCTAACCTTATACAGATCATTAAAACAGCTATTTTAATTTTCCTTAAATAGTTGTATGACGGTGATATAACAGTTATTTATGTGAAAACGGCCAGTTTAAAGTCTGAAATTCTAACAAGAAACATAGAAAAAATTGTTTCAATAAAAATTACCATTTCAATTTTTAACTACTTTGATGATCTCTCAATTAAACCTCTATCAAAACTACTATGGCTGGCTATCAATTTATTTTTCATGAAAAATATCAAGGGAAACCATGTTGTGCCTAAACAATACAAATGGTCTCTTAGGTTCTAGACTAGAATACAGCCTTGCATAGATTTAGTTCAATGATAAAATCTGTTAACTTAAATATGTTTTGGATTTGTATATAATACTAACATTAATGTGTCGGCTATGATAACTTAACTATACGATTGAAATAACCCACTTAGAGCAAAGTTGAATTGCTATCAAACCGAAAATAAAATCATTATTTAAGTAAATTTTTACTAACGATAATGCAGTTTGAGTAACCGTAAAATTTCTATAGATTAATTTATATAAATACCGGTAAATCTATATTACCGGTATCTATATCAGTTTATATTGTTCTGATGGCAGTAAGTTTTAAATCAGAGTTACTGTTACTAATTTGAAGAAATACTATTCTATAATTTAATTATTCTTCGTAATGTAACGTATTCTACAGTACTCTTAAGCAGTAATGCAGGTATACATAGAGGTTATAATTCTGAATCAGAGAATATTCCAACAGGTAATAAGGTTGCATTTTGAGGAAAGATATAAATTATGATATAACTATTTTAGAAACGTTTAAATTAGATTGTTATCGCCTTATACTAAACTATAGTTCTAGTAAATAAAAAAGTAGAGTGCTAGTAATTGGATCACGTCTCCGATGTATGAAAATAAATAATATGTTCTTAGTCACGTGACCAGGTCACAGTGCTGTCCCCGTACCCTTACAAAGATACAATCCCCCAAACATTTTCCTCTTGATCAGTGAATTTCAAATTTTCGATACACGAAATGGGAATTGAAGTGAAATTGAAACTTTACTGTTGATTGAAGCAATTTTTTCACAAAGAACGGGAGGAGAATCTCGTTCAGTCCACGTGAACCCAATGGATTCTATAGATCTTAAGATGTATAGGTTTTAAAATTAAAACCAACTGATAAGATACAATTTCAGGTATTCGGACGAAAATTTATTTCTCTGAAAAGTATAGAAACCAATACTTTACCTAGCGTACATAAATGTTGTTTAGTATAATTAACAAAAAACTGTACTCTGTTTTGTTTCAAACTAACAGGTACCCGGGATTTGCACGCTATTACCTTATGTTTAAATAGCGATACTTCGAGAGCCTAAAGAGAGAGAGAAAAATCGTTTTCATAAGTTTGAATGAAATACAAAAACGTTTTGATTATTATTTACTAATCAATTTTATTAAATAATTCCAACAATCTCAGTAACAATTGAATTACTTTAAACCAGCGTGGGATAATAGTCCATACAAATCTGAAACCACTTTTGTCATATAATAAAATATAATATGTGTAATACATTTAATATGTGATACAGTTTTTTTAATGTCGATATTTAGTTTAAGGTGAATATTGTATAAAAATTCAATGCTAAGATATTCTAAAAGTTAAACCAAATTTTTCAGTGGCTCTAATTTCAAAATTGGGACGTGAATAGGTGTTTCTGCTTTGATTTAATTATGTTCCACACGCTATTGAAAAATTACTTTTTAGCCACGATATAAAATGATATGCACACTTGGAGTGGGAAGCTAATTTAGTAAAAAACGCTCTACTTTTAGCCCTTGCAATCTTCACGTAATTCTGGGATCCCAAGTAAAATATCAGTTTAATCGCTAAAGGACATAGAGAAGTAGATTTCACCTCTACCCCTGTGGTTGGTTGAGCTTTTTGAAAAGCTTTGTATGTTGAACACAGGACATGTTAACTTCAAATATCCTCTTTCTTTGCCAAAGCGAAGTAGTAAAAGACAAATACAGTTCCTCCAGGGCTTGCAGCCCTATTACAGACGCAGAGTATGCAAAATAATATGGCGTAATATGTGATACATTTTCATATGTTGTTCTCATATATTTAAGTTCATTTTATCTGATCACGCCTACTTGTTAAAGTTACTAAATTTATTATTTAGACATGTAATCAATGTTTTAAATTTTTAATTCATCCATTCACTTAATCACTTATTGATACAATTATTGTTAAAGTGAAGATAAAGGTATAGAATCTTAAATTAATAAAAATGTTATAGTCCTCAAAGTGTAATATAAGAGACTTAAAAGTGAGATGATTTTCTTGAAATCGCCCACAGTAAGGAGATTATCGTGAGATCTTTACAAATTCTGCTGATTAAGAGTCGTATAAAACGTTATGTGTAGAAACCCAATATTAAATTAATTATTTAAACAGTTAGGATTACAGTTATCTTACAGTCTAATAAATGACACCTTTTTAATCGCTGTTGGATCCATACAGGTATCAGCGATAGCAATCACTCAGGCAGATATAAAGCGTTGCGAAGTTACTCACGTTGAGTATAATATTTAGTATAACTATATCTCAAAAATTCTCAATCTTCTATTCTGTGCATAAACTATTACTTAATTTATTAACACTTTTTTTGGCTTTTATGATGAGGCTTCTACTGGTTTTAATATTGTAAATACAGCATGACTAATAGCAGAAACGCTAGGCAAGAGGCAATATCTCTCCCCCAAAGTTTCTATGAATTTTAATGGTCGGAATAGATATTTTTATACAGTTAATTAATAAAAAGCCCATATACTTGGTTGCGATCCATTTTCAACTCTTTTTTTATATTTATGCAAGTAATGAGAAATTTTTGCGTGTTAGATTATATTTTTCTAAATAATCTGCGATAAGGATGATTGAAAAGAGTATATTTCGGTAAAATCAACAAAAAACTTTGGGGCATATATAATCATTATTTTGATTTTATTTGAATTATCTCAGACCAGGTATTAGTGAGTAAGATTTCCTGAGTGCACTGATATATAAACATTATACCTTACTTGGGAACTGTGCCCTAGTTTCACACAGCAACAGGAACATCTGATGGCCTGTATTGCGACTGTAATCTCGACCATAGTACAGTCACAGTTAGTCACGGACAATGTAACAAAAACTTACACTAAAGAATGTCATTTGCATGGAATAATTGCTGCAGAGTTGTTTTTGGTCATAAAGTTGTATTATAAATTGGTTTTTCATTGTTACTTAAATTATAATAAACGAGAAGTACGTTAGGTTTTATATTGCTATTTAATTGTGGGTGTCCCCATTTTTCTGTATACCGAAGACAGCACTCGTAATTAAATATACTTTTCATTAGAACCTAAACACCAGGTTATCATTGTCATTTTTTTTATTTCCCCATTTTAATTTGTCTACAATGATTTTTTACACATTTTGCGGTTCGTCACTAATACTAATATCTAAGAAAATAAATATAAAATAGTTAATCTAAAAACTGCTTTACAGTTAAATAGTTAAAATAAAGGAAAGTAACTTGAATAATTAAATTTAACATCAGAATAAGTTAAACTAAATACGGTTACAAAATTGAATATATTAACATTGAAACCATACGGCCTGTTATACTAGTAGAGAAAACTTATTGCCAATTTATTGTAACCATACTTAGTTGCGACTATAAGTATCATTGAAACAGAAGCAATACGATTTACTGATGAGGTCAAAATATCTACATCTAAGAAATTAAATGACCCAGAAAAAACTATGTAGTTCTCTGAATTACGCATGATTTCCTGCTATCAATTTATTCAAAGAAAGAATCTTTAATTTTAAAATGGGAAGTTTTAAAAATGTTTAACTAAGTAGACATAATTTACAATGTGCCATTTATAAATAAACTCTTATTTAGTGTAAACGTTTTAGTCGCAACCTCCTGATACTATTATGTAGTTTATTGGTTAGTTTAATAACATTAATATAATAACAAATTTCAAAATATAAATGTAGGCAATTGAACCTCATTCTGGTTTTTCTCAGTGATTTGATTAATTTAAAAGCAGTGACCAGAACACAAGCTGTGTAGCAGAACTATGATTAAGAGAAAAGTACTAATAAACTGTAATTTCGTAAGTTTTGACTCAGGATTTTTTATCAAGCAAAGTCTAATCCTAACTATTATTTTCTTCGGTCATCACTCTCGTACATTGAGATTAAAATAACAAAGAGATTTCCCTAGAGTGTTCAGCAAACATTGCAATGTGAAACAAAAATTAAGAAACTTTACTTTACTTGTTACAAATTTTGAAATATTGTTTTATTACCTTTAAGTTAAATGCCCTCTCTTCAAAAAATTCTAACAGTTTGGTACTTTAAAACTCACTAGTACATAAGTATTGAGTTTTTATGTACGAATTCTGTGTTTCAGGAAATAAATATAAATTCTGATACTTAGCTAATACTTTTACAATGACATAATTCCTCAAAACTTACAGTTATTCATCATATTGTATAGATAAATAAATATATATGTATAAAACATATAATAAACACACACACAGTATGCACAGTATGTACTTATATATAATATAAGTACAATACAATATACAGTATATATATACTACACAAATTATAACCAATCATCTTAGTTTCTAAAAGAAACAAATGTAACGTAATGAAAGTTTTCACAATAGTTGAAGATCTGTACACCTTACTGCGTATGACAATTTTTGAATTATTTATTTACTTTTTCTGTTTCGTCTTCACAAATATTTACAGCAAATTTTATTCAATGCGTATAAAGTTAGAAAATGTATTGTGAGTTGATCATAACTGATAATAACTGGCTCTTATCATGTATAAAAAACAATAAAATTCCATTTAAATAGTCTTGTATGAGTAAAAACTAAAATATGTATTTGTTTCTTATTTTTATTCTACAATATGATATTATTTCGTTTAAGTATCATTTGTACCACGTAATACAAGAGTATAAAAATGTTAATTATATTCCTTTTTTATGACAGGGTATCTTTTTAAATCGAATATTTTTTTTATTTCAAAAATAAAAACCTCTCAAGCAAAATAAACTATCACTGCATAATTTTATTTAAGGCATTATGTGCAAAACATACTAGTTACAAAATAAGTGTTAATATAATATTTTTTGTAATGTAGGCTACCTAAGCTCCCGCTTCTTACGTAATGTATGGGACTAACGATGTGTCAAAAATTAAGACAAAAATTTTCTCTTATAAATTTTGAATTAAAAATTGTATTTATACATTTCATAATAAGGAAAATTGTTCAAACCAAATTTAAGTTTAAAAGTTTGTGTTCTGTTATAAACCCTTTAAATTAACTGTATATTACTATTCTTATAATAAAGTACTTTACTTTCTTAATAACCCCTCTCATAAAATGTCATATACTCTATGAAGTGCAGAATAGGTAATAACGAATATTTTAAAATTCAGAAAAACGTTAATTCTTCATTCAGTATTTTTTATATTGTTACGACTTACATTGATAATCAAATATTTTATTAATCCATGTAATACTTTGTACGTAATTATAATTAATTTGAAATAAATAAACACACTTGTATAATAAAACTTGTGTGATGAATATTATTATCAGTTCCAAATGATTAAACACAAATCTTCCTTATACCGTGATTAAAATAATTATAATAAATACATAGATATACCTTAAATAAATTGGGTTGTACGATAATTAGTATGAATAGGTTACAACTACCTTGCTGATAAAACTTCATTTACTTTTTTTCGTTTTCAGTTTTGCAACTTAGTAGTACTTTGCATTAGTGAGATTTTTTAAACAAGCGATAGAGCCATCCCAGGTAATATATAGACCACCTTTATTGATAATATGTCATCTGTATCATTATACCTCGTAATACTAACACCAAATACACCTATTATTAGTAACTGTGTGCCCATGGCTCAGTACGCAAAACTTATAGAAACTATGTGATAGAAGACAAACAAAGCAGAACACTGTATTTGGCTGCACTAGCAGTGTCCGTTGTTTGTTAGGTTTATACTACCAGATTGCAAGATCATTGTGCCTGTGGATTTTGGCAGATAGACCTGGGATATATCCCAGGTATTGTTTAAACTGTACATCAATACAAAAGATTACTTTCTTACAATATGAATTTATTAATTTACTTTACTTGTAAATATAATAACAAAGGTTGAACTATATGTACATAAATACAGTGAATTTACTTCAAAATATAAGTATATAAGTCTGTTACCTATCTTTGGTATACTAAGAGGAATTAGGCCTCACTTGCGTATGTGATGTTAGCCAATAGCTCGAAGATTAGTAGAACCACATTCACGCACTTAAATTTGTTTTCATTAATCCTTAGAATGTATATTTCCGTATTAAATAATGTAAACCTGTCTCTGAAGCAATACTACTGCCTAATAATCTTAGGAATAATGTATGAATGCAATAAAAAGGCATGAGCTTTACATGATTTATCATATATATGAAACATAGCAGGTACATACTTTGTATCCAAAGCATATAAAGGCCACAAAATTCACAATAGTGTACCTATGGTGGAAAGGGTTCAATGCGAATGTTAAGTTTAGATTCAGTTCACCTTCCTCTCGGCGCAGCGTCTGGAATCCGAAGCTGTTACATAATTAACTCGTGGAATCTGACGTCATGTTCTTCTGAAGGGATAAAAAAAGAAGCTCAAACAAACTTTTCGATAGTGTTGACATCAGAGACACTTGCAAAAAGAATTATTAAAAAAGAGAATAATCTAGGTGAAGAGATATTATCATTGCCTCGTCAGGTGCACAGCTGAGTGCACTACGATGTGTCTGACACGATCTCTACATAACCCAATTACAAACCATGAGCTGGAGGTGGCTCAGCATTCAAACTGCACAATGTTACGCAGACATATCCTTATGCAACAACCTTGACATGTCTACATTACGGCAGTGGCATATGGAAATTCATGGAAATCGTAAATGCATCTTTAATTCTATATGCACATCAGTTAAAAGTTATATATAATTTGAGCAAACCACACTCCATAAGCTTTATTCATAACAACTGCAGTACATTTAAAAACAATATTTCTTATTTGATTTAAGGCCGTCATATTTGAATTTCATATGTATGGACGGATACCTATTTTAGTAATGCTTAGTTTTGTTATAAATTAAGTTAGTAAAACACAAATATATACTGCCACATATTTAAATCTTACAAAGTTTCTAGATTATAGAATGTTTTACAGTTTTACTATGATAGTATAATACCAACCAGTAAAGGGTTATGTAGTTACTGACTGTTTTATAATTGAACTTCAAAACCTAAAATGCAGTTTTAATTAGACCTTTCCAGATTAAAACCAGATCAAACTTATCTGATATACGACTATGTGGAAGGTATATTTGTTTCTCCCGTGTATGTTAGGGGTCTAGGAATTTGTGAGATAAGGTATAAATAAAGACTGTGTTCAAAACCTAAACACAAGTTAGAAAATGTTGAACCACTAATTCAAGCCTTTTAGTAAGAAAAATGGTTTGATTTGTTTTCCTCTCGTCATATATAAAATGCATCTCATGTTATTGCTCTCCGCATTGAAGTTCAATATTCCGCTATTTAACTAATTTTTGTCATGAAAAAAAATGTTTGTAAAGTTAATAACGTTATTACTTATATGTGATCACATAAAGCTTTATTGAAACAATTGATTAGTCTAAGTTAGACACTTGGGAAGTCTATTCAAGTCACGTCAATGTCTCCGAGTTGAGAGACGAATTATCTCAGGTTCAATGCCTTCGTGACTTTTCAGAGGGAACGCAAGTAATAACAATTAGCTTATGTGTGAACAGTTTATTAGCCTAAATTAGACGCTTGGGAAGTCTATTCCAGTCACGTCAATGTCTCCGAGTTGAGAGACGAATTATCTCAGGTTCAATGCCTTCGTGACTTTTCAGATGGAACGTACGTAATAACAATTAGCTTATGTGTGAACAGTTTATTAGCCTAAATTAGATGCTTGGGAAGTCTATTCCAGTCACGTCAATGTCTCCGAGTTGAGAGACGAATTATCTCAGGTTCAATGCCTTCGTGACTTTTCAGAGGGAACGCAAAGTAATAAACAATTAGCTTATGTGTGAACAGTTTATTAGCCTAAATTAGACGCTTGGGAAGTCTATTCCAGTCACGTCAATGTCTCCGAGTTGAGAGACGAATTATCTCAGGTTCAATGCCTTCGTGACTTTTCAGAGGGAACGCAAGTAATAACAATTAGCTTATGTGTGAACAGTTTATTAGCCTAAATTAGACGCTTGGGAAGTCTATTCCAGTCACGTCAATGTCTCCGAGTTGAGAGACGAATTATCTCAGGTTCAATGCCTTCGTGACTTTTCAGATGGAACCCACGTAATGTAAGCCCTCCGATATTAGCCAGAGAGGCTCATGGTTAATAAAAGGGATAGCGTTTTGCTGCCACCACCCTAGCTCGTAGGGAAATTTAGAATAGTGGTTGAGAAGGGTCTTGAAATAATTACTCACGTTTCTCCTTTGTTTGAGTCCAATCTATATTCAAAATGCACTAAAACACTCGTAGGCGCACCCAAACTACTATATGTGTACCGGTGTGTTCGCATCTCACTCCACCAAAATAAACTTACTTCACACACTCTACATTGCCAATCCCTCCGCCTACCTCCGAGCCCTCAACTCGACTGCCGACTCGTGCTGACGAGTGCTGACCCTTGCATTTCCTCAGCACGGCCAGTCACCTCACATCACGCGGTTGAGGTTAAAGGGACTTGGGTTAGTCCAGTTAATTTACACACTGTGTAATTACTAAAATACCATCTAAAAATTACTATATTAAAATAGTAGTGTGCGTGCGCGCTACATCACTCTCCCTTTCAGGAAAGATGGATCATACAGAATTTTCATGGTGATACATCTTAGATTCTCAGAATATAACAAACATTTACAATACTTCAAAAAAAAAATGTATAGGATAACATTTTACATTACATCATTTTTTCACAACTTAAAAGGACAAAATAGTATTTTAGGCTGCGTAAGTTCTTATAATCTACAATTTAATTCTACTTGACATTGACAATCACTTAAGATATATGTCCTCCTAACTACATTACATTTCTTGAGCTTGGCAAGTCCCCACATATTTATAACAAATATAGTCTTTGCAACACTGACCTGACTGGTTCAGCACTACAATGAATTTCACAATACCGTACTTCAAGGCGGGCTTGGTGTATTGAATTGAACAAAGGAAGACTCCTGAATAATTTCTGCGAGCGGAGTTCCATGTTCTACTCGAATGGTTGGGGCTTGCCGCTCAGCAACTGAGGACATCCTCGCACAGGTTGGCATTTTCCTGTGACAAAACAAAACTACGCAAAGTACACTATTCAAAATGAACAAAATAAACATTGAAACTATGATAATGTAGAAATAGTTTCAGTGGGGTTTCTATACTTTCTTTGATACTAGGGTACAAAACATGGGTATCATTTAAAAGCTTGTTAAGGTCTAGTTCTATGTGATTATCTTTAAGATTGTCCTTGACTTTTTGCATTGTTTCAAATAACAAGCTACTGTTTTTAAAGATTAGATTTTCTTCGTGAGATAGCAACAGGTTAATCTTTGGGATGTGCAAATGGTTAATGTCAAATTTATATTTTATATTTCCTTGAGTCCTCGAGAATAACTTATTATATTTACCAAAGATAGCGCAACTTGAAGCCTGTTTTAATATTCCAGACTTGTTTAAAGTTAATTCTAAATAACCTAGATGTGGTGGAGAGATAACTGAGTTTTCTCCATCAGAACTCCTCATACAGTTAAGTATGACTTTATATGGTTCCTTTAGGCTATAGATCCAATCATTGCCGTTTTGGATCCATACAGGTGAAGTTACATTTATGGTTAAGGTTCGTGAACATTTTTCTGTGACTAGGTTAGATCCCATGAATAGAGCGAATATACAATCATTAACGCTATGATGCAATACATTTATAGAGTTAGGACACAAATAAAAATGACTTAGTCTACACTGACTTAGTGTGTTAAAATCGATAGGTGCATAATACTGTCTCTCTTTGGAGATCAACAAATAATCAACTTGTACATTCCATTTTAACCAATGTTGAAGGTTTTGTTTGGTACAATGGAATAACTTCTACTTTATAAAGTTCAAGACGTCTGTCTTGCGAACTTAAAGGTACAGTTACGATCAATCTAATTCCTGTCTTGGTGGCTAAAGCATGAGCAGTGCAAAAGGTGTAATACATAAATACGTCCTCTTCATTAACTGGTATAATTAGTTTCAAATGACGAGGTATGACTTTTCCTATGTCAAGCAATATGTTTACAAACTCATGGGGTGGGTAGTAATTTGCTGCTTATTCTACCTGTGTTTACTAATTCTAAAGCTTGCCTAAACTCAACAATTCTTAACTTTGCTTCATCTATGGTTTGACCTAAATGACGTGCTAGACTGACAGATTTTAAATGTTTTGTTAATGAACGATGTAGCATAATGTTTTCTTGTTCGAATCCTTGGAGTGAAGTGATTAACATGCTATT
This sequence comes from Homalodisca vitripennis, assembly GCF_021130785.1. Taxonomy (NCBI): domain Eukaryota; kingdom Metazoa; phylum Arthropoda; class Insecta; order Hemiptera; family Cicadellidae; genus Homalodisca; species Homalodisca vitripennis. The sequence goes on along the minus strand of NC_060208.1, from coordinate 218,466,453 downwards.
TGAATGAGTAAGTTTAGTCATTATCTCTGATATGGCTTTAGTATTTGTTACCATCTTTTCATTCATGTCTTTCATTAAGGTGATTTGGTTTTCTCTAGAACTCAACAGTGATCCGCTAATCTTTTTTATCTCTTCAACTTTACTATTAACTTGTTCCATATCTTCGCTAGTGGGCACACCAAACAACCATTTCAATGCATATCCTCCTGCATCAACTAGTCCTCGCTTGGAGCGTTCTGTAGGTAGAAGTCTAAATAAGTCACTTACATCGGATTCATTACTGGTCTATCCCGGTCTTAATTCTACTATATTCGAAAGCAAAGTCCTCATCCCACACATTTACACTAGTGTTCGTATAATAAACTAAGTCTGTGCACAATGTCTTAAGTGACTCAAGTTCGTCTCTTATTTCTATCATATTAAAATCTAATACAATCTTCCATTCATCCTCGGAAATAATTGTGTCATGAAGTTTCTTGAAAACGATTCCCTGTGTCATTTCATTCTCTGCCATTCCTGTCTCGACAAAGAGTACAAGTATTCCTGAAATCATCATTTAGATCCTAATAATTGTTTACTTCATGAATATCCTGACTTATTCGAATTTATTTTATTACGTACAGCTTGATCTTATGTTTCTTATCTTAACCTGCGTAGATATAACTTCTTTCCTTATAGTGTACTCAATCACACATTTGAATTGTTTGGATCCTTTAATTTGGCTTTTATTCACACACCTTGCATACCCATTCATCAACATTCGTTTCACAGTCATACAACATTCATACTCACGCATACAACCCATTCAATTCGGAGTAACTATTGCATTCTACTTTGTACGTGGTACTCTAAAACATCTTTTACTTACACATCAGACAAGAAGCATAACATACTAACGAGGAATATTTTTAGTGTATCATATAACATCCTCAAATAACAAACAATACATAATTATTCAATACATTGCGTTTACTTTTAACTACTAAATAAACGATGCAATACACGTTCACTGTCATAACAATATGTATATACATTCCTATTATTTAATAAACTTCATAGTCTTTGAATCTACACGGTTTTCTTCTATCTCTTATGGATCTAAAAGGGCCTGGTCGCTCTTCTGCGGTTCCTGGGCTTGGTTCTCTCCTGTCTTGTTCTTCATTTTGTCCGGCTACTCTATTGAATGCCTCTTCATGGTCTTCGGTCTCTTCAATGATTTCTTCCTGTTCTTCTTCTTCTGCTACCTGAGCAGCTTTTGGATCATTTTGGCTACTTCCTTGTTCTTGCAACTTAAACTCGGTGACAGGCTTTACTCGATTCACATGTACAGTTACATTCTTCCTTTTAATTCGGAGTACGACATTCAAATCTGATATAACCTTGACAATTGTGTATGGAACCTTTCCATGGTCTAGACAACTTCTTCACTCTTCCTTTTTTCACTTGGGGCACGTGAAGGTATACTCGTTGGCCCTCTTCAAATTTATTTAGCTTAGAATTCTTGTCGTATTGTCTCTTTTGCTGGGTTCTTGCATGGTCTTGGCATTGTTGAGACAAATTCCTTACGGCATTCAACTTCATCTTAAGATCTTCGACATAATCAGGGTAACCATCATCTTCTTCTGTGATCAATAGATCATCTTCTAAGGGAGTCTTCATCTCTCTTCCAAAGACTAGCTCGAAAGGAGAAAATCCTGTTGAATCATGCACTTGAGAGTTATAAGCCATATTTACCATTGGTAGGAGCTCGTCCCAGTCTGTTTGATTTCGGTTGACATAATGACTTAGCATCTTGGGTATGGATCTATGAACTCTTTCTGTTCTACCATTGCTCATGGGATGATATGCGGTGGTTTGAAGTTTCTTTATTCTTAGTAGAGCACACATGCTTTTCATTATTTCGGATGTGAAATTTGAGCCTTGATCAGTAATTAATTCACAGGGTACTCCCATCTTCGTAATGACTCTCTGCACAAGTGCTCGGGCTATTGTTTCTGCAGTTTGGTCTGGCAATGCAATAAACTCTCCGTACCTTGTAAAATGATCTATAACTGTCAGTATGTATTTGTTTTTGGAGCTTGTTAGGGGTAATGGGCCAACAATGTCACACGAAATCCGGTATCCAAATTCTGTACTTTCTTGAAATTTACCTAAAGGTGCTTTAGTTTTTCCGTAATCCATTCTTTTATTGCATGGATCACATGCTCTGATAAAGGAGACAACATCTAATTTCATTTTCGGCCAATAAAACTTTTCTTGGATTCTTAACATCGTCTTCTTGATACCTCCATGACCTGCTGTCGGGATATCATGGTGTAAACGAATAACCTTCTCTCTTAACCGTCTTGGAACGACTATCAGTTGTCTGTCCTGCCTCTTTATATAGATGACTCCTTGTGGACTTGTTTTGAACTGAGGGTATTTTTTCAATCTCTGGCACTCTTCATCCTTACATTGATTTTCTTTAATGCTGTCCACATCCAATATAGGTAGACTTTCCACAGTATTCTTGCACACAATTCTGCTCAGACAATCAGCGTTTTGATTTTTTATCCCTGGTTTATGGAATACCTTGTAGTCATATTCAGCCAATTTCAGTGCCCATCTAGTGAGTCTACTCGAAGGATCTTTTAGCGACAGCAGCCATCTGATTGCGCTGTGATCAGTATACAAGGAGAATGATCGTCCGTACAGGTAGCATCGGAAATACTTTACTGCCCATACAACTGCTAAAAGTTCTTTTTCTGTTACTGTATAATTCTGCTCAGCAGAGTTTAAACTGTCTTGACGCATAGGCGATAGGGTGTTCTATTCCATTAATCACTTGTCCTAATACTGCGCCAAGTGCAACATTACTTGCATCAGTACTTAAGACGAATTCCTTGGAGAAATTTGGATACACTAATAAAGGTTCAGTTACAAGGATGGTCTTCAATTTTTCAAATGATGTTTCCGCTTCTTCGTTCCACTCAAACTTTTGGTCTTTTTTGGTTAATTTTGTCAGAGGTTTAGCGATGTCGGCAAATTTCGGTACATGCCTCCTATAGTAACTACATAGTCCTATAAATCCACGAAGTTCCTTTTCATTCTTGGGTCTTGGAAAAATTTTTGACAGCTTCAATCTTATTCTGACATGGTTTGATTCCATCTCTCGATACAACATGGCCTAGGAAGTTAATTTCAGACTTTGCTATTTGGCATTTCTTCAACTGGATACTCAAATTTACCTCTTGAAATCTCTCTAGAACTTCACTAAGATCTTTAGCGTGCTGATCAATACTCGAACTGAAGATTAGGATATCATCCATGTAGGGCAAACATGCTTTTCCTTTCAGACCTGTGAGAGTAGTATCAACCAATCGTTGAAATACAGAAGGAGAATTGATCAATCCCATTGGCATGCGTGTATATTCATAATGACCATCAGGAGTACTGAAGGCCGTCTTCTCTTGACTTTCAGGGTGCATTTTTACCTGATAGAAACCTGAATTCAGATCCAGTGCCGAGAAGTACTGACTGCCTCCTAACATGTCTAAAGTTTCATGTATATCTGGAAGGGGATATATTTCCGGAACTGTAATTTTATTGAGTTCCCGATAGTCTACACATAGACGATAACTGATGGTACCCATCAGAGCCTGCTTTCTTGGGGACAATGATTACCGGTGCTGACCATGGGGAAGTACTGGGTACAATTACACCTTTATCCAATTGTTCTTGTATCAAATTTTGTAGAGTACCTCTCTGTGATTGTGGCACTCTGTTAAGGTTTCTTATTGATCGGAGGATGTTGGCTCGTGTTGATTTTGTGAGTAACTAAAGAAGTACACCCCAAATTCTCTATTCCTCCTAAGCTAAATAGACGCTTGTAGCGTTGGAGAACATTTTTTAATTTATTTTGGTCTTCAGTTGGGAGGTGCTTTAATTTTTCTTCAAGTTTTCCATTGAATTCCTCTGTCCTATTCTGTGTTAGATTTACTCGTTTCCATGCTCCTTTATTTGCTTCACTGTGTGGCTCTTTCTATTTTGCAGAGCAGCGTAATTCTTGTATATCACTAAATTTTCAGAGGTGATATTTATGATTTTTGGTCCAACACATTCCTTTATTCACTTTTGAAAGGCTTCTAGCGACATTGATGCCATGAACTTTTACTAACGCTGGTTCTGTAATTACTGTTTTTCCTTCCATTTTGTTCCATTTCATCCTTTTTGTTTTTGCTTAATTTTACTTGAATAAGCATTTCTGAACGGGCAGGCACGTTGATGTTTGTGCGACTATACGCTAAAATGTCAGGTATTTCTTCCTTCAGGATTTGTTTTGGTGGATTAAGGTTTGTTGAACTTGTTTCGTGGGAACATTGAACAATGCCAATGCCACTTTCTCCTGCTTCGAGTTACAGGGGATTCTCTTTCATGGAAAACTGCATGCTATCTTGTTTCCAATACTCAGAGACTTATTCTCAAGGTCAATCACAGCCTTTTTTCGTTTCAAAACATCGTATCCTAGGATAGCAATATAATCTTCAGGGAGATCTGTTGCTACGAAGTCACATTTTAAATCAAGTAACTCCAGTTGCAAGGTCTCTGTTACAGTGCCGTAAACGTTCATAACAGCACCAGTGATACCTCGTATTTGGATTTCAGTTGGAGTTAGCTTGTTCTGAGCCATTGTCCTATCGATCAGTGATACTTGTGCTCCTGTATCGATTACAATGAGACCGTTCACTCCTCCTATGCACCCTTGTACAATTAATTCACTCACATTTTCTTGTGTCAAAGTGGCAACAGCTTTGAAATTCAACTTCGCCTGTCTGAGTCCCGTGTGGTTCAGATTTAATGATTTCTGAGGTTCCCAGCGGCGTGCCTGGGTCCCTCGTTGTGGTTTAACGTGTTCGAAGCTGATCCACGTCCTCCATGCTGATACCCTCTGCTCCTGAAGGTTCCTCCTCTAGCTGCGCCTCTTCCTAATGCTGTATTTCTCATACCCCAACAATTGTTTGCTGTGTGTCCAGGTTTTCGGCAATTTTCACAATAATAGGTAGTTGTTTCACTTTTACTTCTACAATCCCTCTCTTTGTGACCTTTCTTCTTACATGTATAACATACAATATCTACTCGCCTGGATTGGCATTCTCTGGCTTTATGGCCTGGTTTCCCACAAGTGTAACACGTAGTATCGGTGATCGTTCCAAAAACTCGCCTTGTCTTCTCCTCAAATTCGGATGGTCTTTTCTCTAAGTTGTTTAGAGCTATCGCCGTGGTTACAGCTTCTCTGAATGTTTTAGGGAAACTTGATCCTGGTCTGCCGTCCTATTTCACCATTTAATCCTCTTACAAAGGCATCCATGGCTCTTCTATCGGCCTCTTCTCTCAGAATTTGGTTTGCTTCAGCGTTGTTTGTAACTCTTAGAGTTTTATCACTGACCCTTTTTACTCGGTCAGAGAACTGCTCAATAGTTTCTCCTCTGTTTTGTCGTATGCTAGCCAATTGCTCGAAGTAGTAATGATCTGGTAGGCTATCGCCGAATCTTTCCATAAAAGCAGCTTTTATTTCTTCTAAAGTTGTTGAGTTTTTACATTTTTCGTCTGACTTTGCAAACTGTAGAGCACTGCCTGTTAGTTTAAGTTTTAAAACTTGAAGTTTTTGAGCTTCACTCCAATTGCTGAGCTCTCCAATTCCTTCGATGTTGTCAAAGAAGGGGGCGACTAGATCTGCTTTCTCTCCATCGTAATGGGCTTATACTTGAGACAAGCTCAAATGACGGCTTGCTGTCTGCAAGGGTCATGTCCATCGGGTACGGAGATGTTTCAGTTTTGTTCACCGCGGAGGTAGAAGCGTTGGCTAACGTTTCATCTAGTGTTACTTGAAGCGACCTCACTTTATTCGATATGGCATCAAAGGCGTCTTGGACCTCAAACGGTCTTCCCTTCTAGGTGTACAGTGCCCATCGTTAATAATTTAAAAAAAATTTGGTTTTCCTCTTTGGAATACAGTAGCTATACAATTCTCTAGGTTATCAGTGATATTCAATAGTTAAACTTAAACGCTCTAAATGAAATCCCTAAAAGACATTGACAGCAACAATGTGAATAACTAGTTTCCCTATTTTTCAGTAAAATAACTTTTCCTTTTTTTTTTTTCAATTTTCGATAATGGATCAATCAAACAATAAAGTTTTTCGATTTCCAAATGATACCAATCACTAATCGGTAGTATTGAGTTATCAATGGATCAATAGTCTAACAATGCCTCGATATACAAGTATATCAATACTGTAATGTGACTCAATACAGCTGCAATAATATTAAATAATCGTATTTGTTATATGATATACTATGTGCTATTACTTATATACTCTAATAGTTAATCACATTAACTGATATCACTTTGTTTTCAGTATAATTCGAAATTTACCCTTTTTATAAGTCAGCAACAAGTTACTTCCAACAATTATTGCTATTATATTCTTTTACACTTATATTAAAATTTCTACGGGTTTCTTTTTGTATACAGATATTAATGAATTATCAATCAAATTGAACAGTAAGCTAATATAGAATCATTGGCATATCCCTATTTCCAAGCAAATGATTTTAATCAACACGTTATTCTGCTTATATTTACGCTGAAAACATGATGGACTGAATGCCCTGGAGGTGACGACCTGACATGGAGGCTTTGGCAAAATAAAATACTAGGATGTTATCCTTTTAATTTCTCTTATTTAAATAATTCTGAATCTGTTTGTCAATAAAGAAGTTTAATGCTTAAAGCCTGGCCTCAATGCTGCATTCACCATTTATTTCCAAAGCATTTTGAACCATATTATTTAACCAACTATTTACTAATAATACGTAGTCTAATCTTAGGTTTCGCCAATGATTTAATTTAATTTAATTTAACAAAGTTCCCACTGCTCACCAAATAGTGACAGGGCTGCCATCTCGAAGGCTGTGGATGATCGTGACTGCGTTGACGGAGATGACAACATCTGCGTAGACAGTGGTCGGCAGTTGGTAGTTCCGGTCTGGATCACTGGATGTCCGGTGACGTATGCCCTCCTTGTTCCTTTCTATGTTCTATGATGACGTATGATGATGGCGTCCAACTTCCGCTTCATAGTGTAATGGCGTTGCACATGGTGTAATAAGCACACAGAACTAATCCAAGTCCATCTTCGTTCATATAAGTTGAATTTACTCGAAATTTAGAAATATAACATTGCAATTAATTTGTAAATGAATTTAGAATAGTAGTTATTTGGATAATGGAGTGTAAACTGAAATGTTCTAATAATTTTCTCAACCACGTGGTACACTTCTTTATTTCTTTTAGAGTTCTTTTAAAGTTTTGAAATCATTTTGAAATAATTTGCTGGTTTAATTATCGTATCCCACCGCTGGTCACCACTGTAAGCCCTCCGATATTAGCCAGAGAGGCTCATGGTTAATAAAAGGGATAGCGTTTTGCTGCCACCACCCTAGCTCGTAGGGAAATTTAGAATAGTGGTTGAGAAGGGTCTTGAAATAATTACTCACGTTTCTCCTTTGTTTGAGTCCAATCTATATTCAAAATGCACTAAAACACTCGTAGGCGCACCCAAACTACTATATGTGTACCGGTGTGTTCGCATCTCACTCCACCAAAATAAACTTACTTCACACACTCTACATTGCCAATCCCTCCGCCTACCTCCGAGCCCTCAACTCGACTGCCGACTCGTGCTGACGAGTGCTGACCCTTGCATTTCCTCAGCACGGCCAGTCACCTCACATCACGCGGTTAAAGGGACTTGGGTTAGTCCAGTTAATTTACACACTGTGTAATTACTAAAATACCATCTAAAAATTACTATATTAAAATAGTAGTGTGCGTGCGCGCTACAGTAATAACAATTAGCTTATGTGTGAACAGTGTATTAGCCTAAATTAGACGCTTGGGAAGTTTATTCCAGTCACGTCAAATGTCTCCGAGTTGAGAGACGAATTATGTCAGGTTCAATGCCTCCGCAACTTTTTAGAGGGAACGCACGTAATACTAATTAGCTTATGTGTGAACAGTTTTATTATTCTAAGTTAAATGCTTGGGAAAGTCTATTCCAGTCACGCGAATGTCTCCTAGTTGAGAGACGAATTATGTCAGGTTCAATGCCTCCGTTACTTTTCAGAAGGAACGCACGTAATACCAATTAGCTTATGTGTGAACAGTTTATTAGTCTTAGTTGGACGCTGGGGAAGTCTATTCCAGTCACGTGAATGTCTCCGAGTTGAGAGACGAATTATCTCAGGTTCAATGCCTTCGTGACTTTTCAGAGGGAACGCAAGTAATAACAATTAGCTTATGTGTGAACAGTTTATTAGCCTAAATTAGATGCTTGGGAAGTCTATTCCAGTCACGTCAATGTCTCCGAGTTGAGAGACGGAATTATCTCAGGTTCAATGCCTTCGTGACTTTTCAGAGGGAACGCAAGTAATAACAATTAGCTTATGTGGTGAACAGTTTATTAGCCTAAATTAGACGCTTGGGAAGTCTATTCCAGTCACGTCAATGTCTCCGAGTTGAGAGACGAATTATCTCAGGTTCAATGCCTTCGTGACTTTTCAGAGGGAACGCAAGTAATAACAATTAGCTTATGTGTGAACAGTTTATTAGCCTAAATTAGACGCTTGGGAAGTCTATTCCAGTCACGTCAATTGTCTCCGAGTTGAGAGACGAATTATCTCAGGTTCAATGCCTTCGTGACTTTTCAGATGGAACCCACGTAATAACAATTAGCTTATGTGTGAACAGTGTATTAGCCTAAATTAGACGCTTGGGAAGTTTATTCCAGTCACGTCAATGTCTCCGAGTTGAGAGGACGAATTATGTCCAGGTTCAATGCCTCCGCAACTTTTTAGAGGGAACGCACGTAATACTAATTAGCTTATGTGTGAACAGTTTTATTATTCTAAGTTAAATGCTTGGGAAGTCTATTCCAGTCACGCGAATGTCTCCTAGTTGAGAGGACGAATTATGTCAGGTTCAATGCCTCCGTTACTTTTCAGAAGGAACGCACGTAATACCAATTAGCTTATGTGTGAACAGTTTATTAGTCTTAGTTGGACGCTGGGGAAGTCTATTCCAGTCACGTGAATGTCTCCGAGTTGAGAGACGAATTATGTCAGGTTCAATGCTTCCATGACTTTTCAGAGGGAACGCACGTAACACCAATTAACTTATGGGTAAACTGGCAACTCTCGCTCTCCACATAAAGGAGACGCGGTGTGCGTCGAAACGTGAAGATGAATGGTCCCTTGAGAATATAAATCACGGAATATAGGAAATATATGATGTGAGGTCTTCTCGTCTGCCAATGAATTTATAGATATCAATTCGCTCACCCTTTCTAGACAATGAGTAAAGTGAAATACATCACTGTAATTGAGTCGTGTAATACAAAGTGGGCTTTATGTTTGAGCGCTTTAATATTTTAATGTTTTTATTATTTGTTTTTATTTAAAACAATAAAGTAAACGTGTTTTGAATTGTGCTACCAATAACTCGTTTGATCAGTATTATTTAATTCTGATATTAGCAATATAAATATTGTAAATAAATGTATTATTATTTAAACTGTGTTTTTTAGAATTTATTTTATATAAATAATTTAAAAAACATATGTAATAAAAACTAATAGTTTTAAAGTAATGAATATCAATATTTTTTATTGTCTAATTTACATGTTTTTCTCCTTTGTGGACGTTTTCTTGTAATTTTTGCTTATGAAGTTAGATATCCACCCCTCGTTCCTACTCCCAACCCTATCACAATATCCAAGGTTATAGTTTTACCGCTATGATATAAAACATACGAGTCTCAAAATGAAACAACTCACGTCATCCCCAGATATATGCTACAATAAATAAATAATATTATGCTCTGTAAAACTTATAAATTAGCGTAATCCATTCATAAATTTAATATATTTACAACCTTACTATTCGTATACCCTCAGTTGAACACATAACTTATTCTTTGTTTGAAGGTTATTTTTGACGATGGAAGGATTGTGAAGGAAAACAGGATTTTTCCGGACATTTGCCATCGTTCAGTGAAAACAAGAAAACAGTAACACTACGTTTCGAGATCTGCAATCTGATCTCTTCTTCAGGTAAAGAACTAACCTAATACATAATTACAAACTAGGTTAAAATAAAACAAATCTTACTAAAGCGTTGTGGCACGCCTGAGTCAGGAATCACAACCTACATGTTGTATGTCAACTTCACTAACACTAAAGACATGCACTCAATAAAAAACTATACAAAACACCAATCATTAAACTAAACTACGGAATACAGGTCACAATATGTCTTCACTCGTCTACTAACCATTTACGACTGACCAGAGGGGGTAGCCAATGGTAATCGTGACGGCCGGCTAAAACAAGATGGCGGAAATACAAGGGAAGGGGAACAGGAATGGGCCCTTTCGTTATTATTGGTTCATGCGAGATGAACTTCTTAAAACCATATTGTGACTTCCGCATTGGTTTATTGCAAATATCCGATCCGTTTGATACTTTTGGTATTCTCTTTAGTTCATTTTTTAGAATTGGCAACCAAAGCGGCCTAATCTCGACTGATGGTTGACTGATTGGTTGGTCTGCCAATTTAATGTATGTTGCCTCAATTAATTTCCTTTTGAATTATCAATCCAACCATCAAAAATCTGTCAAAGAAGGAGTAGCCTACTCGTTGTTTGATAGAGCAAAGAGCTTGTGCTCAGATAAAGATGGACTAAAAGAAGAATTTAAGAAAATTGAATCGGATCTCAGAAGCAATGGATACCCTCAATTAGTAATTAATAAGTGCAAACGAACCAGAAGAATCATTCCTGAGTCAGAAAAAACAGAATTGTGATAAATTTGCGTTTATGTCAATCCCTTATGTGCCGGGATTATCGGAGAGAAAATTAGAAGAGTAGGTAGAAAGTACAACATTAGAACCGCGTTTAAAAACACACAACACTCTTAGACAAAGTCTCGTAAAAACAAAACCAAAAAATGGCACACAGGATTCCAAAAACTGTGTTTACAGTATAAAATGTAGCTGCAATAGGGAATACATAGGCGAGACAAAAAGACCACTAAACATTAGGATAAAAGAACACAAAGAAAAACACGAGAAAGGGTTTCACAGAAGTCAAAAATTGCACACCATTGTTGGTCCGAAGACCATCATATGAATTGGGATGAAGCCCACATAATACATCGGGAACCACATTTCTTCAAAAGGAAATTAATTGAGGCAACATACATTAAATTGGCAGACCAACCAATCAGTCAACCATCAGTCGAGATTAGGCCGCTTTGGTTGCCAATTCTAAAAAATGAACTAAAGAGAATACCAAAAAGTATCAAACGGATCGGATATTTGCAATAAACCAATGCGGAAGTCACAATATGGTTTTTAAGAAGTTCATCTCGCATGAACCAATAATAACGAAAGGGCCCATTCCTGTTCCCCTTCCCTTGTATTTCCGCCATCTTGTTTTAGCCGGCCGTCACGATTACCATTGGCTACCCCCTCTGGTCAGTCGTAAATGGTTAGTAGACGAGTGAAGACATATTGTGACCTGTATTCCGTAGTTTAGTTTAATGATTGGTGTTTTGTATAGTTTTTTATTGAGTGCATGTCTTTAGTGTTAGTGAAGTTGACATACAACATGTAGGTTGTGATTCCTGACTCAGGCGTGCCACAACGCTTTAGTAAGATTTGTTTATTTTAACCTAGTTTGTAATTATGTATTAGGTTAGTTCTTTACCTGAAGAAGAGATCAGATTGCAGATCTCGAAACGTAGTGTTACTGTTTTCTTGTTTCACTGAACGATGGCAAATGTCCGGAAAAATCCTGTTTCCTTCACAATCCTTCCATCGTCAAAAATAACCTTCAAACAAAGAATAAGTTATGTGTTCAACTGAGGGTATACGAATAGTAAGGTGTAAATATATTAAATTTATGAATGGATTACGCTAATTTATAAGTTTTACAGAGCATAATATTATTTATTTATTGTAGCATATATCTGGGGATGACGTGAGTTGTTTCATTTTGAGACTCGTATGTTTATATCATAGCGGTTAAAACTATAACCTTGGATATTGTGATAGGGTTGGGAGTAGGAACGAGGGGTGGATATCTAACTTCATAAGCAAAAATTACAAGAAAACGTCCACAAAGGAGAAAAAACATGTAAATTAGACAATAAAAAATATTGATATTCATTACTTTAAAACTATTAGTTTTTTATTACATATGTTTTTAAATTATTTATATAAAATAAAATTCTAAAAAACACAGTTTAAATAATAATACATTTATTTACAATATTTATATTGCTAATATCAGAATTAAATAATACTGATCAAACGAGTTATTGGTTAGCACAATTCAAAACACGTTTACTTTATTGTTTTAAATAAAAACAAATAATAAAAACATTAAAATATTAAAGCGCTCAAACATAAAGCCCACTTTGTATTACACGACTCAATTACAGTGATGTATTTCACTTTACTCATTGTCTAGAAAGGGTGAGCGAATTGATATCTATAAATCATTGGCAGACGAGAAGACCTCACATCATATATTTCCTATATTCCGTTATTTATATTCTCAAGGGACCATTCATCTTCACGTTTCGACGCACACCGCGTCTCCTTTATGTGGAGAGCGAGAGTTGCCAGTTTACCCATAAGTTAATTGGTGTTACGTGCGTTCCCTCTGAAAAGTCATGGAAGCATTGAACCTGACATAATTCGTCTCTCAACTCGGAGACATTCACGTGACTGGAATAGACTTCCCCAGCGTCCAACTAAGACTAATAAACTGTTCACACATAAGCTAATTGGTATTACGTGCGTTCCTTCTGAAAGTATATGAGTAGGGCCATATACATACACTTTTGACTAAAGTAGGTTTCTAGACATGTGGATTTGGATTTTCTTGTTCGGGATAGCAAGGAATATTCATCAGTGACGTTTTAAATGTAGTTGATTTAACCAGAAATACCTTATTCGTGTAAAAAGTACTATACAAATTATGTTAAACTCCCGTACTTTTCAACATGAACACTTAAATAATATCTATCTAACTTATACCTAGTAAAGTTTGAAAAATGTCATAGGGCTCCATCATATTACATCATAAGTGCTTTTACGTCATAATTGGTATAAGAACTTAAATTTTAAAAGTGCTTGCAATGCCACTTATAACAGCTATTAATACAATATAAATAAATCAATCTTAAAACATACATTATTTTGAACTTTTTCCTTCTACTTCATAACACTTCCATACATCAACTATTTATTTTCCCCTAAAAGTGAAGATAATATGAATAATAGCTTCGGTGACAGTTAAGTTTTTACACAGTACTGTGTGTAGTATATTATTGTTAGACTTTAATATTACTTTTGATTTATATTTCTTTACTGTTATTTATTATTTAGTAATACCAAAAATAACCGACTAGCTCACAGCTAAAGTCAATTATATAATTGTTACAGTATTAAAAACCAATATGTTTAAAAACTGTGATATTCCCTAAGATAAGTTGAGTTGTTAGGAACTTGATATTGTTTTATTGATTGGTGATAAACACACAAGCAGTGCGTTAAATAATTTTACATGACGTGTTTCTACTGTTCGCTTGATAGACACTAACTCTGTTGATTACATTGACCCATTTCCTCTGAGACTTGAGTAGGAGTATTTAACTATTACATCTGCTTTCTGAGGCGTACATCACTGCAATTAATTATTATTGAATACACTTAATGTAGTCCCTAGCTACTAACTAAGATCTAAATTAAATCTGGGAAGCCTGCCAAGGTTATTAATTATTTGGTAAACTTTATCTATAATTGTATAGCGTTTGTACGCTCATGTTCTATTTCGTCTTAAACATTTTGAAATCAATAGTGAACTTAAACAAGTTTATATACAACATATCAACAGATATATCACGAGTTTGTAATGTGGTTATTGGATAAGTACGTTAACCGGATCCAATTTTTAATATCGAAGTTATCAATCGATATTTAATTAACATAATTATCAATACAACCTACAAAATATAGTGAATAATTTGAATAATATCAAAATTATCTGCACCAAACGTACAATCATTTTCATACTCTCAACACTATTTGTTCTATAAATGATTTCTTGTATGTATAAAAAATTATAGTTACCCTAGAAAACTGTACAAAATAACACTAAATGATGATCTAATCTGTCTTTCTAACTCTCAAGTTGTTTCTTTTGTTGTTACGTGTTTTTTATTCTTTAAACCATATTTTTCCAAGCCATCTGTCTCAATTTTATTGTTTGAATAATGATTATTTTCCCAAGATTATTACTTTTAGATTATTAAATACATTGGTTATTACTTATGACATTGTAAAATCGTTTAAAATATTTCTATTATGTTTAAACATTTAAATTGATTTTAGATTAATGGTATCGGTTGTTTCTGCTATTCGAAAAATAAACTATCGATGATTGTAACAAGTGATGTACAGACCGAGTCCGCTTATCGTACTCTGTCCTGGATATATTTTAGAAGATTCTTAGAATTACAGTGGTGAAGCTCAGGTGACTAAATTAAACAGCCACTATAATTCAACATCCATGGATGTTTCATATGTTACCTCATCATTATTAAATGTGATGTAGTCTATAGAAGAAGGGAGATAGTGAAGGACTAGACTCTGAATACCAAAATTGTAAGCAATTTATAGAGATAACATATTTATGCAAGACCTCTATTGTTGGATAAGACATAAATCAATGTGCTAATTATTCACTGCTTATCGACTTTTCGTCGCACATATAAATTAACTGAGTTTTAAACGGATTTTAGGGGTTTGATGAATTAATAACTTGAGATTTGAAAAGCAACTATTAAATATTATATCAACAAAAATACATATATTTATGAAATTTACCTTTGCAATTATTTTTTTCCAGGTTTCTGGAAGCTGGATTCCTGTTAGGACAATTAGGACTGACGTCATAATTAACATTGCTCGAGGAGTTGTGGACTATGATATTTATTTTATTAAGAATACCGTTAGAAAATAATATCGTCATTTTTGATTGGATGTATTATAATGACTTCTAGCTTTCCAATATGAGCGTACCAAGGATACTAATATGGGTGGGTGGTATAAAAAACCTACTAAAGTCTTCACCAAATAACACGTCTAAGGAACAGAGCTGTAAATTTAAATTTTAAAATCTTATAAGATATATTTATAGAATTAATTGTTATGTGGCACTTACTTATAGAAATTTCAAAATTTTTGTACAGTATAAAGCATTAAACTTCAAAGATTCTAAGACTATTACTAATGAAAACCTTTTGCTTTTTCATTGCTCTTACGTATTGGTAACTATTGCATATTTAATGTATTAAAATGCATAAACCTTACAACAAGTATTATCGGTTTACTTTGACGGATTAGAATTCTATAGGTAAAACAAATCTGAGTAACAAACAGTCTAACGTAATGAAAATAAGTTCCCAAGTAAACAGACAAAGTGAGAGAAGTGTTGGGTGGAGGGGTGGAGTGAGAAGAGAAGAGTCACAGGTGTTCTCACCTCGAAAGCTCTCAACTTACCAGATTTCGTTAAAGAACTTGGATTTAACTTGTGTTTACTTATTTACACTGCACTAAAGAACCACTGATAATCTACTAAAGATTATTAAACGGTCTTACCTTTAAAGAAACTAAAAGATTATTAGTATTTAAAGAGATTTCCGTAATATGAGGTATTAATTTTTCACATATTTATCTACATTAGATATTTTTAAGTATCAAATTTATGTACCTACATATGTTTTATATTATCTTGATTAAGTACCATGTGGTAGTGTTATTTTTTCAATAAATATATTTAAAATTATTAAATTATGTGTTTTATTTTCTAAAGAATTTCAAATGTAGGTATTCTTAATTCCCAGCCTCTTTAGAGGCTTGTATACTTAATTTATTCTGTTAGAACAGACTTTGGGCAGATTTTAATGCAAATCATTCATAAAAAGTGTACTGGACGGTCTTGCAAATTATTTTGACAAACTTTAGCAGCTGTATCATTTGAATTATAAATTTTAAGTAACATTTCTTGAAGTTAAAACAAAATGCCTTATAAATAAAATTAAGCACACTATTATGGCAACATACTGAAAATACCATATGCCGAATACCAATTCATTTGTACACACACTATAGAATAAAAACTTATTTATTCATATGGAAGTACTACTACAATGAGAGCACTTGAATCATTTTGAGAATTTATACAAAAATTGCTATCATATCATTTGTAAAATCCATATACGACTCATCTAGATTTCCGAAACTAATTGTGTTTAGATACCTTATTTCACATATATATTTACACTAATGAAGTAATTTTGTGGAGCTATATTTTGTAATGTGGGATATATAATTAAAGTATATCACGTAAGGTGTTTATTGCTTAATGTTTATTTACCAAACCCAAAACAATTCCAATCAGTGTTTAATGTTATAAAAAAGTATGTATAGTAACTTAATAAAAACTACAGATGTATCGTATGGTTTGTATGTAACTCTATAGGAGCTTTCTGTATTGAAAATGTCGTCTTTTTTTGATTATAATTACATCGTAACACAGCAAAGATTTACGCATCTAGTGGCATTATTAAGTAAAGTTTCAATCAGCTAATAAAATATGTACGTATAATGTAGGTTGCGGTTTAATTTACAGTTGCAAATAACACTAGTTGTAAACGAGATATTAAACTGAACGACCATAAACTGCGGAGATGCGGTTTTTGCGGATCACAAGTAACCTCAGTGTTGGTTTTGAAAAGATGAACGTTCATAGTTAATTTCAGGATATACCCTTGTATACTGCCCAAGTATAATATTTGTCGTTGTTTAGACAAAATTAATAATGATTGGTATCGTGTCATCCCAGGTATGCTGATAAAAACTTCTCGTTATATATTCTTGTATGCGTCTGCGGTACCATATTCACTTCATCATGCATAGTTTCTTTCCTCAGGTAGATTAAATCAAATTTTAATCTTTTACTCTGCCATTCAATTATGGACGGTACAGTCCCATATATTTTACTGTTGATTGCATGAGTAACATAAGATATAACTGATCCAATCGAGTTAGTATATATTTCAGGGTAATAACCAAGGTTACGTGGTTCAGTTCAAGGGTCGTACCTTAAGATTAACTTACATAATCTCCAGACCTCAGCATACCTCGTATATGTGTATCTAATACAATCAAAGGTCTGCAATACCTCAGCAGTCTTACTGATCATATTACTCCACATAATGAAATTTTATTAACAGCCTTAAATAAAACCAATCGTGAATGCCTTAAAAACCCCCAAGAGTAGACCAATCATTCAAATTCAGATACATCTATTGATCCACTCTAAGTCATCATGCCTGATAACATGATTCCTTAGACTTCGCAAAATAAAGCGAGCCTTAATGGTTGGGTATCTTGATACTTTGGCACTTTTATTAAAATATTACAGCGAATGGCCTAACGGATACATATATTCATCTCTTTATCAGACTATTTCAAGGACACAATGAAATTCTACGTTGTCAAAGTATGGTCTAAGTGGCATCAGAACTTGTCTCGTTATATACTGGATGCGAAGAAACAAAATAAAGTTATATAGAACCTGAATAAAGCCGTAACAGCCGGTTTCTAGATTTTAAATCCATTCATAAAACGAAGCCCAACACTTTCCTAGAAGATATTTGTATACCTACTCAGTAGATACAAGTAACTAACAGCCTGTAACTATCTTTTTCATTTTACAAGTTTAATTTACTATGTTAGAAAAAAAATATTATTCTAACAGTAAAGTGGCATCAAAACCAGGGTTTTACATAAGTTCTTAGCCACAAATTAAAAAAAGAAATTAACTGACCTTGAAATGAAGATTTTTAATGCCAGATAATGTAGGCATAGCTACTCATCGCTCAAAGTAGCATTGATAAATGTGAGGTTTTGGTACAAGGTTTGGATTTAGACCACCAATCGTCGACAAACATGTTTTACATCCATCCTGGATCAACGAAGCAGTTTAATGGGAGAAGTTTAAAAAAATGACTATATCAGATCTGTGTAATACCAAATGTCGTCATTCAACATTGTCTCAAAAAGACTCTAATTATGTTATACACATATTAACTTGTGGTGAGAGAAACAGAAAGGGAACTATTATTCCCTAGTTTATGCTTGCCCGTTTCATGTAAAGCATTTTGTATTATTTTTTTACACAATCAGTTAAGGTCTGCGAGATGGTCCATTTTGTTAGCTATTGTTCATACGTTATGATAAAAACCGTGCTTGATTAATATTTACACGCATTTCGTAAACTAGGATGTATTTAATCCTAAAACTTCATTTAAAGGAAACTTGATACATTTTTTAAATAGCAATGCAACCTATTTAGTGCACTTATCAAAAGTTGTTCACTATAGTATTTAATATAAGAATATATAAAATTTTTTTCCTTCGAATAAGAAAATGGGAAATGCTTGTTGTAAATTTAAATAGTGTGAAAATAAATAGCACAAAAGGTGTATTGTGCAGCATCACAGAACATTTCTGACACGTAAATTGTGGAAATACACAAAACATGAGGCATAACCTAGAGATACGGCCGGATGGTGCAGTGACCTGACACGGATGATAAGCCCATCCGTCTGTGACCTGCAGGGCGTGATAACGCGCTACACATATTTCTACCTGACACAAACTGTGGTTAGGTTAACCTTTACACACTGAATAGAAATAAAGTGAGACGTAAAGGGGAAAAGTCATTTAATAAGCTATAGATTAATGTAATTTTTCTTTACCAGACTTAAACTGAATTATATACATAGTCAAGCAACAGCTTTGCTTACTAGGCGGTTGAATTGTCAACCTATGGAACAGTGACATATTTTAGGGAAATTTATCATTCATTGAAAATAAAAAGTCCTTATTTATTTCTGAAGCAGTACTAATTCATCGGATGTTTGAGCAGTATTACAATTTAAATTTTAAACATATATTGAAAATATTTCAATCAACTTATATTTTGTCCTCATCTCAAAATTATTTTTATTGGAATACTAATGTTTAACGGCTCCTACTTTTGAATGTTTTAATTCATAATTTTACGGATACTATCTATATTTTGCGGTTTATACACAATTTTAAACAAAATAAAATTAATTAATGTACAAGTTGGTAACTAAAATGCTTCTAGATCCAAATGTGTTTTAAATTACACATTAAAAAAATATACTTGGGTGAACCATTCCCTGAGACTGATAATAAGGAACTCTCATAATGATACAGTAGTTTTTGTCTTTGCGCAGCATATTTTTCAGAAAATTTTTTAAGATATGTACTTAATTGTAAGTAATAAGTGTAATATATTTTTTAGAAACCAAAGAACACTTTAAAGTAATAAAAATATACACCTCCTTGTGTATTTTTTTATTTTATTTGTACATAAATTCAAATTTGTATTAAATTTTTTTTTACTTCTAAGCTTCACTCCATGTAACTTTCATCTGACTGAGGTAGTAAGATACCGTAAATATACAAAATATACGCAGTTTCGAATCGAACAAAAAGGTCATAACATATATACACTTATTTAGAACACAAACAGGTTTTTTGATAAAAATGTAAAGTATGTCCTACTTTTTTGGAAGTACACGTCCATATACTGGTGTTTGATTAGTTCTTTGCGCAGCAAAAATATCAGATAATCATGAATTTTTGTCACTGTCATTATCAATTTGTTCACAACCCAACTCACATTTCACCAGTTTATAATCATCCAGACTACCTAACTACAAATCTGACAAATTAATGTCACCATACGCTTTTTTCGCCTATATGTCACTTTCATCATCAGAACCCATATGTTCATCATCCTATAGTTTACGTATATCATTTGAACAACGAGGATCGCCATAACAATAAATTATAAACAATTAGGCTACGGAAATTTGACCGACGGT
This sequence comes from Homalodisca vitripennis, assembly GCF_021130785.1. NCBI lineage: Eukaryota > Metazoa > Arthropoda > Insecta > Hemiptera > Cicadellidae > Homalodisca > Homalodisca vitripennis. The sequence continues at coordinate 218,446,357 of NC_060208.1, read as the reverse complement.
TGTACCGTCTTTATCAGTTCAAAAGCGGTATTGACGAACATCTTTACCGCCTTCAATCATCAATTGGATGGTTAATATGTAAATGAAACATTTTTAATTATATGTAAACTCCAATTGAACCGTACTGGCATAGTATATTAGTAATACGAGTATTTAAAAATTATTTTCGTTGTTAATGAACGAAAACCAAGCTGTGTTCAGTTTTTTTATCACAATTTACCTGTTATTTCTTTACATCAAGCAAATGGGAGTAAAAATAAATTATTACACTCTTTATTATAGAAATATTAACGTATATTACGAAACAATGCGATTGTAAAAAATACATTGACCTTTATAGAATCGTAGCACAAATATTTGACTTTTTCTTGAAAGAAATTAAATGTTTTCTTAAGAGCTAGCTGTATTGAAACGAATTTGTGTTTAGATCGGCAAGAACAATGCTAAGCTACAGACACCTGTTTAACTTCCTTTTAGTACAATAAGTATGAGAAAAATCTATTATAGTGCATGGTGTAACTTTATATAAGAAGTGGTCAAAAATAAAAATTAATAAGGCCTTTGTGGTTGATACATAACAAACATTCAAGCTGACAACGTATTTAATTTCTATTTATAAATACCAGAAAGGAAGTACTAGCTCTAAGAATGATACACCTGTGTAACCTTGTAATATGAGCCGACATAACGCCGCTCGCTGCACTGCCACTTATATCACATTTAGGCTATGTCAGATGTTTCCCGGAAATGGTTAAATGTTGTACACGTTCAATTATAGCGATGACGGGCAATTTGAAATGCTGTTATTGTAATGTTATTTCCAATTGTATTGTAAGACATGAGTACATAACGTCGTAATCCAGTTATAAAGTGAATAAAAATTTTCCGGTGGCAGTAAACTGTCTAAAGACATTTTTCCTTGATTTATTAAGTTTGGAACACGTACTTACTTTACGAAAGATATATACAAGAGTTGATGTTTTTGGGCTTTTAAAAATAAAGTTATTATTAATAATAAACCTCAAAAAAATTTTAGTACTAAAAATACGTTATTGTTATTGGTTCGCTTGCTACAAGGTAATAGGCAATTTAATATTATTACAATATTAGTAAATATTATTTAAAATTAACCTAAATTATGAAACATAAACGTTAAGTTACAAGAGAAGGCTATTTAAGCTACAGTAAAATTTTTAAACTCACAAAGTAAAAAGGATTGTTGACCATACATCTCATTTAAAATTTATAAAAGGGATGGTTTGAACTAAGTGAATTTTATTAAAACATTTATAGCATTTATTTGTAAAGAATTCCAGGTTTTTATGAGCCTATTATGTTTTACATTTATCAAAGTTTCTTAAAGTATGTCAAGCCTACGCGTTTTTATCTGATATTTAACTAGTTATTGAAGTCAGATTTAGTTTGTAATAAATGTATGCGTAGGTTGTAAACCTAAGAACCTTTAGTGTTTTAAAACTCCACACAAGCAAAACTTTCTGGATTGAGTGCCCCATACCAACAATCCAGCAAATTTGCGACTGAAAAAAGACAAAAATAAACAGTTACCAAATAAATCTGGCAGAAATATTCCTTAACTTTACAACTCAAGTAACTTATAATATTTATTTAGTAAATAATTTTATTAATGTAAGCTTGTATTAATATATTGCCAATTTAAAAACCTTATTATTTTACAGCTTAATAATAATATATTATGTCTGATAAATTCAATAACACTGTATTCAATTCTTAATGCAATGTAAAATGTATTGTCCTAATGTTGGTTTTAGGAATGTCCCATTCTAATGAAACAATCACGAATGTAAAGTTACCGCAGTTGTGTTGTGGTCACTTAGTTTGGCCGCACCGCTGACACCCGGACAGTTTGTCGACTCTTCATTCTGATGGAATGAAATGTTAGATCCTTATTTCAATCTTTTGTTATTCTTTAAGTAATTACGTTATAGCTATACTCAACCATTAAATTACCAACGAGTATTTCGAGTTCTCACATTAGGATAGTGTGCTCCAAGAAACACATATTTTAATTTGTAGAACTTTTATTTTATAACAATTGATTATTAAAATTTTATTTATATTACCAAATCATTCAAAAATAACCTGCACACATTTTTCATTGTTATAATGACATGACGTTGTTATATTTTCGTTTGTTATCTTTTTTTTAAATGAAATTAAGTAAACTACGTAAATTTTGTTAAATGGTTATGTTATGTATGGATAAATAAATCATCAATTAAATAAAATAACAAGGACTTATATATCTTTAGCACATTCATTTATGAATTATTTCCAGTAAACATTCACAAATTATTTCCTTCGGTTCTATAATTCTCTTTCAGTAAACATCAGAAATGTAAACAGTTTATTCAAGGGTTCAAGATGCTGCGATCTCTAGGGCTCTGGTTTAAACCTTACAAACACGTGTTACAGATATTGTCACATTAATTTATTTCACGCAAAATAAAAACACGGTATGCAATACTAAGATTAGACTTGGAGTAGAAAATTGCTCCACCAAATGTGTTTCGGATGCCATGAAAACGAAATGAATAGAACCCCAATCCGCGAGCTAGCCAGGATAACATTCAGAACTATTATTCGACCTTATTTACATAATGTATGAACACATAACGTTGCTATGATGGAAAGGTTAGAATCTATGTGCACTAGAGCTTAATTCCATACTCACAACGTTGATCTAGCTTTAATTAGTTGCAATGCAAATTGATAATAATCTAGTTTTTAGAAAGCAGATTTTAATATTTCCATATCATTTCAAACCCAAAAACATAGGCTATACTTTACTCCAAATATCTCAATGTTTGTACAAAAAGATCGGACGATTTTAATATAATACGAGTATCATTTTCTATAATACTGAAATCTAGAATCTGTTCATTATTTGTGAAATTATAAATATTATTTTTTTTGTTCTAGAGGACAAATTATAAAAATACGAGTATATAATAATAATAATAATAATAATAATAACCTTTATTTCGTGAAACAATTATTACATTGCATGCATGCGTCAAGTACATTCATAATAATATACAGTTCCATTGCAGTTTATTGCTGTTTAATTATATAACAGAACTGGGGGTTTATTTTTATTCGTGTTTTCAATAGTTTTCAATAATTTTAATCCCAGCAACTAAACATGAACCCTTCAACGGAGTAAAACGCCTTTGACACCAGGAGGTGTTTTAATCGAGATTTGAATAGTTTAGAATCAATGAGATGTTTTATTTCCTCAGGCAGCTTGTTTATCAGTTTCACACCAACTTGGGACGGCAAGTGTTCAAATGCACTCGTTCTATGTTGAACAATCCGAAAGTTGTCCCTGCCTCTTGTCTCGTATTGGTGGACGTCACTGCCTTGGATCAACTCGCATTTAAGTCGACAGTATAGAACGACGTCGAGAATATAGAGACAGGGTAAAGTTAACAATCCAAGCTCTCTGAAGGCATCTTTGCACGACTCTCTGAAATTCAATTTGTAAATAATTCTGATAGCTTTCTTTTGAGCTCTAAATACTCTTTCGAATTTGTATTTAGAACAGCTGCCCCACAATCTTAAGCCGTAAGACAAATATGGATGTATCAGGCCAAAGCAGGCAGTTTTTAATACATCAATAGAACAGAATTTTGCAAGGTTACGCAAAACATAAATGCCAGAAGCAACCTTGGAGCAGATGCTGTCAATGTGAAAGTCCCATGTCAGTCCTCGATCAAGGTACATTCCAAGGAACTTAACGGATTCGGCCTCTTCCAAGAGAACATCGTCCATCATTACTGCGGGACGATACTCCTGTTCTTGTCGATGCCGAAGGCAAAAATTTATTAAGTTTGATTTTGAGCTGTTTGTTATCAGATTGAGTCTTGAGAAATGTTCGATGCATGAATTTAAATCGATAAATGATTTCACTTCAAGATTAGTTTTATATTTCGATTTAATACAGAGAGTCGTGTCATCAGCATATTGAATCACCTTTCCATTCTGGATTGATGTATTCAACTTGTTGACATAAATAAGGAAGAGAACTGGCCCTAATATTGATCCCTGAGGGACACCATAGGGCATTTTGATCCTATTAGACAGAGCATTCGCAATCCGTACGCATTGTTCTCTATCTTTAAGATACGACGAGAGCCAATCGTACGGCAAACCCCTAATACCACTAGTCCATAACTGGTGCAGCAGTGTCGCATGATGCACACAGTCAAAGGCTTTGGAGAGGTCGAGAAATATGCTCATAACACGTTCTCTTTTCTCCAGGCCATCGACAACATTATGAATAAGTTCAGTTACGGCATCGATGGTCGATTTGTCTTTCCTAAACCCGAACTGTTCGGGACAGAGAATTTCGAAGCGGTCATGGAATTTTTCAAGCTGATTGAGGAAAGCTTTCTCAAAAACTTTGCTAAGAACTGGGAGGATAGAAATTGGACGATAGTTGCTAGAGGAGCAAGGATCATCTTTTTTGTAAACTGGAATCACAGTGGATATCTTCAGTACGGACGGAAAGACACCCTGTGCAAACGAGAGATTGATTAATTTTGTGAGTGGTGTCAAAATATGCTTAAAGCACTTTTTGATTAACCACACAGACATTCCATTAATGTCACAAGACCTCTTAGGTTTGAGATCCTGCATGATACGGGCCACCTCCACCTCACTCACAGGACGAAGGAACATGGACGAGGCCGATCTAGTCAATAACCCTCCGCAGGGTATATTCTGATTCAAAGAACTGTCTGTTCCAGCAACAGTTGAAAAGAAATCATTAAACGCAATTGCTACTTTTAATGGATCATCAATAATTTTATTATTAATTTTAAGTTTCGGAATTGAAAATTTTGAAGTGTTTTGTTGTTTTGTGTTTAGGTTAATTATATTCCAGGCGCTTTTTGAAAGATTATCGGATTGTTTTAGTTGGTTTTCAACGTCTCGTGCCTTGGCGTTTCTTATGACTTTGCGGTAATCCTTTTTGAAATTTCGAAAAAAGCGTTTTGAAATCCTCATTTTCAGATTTAACATATATTGAATTATAAAATTTTAGTCTTTCTCTTGAATCGAGTATACCCTGAGTAATCCAGGTATTACTCTTTTTCTTATTACGTTCTTTAAAATTTTTGAATGGACAAGTCAAATTTAGGCAGTGAGTTAAACAGTCGAAAAACGCGTTAAAGGCATCTTCCACCCGCTCAAAGCGATCCAGAAATTCCCATGATGTTTTCATTAGAAACTTCTTAAAAAGCTTTCTTGCCGGCTTTAGATCCCGTTTTCTTTTTATTGACGGAGTTTCAAATTTTGGGTTATGGTGTAATATTACGGCTTCCTGTGCGTAGTGGTCTGAGATGGCCGCATCTATGACAGAAACAGAACAGTCTATTACGTTAGTAATGACGTTGTCGATGGCTGTACTCGACGAAGCGGTCACTCGAGTTGGCGAGTTCACGGACCAAATTAAGCCGAAAGAACTGAGAATATCCCGTAGTCGCTGGGTCAGAGGGTTGGTGTGGTCTAACACATCGATGTTGAAGTCACCGGTAATGATGAACTTCAACGATTTTGAATTGAGAAAATTTAGTAAAGTTTCAAACTTTTCAAAAAAGTTTTCGTTACATTCATTTGGGGAGTTATATAAGCCAATCACTATAATTTTGTCCGCGGGAATTTGTATCAATTTTAATTCCCCCCACCTCAAAGTCTAGATCACAGCAGTAATCCATCCTGAAGGGTTGAAATTTCAATCGTGATTTGACAAAAATTGCCACACCACCTCCTTTAAAATTTGTTCGGTGAAAAATTGTAGCCAATTCATAATTGTCAATTCTGAACATAGAAACGGTCTCAGCCGTGAAGCCATGTTGAGAAACAACAAATATGTCGGGGTGCAGCTCTTCTGCCATTAGCATTAGCTCATCAACTTTATTGGTGGCAGACTGCGCATTTTGATGCACGACGGAAACTGCACGAGTTAAATTTTGGAATTTTGTGAATTTGATTTTGTTTTGCTTGTCGTTTTTTGTCTGGTTTTCTGAACTTATTGTACCCCAATTCTGTTATTTTTATTTTGTTTTTTGACACTTTAGAGGAAAGCAGTTTTTTTGCTCCGTTGTGTCTGTGATGGTGCTTGATGGGCCGACTTGTCTCACCGGTGAGCGGCATTTTACTGCTTCCGCAAAGGATTCATACAGGAGTGTGCGGGGGCTCAGATGCAGCTGGTGGCTGCAAGGCAGTCGATAGTGGTGCAGTTGGAGACTCAAGGGCTTGATCTGTCTTCCGCCCATTATTTTGAACTCCTCTGGCTGTGACGGGGGGTTGGGACGTCTCTCGAGAAGCGGTAGAGTCCATTTTCCGCAGGCACTCTATTAATTCCTGGGCCAGCAGATGCTTCGTGTTCCTCTTTAGATGCATCCCATGTTGTGTAAAAGCGCCTCTCCCGATGTTATTGAATTGTAGAACCTCTGCCCCACGATGCCTTTCACACAATTCTTCGATGTAGTTGTTAATCAGCACAGTCTCTTGGTTGATTTGGTGACTGGCTGGCAGATCGTGTACGTCGCGACACGGGTGACACGGCAGGAGGCGTCATCGGGACAACCTGTGTCGGCGCGCAAGCGATAGATGTGGGTGACCCAACATCATTCACCGGCGGTGATGGTGACACATTGGATTGACCAAACGATGTTGAAGCCCCTGATGAGAGCCTAGATCCGACTGTAGCACACTTAGATGGAGAAACAGCCAAAGTTCTCATGGTAACAGGGTGGGGACCATGGTGTTTAACCGCTAGATGATACAATTAGCGTTGCATGAGCATCAGTCCTCACCGTAGCTCCACACTTTCCCCCCAGGCATCGCCAAGCTCTGTCACCATTCTTCAGACAATGGCTCTCTCTGAATTTGTATTTATTGTACAAGATGAGTGGTTTACCATTCTTTGATTGATCAACTAATAGTGTTATAGTTTTAAATAAACAATTAAAATCTACAGTTTACAGGTACATGTAAAATTATTATAAATATATATAAAAGTTGCAGAATTAAAAAGATTAAAAATTATATAAATATAATAAATAGTGATTTTGATTATAATAATTAATAAATAAATGACAAACTTTCTACAAAACAGAACAGTAACAGATAAAATAACTTAATAACAAAATAACAAACAACAAAGAACAATATTATATAGTGTACAATTTTAAATAAAAGAATTTGTCACACAAAAATAGTAATTCTCCACTGCAAAAAATATACTCCGGCAGAGAGTTACCGAACCTATGAACCTCGACGTGAGAGCATCTAGCGCTATCGTTTCCGCCACTACGTTAGTTATAGATAGTAGTTAATTACAGGTCTATAAAGCGCGGCGTCCTTAGTTACGTCAAAAATGTCTTGTTGAGTTGCAAGTCTAACCTTGTTAGTTGGAGGTTAGCTATTCATTTAGTACTCACGAAAAAGTATTACTTCAGTACACTATTAATGCGTTGAATCAATATGTTCTCTATAAATTAAAACATGCATTTCAAAACTTGTAGCTGGTCAAAAGTTTATAAATCACTTAAAATTAATTTAAACTGAGGAGCTTTACAAACGGCGTGTTAACAAGATAGGCCCAGGCCTGCCATCCTCATATATACATGAAGTAATGCGGTTCATTTAAGAATTAAGTTTATTCAAGTATAATGATTCGCCGTTTTAAAAACAGGTTATTCCATAAATTTCAACCGTAAATGACTTATAATTATGGATAAAATATACGGATGTACATCTAGTAAAAAGCGTAGATCGCAAAAATATGCGCAGGCACTACGTGCAGACGCTTTGAGTCGCGATCTGAACGCATTAGCAAGAACGTCATGGCACCGTTATTAAAAAATACAATGATATATCTATCATACTAAAGTAAAGGATGTTATTAGTTGTCATATTTTAATTGTTTTTTGTACGTTTTTATGTATTCAAAATATAAAAATATACTTATTGTAAGCATAGAAACAGCTTAGAATTTTATGGGAAATGACTATCAGAAGTTAGAAGTAGTCAACACCTGGTTACATATTATGAACATTGGCTTAAGGCACATCGTCGTTTGCCATGATATAAGGATTTACAAAATGAAGAATCATTTTAAATTGTCATAATTAATGTAAAGTTTAATTTGTGACCGCTCAACTCCAAATCGGCAAGGTTATTCAACATTGATTGGAAATTAGTTCTTCTTTTCCATAACCATAAGTGTCCTAAAACCTGTGTTGTGGTAATGTATAAATTTTTTTAAAGCAGCCTAAGTACATAAGACTTTTAAATGCAAATTTCAGTAAAGGCTTGCATTAGTTGCTCCAAAAATATACTATAGTTGTATAAACATGATAACGTTATTTTTAAACTGTACAAAATATTACTACATGGTCGAATTGGAACGGTATGATCCACCTTTCCACATGTACAGTAAACTTTCAAACCACACTCTTAATCCAATACAATAATCCATTTATTAACAGGGTTGGCTTAACATTACATACTTACCAAGGAATATGAATCTGTGAAATCCGCGGAGCTCGTAACGGGCGCTGGATTGCCGCATATTACTTGACGTATTATCTCCATTCTAGATCGGATTATAGATGAGGTATCGAGGTACAATCATATTAAGATTTAATGGGTTTCTCATCCATAACAAACAGGATCAATTGCGGTTCAATTACGAGAGCAATTTACTTTCGCGAATTGTTTAATTGTTTGCGTTATAGGTTATTTCATCATAAAACTTTAACAGCTATAGCTTTATTATTTTTTTACTAACGAGTAATCGCATATTCAATTTTGATCGACATATACCAATATCGTAATTTTATTTTAATATTTTCAATATTTATATAATTCATATATTTTGAAGATAAAAGTTAGTAAAACAAATAAAGCAACTCGCCCTTTATGTCAAAAGGTCGCCCCTTAGTCGCCAAAGGTTTGATTATATTGTTCACCAGTCGGTCCAAAGAGAGAGTTCAAACCACAGCTAAGACCTAGTCTATTTAAAATTCCAACTTTTTAAATGGCCGCCATTCTGAAATGGAAAGATGTAAAATTAGAATTACAACATGTTGAAATTACATAAGTCTATCAATTGCACAAATTCACACTACATTGCAAATATAATGTTTTCTAAACTACCAGATAGCTTTAAGTTACCTAGTGTGTACAAATCCGTCACTTATAAAAAGAAAGTAACCTTATGGCTACTAAACATAGATAAGGGTGAGTTAGAATATTTTATAACTTCTTTGTATGCACACTAGCTTAATTGTTGAATTTATGTTCGTTCATCGGGAGCATTGACAGTAACTTGGTGTCATGATGTTGCAGCTGTGTAGGATTGAGTGTTTTTGAGTGTCTTTGGATGGTGGTAAATGTAGGGACAGGAAGGGGGAGATAAAAGTAAAGAGGAGTAAGGGGGCAGAGAGAGTGAGAGAGAGAGAGAGTGAGTGAGAGAGAGTGAGAGAGAGAGAGAGAGATTATGTTAGTTGTGTGGCGTGAGTGTATAAGTGTGTGAGAGGTTCCAAGCCTCCTAATGAAACCGATGTAATGTTTTTATTTTGGATAAATGCAGTTTATATCCTTGTTATCATTTATTAATCAATCATTATCACATTATCATTTCTGCGGTTGTTATCTGGTTGTCATCTTATTGTCAAAGACTTGCTTTGTTGTAGCTACGATGTATTTGTTTTTCTTATATTACGAGTATACATAAGATGCATCATGTTGTCATTACGTTATTTTTCCATACGAAGATTTACATTAATTATTATGTTGATGAGTACATATTCATGCTGCTGATCGCGTCTCGATCTCCACACACAGGCTATGCCCATGTGGAGATCACATCCTGTTTTTTGCATGTATTTTGAGATCTTTGCATCTATATTCATTTATTCATTCATTCATTCAAATATACAATGTAAATGTTAGTTGCCATACATTATTTGGTTAGTAAATGTTTACGAGGCTTACACAAAACATATACAGTACATACACACGGAAAGAATATCGAAACCTTAAATTTACAACTATAAAGGTGCTTATAGTTGGAAAAATGAAACCAATTGGAAATAAGTTTATTATGGTATTAGGAATGATAGCCAAAATATTGTACTACAATTCTGTATCATACTGAATATAAAAGACGTAAAGGGAAGTATAGAAAGATTGTTTGTGCCCTAAATACTGATCAATTTAATGTACCTTGTTCTCTCTCAAACCACGGATACGTTAAGAGACCATTTGATTTCTTTTTATTGATCTCTTTCAACATGATTCTTGTGTTGGAATAAAATTCTTTTTGTTTTACATTCAGAACAAAAGATTTAAAGCAATTTATATAGATAAAAGTTTGCTTTGTGTAAACCTAAAAGTTAAATCACCTGTTTTATTTACACGTGCTCACACAAACAAACATTCAAATTGACTCTAAAGGCTTCGTTACTTTTACCTAATAAAACATTTAAGGCCGATAATGGGGGCTAGCTTTGTAAACATTTAAAGTGGACGTTTGCAATGAATTAAAACTTTATTTCTCGTTCCTAGTTTTGGCGATTTTTAGTTACAGCATTAAATATTTAGCAAATACATTTACAGAAGGTTATAAGTCGGACGGAGTTTATAATTCAAATATTTTTGCTTGTATAATTTCATTATAACGCTTCTCAATAGTAACCTGTCACATGCATATTTGTATGGGGCGCTCTACTTTTATAAACAAAGTCCCAGAACTCAAAGTTCACAGTATTAGCTGAATACTGAACTTGGATAATTGGAGGAACAATGAATAATTCATCTCTGAGTACTCCGGGGCACGATTCGTATTGTCGTCGGTAACTTAATAAAAAGCATTTATTTCGGGATGAATCTGCCAAAAAGAATACATTAAACTATCCACTGAGTTTATTTGAATTTTTTTAAAGTTGCAACACACGACATACTTTATTCCTTTGTAACATTGTTGTTAAATAATGTCATGTCGTAAATTCGCTCCGATACAATAATTTATTATAATTATCTTTCAACAGCTGACTGAGTAATATCACGAACTGTAGGTGTTATAATTACTTTTTAATCACGATTGTTTTAGCATGTTTTGTTTGTAAAAATATGTTACTGATGTTTCCAGTAATAAAAGGAACGTTCATTATTTTATAATTAAAAAAAACTGTTATTAAACAGCTTTATTCTTTAACTTTTAATTTATCTACAGCAAATTAGTATGTTTTTTATTAATAATCTTTAGACTCCTTCATTGGGGGTTTTCCGTGATTTAAATATACAATAAGTGTAACCCAACAGTCTTGTTGTATAATTTAGTTATTTAACATAAACTGATTCTTTCTAGATTGTCGGGAAATTCGTTCGTTAATCAGCAAAATTTAAAAATGTTTTCGTAGAGAATTATTTTAAAGAATATAAAGTTTTTAATATTTTTAAATTTTACTTTTAGCTGCCCTGATAATTTTGCTACTTTATTAAAATGTAACCTTTTTTGTAACTTAAATATTAAAATGTATTCCTTCTATAAAGGATCAGGTGCTATGTACGTAAAAATATTATTCAGTATAAAAAATGCTTCTGCAATAAAGTACAAAAATACTTGGGAGCAAATATGGTTTATAGGAAACACATTAATTTGTAAAATTTCAATGGAAATCGTCAGTGACACTGAACAGAGAGACTCATTTTAAAATTTGAAATAAAAAGACAATCCTTATTTTATGTTATCACTTACTTGTAATTATAACTTGCTACTGTGTTAGTATTAATTCTCACATATTTATTATTGTTATTTATTAATTTTAAACTACATTTATGCTTTTTTCTCCAAGTCTTTTTGTACTGTTTGAGCAGTAAAAATAAAAAAAAAACTGTTTACTATTCTAATTTAACTCAATACGATTATGATTAAATAGATGTTTTTTTAATTATTGTACATTGTACTTACGATTGGAAGTGAAATAAATAAGTTTTGTTCATTACAGGTAAGTAAAGTATACAAATTTATTACTTACAAATATTGATTGCTAAGGTGCTTTAATACATAGTTATGAAATGAACGTATACAAACATACTTTACTTCATCCTACAGTACTGAGGTAAATTATGAAATATTAAAAACGTAACTTTATTCGTAAGACGAGTGGCTATAACAGTTATACAAAACTATCTTGCAAGATGTAAGTAGAGTACTTTGTAATTTTGAGACAGTGATATTACTGATAAAATCATTTTCTAATGTCTAAAACATGTTTTCTACATTTTAAACATGATATGTTTTAATATCCATTGAAATAAACTACTAGTTAGTATCTAGTCAATATAAATGATATAATACTATACTTCACTGTGCTGCAAGGAATTAATTGTGACGTACATCAAGAGGTAAGCTTTAAAATATCATAGAAACAAACTTCTAGGAAATACTTTACTAACGTACTTCATATATTACTGAGAACTCAGTCAACACTTACCGTAAACACTTGCACTACTTCTTCACTCCTTATTGCTACATGATGTCCTGAATTCACCTGCCTGTTACATTTGTGTTCCTTAAACTATTTAAGTAAATTTTACAGTGACAATTTGTCCTTATATCTTATAAAGAAATATTATTATATAGCATGTAGCTTTAGATTTCGTATTTCGATATATAATACACCGAGTGTCTTGAAAGTCCCTCAGCCCGCTATTAACATTTTTATGAATAGAGATTTCTCACATGTACTCAAAATATCCATTGAGAGAATGTTTTAACTTCCTAAGTAACTTTTAATATGACTTAAATTGTGTGTGATACCTTTAGCGATTCTTCTTATTTTTATAATACCTGTAAAATGATATGTCACTTGCAATGGGTTCCTATTTCAACATTTTTATGTACCCCTAAACTACCCAATTTTGGGGGTGGGGGGTTTAGAAAAATGTGAATACATAAAAACTCCTCAGTTTGTGATATAAACATGCTCCAAATTACATTACTTCATCTCTAAGGTTATCTGGGGAGGAAGGGGAGTTTTTAGACACACAGAATGCACACGGAGCGAGAGAGGGGGGGAGAGAGAGAGAGAGATTAGAAAATTAAAGCAACGCACAATGGCAGACTGTGACCTACTAAGCTGTAAATTGAACTAACGTCAACGTGAACTTGTATCAAGTACAAGATATCAGAGACCTGACAACATACAAATTCATGTTGACACACAAATATTTCACTTTATACCTGCACTGCTCTCTTTACAAGTGTAGACACCTGTTAAGTCTTGTGTTTATAGACCTCCAGTTAGATTACATGCCTTCTCCAAACTCTGAGAGCTAGTGAAGGATAAATGCTGTCACGCCGGAATCGCCGTACGCAAATTAAAGTATATCGTTAAAATAAAAAACTAAATCAGAATGTATGGATTTAATTAATTTTACGATGGAGTTAAGGTACGTATGTATGCATAATAGTTAAAGTAGTAAATCAATACAAGGACTCAAACCGATGTCTCAGAGCGAATATAGAAACTGTAAAATGAATAGGTGTACATAAAATGAGACGTAAATGATATCTTAGGTTAAAAACAAGCGATCTAAACATTAAAATTTTAAGTAACTGAATGTAAACTCTGTGAAAGTGATTAGCCGAATAATAAGCCGCTGTGCGTCACGTCTTAGGCGCCTTAAATCTGCTCGCAGCAATATCACTACATAAAAGCATGTTTTTGGATTCCTTGGGATGCGCAATTATTCTTTACATCATTTTATATCTGTTGTTATAAGCTGTATGCTATTCAACTTTTTTATCATTGTCGTTGTCTGTCTATTATAAGTTTTTTAGTTTCATGTAGCACAAATTAAAAAAAGTATAGAAAGTCTTATTTTACCAGGCGAAGTTAGGGCTAAAATGCCCTCTCTAACACTTAACCTGGGAACCAACGGCTTAAAGGTGACTTCCGAACCACCGCCAATGACAATTTACTTTGAATGTAAATTTACTTCTCTTCACTGTTTTCTTTTTATTTTTAAAATATAAAATTCCACGGTTATTGTACAAATAATTATTTGTATATTTTGTTCGAAGGTTACTTGAAATATACGTTCCTGTAACATAATTTACTATCTAAGCCATTAGCAATATATATTCACTAAATATTTATAGGAGATAATATATGAGAAAATATTTTAGAAATGTTTTAAAAATATAGGTAAAATAAATAATGTTATCTTTCAAGAAAGGTTCACCGGATGTAGGATCGGTACAGTAAGACTGTGATAAATGTATTACAATAGTGGTAGGTTTGGGTTGACAACAAGTCTCTCCAGCCTTGGTTTTGGATAGTCGAAGGCCAATCAAAGGCATCGGTAATAGTTAGAGGAACGGGTCGGTATAAAATCTCCAACATGTTCATCTCGGCGTATTTTGCGTTTTAATTTTTGGTGTATTAAAATTAAATTAATTATCTATTAGTCTGCACGGTTTTTCTGTGAGAGAACGCTTAGGTAGTAAATGATTTATAATAATTAGTTAATTTAAATGTAAAATTAAATCATATTATAAAGAAATTTATGTTTTACCTATACATTTTATGTTACCTATGATAAGCTTTCACTAAAAGGACAATAGGAATAGTACATGATTTAACTGGACACCACAATATAAATACATGTAAAATTTAATGAAACTAAGTGTATACACGTATTAGGAAACATTTCTGGTACAAGCTAAAATATATTAACCCCAAAATAGTAAGTTTATATTAGTCCTCAGCCACTGAGGGGTGAATAGGAGACGTGAAGACGTTTCTTGCATTACTTATTCCTGTCTTCCGAATAAGATTTGGCCTTTCTTTTTGAGAAAGAGGATCCCTTCACTCATCCAGCCTTTGGCAATCTACGGCGACGGTAGTAGTAAGGACACTACACTCGTGCTAGGAATTTGTGTTTTCCTTTAAATTCGGTTTGAATGAAATTAAACGTAACGGAATGAAATACTTATGACAAGTCCATTTTGAGACGTGGCAAAGATGCGGATAAAGATGGATTACAGATGTTTTTGGCATAGAAAATAGCAACAAAGAAGTAATGTGTCAATAATTTAAAAAGAATCAAACATATCAATACATAGGAAAAAGAGTTAAAAACTAAATTTTTCAAAATGTACATATTACACTTACCCATTTGTAACATTTGTTAGATTCTTATGCAGGCTGACGAAATCTACGATATATATATATATATATATATATATATATATATATATATACAAAAAAACTTTACAGATATTATACAACTAATCCATGAGTACACAATATATCGACATACAGAAAATACTAGAGGAACTTATGATAGAAATAAAAATTATCTTGAATTAATTAGACCTAGCAGATCAAGTCTTGATACGCCTGGATATATATTACAAACGGATTGAGATGATAATTTAAAATCTTAACCGTAGCTATTAAAATACTTTTTTGGGCTTTTTTGAAGGTAAACATATCCCCCCCCCTTTTGAAAAAGATAGGTAGAGGGAGATCACTTTTAAATTTTAAATTGCAACCCCTTTCTCGTGACAGTCAATTGAAAGTCAAATTCAAAAGAAACATAATGAAATGAAACAATAATTTCTACAACGATCCCAGCAAAAGTTATGGGCAAACAGTCCCTTACATTTAAGTCCTGATACGCCTGGATATACTCCGAAACGGGTTGAGATATCAATGAGCGTCCTTCAGTATACTTACTAAATTACTATTTTAGAGTGTTAGGAAGGTAACACCACCCTTCTCAAAGGTTTATTTTTTACATTTTTCCCTTCAATATGTTTTTTTTTTATTTTTCCGTTGTTTATGTTGACAATTCTTTATATTAGCTGTACATAATCTTAACTTTGTTACACTTCATAAACAATATTTAATATAGTTTTAATTTACCTAAATTTAATAGTAGTTCAACCTAAGAGTGTTATTTTAATTTTTGTAAACAAAACTTATTTCAGTGAAGTTTGAAAAAAGTAATATAATCAACTACTCTAATCTGTATATGAAACTCTTCTTATTCTCTTGAATCAAATGGTTAGTAATCGTACAACTAAATAAATGCGACCTAGTTAACTTTATACATATCATTAAACTAGCGATTTTTATTTTCCTTAAATAATTGTATGACGGTGATATAACAGTTATTGATGCGAAAAGGGTCAGTTTAAGGTCTGAAATCCTAACAAGAAACAAAGAAAAATGTTTTTTAATAAAAATTACCATTTCAAGTTTTAACGATTTTGATGATGTCTCAATTAAACTTCTATCGAAACTAGGCTTGCTATCAATTTCTTTTTTATGAAAATTATCAAAGGAAACCAGGTTGTGCTTATACAATACAAATTGTCTCTTAGCTTCTCGACTAGAATACACCCTTACTTAGATTCAGTTCAATTATAAAATCTGTTAACAAAAATAATGTATTTAATATGTATATAATACTAAAGTTAATGTGTAGGCTACGATAAATTAACTATAAGATTGAAATAACCCACTAATAACAAAGTTGAATTGATCAAACCTAAAATAAAATCATTATTAAAAGTACATTTTTAGTAACGATAATGCGGTTTGGGTAACCGTAAAATTGTTATAGATTAATTTATTTACGTACCGGTAAATTTAGATGGCAGTAAGTTTAAATCAGAGTTACTGTTACGAATTTGAGGAAATACCATTCCATCCATTAATTATTCTTCGTAACGTAACGTATTCTACAGTACTCTTAATGCAGTAATACTCTTATACATAGAGGTGATAAGTCTGAATCAGAGAATATTTCAAGAGGTAATAAGGTTGCATTTTGAGGAAAGATATAACTTAAGATATTACTATTTTAGAAACGTTTTAAATAGATTGTTTTAGTTGTCTAAATATATTGATCAACGTCTTATACTAAAATATAGTTGTAGAATATGAAAAAGTAGAGTCCTAGCAATTGGATCACGTCTCCGGTGTAGGTAAATAAATAATACGTTCGTAGTCACGTGACCTGCTCACAGTGCTGTCCCCGTACCTTACAAAGCTGCAATCCCCCAAACATTTTTCCTCTTGATCAGTGAATTTCAAGTCGCCGATACACAAAATGGGAATTGAAGTGAAAATTGAAACTTTACTGTTGATTGAAGCAATTTCTGCACAAAGAACGGGAGGAGAATCTCATTCAGTCTACGTGAACCCAATGGATTCTATAGATCTTAAGATGTATAGGTTCAAAACTAAAACCAACTGATAATTTACAACTTCAGGTATTCAGGAAATCTTATTCCCTAATACCTGGTGTGAGATAATTAATTTAACATCAAAGCAATGATCATATATGCCCGAAAGTTTTGTGTTGATTTTTATCGGAATATATTCTTTCCAATCATCCTCATCGCAGATGATTTAGAAAAATATAAATATACATCTAAGAAAATAAATATAAAATAGGTAATCTAAAACTGCTTTACAGATAAATAAATAGTTAAAATAAAGGAAAGTAACTTGAATTAAATTTAATATCGGAATAAGTTAAACTAAATACGGTAAAAAAATTTAATATATTAACACTGAAACCATACGGCCTGTTATACTAGTAGAGAAAACCTATTGCTAATTTATTGTAACCATACTTAGTTGCGACTATAAGTATCATGGAAAACAGAAGCAATAAGATTTACTGATGAGCTCAAAATATCTACATCTAAGAAATTAAATGACCCAGAAAAAACTCTGTATTTCTCTGTATTACGCATGATTTCCTGCTATCAATTTATTCAAAGAAAAAAATCTTTAATTTTAAAATTAGAAGTTTCAATATTTTTTACTAAGTGGGCATAATTTTACAATGTGCCATTTATAAATACACTCTTATTTAGTGTAAATGTTTTAGCCACAACCGCCTGACACTATTATGTCGTTTATTGGTTAGTTTACTACAATTAATATAATAAAAAATTTCCAAATATAAATGTTGGCAATTGAACCTCATCCTGGTTTTTCTCAGCGATTTCAGTAATGCAGAAGCAGTGACCAGAAGACAAGCTGTGTAGCAGAACTATGATTACTAGAAAAGTACTAATAAACTGTAATCTCGTAAGTTTTAACTCAGGGTTTTTTATCAAGCAAAGTCTAATCCTAACTATTATTTTCTTCGGTCATCATTCTCGTAAACATTGAGATTAAAATTACAAAGAGATTTCCCTAGAGTGTTCAGCAAACATTGCAATGTGAAACTAAAAGTAAGAAACTTTACTTTACTTGTTACAAATTTTGAAATATTCTTTTATTACTTTTAAGTTAAATGCCCTCTCTTCAAAAAATTCTAACAGTTTGGTACTTTAAAACTCACTAGTACATAAGTATTGAATTTGTATGTACGAATTCTGTGTTTCAGGAAATAAATATAAATTCTGATACTTAGCTAATACTTTTACAATTATATAATTCCTCAAAACTTACAGTTATTCATCATATTGTATAGATAAATAAATAAATAAATATATATATATATATATATATGTATAAAAATATAATAAACACACACACACACACACACACACACACACACACATATAGTATGCTAGTGTACTTATATATAATATAAGTACAATACAATATACAGTATATATACTAAAAATTATAACCAATCATCTTAGTTCCTGAAAGAAACAAATGTAACGTAATGAAAGTTTTCACAATAGTTGAAGATCTCTACACCTTACTGCGTATGACAATTTTTGAATTATTTATTTGCTTTTTCTGTTTCGTCTTCACAAATATTCACAGAACATTTTATTCAATGCGTATATAGTTAGAAAATGTATTGTGATTTGGTCATAACTGATAATAACTAGCTCTTATCATGGATAAAAAACAATAAAATTATATTTAAATAGTCTTGTATGAGTAAAAACTAAAATATGTATTTGTTTCTTATTTTTATTCTACAATATGATATTATTTCGTTTAAGTATCATTTGTACCACGTAATACAAGAGTATAAATTTTAATTATATTCCTTTTTTATGACAGGGTGTCTTTTTAAATCGAATATTTTTTTTTATTTCAAAAATAAAAACCTCTCAAGCAAAATAAACTATCACTGCATAATTTTATTTAAGGCATTACTACTAGTTACAAAATAAGTGATAATATAATATTTTTGTAATGTAGGCTACCTAAGCTCCCGCTTCTTACGTAATGTATGGGACTAACGATGTGTCAAAAATAAGACAAAAATTTTCTCATATAAGTTTTGAATTAAAAATTGTTTTTATACATTTCATGATCAGGAAAATATTTCAACAAAATTTAAGTTTAAAAGTTTGTGTTCTGTTATAACCCTTTAAATTAACTGTATATTACTATTCTTATAATAAAGTACTTTACTTTCTTAATAACCCCTCTCATAAAATGTCATATACTCTATGAAGTGCAGACTAGGTAATAACGAATATTTTAAAATTCAGAAAAACGTTAATTCTTCATTCAGTGTTTTTTATATTGTTACTACTTACATTGATAATCAAATATTATATTAATACATGCAATACTTTGTACGTAATTATAATTAATTTGAAATAAATAAACACACTTGTATAATAAAACTTGTGTTATGAATATTATTATCAGTTGCAAATGATTAAACACAAATCTTCCTTATAATAAATACATAGATATACCTTAAATAAATTGGGTTGTACGATAATTATTATGAATAGGTTACAACTACCTTCCTGATAAAACTTCATTTACTTTATCGTTTTCAGTTTTGCAACTTAGTAGTACTTTGCATTAGTGAGATTTTTTAAACAAGCGTTAGAGGCATCCCAGCTAATATATAGACCACCTTTATTGATAATATATCATCTGTATCATTATACCTCGTAATACTAACACCAAATACACCTATTATTAGTAACTGTATGCCCATGGCTCAGTACGCAAAACTTATAGAAACTATGTGATAGAAGACAAACAAAGCAGAACACTGTATTTGGCTGCACTAGCAGTGTCCGTTGTTTGCTAGGTTTTATACTACCAGATTGCAAGATCATTGTGAGTGTGGATTTAGGCAGATAGACCTGGGATATATCCCAGGTATTGTTTAAACTTTACATCAATACAAAAGATTAGTTTCTTACGATAAGAATTTATGAATTTTCTTTACTTCTAAATATAATACCAAGGCTTGAACTATATGTACATAAATACAGTACATTTACTTCAAAATATAAGTGTAAAAGTCTCTTACCTATCTTTGGTATACTAAGAGGAATTAGGCCTCACTTGCGTATGTCATATTAGCCAATAGCTCAAAAAAATATTAGAACCGCATTCATGCACTTAAATTTGTTTTCATTAATCCTTAGAATGTATATTTCCGTATAAAAGATGTAACCTGTCTCTAAAGCAATACTACTGCCTAATAATCTTAGAAATAATGTATGAATGCAATAAAAAGGCATGAGCTTTACATGATTTATCATATATATGAAACATAGCAGGTACATACTTTGTATCCAAAGCATATAAAAGCCACAAAATTCACAATAGTGTACCTATGGTGGAAATGGTTCAATGCGAATGTTAAGTTTAAATCCAGCACCTTCCTCTCGGCACAGCGTCTGGAATCCGAAGCTTACATAATTAACTCGTGGAATCTGGCGTCATGTTCTTCTGAAGGGATAAAAAGAAACTCAAAACAAACTTTTCAATAGTTTTGACATCAGATAAACTTGCACAAAGAAATATAATAAATAGAGAGTAATCTAGGTGAAGAGATAATATCATTGCCTCGTCAGGTGCACAGCTGAGTGCACTACGATATTTGTGACAAGATCTCTACATAACCCAATCACAAACCATGAGCTGGAGGTGAACTCAGCATTCAAAACTGCACAATGTTATGCAGACATATCCTTATGCATCAACGTTGACACGTCTACATTACGGGAGTGGCATATGGAAATTCATGAAAATCGTAAATTCATCTTTAATTCTATATGCACATCGGTTTAAATTTATATATAATTTGAGGAAACCACACTCCATAAGCCTTATTCACTACAAAACAACTGCGGTACATTTAAAACAATATTTTCTGATTTGATTTAAGGACATCACGTTTGAATTTCATATGTATGGACGGATACAAATTTATTTAAATATTAGTTTTGCTTATACATTACATGTAAAACACAAATACATACTGCCACATATTTAAGTCTTACAAATTTCTAAATAATAGAACGTTTAGAGTTTAACTATGATATTATCATACCAACCAGTAAAGGATTATGCAGTTACTCACTGTTTTATAACTTAAATTGAGCTTCATAACCTAAAATGCAGTTTTAATTAGAAATTTCCAGATAAAAACCAGATAAAACTTATCTGATATACGACTATGCTGGAAGGTATATTTGTTTCTCCCGTGTATGTATTAGGAGACTAGGAATTTGTGAGGTACGGTATAAATAAAGACTGTGTTAAAAAAATAGTACAAGATAGAAAACTGTTGAACTACCAATTCAATTTTACTAAAGAAATATGTTCTGATTTGTTTTCCTCCCGTCATCTACTAAATGCATCTCATGTTATTGCTCTCCGAATTTAAGTTTAAATATTCAGATATTTAACTTATTTATTGTCATGAAAACAATGATCGTAAAGTTAATAATTTTATTACTTATATGTAATCAAATAAAGCTCTGTGGAAAACATTCATTAGTCTTAGTCAAACGCTTAGGTGCCTAATTCAGTCACGATACTGTCTCCAAGTTGATTATGTCAGGTTCAATGCATCCGTGACTTTTCAGCAGGAACGTACGTAATACCAATTAGCTTATGTGTGAATAGTTTATTAGTCTAAATTAGATGCTTGGGAAGTCTATTCCAGTCACGTCAATGTCTCCGAGTTGAGAGATGAATTATGTCAGGTTCAATGCATCCGTGACTTTTCAGACGGAATCTACGTAATACCAATTAGCTTATGTGTGAATAGTTTATTAGTCTAAATTAGATGCTTGGGAAGTCTATTCCAGTCACGTCAATGTCTCCAAGTTGAGAGACGAACTATGTCAGGTTCAATGCCTCCGTCCCTTTTTAGAGGAAACGTACTTAATACTAATTAGCTTATGTGTGAACTGATTATTAGTCTAAGTTAGACGCTTGGAAAGTCTATTTCCAGTCACGTCAATGTCTCCGAGTTCAGAGACGAATTATTTCAGGTTCAATGCCACCGTGACTTTCCAGAGGGAACGTACGTAATACCAATTAGCTTCTGTGTGAATTATGTATTAGTCTAAATTAGATGCTTGGGAAGTCTATTCCAGTCACGTCAATGTCCTCCGAGTTCAGAGACGAATTATCTCAGGTTCAATGCCTCCGTTACTTTTCAGAGGGAACGCACGTAATACCAATTAGCTTATGTGTGAACTGTTTAATAGTCTAAGTTAGATGCTTGAGAAGTCTATTCCAGTCACGTCAATGTCTCCGAGTTCAGAGGACGAATTATGTCAGGTTCAATGCATCCGTGACTTTTCAGAGGGAAAGTACGTAATACCAATTAGCTTATGTGTGAACTGTTTAATAGTCTAAGTTAGATGCTTGGGAAGTCTATTCCAGTCACGTCAATGTCTCCGAGTTCAGAGACGAATTATGTCAGGTTCAATGCATCCGTGACTTTTCAGAGGGAAAGTACGTAATACCAATTAGCTTATGTGTGAACTGTTTAATAGTCTAAGTTAGATGCTTGGGAAGTCTATTCCAGTCACGTCAATGTCTCCGAGTTCAGAGACGAATTATGTCAGGTTCAATGCATCCGTGACTTTTCAGAGGGAAAGTACGTAATACCAATAATTAGCTTCTGTGTGAATAGTTTATTAGTCTAAATTAGATGCTTGGGAAGTCTATTCCAGTCACGTCAATGTCTCCGAGTTGAGAGACGAATTATTTCAGGTTCAATGCCACCGTGACTTTCCAGAGGGAACGTACGTAATACCAATTAGCTTCTGTGTCAATTGTGTATTAGTCTAAATTAGATGCTTGGGAAGTCTATTCCAGTCACGTCAATATCTCAGAGTTCAGAGACGAATTATCTCAGGTTCAATGCCTCCGTTACTTTTCAGAGGGAACGCACGTAACACCAATTAGCTTATGGGTAAACTGGTATCTCCCGCTCTCCACATAAAGGAGACGCGGTGTGCGTCGAAACGTGAAGATGAATGGTCCCTTGAGAATATAAATCACGGAATATAGGAAATATATGATGTGAGGTCTTCTCGTCTGTCAATGATTTATAGATATCATATTCGTTCACCTTTTCTAGACATTGAGTAAAGTAAAATACATCACTGTAATTGAGTCGTGTAATACAAAGTGGGCTTTCTGTTTGAGCGCTTTAATATTTTAATGTTTTTATTATTTGTTTTTATTTAAAACAATAAAGTAAACGTGTTTTGAATTGTGCTATCAATAACTCGTTTGATCAGTATTATTTAATTTCTGATATTAGCAATATGAATATTGTAAATAAATGTATTATTATTTAAACTGTGTTTTGTAGAATTGATTTTATATAAATAATTTAAAAACATATGTAATAAAAACTAATAGTTTTAAAGTAATGTAAATCAATAATTTTATTGTCTAATTTACATTTTTTCTTCCTTTGTGGACGTGTTCTTGTAATTTTTGCTTATGAAGTTAGATATACACCCCTCCTTCCAACTCCCAACCCTATCAGAATATCCAAGGTTATACTTTTACCGCTATGATATAAACACATGAGTATCAAAAGGAAACAACTCAAATCATCCGCAGTTATACTGAAGTTATCCCCAACATAGTTTTTAAAAATTAATTCATTTCGTAATTATCAAAAATCTCAGCACATACATTTATTAGCAGTAA
The DNA here is from genome assembly GCF_021130785.1 of Homalodisca vitripennis. Lineage (NCBI taxonomy): Eukaryota > Metazoa > Arthropoda > Insecta > Hemiptera > Cicadellidae > Homalodisca > Homalodisca vitripennis. The sequence continues at coordinate 218,422,355 of NC_060208.1, read as the reverse complement.
TTATCAGAAGGATTTGTCTGTTTAATATATTGTAGCATAAATAAATAATATTATACTCTGTAAAACTTATAAATTAGCGTAATACATTCATAAATTTAATAGCATTACACCTTAACTACTCGTATACCCTCAATAGAACACATAACTTATACGAAGATAGTTGTTATACTAAATATACTAAATACGCGGTATAAACATGCTGTTCGTAAATAAATTTCATATTATAGGCCACTAAAGCCAGGATCCTTCCCTGTTAATCTGTTGTATATTTAATATCAAATAATATAAATGCAAGAATGTTCATACAAACTCTACATTAAACGTATATTATCATTTTATTACATTTTTGAAGAAAATTTGACTTATTAAAAACCTTAATACAAATAAAAATGGTATTATTAACATATAAAAAATAAGAAGCATTTTAATTCTAAAGTTTTAAGGGTATTTCAACATTGTTGTCACAGTCCAGAATCCATACTGACGACTTTTTGTCATGAAAAAGAACTGTCTAAGATGTTTGAATATATTGGATTATTATGTTTATTATAATAAAAAATGAGATATAAACCGTAATTTTTCCAAAGAAATGAGACCTTTATAATTTGTATATCGCTAGTGAAATACAATCAAACCTTTATAACTGGAAAGTAACAAACATAAACGAGAACCTGTAGGAAGATATTGACTAAATTGCCTCCACACTTACCAATCACAAAGGCTTGAGCAATACCAAGAGAAGATTGATAATCAACTGTTTCCAGACAAATGTAATTCAGTCTCCTAACTTATCTCAGATGTTTTAATTTGTCTAATTTTATACAACCTTCGTGCTTTTTTCATTCCTAGAGACTAATTACAGTAACTGCTTCAATTGGATGTACAAATTAAAAATAGATACTTTTGTGTTTACTTAATGTCTAAATGTAATTAAATGCACACATCTTAAAAAGAAAACTAATTCGTAAAAAGTGTTGCTCAGTGCTAAAATTAAGAACTGCAGTACCAATAAGACTAATTCTTTTTATAAAATATTTATTGATATCCGAGGAAGTTTATATGAACATAAAAATTAGAAAAAAATACCTCTAATGTTTTAGTATTCAAAAAAAGTTGTAGTAATTATGTTTCTAATCTTAATATACTTGACAATGGAAAGCTAAAAATATTAGCTGAATCATCCTTTATATAAAAATGTATTAAAATAATAAAACAAACAGTGCATGATCAGTATTACAGAAAGCAAATTAAAATGTATGTATACTAGATTGCGCAAAGTTAACAAATATAAAATGTTTAATGCATGGTAAATACTTTTACAAAAACAGCTATAGAATAAAGCTGTGGACGTTTTCACGTCAGATACTCTATGCCTTCTTGACGTTGTGATATGGGATTTTTACTGTCTTTTGGAAAAATATACGAAATATACACTAAAACTCCTCAACGATCATTCTTTCCCAGACCACAGTCCGAAAAACAAGACCTATATAAACGCAATTAGAATTTCTTCTTTCTATCGGAAGAAGATAGGAAGTACGTACGATTTCCCTTTAGGCCGTAATAGGCCCTTCGGTCCTTTCATCATAAAACTCGTCAACAAGGAAAAACTGAAGTATATCCCTAGAAATATTTTAGACACATATCATATTACAAGAGCTGAAATTAGAAGTTATTGACCGAAGTATATTTCCTAGAATACGCAAATAGTTTACAGATTGGGCTAATAATTCAAACTAAAATTGTAGCACCGTAAGTGGATTTAAATTGCAGAAGTTGGCTTCTCATTCAGTGTATGTATATAACTTAAACTATACTATAATACCGAAAAGTCTTACTGCATCGAAAAGTATATGAGTAGGGGTTTAAACAAACGGGTATAAACAAACACTTTTTACTGAAGTAAATTTCTAGACATGTGGATTTGGATTTTCTTGTTCGGGATTACAAGGAATATTCAGCAGTGTCGTTGGAAATATAGTTTATTTTGAACCAGACATGCTCTATTTGTGCAAAAAATAGTATACAAATTATGGTAAACTCCTGTACTTTTCAACATGAAACACTTAAATAATATCTATCTAACTTATACCTAGTAAAGTTTGAAAAATGTCATAGGACTCCATCATATTACATCATAAGTGCTTTTACGTCATAATTGGTATAAGAACTTCAATTTTTCAAAGTGCTTGCAATGCCTCTTATAACAGCTATTAATACAATATCAATAAAACAATCTTAAAACATACATTATTTTGAACATTTTCCTTCTACTTCATATCACTTTCATACATAAAATATTTACTTTCACCTAAAATTATATAAATTGTTACAGCATTAAAACCCAATATGGCTAAACACTATGATACTCTCTAAGATAAGTTGAGTTGTTAGGAACTCGATATTGTTTTATTGATTGGTAATAAACACAAAAGCAGTGCGTTAAATGATTTACACATGACGTGTTTCTACTGTTCGCTTGATAGACACTAACTCTGTTGATTACATTGACCCAGTTCCTCTTAGTCTTGAGAAGGAGTATTTAACTATTACATCTGCTTTCTGAGGCGTACATCACTGCAATTAATTATTATTGATTACACTTACTGTAGTCCCTAACTACTAACTAAGGTCTCAATTAAATCTGGGAAGCCTGCCAAGGCTATTAATTATTTGCTAAACTTTATCTATAATTGTATAGCGTTTGTACGCTGATGTTCTATTCCGTCTTAAACATTTGGAAATCAATAGTGAACTTAAACAAGTCTATATACAAACATATAAACAGATATATCACGAGTGTGGATTGTGGTTATAGGATAAGTACGATAACCGGATCCAATTTTTAATATCGAAGTTATCAATCGATATTTAATTAACATAATTATCAATACAACCTACAAAATATAGTGAATAATTTGAATAATATCAAAATTATCTTCACCAAACGTACAATTATTTTCATACTCTCAACACTATTTGTTCTATAAATGATTTCTTGTATGTATAAAAATTATAGTTACCCTAGAAAACTGTACAAAATAACACTAAATGATGATCTAATGTGTCTTTCTAACTCTCAAGTTGTTTCTTTTGTTGTTACGTGTTTTTTATTCTTTAAACCATATTTTTCCAAGCCACCTGTCTCAATTTTATTGTTTGAATAATGATTATTTTCCCAAGATTATTACTTTTAGATTATTAAATACATTGGTTATTACTTATGACATTGTAAAATCGTTTAAAATATTTCTATTATGTTTAAACATTTAAATTGATTTTAGATTAATGGTATCGGTTGTTTCTGCTATTCGAAAAATAAACTATCGATGATTGTAACAAGTGATGTACAGACCGAGTCCGCTTATCGTACTCTGTCCTGGATATATTTTAGAACATTCTTAGAATTACAGTGGTGAAGCTCAGGTGACTAAATTAACAGCCACTATAATTCAACATCCATGGATGTTTCATATGTTACCTCATCATTATTAAAATGTGATGTAGTCTTTAGAAGAAGGGAGATAGTGAAGGACTAGACTTTGAATACCCAAATTGTAAGCAATTTATAGAGATAAAATATTTATGCAAGACCTCTATTGTTGGATAAGACATAAATCAATGTGCTAATTATTCACTGCTTATCGAATTTTCGTCGCACTTATAAATTAACTGAGTTTTAAACGGATTTTAGGGGTTTGATGAATTAATAACTTGACATTTGAAAAGCAACTATTAAATTTTATATCAACAAAAATACAAATATTTATGAAATTTACCTTTGCAATAATTTTTTTCCAGGTTTCTGGAAGCTGGATTCCTGTTAGGACAATTAGGACTGACGTCATAATTAACATTGCTCGAGAAGTTTTGGACTATGATATTTATTTTATTAAGAATACCGTTAGAAAATAATATCGTCATTTTTGATTGGATGTATTATAATGACTTCTAGCTTTCCAATATGAGCGTACCAAGGATACTAATATGGGTGGGTGGTATAAAAAACCTACTAAAGTCTTCACCAAATAACACGTCTAAGGAACAGAGCTGTAAATTTAAATTTTAAAATCTTATAAGATATATATTTATAGTATTAATCGTTATGTGGCACTTACTTATTGAAATTTCAAAACTATTGTATAGTATAAGCATTAACCTTCAAAGATTCTAAGACTATTACTAATGAAAACCTTTTGCTTTTTCATTGCTGTTACGTATTGGTAACTATTGCATATTTAATGTATTAAAATGCATAAACCTTACAACAAGTATTATCGGTTTACTTTGACGGATTAGAATTCTGTAGGTAAAACAAATCTGAGTAACAAACAGTCTAACGTAATGAAAAATAAGTTCCCAAGTAAACAGACAAAGTGAGAGAAGTGTTGGGGGAGGGGTGGAGTGAGAAGAGAAGAGTCACAGGTGTTCTCACCTCGAAAGCTCTCAACTTACCAGATTTCGTTAAAGAACTTGGATTTAACTTGTGTTACTTATTTACACTGCACTAAAGAACCACTTAACATCTACTACAGATTATTAAACGGTGTTACCTTTAAAGAAACTAAAAGATTATTAGTATTTAAAGAGATTTCCGTAATATGAGGTATTAATTTTTCACATATTTATCTACATTAGATATTTTCAAGTATCAAATTTATGTACCTACATATGTTTTATATTATATTGATTAAGTACCATGTGGTAGTGTTATTTTTTCAATAAACATATTTAAAATTATTAAATTATGTGTTTATTTTCTAAAGAATTTCAAATGTATTCTTAATTCCCAGCCTCTTCAGAGGCTTGTATACTTATTTTCTTCTGTTAGAACAGACTTTGGGCAGATTTTAATCCAAATCATTCATAAAAAGTATACTGGACGCTCTTGCAAAGTATTTTGACAAACTTTTAGCAGCTTATCATTTGAATTATAAATTTTAAGTAAAATTTCTTGAAGTTAAAACAAAATGCCTTATAAATAAAATTAAAACACACTATTATGGCAAGATACCGAAAATAGCATATGCCGAATACAAATGCATTTGTACACATACTTAATAGAATAAAACTTATTTATTCATATGGATGTACTACTAAAATGAGAGCACTTGAATCATTTTGAGAATTTATACAAAAATTGCTATCATATCATTTGTTAAAATCCATATACGATTCATCTAGATTTCCGAAACTAATTGTGTTTACATACCTTATTTCACATATATGTTTACACTAATGAAGTAATTTTGTGGAGCTATATTTTTTTAATGTGGGTTTATATAATTAAAGTATATCGCATAAGGTGTTTATTGCTTAATGTTTATTGACCAAACCCAAAACAATAACAATGGGGGGGGGGTGGGGGGGGGGGGGGGTGGGGGGGGGGGGGGGTGGGGGGGGGGGGGGGTGGGGGGGGGGGGGGGTGGGGGGGGGGGGGGGTGGGGGGGGAATAGATCGGACTCAGACTGTTATTTTCCGGGACAACCCAATAACTGGATTTTCAAAATACGAATTTGTGACTGAAAATCAAATGTTATAAAACTGAGCAGTCCTTCATGTAGCTAAATAAATTAAGGTTTTATTGTCAAATACATTTTCATTGTGAGAGTGTAAGATTTGCTTAGAAAAGTTTAATTCGCCTCAGCTTATTTTGTTTGGCTAAACTTATTTGTAAGTGCACCTGACTTACCGTCGTCTCGTCGTTACTTCAAAACTAATTTAAACTTGTATTTTGAGGATTTATTTGTCAACTTTGTCAAGATCCAACTTTCTCCTCACGTCTCATTTACTTTTCTTTCGTAAACTTTTTACTTAAATTCAAGCAAAGGTGAATCACTCTCTTGAAAAACTAAGTCACTGGTTATCCTTTATACATTTATTTTTACAATGAAGATAAATATATGTACATTAACAGTATTTTAGAGGTGCTTAATATTAGTAATTTTTTTAGATAACATTTTAGACTGCTTGTTATATCCATCTCAAGTAGGACAATTTAATAATAATATTATTTTGAGCACTTATATATGAGGTGTTGGCACCTTAACTAATAACATTTTTATGTATCATGGGATAACTAGGCATAAAAATTAACGGAATATACTACAAACGAATAAAAAAGAAAGCATTCATTATATATATATATATATATATATATATAATATATATATATATATATATATATTTATAATATATATATATATGAAATGAAATAAAATATGCCTTTATTTAAGAGGCGGAGTTAGGGCTATTTAGCCCTCTCTACCACCTCAACCTCAAAATTTATATATCATGTTATTTATAAATGTAAATGACATCTTCCTCCCCAAATATAATTTTACAGTGAAAATCGGAACTACTCATTGTTTGATTTGGTTGGTAGAAACATGGTACTTGTTTCTTAAAGTTTCTGCCTTAAAATTGTGATCCGATGACCACAATTAAGGTAATTGTGGGGATAATATGACAACTTGTCGATCATCCCCTCTGCATTGGTTGGTACATGTGTTTTAGTAACCCTAAGATTGTTTACAAGCATTAGGAAGAATTATGACGTCTACAACCCTTCTCAAAACGCTGCTTCAGGTCCTGGGGCTTTGGTACCTCCTGCATCAAAATTGTTTGGAAATATCAATATCTGTATCTCTTCCCATTTCCTTGTGTTGTGTAACCAATAGCATCAAATAAAAGCGTCATCTGGATAGCAACATCTGTTTTAGTAGCTCTGAGATTGCTTACAAGCATTTTTTAAGAATTATAATGTCTACACAACCCTACTGAAAACGCTGCTTCAGGTCCTGAGGGCTTGGTACCTCCTGCATTAAGAAGAAATTTTAGGAAATACACGTATAACATTTAGTCATCCTATTAGGAAACAAAGGGTCAAAAAACTAACACGTATGCGGCTAATGTTATTATTCAAGGTTACTGGAGTTGTCCAAAAATAAAGGTTAAGTAATAAATAATGTAACTGATTCAAAGTCTCGAAACAAAACAAAGTCAACGCAAAGTTAAGTGGAAACCAATTTTACTTGCTCTGAAGTAAAGTGAATTTTCGATGTCAGTAGATTTATTCTCTTCTGGTTTTGTTTGTTTCTTCATACGGATGACCATCTCACAAATATAATTATTAAATATTGCTGAAGTATGTTTGTTTTGTAAAAGTATAATTCATCACAATGATGCCAAATATTGAACATTATTAATTTGATATACTTGTACATTTGTCTAAAGTCCATGAAGGTTTAACACCGATTCTGATTTATCAGAAAATACTAGTTTTACAGTTTTTGTGTAACTTAATATTATGACAAAGGTGCAGCAATATTTACAAAAAGTAATATTCAAAAATATAACAAATAAACCTTAATTCTAGATGGAAAATAAAAATAAACACAAAACACTCAAATATTTGAACATGCCAAACCCTGATATACGTAGTTAAAACCATTAAAAAATTTTGTTTTAGCCAAGAAAAGATATCATTTTAATCTTTATTTTAGTGTTTAAAAAATCTCACGAATGACGAAAAAAATTTATAACACTTTTAAAAACATTGTAGAACGAAATAGGTTAATAATACATCTGAACTTAGAAATAATATCTGACAAATCATTCGTGTTGAAACAATCTCATTTGATCTTGGATCATCTGTGGGTACTATACTGACATAGGGAGGCATTCAGAGACATGTATTTCAATTAATGATTTTTACTGACTGGCGCATACTAATATAGATGTCGTCATAGAGATAGGTTTTTCCCCCTGACATGAGATCGTCTGCGCGTTCTATACGGACATAGGATGGCATTCAGAGACATGTATTTCAATTAATGATTTTTACTGACTGGCGCATACTAATATAGATGTCGTCATAGAGATAGGTTTTCCCACTGACATGACATCATGAGATCTATCTGCGCCTTTAGGGCATGGACATAGGGTGGCATTCAGAGACATGTATTTCAATTAATGATGGGTTTTTATGACTGGCGCATGCTGAGAATAGATATATCGTCATAGAGGTGGGTTTGCCCACTGAATGAGATCGTCTGGGTTCTATATACGAGTACAGGATGGCATTCAGTGACATGTATTTAATTAATGATTGGTTCTTATTGGCGCATGCTGAGATATATATCGTCATAGAGATAGGTTTGCCCATTAAGGTTGGATTATATGTGGGTATTATACGAGTACAGGATGGCATTCTGGGACATGTATTTTAACTAATGATTGTTAAAATTATTATCGGCACTTCCTGAGATATATATCGTCATAGCGATAGGTTTTTCCATTGAAGTGGGATAGTCTGTATATAATTTACTTGTTCATAGGGTGACATTCATGGACATGCATTTCAATTAATGATTGTTACTTATTGGCGCGTACTGAGATACATATCGTCATAGAGGTAGGTTTGCCAATTATCGTGAGATCGTCTGCTGTTACTATACGGGTACACTCAGGGAAGTGTTTTTTACGGTGAGGTTTTTACACTTTACTTTACCCTTTTACACTTAATGGTTTTTTACAAAGTAAAACTAAAATAATTACATATTTAAGACAATGCAAAAGAAAGATTTCTTATAAACATTAAACTACATCATCAATAAACAATTAGGTTTTGAAATTATTTATCGGTAAATGAAAATTATTTGACAAATTCACTAAAATATGACCCACACATTTTTTTCGGAATTACATAAAAATATATAAACAATATATATATATATATATATATATATATATTATATTTATATATACAGTATATTTCCCAAAAAATTAAATTTTAACAAAGGTCAGGCTTTAAATTCATTTTGATATTAGACGCATATTATGTAGGATACAAAAAATTAAACAAATCTGTAAGTATTTTACCAGACAATTCTTGTTTGTATGACGTTTTCCCCAATAATTTATCTATTAATAAAGCAATTTTATAGAATAAGGCAATTTTGTACATAAAATAACTAATTTATAACAAATTCACCTCGAATTGATCATCTTTCCCTTTCGTTTAGAAGAAACAACAGAAATAAAATTGCTATCGGTTTTAAAACTTGTAAATGTAGTCATTATTTGTGATAAAGCAGTTTTATTCTGGCAACGGAAACTTTAAGAAGACCAAAAGCTGTTTCCGATATCCAATACAGGAGGGGCACCTGCTACCTCATTGTATGTAGCACACCTGCATATGTTACTGATCTGGGTTGGGATACAGTTTCCGGGGCTTGGCAACCACATTTATTCTCGCTTGAAGTTCATTGTGAACATGAATTGGATACAAAAATGTTTAAAATACAGTTTGCGTGACTAATGAGGATTGGTAGTTTCTATCAGCCCTCAGGGGACGATTATATGAATGTAAGACAACAGTAAGTAGGTCAATGAGTATTTTAACCAAAACATGGTGAATGAGTTGAAGTTTTGGTCACATACAGGTATATGAAAACATCAAGGTCTCCTTCTTCATTCTTTCTATGTATCCTGCAAAACATTCCATATCAATAATTTCTCCCCTACGCCTTTGTTAGCTTTTAAAGTACTTAATCATAGTTCTGCTGCATTTGATAAATTTAACACTCTAGGATGAAAAATAATTTTCTGAGCGATAGTGTTTGCGGATTTCCGGTGTTTCCAGGAAACTGATCAAAAAGATAAACGCAGAACACTGATAACTCGTTGTTCCCATAAACTTTCGGTTTTGTGATAAATGATTATACATAGTGTTCCTCTACACAGTGATAATGTTATACTAGCAGTCGGGTTAGTTATCGAGGTCATGTTGACGTTATAGTAACTTATGATTATACAGAGCGTTCCTCTACTCAGTGATAACTTTATACTAGCAGTCCCTGTCAGATATGGAGGTCATGTTGACGTTGTAGTAACTTATAGTTATACAGAGTGTTCCTCTACTCAGTGATAACTTTATACTAGCAGTCCTGTCAGATATGGAGGTCATGTTGACGTTATAGTAACTTATGGTTATACAGAGTGTTCCTCTACTCAGTGATAACTTTATACTAGCAGTCCTGTCACTTATCGAGGTCATGTTGACGTTATAGTAACTTATGATTATACAGAGTGTTCCTCTACTCAGTGATAACTATTATACTAGCAGTCCTGTCAATTATCGAGGTCATGCTGACGTTATAGTAACTTATGATTATACAGAGTGTTCCTCTACACAGTGACAACTTTATACTAGCAGTCCTATCAGATACGGAGGTCATGTTGACGTTTATAGTAACTTATGATTATACAGGGTATTCCTCTACTCAGTGACAACTTTATACTAGCAGTCCTGTCAGATATCGAGGTCATGTTGACGTTATAGTAACTTATGATTATAAAGAGTGTTCCTCTACTCAGTGATAACTTTATACTAGCAGTCGGGTTAGTTATCGAGGTCATGTTGACTTTATAGTAACTTATGATTATACAGAGTGTTCCTCTACACAGCGATAATGTTATACTAGCAGTCGGGTTAGTTATCGAGGTCATGTTGACGTTATAGTAACGTATGATTATACAGAGCGTTTCCTCTACACTGTGATAATTTTATACTAGCAGTCCTGTCAGATACGGAGGTCATGTTGACGTTATAGTAACGTATGATTATACAGAGTGTTCCTCTACTCAGTGAAAATTTTATATTAGCAGTCGTGTCAGTTATCGAGGTCATGTTGACGTTATAGTAACTTATGATTATACAGAGCGTTCCTCTACTCAGTGACAAGTTTATACTAGCAGTCCTGTCAGATACGGAGGTCATGTTGACGTTATAGTAACTTATGATTATACAGAGTGTTCCTCTACTCAGTGATAACTTTATACTAGCGGTCCTGTCAGATATAGGTCATGTTGACGTTATAGTAACTTATGATTATACAGAGCGTTCCTCTACTCAGTGAAAATTTTATATTAGCAGTCGTGTCAGTTATCGAGGTCATGTTGACGTTATAGTAACTTATGATTATACAGAGTGTTCCTCTACACTGTGATAATTTTATACTAGCAGTCGTGTCAGTTATATCGAGGTCATGTTGACGTTATAGTAAACTTATGATTATACAGAGTGTTCCCCTACACAGTGACAATGTTATACTAGCAGTCGTGTCAGTTATATCGAGGTCATGTTGACGTTATAGTAACTTATGATTATACAGAGCGTTCCTCTACTCAGTGATAATTTTATACTAGCAGTCCTGTCAGTTATATGGAGGTCATGTTGACGTTATAGTAACTTATGATTATACAGAGTGTTCCTCTACTCAGTGATAATTTTATACTTAGCAGTCGTGTCAGTTATCGAGGTCATTGTTGACGTTTATAGTAACTTATGATTATACATAGTGTTCCTCTACACAGTGACAATGTTATACTAGCAGTCGGGTTAGTTATATCGAGGTCATGTTGACGTTATAGTAACTTATGATTATACAGAGTGTTCCTCTACTCAGTGACAATTTTATACCAGCAGTCCTGTCAGATATGGAGGTCATGTTGACGTTATAGTAACTATGATTATACAGAGTGTTCCTCTACTCAGTGATAATGCTATATTAGCAGTCGTGTCAGTTATCGAGGTCATGTTGACGTTATAGTAACTTATGATTATACAGAGTGTTCCTCTACACAGTGATAATGTTATACTAGCAGTCGGGTTAGTTATCGAGGTCATGTTGACGTTATAGTAACTTATGATTATACAGAATGTTCCTCTACTCAGTGATAATTTTATATTAGCAGTCGTGTCAGTTATCGAGGTCATGTTGACGTTATAGTAACTTATGATTATACAGAGAGTTCCTCTATACAGTGACAATGTTATACTAGCAGTCGTGTCAGTTATCGAGGTCATGTTCACGTTATAGTAACTTATGATTATACAGAGGGTTTCATAAGCAGAATCTCAAATTAGATTTTTTAGAACGGTTTAGAATAGTTAACTAAAAGTCTTCTTCTTACAAAATCTACTCTTGTAAACAGTCATAGGTTATTTTCTCTATTTATTATTGCTATTATTATTTTTTTTTATTCTTGCATGATTTTTATATCAGTAGACCTGGTGTTATACTCTTTGGTATTAAAATTAAACTTATGTAATGTGAAATGTTATTTAAATGTCTTTTTAACACGAAAAGTTTTGTGAAACTAAAAACTGCGAATTCGTTTAAAACTTTTGCGGTGTATGCAGAAGAAATAGATAAATCTTAAAGAGGAATTCAAATAAAACAAAAGTGTATTTTATAACAAGCAGACAGATATTTACTAACTAACATGATTGAACTTTTCGCATAACCTAAACATAAATCAGAGTTAATTTATATAAACAAAAATCGACTAAATTAATGCTGTAATTTTTTACCACTAAACTTTTCATGTATCCAATAGATTGAATGCCTTGTGCAACATAAACTACAAATATACTTATGATCTAAAACAGATAAAGGTGTATAGAATTATTAAAAACGAAACCCCAATCAATTAACGGATGAACTGAACATTTTCTATACGGTCTGATGTTTCAAGATGTTTGCTCATAAAACCAAACAGTATTTACCTGGCTGTCACAGTTCTTGGCTGGGGAACAGGTTCATAGCAAAGCAAATGGACCAAACAAATATTTACCACAGACCGAGAGTCGATGATTGTTCGGTCTCTCTTGTTGCAGGCTATTGGACTGTGGACATTTTGCTATGACAAAAGATATTATTAGCTCTTGAAACTAAACACTATTTACCTGGCTGTAACACTTTTTGGCCGGAGAGTGGGTTCATTAGTAACCCAAACCAATGTGGCTTGTTACTTTCCCATTAGCTGTTTGGAAAAGTAACAATTTTAAGTAATTACATGAGCCTCTGGTTCAATTTGGCACTGAAATTACTAATGTTGAAATGACATGACATATTTTAATTATTTATCGTAGTATGACGCAATTATAAATCAGGTTTGATGAACACATAAATACTTTTATATTTACTGTAAATTTTCCAAAAACAAGTACGATACGTATAACAGATTCCCAAATATATAACACTCAATAATATTTTTATTGCTTTCTAACAATTTTACATAGCATTTGCAAACGTCAATAAATACAGCTAAGAATCCTGCAGTTTGCTATTCTAAGATTCATTCATTATTTGAATACATACATAAAATTACATTCTCCCTCGCATTCATACATGGCTTCAGTATCGGTACTAAGTTACAAAAAATAGTGGTCCCAGCGGCAGCGTAACATGAACTCATCTACAGAGAAAAACACTTCAGACACTAAAAGGTCCTTTAATCGAGCTTTAAATAGAGTTGGGTTGTTGAAATTTTTTATGCTCTCAGGGAGATTATGAATTAATCTGACACCAGCTTGTGAAGGAAGTTTTTCAGATGCCAGTGTTCTACGATGTTGCATCTTGTAGCTGTCCCCACCTCTAGTATCATCATACCTGTGGACGTCTCTGCCCCGCACTAACTCACATCGGAATCGGCAATACAGAGCTACATCTAAGATATAGAGGTAGGGTATATATATTTTATGTTATTTTATTTTATTATTTTTGCGATTCAATTTTTATTGAAATAAATTAAATTCGGCTATTGCCATTTATACAAATTTAATGAATAAATATATATATATATATATATATATATATATATATATATATATATATATATTGCAATATATTAATGACGCATACAAAACATATACACGTACAAGCAATAAATAATATATAATGTCCTTTTAAAACTGAAAGAACTCTTTCATTAAACTTTTGAAAGGAAGAGGGGATATTTATTGCAAACGTTAAGCATTTTAAGCAATTAGGGACAACTAGCAAATAAAACCTATCCTACAAATGATATAAGAATAAATGTAATAATTTCTACACTTGCCAAAAAAGTAAGACACTGATGTATCAAATTTAATTTGTGTTCGACTCAGAATTCCACCTATTCCAGTAAAACACAAGAGTGTCTGCAGCAAAGTATTACTGATAATTATCGGTCTCAAAGTGTTTCTGGGTAAACCAGGAAGACTTAAAACAAAACGAGAAAATAGCTTTTAAACTTAGACATAATTTGTACTTCATTGCATAAATTACTTAGTTAGTCATTGATTAAGTTAAATGTTACTTTCATTCGACCGTGCGTAACCATAGAATCAATGTAAAGTAACTCCTGAAATAAACAAATACCTATTGATTTGGGTTATAAGATAATTAATCAGAAATAATATGAAACGAATTGCTTACAAGTCAAAGGGTATAAAAAGTCTCGTAACTTTTCTCTCTACTATTCATGATTGTGTTATAAATAATAAAACAGTATTTCTTCAAGTCCAATACTGTTATACTCATTCATGTTCAAGTTGTACTGTTCATAAATCTCGTAACAAATTATTTATATATGTTTTAGCTTTTATGATTTTAACACGAAACACATTAATATCATGCAAATAAAGGTACAAACCAGAGTAAACATGTTTTGTAGTTGCAAGTTTTGAAGTTTGAGAGGTAAGTTAATTGTATCCTTAATTATTAAATATAATTTATGTTTAGACTACATTTATTACATACAGTGAGGTCTCGTAAAGTCATTTGCAGGTTAACTTATACAAAACAAATGTAAAAGACAAATCGGCAGTGTAAAATATAATTTAACGCTTGGAAGGGAGGCAAAAGCATGGGACCAATAAATGTTTAACCAATTAATTTCCAGTCTCTAGGACTCCTACACTCCGAGTACTAAAGCTGGATATCGGCCAAACACTCTGAACATGACAATCCAGTTTAGGGGGAATCGATATCATTGGATGGTGGTCCTTAATGTCTCTGTTACAGTTTTAAGGGTTTATTACAAGGTCAGTTTTAACAAAGAGTTGGACTGTAAAGCGACTCACACAAATGTAATTATTAGCACGCATCATGATGCAGGTTATGTAATTTAGGATACTTTTTAATTAAGTACATCCACTATTGACTAAATGGTTACAATATTTATTACTCGGTTGTTAGCAGTATTATGTTTTCATAGAGTGCAGATTATATATGGACAAAGTTAATTAGAAATTAATAGTGTAACTGATAAATTCAAAACTTACTTTGTGGTGTTTTATTAATCCTAATAGTATTATAAAGACAAAAGTGTCCTTTGTTTGTGTGTTTTGCCTTCTCAAATACACTATTCATCCGATTATACTAAAATTTTACATGGACATTATAAGGGGCCCTGGGATGAATATAGTCCAATTCTTATTTAGAAAATCCCTCCGGGCTACATTGCTCTAGTCTTTTAAACAGTTACCAATTCCCATCTCGGTCTTTAAAATTTCGAAATATTAATTGAAATAGCCCGTTAAATGCAATTCCCCTTCTGGGAAAAATTTTTTTTATCATGACAGCAGGACTATAAGTATAATTTATTAACCCATTATTTTAAAATTTTTTACGTTTATACAGAGAAAGCATTGAGTAAGCTTGATACTAATAACACGTCTTATTTCAAAATCGTGGCAGAAGGCCATTGTCTTTTAATGGACATTGTGAATTTAAGGTACGAACATTTAAGGTATTGACTTAGGTTTCCGTATACACTGTAGGAAGGCATATGTTCTTGAAGGAAAAAACGAAGGGACAGTACATTAGAACATTGAAGCTACGAGTATGAACTTGTTCCTTTAATTAACCCCATAGAAAGAAACCACGCGCAGTTATACATGGGAATCGGGGTGGCCAATCTAAAAAATCAATTCCACGACCGATTAAATGGCCATGAATGCTCTCATTTAGTACTCGCTTTACAGGATTTGCGAAATGAGGAGAAGTACCATCTTGATAGAAGATTGCTTGATCCAATTGTGGAATCGTAAAATGGGGCAAGAATTGTTCATTTAAAACCTGTTCATACCTAATTCCCAGTCGTTTTCCAGTTTGTTCCAGTTGTTTTGTGTACACACACACACACACACACACACACACACACACATATATATATACATATATATATATATATATATATATATATATATATATATATATATATATATATATATATAAGAAAAAAAGGGTTTTAGTTCACCATTAATTATTCAAACATAAAGATGACCTTATAATATGGAGTAAGTAATAACATAACATATATGTATTGTGTATATTTGATCAGCCTGCATAAGAATGTAATAATGTTAAAACTGCTTATTCTAACTTATACATTTGGCTAAAACTTGTTTTTTAACACTTGTATCTACGCATTTTTTATTAGTTCGTTTATGTCTAAATTAGCCACACAATAACTCATTTGTTGCTATTTTCATATGTAAAAAACATCTTCAATCAGCATCTTTTTACGTGCGTATAAAGTAAAATGGACTTGTCATAAGTATTTCATTACGCTAAGTAATTTAATTTTGTTCAAACCGAAGTTAAAGACAAACACAAATTCCTAGCACGAGTGTAGTGTCCTTACTACCGTCGCCGTAGATTGCCAAAGGCTGGATGAGTGAAGGGATCCTCTTTCTCAAAAAGAAAGAGCAAATCTTATTCGGAAGACAGGAATAAGTAATGCAAGAAACGTCTTCACGTCTCCTATCCACCCCTCAGTGGCCGAGAACTAATATAAACTTGTTATCTTGCGGTCAATACGTTTTAGCTTGTACCCGGAATGTTTCATTATATAACACGATTTAATATAATATTTTAAGTCATTAAAATACCTTTATTTCCCATGTATAGTCTTAGTTACAAATTGTTATCAAATTAACATTTTTCATTTCACTACCGGAATACTTGAATAACGAAAATAAATAATAGTAATAAATACTATACGCTACAGTAACATTAAAATTCTAAACTTCTATGAAAACAATAAAACCTAATCTCATCAAATTTAATCTAATTTACATGCTTGTCAAATACAAACCATCGTCAATACGTGCATTAAAATATGATTTTTGCAGACAACTGTTTTGCCAATTTAAAAAATGCCGTTTAAATTTTATATTAGGTTTGGCAAATAAGAGTCTACTATACTTTCCAGGAGATTGTTATTGTTTTAGGCTGAAGTAAGAAAAGCTTGTTCTTGTATTCCATCCTCACTTTAAGATTCTTCTCGTGTGCTACGTTTCCTCGGCACTGAAGCCTCTCTCTGGATACCGTTGTTGCCCGGTAAAAAGGACCTCTCAGGTCAAACATACTGTAAATAAATATCCTAAACACCGCTTTCATTGGTAACAGGCTGGAACATCCCCATTATGAGACATATGATCATATCGTACCAAGCCGTATAGAAACCCTACAGAGTTGTTTAGTATTGAATTGATTCTTTCTGTGACGCCTGCAAAAC